>NC_068918.1:17165412-18402222 GCF_023091745.1 Budorcas taxicolor | reverse complement strand
GTGTAGACTAGACTGTGACTTAGATGAAGATTACATTGAGAACTGTGTATAGAGTGCATGGTGATTTTATTAATAAGATATTTGTATCTAGTTTTATTACAAAACTAAGTTTTACTTACTTGTGTTAATTTAGATTTAAATTCTCTTAATATAAATATGGCAGTAATATAAATAAAATTATAGAGCATAAAGTGAATTGGGAAAGACATTGCTTTATACAAAGAATATTGTTCCAAGTATTAAGTTTTCCTGTGTCTGTGGTATAAAATAGAAACATGTAAGTGTCTTGATTTAATGTGTGATATAATTGATAATTTTTGTATTGCTTGAGGTGAATGGCATTATATAGGTAAACAAAGAACCCTGATTCCTGGTTGTAGCTTAAAAATCTGAAAAATCTATTGATGTAGGCTAAAATAGCCTATTTTTTCAAATCTGAAAATCTTATGAATAGCAATACATTTTTCTGCTAGATAGAATTAGTGTAGTGGGGATCTTGTTTTCTGAAAACATGAACAGAGAATTATTGAATGATTGTAATTGATGGTTCTTCTGGTAGGACTAAAGTTATGAGTGGATGGGTGGAGTCTTGTCATGAATTGGAATGTATATGAGTAAAGCTGATTTTTCTATGACCATTCAGTTTCTTCCTGAATAATTGAATAGCTGTCAAAATAAACAGTGCTCGGCAATCCACTCCAGTATTCTTGCCTGGAGAATCCCTTGGACGGAGAAGCCTGGTAGGTTACAGTCCACGGGGTCGCAAAGAGTCGAACACGACTGAGCGACTTCACCTTCACCCTTTACCTCTGCAATTAGTGGACATTGCATTTAAGTATCTCCATAGATATAACCACCCCACCTTGACAGCACACAGGTTACCAGAAGAAGAGAATGAAACACAAGCAATCCAATTGTGCCTATTTATCAATCTCTGTCCACCTGTATCTATTTAGGTTGTTTTTAATACCGAAATTGAACACACACTAATCACTATTGTGTGTGTTGAAATGAGGTTTATAATGTTTTTAACCTTACCTTTACAGATTACTTAGTCATGTTCTGACAATGTGCAGATATTATATTCCTATTGAACGTCACTGAAAAACAATGAATATACAATTGTTAGTAAGCATGAATGTCCCTGGCTGCTGGAAATGGCCCCACTGAAAATGCTGGGAGCCTGTGAACAGGCTGACATTCAGCATGGACTGCTCAGCATTCACTGGTGTGTCCAAGACTCTTGTCAGTTAAGAAGGAATTTGAGATGAAACCCTTGAAAACAAAGGTACTACGAGCTGAAGTGCAAACACTTTTAGGAAATACAAATAATGTTCCAACTTTTTAAATGATACTTAGAGGAAATGAGTAAGTGAAATAACAGTATCCCCAACTTCACAGAAGTCCCGACTATTCTAAATAGTGTTCTTCGTGTCAATGTATGGCAAAACCAATACAATATTGTAAAGTAATTAGCCTCCGATTAAAATAAATAAATTTATATATATATAAAAAAAGAAAACACATGGGCAGAAACCATTGTGATGACAGTGGAGAAAACCCTGAGAGTTCCCTTTTGCAGTTTTGATTTTCTCTTTTAGAAATTACTAATGTTTATTTTAATTATAGTAGCAATAAATTTCCTACTACAAAAAAATAAAATAAGGAGAAAAATATCCCATTCACCCCAATTCTCAGAATTAACATTAAGTGAGCATGCCTCCTTGTAGACATTTATTTGTGTATATGTCTATATAAATATGTACACAAACATATAAGCAAATGTAGAATGTAACAGATATCTGTTCAGCCTGATTGGCCACATGGCTGAAAGCTTGCTGAGATTGCTTAATAACCACCCCCCCCCCAAAATTAAAGCCCTCTCTCTTTCAGTGCAGTCCAGACAGAACCATCACCAATTTTCTTTTTCTTTTTTTAAGTCAAGTGCAGTATGGCAGAGTGGTGGAGTTTGGTGAAGGGGTGGAGACACTGTAACAGATGCAGCTTCAGAGATAATATTTTCAGTTCAGTTCAGTTCAGTCGCTCAGTCGTGTCCGACTCTTTGCAACCCCATGAATCGCAGCACGCCAGGCCTCCCTGTCCATCACCATCTCCCGGAGTTCACTCAGACTCACATCCATCGCGACAGAGATGCCATTCAGCCATCTTATCCTCTGTCATCCCTTTCTCCTCCTGCCCCCAATCCCTCCCAGCATCAGAATCTTTTCCAATGAGTCAACTCTTCACATGAGGTGGCCAAAATACTGGAGTTTCAGCTTCAGCATCATTCCTTCCAAAGAAATCCCAGGGTTGATCTCCTTCAGAATGGACTGGTTGGATCTCCTTACAGTCCAAGGGACTCTCAAGAGTCTTCTCCAACACCACAGTTCAAAAGCATCAATTCTTTGGCACTCATCCTTCTTCACAGTCCAACTCTCACATCCGTATGACCACTGGAAAAACCATAGCCTTCACTAGACGGACCTTAGTCAGCAAAGTAATGTCTCTACTTTAGAACATGCTATCTACGTTGGTCATAACTTCTCTTCCAAGGAGTAAGCGTCTTTTAATTTCATGGCTGCAGTCACCATCTGCAGTGATTTTGGAGCCCCCAAAAATAAAGTCTGACACTGTTTCCACTGTTTCCCCATCTATTTGCCATGAAGTGATGGGACCAGATGCCATGATCTTCATTTTCTGAATGTTGAGCTGTAAGCCAACTTTTTCACTCTGCTCTTTCACTTTCATCAAGAGGCTTTTTAGTTCCTCTTCACTTTCTGCCATAAGGGTGGTGTCATCTGCATATCTGAGGTTATTGATATTTCTCCCAGCAATCTTGATTCCAGCTTGTGTTTCTTCCAGACCAGCGTTTCTCATGATGGACTCTGCATATAAGTTAAATAAGCAGGGTGACAATATACAGCCTTGATACACTCCTTTTCCTATTTGGAACCAGTCTGTTGTTCCATGTCCAGTTCTAACTGTTGCTTCCTGACCCACATACAGATTTCTCAAGAGGCAGGTCAGGTGGTATGGTATTGCCATCTCTTTCAGAATTTTCCACAGTTTATTGTGATCCACACAGTCAAAGGCTTTGGCATAGACAATGAAGCAGAAATAGATGTTTTTCTGGAACTCTCTTGCTTTTTCCATGGTCGAGCAGATGTTGCCAATTTGGTCTCTGGTTCCTCTGCCTTTTCTAAAACCAGCTTGAACATCTGGAAGTTCACGGTTCACATATTATTGAAGCCTGGCTTGGAGAATTTTGAGCATTACTTTACTAGCGTGTGAGATGAGTGCAATTGTGCGGTAATTTGAGCATTCTTTGGCATTGCCTTTCTTTGGAATTGGAATGAAAACTGACCTTTTCCAATCCTATGGCCACTGCTGAGTTTTCCAAATTTGCTGGCATATTGAGTGCAGCACTTTCACAGAATCATCTTTCAGGATTTGAAACAGCCCCACTGGAATTCCATCACCTCAACTAGCTTTGTTTGTAGTAATGCTTTCTAAGGCCCATTTGACTTCACATTCCAGGATGTCTGGCTCTAGATGAGTGATCACACCATTGTGATTATCCAGGTCATGAAGATCTTTTTTGTACAATTCTTCTGTGTATTCTTCTTAATATCTTCTGCTTCTGTTAGGTCCATACCATTTCTGTCCTTTATGGAGCCCATCTTTGCATGAAATGTTCCCTTGGTATCTCTCATTTTCTTGAAGAGATCTCTAGTCTTTCCCATTCTGTTGTTTTCCTCTATTTCTTTGCATTGATCACTGAAGAAGGCTTTCTTATCTCTTCTTGCTATTCTTTGGAACTCTGCATTCAGATGCTTATATCTTTCCTTTTCTCCTTTGCTTTTCACCTCTCTTCTTTTCACAGCTGTTTGTAAGGCCTCCCCAGACAGCCATTTTGCTTTTTTGCATTTCTTTTCCATGGGGATGGTCTTGATCCCTGTCTCCTGTACAATGTCACGAAGCTCATTCCATAGTTCATCAGGCACTCTATCTATCAGATCTAGGCCCTTAAATCTATTTCTCACTTCCACTGTATAATCATAAGGGATTTGATTTAGGTCATACATAAATAGTCTAGCGGTTTTCCCTACTTTCTTCAATTTAAGTCTGAATTTGGCAATAAGGAGTTCATGATCTGAGCCACAGTCAGCTCCTGGTCTTGTTTTTGCTGACTGTATAGAGCTTCTCCATCTTTGGCTGCAAAGAATATAGTCAGTCTGATTTCAGTGTTGACCATCTGGTGATGTCCATGTGTAGAGTCTTCTCTTGTGTTGTTGGAAGAGGGTGTTTGCTATGACAGCTTTTTTGCTTTCAGTATTACCCATATATATATATATATATATATATATATATATATATATATGGGTATATATATATATATATAGACTTCCCTGTTTGGCTCAGACAGTTAAGTGCCCAAGTGTCTCCAAACATACACAGTGTTTCTGCTTATTGCTTCTTGCCCTTAATACATTTTGGGCAGTTTTAATGTCAATGCATATAAAGCTCTTTCTCTGTGTGTTACCATAGTATTCCATGTGTCTTAATATACCAAACTGTATTTTTATTTTCCCTTTTTGGTGACCATTGCATTATTCTTAGGCTCTTTTTATTGAATACAGCTCTGCAACAAAAAAATCTCTTTATTTGCATATGAATTTTTAACACTTTAAAACTTGGTGATTAGGGATACCAACCCCCACAAATTTAAAATACATATGTAATTTTTGACTCCCCAATAGTTAACTTTCCTGTGCTATTATTTTCCTCTCTTTCTTTGCATTGTTCACTTAGGAAGGCTTTTTTACCTCTCCTTGCTATTCTTTGGAACCCTGCTTTCAAATGAGTATATCTTTTATTTTCTCCTTTGCCTTTCACTTCTCTTCTTTTCTCAGCTATTTGTAAGGCCTCCTTAGACAACCCTTTTGCCTTTTTGCATTTTTTTTCCTTGGGGATGGTTTTTGATCACCACCCCCTGTACACTGTTACAAACAAACCACTATCCATACTTCTTCAGGCCCTCTGTCTATCAGATCTAATCCCTTGAATCTATTTGTCACTTCCACTGTATAATCAGAAGGGATTTGAATTAGGTCATACCTGAATGGCCTAGTGGTTTTCCCTACTTTCTTCAATTTTAGTCTGAATTTGGAGATAAGGAATTCATGATCTGAGCCACAGTCGGCTCCTGGTCTTGTTTTTGCTGACGGTATAGAGCTTCTCCATCTTCGGCCACAAAGAATATAATGAATCTGATGTCAGTGTTGAGCATCTGGTGATGCCCATGTGTAGCATTGTCTCTTGTATTGTTGGAAGAGAGTGTTTGCTATGACCAGTGCGTTCTCTTGACAAAACTCTTAGCCTTTGCCCTGTTCATTTTGTAATCCAAGACCAAACTTGCCTGTTACTCCAGGTATCCTTGACTTCCTCTTTTTGTATTCCAGTCCCTTATGATGAAAAAGGCCCACTCCAGTGTTCCTGCCTGGAGAATCCCAGGAATGGCAGAGCCTGGTGGACTGTAGTCTATGGGGTCGCACAGAGTCAGACACGACTGAAGCAACTTAGCAGCAGCAGTAGCAGCAGCATGATGAAAGAGACCTTTTTTTTTTTTTGGTGTTCATTCTAGAAGGTCTTGTAGGTCTTCATAGAACTGTTCCACTTCAGCTTCTTCAGCTTTAGTGATTGCTGAATAGACTTGGAATATTGTGGTAATGAATGGTTTGCCTTGGAAAGGTACAAAGATCATTCTGTTGTTTTTGAGCCTGCACCTAAGTACTGCATTTCAGACTCTTTTGTTGACTATGGTGGCTACTCCATTTCTTCTAAGGGATTCTTGCCCACAGTAGTAGATATAATGGTCATGTGAATTAAATTCACCCATTCTGGTCCATTTTAGTTCACTAATTTCTAAAATCTCGATGCTCATTCTTGCCATCTCCTGTTTGACCACTTCCAATTTACCTTGATTCAAAGACCTGACATTCCAGGTTCCTAAGCAATATTGTTCTCTGTAGCATTGGATTATACTTTCATCACCAGACACATCCACAACTGGGCACTGTTTCCACTTTGGCTCAGCTTTTTCATTCCTTCTGGAGCTATTTCTTCACTCTTCACCAGTAGCATATTGGGCACCTACTGACCTGGAAAGTTCATCATTCAGTGTCATATCTTTTTGTCTTTTCATATTGTTCATGGGTTGCTGAAGTGTTTTGCCATTCCCTTCTCTAGGGGACCATGTTTTGTCAGAACTTTCCATCATGACATATCCATCTTGAAGGCCCTACATGGCATGGCTTATAGAATGAAAAGATTGGAGATCTCTTGAAGAAAATTAGAGATACCAAGGGAACATTTCATGCAAAGATGGGCACAATAAACAGAAGAAATGGTATGGACCTAACAGAAGCAGAAGAGATTAACAAGAGGTGACTAGAAAACACAGAAGAATTAACAAAAATGACATTAATGACCCAGACAATCACGATGGTTGATCACTCACCTAGAGCCAGATATCCTGGAGTGTGAACACAAGTGGGCCTTAGGAAGCATCTGTATGAATAAAACTAGTGGAGGTGATGGAATTCCAGCTGAGCTATGTCAAATCCTACAAGATGATGCTGTGAAAGTGCTGCACTCAATATGCCAGCAAATTTGGAAAACTCAGCAGTGGCCACAGGACTGGAAAAAGTCAGTTTTCATTCCAATCCCAAAGAAAGGCAGTGCCAAAGAATGTTCAAACTACTGCATAATTGTACTCATCTCACAGGCTAGCAGCATAATGCTCAAAATTCTCCAAGCAAGACTTCAACAGTATGTGAACCGATAACTTTCAGATGTTCAAGCTGGATTTAGTAAAGGCAGAGGAACCAGAGATCAAATTGCCAGCATCTGCTGGATCATAGAAAAAGCAAGATAATTCCATAAAAACATTTATTTCTTCTTTATTGACTACACTAAGCCTTTGTGTGGATCACAACAAACTGTGGAAATTTGTTAAAGTGATGGGAATTCCAGACCACCTTAGGTATGTCCTGAGAAATCTGTATGCAGGTTAAGAAGCAACCATTAGAACTGGACATGGAACAGTCTGAATCCAAATTGGGAAAGAAGTACATCAATGCTGTATATTGTCACCTTGCATATTTAACTTATATGTGGAATACATCATGTGAAATGCTGAATTGGATGAAGCAAAGCTGGAATTTTTGGGTGAAATATCAATAACCTCAGATATTTAGATGACACCGCCCTTATGGCAGAAAGCATAAGGACCTAAAGAGCTTCTTGATGAAGGTGAAAGAAGAGAGTGAAAAATCTGGCTTTCAAATCAACATTCAAAAAATGAAGATCATGGCATTCAGTCCCATCATTTCCTGGCATATGGATGGGAAAACAATGGAAACAGGGACAGACATTATTTTCTTAGGCTCCAAAATCACTGCTGATGGTAAGTGCAGCCATGAAATTAAAAGACTTGCTTCTTGGAATAAAAGCTATGACAAACCTAGATAGCATATTAAAAAGCAAAGACATTACTTTACTAACAAAAGTCCCTATAGTCAAAGCATTAGTTTTTCCAGTAGTCATGTATGGATGTGAGAGTTGGACCATAAAGAAAGCTGAGTGCTGAAGAATTGATGTTTCTGAACTGTGGTCTTTGAGGAGACTCTTGAGAGTCCCTTGGACAGTATGAAGATCAAACCAGTCAATCCTAAAGGAAATCAGTCCTGAATATTCATTGGAAGGACTGATTGTGAAGCTGAAGCTCTAATATTTTCACCACCTGATACAAAGAACTGACTCATCTGAAAAGACCCTGATGCTGGGAAAGATTGAAGGCAGGAGGAGAAGGGGACGACAGAGGATGAGATGGTTGGATGGCATCACTGACTCAATGGACATGAGATTGAGCAAGCTCTGGGAGATGCTGAAGGACAGGAAAGCCTGGTGTGCTGCAGTCCATGGGGTCACAAAGAGTCAGACAGGTCTGAGCCACTGAACAATAACAACAGTTGACTACTGAGAGCCTACTCTTGACACAGTTATGACAGAGAGGGGCATACTATATAGTAATGTAATTCTTTGAAAGCAAACTTATGAAACAGTAAGAAAATTAATACAGTACTAATTTTATATTAAATATCTCTCATCTCATACTGGAGAAGGAAATGGCACCGCACTCCAGTACTCTTGCTTGGAAAAATCCCATGGACGGAGGAGCCTGGTAGGCTGCAGTCCATGGCGTTGCTAAGAGTCGGACATGACTGAGCAACTTCACTTTCACTTTTCACGTTCATGCATTGGAGAAGGACATGGCAACCCACTCCAGTGTTCTTGCCTGGAGAATCCCAGGGATGGGAGAGTCTGGTGGGCTGCCGTCTATGGGGTCGCACAGAGTCAGACACGACTAAAGCAACTTAGCAGCAGCCGCAGCAGCACCTCATACCTGTGTAAGGATAGGTTCTCCACCTCAATAAAAGTCTTGCACATAACATTCCACTCGATGTATACTTAGGCATTAATGATGATGACACAAAAACTTCTCAAACAGTTAGAATTTCACACCTAGACACACACACACATAGCAGATAAGTTTATTAAGTGTAAAGCATGAGAATTATTTTTCATTACATGAAAATGAGTCATCATAAAATTCTTTATCTTAGTTTTCTTCATGTTGAGTTAGACTGAGAAGGAACAAAGATATGTGTCTTGCTGTGTCAAGGGTGGGAGAGGTGGGGAGGGATGAGGAGGGGCAGGCATGACTGGTATAACTTTATGGAGATGCACCTTAATTTCTCTCTGACTCTTCTGCTTTTCAGTCAGTCGGTTCAGTCACTCAGTCTTTGCAACTGCATGGACTGCAGCAAGCCAGGCTTCCCTGTCCATCACTAACTCCCAGAGCTTACTCAAACTCATGTCCATACAGTCAGTGATGCTATCTAACCATCTCATCCTCTGTCGTCCCCTTCTCCTGCCTTCAATTGTTCCCAACATCAGGGTCTTTTCCAATGATCACTTCTTTGCATCACGTGGTCAAAGTATTGGAGTTTAAGCTACGTCATCAGTCCTTCCAATGAATATTCAGAACTCATCTACTTTAGAATGAACTGATTGAATCTCCTTGCAGTCCAAGGCACTCTCAAGAGTCTTCTCCAATACCACACATCAAAAGCATCAGTTCTGCAGTGTTCAGCTTTCTTTATGGTCCAACTCTCACATCCATACATGACCACTGGAAAAATCATAGCC
Source organism: Budorcas taxicolor (assembly GCF_023091745.1). NCBI lineage: Eukaryota > Metazoa > Chordata > Mammalia > Artiodactyla > Bovidae > Budorcas > Budorcas taxicolor. The sequence continues at coordinate 18,392,949 of NC_068918.1, read as the reverse complement.
TTGACTAAATGGACCTTTGTTGGCAAAGTAATGTCTCTGCTTTTGAATATGCTATCTATGTTGGTTACAGATTTGCTTCCAAGGAGTAAGCATCTTTTAATTTCATGACTGTCGTCACCATCTACAGTGATTCTGGAGCCCAAAAAAATGAAGTCTGCCACTGTTTCCAATGTTTCCCCATCGATTTCCCATGAAGTGATGGGACCAGATGCCATAAATATGTTTTCTGAATGTTGAGCTTTAAGCCAACTTTTTCACTCTCCTCTTTCACTTTCATCAAGAGGCTCTTTAGTTCTTCTTCAATTTCTGCCATAAGGGTGGTGTCATCTGCATATCTGAGGTTATCAATATTTCTCCCAGCAATCTTGATTCCAGCTTGGGCTTCATCCAGTTTGGCATTTCTCATGATGTACTCTGCATATAAGTTAAATAAGCAGGGTAACAATATACAGCCTTGATGTACTCCTTTTCCTTTTTGGAACCAGTCGGGTGTTCCGTGTCCAGTTCTAACTGTTGCTTTCTGACCTGCATACAGATTTCTCAAGAGGCAGGTCAGATGGTCTGGTATTCCAATCTCTATCAGAATTTTCCACAATTTATTGTGATCCACACAGTCAAAGGCTTTGGCATAGTCAATAAAGCAGAAATAGATGTTTTTCTGGAACTCTCTTGCATTTTCCATGATCCAGCAGATGTTGGCAATTTGATCTCTGGTTCCTCTGCCTTTCCTAAAACCAGCTTGAACATCTGGAAGTTCACGGCTCACGTATTGCTGAAGGCTGGCTTGGAGAATTTTGAGCATTACTTTATTAGCATGTGAGATGAGTGCAATTGTGCGGTAGTTTGAGCATTCTTTGGCATTGCCTTTCTTTGAGATTAGAATGAAAACTAACCTTTTCCAGTCCTGTGGCCACTGCTGAGTTTTCCAAATTTGCTGGCATATTGAGTGCAGCACTTTCACAGCATCATCTTTTAGGATTTCAAATTGTTCAACTGGAATTCCATCAGCTCCACTAGCTTTCTTCGTAGTGATGCTTTCTAAGGCCCACTTGACTTCACATTCCAGGATGTCTGGCTCTAGGTGAGTGATCACACCATCATGATTATCTGGGTCATGAAGATCTTTTTTGTACAGTTCTTCTGTGTATTCTTGCCACCTCTTCTTAATATCTTCTGCTTCTGTTAATCTATATGATTTCTGTCCTTTATTAAGCCCATTTTGCATGAAATGTTCCCTTGGTATCTCTAATTTTCTTGAAGAGATCTCTAGTCTTTCTCATTCTATTGTTTTCCTCTCTATCTTTGCACTGATCACTGAGGAAGGCTCTCTTATCTCTTCTTGCTATTCTGTGGACCTCTGCATTCACATGGGTATATCTTTCCTTTTCTCCTTTGCTTTTCGCCTCATTCACAGCTATTTGTAAGGCCTACTCAGACAGGAATTTTTCTTTTTTGCATTTCTTTTTCTTGAGGATTGTCTTGATCCCTGTCTCCTCTACAGTGTCACAAACCTCTGTCCTTAGTTCTTTAGGCACTCTGTTTATCAGATCTAGTCCCTTAAATCTATTTCCCACTTCCACTGTATAACCATAAGGGATTTGATTTAGGTCATACCTGGATAGTCTAGTGGTTTTCCCTACTTTCTTCAATTTAAGTCTGAATTTGTAAATTTCCTTGATTAGCCCTTTTGTAAATCTTGTAAAGTCATGCACAACATTTAGTCACAGTTTTCCCCAGCAGTAATTTATTGTTTTTAAATGGTCTCTCTATTGTGGTTCTGCTTCATAGCATTGACAGTCCTTTCCATAGAGTACCAGGTATAATGAGCCTAAAAGGTCCTTATGACCCCCAGGTTAGAGGCTGAATTAGAGATGCTGTTTTGAGGGGAGGTAGACTAATTTGTGAAGAGGAACTAAAAAGCCTCTGGATGAAAATAAAAGAGGAGAGTGAGAAAGTTGGCTTAAAGCTCAACATTCAGAAAACAAAGATCATGGCATCTGGCCCCATCACTTCATGGGAAATAGATGGGGAAACAGTGGAAACAGTGTCAGACTTTATTTTGGGGGGCTCCAAAATCATGATCGCCGCCATGAAATTAAAAGATGCTTACTCCTTGGAAGGAAAGTTATGACCAACCTAGATAGCATATTCAAAAGCAGAGACATTAATTACTTTGCGAACTTAGGTCCGTCTAGTCAGGCTATGGTTTTTCCAGTTGTCATGTATGGATGTGAGAGTTGGGCTGTGAAGAAAGCTGAGTGCCGAAGAACTGATGCTTTCGAACTGTGGTGTTGGAGAAGACTCCTGAGAGTCCCTTGGACTGCAAGGAGATCCAACCAGTCCATCCTAAAGGAGATCAGTCCTGGGTGTTCATTGGAAGGACTGATGCTAAAGCTGAAATTCTAGTACTTTGGCCACCTCATGTGAAGAGTTGACTCACTGGAAAAGACTCTGATGCTGGGAGGGATTGGGGGCAGGAGGAGAAGGGGATGACAGAGGATGAGATGGCTGGATGGCATCACTGAATTGATGGATGTGAGTCTGAGTGAACTCCGGGAGTTGGTGATGGACAGGGAGGCCTGGCGTGCTGCGATTCATGGGGTCGCAAAGAGTCGGATACGACTGAGTGACTGAACTGAACTGAGACTACTTTGAGGGGCTTCTCAAATGGCACTAGTGTTAAAGAACCCACCTGCCAATGCAGAAGACATAAAAGACATGGTTTCGACCTGTGGATCGGGAAGATCACCTGAAGGAGGGCATGGCCACCCACTCTGGTATTCATGCCTGGAGAATCCCATGGACAGAGGAGCTTGGTGAGCTACAGTCCATAGGATCACAAAGAGTCAGACACCACTGAAGCGACTTAGCATGCACACACAGATTATTTTGTTGACTTAAGTGTTGAACTCTTGGAGTTCGTGCTAGCCAGGGGCATTGTCCCCTATCAGAAGAACATTAAAAGGCAGTCTCTTTTTGGCAAGACACTTTCTGATGTCATGAACAAAACATGGATGGAGCCAACGATCCAGAAAAAGAGTTCTCCATTATCCAGGCCTTCGTATACATCCAAAAGATTGGCATCTGGTGTTTATATTTTCCTTCAAGCCTCAGGGATAGATAAGGGCAAGTCCTCATCACAGACCTGACAGTGTGCCTCCGGCCTTAAATCCCTATGCTTGTTTCTCTTCCACACTAATAAATGTCCTTTGTAGCAGTGTTTTGCCAGAAAATACACTTTAATCTACATTAGAAACCTGTTCAGGCAGATATCCTTTCTCCAAGGTAGCTTTCTTAATGTCATCTGAGGACTCATCTGCTGCCTTTTGGTCTGCAGAAGCTGCTTCTCCTATTATCTTGACTTTTTTTTTTTAAGCCAAACCTCTTTCTAAAATTATCAAACCGTCCTTTATTGGCATTAAATTCCCCAGCTTAACTCTTTCACCTTTCTTTTGCTTTATCACTCAATGACTTTTGCTTTTTCTCATATCATGTTAGTCTATATGGAGGCCTTTCTTATAGCAATCCTGTACCCACATAAAAGTTGGATTTTTAATATGAGATAGAAAGATATCTTGCAAAAATTGCAAGGTTTTCTCATCTGCTGAGAAAACCATGTAGCTGCCTTGGTGGCTTCACAAATTTCCTTTTCTTTCTTTTTTTTTTTTTTTCTCTCTCTCTCTTTTTTTAAACAATAGTCCTTATGCTGGTTTCATTTATCTTGAAATGGCAGGTGACCACAGTTACAGACCTTGATCCATGATGCTTATCAAGCAATTCCACTTTTACTTGTAATGTCCTAACTTTTCTCTGTTTTCATGGAGCACTTCCATATCGCTAGTGGCACTTCATATGGGCCCCGCAGTGTTATTCAAGGTTTACAGTATTGCACTAAGCGCAATGAAGACTACATGAGGATCATAAGAGATCACCTTTTACTTTGATACAAAATTTAGTGGAGAGACGAACTGTTCACAAGGAAGTGACTAGCATCACAGGATGTTTTAAGCAGACAGTGGTGACACTGAAGCTCATCACAATAGCAGCAATGGTTATAAAGTTATTGCAGTAGTACCAGTTAATTTTATGCAGTTATTTAATGCTATATCCTTATATTTGCTTCTTTATGTTATTTATCTGGACTGCAATAGTACCCTGTATAATCTGTAAGTCTTTGTGTTCCTAGGCTTTGATTAGTTTTAACTTTTTATTATAGATTTGCATATATTTTATGGTAGTAAATGGAAAACTAAACTAGTATTTACATATGTTTTATGCATTCATGACATACCAAACTTCTAAGTTTTTTCAATATTTCTAAACAATGCAGTTTGTCTGTGAGGTTTTGGAAATTATTGCAAATCTCAAAAACATTTTCCAATATATATATATATTTTTAAAATCTGCTTATCAGTAGACCCATTCAGTGCAAACCTATGATGATTAAATGTAAACTATATAATGATATCTCTCAACCAAGTCACTTCCAGATCTCTACAGAGTACATTCCTAAAGTGGAATTTGACTCCCATGGAGAATGCACAGTTTAAAATTTTTAGGTATGAAGGGTGCCATATTTAGGTGCACTTGCCAACGGTGGGTTTTATCCATCTGGTTGATATAATACATGGACATATTAGTTTTACTTTAGAACTTGCAGTGAAAGAAAAAATAATTTGCCATGAATAGTGTTGCATATGATTACTGACTATTTGTCTGCACATTTTTTTTTTGCTCATTTCTCCTGCAAGTTGTCTTTTTCATTGATTTGTAAAACTATTTTATACATTATTCCTATTAGATGTTTATTTGAGTCTAAAATTTTGTTATTTTATTTTAACATCTATTCTTACTATAGCTTTTGTGATATAATTTATGTTTAGATATATTTTATCCACTGAAATATTGTAGAAAAATGTATCTTCGGTTTTTCTAGTACTTAACTGGTTTGTTGACTACTTCTTGGGTCCCTAATCTCTCTCATTTATTGTGGTATATGGTATAAAATAGAGATATACTTGAGTTAGTATATTTAAAATATTTAGATAGATACCTGGAACTTTAGAAACTCTTAATGAATTTATTTTAATTTGCATTATTTATCTTTTGGATTAAATTGCAACCCCTCAGAGTACTGCTCTGCATATCCTACCTCCATAGAAGGTAGGACTATAGACAAGAGTGAACACTGACTGAAACAAGTGCCTAGATTCAGGATCTTTCTCATCCAGTTGTTAGTAACCATGCTAAAATAACTTGATATCCTAGGCCTTAGTTTCCTTCCTGAGAAGCCAAGAATCAATCTCCTTGTCATTTCTCCAACTGTCTTCTCCCAAGCACTGATTGTAAGATTTTTGATTATTTTAAGAAAATAAAAGCGAATAAATTCACTTCTGATCAGTTAAAGAAAGATAAACAAGTAGGTATGAGAGAATTTTGCTTAACCATAAGGCTTCTGAAAGCCATTATGATTATATGTATTCTGAATCTATGTGCATTGTACAATATTTTCTATACTTGTCTAAGCACATATCCTTTTTTTAACCTCAGACACTTTCACACACATAAAAAAATAGTAATTTGTGAAATCATTTCTTTTTTTCCTCTAATGTTCTAAAAATGTCATATTTTGAGGCTAAGTCACACTATGATATGCAGAACTTGATTTTTCAAGCTATTCCACAGGACATATGTGTATACTGTTAACATCTACTTTCAACAGTTACCATGCTTCTTGCTATGGCCCTAGATATACATGAATTAATAGTGTTAATAACTTTAATTGCCAGTTGCCAAGCAAGACATTAAACATACAGAACAGACACATAAGACCTGGTGACTTCCTTTAGATCCCCTAGTGTATATACCGCTACAATGAGTGAGGAGAACACTTCATTTCTTAATTTTATCACCAAATCCATTTTGTTGAATCAGTTACTCAGTAAACTCTGTGCATGAAAGGTGCATAATTTTTTAATATTGTAAGATGCCAAAGAGATGTAGTTTGTTGATTTTTACCAAATTACTTTTTTGCACTATGAGAAGTATTTATGCTTCATCTTTTGATAGCCTTTAAATTGGAACACAAGTTGCTTCTGTGTCATATTTGCTTAAAAGAATTCTATTTTCAGAGCTCTGTATTTAGTATAGCTTATGTCAATTTATTGCCTACATTTGTATAAAATTTTATTGCAAAAATAAAGCACACAATTTATTGAAATACTACAGCGTCATTTAAAAAGTAAATAAGGCATACGAACAAGGATCCATTTTATAGAGCTATTTTGTGACTTAATTATTTTAAGGTAGATGTAAAATAACCAAAGTAAATCTGAATAAATTGGTACCAGATTTAACTCTGCTCTCTTCATTGAAATTCTGGCAGGATATTTAACAGTAGTCAGAATTAAAAAGTGTTCCATTGTTTGGTGCATTCTCAAAGGAAACCAAAGAAATGTACTGGATGAAAGAAGCAGCTGTAAGATTACAGCTTTTAACATGCATGGGGGTCTATACATCATTCATTGGAAACAAAATGACCCACTGAGAGAACAGTGTACTTAACCTGTTCATGTATGTACCATGCACATTACCACGAATGGGGTGCAATATGGTTCCATTTAAAACAACCTACTGTACAAGAAGAAAAATGAAAAACTATATAGAAAAAATGGGATAGAATTCTGATGTTATCAGATAGCAGGAGAAAAACTATAGGACTCTAATATCTTGAGTTTTCTCCTTTTATTTTTAACTTTTCTCAAGGTTTTTTTTTTTTTTTTTACTACTAATAATGGTATTGTAGTGAATACTGTTTTGAATTTGTATTTTGGAATATATCTTGATCCATAGGGAAAACTTCTAACTAGAGAGTTCCTAAGTCAAAGTACATGCTTATCAAAATGAACAAATACATATACAATGGAAAATCTCTGCCCCACCCCTTTCTCTAGCAATCCAGTTCTCTTCATAGGTAGCCAGTGTTACCTTTTCAGAAGTAAATACAATCCACACATGTACATTCATGGTCTTTTCCCTCTTTTAGTTTTTTTTTAAAATTATTACATATTTTATACAATGTTTGATATCCTAAATTTTCTGTTTAACTTGTTATTTTAAAAAATTGAGGTATTCTCTGTTAAGGGCTTCCCTGGTGACTCAAGTAAAGAATCCACCTATGATGCAGGAGACTGCCTGCAATGTAGGAGACGTGTTTTTGATCCCTAGGTTGGGAAGATCCCCTGGAGAAAAAAATGCAACCTGCTCCAGTATTCTTGCCTGGGAAATCCCACTGACAGAGGAACATGGGGTTGCAAGAATCAGACATGACTTAGCGACTAAAATAGCATCACCACATTGCCTTTTAAAACTGTGTATAAGCAATGCAGCATGGCCTATAAAATTGGAGATCTGCATACGACTCAAACTTCCTACCTTCAGAGTTGAGGACCAGAAAGAAATATGTGTTCTTGATCCACACAGCTGCCTGCTGGGAACATGTTTGGAGGTTTGAGCATAGTTTCAAGTGATCAGATGCAGAAAGGGGACCAGGCAGAGCCTTGATCCCTCCCACAGAGCTCCAGCTGTTGCAAGGACTGAATGACTTCCTTCCAGAAGCCCTCATGACTTCTGACTCAGACTCTGGGTCAGGCCACCAGACCAGTGGTCTCTGCAATTTAATCATCTGTAGTGAATGTTGACAGCCTTTCTCCACCAAAGGCAAATATAGCGTGGATACATTAATATCCCTCTGATAACATATTTTAGAAAATTTATTCTAAACATTACTACTGCTTTCTTGGCTACTGGGATGAAGGGAGAAAGAGTTCCCCAGAGATAAATAAAAGAACAAATTAACCTAGACCTGGGGAGACTGACTAACTTGTTCAGACCTATGTTTGTGACTTCAATAGTCTGAACAAAGTTCATAAAAAGCCAGTGCCTGACTCTGTAGTTCACTTGTGCCTGTGAACAAAGCAACTTGCTGATGCATTCAAACATGAGTTGCATTAGCATATTTACATTAAAAGGTGACATGATATCAAAAGATTGTAAGATTGCAAATTTTTGGCATACTATCTAGAGGAAGAAAACTGTGGATAAATATCATGTTAAAAATCTTGTTCTGTCATGATTATAAGTAGAGTAGTAATGGCAAATGACAGCTTAAAGAGAATAGAAAAAATCATCTTGACACCTAAGTGATGATATCATTATCTGTATTATGAATAATTTTACTCATAACAGATACTATTCTGAAAGTTTGTCTTATGATCCATGTTTTCATTATGGACAGAAAGCTTCCATGTTCCTTACAATTTATTTACCCTAATGTTAACATTGCTTCATTAGCTTTCATTTTGTTCATATAATACAACTTATTGTTATCCTTTTAATGTAAAATTTCCTAGTTCATTTTGTATATCTGTATTTTATTATTATTTTAAGGAACTCCATCTTCAAAGAGGCAAGTTTGTTTATATTTATTATAATTATTGATATAAAAGATAATTTATGTGAATCTGCATGTATATGTGTGTCGTTATGGTCTTTATATATTTGCTTTTATCCCTTGTCCTACTTCTTATTGGACTTGTGAGGTTTCTTAATTTCCCCTTTTCTTCTTCCAGTGATTTGGAAGCTGTATATTCTATTTCTAGTTTTTCCAGGTTTACTCTTAACACATTTTCTTTAGTTAAAAGACCTATTGATGTTCAATGAGACCTATTGATGTCCAATATCACTATGTTCTTCCCAAATAAAATGAGGAATGAAAATTCTCTAAGCTTTACTTTCAAGCACCCCACCCTATATTATCATTATTTAGTTTTCTAGGTTCACTTTTTCAAAACCCTCCCACTTAATCATTTGCTTTTGGCAATGTATGTTTATTTACATTAATCAATGTTAAATGATTTAATTGCTCAGAATTGTTTCTTTCATTCTATCCTGTCATTCTGAGTTCAAATTTCTTCTGTATAAAGTGAGTCCCTTAGTTCCTTAAGTGAAGGTCTATAAATGGTAATGTATATTTGTCTTTGAAAATGTTTTCAGTTAGTCCTCATTTTTTTCAGGGCTAGTTGTGCAGGGTATGGCAACTTCTCCCCTTTGGTAACCATAAGTTCATTTTCTATGTCTGTGTTTCTGTAAATAAGCTCAATTATATCCAATTTTTAGATTCCACATATAAGTGATATCATACAATATTTCTTTCTCTGACTTCACTTAATATGATAATCTCTAGGCAATCCATGTTATCACAAATGGCACTATTTCATCTTTTTTATGGCTGAATAATATTGCATTTGTATATACACTACATCTTCTTTATCCATTTATCTGTTGGTGGACACTTAAGTGGCTTCCATGTCTTGGCTATTGTAAATAGTGCAGCTGAGAATATTGAGGTGCATGTATCTTTTCAATATAGAGATTTCCCTGGAGTGGCATTGCAGGATCACATGGTAACTCTGTGTAGTTTTTAAAGGAACCTCCATACTGTTTTCCATAGTGGCTGCAGTAATTTACATTCCCACCAACAGCGTGGGAAGGTCCCATTCTCCACACTCTGTCAAGCATTTGTTATTTGCAGACTGCAATGATGGCCATCCTGACTGGTATGAGATAATACCTCACTGTAGTTATTATTGCTTATCTCTAATAATTAGCAATATTGATTATCTTTTCATTCGCTTTTGGCCATCTGTATGTCTTCTTTGGAGAAATGTCTATTTAGGTCTTGTGCTCTATTTTTGATTGGGCTGTTTGTTTTTTGAAGTATTTCTTTGTTTTACCACATGCTTATGTAGGACTTTAGGGAAGAGGACTTCATTGACAAAACATTTCTTAAAATATCTGCAATATTTTAATATGTATTAGGTTGAGGGAAAAGTAGTTATGGTTTCAGACCCTGAATTTTAAATCATTATAACTCAGCTCAAACACATCTTTATTAATAAAAATAGGAACCATTAAAATCAACACATTTTTGCCAATGAGAAATAAGTTTGTTTATTCTTGTAGAATAAAAATCTGTGCTTCAAGATTCAACAAACTCTTGGAAAGCATTTTCTGCCTCTTGCTGATTGTGGAAGGATTTTCCCTGCAAAAAGTTGTCAAGATGCTTGAAGAAGTGGTAGTCAGTTGGATATAAATCAAGTGAATATGGCAGATGAGGCAAAACTTTGTAGCCCAATTCATTCAACTTTTGAAGTGTTGGTTGTGTGACCATGCAGTCAGGCGTTGTCATGGAGAAGAATTGGGGCCTTTGTTGATCTGTGCTGGCTGCAGGCATTCCAGTTTTTGGTGCACCTCATTGATTTGCTGAGCATAGTTCTCAGATGTAATGGTTTCACTGGGATTCAGAAAGCTGTAGTCGATCAGACTGGTAGCAGACCTCCAGTGACAAAGACTCTTTTTTTGGTGCAAATTTGGCTTTGGGAAGTGCTTTGGAGCTTCTTTTCAGTCCAGTCACTGAGCTGGTCATCACTGGTTGTCATATAAAATCCACTTTTTGTTGTACATCACAAACTGATTAAGAAATGGTTCATTGTTGTATAGAATGAGAGAAGAAAATACTTAAAAAGGATGACTTTTTTCATTTGTGGTTACCTGATGAGGCACCCACTTATCAAGCTTTTTCACCTGTCCAATTTGCTTCAAATGCTGAATGACTTTAGAATAGTAGACACTGAGTTCTTGGGCAACTTCTCTTGTAGTTTTAAGAGGGTCAACTTCAATGATCCTCTCAGCTGGTTGTTGTCAACTTCCAATAGCCAGCCACTGCACTTCTCATTTTCAAGGCTCTAGTCTCCTTTGCAACACTTCTTTAACCATTTCCGCACTATAAGTTCATTAGCAGTTACTGGGCCAAATGCTTGATGTTGTGAGCTGTCTCTGCTGCTTTACAACCCATTTTGAAGTTGAATAAAAAATTCACTTGAATTTTCTTTTTGTCTAACATTGTTTGCCATAGTCTAAAATACATATAAAGGTAACATCAAGTAATAATTCATCAGTAAAAAAATATAAAGCAAGAAATGTACTTTAAAATTATGTATAACATTACCACATTAGAATGTATTCCAATATCAGATGGCAGTTCAACAATGCAAAACTATAGTTACTTTTGTACCAAACTAATACATTTATGCACTTATTAAAACACTGAGAATTACATTGGAGAAAGTATAGAATATGAATATGATGACTTGCAGGGATCATAGAATACTCTGACTTATGAATTAAATCTGCCTAATGGAAGTAAGGTGAACCTTAAAAAGAAAATCTTTATCATTTATTCCACAACTGTGCAAAACAGGTTTATGCTGAACCTCTGAGTCAGAAATGTGAGAAAATAAAGTGATTGAAGCCTGTAAGCAAAGAAAATCAGCCAGGAGAGTGATGATTCCTCATACAAGAGAAAGAATTTTATGAAAAGCTCACAGACATCAGTATTTCCTATATATTCTCTTTATTTCTAAATCATAAATCATACTTATTTAATTAAGGCTCTCCATCTTTACTGTTGGGATAAGTGTAATGTTTTACACGTGTGGGTGACAGTAATTGGCAATTGCATTAAGAATCCCAACTCACAAACAAATCCCTGATGGCACTCAGGAACTTTGATCCTGGATCTAAGGCAAATAAATTTTCCAAGTTTGATAAAGTGAGCATCACTTATAACTATGACAGTGATGCTCTCATAATATGGTGCTCAGTGAGATAAAAAGCTGCTCTAAGTGGCAAGGAGTTGAAAACTGAAGAGTGTATGAGAGAGAGTGTGTGTGTGTGTGTGTATAATATAAGCTACTTTTAGTATGCAGTTACAACGAGCTTCAAAAACACAGAAAACAACAGTAATTCAGTGTTAAAATTATAGCACTCAGTTGTTAAAAGGGGACCTGCCCTTGGCCTCATTACTGCTTAATTGGGACAGGTTAATCTTTTCTGTTGTTTTTTTTTTTTTCGATTTGAAATAAAACTGGGATCTCTGCTAGTACTCCTCATCCATCAAATTCTGTGACCTTGAAAGAAAATGATGACTCTCCTTCTCAAGAGAGAGTCTGAAAATGAGAATTAAAATAGGTCTTCTCAGTGGAGACCCACAGCAACATGTAATAAGACATGTAAGAAAAAGATCCTATCACTACAGGCATTCTGTAATATTTCTCTAACATATGGAGTCAAAATGAAAATTCATTTCAGCTCAGGGTTAAAAAAAAATCTGTAAGATGTTAAATCTTCTAAAAATCAACTAAAATTGTCTATGAAATGTGTTAATGGAAGTCAACAATTTTGTAATTTCTTTCAACTCTTACAAAAAGCTCTCTACCTAAAAGTGTAAAATATTTTTAATTTTGATTCTTTAGAAAGAATCCCCGCAAACAAAGAACAGAAATATTAGCAAAACGTATGAGTAATGATGTCATATTCATTATTACAATATTTTTTTAATTTAAAAAGGTAAAAGGACATCTTTAACCACAAGGCAGACTGCTTTTATGATAATATATGCAAAACTAGGATAAATATATAATAAGCACTGTCATAGCCGGAGAGGGCAATGGCACCCCACTCCAGTACTCTTGCCTGGAAAATCCCATGGATGGAGGAGCCTGGTAGGCTACAGTCCATGGGGTCGCGAAGAGTCGGGCACGACTGAGCGACTTCCCTTTCACTTTTCACTTTCATGCATTGGAGAAGGAAATGGCAACCTACTCCAGTGTTCTTGCCCGGTGAATTCCAGGGACAGAGGAGCCTGGTGGGCTGCCGTCTATGGGGTCACACACAGTCGGACACGACTGAAGCGACTTAGCAGCAGCAGTCATAGCAGCAGTATTCATTATCTGAGAGTCAACGTTATTTCACTATTTTAAGTGTGTTAAGAAAAACTTAAATGATCCCCAAACACTATGGGAAGTTTATAAAGTACCAGATATAGTGCTTTCTTTTGATTTTACAGTAAGCAACCTGAATGAAAATATATGATGACCATCAGGTAAACTCCTGTTCCTCTTCTAGAATTTTCGAACAACAACAGAAGGTCAGGACTGAGAATTAAGTTTCATTAGTTTAAGACTAAAGAGCTTTGATAGTTTAGAACTAAAGAGACTTAGTATGGCTAAATTAAAATAAAACAGTATTATTGTTATATTATTTAATACCAACTTCATACAAGACCATTATCTGTAAATAAAAAAAAATCTACCATGCCTTCCATGTTTCCTGTAACTAAAGCTATGTATATGTATCCTCATATCTCCAAATTCAGTGCTGTTGTCCATTTACAAGTGGCTCCTTTTACAAGGAAAAGACAGACAATGGTCTCTAAGAATGGCTCAGAGTCTAGGGAAATTTAATCATAATCCACTGCAAAATTATCTCTACATTAATATTTAGGAAAGCCAGTCTCACATATACTGATTTATTATTAACTATAAAATTATATGGGAATAACAAGTATATTCTTTTTCTTAATATATATTTTATTGAAGTAAGTTGCCTTCAATGTTTCAGGTGTACAGAATGGTGATACAGTTATACATATACACATATTATTTTTTAAATTATTTACCATTATAATTTATTACAGGATATTGACTATAGCTCCCTGTGCTATAAAGTAAACTTCATTTGCTTGTTGCATATCTATTATTTTTGCATTAGAAATCTAGCATTCTATTCATACTAAGTCAAACAAGTGGAATCAAAATGTCATAAATTTTTTAGGTAGGCAAAAATTCGTAAGTTTTCTATGATATATTTATATATATATGTATATAAATATAACCAGTATATTCTTAACCTGTGGTACAAATAAAACATCATAAGGGTAGTACTTAAAACATTTTATTTATTTTAAAAGGTAATGTTTACTGTGAGAATACTGTTAGGAATTTAATTAACCAAAGCTCAGACTGAGTCAACTCAGAAGGAATCCATATTCCTATTTCACTGCTTACTGGCTGGTAGCCATAAGGAAAGTATTTAATCTCTTTAAGCTTCAGTTTCCTCATGGATAAAACTGGGATAATAAAGCCCACTCATCATCAGGTTGTTGTAAGATTAAATTGGTTAGAGTAAAAAGTATAGTGCTAGGTGCATAGGAAGTGCTCAATAAATATAATCCAGGATTTTTTCTTTATTTTGGAACTTGCATTGAATAACATATGTGTATCTTATGAATCCAATATATAGATTTTATATCTTCCAATATTGATAAAGGAAGGAACCTATTTTATACTATTTAAAGCCTCAAAGGCATTGTCGAGATAAATTTGAGCAGGCTGATGTAGATCTGGGCGATCCCATAGCTCAGACCCAGTAGATGTTATAAATATCTACCAAAGGAAATGGAATGATAGCAAAATTCTAAAATCTTGATTTAGAATATTTCCCATCCAGCAGAGATTACTCTGATAGTAAAAGAAAAGGAGAGAATGCAACCGTGAACATGATAATCCAAAATTGAGGAAATGATAACAAAAATGTGACTAGCTAAATTTATTGAGCATTTACACTGGGCACCAGGAATTATGCTAAGTGCCTTACATATATTATCTTATTTAATCCTTGCAATAATCTTACTCTTTATTTCAGGGCAAAATAACTTTAGATATTTATATTACTATCTTCAAGGAAAATTTTTTTAATTGAAGTATATTTGACATAACCTCTAAATTTAGGGTGTGTATGTTAATTTGATACATTTATGTAATGTAATAATGTGACTACCATTGTAGTGATAATTAGCACCTCTATCACATAACATTACCAGTCTTTCTTTCTAGTGGTTGGAATAATTAAGTTCTAGGCTCTTAGCAAGTCTGATGATTATAATACAATATTGCTGTCTGTATTCACTATACTGTGAACTAGATTTTTAGGTTTTATTGTAAGTGTGGACCCTTAAGCATCTGTTCTAGTCCCCTACCCCTAATCCTGCCTTATCCCAGCCCCTGGTAACCACCATTTTATTCTGTTTTTAAAAACCTGATTGTATTCGACTCCACATATAAGTAATGCCATGCAGTACTTGTCTGTCTCTGATTTATCTCACTTCACCTAATGGGCTCAACGCCCATCCATGTTGTTGCAAATGGCAAAATGCCCTTCTTCCTTATTGGTGGAAAATATTCCATTGTACAAAAGGTTTTGCACAGCAAAAAAAAAGAATTTGCAAAATTAAAAAAACAATGTACAGAATGGGAGGAAAATTTTGTCAAACATATGTATCTAATAAGGGGTTAATATCCAGAATAAATAAAGAACTCATACAACCAAATAACAACAACAAAAAAACAATCCAACTAAAAGTGGAGCAGAGGAACCAAGTAGACATTTGTCCACGGAAGGTATCTAAACGGCTAATGCATGCATGCGTGCTACATTGCTGTGTCCGACTCTCTGCGACCCTGTGTAAACCTGTCCGGCTCCTCTGTCCCTCTGTTTCTCCCGGAAAGAATACTGGAGTGGGTGTCATGCCCTCCCCCAGAGGATCTTCCCCACTCAGGGATCGAACCCATGTCTCCTGAGGCTCCTGCATTGCAGGCGGATTCTTTACTGCACCAGGGAAGCCCATAATAGGTACATGAAAATATGCTAAACATCACTGATGATTGGGAAATGAAAATAAAAACCACAATGAGCTATCACCTCACACCTGATAGAATATTTAATCACCATGTGTACAAGAGATAAGAGATGTTGGCTAGGATGTGGAAAAAAGAGTCCTTGAATATTGTTGATGGAAAAGTAAGTATGGTGGTACCTCAAACAATTAAAAATAAATCTACCATATGACCCAGCAACTTCACATATGGATATATACCTTCAAAACAATGAAAACAGTGTATAAAAGAGATATATGCACTCCCATGTTTATTGCAGCATTATTTACAATAGCCAAGATATGAAAATAACTCAAGGATAATTTTTACACTAGTTCAACAAATACTTATTGAGAGCCTATATGTTTCAGAAACCCAGTTAGATATTAAAGTGAGTGGCACTAAATATCCAGCCTCTCCAGCCCTCAATACTGAGGTGCATAACATAACTGTTTATCTTAGTTAAAGTTTGCAAGTCAAACTCTTCTGATGCTTTTTTCGCTTCTCCAAATTCTTGGTGAAACATGATAGGAAAATAGAAATGCCATCACTTTAATTGTTTTAGCACAAATTGTATAAAAGTTCTGTTATTATTCAACCCTCTTTATCTGTGCATTTTACAAGATGTACAGATATTTAGACTTCTGCTCCACTGTCTTCATAATTTGAAAGGAAAATAAAAATGATAGCTCTATTAATTATTTACATTCTGCCTTTAGTTGTAACAGATACTAGAAAATATTATATAGGAAACACTGATCGATGAAACTTGTGTGAGCAAAGTTGCCTTTGGAGTGTAAAACTTGTGTCTTAAAGCAGAGTACAGTTGTATTGTAGGAATTGAGTACACTGACATTTTGAGCCAAACTAATTAGGAGACTAGAAATTGTTATGACATAGGAGCAGATCATTTTAGTAAAGCTGAAGAGTGGCTAGGTGTGTTTTTTTTTTTGATAATTTAATTTTTATATTTTATTTATACAGAAGCTAATATAAAGTTCTGTCTTCACAATAATGATATAACCTATTTAAAACAGTTGTGCCCTTCACGGCCAGTCACATCACAGAACTCCAAAGGCCAATATTCCCAGATTACAGTATCCCCCCCATCTTATCTGAGGGGGATAATTTCTAAGACAACTCCCTGCCCCTATAGTCTAAAACCATGGAGAATACTGAAACTCTATACAGTTGACCCTTGAATAACACTGGAGTTAGCAGCACCCACCCATCAAAAAGTCAAAAATCTATTTATAATTTAAAAAAACATTTTTTAATGTTGAAGTATAGTCCATTAACAATGTTGTGTTATCTTCAGGTGTACTTCAAAGTGATTCAGTTATATGCACATTTATAACTTTGACTACTAATAGATTACTGTCAACCAGAAGCCTTACCAATAGCAGTCAACTAACATATATTTTGTATGTTGTACATATTCTATACTGTATTCTTGCAATAAGGGGAGCTAAAGAAAAGATAATGTTATTAAGCAATCCTAAGGAAGAAATATATTTGCAGCACTGTACTTTTAGATTCTGCAAGTTCATATCATCAGTTTACAAGGTGAATCATCTGTCAGATTTACATCAATATACACAGAACACAGTAAATGTTATACATATTACTAGCATTAGACACTTAAAATGAGAAGATAATATGGAAAAGAAACATATTTATTTGCAGATATAGCAATTCAGGCATTGAGAATGCAGAGGCAGCGATATGACTGTTTTCTGGTTGTTGTTCAGTCGCTCAGTCGTGTCTGACTGTTTGTGACCCCATGGACTGCAGCATGCCAGGCGTCCCTGTCCTTCACCGTCTCCTGGAGCTTGCTCAAACTCATGTCCATTGAGTCAGTGATGCCATCCAACCATCTCATCCTTTATCATCCCCTTCTCCTCCTGTCTTCAATCTTTCCCAGTATCAGGATCTTTTCTAATGACTCAGCTCTTTGCATCAGGTGGCCAAAGTAGTGGAGTTTCAGCTTAGAATCAGTCCTTTCAATGAATATTCAGGATTGATTTCTTTTAGGATTGACTGGTTTGATCTCCTTGCTGTCCAAGGGACTCTTTAGAGTCTTTTCCAATACCACAGTTCAAAAGCATCAAGCCTTCGGCACTCAACCTTCTTTAAAATCCAAATTTCACATCTATTAGTGACTACGGGAAAAACCATAGCTTTGACTAGATGGACTTTGTTGGTAAAGTAATGTCTCTGCATTTTAATATGCTGTCTAGGTTGGTCATAGCTTTTCTTCCAAGGAGCAAGCGTCTTTTAATTTCATGGCTGCAGTCACCATCTGCAGTGATTTTGGAGCCCAAGAATATAAAGACTGTCACTGTTTCCATTGTCTCCCCATCTGTTTTCTAGGTGATGGAACTGGATTCCATAATCTTTGTTTTCTGAATGCTGAACTTTAAGCCAACTTTTTCACTTTCTCCTTTCACTTTCATTAAGAAGCTCTTAAGTCCCATAAGGGTGGTGTCATCTGCAAATCTGAGGTTGTTGATATTTCTCCCAGCAGTCTTGATTCTAGCTTGTGCTCCATCCAGCCCAGCATTTCGCATGACTGACTCTGCATACAAATTAAATTAGCACAGTGACAATAGACAGCCTTGACCCTTGACGTACTCCTTCCCCGATTTGGAACCAGTCTCCTGTTCCCTGTCTGGTTCTAACTATTGCTTCTTGACCTGCATACAGGTTTCTCAAGTAGTAGGTAATTCCCAAATCTGGTATTCCCATCTCTTTAAGAATTTTCCACAGTTTGTTGTGATCCACACAGTAAAAGACTTTAGCAAAGTGAATGAAGCTGAAGTAGATGTTTTTTTTGAAATTCTCTTGCTTTTTTATGATTCAACAGATATTGGCAATTTGATCTCTGGTTCCTCTACCTTTTCTAAATCCAGTTTGAACATTTGTAAGTTCTTGGTTCATAGACTTTTGAAGCCTAATTTGGAGAATTTTGAGCATTACTTTGCTAATGTATGAGATGAGTGCAATTGTGCAATAATTTGAACATTCTTTGGCATTGCCTTTCTTTGGGATTGGAATGAAAAACTGACCTTTTCCAGTCCTGTGGCCACTACTGAGTTTTCCAGATTTGCTGGCATATTGAGTGCAGCGCTTTCACAGCATCATCTTTTAGGATTTGAAATAGCTCACCTGGAATTCCATCAGCTCCACTAGCTTGGTTTGTAATGATCCTTCCTAAGGCCCACTTGACTTTTCACTCCAGGATGTCTGGCTCTAGGTGAGTGATCATATCATCATGGCTATCTGGGTCATTAGGGCAATTTTTGTGTAGCTTTTCGGTGTATTCTTCCCACCTCTTTTAATATCTTCTGCTTCTGTTAGGTCCTTACCTTTTCTGTCCTTTATTGTGCCCATCTTTGCATGAAACGCTTTGTGGTAGCCTAGTGTAATTGATACAGTTGCTCCAAGGTAGCCTGGCCTACGCATGAATTAATGAATCATTATAAAACTTTCATGATATATGTTATTGCAGTCGTATTCATAGTATAGTATTGGAAACATTGTTACATTAAATAATACACATTTACCTATAGTGATAGGCTGATAAGCAGTTTCTCCAATGACAATAGAGAGGCATACTGTCTGGTAATGTTATTCTTTGAAAGCAAAATTATAATACTGAAAGAAATCTAATACATTATTGATTATATATTAAATATTATTCACATTATACCTATATAAGTATAGACTAGTATCTACATATAATTTTACATCATGGCATACCTAACTTTGCCTTAATTTTTTCATATTTCTAAGTGATACGGTGTGCCTGCAAATTTTTTTTCAAATTATCTCAAATCTACCAGAATTTGGAATATATCTCTAATATATTCATTGGAAAACATCTGTGTGATCCATGCTGTTCAAATCTACATTGTTCAAGGGACAACTATATATTCTATATTTTTCCTACACATATATAACCTGCCACCAAGTTCAGTTCATATATTAGGCACAGTAAGAGAATGCCCAGATTTCCAGCATCACTACTCTTGCACTTTGTGGAATTATTTAAGTAAAAGAAGAGTCGACTGAGCACAGGTACTATGATTCTGCAATAGTCTGTTAAGATGTCTATTAAGTGACACATGGGTAGGATATACCAGCCCAAGGGATGTTTTACATTGACAGTCTGGACTGGAAAGAGTGGGAGGGCACAAAATTTCATCATGCTACTTAGAACAGCGAGAATTTAAAACTTATGAAATTTATTTCTGGAGTTTTCCATGTAATGTTTTCAGTTGTAGTAGAACTGCAGGGAGCTAAATGGTGGATAAGGGAAGACGACTGAATTCCATATGAATGGTGTCTCTGCTGCAGCTGCTGCTGTGGCGATTCAGTCGTGTCCGACTCTGTGCGACCCCAGAGACGGCAGCACACCAGGCTCCGCCATCCCTGGGATTCTCCAGGCAAGAACACTGGAGTGGGTTGCCATTTCCTTCTCCAATGCGTGAAAGTGAAAAATCAAAGTGAAGCCGCTCAGTTGTGTCCATCTGGTAGCGACCCCATGGACTGTAGCCCACCAGGCTCCTCCCTCCATGGGATTTTCCAGGCACAAGTACTGGAGTGGGGTGCCAGTGCCTTCTCTGAATGGTATCTCTGGAATTGCTCAATTCAACAGCCTTGCTTTTCATTCAGGTGCTGCTCGAGATATGTGATTCCATTTTTTCCATGATCTTAGTTATTTCTTAGAGTAACTGTTATTTACTCACTTTTCTCTAGATCTTTCTTTCTCTTTCTTTTTTATGGACCAGTGTGCAAAAGTTATGGTGTCATAAAGTTGTAATATTTTGGCAATAAATTTTAGAACAAAAAGATCAAACAACATGAACCTCAACTAGTCTATGAAAAATAATTCTGCTCAACAAGGTTTTCTTTTTCAAGATATCCAAGAATGTTTCTGATGAAATAGGTATATTAATAGACCATGGTCAATATAATTATATGACCCTTTAAAGAAATCAAATCTCTTCCAAATAGTTCATTTTAAAGAATTAACACATTTTTTATACTTGCATGTTTGGACTCTACTGTAAGACCAGATGGTGAACTTTATGTTTGCTGCCAAAATACAAGAGTATAAGATATACGTAGGTGTGCATATATGTGTATGGGTGAATATATTCAATCTATACATATTCAGGAAATGCTAAATAATATCTGTGGTTCTAAATCATCCCAGGTTTTAGTCTTACCTCAGTAATCGTTACATATAACAAAAGCCTCTTGTGGTCCTTTTTAAATTTTTTTTAATGTAAACTATAATATAATGCTACATACCTGCTTTAAAATATGTTTAAAATTGAGTACTGTTTTGCTGAAAGATGGGGCTCCCTTGGTGGCTCAAATAATAAAGAATTTGCCCGCAGTGCAGGAGATCTGGTTTCTATACCTGGGTTGGGAAGCTCCTCTGGAGAAAGGAATGGCAACCCACTCCAGTGTTCTTGCCTGGAGAATTCCATGGACAGAGGAGCCCAGCGGGCTACAGTCCGTAGGGTTGCAAAGAAAGATAGAAAAATCACTCCATTCAAACTCTGTACACAGTCTCCTTATAGATCTTATTTTGGCAGGTTCATAGAGATGGTTTTATAAAATAAGGATCCTAGAACCCCACACCAGAAAGAATATAAAATGTAAGTTTAAGATGAGAGAGGAGAATGATGCCTCTCGCTCATTGCCTTATGGTGGAACCTGAATTGGCCTGGAATTACATGAGATTAGATATTATGCTACTGGTCACCTCTTCTTATCTCCTTAAAGCCAATAACCCCATATTTACATAGCCTTTTAAAAGTAATACTGGAGTTGGAGGGTCCAGGAAAGAGGTGATGTGTTCCAATCAGGGGACTTTGCAGGAGTTTAGACAAAAGATGATGGAGTTAAAAACCGTGGAAGCTCTTTAGGAAGTAACTCAAGAGAAAGACTGGACTGCAGAAGAAGGGTGAAGAAGGTGGGAAGAGTAACTCCCAGATTTTATTGTCATTGTAATTAGGAGACACAGGTTAATATACTGAACACACATACACACAGAGAGAGAAATAGAAAATCTTTTCTCTGTTTAGAGAATGGCCATCCATCCATCATCATGTTTATACTCAGGAGAATAGAAACTCAATGATTCCCAAAATTTTAAGAGAATGAAGATATTTCTCCACACTGCAGATTATATATTCTCAGAATTTTAAATTATCAGCATAATATTAGTATAATGGATAGATGGATGAATTATATTACTATAAAACACAGTCACTTGATTAAGTCAATTTAAGTCAATTGATTAAGTCAATTTAAGCTCATTTAGCTTTACTAAAATTATGTCCTTTTGGCCTTTCTTCATTCTTTTTTTTTTTTTTTTTAATTTCAGATAGGAGTTGATTAAATACAGCCTAAGAGTCAAGACTGGCCTAAGACTTAAGACTGGCCCTCAGTCTCTGTTTGTAAACAAAGTTTTATTGGGACCCAGCCACATCCGTTCATTTGCCTCTATCCATGGTTTCCCATGGGCTTCCCTGGGGCTCAGATGGTAAAGAATCTGCCTGCAATGCAAGGTTCATTCCTTGGTGGTGCCAGTCAGGTGGCACTAGTGATAAATAATCTGTCTGCCAGTGCAGGAGACACAAGAGACATGGGTTGAATCCCAGGATCAGGAAGATCCCCTGGAGGAGAAAACCAGCAAGCCACTCCAGTATTCTAGACTGAAAAATTCCATGGACAAGAGGAGCCTGGTGGGCTAAAGTGCACGGGGTCAGAAAGAGTCGGACATGACTGAGTGACTGAGTGATGGAGCACACGTGCAAGGCTTCTCATAGGCTGCAAGGACACAGTGGGGTAGGTGCAACAGAAATTAGATGGCCCCGAAATTTAACACACGTGGCCTTGTGCACAGGACCTCACAACACTGGATTCTAAATGCATAATAGCAAAGAATAGTTTTGAAACACTGTATGTTCTGCCTTAATATGAATTTCTTATTTCTTTAGAACTAGCATATTTTATATATAATATTTTGAGCCTCAGGATAAATATATTTCTGGCCTCCCATTCTTAAATTATGCTTTCCGTTGTTTTTCTCTTCTTCTAACGTATATCTCATTAGTCAATCTCTGGCATATTCATAGGCAGGCAGACTCCCAAGACAATTACATATATAACTCTGTTTTTATTGCACGTATTCCATATTAATGCATCAGCTGCTTTATTAAAACATTTGGAAAATATTTATACACCAAAATGCATGCTGAATCTAAATACTTCACTGAGGAATAAATAAAAGTTGTCATCTAAAAGACAATTATAGCAAAGCATTGATACTCTTGAGATCCCACTCTCTTATACAGAGTATTCTGATAAGTCCACCGACCCATGGAACTCAATGAGAACTTCTATTTAATAATTTAGGTACAAAACGTAGGTAGAGAGAGATGGGAGGTGACCAGGGAATGAGAAGGATGAGGTGGTCAGGTTTCCATTAGTGCAGTACTCACAGGTAAAGAAGTAAGGTAAAGTTCTTTGTAAGAGTGACTTTGAAATAAAGTGTTCCTTCGCTTTAGAATTTGGAAAGCACTGCACTATTTAATAAGGCATACAAATTTCAGTTCCTAAATCCAAGAACATTTATGCTTTGAGGTTTATGTCATCCACTGTAGTAAGCAGTTTGAGTTTTTTTGCTTGTTTGGTTTTTGTTTTGAGATCTATGTGGGCAGATTCGTAGAGAGTAGATTCTTGTATTTATTGGTACTTTTTTAGATTAATGCTTCACAGATACACTAAGTAAAAAATGCTATTGGAAATGTCCTATGACAATTTTATGTTCT
The DNA here is from genome assembly GCF_023091745.1 of Budorcas taxicolor. Classification (NCBI taxonomy): domain Eukaryota; kingdom Metazoa; phylum Chordata; class Mammalia; order Artiodactyla; family Bovidae; genus Budorcas; species Budorcas taxicolor. Next base: position 18,369,482 of record NC_068918.1, on the reverse strand, counting down.
TCTGTATGCCTTACTGCTGAGGAATCAGGTGTGTCTCCTGAGAAAAACGTACCTTATGTCTAAGAGCATGGGACCTGTGATGTGCCAGTTCACCACCATTCCCACATCCAGCCTTTCATTTGGAACTCATCGAATGCACTGTATCAGTTCTGCCTTAAGATGTGTCAAAGCCTGGGGAAAAAAGCAAAACAAAGCAAAATGTCCTCAAGACACAGTGTATAAATAGTGTTTAGAAGCAGTAATTATAACCACAAATGTATAAAAGGACAAGAGCTAAATACTAACCAATAATGACTCTTTTCAACGATAGGTACCTGTATGGGTAAGCATCAAAGCCAGCATTCAGTTCAGCTCAGTTCAGTCGCTCAGTCGTGTCCGACTCTTTGCGACCCCATGAATCGCAGCACGCCAGGCCTCCCTGTCCATCACCAACTCCCGGAGTTCACTGAGATTCACGTCCATTGAATCAGTGATGCCATCCAGCCATCTCATCCTCTGTCGTCCCCTTCTCCTCCTGCCCCCAATCCCTCCCAGCATCAGAGTCTTTTCCAATGAGTCAACTCTTTGCATGAGGTGGCCAAAGTACGGGAGTTTCAGCTTTAGCATCATTCCTTCCAAAGAAATCCCAGGGTTGATCTCCTTCAGAATGGAGTGGTTGGATCTCCTTGCATTCCAAGCATTTACCATCTACTAATACAAATCTCTGCTGCCTATCAGTGAGAACCAAAATATAGTATCAGTAAATATCTATGCTTTAGATTTTCTTTGAGTTGTATTTAAGGGGAAAAAAATGACACCTGTTCAAGGTAGTAACTGCCAAGTTTCATTATTTCAGTGGTGCCTTTTCCCTTTCATAAGCCATTTTAAGTTCTTAACTACAAAGAAGGGAAAGGAAATAAATTTGGCAAAATCAGCACAGACTGTATTATAACAGACACAGTTATAATGAGCTTGCTTGCTTCTACTGGGATTTTGCTCTATTTTCCATGAACATGCCATACAAGTTGATTGATGCATCGCTTGTCCCATCTGGGAGGAATAAAGTGATTCTTCAGAGATTCTTCAGCATTCAAAAATGCCTGTTATATTTGTGCTAAGGATCTGTGTTCTAGTGGTTTAAGTGTGTATGTGTGTGCATGGGTGCACAAATTTTTATATTGTTGTTGATCAGTCTCTAAGTCACGTACGACTCTCTTGGTACCCCATGGACTGCAGCACACCAGGCTTCCCTGTCCTTCACTATTTCCTGAAGTTTTCTCAAATTCATGTCCATTGAGTCTGATGCCATCCAACCATCTCATCCTCTGTTGCAGCGTCCCCTTCTCTTCCACCCTCAATCCTTCACAACATCAGGGTCTTTTCCAGTGAGTCAGCTCTTTGCAACAGATGACCAAAGTATCAGAGCTTCAGCATCAGTCCTTAGAGTAAGTATTCAGGGTTGATTTCCTTTAGGATTGACTTATTTGACCTCCTTGCCATCCAGAGGACTCTCAAGAGTCTTCTCCAGCACCACAGTTTGAAAGTATCAATTATTTGGCACTCAGCCTTTTTTATGGTTCAACTCGCACATCTGTACATGATTACTAGAAAAACCATAGCTTCGACTCTCTGGACCTTTGTCGGCAAAGTGATGTCTTTGCTTTTTAATACACTGTCTAGGTTTGTCGTGGCTTTCATTCCAAGAAGCAGTGTCTTCTAATCTCATGGCTGAAGTCACCATCCACAGTGATTTTGGAGCCCAAGAAAAGAAAAGCTATCACTGCTTCTACTCTTTCTGCCTTCTATTTGCCATGAAGAATTGGGACCAGACGCCATGATCCTAGTTTCTTGAATGTTGAGTTTTAATACAGCTTTCTCACTCTCCTCTTCCACCTTTATCAAGAAGCTCTTTAGTTCCTCTTTGCTTTCTGCCATAAGGGTGGTGTCATCTCCATATTTGAGATTGCTGATATTTCTCCCGACAATCTTGATTCCAGCTTGTGCTTCATCCAGCCTGGCATTTCGCATGATGTACTTTGCATATAAGTTAAATAAGCAGGGTAATGATATACAGCCTTGTTGTACTCCTTTCTCATTTCTCAACCAGTCAGTTGTTCCATGTAAGGTTCTAACTATTGCTTCTTGACCGTATACAAGTTTCTCAGAGGACACGTAAGGTGGTCTGGTATTCCCATCTCCTTAAAAATTTTCCAGTTTGTTGTGATCCACACAAAGGCTTTACATAGTCAACGAAGCAGAAGTAGATGTTTTCCTGGAATCCCCTTGCTTTCTCTATGATCTAGCAAATGTTGGCAATTGGAACTCTAATTCCTCTGCCTTTCCTAAACCCAGCTTGTACATCTAGAAGTTCTCAATACATGTACTGCTGAAGCCTAGCTTGAGGGATTTTGAGCATAACCTTACTAGCATGGGAAATTTTTTCAATTAAAAATGAAAAATATACATATTTTAAAGAAGGCAAAAAAGGATACCATGACTAATACATACTAGGTGTTAAATATTGAATAAATGTTGTAGGTATCAAAGTAACTTTCTTCACCATAACTTGTGTCAGTAACTATGCTTGCAAATTGCAAGCAATAGAACTATTTGGAGACTTCCTCTTTGGCTTAGCTGGTTAAAGCACCTGTCCTAGTAAACAGGAGATCCTGGGTTCAAATCTCAGTGGGACCTTTTGTGATTTTCCTGCCTACAAAAAGGGAATAGGGAGATCAAAGATCCAGTCAATCTTAAGGCTTCCTTCATGGCTCAGACAGTAATGAACCACCTGCAGTGTGAGAGACCTGGGTTCGACCCCTCGGTTGGGAAGATTCCCCTGGAGGAGGCCATGGCAACCCACTCCAGTATTCTTGCCTGGAGAATTCCATAGACAGAAGAACCTGGTGGGCTACAGTCCAGTGGGCAAAGAGTCAAACGTGACTGGGTCACTAGGCACAGCACTATATAGGTTCCTGTACCTATGAACAAGAATATTTTATTATACATATAGACAGTTCACTCAAGAGTAAATGCAATGTTTTTTGATCCAGTTGGACATCAGGCAGCACACTAATCTAGAGCAGAATGTTCTAGAGCTATCCCAAAATAAGGTCTTTATACGAGTTTGTAGAGAAACTTCTCAAGCCATAGAAGTGGGTATTAGACATGCAACTCAGCTACTTTTGACATGAACTGAAGTCACCAAAATTCAAAGATGGATTTCATTAACGTGCATCTCAGTTTTGTGGGTCTGAGCAAGATGGCGTCACTTTATCTGTTTCTTTCTAATTATGAGTTATTTTCAGATCCAGGTTTTAGAGCACGTATCTCTAGTTTCTGCTAAGAATCACTCTCACAATTGATTCTTTGGTGCTTACACTTTAGTATATTATCACTTTCCAAAACAACATAACAGCTTTTTTAAGCCAAGCAAAATGGTTAAGCTTGCAAATTTAACAGAACTTAGAGACAGAAAATGTAAAAGACCTGTGGATTTTCTTCCATGAGTAGATGTAAATGCTAATGAAATGTTCCTTAAAACACATTTAAATTAAACCATGAGCTACCTTCAACGAATATATGAAAGTTCAAGAAGAATTGAAAATGTAACTGCCGTCAGGATAAGACAGAGTACCGATGGGCTGATGGGCCATGTGCTCAGGCGGAAGGTAGTTTTCCTTTCCCTACATATTAATAATGACAGGTGGTGCTGGAGATAATTTTAACCAGATTATGGTGAGCTGTAGTTCTGATTCTAAGACTTTTTTCCCACTGCTTTGCTTGAATAAAGTATGACTGAACACACTTTAAAATTCATTTCTTCCCCAAAAGCATTTGAAGATTTTTTTGTGAGAGAACTGATGAGGTACTTGCTTTTTTTTTTTCAAAACTAAATAAATAAATCTCTGAAAAACTTAAAGCACTGATTTTTAAAGGGCTTCACAGACATTTATGTGAAGATAGATTTTTCTAATTCCTTAATATGAAGATGCCTGTTCACAGAGCTTCCAGGCCTGAAGTGTACGGGTGCATGTGCATGCGTGTGTATAAAGAATGCACAGAAAAAGAATTTCTCATCCTTGGACTTTAAAACAAAGCTAATCCTAATTGGCAAGATATGGAAATCTTTTCAGCCCCAAAGTAAAAACGTCTATCTCTTTGGCGTTTACATCTTACAAGAAAAAAAATGTGTTTTTTCTAAGTAAGCCAAGCTCTGACTAGCATCTGCCTCTTGGTCAAATACTGAGCCATGTGAATCTCATTCAAAAGGCTTGAAGGAAGCTTTAAATCTATCAAACCTATTTCTTTAATGAACTCAGGCAGGCACCTGTATGCGAGTATGTATGTGTGTGCATGGTGTTTAAGAACAAAAGAAAAAAAATGCCTGATTTTTGACAGGCATGTTTAAGGCATAGTATTAGTTGCTAAAATAATCAAAAGCAAAAATATAATCAAAATTCTCAGATATAAAGTTTAGAAACCAGTTAGGTATTAGTGTTAGAACTTTAAATTATTCAGAGAGATTTCCTTTTTTAAAGCAATGTTACATGCACTGTGGTAACAAAGGAAGTATATATGAAGACAGCACCAAATCACTGTAGCTCAAGTAACTTATCTTTAGTCAATGATCACTTATATCTTGCTTACTATATTCCAACCTGTTTGCAAATAGGAACTCACTCCACTTAATACAATGAAGTGGAGACTATTTGTACCCCTGTTTTCCTTCTTTCAGAGAAGGCAATGGCACCCCACTCCAGTACTCTTGCCTGGAATGCAGACAACCAGAGGTCCTGAAACAATATCTCCTGAAAACAAGGAGCCCCAGATATAAATTTAGGCAGCCTTCTATTCATGGCAGTTATTTTGACAACATCAGAAACATCAAAATCTGTTTTTAACCACATACTCAACCTTCTTAATCAGTGTAACCCTTTGGGCTGGAAGCACTTTATTAATATGGGTCTCAGACTTCCAGCCAAAATTAAATAATCTTAAGGAAAGGAAAAGCTGTACCACTCTGCACTAATTCTTTCTGTCAAATATCCCAAGTACTTAAAAAGCATCCCTTATAAATCTCTTTCAAAGAGTGATAGATTTGTTCTAATCCTTAATCAAAGTAAGGAGAATAGAAGAGCTACTGTGGGTATAAGTCTTAGTCCACAAAGGCAAATGAACTAGAAATATGCCTTAGTGTTCCAAAGCCCAACTTAGTGTTTTAACTCTGAGCCTCCCTTTAAGGGCCCATCCCAGGTTTCTGCTGTATCCCCAATGTCTTCCACAGGGTCAGGATACTGAGGAAGAGGAGGAGGTTGGGCCATCTGCTCTGATGAATGGCCTATGCAGGTTAGCCATGACATGTCTATTTCACCAGTTCTGGAGGCCTGTTAGTTTTCTGCTGCTTGGTACTGCCTGTGAGAGCCAAGAACCTTTTGCCAGACGCATGTGATCCTGTCTGCCTCAGATTACCTGTCTGGCACTTCCCCGGTAGTGCTACCTCTGCCTAACCCTCTAAAATACTTTTCTCTGTCTTTTGTCTCTATCTCACTCTCATCCTCTTTGGATGCTTGGGAGAGGATTCCACAGTTTTCTTTCATGATATGGTCAAAACGCCTTGAAAATGTCAATAATTATCCTTTCACAAAGGTCTTCAGTGCTTTGAACACAAACCCAGGGAGACTGGCAAGTTATTTTGGGTTTCTGCTCTGCCATAGTTTCTCCCTGAGGCAATGAGCACAAAGCTTATTATCTGCTAACACAGGTGAAAGGTGAGAAGGACAATTCTAACCCAAGCAGCAAGTTTCCTCTTCTATCAGTAAACATTATGCTCATCTCACAGTGATTGCCCTCCTCTTAAATAAAGCACAGAAAGCTGTTTCCTCAAGTGTTTACAGGTTGAGTATATTCTGTATTAACAGGTATAAGGAAATGGCTTTTAAAAGAAGAGTATTTGTCTTAATATTAGTTATACTATTAGACCAGAAAACAATGTTGTTTGACAAACCTCACTATATTTATCAAATAAAAACTAGATGATGCATTCAGCATACCCATCTTTTTTTAATGCCACTCTCAAATAAAGGGAGCCAAGGGTTCCTTGAAATGACTGATTCTAGGGTTACAGCAAACAATATGCAAAATGAGTGTAGAATATCTGGTAACACAGAAAGCGCATGCACACACACACACACACACACACACACACACACACCCCAATGAGGGCATGCCAAAAGAATATAGGAGCCAATAGAAAGAGCTCCAAATGACCAAAGCTGGAACAACTTAGAAAAAATTAAATAAAAGTATTGGATTACAACTCAAATATGAGTCTATACTAATAGAAATATTATAAAAATTATTTAATAGGTAGATTGGAGAAATGCTCTCCTGTGCAGAAAATTTCAAATCACATTTATAGATACTATGCTTTCCAGAAAGTGGAGCATAACTATCCATTCCTTACGTGGAGACTACCCAGAGTGACTTCCTTCCAGAGAGTATAATATGGATATGGAAGGAAAAGTATCTTTACAGTGAAGAAACTTACAAACACCATCTCAGTCAGATGATCGAGGTGAAAATCACTAGTCATGTTGATAGCATGTAGTCTTGATAGGATGTGATAAGAATGGTGCTTTCCCTTTGTGGTCTTCTTTCCCCAAAACACATTATCCCAGTCGAATCCTAAGGATAATACACAAACAGAAATTGAGCAAAGTGCTGCAAATTGTCTGACCAGTATTCCTCGAAACTGTCAAGGTCATCCAAAGCAAGGAAAGTCTAAGAAGCCATCATAATCTAGAGGAGTATATGGAGATTTGATAGCTAAATATAATATGGTCCTCCACATGGGGTCCTGGAACAGAAAAAGGATATTAGGTAAACACTAAGGATATCTGAATAAAGTAGGGATATTGATTAATAATAATGTATTGAAGTGTATTTAGCAGTTGTGTCAAATGTACCATACATTACTTTGCCAACAAAGGTCCGTCTAGTCAAGGCTGTGGTTTTTCCAGTGGTCATGTATGGATGTGAGAGTTGGACTGTGAAGAAAGATGAGCACTGAAGAACTGATGCTTTTGAACTGTGGTGTTGGAGAAGACTCTTGAGAGTCCCTTGGACTGCAAGGAGATCTAACCAGTCCATTCTAAAGGAGATCATCCCTGGGTGTTCTTTGGAAGGAATGATGCTAAAGCTGAAACTCCAATACTTTGGCCACCTCATGCGAAGAGTTGACTCATTGGAAAAGACCCTGATGCTGGGAGGGATTGGGGGCAGGAGGAGAAGGGGACGACAGAGGATGAGATGGCTGGATGGCATCACCGACTCGATGGTCGTGAGTTTGAGTGAACTCCGGGAGTTGGTGATGGACAGGGAGGCCTGGCATGCTGCGATCCATGGGGTCGCAAAGAGTCGGACACGACTGAGCGACTGAACTGAACTGAATGTAAAATGTTAATAATAGGGGAACTGATTGTAAGGCATACAGGAACTCTTTGTACTATCTTCACAACGTTTTGGAAATTTAAAACTATTATAAAATAAAAATTTTGTTTTAGGAAATCACATGGTAACCTAACAATTTCTGGGATGAGATGGGTCATCACATTGAGTTTTCCCTACCATATTGTCTCAGCAAAAGTATGCCTACAGTGCATCCTATATATAGTGATATGGCAGAAAGCACAGAAGGCGATGGCATCCCACTCCAGTACTCTTGCTTGGAAAATACCATGGATGGAAAAGCCTGGTAGGCTACAGTCCATGGGGTCGCAAAGAGTCGGACATGACTGAGCGACCTCACTTTCACTTTTCATTTTCATGCATTGGAGAAGGAAATGGCAACCCACTCCAGTGTTCTTGCCTGGAGGATCCCAGGAACGGCGGAGCCTGGTGGGCTGTTGTCTATGGGGTGATGCAGAGTCAGACACGACTGAAGCAACTTAGCAGCATGGCAGAAAGAATTCTGTCAGTGTCGAAAATCATGGCATGGAAGTAGGTGAACAATTAAAAGCTTTAAATTTTTTATTTTTTTGAATTTTATTGAATCCCTTATTTGCTGAAATCAATATACAGCAAGACAGTTTTTTAACCTCAAAGCATTTGAATGCAGTTTAGAATTTGGCACCATTGCTCACGTTTTGAAGTCACTTGCTTTGTTCGTTCATCACAATGCATAGACCTTGCTAATACCTTGTTAAATGCTGACTCAGTGTAAGTGTGGTAATGAAGTTTTGTTTTGTTTTTTGGAAGTCTACACAGCATATTGAGATGCCTTTTATTTCAGGGCTTAAAATATTTAATGAACAGATGGCTTACTGCCAGCTACAACTTACTCTTCAGCTATAAAGAGAAAAAACTATAAAGTTCAGCATTGGCTACTATTACAGCACCTTCAGACCTTGATTTGTAGGTTTCCAAGTACATCAGAAGAAGCCTACAGTATGTGAAAAGAAAACAGTATGTGAAATATAAAGGAGAAGGTATTATTCAGATTATGTACAAGTATTTGACCTTTCATCTTATCTTTACTTTTCTTGATGATTATTAAAATCTGTAGTATTTTATAACTAAAAATGCAATTCTAGACTTGCTTTATTTCTAAGAAGTTGAGGTACCATCATCATCATTAATAGCTTGTTTTTATCATCAGCTTTACTCGGAGAAGGCAATGGCAACCCACTCCAGTACTCTTGCCTGGAAAATCCCATGGACAGAGGAGCCTGATAGGCTGCAGTCTATAGGGTCGCGAAGAGTTGGACACGACTGAGCGACTTCACTTTTCACTTTACTAGAAGTAGGACCTAAAGTTTCTCCACTTGAATTTGCTTTGAGAAATCATCTCTAAAGATATTTTTATTCCTAAAATTCCTTTGAAATTATTCTACTTTATTATAATTGATTTGCTGATAGAAACCTAATGTCTGCAATTGCCCTAGAGTGTATGAAATGGTTCTCAATAACAAATTTCTGAAATCTAGTAACTTTCACAAGAAGGAAGCTTTAAGTTGCCTTATAAATGATCAATTCAGTTCTGTTCAGTCTCTCAGTCATATCCAACTCTTTGCAACCCCAAGGACTGCAGCATGTCAGGCTTCCCTGTCTATCATCAACTCCTGGAGCTTGCTCAAACTCATGTCCATCGAGTCAGTGATGCCATCCAACCATCTCATCCTCTGTCGTTCCCTTCTCCTCCTGCCTTGCCTTCAATCTTTCCTAGCATTAGGGTCTTTTCCAATCAGTCAGTTCTTCGCATCAGGTAGCCAAAGTATTGGAGCTTCAGCTTCAGCATCCGTCCTTCCAATGAATATTCAGGACTGATTTCCTTTAGGATTGACTGGTTTGATCTCCTTGCTGTACAAGGGACTTTCAAGAGTCTTCTCCAACACCACAGTTTAAAAGCATCGATTCTTCAGTGCTCAGCTTTCTTTATGGTCCAACTCTCACATCTATACATGACTACTGGAAAAACCATAGCTTTGACTAGATGGATCTTTGTTGGCAAAGCAATTTCTCTGCTTTTTAATATGCTATATAGGTTGGTCATAGCTTTTCTTCCAAGGAGCAAATGTCTCTTAATTTCATGGCTGCAGTCCCCATTTGCAGTGATTTTGGAGCCCAAGAAAATAAAGTCTGTCACTGTTTCCATTGTTTTCCAGTCTCTTTGCTATGAAGTGATGGGACCAGGTGTTATCATCTTAGTTTTTTAAACGTTGAGTCAATGATTAATTGAACTGGTCAACTGAACTGATCAACTGAATATTAGACTCAATGCAATGATCATCTAGTATGACTCATATATGTCAAAGAAGAGATTGTTCAATCCAAAGAGAGTTCACAGAAGCTTATAAACTCTTGCTGGAGGTGGCACTAGACACCTAGAAGAACACTGTTTATAAGTGATTTATTTCCTGGGAAGTTAGAGATATCAAATTTTTATACAGTGGGACATTCCAAAGGAAAGACATTATCTTAAGAATTACGACAAGTACTCGGGGCTGTGAAGAAGAAAATCTTACTCCCAGCCTTGAGCTGGCATTATATGACTCTGATAATACACTTGGGTCTCAGATTCTACAGCATTGTAAAAGTATCAGGGAAGAATGGACCACAGTTCTCTTCCTGCTCTAAAACTGTTTTATTCTATAACTGCAGATATTTTTATCTTCTACAAAATAATTTATATTAGATATCAATTTGTAAAATTCCTGTTTAGGAGTAATTCAATCACATCTGCCAATATCAAGTAAAAATTGCAATTCATTTAAATCTCTGACAGTATTATCTTAATCAGCTGCTAATAAGTCAATTGTTCTAAATTCTATTTTCCAAATCGGATCCAGACTTTTAAATCTGTATTGAAAGGTAGGTACAGAAGTGTGTCCTACCTATTTGAAAGATTTAGTGAAGAATTATTTTGACAGGTTCTTATTACCAGGTCATTTTATATCAAAGCAGATGATAAGTGAACCTCATTCTTTTAGAATTTATTCTGACTTTCAGAAATTTCTTTATGTGTTCATTAATAAATAGAGAAATCTTGAAATCTGTGGATCCCAAAGATCAGCAGTGTTGCTATAGATCATGCATGTCTCAATGGGGGTGCAGTTTTCTCTTGGCAGCAAAAATTGGTTTATTGAGGTAAGAATTTTAAAAGATTAGTTAGGATATGTGTTTAAGGCCTTCCAAAGAGCTATACTACAGATATAGATGTAAGGATATCAGTGGGATTAAAATTTTTATGGGGAATGATTAGGAATAAAAATATAAATATATTGGTTGCTGCTGCTAAGTCATGTCAGTCGTGTCCAACTCTGCGACCTCATAGACGGCAGCCCACCAGGCTCCCCCATCCCTGGGTATCTCCAGGTGAGAACACTGGAGTGGGTTGCCATTTCCTTCTCCAATGCATGAAAGTGAAAAGTGAAAAATATTTGTTAGGGAGACAATAATAAAGAAAAGTTCACATCACTGAAAAGCCAAAGCAATTTAAATATATATATTTTAAACCCTCAAAAATGTATCTGGGTTAGAAAGCAGAGTGCTAAGTCTCTTCCCAAAGCAAATTAAACTGGCTGAGTTATAAACCTTTCAAAAATTAAACTTATAATGAGCATGCAGACAGATCTTGAACCATAGCAATTCCTTCAAGGACTGAGCCTCTCTGACATTCTTTGGGAGTCTAATTGAAACTGATTATGGTTGACATCTCATAATCGATGTCATTAGTTTAAATGATTTATTTTTGGATCTCAAAACAGTTTTGGTCTGATATATTTTCTAAAATGTGCAGCAAAATTCCTTCATAATTTAATAACAATATGATGTCTAAAATGTACAATTTCTCAGAGCATGTCCAACTGCACTTGAAAACAGAAACATACAGTAAACCAAAGTGTAAACCACGTGCGTCATGCTCCTCCATCTTTGTGTTTGTGTGGACTAGTGAATCCCTGGGAGTTTTACATGCTGACAGGTGGAATCTTTGAGAGAATCTTTTAAATTCTTTATTTAAGCAAAGAATAGGGAAAGTAACAGTTGCCATCACAGAACTGATTTTATTTTGTGCGTCTGTTTAAGAAAAATAAGACTGGCTTCTCTGATTCATAGTTACTAAGGAAGATGTGTGATTTTGATATAATATTTGACTCCACTGAAAATATGTGTGGGTGGTATATGATCAAATAGTTTTGTATGGCATCAATTTCCCTTTATGTTATTTATGTTAAAATATTCCTGCTAATAACAGGGGTAATCAGCTACACTGTATAAGACACACTGTATGCAAACTGTAATACCAGTCAGACTAACAAAGCATAAATCATAACTGCTTAATCATAAAATGCCTCTATTGCAGTGAATCTGTCAAGTTTTGATCATGTGAATTTTATTTTCGCCAACATCGCTTTATATGCCATAGCCATGAAAGAATAAAAGGAAAGAAAATGTGTTTTGCATCTATATGTCATATGCATTTCACTAAGAGATAATCACATCCAAGAAATGTGGGAATTGAGTCACAAAACAGTAAGTGCAGGTAACAGAGCAAATCAAGTCAGAAAATAGGGTGAAAATAGCATTACAGCTTATCTTTCCAACTCTGAGCATTAAGACTTATATTTCTTAGCACTTATATTTCCAATTTAAATGAAGGTAAATATATTTTAAACTTTTGACTTTCTAATTCAGACCCAGGAAAAAAAAAGGAACCTGTTTAGTCTATACTCAGAATTGGAAAAACGTGTAAAAAATGTCATGCAATAGAAAAAGGACAATAAATAAATATGAGTAATAAGATAAACTATGAATAACAATATATCTTCTATTTTCATTGGAGTTTATAAAATTGGATTTTTAATCTATATAAGGGCAGAATTGGAAACTGAATGAGAATCTTGAATTTTATAATCTCTAAGGAAATGAAAATTGTGTATAGTAGCAAAAATATAACATGTTACAAATAAATTATATTAAATATTATAAATAATACTGTATATAGATCACCTAAAATGAGATAAAGTGGCTTTTTAAAATTTTATAACCAATAGCCATGTTTAAAAAAACTCAAAATAATGGTTAAGATTATAGACAATTTCTCAGCACTCTGCTATGAAATCTTCTATAGCCCAAGGACTTAGCACAGACTATAGTTTTAGGTTGGAAGTCAACATAAGATATGTCAAGAGCACTAATCTAGAAACACTGAGCGTAAGTGCACTTCCCGACTACCTAAGTGACAACTCTGGCTACATTCCCTTTTTTTTTTTTTTAAAGGTAGTTGGACTGATACATGTTTCTAAAATCATTAGATCACGGCTAACTCAGAAAGTGATAGCAGCTATGGAATAGCTACTCAGAGAAATACACGTAGTTAGAAATAATTTCATTTCAGAAAGATCCTGTGTATCCTAGAAACCACTTTGGCACCCTCAGAAACCCGTTAGTTTCATGAACTCACAGTTCAGGAACCTTTAATTGGGATTATTTCAAGGTTTCCTTTCATCTATGATATTTATGGTCTGTGCTTCTAAACCAAGTTTATCCTAAGTACCAAGAATTCTATGAACTTATGTTTTGAAGCAGACATAAAATGGAATCTTTTTACTTAAATACATTTATGGAATACAGATAATTCCAAGATTTTTCAAGGAGAAAAGTCAACGAACCAAATTCAAGAGGAACATGAGAAGGTAATGGCAACCCACTCCAGAATTCTTGCCTGGAGAATTCCATGAACAGAGGAGCCTGGTGGGCTGTAGTCCTTGGTGTCACAGAGTTGGACACAACTGAGTGACTTAACACTTTTACATATGGAATTGGTTAAACCCTAAAACTCTTAGGTGATCCAGGATTACAATTCTGTTCCTAAGTCATTATCTACTATAATCAGAAAAATTATTTACTATTTTTTATTATTGTTGTCTCTATGTTTCAATCAGAATTTCTGGGCTTCCAATCCCCAAGGGAGCTGGAAAAGACAAATTACTGGTGGCTCACTGGTCAAGAATCCTCCTGCCAAAACAGGAGACATGGGAGACACGGGTTTGATCCCTGAGTCTGGAAGATGCTCTGGAGGAGGAAATGGCAACCCATTCCAGTATTCTTGCTTGGAAAATCCCATGGACAGAGAAGCCTGGTGAACTATAGCCCATGGGGTCACAGAGAGTACAACATGATTGAGTGACTGCACACACACACACACACACAGGATGGGTCTGAGATTCAGTCTCCTTAGGAACATAAGACAGTTTAAGAATTTCCTATGTCATAATACCTGTCCTGGTGGCTCAGATGATAAAGAATCCACCTGCAATGCAGGAGACCTGGGTTCAGTCCCTGGCTTGGGAAGATACCCAGGAGAAGGGAATGGCTACCCACTCCTATATTCCGGCATGGAGAATTCCATGGACAGAGGAGCCTGGCAGGCTACCCATGGGGTTGCAAAGAGTCAGACACGACTGAGCGACTTTCACTAGATGCTAATAAGAAAAGAGGTTTTGTGGCAGTCAAAGACTTGGGTCAGAATTCCATTGCTTTCTTCTATTTGTTGGGCAACTATGGAGATTTAACTTCTGACTCCAGACTTTCATTCCCTTTATTTGTAAAATAGAGTATAAAATCTCCAAGGAAGGTTTTTGTGAGATAACAGGTTACAGGCATACTTTGTTGTATTGTACTTCATAGATATTTCAACTTTAGCAGATTGGAAGTCTGTGACAACCTGGCATTGTCAGATGATGGTTAGCATTTTTTAGTAATAAAGTATTTTTAAGGAATGTACTTGTTTAGACTTAATGCTATTTTATACTTAATAGAATACAGTACTATGTGAACATAGCTTTTATTTTTATTGACATATATTTGATCTACAATATTCAGTTGGTTTCAAGTATACAACATAGTGATGCAATATTTTGTTGATTTTACTCCATTTAAAGTTATTATAAAGTTATGGTTGTATTTCCCCGTGCTGTACAATATATCCTTGTCTGACTCTTTTGAGACCCCCATGGATTGTAGCCCACCAGACTCCTCTGTCTATGGGATTCTCCAGGTAAGAATACTGGAGTGGGTTGCCATTTCCTTCTCCAGGGGATCAACCCAGTGATCAAACCCATGTCTCTTATATCTCCTGCATTGGCAGGTGAGTTCTTTACCATGAGGACCACCTGGGAAGCCCCTATATGTCTTTGTAACTTATTTGTTTTTTATATAGTAGTTTGTACCTCTTATTCTCCTATCCTTCTCCCTTCCCAGTTCCCACTGGTAACCACCAGTTTGTTCTCTATATCTGTTTGTTTTTGTTATACTCATTTAATTTCTTTAGAATCCAAATATAAGTGATAACATTTAGTACTGGCTTTCTCTATCTGACTTATTTTTCTGAGCACAATACCCTCTAGGTTCATACCTATTGTTGGTAATGGCAGAACTTCATTCTTTTTTGAGGCCGAGTACTATTCCATTGTACATCTATACCACATCTTGTTTCCATTCATCAGCTGATGGACTAGGTTGCTTCCGTATCGTGGCTATTGTAAATAATGCTGCTATGAACACCAGAGTGCATGTATGTTTTCAAGTTAGTGTATCATTTTCTTTGTCTGTATACCAGGAGTGGGATTATGGGATCATATATTTGTTTTTTTGTTTGTTTGTTTTCAGAAGAACCTACGTACTGTTTTCCATAGTGGCTGCACCAATTTACATTCCCACCAACAGTGTACAAGGGTTCCCTCTTCATTACATCCTTGCTTTCTGACAAGTGTGAGGTGACATCTCATTGTAGTTTTGATTTGTATCTCTCTGATGATTAGTCATGTTGAGTACCTTTTCATATGCCTATTGGCCTTCTGTAATATCTTCTTTGGGAGATGCCTATTCAGCTCTTTTACCCAATTTTTTATATTAAGTTGTATGAGCTGTTTTATATATTATGGATATAAACACTTTATTAGCCATATCATTTGCAAATATTTTCTTACATTCAGTCAGTTATCTTTTCATTTGTCCATGGTTAAACATAACTTTTAATGACTGGGAAACAAAAAAATTTGTGTGACTTACTTTATTGTGATATTTACTTTATTGCAATGGTCAGGAATTGAATCCTCAATATCTCTGAGATATGCCTATACATATGTGTACACACACTTACATGGACATATAAAAATCCTCCAAGGCAGGGTTGTACAGAGATAAGAACACACATATATACATATGTACCTGATACATACATGAATATACATAGGTGTGTCTATGAATACATTAGTATATATGAATGTATACATACATGTTGACATAGGCTCTGTGTATGTCTTCAAGCAGGGATCCCAGCGTATAACAATGCCCTAAATAAGAGCGCCTATATTGTTTTCAGCAAGACTCCTAGCAGCATAGAAAGTACCTTGTGTACATAAAAAAGGAGCTCCTTCTGAACAAGTACATAATCAAAAGATGCCTATGCCTCCTGGCTATCATACATCAGCCCCAGGGCTCAGAAATCTACTTCAACCATTACTCATGCCTTGAGCTGGGCATCAGAAATGGCTCTGCTAGTCATTAAGCTGTTCTCACTGTGGTTCTTGCCATTCCCTACAACAGTAACTCTCAAAGTATGATCGGGAGACCAGCAGCAGCATCTCTTAGAAACTTGTTAGAAATACATATTCGCAGGTTGCACTTTTGATCTCCTGAATCAGAAATCTATGTTTAATGCAAGTGATTCAGATGCTTCCTTAAAGAAGTTTGAGGGCCACTGCCCTACACCAGATTCCATTGCCCATTTCACCAACAAGTGATAAGTAGTTAGCATGAACAGACTCCATCCTCCCCTTCTTCCCTATGCTTCTCAACCGAAGAGAAGTGAGGACTTCATGTATTATAAGGAATGAAGGTTCCTTTGTCCTGGTATTATACATTTTATTTCTCCTAAGTGCTACATCTCCTACTGGCTACATCTCCTACTGGCCACATCAAAGTAGTGACGGTTTAGTAGTCACCTCCATTTAGTGACGGTTAAGTATGCTTTTCGAGGGTTCCCTCCAGTGACCTTCCAGCCCTGTGGTCTCAGTTTGCTTCTGCCTGAGCCCTCCTCTAGTAAAGCCCTGCCTGTGTGCAGGTTGGCAACTCAAATCCCCATCTATAAAGTGAGGTATTTGGGCAAACCGTATCTTCAAGTCAAGGTCAAGGCTCCTTCTTTATGCTCTAGTGTCCTACGAGTTTTGCAGGCAACGAGGTTGATGCTATGAAGACTCATAAAAGGTATAGTTACTTGGATGATAACTCTGACTCTTAAGTTTTAGGCATGTGGATTTCCTTCGTAAAGCTGAGTGGAAGAGTTTTGTCTTAGTTATTGTTCCTGACCCACCTTCTTCTTTAACATGCTGCCACTACAGATTGCTGAGTTTCTATTTTCATTCTTTATGTTAGCTCTTAACCCAGAGCTCTTTGCACTCATCCCTTACATGTTAGAAGAAATAGAAAGTAATAAGAGAGTAGGGACTTCAATAAAATAAAATGAAATAGGTTGAAACACAGGGAGCGTGCTGAATATTTCCCAAAATACTTTTGCTAGTCAGCTGAAAGAAATATGAAGTTTGTCTCCTCAACATTGGAATGTCACAACAGCAGGATTTCATAGGAACTCATTTGTGAAATATTTGGTATAATAAAAAAAGATAGTTTATGAAGTAGAAGTAGAAATGGAAAGTGGATAAATGTCTCGAAGAGAGAAATACTGAAAAAAACCTCTTATTACTCTTTCATTTTGAATATGTGTAATGTATCTTGTTTTGTTTGTTTCTAGTAAGAACCTTTTTCACATTTATTTGCTCTTCTCCTGTGTAAGTGAAAGTCACTCAGTCATGTCCGACTCTTTTCACCCCCATGGACTATGCAGTCCATGGAATTCGCCAGGCCAGAATACTGTATAGTTGTATATTGATTTTGGCTTTACCAATTCTCTCTATTGCTTTATACTAAAATAACATTTTTTAAAGCCAGGCAATACAATGTTATGAGCTACAAATCTATAGGTTAAGTGTGGTCCATTGTTAATTTTGTCTAACATTCTTGGAATTTTTGCTGCTTTTTATTACTATAATCAGTAAACATTTTTGAAGGGATTTGACAACCTATCCTTTATAGAATGTGAAATACAACAATTTATTCTTAGTTTGATCACTTTTCCTATTTCCTCATATCCCCATCCTCTTTATGCTGTTTCTTAGTTCCTCAGAGAACCAGCTGGGATACCTCATTGGATATGACCTTCAAGCCCAACTCTTGCTTTGCCCACCATCCAAAACTACATTTTATTAATCTTCTGTGTATTTCTTCACAAATCTTTTTTCTGACCTCTGTGATAATTTAAGCTAAGATAGTGGTTTTAAGTGTATGTTTTCCCAATATGATAGATGTCTTTGGTAGGTTATGCATGAAGTCTGCTCAAGACTGGAATCAAAGGAACCATGATTCCAGTGATTTATGGGGTCCCCCCAGGTACCTTTCAAGCAGTGTTTCTTACCATAACTTTGGAATTTAAAATGTCAATGATAAAGTATTTGATAAATCATCATAGAAAATTAATATCCCTTCCCACTCACAAACAGTTTTATTTGCCCATGTGTCCAGACGTATCTAAATTTCTCACTTAGAGTGTTGATATATTTAAATGATCTGCTTCCAAAGATTCTGTTCACTCAAGGTCTCGTCTCTAGCAGATGAGAGTTGTGTTTACTAAGGTCCGCTCACTGCAGGAAAAACAAAATAAAACGGAAGAAAGATGGTATTCCTGCCTTATTAGAGTAACCTCTATCTGATTACAGATTCAGATATTTGGCTCAAGAAAATCCTCCTTTGAGAAAATTTCTCAAGTATGAAAATATGTCCACTCTTAAAATGCCACCTGTTTAATTTACTAAGAATTTTAATATATTAATCTTCCCAAATGGCATGACCTTTTAACAAGGGATTTCAAAGGAGTGACTAATAGGAGACTTGCAGACCATGTGGCAAGTCCATGAGGAATATCTATTTGAACAGTTGGATTTGCTTATTTGCCAACACTTGCAGTAATGGTTAGACATTTAATACACCTTCTGATAAAACGGAAATTGCAGTATTCTTGTATATTGGAGAGAAGGCTCTTCTTACCTTTATGTTTCCACTTCATATTTAGAAGCAAACAGAGGAATGTTTTTTTATAAGACATTTATGCCTTCATGGTGTCTTGGAGTATTAAGACAAAGAGAGAGCTCAAGAGAATATCTGTCCCAGAAAGTGTACTTGACCAAGGTCACAGAGGAAACTCAGAATGTGCCAACATAAGACCTCTTGCTATGTCTACTTCTCTCTCCTTTCATTGTGACACCTTTCATGGAATTTTGTTTTCCTATCTTTCAAGAGTTAGTCACAGTGATGTTTGTTTATATTCTTGGTGTTAATGACAGTGTCAGCTAATACCCTGGAAATTTCCTTAAGTAACTTGACAACCATCTATGTGGCTCTGTACATCACTTAAATTGAAAGAAAAGTATGACTAATGCCGTGTGCATCAAAATTAATTCTGTCATGAACTGCTCTGTATGAGTCATAGAAGCCACAATACTGTATTTGGAATAATAATAAGACAAGGAATAATGGCATCCTAAAATTTAATGAGGTAGTTTAGTTTAAACGTACATTGTTAGTTTGTGTCAACCTACTGCCCATTGCAAGCAGCACATTTTTTTTTAACAACCTTGTGCAATGGGGCTGTAAATTACTATAATTAAATTAAGCCATAACCTTACCCAGGCAATATGAGGTATTTGTACTTTGTCTCTGTAATCATATTATCTGCTCAGAACAGAAACCACAGTGGAATAAAAAAAAATTAAACAGCACAATCAAGCATGTCACTTATAAGTTTTCTAAGGGGAAATAAAACTACTTGGGATTATCTATCCATTTTTCTAGGTATGACCACAACAGGTCTCTGATGTAAGCAGTTACCATTTAATGCAGCTTTGTTAACTGGTTGTTAAATTTGAAAGCAGAGCACAATGTGGAATCAAAAAGTTTGCCTCAAATAAGCATATCTGAATGCCTTTTGGTTTCTTTCCAATCTCATTTCAAGGTTATAAGCAGATGGAGAGAGATTACTAGTTTGATTTCATGGGATGGTATAGATTCTGAGAGACAACTCTGAACCATGGAAGCAATATAATATAATTAGCATTTTCTGATGATTACTGCATTATGGTTTGCATAAAATTTATGTTGTGCCAGGATTATTTTTCATGGATTGTTTTGGGGTTATGTACTATTTTCCCTTGGGCATGGTAACTGGAGTTAGAAGGAGGTGCTTGTTAATATAATACATAAAGGGATTATTTTCTCTTCTCTATTATTTCAATTGTTGGTAATATCTGATAGTACTCATCATACATTATAATCAGTATTGTTTTCAGGCCCAATTTCCCACTATACAATAAGTTTTTGAAGTTGGTACTGTAATTTATTCCAAGAATATAAGTGCCTAGCATAGTACACAGTACAAAATGGGGAGGGTCTCAATAAATGATTATTGAAAGAATATAAAATTAAGGAAAGAAATGGAATTGTTTCCATATATTATGGTTTATAAACCATAAACTTTATTTTTCACTTCTAAGTTCCTAGAAAACTTCTTTGTATGAGTTAAACATCTCAGTAGTGGGGATTGAATAGTCATCATTTGTACCTTCCGCAATCACTTTTATCTTTAAGAAAATTAGGACCTCAAATTACCACTTTCAAATGTTGATTTCTGATTTCACCACTGTTGCTTTGTCTAATTCACTCAAGGTGTTGAAAAAAATGTGGATGGAGAAGTCACTAAATTTATTCACAACATACTCACATTTTTAAGCATGGTGAAGAATAATAATCACTGTGATTATTACCATACTGTGTTCCCCACCCTCTTTATCTATAAGAAATACTGAGTGGAGCACAGGTTAGATCTTTTTAACCTCATCGTCTTTGTACTTTACCTTTTAAAACTACGTGTGGTGTTATAATCATAAAATAGCTAGATTTGACAACATAAAATAGGTGAACAGGTGTTTCTCAAAAGATTGAATGTGTGTGCGTGTGCATGCTGGGGGTGAGGGGGACTGTTTTTGATTAGTTTATATATATATATATATATATATATATATATATCACTCCTGAGGCCAGGGTTAGATTGTTACTTGGTCCTGGTTGTGCTTTGACCTTGTTCAGTAGAACTTCAAATGCATAGTATTAGTTGTTAAAAAAAAAAAAAAAATTTCAGCCAGAGTATTTACGTGTCAGTTTCTTAGAGTTCTTGGAGTTTCCTAGGAAAAAAGCAAAACAAAACAAGAAAGAAAACAGTCAGTTCTCAGTAGAATATGAATTGATGTATCATCATCACCAAGGAAGAGAGTGAGGCCAAATGAGTAGTTTCTAAATGAAGTTACAGGCATGTGGCAAGGAACTGTGGAATTTCTCTCAAAGGAAAAGAAATCATATAAAATCATAGATTGTTTTTTAAAATATCCTTTCTCATGGTTTACCATTTCCTTATTATCACATTATTAGCTAATAGTTCAAAATGTGAAAAATTGCATTTAAATACAAATATAATTATGTTGCTTTGTACAGTGGTATAACAGCAAGTAGTAATACCATTAATTTCAGTTATGTGAGTTTAAATCATGATGTACTATTTATTTTTCTTGTCATTGAGTATGTCAGACAGGAGGCTAATTAGTTTGAAAATCTCATTTAGAATATCTTCTACTTTATAATCCCTCTTCATGGAAATTGATAGTATTTAGTAAAAGAGAATGAAGTGCAATAGCATTAAGAAAAAAATTGTTCTTATATTTATCTTCCTGTAAATGAGAGCAAAGAGCTAGAGACCATTTTGTCTAATTGCTATATTATTCTAAATTGATGATGTTTTTTAAGTCCTGAAGATAATATCTAATTTTTAACTGAAGCTTTAGGAGGGAAGATCCTTTCTAGAAAGAGCTCATTTATTTTAGAAGCAACTTACTTGTTTTCTGTTATTATCATGAAGTACATGCCAAGTTGCAATACATAATTTTCCATATTTAGAAAGTTCTGACTGTAATATTTCTGTTAAATTCTTTTCAAATTAATATCTTCAGAGAAAATAAATATCAATTTTCAGAAAATGATGAGACTTCATTAGTGAGCCAAGCACTTGTTAAATGATGCACATGTGTTATCCATTCATTTTCAAAAATAATTTATAAATAGTTTTATGACCACTTTATAGATGAGGAGATCAGGGTCACATTCCCGTGAACCACAGGGAAGGGATTAGAACTCGTTAGTATAACTCAAGAACTTGAGCTATGCTGTATTCAGTTCAGTTCAGTTCAGTCGCTCGGTCGTGTCCGACTCTTTGCGACCCCAAGAATCACAGCACACCAGGCTTCCCTGTCCATCACCGTCTCTGGGAGTTCACTCAAACTCACATCCATCGAGTCCATGATGCCATCCAGCCATCTCATCCTGGGTCGTCCCCTTCTCCTCCTGCCCCCAATCCCTCCCAGCATCAGAGTCTTTTCCAATGAGTCAACTCTTCACACGAGGTGGCCAAAGTACTGGAATTTCAGCTTTAGCATCATTCTGTCCAAAGAACACCCACAGCTGATCTCCTTTAGACTGGACTGGCTGATCTTCCTGCAGTCCAAAGGACTCTCAAGAGTCTTCTCCAACACCACAGTGCAAAAGCGTAATTTCTTCTGCGCTCAGCTTTCTTCACAGTCTAGCTCTCGCATCCTACTATGCTGTACCTAAACCCTGAATTGTATGTTTTGTTTTCAAATCTACTACTAATTTATTCATTGAGCAATAGCTTAATCTTTATGAATTTCAATTCTCTGATTGATAAGATAGCTATCTTAGCACTTCAGAAAATAAACGCTATGGAACGTTTTTAAAATGCAGTGAGAAAGGCACTGCTATATACTACATTTTTGGAGTGCAGATTGGCACAATCTTTTACTCATTTTTTTTTAATTGGAGTAACTTGATTTCACTGCAGATGGTGATTGCAGCCATGAAATTAAAAGACACTTACTCCTTGGAAGAAAAGTTATGACCAACCTAGATAGCATATTGAAAAGCAGAGACATTACTTTGCCAACAAAGTTGCATCTAGTCAAGGCTATGGTTTTTCCAATAGTCATGTATGGATGTGAGAGTTGGACTGTGAAGAAAGCTGAGCGCCAAAGAATTGATGCTTTTGAACTGTGGTGTTGGAGAAGACTCTCGAGAGTCCCTTGGACTGCAAGGAGATCCAACCAGTCCATTACAAAGGAGATCAGCCCTCGGTATTCTTTGGAAGGAATGATGCTAAAGCTGAAGCTCCAGTACTTTGGCCGCCTCGTGTGAAGAGTTGACTCATTGGAAAAGACTCTGATGCTGGGAGGGATTGGGGGCGGGAGGAGAAGGGGATGGCAGAGGACGAGATGGCTGGATGGCATCACTGACTCAATGGATGTGAGTTTGGGTGAACTCCGGGAGTTGGTCATGGACAGGGAGGCCCGCCATGCTGCAGTTCATGGGGTTGCAAAGAGTTGGACACAACTGAGTGACTGAACTGAACTGAAGTTGATTTATAATATTGTGTTAATCTCAGGATAAATTAAACTGGGGTTAAAATATACACACTGCTATATATAAAATAGATCACTAATAAGGACCTACTATATAGCACAGAACACAGTCTTTTGAAGAGCAATTTGGAAATGTGACTCAAGGGCGTTAAAGGTTTCTGTACACTTATTTCACCCTGTACTTCCATAGCTAGTAATGTATCCTGAAGGAATAATCACAGATGTGGTTAATGATTCATGTCTAGTTTGTAACCATCTTTGAATAGAATACTCAATAATACCAATAAATTTAAAATTTGTAAATTACTAGATAAGTTGATATGGCAGAGAATATTCTAATTCCAAAACATGCAAGTTATAAAGTTTGTAACTGAGAGGATTGACAGCATATGAAAATCAAAACGAGTTGAATATATTGATTGGTTGTAACCAGTAAACTTAAAATATAACTTTAAAGAACAGAAACAAAAGAGTAGCAACTGCATAAAGCTGCTACTTTATAACATTTGTCTGAGAAAGTCCTCTAGAACTTAGATGAAATTTACAATAGAGAAGTAAGGGCAAAAGTCATGGTGCCTGGGGATTATGGAAGTCAATGAGAGTAAGTGATTTTAAAAGCCATATGATTATCTCAGTAGATGCAGAGAAAGCCTTTGACAAAATTCAACATTCATTTATGATAAAACTCTCCAGAAAGTAGGAATAGAAGGAACATACCTCAACATAATAAAAGCTATATATGACAAACCCACAGTAAACATTATCCTCAATGGTGAAAAATTGAAAGCATTTCCCCTAAAGTCAGGAACAAGACAAGGGTGCCCACTTTCACCACTGCTATTCAACAGAGTTTTGGAAGTTTTGGCCACAGCAATCAGAGCAGAAAAAGAAATAAAAGGAATCCAAATTGGAAAAGAAGAAGTAAAACTTTCACTGTTTGCAGATGACATGATCCTCTACATAGAAAACTCTAAAGACTCCACCAGAAAATTACTAGAGCTAATCAATAAATATAGTAAAGTTTCAGGATATAAAATCAACACACAGAAATCCCTTGCATTCCTATACACTAATAATGAGACAATAGAAAGAGAAATTAAGGAAACAATTCCATTCACCATTGCAATGAAAAGAATACAATACTTAGGAATATATGTACCTGAAGAAACTAAAGACCTACATATAGAAAAGTATAAAACACTGGTGAAAGAAATCAAAGAGGACACTAATAGATGGAGAAATATACCATGTTCATGGATCAGAAGAATCAACATATTGAAAATGAATATATACCCAAAACAATCTATAGATTCAGTGCAATCCCCATCAAGCTACCAACGGTGTTTTTCACAGAGCTAGAACAAATAATTTCAGAATTTGTATGGAAATACAAAAAAACCTCGAATAGCCAAAGCAATCTTGAGAAAGAAGAATGGAACTGGAGCAATCAACCAGCCTGACTTCAGGCTCTACTACAAAGCCACAGTCATCAAGACAGTATGGTACTGGCACAAAGACAGAAATATAGATCAATGGAATGAAATAGAAAGCCCAGAGATAAATCCATGCACCTATGGACACCTTATCTTTGACAAAGGAGGCAAGAATATACAATGGATTAAAGACAATCTCTTTAACAAGTGGCGCTGGGAAAACTGGTCAACCACTTGTAAAAGAATGAAACTAAAACACTTTCTAACACCATATGCAAAAATAAACTCAAAATGGATTAAATATCTAAATGTAAGACCAGAAACGATAAAACTCCTAGAAGAGAACATAGGCAAAACACTCTCCGATATATATCACAGCAGGATCCTCTATGACCCACCTCCCAGAATATTGGAAATAAAAGCAAAAAAAAACTAAAAAACAAAAAAAATAAAATAAAATAAACAAATGGGACCTAATTAAACTTAAAAACTTTTGCACAACAAAGGAAACTATAAGCAAGATGAAAAGACAGCCTTCAATGGGAGAAAATAATAGCAAAAGAAGCAACTGACAAACAGCTAATCTCAAAAATATACAAGCAACCCCTGCAGCTCAATTCCAGAAAAATAAATGACCCAATCAGAAAATGGGCCAAAGAACTAAATAGACATTTCTCCAAACAAGACATACAGATGGCTAACAAACACATGAGAAGATGCTCAACATCACTCATTATCAGAGAAATGCAAATCCAAACCACAATGAGGTACTATTTCACGCCAGTCAGAATGGCTACGATCCAAAAGTCTACAAGCAATAAATGCTGGAGAGGGTGTGGAGAAAAGGAAACCCTCTTACACTGTTGGTGGGAATGCAAACTAGTACAGTCACTATGGAGAACAGTGTGGAGATTCGTTAAAAAACTGGAAATAGAACTGCCTTATGACCCAGCAATACCACTTTTGGGCATACACACCGAGGAAACCAGAATTGAAAGAGACACGTACCCCAGTGTTCATCGCAGCACTGTTTATAATAGCCAGGATATGGAAGCCACCTAGATGTCCATCAGCAGATGAATGGGTAAGAAAGCTGTGGTACATATACACAATGGAGTATTACTCAGCCATTAAAAAGAATACATTTGAATCAGTTCTAATGAGGTGGATGAAACTGGAGCCTATTATACAGAGTGAAGTAAGCCAGAAAGAAAAACACCAATACAGTATACTAATGCATATATATGGGATTTAGAAAGATGGTAATGATAATCCTGTATGCGAGACAGCAAAAGAGACACAGATGTATAGAAAAGTCTTTTGGACTGTGTGGGAGAGGGAGAGGGTGGGATGATTTGGGAGAATGGCATTGAAACATGTCTAATATCATATATGAAACAAAAAAAATCAAAAAAGATTCAGATCAGTAACAGTATAAGAGAATAAACTATTCGATAAAGAAAGGGAAACCCTTTGGATTTGATTGTAATAGCTAACTTGCTACTGACATGTATAGCTTACATAGTTTAATATTTTAATACTAAAGTACAGTAGGTATTATCTCTAATATTAAAGTGCAATGGGTATTATCTCTAGAAGAATAGAGATCTAAAAGAATCAGAGGCATTAGAAAATTTCTAAGGACTTGGTAGGTAATTTTAATTGATAAATAATATGTCTTATTCATATGTCTTGGTATTATATTTTGTGGTAATTTTAATTGATAAATAATATGTTTATTCATGTGTCTTGGTATTATATTTTTGTTTATATCCTAGATTTTTTAACTCGTTTTCTGTATATATGTCTTTTGATCCTTACAACAGGTTGTCTTTACAACCTATGTGGTATTTTAGTGTAAAATAGGCTTATTTCATAGATGGCAGAGTCTAATAATTTAAGAAATATTTTAAAACATACACAGGTGTGTCAAATATAACATGAAACTTCCAACTGGAATAAAAATGAACATACTGAAGATGTTTGCCTTTGGTCAATTCCTGAACTTGAGTCCCTCTGGTTTCTTGGTAATAGTGCACCATGGTGGTCAACAGACACACCTGCACACCAGGGAGAGGGATTCAGATAAGTCACCGACTTCTGTAAGTTCATTTCTTGTTCAATAAAATGGAGTTTATTATGGTACCCAGTTATAAGGTTATTATAATGATTAAATTAGAAAATAAATGTAAAGAATTTAGTACTAGGCCTAACATAGTAAGCACATGCATAAAATAACAGCTGTTATTATTGAGACTGAGGGAGAGTTGAATCACACCTTCTCTTTTTACAATCTGGCTTTGTTTAAACATAATGAGCTAAATCAGAAACACATATAAGCATATTTAGCAGTAATGCTTGGCACATATTAAGGCTTCAGATGAATGAAATAAGTCAGTGAAGATGACAACTTTAACCTATGGAGATGTCAGAGTTATTGCTGCATTATAGAAATGATGCAAAGAAGAAATACACTTTAAGCATTATCTCATTTGAGAAATACTCCTGTGGATTCTGAGTAATATCAATTGAAATAGATTTTGCCTTGAACATCCAAACTGTATAGACGTGCTCTCATGTAATTGACTGATAATGATCAGAAAGTATGTCCTCTGGGCTTACCTACCCACATTACATGAACTAATTTCTATAGTTAATAGCTAATTGTCAGTTGGAACACTCTTTCCCTGTACTTTTTGAAAATCCCTTGATCATTACATATAGGGACTAATATTTCATACTCCTGAATCTTTACCTTATATTATCTCCTATGCTAAATATGTCTTCTTTCTTCCGCTTGATAAACTCTTAACATCATCAGTCCTGTAAATTCTCCTGGAGAGAACCTTTCACTGTCTCTTTCCTTCCCTAGTAGCTCATTACCAACGTCTGGTTGACAGAGCCCCTTTCTTCTGTGGGAACCAGTGTGAGAGCCTCCTCTGAGACCAGGCTGAAACTTTTCTTCATATGAGACCACATCCATATCTAGCTATCCCCCTCTTCTTCTGCTTTCTCCATCCCCCTTTCCCTGAGAACACTTTCTCTAGAGCTCATTTTCTCAAGAATCTCTGTCACAGGCTTTGCTTCTAGAAATTTTAACCAAAGCAACTTTTCTGATTTCTCTAGACCAATCCTTAGACAGCAAACTCCATTAAGGAAATGCCTAGTCCAATGCCTCTGTCATAAAGCAGAATGCATGGTATTGCATTGATTTAGCTGTCTTTCTTCCCTACCAAACTGAATTCCTTGAGAGAATGAACATTGTCATACAGTCTTTGGGTTCTTAATGCTTTGCGTAGTGCCTGGCATGGTCATTTGCGAAATAAATATGATCCCTCTCTGTTGGCACTGACATTGGATCTTTTTAAAAATATACTCATTCAAATGCACAAGAATATTCACAAACACCTTTAAATATAAGGAGCAATATTTCAAGTAGAATAAGATTCTAGATTTTTTAATCTTATACTGCTTTTAAAATTCAAAATATTTAGCTTTTATTAAACCTGTGACCTTTTAATAGGGATTCTCAGGAACTAGATATGATACTCAATGGGAAAATACCACACATAAATTTGAAACTATAATGTATAAATTTATGTTATTTTATTATATATTTACATGTTACATATATATATACCTAAAATAATGACAATATCTTAGTGAATGGTGAACTTCACTTAGGTTGAAATATAGAGTTCAGAATATATTAAATTTTGAACTGAAATTCCAAACAACATAAATAATGTGAGTTCATAAGTCATTTGATTGTCATCAAAAAGTATTTTGTTTATTTTAAGTTGGTATATGTTTATTTTTATGAGTGTTGCTTTGTTTGAGGAAAAACCTGATTTTGCAATCTATTTTAAGCTTTATTTGGAAAAAATAAAAAAAGCTATTAGCATTAGTAAAATAGGAAAGTAGAGAACTATTTTTATGGATACTTTTCTAAAGCCATTTTGTTCTTACTAATATTATGGAAAATACTGTACTTAGGAGTTTAAATATTTCTATATAATTACAATGGAATTAATATTCTATATTCATTGGTTAATTCTGTGGTTTATGATGATGTATAATAAATGCCTATTAACTATAATTGACTAGAAAGGACTAGGCAACCAGCATGCCTAATGACTAATTTGGGGTGTTCTCAGCAAGTGCTTATATATTTTCAGTAATGCTGTATTAAGATGACAACAACATTTTGGAAAGGAAATGAAGTACATTGATTATCACAAGAAATATCTCAGGGTAGAGTATATTTTCTCCTTCATTTCCATCTTGATAATACAGCTTTATTGTCCTTAGTTTTGAAAAGCATTCTTATATTAAAAATATCTTATATAAATAAATTGAATAGGCAATTTTGCATCTATACTGTTAAATTTTTTTTCTAATCACAATGAAGTACTAAAACTGTTTGGTTTTTTCTTGGCCATCCCCTGCCTTTGAGTGGAGCCTCTCAAAGTCTAATGAGTATGAATCACCTAGGATCTTCTTAAAATGCAACTTTGTACATGTGGGTGCTGGCCTGAGAGTCTGCATTGCTAAGTAACCCCAGAGTGATGCCAAGGCTGTGGGTCTGCTGGTCACACTTGAAGGAGCAAGGTCTGGGGTGCTTATCCTTTGGAGTCCCAGACTTAAGTCATGAATTCTTTTCATGAAATGTTGGATGACCCCAAGAGATGATGCCTCTGCCAGGCTACCGTGACCTTCTCTCCCTGACTTAGACCTCCAGCAGAGGCTTATCATCAGCATTTCAGGATTCATCACTGATTCCACTGACTCTCCTCCGGGGATGGTGCCAAACCATAGGCCACTTTAGCACTGATATGATAACATACTGGCTTGCAGCAGCGGCTTTATCAAACTTTAGTGAACTTTTGTGGCTAACCAGAAAGTGGAATTGGCACACAATGTATAGAAACTTTGCATGACAAGAAGGCAAGATAGTGGCAGTTTGACAAGTTTCTCTGCATGAAAACAAATTAAGATGCCTTAACAGCTCTGAAAAAGCTGTTCTTCTTGGCATTTTTACTTCTTCCGATGTTCTCCAAGCCTGTTATCTCAATTTCTTGTAAAGCTATACTTACAGCCCAGGAATTTCTTTAGTAGCCAAGTCACACTTCAGAGTTCTGTCAGTTGTGAATAACCCTCAGGATTTTTATTCCCTTGTCAAATGTGCCTGTATAGTATTCCAGCCATCACCCCCTTTCATGTCAATAAAACTTTTACTTTCTCAAGGCTTTCACAACTCTGATCTTATATCTTATCTTCCTACTGAATAAGATAGTACAGACAACCTTTTTTATATTCATTGACACAATAAACATTAATTATTAAATTCCCACTACAGGTATGATAGGTACCCAGGAAGATATCATGATTATTGTTCTGGCACTGCCCTCAGAGATCCTATAAGGTAGCAGAGAGGGAAAACCATATGTGTGAATTGAAAGGTGGAAAAGGAGACGTGCTTCCGTGAGTTACAGATCACATACTGGGAGAAGCTGGCAAAGCCTGTGATGATTCCCAGCCCAGTACAGGATATGGGAGGGACAGAGGCATTATAGCACAGTCGCTTAATAGCTGGACTTTGAAAATGAGTAGAATTTAGAGGTGGGGGAGGGGCAGGAGCTAGGGTAACACACCATGGAGCTGGGAAACAAGGAATGCTGCTTGGGGAATAGGTTGTGTACTGTTTTTTCTTTTTCTTTTCTTTTCTTTTTTTTTTTTTTTTTTTGCAGTGGTTATGGCTATTGTATTTGAAGTGTGGAGAAAATAGATTGACACTAGACTGTGAATGGGTTATACTGGAAAGATGAGGGTTTAGACTTGCACTCACATTCCTCAAAGTCTTCTTTTACAGCTGACTGCAGTGAGGTACAAGGAGATG
The DNA here is from genome assembly GCF_023091745.1 of Budorcas taxicolor. NCBI lineage: Eukaryota > Metazoa > Chordata > Mammalia > Artiodactyla > Bovidae > Budorcas > Budorcas taxicolor. The sequence continues at coordinate 18,339,024 of NC_068918.1, read as the reverse complement.
AGAGGACTGGCATGGGGTAAGAAAGCTTGAAAATGGCAGTACTGTATTTTTTTTCCATTGGGAGTATAACTGCTTTACAATCTGTGTTAGTTTCTGCTGTACAATGAAGTGAATGCACTATAGGTATAAAATGTGTACATGTTATACACATGGACCTCCATCCCACCCCACCTGAGTCATCAGAGAGCAGCAAGCTGAGCCCCCTAAATACTGTATATTAACATATGTATGTGGAATCTAGAAAAGTATTACAGATAAACCTCATTCCAGGGCAGGAAGAGAGACACAGACATAGAGAATGGCCCTGTGCACAAGAGAGGGAAGGGGCGGGGTGCGTGTGAGTTGAGAGATTAGGTCTGACCGTACTGGACTTCGAACCTAGTACATGGGCTCACAGTCCTGCCCTCAAGGATGGTGACATGGCATTACCCCTTACCTGCAGCACAAAGGCCCCAGCCACTCCTGGGGCTCAGAGAGAAGTTGAGAAAGCCTTCATGCCCCAGGGAGGAAAGGGTAAAAGGCAACAGGTTTTTATCTGGAAACAAAAAAGGATACAGGGTATCATCTAACACTCCTTTGATTTTGTTTTAGGAGTTTTTCATCTTGAAATATCTGCATTTTGTGCAACTCTTTTTGATGTATTTCTGTTTGTGTACAACTGCAAACTTTTTTTCTCTACTCTTGCTTCAGGTGTATCCCTTTTTATAAGATATATGACTTCCCACCAAAAAACACAAATGAGTAAATTGCATTTGGCTAGCCATCATATTTAATTTTTTTTCTTAAACTGTGTTATTACCTCCTAGGCACTTTCTACAGCACATTTGTTCAAAATAGATAATACATCATCATGGCTTTTCACAGCAGAGAAGGGGATTTTAATGAAAATGCCACTTTTAATAAGAAACCTCAGTAAAACGTGGTCTTGGTAGTTCAGGCTGAGATATTAATGTCTGGCACTTTTTTCCCCAGAATTCAGTAACAAAAGAGTGAGGAGTTTGATCTGAAAAAACGCAAAAGATGTCAGGAAAATAATTGTCCTGAGATAGGATAGTGTATGCAAAGTAAAAGTTTCGGTGTTTACTGCATGGTATATACTATTTCTTCAAGGTGTTTTCTTTTTCTTATTGCTACCAAGCCTCAAAGTTAAAAATAAGATAAACAGCTCAAACTAATTAAGTCAAGCAAATCTGAATAAAGTCTTAGGAAATTTTAATGAAAAAAAAATCAAACTTTATGGTTTAGATTTGTTTCTAGAAAAAGAAAAATAGACAAATATTTAAAAACCCTCAGTGTTCTGTTCTAAGCAGGTTTCTCCCCACAGTAAAAGAAACCTGAGTATCTCAATTTTTAAATATAGGAAATCCTCCAAATATATATTTCCACATTTTTTCCCCCTGAAACCCAACCAAGTGGCCATATAGACTGTTCAGACTATATATAAGTAGTCTCCTGAATAGGATGAGTAATACCTTCCCATTTTCAGAAAACCTAAATGAGGAGGAAAAGCAAGAGAGTTTGAAGTAAAGTCATTTATTCATTCATGCAGTGTCGAGTGTGTCAGGTGACAATACTCTGTATCAGGTCATGCAAAGCAGAGACACAATATAGAAAGACCGACAGGGCCCATGCATGAAGGGTCTGGAAGTCAAGCAAACAGACTGGGTTGTATTCTCAGCCTAGAGCCTTCAGAGTAAAGACATGTCCTTATTCGCAGAGAAAAGCACCTGGCAGGAAAGGATGGGCAGATATAAGCACAGATATGCTGTAAAACCTGGAAAAACTAAGGTACAGAGCTCAGGGAGCACTTAGCATGCTGTTGGTCTGCACAGAGATTGCGAGTTTCACAAAGAAGCGGCTATGTCTGTCTTATGTACAGTTGCCTTATTCCCAGTTAAGCATGTGAAGATCTGGCTGGCTGGCACTTCTTATGTACTGACTGTCCCAACTCTCAGCTTGATAATTGGTAATAGTCATCCTGAAGCTTTTAAAAAATTTTCTATAAAAACATTTTAAATTCCTTGTTAAATATACTTTGTACTCCACTTGATGGCATCCGGTCCCATCACTTCAAGAGAAATAGATGGGGAAACAGTGGAAACAGTGTCAGACTTTATTTTTTGGGCTCCAAAATCACTGCAGATGGTGATTGCAGCCATGAAATTAAAAGACACTTACTCCTTGGAAGAAAAGTTATGACCAACTTAGATAGCATATTCAAAAGCAGAGACATTACTTTGCCAACTAAGGTCCGTCTAGTCAAGGCTATGGTCTTTCCAGTAGTCATGTATGGATGTGAGAGTTGGACTGTGAAGAAGGCTGAGTGCCGAAGAATTGATGCTTTTGAACTGTGGTGTTGGAGAAGACTCTTGAGAGTTTCTTGGACTGCAAGGAGATCCAACCAGTCCATTCTGAAGGAGATCAGCCCTGAGATTTCTTTGGAAGGAATGATGCTAAAGCTGAAACTCCAGTACTTTGGCCACCTCATGCGAAGAGATGACTCATTGAAAAAGACTCTGATGCTGGGAGGGATTGGGGTCAGGAGGAGGAGGTGAAGACAGAGGATGAGATGGCTGGATGGCATCACTGACTCGATGCACTTGAGTTTGGGTGAACTCCAGGAGTTGGTGATGGACAGGGAGGCCTGGCGTGCTGTGATTCATGGGGTCGCAAAGAGTCAGACACGACTGAACGGCTGAACTGAACTGAACTGATAGAATTGATAGCTATTACCGATTTTAAATGAGTTGTAGTAAATTACTACTAAATTATACCAACTAAAACAAACAAGAAAAAAACAGGCAAAAGAAGAAAGTAGGAAGTCTAATACTACTTTTTTATCAAAGTTGCACATCACAAATTCTCAAAAACATCTCTCTCCCAGGAGGGCAAGAATAGGGTTGTTTTGAATGATAGGACTTTTACAGCATCTCAATATACTGACCCAGAAGAGGGAATAAATATATTGTTTGGATTATGGTAGAATTCTCAAAAGTGCATGAAACCAGATTTATACATGGTGAAACCCATAGATCACAGTTATATTAGTGCTGTGATAGTGAAAACATAAATTTTTCATCAAGATAAAAATCAAAGAAAATCTGAATGTCTTCTTGGGGAAAGATTATTCTCCTGTGTCTGAGATCAGCTTATCCATTCTTACTGTCTTTTTCACTCTATGTCAGTGACAGTCATTGTCAGAGAGCTTGGTATTTCAAATGTGGTACGTTGTGCTTATAACATTTTTGGTAATTAATATATATTTTAAGATACCAATACAATATACTAACGCATATATATGGAATTTAGAAAGATGGTAACAATAACCCTGTATGCAAGGCAGCAAAAGAGACACAGATGTATAGGACAGTCTTTTGGACTCTGTGGGAGAGGGCGAAGGTGGGATGATTTGGGAGAATGGCATTGAAACATGTACAATATCATATAAGAAATGAATCGCCAGTCCAGGTTCAATGCAGGATACAGGATGCTTGGGGCTGGTGCACTGGGATGACCCAGAGGGATGGTACGGGGAGGGAGGTGGGAGAGGGGTTCAGGATGGGGAACACGTGTATACCTGTGGCAGATTCATGTTGATGTATGGTAAAACCAATACAATATTGTAAAGTAATTAGCCTCCAATTAAAATAAATAAATTTAAATTTTAAAATAAATAAATAAATAATTTCTTTATCATTAAAGTACTGACAAGGCAGACCGTTATGAAAAGGGCATTGGATAAACTACAAGGATAATAAGACACACCTATTGTGTCTGCTAGCTCACCATGTCATTAATTTATTCACAAAGAAATTGAATTAGATGATTATCACAAGTCCTTTTAAATGTAATATTTTTATAATCCTAGTTATCAATAGATGCTCTATTTCTGAATGCTTTTAGAACTTTTGGCTTTCTATTTTTCCAGGTGTGTGTGTGTGTGTGTGTATATATATATATATCCCTAATACTTATAAACAGGTCTTATTGAAAATTGTGGATCTTGTAGCCCATGCAAAGAGAAAACAAAAAATTACAAGTTTAGAGAGCTCCATATCCTAGTCTTTCTGGGCTTAAGAAAGTTCAAAAAAGAGTATGACAAATTATTGAATTAGCAAGACATTAAAATTATCTTTTCCTTTTTATTATCCCAGCTACCTGATTCCTCTTATTTTTCTGGCTGAAATGAAGACCATATTATCTTTCATCTAAGACACACAGATCAACCTATTATACCTAATAGCTTTTTCCTGTAGGTGAAAGGTAGACAACTTAGCTAAAGGCAGAAGAAAACCTTTGTGCCCCTTTACAAGGCTTTGAGATCCCAGAGGATCAAGAAGGTTAAAAAAATGGAAGGACCCTTGGTCTCGGTTAGATTTTAGAGTCTTTGTGATCATATCCAAAGCTCTGTGAAGGATTTAAGTAGCATTATATATATGGAAGAAAGAAAGACTTTCTAAGCTAAGAATTCCCAACACTGCAGTTTATTTAAAAATATACTTTGCTTTCAAGTTTGCGTGCATGCGTGCTAAGTCACTTCAGTCCTATCCAACTCTTTGTGACTCCATAGACTGCAGCCCACCAGGCTTCTCTGTCCATTAAATTCCCCAGGAAGGAATACTGGAGTGGGTTGCCATTTCCCACTTTCAAATTTGGGTCGGGCGTTAATGATTTTCCATGTTCTACTTACTTGGACAGAAAAAGAGTATGCAAATAGAAATCATGTATTTAGACATCTGAGTGTCTTCACTAATAGACATCTGAGTGTCTTCACAAATATATCTAGATGCGCTTTTTCCAAGCTATTTTCCTAAGAGTATTCCAGGAGATACAAAGAGTACTAAATGAGATGATGATAGGCATCAACTTACCACAGTGTCAGAAATATAGTCCATGTGCAATAAATGTTGTTCATCTTTATTGCCATTGATATACTGTGCTTTTGAAAAGGCAAGAGAGCTTTGTGGTGAAATCACCTACAATTTAGTTCATCTCCCACTTCATTATTAGCATGTAAGTTTCTGAATAATTTAAATATTTAACTAATTTTTTTAACAGAGTTGTTTTCATGGAATGAAATATCAGTTGGGAAATATCAATCTAGCAGTAGCTCTTGAATGAGAACATTTCCATTACCTGTGTGTGTACTGACTTCCCACTTCATGTCTGGGCTGCAGTAAATACAAAGAAATTAGAGATAGGACTAATGTTCACAAAATAAGCTAGTCTATAATCATATGGAACAACAGACTGGTTCCAAATAGGAAAAGGAGTACATCAAGGCTGTATATTGTCACCCTGCTTATTTAACTTCTATGCAGAGTACATCATGAGAAACGCTGGACTGGAAGAAACACAAGCTGGAATCAAGATTGCTGGGAGAAATATCAATAACCTCAAATATGCAGATGACACCACCCTTATGGCAGAAAGTGAAGAGGAGCTAAAAAGCCTCTTGATGAAAGTGAAAGAGCAGAGTGAAAAAGTTGGCTTAAGGCTCAACATTCAGAAAACGAAGATCATGGCATCCGGTACCATCACTTCAAGGGAAATAGATGGGGAAACAGTGGAAACAGTGTCAGACTTTATTTTGGGGGGCTCCAAAATCACTGCGGATGGTGACTGCAGCCATGAAATTAAAAGACGCTTACTCCTTGGAAGAAAAGTTATGACCAACCTAGATAGCATATTCAAAAGCAGAGACATTACTTTGCCGACTAAGGTCCATCTAGTCAAGGCTGTGGTTTTTCCAGTAGTCATGTATGGATGTGAGAGTTGGACTGTGAAGAAGGCTGAGTGCCAAAGAATTGATGCTTTTGAACTGTGGTGTTGGAGAAGACTCTTGAGAGTTTCTTGGACTGCAAGGAGATCCAACCAGTCCATTCTGAAGGAGATCAAGCCTGGGTTTTCTTTGGAAGGAATGATGCTAAAACTGAAACTCCAGTACTTTGGCCACCTCATGCGAAGAGTTGACTCATTGGAAAAGACTTTGATGTTGGGAGGGATTGGGGGCAGGAGGAGAAGGGGACAACAGAGAATGAGATGGCTGGCTGGCATCACTGACTCGTTGGAAGTGAATCTGAGTGAACTCCAGGAGTTGGTGATGGACAGGGAGGCCTGGCGTGCTGCAATTCATGGGGTCACAAAGAGTCGGACACGACTGAGCGACTGAAATGAACTGAACTGAACTGAACTGATAATCATATGCTGGAGTATTTAATACTGAATGCAGTTATTGGTGTGAGGTGAGAATGGATTTTAGACTAACAGTCTAATTTTCATGACATGAAAATGGGGGTCTTATAGGAGAGATTGAATTTAAGTGTGCCTCAAAGACTAAGAATTCCACCATATGCAAAGATACAGACATAGGAAAGATCCCCCAAAAAACAAGGAAAAACTTCAGTGATTAGCAGCAGTGTTTTCTACAATACAAAGCAGAAAGGTGAGGTGATGTAAGCAATGCTTTATCAAGATACCTTTGGAAAGAGACTGGCTGGTTGACTTGAAATTGGAAGACATGGGAGAAAGGGAAGGTCTTCAAGTTGTCATCACAGAAATCCTAGCCCACGGGAAACTAAAGCAGCTGAGTGGGGGTTGGAGTGTTTCTGGATCCGTGTGTTGTAGTCACATTCATCTTACCAGTTCCTGTCTGAACCTGGGCATGTTTGTGAACCTTCAGTGACAGATTTTCATCCACTGAATGAGCACAGGAATGTTGTCTATGCCATAAAGTTATTGGAAGGTATAAATGAAGTGCATGAAACTGCTGGAAGAGCGCCTGCTGCATAATTTATGTGCAGTAAATAAGTTAGCTCTGGTTAACTGTGATGGGAAGGAAAGAAAGAAACAACATTCCGAGATGTTAATTAAATAGAGTGTGTAACCAGTCCCGTTACTTCATGGCAAACAGAAGGGAAAAAAAATGGGAGCACTGACAGATTTTATTTTCCTGGGTTCCAAAATCACTGGGGATGGTGACTACAGCCACAAAATTAAAAGACACTTGCTCCTTGGAAGGAAAGCGATGACAAACCTAGACGGCATATCAAAAAGCAGACACGTCCCTTTGCTGACAAAGATCCATCTAGTCAATATGGTTTTTCCAATAGTCATATACAGATGTGAGAGTTGGATCCTAAAGAAGGTTGAGTGCTGAAGAATTGTTGCTTTCGAATTGTGGTGCTAGAGAAAACCCTTGAGGGTCCCTTGGATAGCAAGGAGATCAAACCAGTCAATCCTAAAGGAAATCAGTCCTGAATAGTCATTGGAAGGACTGATGTTTAAGCTCCAATGCTGTGGCCACCTGACATGCAAAGCTGATTCATTGGAAGAGACCCTGATGCTGGGATAGATTGAAAGCAAGGCAAAGGGAGAAGGGGGCAGCAGAGGATGAGATGGTTGGATAGCATCACTGACTCAATGGACGTGAATGTGAGCCAACTTTGGGAGATGGTGAAAGGCAAAGGAGCCTGGCATGCTGCGGTCCATGGGGTCACAAAGTAGGACACCACTTAGCCACTGAACAACAACAAGCCTACTGTAGTATGGGAGATAGCCCAGTCTATCCTCTGTCAGTCTCGTCCTCCCTCTGATATTGCTACCTCCCCTTCGCACTCCACACAATCAGTTTCTCCACTGCAGCCTGATTTGCTTTGCGAAAATGCAAATTGGTGCCTGCACTCCCCATGTCAGTGGCTCTTTACTACCCCCAGGATGAAATCCAACACCCTCGGCATAGATTTCAGGGCCCTGTTTGTCCTGACCCACCCATCCAGTTTTATCTCCCACCACTCCCTTCCCCACAGTCCACATGCCTGAAAGTGCCATGAACTCCTGCTATACTTGGGGGAATGCCCACATGTAGGAATATCCTCTTTCCCTTCTTTGTCTGGTTATACAGATTATCATAGGGCTGTAATATATATTGAAAGATGTGGAAACCTTTGTAATTGTATGTAAGGATACCAAAGAGTGACTTGAAAGAAGGTGATGCAGAGCAGCAAGCCAAAAGAAAGCTTTTTTTTTTGAGACCTGGGTTGTCTTCGTCACACTGTAGATTAAAGGTGTGATCACCCCATGCTCTTTCAGAGTTATATGTGCATTTTCCCTTACGTTTTGCTCTTTTAAAATAATAAGTGATATGTATTACAAGAATAAATGGATATATGGAAAAAAGTCTCCTTGCCAAGCCATTGAGTGTCCTGCAGCCACTCACTATCAGTGTATTGGGAATTTTTCCAGAAAAAGTTTGTACCTTCTGAGAGAACTATATGTATATGAAATTCCCACTTAAACAGAAATGTATGGCTAGTTATGGCATCAAATTTGTCAATGTTTTCTGAATTATGTTTCAGGATTATACTTTACTTACTCTAAGACGGCAGAAAAAAATTCTCATTTCAGCTATTACATATATGGATTCTTCTTATACTTAAAGTCCGATACTTTGGTATATAAGATAGGCGATGTTGGTCTAATCTAACTTTTCAGAACGTTTTTCTATTTCTTTAATAAATTCATTATTTTGCTACAGGTTTGCAATGTTCCCTGAACCTTAATTGTGGTCTTAAATGGGTTTGTATTTCTTATTACATTGATCAGTTTTTCTAGTCTTGGCCATTGTCATTCTTGCTATGACTTATGCATTATAAAATGTTTTAATATCTGCAAAGGACAGTCATTTCTTATTACAAGACTTTTTTTCAGACGTTTCCTAGCAATTCTTGCTTCTTATTTTTTTAATGAATTTTAGTATTATCTTGTCTGGATCAGAAAAAAAAAATCATGTGGCATTATGAAAATGGCATTAAATCTAAGGATTAACTTTTAGATAGTTAACACCTTTATAATGTTGCATCTTCTCCAAGAAAATAGTATATATTCCTATTTTTTTCATTGTTCATATTGTACATTTAAAGATTTCTACACATGAATGTTGTACATTCCTATATAGTTTGTCTTTTTACGGATTTTAATGAAGCATTTAATCAATAACTTTTAACTAGTGCTTGTCCATAAAACTGAGCTCTCTAGCCTAACCAAAATGCAAACAGTCAAGCCAAGTCTAAAAGGGAAATTAAAGGGATTTAATCAGTCCTGGGTGTTCTTTGGAAGGACTGATGCTAAAGCTGAAACTCCAATACTTTGGCCACCTCATGTGAAGAGTTGACTCATTGGAAAAGACTCTGATGCTGGGAGGAATTGGGGGCAGGAGGAGAAGAAATGGACAGGGAGGCCTGGTGTGCTGCAATTCATGGGGTTGCAAAGAGTCGGACTGAGCGACTGAACTGAATCAGAGACTGCCACTCTCAGAAAGTACCTGGGAAAAAGGTCCTCCAGATATATTCACATAAGCCCTCAGGGTATGATTTCTGTTTGTTGTATTTCTCAGTTCATAAGTTGTGTCTGACTCTTTCCTGCCCCACGGACTGCAGCACACCAAGCTTCCCTGTCCTCTACCATCTCCCTGAGTTCTCTCAAACTCATGTCCCTTAAGTTGGTGATGCCATCCAACCATCTCATCCTCTGTCACCCCCTTCTCCTCCTGCCTTCAACCATTCCCAGCATCAGGGTCTTTTCCAATGAGTTGGCTCTTGACATTAGTTGGCTAAAGTATTGAAGCTTCAACTTCAGCAGCAGTCCTTCCAATTAATATTTGGGACTGATTTCCTTTAGGATTGACTGGTTTGATCTCCTTGAGGTCCAAGGGACTCTCAAAAATCTTCTCCAACACCACAGTTCAAAAGTATCAATTCTTTGGGGCTCAGCTTTCTTAACAGTCCAACTCTCACATCCATACATGACCACTGGGAAAACCATAGCTTTGACTGTATGACCTCTCTGTTTTCATATTGTAAATAAGAGTGATTAGGCTAATTGTGCTGAGGTGAAAATAGCCCCAAAGTAGCCCCAAATATTTTCTACTTACACAATATTGAGTCATGTAAGAACACCCACAAAATAAGAACTAGGTGAGTGAAGCAGTGTGTATAAATTTAAAATGGTATTTGGTAAGGAAGGGGTACACTAATATTCAAGTGTTCTTCTGTACAATTTAATGCTAGTAAGGAAGTCCCCTTCACTGCTGTAAGAATTAGTAGATTTTCACTAAAAAAATGGGACCTTATGAATAGCTGAGAAAAGAAGAGAAGATAAAGGCAAAGGAGAAAGGGAAAGATATGCCAAACTGAATGCAGAGCTCCCGAGAATAACAGGAAAGGTAAGAATGTCTTCTTAGTGAACAATGCAAAGAAATAGAGGAAAACAATTGAATGGGAAAAACTAGAGATCTCTTCAAGAAATTTGGAGATACCAAGGGAATGTTTCATGCAAAAATGGGCACAATAAAGGACAGAAATGATAAGAACCTAAGAGAAGTGATCAAGAAAAAGTGGCAAGAATACAGAGAAGAACTATACAGAAAAGATCTTAATGACCCAGATACCCACAATGGTATAGTCACTCACCTATAGCCAGGCATCCTGGAGTGTGACCTCAGGTGGGCCTTAGGAAGCATTACTATAAACAAAGCTATTGGAGGTGATGTTTCAAATCCTAAAAGATGATGCTGTTAAAGTGCTGCACTCAATCTGCCAACAAATTTGGAAAACTCAGCAGTGGCCACAGGATTAGAAAATGTTTTCATTCCAATTTCAAAGAAAATCAGTGCTAAAGAATGTTCAAATACTGTATAGTGAAGTCACTCGGTCGTGTCTGACTCTTTGCAACCCCATGGACTGTAGCCTACCAGACTCCTCCCTCCTTGGGATTCTCCAGGCAAGAGTACTGGAGTGGGTTAGTTGCGCTCATTTCACATGCTGGTAAAGTTATGCTCAAAATCCTTCAAGCTAGTCTTCCCAGTACTTAAACTGAGAAATTCCAGATGTACAAACTGGATTTAGAAAAGACTGAGGAACCAGGGATCAAATTTCCAACATATGCTGGATCATAGAAAAAGCAAGGGAAATGCAGAAAAACATCTATTTCTGCCAAATTGACTACTCTAAATAATTTGACTGTGTGGATCACAACAAACTGGAAAATTCTGAAAGAGATGGGAATTCCAGACCACCTTACCTGTCTCCTGAGAAACCTGTGTGCAGGTCAAGAAGGAACAGTTAGAACTAGACTTGGAACAACAGACTGGTTCCAAATTCCTTGAGAAAGGAGTACATCAGGGCTGCATATTGTCATCCTAGTTATTTCATTTCTATACAAACTACATCACACAAAATCCTGGGCTCAATGAAATTGCAAGCTGGAATCAAGATTCCTGGGAGAAATATCAACCACCTCAGATATACAGATGTTATTACCCTAACTGCATAAAGTGAAGAGAAACTAAAGAGCCTCTTGAGGGTTAAAAAGGAGAGTGAAAAAGCTGGCCTAAAATTCAACATTCATAAAACTAAGGTCCTGTCATCCAATCTGATCACTGGATGACAAATAGATGGGAGAATATGAAAACAGTGACAGATTATGTTTTCTTGCGCTCCAAAAAAAAAATGTTGCAGATATTGACTGCAGCCATGAAATTAAAAGATGCTTGTGCCTTGGAAGAAAACCAATGACAAACCTAGACAGCGTATTACTCAATATCACCAAAACTACCATTTAATAGAAAAAAGCATCAGTTTTTAAAATCCAGATGCATATCAGCATTATCTTCACATTTTTTTGAAAAATACAAATGCCCAGGTATTGTTGTTGTTGTTGTTGTTTTCTCCAGAGCTCCAGAAACGTTTCTAATGAGTAGCCATGTTCAACAACTGGACTGTATCATGATCTTTTACTTGACTGTTTCATATTCTGGGCTCCCATTTAAGTTAGCTTATGTTTCCCAGCTTATCCATCTGTTTCTTTTGATATTCTTTCCCAAGCCTTTATCAAGCATAGTAGAAAAGCTTTTGTATACATATATGTAAATATTATATATAATATATATATTTTAGAAGACTTATGGATTTTTGCCTAATTAAAATAATTATGACACTTTGATTCTATTTGTTTGATTTTGTATAAATAGAATGCTAGATTTCTAAATTAAAAAAAATTTAACAAGCAACATAGGTTTACTGTATAGCACAGGGAATTCTAGTCAATATCTTATAATAACCTATAATAGAAAATAATTTCAAAAATAATTTATGTATATATGTATAACTGAATTACCTTGCTATATACCTGAGACATTGTAAGTCAACTATACTTCAAATATATATATATAAAGAAAAAAAGATTTAAAAATATAAGCAGAGACATCACCTTGCTGACAAATGTCTGTATAGTCAAAACTACGGTTTTTCCAGTAGTCACGTATGGATGTGAGAGTTGGACTGTAAAGAAGGCTGATCACCAAAGAATTGATGCTTTTGAACTGTGGTGTTGGAGAAGACTCTTGAGAGACCCTTGGACTGCAAGGAGATCCAACCAGTCCATCCTAAAGGAGATCAGTCCTGGGTGTTCACTGGAAGGACTGATGCTGAAGCTCCAATACTTTGGCTTCTTGATGCGAAGAGTCAACTGATTGGAAAAGACCCTGATGATGGGAAAGATTGAGGGCAAGGAGTAAGAGGGGTGGCAGAGGATGAGATGGTTGATGGCATCACCAATTAAATGGACATGAGTTTGAGCAAACTCCGGGAGACAGTGAAGGGCAGGGAAGCCTTGTGCACTGCAGTCCATGAGGTGGCAAAAAGTTGAACACAACATGGCAACTGAACAACTCACTAAAAAAAACAGTATTTACCAAATGCCCACTCTATATCAGTAACTGTCTTAGATGCTGAAGATACAGAAACTTGATTCAGTTATGGCCAACAAATATTTCATATTTTTAAGAACAGTAGTTTAAATCTTAGAAATTAGGCTACAGTATTTCTGTATGCCCTTTCAGTGTCACGGCAGAACATTCTGAGTAAAATGTGACATTTCAAATGGGAAAGTAAGTTTAATAAACTATTTACTATTGATTAGGGCACAGGCTCAAATAAATTACACATGAATTTGAGAAGAGTGATAAATATAAGTGAACTTTGGTGCAGTGTGTGTGTGCTAAGTCATTTCAGTTGTGTCTGACTCTTTGTGACACTATGGACATACCGCACCAGGCTCCTCTGTCCATGGGATTCTCTAGGCCAGAACACTGAAGTGGGTTGCCATGCCCTCCTCCAGGGGATCTTTCTGATCCAGGGATCAAACCCATGTCTTTGTGCAGTAGATATATAAATGAATTCTAATATTCATTTTAGAAGATATTTTATTATTGTCCAGTAGATCATTAACCTATTTTTATATAGGTTATTTATATTTTATATTCAACTTATTTCACTATTCCTTATTTTCCGCCTGCTACTATCCTCCTTTGAGCTAACTTTACCATTCTGCTGTTTCCTTCATTAATATACTACGCAACCTTTGACATATATGCTCACTGTATTTTTGCATGGGAATGATGTTTTTAACTTTATTAAAATTATACTTTAAAAACATCGATAAAGCTTCATTTACTTCTCTTTTTCATATTTGGGCTTATTTCCAATGCCATTGTGACAGAATGATGGCACTTTATTTAAGAAAACTTGACGTTAACTTTTGCTTTATAATGATTATAAAATTCTTTTACTGCTTTTTGAATACAAATAGATGGTAGAAGAATAACTCATCAACAGCATACTCATATTATTGTTTCTCAACACTGAATTGTAAATTTTAAAATGAGAACATTTTAAATTATTTTGAGCACAAGCTAGTCATTTTTATATAATCAACTATGCCTCATCATATTAGAATAAAAAACACAGAAGTGAAGTGAATTGATTTTAAAGTATCAGCAGGCATTGTACACAGCAAGAGCAAGGCTATATATCTGCAAAATGTAGCCAAAAGCAAAGGAGAAAAGGAAAGATATACCCATTTGAATGCAGACTTCCAAAGAATAGCAAGGAGAGATAAGAGAGCATTCCTCAGTGATCAGTGCAAAGAAATAGAGGAAAACAATAGAATGGGAAAGACTAGAGATCTCTTTAAGAAAATTAGAGATACCAAGGGAACATTTCATGCAAAGATGGGCTCAATAATGGACAGAAATGGTATGGACCTAACAGAAGCAGAAGATATTAAGAAGAGGTGACAAGAATACACGGAAGGACTGTACAAAAAGTTCTTCACGACCCAGATAATCATGATGGTGTGATCACTCACCTACAGCCAGACATCCTGGATTATGAACTCAAGTGAGCCTTAGGAAGCATCACTATGAACAAAGCTAGTGGAGGCAATGGAATTTCAGTTGAGCTATTTCAAATCCTGAAAGATGATGCTGTGAAAGTGCTGCACTCAATATGCCAGCAAATTTGGAAAACTCAGCAGTGGCCACAGGACTGGAAAAGGTCAGTTTTCATTCCAATCCCAAAGAAAGGCAATGTCAAAGAATGCTCAAGCTACCGCACAATTGTCCTCATCTCACACGCTAGCAAAGTAATGCTAAAAATTCTCCAAGCCAGGCTTCAACAATACGTGAATCATGAACTTCCAGATGTTCAAGCTGGTTTCAGAAAAGGCAGAGGAACCAGAGGTCAAATTACCAACATTTGTTGTATCATCAAAAAAGCAAGAGAGTTCCAGAAAAACATCTATTTCTGCTTTATTGACTATGCCAAAGCCTTTGACTGAGTGGATCACCATAAACAGTGAAAAATTCTGAAAGATATGGGAATATCAGACCACCTAACCTGCCTCTTGAGAAATCTGTATTCAGGTCAGGAGGCAACAGCTAGACCTGGAAATGGAACAACAGACTGGTTCCAAATAGGAAAAGGAGTATGTCAAGGCTGTATATTGTCACCCTGCTTATTTAACTTATAGGAAGAGTACATCATGAGAAATGCTGGGCTGGATGATGCACAAGCTGGAATCAAGATTGCTGGAAGAAATAGCAATAACCTCAGGTATGCAGAGGACACCACCCTTATGGCAGAAATTGAAGAAGAACTAAAGAGCCTCTTGATGAAAGTGAAAGAGGAGAGTGAAAAAGTTGGCTTAAAGCTCAACATTCAGAAAATGAAGATCATGGCATCCGGTCCCATCACTTCATGGCAAATAGATGGGGAAACAGTGGCTGACTTTATATTTTTGGGCTCCAAGATCATTGCAGATGGTGACTGCAGCCATGAAATTAAAAGGCACTTACTCCTTGGATGGAAAGTTATGACCAACCTAGACAGCATATTAAAAAGCAGAGACATTACTTTGCCAACATAGGTCCATCTAGTCAAGGCTATGGTTTTTCCAGTATGGATGAGAGTTGGACTATCAAGAAAGCTGAGCACTGAAGAATTGATGCTTTTGAACTGTCGTGTTGGAGAAGATTCTTGAGAGTCCCCTTGGACTGCAAGGAGATCCAACCAGTCCATTATAAAGGAGATCAGTCCTGGGTGTTCATTGGAAGGACTGATTTTGAAGCTGAAACTCCAATACTTGGGCCACCTCATGCTAAGAGCTGACTCATTTGAAAAGACCCTTATGGTGGAAAAGATTTAGACGGGAGGAGAAGGGGTCGACAGAGGATGAGATGGTTGGATGGCATCACTGACTTAATGGACAGGAGTTTGAGTAAACTCCAGGAGTTGGTGATGGACAGGGAGGCCTGGCGTGCTGAGGTTCATGGGGTCGCAAAGAGTCGGACACGACTGAGAGACTGAACTGAACTGATACTGGGATTAAAATGGAAAAAAAGTTTGAGAACCAGTGGTTTAAACATACTTTGCTCTAGCCTATTAAAAGGTATTGATTTTAGGCACATGGGTTGACTCTGGAAAGTCTAAACTACATGATCTTGCCCCGAGTCCTCTTCAGAGGACTTGGAGAAACCAGATAGTTGAAGTAGCAGCTGAGACAGTTGTGCTTTTGCCTACATTATTGAACGTCCTTCATGAAGATTCATTTCCCTATATGATGAACTAATACTGAAGGACTTGCTCATCAACTCTACTTTCTGCCCAGTAGTTAGATGCATTCATCATGGAAATGGAGGGAAAGGCTTTATAAAGTCATCCCTGAGCTATATCATTACATCTTAGCATACAACTCATAAAAGTGACAATTATATCTAAACTGAAAATGAAACCTATTCCAAAATGTTCTGAAATATTCATTAGAGAAAAAAAACTAAAAGAAATTCTGTTTCATGTTTGATATAAAAAAAAGATTGTGCTTATCTATATTTTCCTTTTATTGAAATATAGGCAATTTACAAATTGTATTAGTTTCAGGTGTATAGCAAGGTGATTCAGTTATACATACATGCCATCCAGTAGGTCCCTGTTTATCTATTTAATATATAGTAGTGTGTGTCTGTATATCCCAAACTCCTAATTTGTCTTTTCCCCTTTCTTTCTCCTTTGATAACCGTAACTTTGTTTTCCATATCCGTGGGTCTGTTTCAGTTTTGTAAATAATTCTTACATACCATTTTTTAGATTCCACATGTAAGTGATATCATATGATCTTTGTCTTTTTCTGTCTGGCTCACTTCACTTAGTATGATAATCTCCATGTCCATAAGTGTTGCTGCAAATGGTGATATTTCATTTTTTATGACTGAGTAATATTCCATTATATATATATACCACATCATCTCTATCCATTTATCTGTTGATGAACATTTAGGTTGCTTCCATGTTTCATGTCTTGACTATTATAAATACTGCCGCTATGAACATTGGGGTGCATGTTACTTTTCAATTTATGTTTTTCTCTGGATATATGTCCAGGAGTGGGATTGCAGGATCATATCTATAGTTTGTGTTCAGTGGAATATACTGCTTTATTTCACTTTCCTAATGCATCCTTGAAGTTCAAATTGCCTTGGCCCTCTTCAATAGAGAGAGCCCCATGTACCTGGTCTAACAAATATGGTGTATTTAAATGAAAATATTTTATAAAGCACACTAGGAAAAAGACATCAAATGTATTTTAACGTCAGAACCTCGTCTATCAAATTGCCAGTCACGATTGTGGCATAGATTCTTAGGTTTGTGTAGAAAGAAGAATCTTTTGCTGAAGTAATTCCATACTGAGACAACTCTTTATTTGGGAAGTTCTATTAGTCTAGAGATTGTATTCAAAGGCCAGCAAAAGATTCAGGAGGGTAAACAATATGCCTTTTTGTTCATGAACAAGTTCTATCACCATATTATACCTGTCAAATAATTTTAAATCCAAAAAAGGGAGGCAGAAGTTCAGATGTTCTTTTATCACAAAATGCAATTTTCCTTCCGTCTTCTTGCTTCAGGATAGTTACTCGGGACCCACAGGCAAGCACTGTGGGTGCCAGTGGATGGAGCATAGGTCTGAATCACCAGAGGTAGTTTTTAAATTATTTTGGCCTTCCCCAGAAATTTCTGCAGGCTCTTCCTTTTGCCAACTGCCTGCCCTGACACTTGACACCTCTAATGACAGCCTTAGTGAGCCTCTATGAGGGTTGTTACTCTCTGGTGTCTAGGTATAAAATAGAGCCTTTCATTTCTCTAGTATGAAAGGTATTGTATTCAAAAGTAACTCTTGCTTTTTTCTATTGCCTTATATCTGAACTACATCCTTGTCAAGTTCAAATTTGGAGATGGTCAGAGGAAGTGTTCTCTGAAGCTTTGCTTTTCAGAGTGCAGAGCAGTCAGGGCTGATCAAGTGCACCATAACGCGCAATCTCTCCCTAGGAATGAGAGTGGATTTAGTTCATTCCAAAAGGGGCAGTACATGGAAGAGCTGTTATATTTGCCAGAATGGCCCCAGTTGAGCTTTTTCTACCTTTCTCTTCTCTCAGACATTAGAGTTTAATTCAATGATGGAAGTCAGGTTTAAGAATGTTTTTAGGGCAGTTGCAAGTGGAAACTTTCCCAGGGCAAAGAAATAATTGAGCTCTAAAGCCCAGGAGACATTGTTTTAGTGGAACTATTTTTGCTGTAAACTAATGATCAGAGTTTCATGTAGGAGGAAGAAAGAGGAAAAGGGTTGAGACATAAATGTACTTCACTAGCTATTTAGATTTCATATGTATGTGTCTGAAGATGTAACTGAGGCCTGTGCAGGGTATTTTTGGTGGTAATCTAAAATAAATTGCTGCTAAAGCTGCCTCCCCCCAGACCAGATGCATAGGAATTACCTGGGAGCTAGACAAACATGCAAAGTCTCAGGCCCCACCCCAGGGCTCCTGAGTCAGCATCTGCAGTCTTAACAAGATCTCCAGGTGACTCATGTGCACGCTGAAGCCTTTGAATGTGTGGTTGAAGTGACATTGCTCTCCTGCTATTAGAATACTTGCTAAAGTGAATAGCTCCAAAGATGTAACAACTGAAGGAAAAAGGATGAATTCTTTGCACTCATGCCCAGATTGCACCTGGTAGTGCAGGACCTGAAGGTCTTCCTGCTATTTTCTTGCACCAACAGAGTAAGAAAGGATCTGTTTCCATTTCCTTCTTGTCAGTTCTGGGCATTATTATTTTTAGTGTGAAATACACAGATTTAACCCATGTGATGTGCAATTAGGTAAGAATATATCTTTCATAATTCTTAAATAGTTCAGCAGTTTTCCCATCATCAGGAAATGAATAAATCTCCCTTTCTGTTTTGAACTGAACTGCAAACTTTATCTTATATTTCTATTATATATCTTTTAAACTTCATATTTTTCCCATGGGTATGTCTTTTAATGCTGAAATCCGTATCACAGTTTAATTATGGTGGCTCTATGGTAGGTTTAAATATATGCTTTTGGTAGTTATCTTGTCCATCTTAACTGTGTCTAAGCATTTCTCTGTATCATATCCTCAGCTGAAATATAAGTCCCTACAGCATTCTATGTATATTTTCATGATGAATATAGGTAGAAAAGGGGTACAGCTTTCCATATCACTTATTTTATAAACGTAGAGTGAGGAAAGATAACCTTAACCCTCAAAATACAAGCATTTTTCTGTAATTCTACCTTATCCTCATTTCTCTTTACTGCATTTGTAATATGAGATTCAGGAGGAAAACAAAATCTGTTGAACCCCTGTATTCAACATAATACCAATGCGAGTGGCATGGTGAAAGGGGATTTGAAACGAGGAAAAACTTAAGGAGAGAGAATCCATGGGATTTGCTCTTAGGAAAGTTGCAATGTAACTGAGAATTTAAGTTGGGTTTAAGACACAGACTCAGATACATGGAAAAGCACCCAATTAGAGAAAATTAAGTGAAGTGGTATTAGAGTTCTAAGGCTGTTGTAACAAAGGATTAGAAACTTAAAGGAGAAGATTATTGTTGGACAGTTCTAGAAATTAGAAGTCTGAAATCAAGATGTCAGGAGAGTTGTGTTCTCTCTCTTTGGCTTCTGGGTGTCACAGGCAACTCACGGTGCTCCTTGGCTCCCAACTGCACAATTCCAGTCTCTGGCTTGGACATCAGGTCATCAGGGTCTTCTCTCTGTGCATCATCTTCCCAAGATGCTCTCCTCTCTGTGTCTCTTCTATTTTTATAATGACACCAGCCTTAGTAGATGAAGACCCCCTGACCCCCTGGTCTTCTCTCTGTGCATCATCTTCCCATGATCCTCTCCTCTCTGTGTCTCTTCTATTTTTATAATGACACCAGCCTTAGTAGATGAAGACCCCCTGACCCCCTGGCTCAAGTATGACCTCATCTTCATTAATTACATCTGCAGTAATTCTGACTATTCTAGGTACAGTCACATTCTCAGGTACCAGGGGTTAGTACTTAAACACATATGTTCAGGAGACGCAATTCAACCCCAAACAGAGCTCTTTAAGGCAAAGGGATGACTAAGATGAGATTGAAGTTGCTTTGAATTGCTTAACAGGGGAATCTTACCAGTGGTGAACACTATCATGGAAACCAGAGAAAAAGGATTTCCATGTCTTGTCCCACCCCAGCAGATGACTTCACACTCATTTTCATGATAGAGGAAGTATCTCTCACTGGACAGTGAGCATGGAGACAGTTGCACTGGTGATTAAGATTCAGGAGAACAGGCTAGTATCAACAGGAGTTAGAAAGGGTAGAGGAAGGAAGGTGTTCATGAATGACCACAAAGTTTATGATCCTAGAGAACTAAAAGGAGATGCCACCTCCATGGATGAGGAGCAAACTTTACCCATGACTTTGCTGAATGTGTCTCATTTGTTCTTCCATCAGTGAAATTACAGACTGCCTTTTTTAAAGACTGCCTTTCTATAGGTCATTGTTAGGCTATTGTTGCTTTTCCTGTGACTTATCTGGCTAAGTTAAAACTGTTTTGTTCCACTATGCTACTTGCATTTCTGAACAACAGTTTTTTCCTGAGCCCATGACTTGTCTACCCATCTGCCACTCACTCAGGAAATTACTGCATTTACATGTACACCCACCCAGTAATTTGTGAGCAAGAAGCCAAGGTGCTTGATTAAAGTAATTAATTTTCTCACATCATCCTTAAAATGAGCGAGATGCAGAGCCAGGTGGTTTGGCTGATGTCTTCTAAGGCTACCCTCAATTATTTTGTTGTTGCCATCATGTGATTGAATACAGTTCTAGAAAGCAGTGTATTAAAAGGCTACCTCCTAATAATATTGGACTTCAAGAGGCTGCTGCTGCTGCTGTTAAGTCGCTTCAGTTGTGTCTGACTCTGTGCGACCCTATAGACGGCAGCCCACCAGGCTCCTCCGTCCCTGGGATTCTCCAGGCAAGAACACTGGAGTGGGTTGCCATTTCCTTCTCCAATGAATGAAAGTGAAAACAGAAAGTGAAGTCGCTCAGTCGTGCCCGACTCTCAGCGACCCCATGGACTGCAGCCCGCCAGGCTCCTCCGTCCATGGGATTTTCCAGGCAAGAGTACTAGAGTGGGGTGCCATTGCTTTCTATAACCAAATAAATATAGATAGTAATTTTATGCTTATTTCAAAATGAACATCCAAGTAAATGGAAATTTGGGATTTGATATTCTTTAGAACAAATGTCAGAAGAAACATTACCTAACCACTGAGACATATACAAAGGGATGTTATTCCAAACCTATTCAAACCAAAGCTCCTTTAACACATGAACAATTCATTTAATCTGTCATTTTCCCACTGTTCCCTAACTAAGGACAATGTCCTTAGGGGGATAATTACCAAGATTTTTGAAATTTGGTAAAATTCTTAGTTCTTTGGTGAAAGAAATTATAATATTTAAAACTCTGTAGAATGCTGGATCTCACAGAACTTTAGAAATGACCAAGTGTAACACCTTTTAAAATTATGGAACAAAATGTCTTTATCTTAAAAAAGAGAATTTTATTTGTTGCCCTGGGAATTTGAATAAGAACTTATTTTCAATATATTTTTAATTACTATGAGAAGTCACTTGAGTCTTTTCTTCCAAGGTCTTTAACATCATGGTAGACTCTGATGTATTCCAGTTTGACAGGCATATAATTGATCAAGAGGGATCCAGTGTAATGCTTAAATGCATGCTTCTTCATAAATGTTAGTAAGTGACTTAATTTTCCCAAAATGTTAGAGTCCACATGCCATCTTTATAAAGTTTAAAAGATTCATGCTGTCCTTTATGCATTTGATATTTACAGTTGAAAGGCCTGTATCATAAGCAATCTGGTTCGCAGTTAGGCCTTTAACTTGACATTTTATAAAGCATGGACATTTGAGTCCTCAATCCTTTCAGCTTGTTTGGAGCTAATTGTGAATTAAATGGTAGGTACACAGGCTATGCATGAGATTTTAATTAATAGCTCTTCTTGTCATAATTGTTTTTATCTGACTACTCAAAATCTGTATTTTGTTGAACAACATTTCTGTGTTTTACCCATATCTAGAAAAATATTTCAGGTAATTCCTTCATATAAAATACTGAGAGAGAATTCAATATGCATTTTTCCAGCATTATGTGTTAAGTAAATGTATATACAACATTTTTAAAATATCCATTTTTGTTTGATGACAAAACAGTAATTTCATCTCAACATTGATATGTTGTTTGGAAAACCTGGAAGCAAGCTGATGCATATATTCTGATAACTCTGTGCAGCCAAGGACAGAACTGTCAGTACTAGTTTCAGATGAGTCACACCAGCAGTGATAAGATTTTAAAAAATGAAAACAGAGACCAATAATATATCCTTACTCCTCAGCAAGAAAAATATAGTTGACTTATGGGTTATTTCCTTACCAGAGATTGGTTTTTAAAATCTGAAAATTTATATGCATTACATATCTTGAGTATCTTGATTTAGAGATAAATGTATCTCTATGAATGCTGCTTTTGGTTACATAAAGGGAAAAACAGGCTAAAGTCTTTTAAACCTAAAGTCTAGCAAAAACATGATGAGTTCTACTCTAGAGCAGTTCTGAGAGCTGACTGTGCCCTGGGTTCAGGATGTTTTTCTTCAAACAGGACAGAAAATTCATAGGTGGCTTTGTTATTTTGAGAGACTGCCCACACATGCAAGCCCAAGGCAATTAAAAATAGAAAAAAGTGATCACCTTCATCCAGTTTGTGTGCAGTTTACTCAATTTCTCCTTTCTGCACATTTCTTATTCTATCCCAGTAAACTCTTATTTCCGTTGGCTACCATTTTTCCAAAAACTGTTCTCAGAAACTATCTGACAAAAATAATTTCAATAATAATATTAATATCAACACCTAAGTAACTGAAGTATGAAAGTCGCTCAGTCATGTCTGACTCTTTGTGACCCAAAAGACTATACAGTCCATGGAATTCTCCAGGCCAGGGGATCTTCCCTGCCCAGGAATCAAACCAGGTATCTTGCATTGCAGGTGAATTCTTTACCAGCTGACCACAAGGGAAGCCCAAGAATACTGGAGTGGGTAGCCTATCCCTTCTCCAGCGCATCTTCCTGACCCAGGAATCGAACTGGGGTCTCCTGCATTAAAGGCAGATTCTTTGCCAACTGAGCTATCGGGGAAGCCCTAAATAACTGAAAATAT
Source organism: Budorcas taxicolor (assembly GCF_023091745.1). Taxonomy (NCBI): domain Eukaryota; kingdom Metazoa; phylum Chordata; class Mammalia; order Artiodactyla; family Bovidae; genus Budorcas; species Budorcas taxicolor. The sequence continues at coordinate 18,316,038 of NC_068918.1, read as the reverse complement.
GTGTAAAATGAGTCATCACTTTCCTAGGTGATACTTTAAGAAGTGTCCGTCCTCTGGGTCAGGAGAGATTTCAGGATGAGCAAGCAGATTAAGGAAATATTTGGGATGATTAAGGATTTATGTGTGTGCTCTTCAAATTCTACCAAGTCAATTTACTTGTCAAAAATTTAAAAACAACAACAAACAAGCAAGGAATTGGTCACTCAATCTCACCTTACTGAACCTCCTTCCAAATTGCTGTCCCTTATAACCCAGCAGCCAAGTACAATTAAAGGAAAGGTGAAAACTCATTTCCTCAATTTGACAAACACAGCATGTTAACACATGCACTCTTGTTGACCCTCAAAAGGGCTCACCACATTTGAAATAATTCGTCAAATGTATTTATAAAGCTATCCATGTGCGCGAAAAAGCAAGAGTTCAAAAATAATTTCCTTTTGCTCCCTCTACTGATTTTATTCTTCAATAAGCCCTAGAGATGATTTATGCCAAGTTCTACTTTAATTTAAATGTGGCCTAAGTGATCCCTTGGCTAACCCAGTTACATAAAAACATTTTGTATACAGATCCATTACTGGAGTCATCCTTTGGAGCATAATGGAAAGGCTGTATATTTGACAACATCCACAAGTCATGTTACAATATTGTATTTACACAGGAAACAGAATTACCCCCATGCACACACCATGGGGTGATGCTCTTCCCATTTCATCCCACCAAGAGGCTCCGCTTCCTTCCACAGATTTTTCAAATCTGTCTCTCTTTGGCAGATCAGAGAAGAATTTAACCAAGAGTGCATGTCCTTTAAGTTCCACTAAGACTAAAAATACATGAAAATGGATGAGAGGCAAGGCTCGAATAAACTTCTGTGGAATGTTCTCCATTGCTTAAATTATCTGCATTTTACAAAGTAGTCAGAGAGAACAGGAAGCCAACAGTGAGTCACAGAGAAGTAGCCATGAAGAAAATTAAAATAGCTCTAAGAACATAAACACTCGAAGAGCATCCTCCTACTGAGTAACAGGTGCAGGACTCAACACAGAAGTCAGCTCGTTGCCATATGGCCTCCATTTCGAGCCACAGCCTGTCTGACCTGCAGCCCCGCAACACAGGGCGCAGCAACCTGCAGCCTCGACTAGAAAACGTGTCTGTGTCTCATTGTGGTGGAGGGGAGGGTGGAAATCTGTGAGAGGACTGTCAACAATGGATGGGAGTCGGCGGGTCACTCTGATAAGGTTGCTGCAGTTTGTCGTCCTATTTTTACTGGTAGGAGGGATATTTAGTTAGAAGGGTGGATAGATGAGCTTCTAGACTTGTAAATCTGTAAGATGTTAAAAAAAATCAATATATTTGAAAGGATCTAAAATGGAAAGGAAGAAAATATTTGTGGCATCCTGAGTCTCTTAAGAAAGTCAGCCCAGTGATGGACGTTTTTCCAGTCCTAGTTCAGCACCTGAGAATTCAGCAGTGTCTTCCAGGAGATAAAACCACTGTGCATCAGAAGAAATGAATGTGGACCCTTTAGTATTGTGGCATATAAACACTGTGTCAGTAACCTAAGTTTTATGAAAACTGTTAAACTGCATCATGTCAAAGTTTCTAAAATATGACTATGTATGAGGATGAGATGGTTGGATGGCATCACTGTCACGATGGACATGAGTTTGAGTCAACTCCTGGGAGTTGGTGATGGACAGGGAAGCCTGGCAAGTCGCAAAGAATTGGACATGACTGGGTGACTGAACTGAACTGATGTATGTTGGTTCATGAGCTTCACAGGTGACTCTAGTGGTAAAGACCCTACATGCCTATGCAGGGGACCCTGGTTTGACTCTTGGGTCAGGAAGATTCCCCAGAGGAGAACATCACAACCCACTCCAGTATCCTTGCCTAGAGAATCCCATGGACAAGAGCCTGGAGGGCTACAGTCCATGAGGTTTCAAAGAGTTGGACACGACTAAAGCATTGGTTCATACTATTAGAAATATTTGGAACTTTGATCTCATATTAATGTTACTTCATTTCTTAGTATTGGAAAAATGAGAATTTTTACTGGGCAAAAATCCTCTTTGGAACGTTTCCTTGCCAACAAGTTTCCTTACAGCAATTTTTCTGTAAGAAGGTGACTAATTTGGCAAATGTGACACTTACATAGCACATAACAAAGCCGCACTTTGCACCTACTGCCATTGAGTGGCAATATTATATCAAGAAGTTATTTTCCTGGTGTCACTGGGAACTTCTTTTAACTCCTCTCTTTAGCCTCAACACAGGATAATCCCATGGATAGAGGAGCCTGGTGGCCTACAGTCCATGGGGCTGCAAAGAGTCGGACACAACTGAGCAACTGAGCACACACAAATTAGCCTTGATGAAGGTTTCCTTTCTTTTCTGTTTGAAGATGGTCTTGTTCAAGACCATTCCAGTGTTAAGCAGAAGTGTCATCCCACATGGGTCATAGGAACTTGAACCATGCTTTCTAATGAATATATTTATGAAAACTACTTTGTACCCCCAATATTTTTGTAGGTTAAGTTGAAATGCAGTGAAGGAAATATTCAATAGGAACCTAATCTCGTCCTCCTACCTCCACATGTGCTCAGTGGTGTCTGACTCTTTGCAACCCCATGGACTGTATAGCCCACCAAGCTCTTCCATCCATGGGATTTTCCAGGCAAGAATACTGGAGTAGGTTGCCATTTCCCACTCCAGGGGATCTTCCTGACCAGAGACCTAAGCCGTGCCTCCTGTGTCTCCTGAATTGGCAGGAGGATTCTTTACCACTGAGCCACCAATCACAGAGGGTCAATCACAAAGAGGCACATGGAAAGCTGAGAATCATTTCTGCCTTAGTGAGCTAGTCAGTCGATTGTATAGTTATTGTTTTAACTAGTGTTAGTTTATAACCTTTTATCTCATCAGGTTCTACACTGAATCATAGTTAAAAACGTGGGAACAATGGAGAAGTCTATAGACCTATGTACTGTGCTCAATCGTGTCTAAGTCTTTGCGATCCCATGGACTGTAGCCCACAAAGCTCCTCTGTCCATGGGATTTCCCAGGCAAGAATACTGGAGTGGGTTGCCATTTCCTCCTCTAGGGGACCCTCCTGACCCAGGGATCGAACCTGCATCTCCTGTGTTGGCAGGCTGATTCTCTACTGTCTAAGCCACTGGGGAAGCTCCTATAGACCTATAATGTGTGCTTAATGTTCCACCAAGTGTGATTTTGAAGATGAACATGAAAGGCCCGGTTCCAAGCAGTGCAAAAACTAGCAAGGGTAAGAGATGCTAACTCATTTTTATTCCTGAAGTGCCTGGAGAGACATTTATGAGCCAAAATGTCACTGAAACATAGTGAGAACCAGTGAGCAGAAAAATATCACAGGAATTTGGAAATATATCCTACATGGGCATATAACTGACACGTTGTTCAGTTACTCAGTCATGTCCAACTCTTTGTCACCGCATGGACTGCAGCATACCAGGCTTCTCTGTCCTTCACCATCTCCCAGAGCTTGTTCAAATTCATGTCCATTGAGTTGGTGATGCCATCCAACCATCTCATCCTCTGTCGTCCCCTTCTCCTTCTGCCTTCTATCTTTCCCAGCATCAGGGGCTTTTCCAATGAGTTGGCTCTTTGTACCTCATGGCCAAAGTACTGGAGCTTCAGCTTTAGCATCAGTCCTTCCAATGAATATTCAGAGTTGATTACCTTTAGGATTGACTGGTTGGATCTTTTTGGGAGTCTAAGGGACTCTCAAGAGTCTTCTCCAGGATCACAGTTCAAAAGCATCAGTTCTTCCAAGGAGCAAGCATCTTTTAATTTCATGGCTGCAGTAACTGTCCACAGTGATTTTGGAGCCCAAGAAAATGAAATGTCACTATTTCCACTTTTTTTCCATTTGCCATGAAGTGATGGGAACAGATGTCATGATCTTTGTTTTTTGAATGTTGAGTTTTAAGCCAGCTTTTTCACTCTTCTCTTTCACATTCATCAAGAGGCTCTTTAGTTCTTCTTTGCTTTCTCCCATTAGTGTGGTACCATCTGCATATCTGAGGTTGTTAATATTTCTCCCAGAAATCTTGATTCCAGTTTGAGCTTCATCCAGCCAGGCATTTTGCATAATGTACTCTGCATATAAGTTAAATAAGCAGGGTGACAATATACAGCCTTGATGTAGTCCTTTCCCAATTTTGATCCAGCCCATTGTTCCATATGTGGTTCTAACTGTTGCTTCTGGACCTTCATACAGATTTCTCAGGAGGCAGGTAAAGTGGTCTGGTATTCCAGTCGCTTTAAGAATTTTCCACAGTTTGTTGTGATCCACACAGTCAAAGGCTTTAGCATAGCCAATGAAGCAGATGTTTTTCTATAATTCCCTTGCATTTTCTATGATCCAGCATATGTTGGCAATTTGATCTCTGGTTCCTTTGCCTTTTCTAAATCCAGCTTGTATATCTGGAAGTTCTCAGCTCACATACTGTTGAAGCCAAGCTTGGAGGATTTTGAGCATTACCTTGCTAGCCTGTGAAATGAATGCAATTGTTGCAGCCTATGGTTCTTTCAAACCACCCATTTTAGAACAGGACCAGCCTTGAAGAGTTTGAGTAACTGAGGATTTTGAGAAATCAGCTATTGAGGTTTAAGAAATCAGCTACTAGAAATTTGTCCTGAGAAGGTTGGATTGGGGATGTGAGAATATAACCCCCTGTTGGACTTCCCCAGGTCTCTCCCAGTGGCTTATAATCTCTGTCCTCAAATGCCCTTTGTCTAGAGCAGTGGCTTTCAAACTTTAGTTTGTGCATTGATCACCTGGAAAATCATTAGAAAAAAGGTTTCAGGTTCCTCTCCTCCCCCAGACCTACTGAATCAGAACTCTAGATCTAAGGCACAGGAATCCAGATTTGAATAAGCTGTCCATGTGATTCTAGGGTATGCTAAAGTTAGAGATACACTGCCAGTGTTTGTTTTTGCAGCCTTAGTTTGAGGTAGATGGCTGATTCGCATCCAGATTAGTGATTAGCCCCCAAAAGTTTCTCCAGCAAATGGAATTTCAAGGATTGACAGTTTCATGCAGTAAGTATTTAGGAAATCTTTAGTATAGTCAGCCCTGTGTCTGTGAGTTTCACATCCATGAATTCAACCTATGAATACAGAGAGTCAACTGCATCAGGTTATTTTATAGCAAGGTCCTGAGACCAATCCCTCTCAGATGCTGTAGCTGTCAAACTTGGCTGTGTATTGGAATCACTCAGGGAATTTGAAAAAATAAAAACCACCCATGCCTGGATCTCATCTGCAGAGTTCTCTTTCAACAATTCTGGTGCTTTCAGATGCTGCCCAGATTGTCCCATCTGCAATCAAGTTTGATACCATTGCATCAGAAAATGGTTCAGCAACCTCTTCCCACTAAGAGCCCATGGGAGCTGGCAAGGGAAACCATTTTTGACAGCAAAAGAAAACAAAGGGAAATATAGTTTTCAAACATAGCACACAAATTCTTGGGTTATATAGCCTTTTGAGACTTTTATCTAGAAACACATTCCTAAAGCATCTTACTCTATAATGACTTAGCAGCCTAGATATTTCAGAGAGATTATGGGTCAATCTAGAATCATTACTGACATCTGGCCAAGTATATCAAAACCTTGAGGCATCTGATTAAACTGTTTTTTCTCTGTTTTTCAAAGCACTCCCGCTTTTCATTTCTTCACTTGTCCCCTCATTCCTTTGTTCTCATTTTCCAACCCCTAACTGTCTCTTACTGCACCTTCAGCACCTGACTTTCTTCTTCCTCCATTACTAAATGATTTCTTTCAGAAGCCTCAGTATTCTACTGTTGCACTATTAAATATTTACTAAGCAACTGTTTTCAGAGTCGTGGTGATTTTCATAGTTATGTGATGATTTCTTCAAATTTCGTCAGGCACTGGGCACAGCTCTAGGTACTTAGAGCATATCAGGAAAAAAAAAAAAAATCCCTGAATCTTGCCTTTGAGGGAGCTTATCTCTAGTGGGCCAAGTGACAAATAGTAAACAATATACAAAACAGTAAAGTATAGACTAGGATCAGTGCTATAAAAATGAAAATAGAATAAATGAAGGGAAATTGATAGTACAGAGAAGGGGGAGAAGTTTTTACACGGGGTGGTTAGGGAAGGTCTCATGGAGAAGAGAAAATTTGAGTGAAGACTTAAAGAAGTACAACTATTTGAAGGAAGAACATGTTAGGCAATATATTTCATGAAAAACTGAGCAACAGTGTTTTTAATGTTTTGTTTATTACAGTAAAGAAAAAAAGCAGTGCTTCTCTGATCACTCTGGACTGCGCTGCTCCCATCTTTCAACTTGCTCCCTGTTAATAGGTTTTTTAAGCTAATGATTAATTCCTGCCTTAGGATATTCTTTCTTGTCCATTTTCCGTGGAGCATGAGGAAATCACGGAGTGCTCATGGCTGTTACTGCACTGTCACTGGCATGTCTCAGCGGGCACTTACATTGCCTTTCACCAAACGCATTTACATTTTTCAGCATCCTGAGGTTGTGTGCATGTGACTCTGTGTGTATATGTGTAGATGACTCAGTCACAAACAGTGCAAGGTATCCTAATAAGACCTGTATCACAATCAATTATACAACCACAGTTGAATCACATCATACCCTAAACTGCTCTTGTCCTCTGCTCCTTTGAATTCAAATCAAATCATCTTGCATCAATTCTAAAATCTAGAATTGCATAGGGCTTTACTCTTTGGCTCAAACCAACTTTTCTAAGCATTCAGATCAGTTCAGTTATGAGCTAGTCATGTCCAACTCCTTGCGACCCCATGAACCGTAGCACACCAGGCCTCCCTGTCCATCACCAACACCCGGAGTCCACCCAAACCCATGTCCATTGTGTCAGTGATGCCATCCAACCATCTCATCCTCTGTCGTCCCCTTCACCTCCTGGCCTCAATATTTTCCAGCATCAGGGTCTTTTAAAATGAGTCAACTCGCCACATCAAGTGGCCAAAGTATTTGAGTTTCAGCTTCAACATCAGTCCCTCCAATGAACACCCAGGACTGATCTCCTTTAGGATGGACTGGTTGGATCTCCTTGCAGTCCAAGGGACTCTCAAGAATCTTCTCCAACACCACAGTTCAAAAGCATCAATTCTTCAGTGCTCAGCTTTCTTTATAGTCCAACTCTCACATCCATACATGACTACTGGAAAAACCATAGCCTTGACTAGACAGAACTTTGTTAGCAATGTCTCTGCTTTTGAATATGCTATCTAAGTTGGTCATAACTTTCTTTCCAAGGAGTAAGCGTCTTTTAATTTCATGGCTGCAATCATCATCCACAGTGATTTTGGAGGCCAGAATAATAAAGTCAGCCACTGTTTCCCCATCTATTTGCCATGAAGTGATGGGACTGGATGCCATGATCTTCGTTTTCTGAATGTTGAGCTTTAAGCCAACTTTTTCACTCTCCTCTTTCACTTTCATCAAGAGGCTCTTTAGTTCTTCTTCAATTTCTGCCATAGAGTAGTGTCATCTGCACAGCTGAGGTTATTGATATTTCTCCCGGCAATCTTGATTCCAGCTTGTGGTTCTTCCAGTCCAACATTTCTCACGATGTACTCTGCATAGAAGTTAAATAAGCAGGGTGACAATATACAGCCTTGACGTACTCTTTTTCCTATTTGGAACCCGTCTGTTGTTCCATGTCCAGTTCTAATTGTTGCTTCCTGACCGGTATGTAGGTTTCTCAAAAAGCAGGTCAGGTGGTCTGGTATTCCCATCGCTTTAAGAATTTTCCTCAGCTTATTGTGATCCACACAGTCAAAGGCTTTGGCATAGTCAATAAAGCAGAAATAGATGTTTTACTGGAACTCTCTTGCTTTTTCAGTGATCCAGTGAATGTTGACAATTTGATCTCTGTTTCCTCTGCCTTTTCTAAAACCAGCTTGAACATCTGGAAGTTCATGGTTCATGTACTGATGAAGCCTGGCTTGGAGAATTTTGAGCATTACTTTACTAGCGTGTGAGATGAGTGCAATTGTGCGGTAGTTTGAGCATTCTTTGGCATTGCCTTTCTTTGGGATTGGAATGAAAACTGACCTTTTCCAGTTCTGTGGCCACTGCTGAGTTTTCCAAATTTGCTGGCATATTGAGTGCAGCACTTTCACAGCATCCTCTTTAGAATTTGAAAGTTCAACTGGAATTCCATCACCTCCACTAGCTTTGTTTGTAGTGATGCTTTCTAAGGCCCACTTGACTTCATATTCCAGGATGTCTGGCTCTAGATGAATGGGAGTGATCACACCTTCGTGATTATCTGGATCGTGAAGATATTTTTTGTACCGTTCTTCTGTATATTCTTGCCACCTCTTCTTAATATCTTCTGCTTCTGTTAGGTCCATACCATTTCTGTCCTTTATTGAGCCCATCTTTGCATGAAATGTTTCCTTGGTATGTCTAATTTTCTTGAAGAGATCTCTAGTCTTTCCCATTCTATTGTTTTCCTGTATTTCTTTGCATTGATTGCTGAGGAAGGCTTTCTAATCTCTCCTTGCTTTTCTTTGGAACGCTGCATTCAAATGGGTATATCTTTCCTTCTCTCCTTTGCTTTTCGCCTCTCTTCTTTTCACAGCTATTTGTAAGGCCTCCTCAGACAGCCATTTTGCTTTTTTGCATTTCTTTTTCTTGGAGATGATCTTGCTCCCTGTCTCCTGTACAGTGTCAAGAACCTCATTCCATAGTTCATCAGGCACTCTGTCTATCAGATCTAGTCCCTTAAATCTATTTCTCACTTCCACTGTATTGTCATAAGGATTTGATTTAGGTTATACCTGAATGGCCTAGTGGTTTTCCCCACTTTCTTCAATTTAAGTCTGAATTTGGCAATAAGGAGTTCATGATCTGAGCCACAGTCAGCTCCCTTTCTTGTTTTTGCTGACTGTATAGAGCTTCTCCATCTTTGGCTACAAAGGATATAATCAATCTGATTTCAGTGTTGACCATCTGGTGATGTCCATGTGTAAAGTCTTCTCCTGTGTTGTTGGAAGAGTGTGTTTTCTATGACCAGTGCGTTCTCTTGGCAGAACTCTGTTAGCCTTTTCCCTGCTTCATTCTGTATTCCAAGGCCAAATTTGCCTGCTATTCCAGGTGTTTCTTGACTTCCTACTTTTGCATTCCAGTCCCCTATAATGAAAAGAACATCTTTTTTGGGTGTTAGTTCTAGCAGGTCTTGTAGGTCTTCATAGAACTGTTCAGCTTCTTCAGCATTACTGATCAGGTCATAGACTTGGATTATCATGATACTGAATGCTTTGTCTTGGAAAAGAACAGATCATTGTATCATTTTTGAGATTGCATCCAAGTACTGCATTTCAGACTCTTTTGTTGACTATGATGCCTACTCCATTTCTTCTAAGGGATTCCTGGCCACAGTAGTAGATATAATGGTCATCTGAGTTAAATTCACCCATTCCAGTCCATCTTAGTTCACTGATTTCTATAATGTCGATGTTCACTCATGCCATCTCCTGTTTGACCACTTCCAATTTGCCTTGATTCATGGACCTAACATTCCAGGTTCATGTGCAGTATTGCTCTTGACAGCATTGGACCTTGCTTCTATCACCAGTCGCATCCACAACTGGGTGTTGTTTTTGCCTTGGCTCCATCCCTTCATTCTTTATGGAGTTATTTCTCCACTGATCTCCAGTAGCATACTGGGGACCTACTGACCTGGGGAGTTCATCTCTCAATGTCCTATCTTTTTGCCTTTTCATACTGTTCATATAAACATTGGGTACATAGAAATATCTTCAGATATACCTTTTAAGTAATCAATCTCACAGATTTATATTAAATCTACTCCGCAAGGGGCATTTTGGCTAGATTTTCCAACACAAAGGATACAATCTGAGTCAGAGTTACTTTCCTTGCACTGAAGAACAACTCCTACCCTCAGTTTTAGATGTGCCCTGGGAGGCTTATTGTGATTAGATTTTCACATTAGATTTTCTAGTAATTATATCTTAAAGCCCTTAAGTTCAAGTGAAATTCACAGAAGTCACAGGTGATGCAACTAAATTATTGGTCATGAGTGTATATATAACATTTGAAATAAATCTTGTTATATCTTCAGTAATTAGAAGTGGTTCTTTAGGGAGTCACTCAGAAATGAAAGAGGGAGCAATAACATAAAACCTTCTTTAGGGCAGAAGAATAGTTTAACTTATAGTTTTTTGTTTGTTTGATACAGTAACTGATGAGCTTTAAAATATCATTCATAAAAAACTCTGATCTGTATTCCCAGAATAGACTTATTTCTTGTTTCTCAGATTTATCCCCAAAGTACTCAAATAGCGATTTCCTAAGTAATGCCCTTCACCCACAGTGTTAATCAGTTCTGCTACTCAGGCTTTGAGGAACACTGACTGATGGCGGAGCAGACAGAAGGAGCAAGACCTGAGCTCTACTCCTTCCCCTTGGCCATCCTATCTTTTGTCTCCTAGACAGCCCTGACTTACTTTGTAATGTTCACCCAAAGAGGCTATGTAAAACAACTGTTCATAAGAAAAATAACCATATTGTGTTTGGTTCTCAATTTCAAATACAAGTAAGTATCAAATTAATTCTGCTTTATTATTTTGTTATATTTACAGGAGCGAGAATTCTAATATTTATCATTTTCCATTTTTTTTAATGTAAGGCTTTCTAGGAGATGCAGATAATACTTGATTTGAAAAAATTTAAATATTTATGTTCAACTGGTCACACTGAATATTTTTAGGGAGGAATGCAAAGAAAATATACTCAGACAAAAATTATTCTAGATTTTCAATGAATATGATCTCGAACATATTCTTTTTTAGATTTTTATTTCTTTACAAAATTTTTATGCGTCGTGTAGGGTAAGCTTTTTGTTTGTTTTTAAATAGAAGTTAATTTTATTATGATATTACACTGTTTACACTCTGTGTGAAAGCAGGCAAAGATTCTCTCTGAACATTTTGTTGAGCTGACAATATTTGTATAATTGACTATAATAATTCATAAAGCCTAGGCACAGCACTTCAGATTCTAATACAAAGGAAACCCAGGTTATTCCCAGTAGTATTATGCATATTTGCTTCTTTCTGCCACTGATCATCTTGACAATATTGATTCACTTGAAGGGATTCAAAAAGACTGAGGGGATATTAAGAGATTATCACTTGACTTAATTGAAATAAACATGTCCATCTCTGTGATCTTAGGTACTTTAAAATATGTTCTATTTGAAACACCATTCATTCAACAAATATTTAGGAATTTCTAAAAGATAATGAATTCTTCTTGGATGCTGAAGAATTAGAAGTACCAGCATGGAGTTAGCTGAGGTCATCAAAACAGATGTGGACAGATAGTTGACTGGAATCAAATTGGACAATACCAAGTAGAAAGTGAGAGAAGAAGGGGTTAAGTTTGTGAGATCAGTGAAGCAAAATTAGGAATGAACTGAATATCTTGACCAAATGAGCCAAAGACAGAACACCAGAAAAATCAAAGGACAGGTATGACAAAGAACCAAAAAGGTACAGAAGTTATAAGATTTTTGGTGGATGGACAATGTCAAGAACCTGGCTAGAATGTCTCTTAGCAGGGTGTGGTCTCCAGGAGGCAATCAAGGCTAAGTGACTGTGAATTCAGCCTTGTCTAAATTAATGAAACTAAGCCATACCCGCGGGGCAACCCAAGACGGGCGAGTCATGGTGGAGAGGCCTGACAGAATGTGGTCCACTGGAGAAGGGAATGGCAAGCCGCTTCAGTATTCTTGCCTTGAGAACCCCATGAACAGTATGAAAAGGCAAAGTGATAGGATACTGAAAGAGGAACTCCCCGGGTCAGAAGGTGCCCAACACGCTACTGGAGATCAGTGGAGAAATAACTCCAGAAAGAATGAATGGATGGAGCCAAAGCAAAAACAATACCCAGCTGTGGATGTGACTAGTGATAGAAGCAAGGTCCGATGCTGTAAAGAGCAATATTACATAGGAACCTAGAATGTCAGGTCCATGAATCAAGGCAAATTGGAAGTGGTCAAACAGGAGATGGCAAGAGTGAATGTCGACATTCTAGGAAACTAAAATGGACTGGAATGGGTGAATTTAACTCAGATGACCATTATATCTACTACTGCGGTCAGGAATCCCTTAGAAGAAATGGAGTAGCCATCATGGTCAACAAAAGAGTCCGAAATGCAGTACTTGGATGCAATCTCAAAAATGACAGAATTATCTCTGTTTGTTTCCAAGGCAAACCATCCAGTATCACAGTAATCCAAGTGTATGCCCCAACCAGTAATGCTGAAGAAGCTGAAGTTGAACGGTTTTATGAAGACCTACAAGACCTTTTAGAACTAACACCCAAAAAAGATGTCTTTTTCATTACAGGGGACTGGAATGCAAAAGTAGGAAGGCAAGAAACACCTGGAGTAACAGGCAAATTTGGCCTTGGAATGCAGAATGAAGCAAGGCAAAGACTAATAAGAGTTTTGCCAAGAAAATGCACTGGTCATAGCAAGCACTCTCTTCCAACAACACAAGAGAAGACTCTACACATGGACATCACCAGATGGTCAACACTGAAATCAGATTGATTATATTCTTTGCAGCCAAAGATGGAGAAGCTCTATACAGTCAACAAAAACAAGACCAGGAGCTGACTGTGGCTCAGATCATGAACTCCTTATTGCCAAATTCAACTTAAATTGAAGAAAGTAGGGAAAACCGCTAGACCATTCAGGTATGACCTAAATCATATCCCTTATGATTATACATTGGAAGTGAGAAATAGATTTAAGGACCTAGATCTGATAGACAGAGTGCCTGATGAACTATGGAATGAGGTTCTTGACACTGTACAGGAGACAGGGATCAAGACCATCCCCATGGAAAAGAAATGCAAAAGAGCAAAATGGCTGTCTGGGGAGGCCTTACAAATAGCTGTGAAAAGAAGAGAGGTGAAAAGCAAAGCAGAAAAGGAAAGATATAAGCATCTGAATGCAGAGTTCCAAAGAATAGCAAGAAGAAATAAGAAAGCCTTCTTCAGTGATCAATGCAAAGAAATAGAAGGAAAGAACAGAATGGGAAAGACTAGAGATCTCTTCAAGAAAATTAGAGATACCAAGGGAACATTTCATGCAAAGATGGGCTCGATAAAGGACAGAAATGGTATGGACCTAACAGAAGCAGAAGATATTAAGAAGAGGTGGCAAGAATACATGGAAGAACTGTACAGAAAAGATCTTCATGAGCAAGATAATCACGATGGTGTGATCACTCACCTAGAGCCAGACATCCTGGAACATGAAGTCAAGTGGGCCTTAGAAAGCATCACTACGAACAAAGCTAGTGGAGATGATGGAATTCCAGTTGAGCTATTTCAAATCCTGAAAGAGGATGCTGTGAAAGTGCTGCACTCAATCTGCCAGCAAATTTGGAAAACTCAGCAGTGGCCACAGGACTGGAAAAGGTCAGTTTTCATTCCAATCCCAAAGAAAGGCAATGCCAAAGAATGCTCAAACTACCACACAATTGCACTCATCTCACACACTGTGAAAGTAATGCTCAAAATTCTCCAAGCCAGGCTTCAGCAATACATGAATCATGAACTTCCAGATGTTCAAGCTGGTTTTAGAAAAGGCAGAGGAACCAGAGATCAAATTGCCAACATCCTCTGGATCATGGAAAAAGCAAGAGAGTTCCAGAAAAACATCTATTTCTGCTTATTGACTATGCCAAAGCCGTTGACTGTGTGGATCACAATAAACTGTGGAAAATTCGGAAAGGGATGGGAATACCAGACCACCTGACCTGCCTCTTGAGAAACCTGTATGCAGGTCAGGAAGCAACAGTTAGAACCGGACATGAACAACAGACTGGTTCCAAATAGGAAAAGGAGTACGTCAAGGCTGTATATTGTCACCCTTCTTATTTAACTTCTATGCAGAGTACATCATGAGAAACGCTGGACTGGAAGAAACACAAGCTAGAATCAAGATTGCCGGGAGAAATATCAATAACCTCAGATATGCAGATGACACCACCCTTATGGCAGAAAGTGAAGAGGATATAAAAAGCCTCTTGATGAAAGTGAAAGTGGAGAGTGAAAAAGTTGACTTAAAGCTCAACATTCAGGAAACTAAGATCATGGCATCCGGTCCCATCACTTCATGGGAAATAGATGGGGAAACAGTGGAAACAGTGTCAGACTTTATTTTTGGGGACTCCAAAATCACTGCGGATGGTGACTGCAGCCATGAAATTAAAAGACGCTTACTCCTTGGAAGAAAAGTTATGACCAACCTAGATAGCATATTTAAAAGCTGAGACATTACATTGCCGACTAAGGTCCATCTAGTCAAGGCTTTGGTTTTACTTCTGGTCATGTATGGATATGAGAGTTGTACTGTGAAGAAGCCTGAGTGCCAAAGAATTGATGTGTTTGAACTGTGGTGTTGGAGAAGATTCTTGAGAGTCCCTTGGACTGCAAGGAGATCCAACCAGTCCATTCTGAAGGAGATCAACCCTGGGATTTCTTTGGAAGGAATGATGCTAAAGCTGAAACTCCAGTACTTCAGCCACCTCATGTGAAGAGTTGACTCATTGGAAAAGACTCTGATGCTGGGAGGGATTGGGGGCAGGAGGAGAAGGGGACAACCGAGGTTGAGATGGCTGGATGGCATCACTGACTCGATGGACGTGAGTCTGAGTGAACTCCGGGAGTTGGTGATGGACAGGGAGGCCTGGCGTGCTGTGATTCATGGGGTCGCAAAGAGTCAGACACAACTGAGCGACTGAACTGACAGTGAAATGATAGAAAGGAATTAATGTGTGGGCTTAACAACTGGAGGGAGAATTCCAAGATAATGAAAACACCACACAAGAATTAAAATGTTACAGGGGATTTGTGTGATGTGTAGGTATAAAATCTGTGAGTCAGAACCTCATAGTTGAGATTGAAAAATCATAACTCACTTCTCTAGCATACTTCAAAGTTACTGTAGGTAAGCGACTTAAAATATCCACATAAGCATCATCATCCCTGCAGAGTTTGATAGCTTAACGCAAGTTTCTAGAGTCTAAATTAAGAATGGCTACTATCTTGAAGAATTACTCAGTACCTAGGCAGAAGATGAATTCCGTAACTACAAATAGGGTTAAGAATTTTAAAGAAACATAAGTGGTAAATTTGAAAGTCAGCAATTCTAGTTTACAAAAGTTATATAATAAGTGATCTGTATTTAATCTTAATACTTACATATCTTACTATTTATATATAGACCATCAAAAGAGGAGAAATAATATGTAAAATACTGTGTTTTTATTAGGACATCAGTACCATATCAGGCTCTTTATGGTCATGATCTCATTTAATCTATATAAAACTCAATTAGGATGACTACTCCTATACATTTTAGAGATAAGAAAACTGAGGCTAGAGAGTTTAAGCAAGGTCACAGGCTAGTGTCAGGGCACAGAGGTATTGCTGTCTGTATGTAGGCCTGAGATCCTAAACTGCCTAGCCAGACAGAAAAACAGAAAGGCCAACAAGAAAGGAGCCTTCCTTCTGTATTCTGAAAATGTGCAATTTATTTTCTAGTAAGGAATGGAAAAGTGAAAGTTTTAGACACTCGGTTGTGTCTGATTCTTTGTGACCCCATGAACTGTAACCACCAGGCTCCTCTGTCCATGGAATTCTCTAGGCAAGAATACTGGAGTGAGTTGCTATTTCTTTCTCCAGGGGATCTTCCTGACCCAGGGATTGAACCCAGGTCTCCCGCACTGCAGGCAGACTCTTTACTGACTGAAAAAAGAGGCTAAAAGACAAAGTGAGCCCTTTTTCATTTTTGTTTGTTTTTCCTCAGGGATACTTCTGTTCTTGTTAATATCATACTTGATTAAGATGTTTCTTCTAATGGTGTTTGTACTCAATGAGAAATAAATGTCCTCCTGTTGACTTCCAGGATGTCCCCAAAAACCACTGCATAGAGAAATTTCTTATTAAGAATTGTGAGTAGACTACTAATAATTTCTAGTAATTATAAAAATGTTTAACATTTATAATATTGAGGATTTGGTTTTAAAATTGTGATACTTTTGTCAACACTAATAACCAAATTTACAATTATTTTTAAAGATGACAGAGGAGAAGAAGACTTAAAATATTTTGGCACTTGTGCATGAGCATATCTGCCAACATCAACAAGTACCATAAGAATGGAAAACATCTGGAATAAGACAGAGACTCAGGATGTCCCTGGTGGTCCACGGGTTAAGACTTTGCCTTCCCTTGCAAGGGGTGTGGGTTTGATCCCCGGTCAAGGAACTAGGATCCCACATGCCTCGTGGCCAAAAAATCAAAACATAAAACAGAAGCAAGCCTGGCATCGCAAAGAGTTGAACAACATGCTATAACAAATTCAATAAAGTCTTTTAAAAGAAAAGAGACTCAAAAAAGATAAAATTTCAGTCTAGGCTCTAGCACTAGTTTTTGTGGGTTTGCTAAGTCACTTTACTTCTCTGAATTCTTATTCATTATTTACATAAATGGAAATCACTTCCATTTTCTGTGACTTGGTTATTTCCACAAAGAGGAAACTGGAAATTAAATAGTTTCAGCAATGAAGATATATTAATTGTTGAGCTGGCCTGAACAAAAGCATTTCAATTTCTCAGGAGGAGATAAAAGAATTATTTAAATCCAGATTCTTATATATTCAGTTTCCAATTATTCATTATTACCATATTAAAAAAAGACAATTGATTTCTGATGAACTCGTATTCTCGGTTATCACTAAACTGATTATTTCTAATGGCCTGTTTTTGTAGGTTCATAGCGATTTTTCCATATAGACAAATCATGGAGTCTACAAATAGAGTTTAATTTTCCCCTTCCCAACCTCTCTGACTTCTATTTCTTTTCCTAGCCTTATGGCACTGGGTAGGACTACTGGTACAATGTGAGACAGTAGGTGAGAGCCCACATAGGGCTTCCTAGTGGCTCAGTGGCAAGTAATCTGCCTGCAATGTAGGAGACACACGGGTTCAATTCCTGGGTCAGGAAGATCCTCTGGAGGAGGAAATGGCAACCCACTCTAGTATTCTCGCCTGGAAAATCCCTGGACAGAGGAGCCTGGCATGCTGTAGTCCTTGGGGTCACAAAAGAGTCAGACAGGACTAAGCACTGAGCACAGAGCAGACATACTTGCCTTGTTCCTGATCCCATCCCTGCTGTGTTCATCTTAAGAGAAAAACATTCAGTGTTTTGTTATTAAGTATGTTGTTGGCTGTGGGGTTTTTTTCCTAGATATTCTTTATTAGCTTAAGGAAGTTTCCATTTATTTCCAGTTTGCAGTAAATTGTTTTTATGAAAGGATGTGAATTTTGCCAAATGTTTTTTTTTTTCTGCATTTGTTAAAATTGTCATGTGTGTTTTATTCTTCAGTCATCATGTTGTATTTTAAACACTCATTTGCATCCATCTCCCTAAATGCTCCTTTATCATATACCCTGGTATTTAGCACAGGGTAAATTCTGTATTCTGCATTGAATACAGAATGCAGCTAATAGATGCCTATTCATATACATCATTTGGGTTTGACTTCCCTGGTAGCTCAGATGGTAAACAATCCGCTTGCAATGTGGGAGACCTGGGTTCGACCCATGGAGTGGGGAAGATCCCCTGGAGGAAGGCATGGCAACCCACTCCAGTATTCTTGCCTGGAGAATCTCCGTGGACAGAGGAGCCTGGCGGGCTACAGTCCACGGGGTCACAAAAGGAGTCGGACACGACTGAGCACAGCACGTACGTCATATACATGTGATGCTTCCCTGGTGGCTCAGATGATAAAGAATCTGCCTTTGATGCAGGAGACCTGGGTTCAATCCCTGGGTCAGGAACATTCCCTAGAGAAGGGCATGGCAACCCACTCCAGTATTCCTGCCTGGAGAATTCCATGGATAAAGGAGTGTGGTGGGCTATAGTCCACAGGGTCACAAGGAGTTGGACACAACTGAGCAACTAACACTTTCACTATTTATACATGAATGCGGATCCCTGTGTTAGGTACTTAGAATTCTCTAGGTTACATGCTGTGTTTCCCACTCTGTAAGTACATTTCTTATTTCTGTAATACATTTCAGATTTCAAATATATAAAAATTAGTTAAAATTAATCATGTCCATGAGTAATTAATAGTATGATTTCTCCATATAACTTTTGTAAAATTATAACTAGGTGTATATATCCTTACAACTAGGTAAAATATATTGTACACAGGCCCGAGTGTTTCCTCAAATGCTCAGGTAATATATGTGTGAATGCTGAAAACTACACAACCACGAAAGTATAATTCTTTTTAGCAAATTAATTATTTACAGGCATGCATATATTTATATGTGTGTCTCAATGTGTATATACACATTTTCCTATCCTTTAAAATCATGTTTATCCTCTTTAATGAGCCACCTTAAGTTTACTTTCCTAATCACTAATAGAAATGAAAACATATCTTGCTTAGTGACCCTTTATCAGTAACAACCCACCAGATATTTTAACTGCTTTTTGGCCTTCTGCTCTCTATATATTTTGCTTTCCCATACAACTTGCTTGCATGGTGGCTTTTATTAGGAATAACATATTATTTTGTTGAATTGCTATAAACCATTAAATGATATTTTTCTGACCCAGGGTTCAGTATATAAAGTCACTACCATATTATAGTGGAATATTTATAAAGTTATCTTATATTCTCTAATAAAAAGTGGTACTAAAGTAATATAAAACTGCTTTCATAGAATATAAAATGTTACTACTTAATCACACAGATGCTCTTCATTGTACATAGCACGGCATTTAGTGTAGCTGTAAGGGCTTCTCATAGCAGAATGTGATTAAACACATGTCCTGAAATGGTGAGCATTCTTTTGGGGTAGATGTATGAATAATATGGCTTGGGACGAGGTTGTGCCTAAGAATAAATATCAAATGTTCCCGTGAATGGAGTATTGCGATTGAGTTTATTCTCCAGCTAGGTACTGTAATTTTCTCGTCAGTTTATAGTGTCACCTGTTTAAGCGACAGAAAACCTGTGGTTTTCTCTTATTTTCTATTTCAAATAGAAATCTAGAAAGACACAAAGTATCCACAAATTTTACCTTGTGTATGAATTTGCAATTCTATAGGAACCCTTTGCTTCGTCCATATGCAGGGTTTTCTTTTGGTCCGTTAATTTAAATCGGTGCTTCTGTTTAAATCAAGACGGAAAATCTATTTCAGTAAAGCTCATTTCCTGTTATTAATTCAGGGGAGAAAAGGCATATCAGTTTTATGAGGGTGTTTGGGCTTCCCTGGTGGCTCAGCTGGTAAAGAATACACTTGCAGTGTGGGAAACCTGGGTTTGATCCCTGGATTGGAAAGATAATCTGGAGAATGGAAAGGCTACCCACTCCAGTATTCTGGCCTGGAGAATTCCATGGACTGTATAGTCCACACGGTTGTAAAGAGCTGGACACGGCTGAACAACTTTCAGTTTCACTTTTGTACGTTAACAAGAAATGACTCTAAAGCATTTTTTTTAACTATCTCACTATTCATTTACATAATCCTCTTTTTTTTTTTTTTAATTAAGAATAGCCAGCTTGTATATTTAAAAAAACAGCTCAGGATTATGTTCCTATGTTTTACCTGCCTTAAAGAAATGACTGGAATGGGTTCTTTCATATTGTCTTGTACATAAAATTGATGATCATTCTACTCCTTTGCTCCCAATTCTTAAACCATGAGTTTTTGTCAATAGCATTATCTTTTGGAGCCATAGAGTGTGACTATACTTATTAAGAATTTTTCCATGAAAGATATTATTTTCATACTTGTCCCTAGGGATTCAGTGACAATGAGAAACAAATGAGAGTCATAATGGAAAGTTAAGGTGGAACTGAAGTAAATATGGTAGCCACAAAGACTCTATTTAATCACCTTATCAGTAAGTTACTTACCGTGATTTGAAAGTTGGCAGAATTGAAAACACTTTAATAAAACGTTATCATGTTGATATATAAAAGAGAGATTACCTACCAGGACTATGTGGACAGGAGAAACTATGCCTCTGTCCTCTCTATACAAACCTTAACCAACTAACAAAAAACCCAGACCAGAGAAGGCCAGGAAAGGAAGAGGGGAAAAACAGTTTTCCTAAGGTTGTAAGCATGGATTCTGAACATATTATCCTGATCAGAAGGTCTTAGAAGAAGGCAGAAATCTTCATTTATTACATGTGTTTTAAAAACTCTTAATGTAGTGTGCCTGTAATATTATAAGTCATAGCAGGCAATAGTCTGGTTATCAGTGAATTAATTTCTTAGCTCCATGATAAACTAGTTTTGAATAAGTGGAACAAATAGAACTGTATGTATATAAAAGCTGGGAATAGCAGGTTTTGTTTAGAATGTTACATCAATGACTACTTATTTAAAGGAGATTAATAATATTTTCACTCAGCAGTTACTATTTATTTAGATGCTGTGTGTAGAAAAGCTGAGTCTGTCTTGACAATGTGGTATTGATCTGGATGAAACAAGATCAATAGGTATTATAGTTACTCAGTGACTAGGTTATTAGAAAAATAAATATGGAATTATCTTACTGGCAAATAAGGACAAACTTTATAAGAAATGCTCAAACTTGTTCACATGTTACTGTATTTATTGTTCATTTCCAAATAAAAAGAGGCCTTTTTTAATGTAAAATTTATCAAACGCTACAATTATGTGTTCGCTTGGAGAAATGTTACTGGTCTATGTAGTTTTATATAATTTACTGTGTAATTTAACATTGCTTAATGTATAAAAATTCACTCTATCATTTTACCAAAAATGATGAAAACAGTAATGTGTTCATACTATCTTTTTATCTAAAGCTCACTGCACATACATATCTCTATCCACAAATATGTTTCTCTGATATTTTCCACAAGCGTTGTTGATTTGTGCCCCAGAAAAATCACAAGAAATACATAGGACATATGTTGTTAGCCCCTTTGTTGATGAGTGCGTTTGAGTGACAAAAACTCAATTTCTTAATCTGACAGAGCCATTGGTAACAAAAGTAGACCCCTGATTCCATTTCTTAAATTTGCATGTGCCTGTCAGACTCACTAGCTTTTAATATCTGCTCTTTCCCCATGGCTCTCTGTTGTTAATTGAATAGGTTTACTTTTTTCATGTTTCAGTGATGACCATAGGCAATTTTGACATTATCACAGGTGGTCTATAGTGAAAGGTGCACAGAGCTAACGTCTGATTTGAGGCTCCGATGCCAAGGAATTTCAAAGGTATTATTCTTACCGACACATTTTCTGTACATGGACACAAGGTACAAACCCCACAGGAGCAAGACTGCCCTGGTGTACCACAGCACGGCGGGCAAACACTCCTAAGGGTGGAATTGCAAGCTTTCTAGACTTGGCGGATGAGAACCGCAGTTAAGGGACACAACTGGCGTCAAGAAAAAGGCTGAACTGCTTTTTACGCTCTGTGGGTATCTTTTGTAGCCCAGTGAACCATTGACAGAAAGTGAGACAACAGCTTAGAGGGAGACAGAAGGGGAATGTGAGGGAATATCTGAAAGGTCACCAGCAGGACCTTATACGCTGTATATGTGTGTCTCCCTGGGCTCAGAATTGATTCCTCTATTAATTAGAACTGTCGATTTAACTCACATATCAGTGGGAGTTTAACCTTTTTTTTTTTAGGTATTTTCAGATGAAATTTATATCTATTATTAATGGTAGAAATTGTTTATAAAGTGCTTTTTTTCATGGAACATATTAAATAAAGCCAGACTACGATCTAGTTAAAAAGTGAAATTAGCTCTTTGTAAACTTTTTAATTTCATGATTCTAGCTGTGGAAAGACACATACATGGCCCATGGCATCCTCCTTTCTTAAATATGTAATAGCATGTTGTCCTGTGTCATAATTATGTATAAATGGAGGTTATTTTTAATTTGTTGTTATTGTTACTCAGTTGTGTCCAAATCTTTGGGACCCCATGAACTACAGCATGCCAGGTTTCCCTGTCCTTTACTATCTCCCAGAATTTGATCAAACTCATGCCCATTAAGTTAGTGATGCTATATAACCATCTCATCCTCTGCAGCTCCCTTCTCCTCTTGACCTCAGTTTTTCTGAACATTAAGGTCTTTTCCGGTGAGGCGGCTTTTCCTATCAGGTAGCCAAAGTACTGGAGCTTCAGCTTCAGCATCAGTCCTTCCATTGAATATTCAGGGTTGATGTCCTTTAGGATTGACTAATTTGATCTCCTTGAAGTCCAAGGGACTCTCAAGAGTCTTCTCTAGCACCACAATTCTAAAACATCAATTCATTAGCACTCAGCCTTATTTATGGTCCAACTCTCACATCTGCACATGACTACTGGAAAAACCATAGCTTTGACTATCTGGACCTTTGTAGGCAAAGTGATGTCTCTTCTTTTTAATATGCTGTCCAGGTTTGTCACAGCATTTCTTCCAAGAAGCAAGCATCTTTTAATTTTATGGCTGCAGGCAGTGTCTACAGTGATTTTGGAGCCCAAGAAAATAAAATCTGTCACTGTTTCCACTCATTCCCCTTCAATTTGTCATAAGGTGGTGGGACCAGATATCATGATCTTAGTTTTTTCATGTTGAATATCAATCAGATTTTTCAGTCTTCCCTTTCACCCTCATCATGAGGCTCTTTAGTTCCTCTTCCCTTTCAACCATTAGAGTGATATCATCTGTATACCTGAGGTTGTTGATATTTCTCCTGGCAATCTTGATTCCAGCTTGTGAGTCATCCAGCCCTGCATTTCACATAATATACTTTGCATAGAAGTTAAATAAGCAGGGTGATAATATATAGCATTGACATAGTCCTTTCCCAATTTTGAACCAATTGATTGTTCCATTGTTCTAACTGCTGCTTCTTGACCTGCATACAGGTTTCTCAAGAGGCATGTAAGCTTGTCTGATATTCCCATCTAGGAATTTTCCACAGTTTGTTGTGATATATATAGTCAAAGGCTTTAGCATGGTCAATGAAGTAGAAGTAAATATTTTTCTGGAATTCCCTTGCTTTCTCTATGATCTTGAGTTGGTAATTTGATCTCTGGTTTCTCTGCCTCTTTGAAACCCTGTACACCTGAAAGTTCTCAGCTCACATACTGCTGAAGCCTAGCTTAAAGAATTTTGATAATAACCTTGCTAGAAAGTGAAATGAGCCCAATTGTATGATAGATTGAACATTCTTTGGCATTACCCTTCTTTGTGATTGGAATGAAAACTAACCTTTTCTAGTGCTGTGGTCACTGCTGAGTTTTCCAAATTTTCTGACATTGAGATAGCATCACTTTAGCAACAGCATTTTTTAGGATTTGAAATAGCTCAGCTGAAATCCCATCACCTCCACTAGCTTTGTTCATAGTGATGCTTCCTAAGGCCCACTTGACTTCACACTCCAGGATCTGGCTCTAGGTGAGTAAACACATTGCCATTTTTATCTGGCTCATTAAGATCTTTTTTGTATAGTTCTTGTACTCTTGCCCTTTCTTCTTAATCTCTTCTGCTTTTGCTAGGTCCTTACTCTTGGTGTCCTTTATTGTGCCCATCTTTAAATGAAATATATCTCCAATTTTCTCAAAGAGTTCTCTAGCCTTTCCCATCTTATTGTTTTCCTCTGTTTCTTTGCATTGTTCATATTTGAAGGCCTTCTTGTCTCTCCTTGCTATTCTCTGCAACTCTACATTCAGTTGGGTATATGTATGTGTGTTAGTTACTTGGTAGTGTCTGACTCTTTGAGACCCCATGGACTGTAGCATGCCAGACTCATTTGTCCATGGAATTCTTCAGGCAAGAGTACTGGAGGGGGTTGCCATTTCCTTTTCCAGTGGATCTTCCCAACCCAACAATCAAACATAGGTCTCCTAAATTGCAGGCAGGTTCTTTACCATCTGAGCCACCATGGAAGCACACTGCTGCTGCTAAGTCACTTCAGTCGTGTCCGACTCTGTGTGACCCCATAGACGGCAGCCCACCAGGCTCCCCCATCCCTGGGATTCTCCAGGCAGGAACACTGGAGTGGGTTGCCATTTCCTTCTCCAATAGGGAAGCACACAATGTGATGCAATTCCTTACATTTTATTTCTTCTTTTATATTTATATAGTATGAGCCACCAGGGAAGCCCAGTTGGGTATATCTTTCGCTTTTTCCCTAGCCTTCCCCTTCTCTTTCCCCAGCTATTTGTAAAGCCTCTTCAGACAACCACTATGCCTTCTTTCATTTCTTTTTCTTTGGGATGATTTTGGTCACTGCCTCCTGTTCATTGTTACGAACCTCTGTCCATAGTTCTTCAGGCACTCTGTCTACCAGATCTAATCCCTTGAATCTGTCCAACACCTCCACTGTATAATTATAAGTGACTTGATTTAGGTCATACCTGAATGGCCTAGTGGTTTTCCCTACTTTCTTCAATTTAAGCTTGAATTTTGCTATAAGGAGTTTGTGATCTGAACCACAGTCAGCTCCAGGTCTTTTTTTTTTTTTTTTTTTTTTAAATGACTGGATAAAAGCTTCTCCACCTTTGGTTGTAAAGAATGTAATCAATCTGATTTCAGTACTGACCGTCTGATGTCCATATGTAGAGTCATCCCAGGTTTTGTTGAAAAAGAGTGTTTGCTATGACCAGCATGTTCTCTTGACAAAGCTCTGTTAGCCTTTGCCATTCTTCATTTTGTACCCCAAGACCAAAGTTGCCTGTTATTCCGGGTATCTCTTGACTCCCTACTTTTGCATTCCAATCCCCTATGATGAAAAGAACATCTTTTTGGTGTTAGTTCTAGAAGGCATTGTAGGTGTTCACACAATCAGTCAACTTCTGCTTCTTTGGCATTAGTGGTTGGGGCACAGACTTGGCTTACAGTATGCTGAATGGTTTACCTTGGAAACAGCTAATTCTGTCATTTTTGAGATTGCACCCAAGTACTGCATTTCAGACTCTTTATTGACTTTGACTTTTAATTGCTATACCATAGATAGCAATAGATGTAGAAGTG
The DNA here is from genome assembly GCF_023091745.1 of Budorcas taxicolor. NCBI lineage: Eukaryota > Metazoa > Chordata > Mammalia > Artiodactyla > Bovidae > Budorcas > Budorcas taxicolor. The sequence continues at coordinate 18,290,903 of NC_068918.1, read as the reverse complement.
GGGAAGGAATATAATTCAGACATTGTATTGTTGCTGTTTTAACATATTAAGTTACAAATGAAGAAAATACAGGGGTGAGAGTGAGGACTTTAGAAATAATTATTAAAGGTTCTCTGAGGGTAAAAGTGCTAAGAACCTGGAATCTGTGACTCCCAACCTGAGAAGCTTTCAAAAACGGTACACTGAGGAGACAAATAAGAAACAGCTTAAGGAAACTTAGCAAGTTGTATATCAGCAACTCAAGGGCAACATAGCACAGAATAAGTTCCAAGGTGCTCAGAGCATGCAGAGATACAGCAGAGCATGCAGATTCAAAATCTGAGGTAGGTGATGCATATGAAATAGATGTGGAGTGGGTACATTCTATTAGTAGATAGAAGGCATGATAAAATAGTACGTATAAAAGGTGCAAGAGCAGGACATGATAAGCAATGTAAATGAGAGAATTAAGAAACTGGGATGGAGGAGTGGTTCTGCAAGAGAGGTTAAAAACGCACAAGGCCAGAGCGTTTAGCACAACAGGAGATGGGGAGAATTAACAGTAGACAACATAAAAGGCTACGTAAAGAGTTTAGGGTGAATATGGTTAGCAAAAGGGAGCCCTGGAAAAGCAACGAACATGAAAATTACATGAGTTAAATAGATCTTTCAGGTTAAAAGATAAAGATTTTAGATAAACTGAATACCACATATATTCAAATTGCCAAAATCCTTGGATCATCGAAAAAGCAAGAGAGTTCCAGAAAAACATCTCTATTTCTGCTTTATTGACTATGCCAAAGCCTTTGACTGTGTGGATCACAATCAACTGTGGAAAATTCGGAAAGAGATGGGAATGCCAGACCACCTGACCAGCCTCTTGAGAAATCTGTATGCAGGTCAGGAAGCAACAGTTAGAACTGGACATGGAACAACAGACTGGTTCCAAATAGGAAAAGGAGTACGTCAAGGCTGTATACTGTCACCGTTCTTATTTAACTTACATGCAGAGTACATCATGAGAAACACTGGGCTGCATGACACACAAGCTGGAATCAAGATTGCCAGGAGAAATATCAATAACCTCCGATACACAGATGACACCACCCATATGGCAGAAAGTGAAGAGGAACTAAAGAGCCTCTCGATGAAAGTGAAAGAGGAGAATGAAAAAGTTGGTTTAAAACTCAGCATTCAGAAAACGAAGATCATGGCATCTGGTCCCAACACTTCATGGCAAATAGATGGGGAAACAGTGGCTGACTTTATTTTGGGGGGCTCCAAAATCACTGCAGATGGTGACTGCAGCCATGAAATTAAAAGATGTTTACTCCTTGGAAGAAAAGTTATGAACAACCTAGAGTTGACAACTGGACAGAGAAGGCAATGGCACCCCACTCCAGTACTCTTGCCGGGAAGGTCCCATGGATGGAGGAGCCTGGTAGGCTGCAGTCCACGGGATCGCTAAGAGTCGGACACGACTTCACTTTCACTTTCATGTGTTGGAGAAGGAAATGGCACCACACTCCAGTGTTCTTGCCTGGAGAATCCCAGGGACAGGAGAGCCAGGTGGGCTGCTGTCTATGGGGTCGCACAGAGTCGGACACAACTGAAGCGACTTAGCAGCAGCAGACAGCATATTAAAAAGCATAGACATTACTTTGCCAACAAAGGTCCATCTTGCCAAGACTATGGTTTTTCCAATAGTCATATATGGATATGAGAGTTGGACTATAAAGAAAGCTGAGCACCGAAGAACTGATGCTTTTGAACTGTCATGTTGGAGAAGACTCTTGAAAGTCCCTTGGACTGCAAAGAGATCCAACCAGTCCATCCTCAAGGAAATCAGTCCTGAATATTCATTAGAAGGATTGATGTTGAAGCTGAAACTCCAATACTTTGGCCACCTGATGCAAAGAGCTGACTCATTTGAAAAGACCCTGATGCTGGGAAAGATTGAAGGCAGGAGAAGGGAATGACTGGATAAGATGGTTGGATGGCATCACCAACTCAATGGACATGAGTTTGAGTAAACTCTGGGAGTTGGTGATGGACAGGGAAGCCTGGTGTGCCACAGTCCATGGGGTTGCAAAGAGTGGGACACAACTGAGGAACTAAACTGAACTGAATACCACATGAGTTTATTTCTTTCTGCCAAATATAATTGGTGAATTCTTCTAGGCCTTTTACATGATAATTGCTGCTGGGGTTTAAGAGGACTTACATAGAAAGAGATACATTTTAGAGACATTCCCTGGAATAAGATAATGGAACCAAGATAATGAGTTATCTCTGATGGAGTTGGAGAAAGGAGAACAGTTGAAAAACAAATTCGTGTTTTTTGAGCCCAGGGAATGAGGAGAAAGTACAACTGGAAATGAGAAAGTGTGACTCTTGTCAATGAATCAGATTTGTTGTTGTTGTTGTTTGGTTTTTTTTGAGCATCATCTTAGAGAAGGCACAGGCAAAGAAAGGTAGGGCCAAGTATCATTTTTTTGCATGATTATTGGCAAGGTGACAGGAGGGGTTGTGTGTGATGAGTTTATACATTAATGTGCAATATTATATTGTCAACACAATAACCACAAAGAGATATTTCCAGTACTAGTCTTCTGGTCTGATTTTTTTCATTATTAACTTCAGCTGTTGCAAGAATTGGTTTTGTATATTTTGTGTCTTCAATGAAGTACCACAGCACTTAACTACCATGTCACCTAGAAACATGGAAATACTTTAGCACTCGTTCCTTTAGAAAACTGGAAGCAAATAATCTACTCAGATCTATCTATTATATAACCCACACTTTAATGTAATTAGAACAAACAGGCAAATCAATACAAGGTCTTGTATTTACAAAATCACTGGATGTATAGTCAATATGGTTCCATGTGGACTAAGGGCAAACCACAATGAAGTTTTAGTTAGATATTTTTGTATAACTTGAATTATTATTCTTTTGCACTTATTCTCACAAAAAAATCACATAACATTTAAGAATGTCCAAAATAATATGATTTTTCCCTTGCCATTGTGTTCTTATACTTAGCCCCTGTTCCAAACAACTGCTCTAAAATACCTGAGGTGTCTAAAGTGTCACAAGCTCTACTTTCAGCAACACAGTATACTTTTCCTAAACTTCTCTAAATGGCCAACATGTCTGAATGTGTGTCACTCATACTAGAATTTGTCCTGACACTTGTTTCACATTATTGTTTCACAAACACACACACACACATATAAGTATGTATGTATTTTTAACATGGGGGTCAAATGATGGATTCTGCATTCATCTGTTCTATGAACAGCTTGCTTAGATAAAACTCTTCATTTACTCATATATTTAGCTAATAGTTGGTGAGCATATACAGTAACACACAATACACAGTCGTTTGGTCATACGGGGAAGACAAACAGGACGGAGCAAGGGTGCACAGGGCAAAAGAGTTAGAAAGGCTTTCCAGGCAAATAGTGAAGTTGGTGAGTCCATAGCCAGCAGATTATTAACTACCAAACAACTCATGCCAAGGAGTTTAAACTCCACCCGAAGGGCACTTGGAAAGGAGGAGTGTAGTATGATTAGCTTCATGCTGGGGAAGATCAGTGGCAATGTGAGATTTGCTTGGAGGGAAGAGAGGCTAGAGTAGCGAGATCCATAAAGAGGCTGTTTAGGCAACCCATTGAGAGATAGTGATAGCCTGAATAAAGATAGTACCACTGGGACAGAGATAGAAAGATGTGTTCAACAGCTGTGAAGAAATGAGAATAAAAGGAATCTAGACATTTCTGCCACAGAAAGCATTGTTCTTTATTTTACCTCGGTGCCTTGCTTTGCCCCCTATTTATCTGAGATTTCTTTTACATGTACTGATGGATGTATTTTTCATTTTTATTAAACACTGGGTCAAATACTGTGGTACAGTATTATTGCCTTTTTAAGTAAACATTCACAAGAGGTTTGACACCTTGTAAAAATGTGTTAAGTATTTGCTCACCCAACACAGTTCCTTAAATATAATTGATTTAAATTTAAATGTCACTGGATCATTTTAGCCAATTTGTCCTAAAAACCTGCTACTCTAATAGTTTCAATAATGGAGATTATACACGTAGAGAAATATTATCAAGTCCTTGGTGCTATAAGCTTATCTAAAATCAGTGCCTTGGGGAATATGAAACTAATTTTTGGAGGATTAATAACTTTTTGGATTCTTTTAAGGAAACCAAGTATACAACTGCACCTACTACTTAATTTAAAAAAAATAAGCTATTCTTTACTATGCAGAAACTAGCAATAAAAATCAACAGCCAGCAAAGATTATTTTAAAAACAACTAAGAGATGCAGGATAAACTAAGATTACAGATTCACAGGATTTTAGAGTTAGAAGAGATTTTTTAATTCAAGTTTTCAGATAGAAATATTTAGTTAGGAATACAGCTCAAACTTTATTTTGAAAAACAAGTTTGAATTTAAAACATCCAGATAACTCAGAAAACATTGCCCTCTAGCCTCAAGAATATGGCTTGGGGCATATTTCATGGTAAAATTATATTAATGTTTGACTCACTATAAATGATTGATTATCTTGGCAGTGGTCAATTATATGTTCCTGTATGGAAAAGAAATCATGTTACACCTTGATACTAATCTCAGTACCAAGCATCAGCTTCTGCTTTAACATATATACTACTATGGTGTATGTAACAGCAACTCAACTCAAGGATAAGCAACAAAACAAAATTATGGGCAAGGGGATAGAGGAGATGCTTATGTTACAAACAAACAAACAAAAAAAAAGGGCCCAGGGACATAGGAGCTTGAAGAATGTCACCAAGGCTGCACCTGACCTCTTAATCTCTCGGCACTGGCTTCCCTCTCAGGCAGGATTTCCCTTCAGTCAATCAGCAAAATAGCTCAGCAAATGGAAACCAGCATCTCTTACCCAAGCTTCCCTGATGGCTCAGCTGGCAAAGAATCCTTCTGCAAAGTGAGAGACCTGGGTTCGATATATATTGTCCACGGCGTCACAAAGGGTCAGACACGACTGAGCGACTTTCAGCTCGTGCCCAGTAGTGACGGAACACTCAGGATATGGTCTGCTTGACCCACCAGGGCCAACAGAGTCAGGTTTATTTTCGCTTTAGGCCGCTCCTCCGTCACCCTGCATGCTGGCGCCATGTCTGAGGAAAGGAACACTCTGACTGGCCAGCCCAGATCACATGCATACTCCTGGTCAGCGGACTAGACCCACCTGGACTGACTGATGTGAGGCGGTGGCTCCCCAAGAAAAACTCTGGGTAGAGAAAGGAAGGAGAGAGAGATTAACGGTCAAGTAAGAATATCAGATGTTCTCTACACTGCAAGTTTGTGACTTTCTTTCTTGTCTTTACTATGGATACTATCATTTTTCCTTGTCTCTGTGTCAACTCTCATGAAACTAAGCATCAAAGTAGTCTTTTTTTGGTTTTGCCTTTTTCTTTTTTTTTTTTCCTAATCGAATTCTTGATGAAGAAATGCCCCTCTCATCCTAATCCACATAGGTGCTTCTATTTTATTCTGCGTGCAAGCCCCAAGTCCTTGGGTAGCCAGACCTGGAGATGATTAGATGTGGCATAAAAGAGTGTTAGAGGCATAGGGAGGTAATGGCCAGTGCACTGATTCAGATTCCAGAGACTAGTTCTAGCACTCCCCACCATGGGTTTCCTCTTACCTACAGTGAGCAAACTGGGATTATCATGATCTCTTCCAGCTCTGATGCTTCCTGCAGAGAAGATAGGTATGCGTCTCCATGAAAAGAGCTGAAATTATATCAGGTTTCTTCTTAGTGTGAATATCCTTTACCCATGGTCTGTTCCCCTAATACATGATACCCACCCCCTTCTATGGTCTGTTCTTGCTTAATGCTCAGCCTGAGTGTGTTGTGTTAGTCACTCAGTCATGTCCGACTCTTTGTGACCCCATGGACTGCAAACCACCAGACTCCCCTGTCCATGGGATTCTCCAGGCAAGAATACTAAGAGTGGGTTGCCATTTCCTTCTCCAGGGGAATCTTCCCGATCCAGGGACTGAACCCAGGTCTCCCGCGTTGCAGGGAGATCCTATAACATCTGAGCCACCAGGGGAACCCAAATGCTCAGCCTGGGTCTCCTTCAAATGCAGAAAATGAACAAAGACACATGCAGGTAGTGACTTGGGAAGCAATTCCAGGGAACAGGAATAAGGGACAAGGAAAATGAAATAAAGAAGGAGAGAAGCTAATAAGACAGTGAATTATTGAGTCTACAGGGCAATTGGGACTAGATTTTACAGGACCTTCTGAGAAATCTATAGACTGCCTGAGAGGGACAGGAAGAAGCGTGTCCCTGTGGGTCTCTCCATCACTTCAGAGGATTTTCCTTGGGGGCACAGACATTCCTACTCAGTCAAAAGACTCCAAGCCAGAAAGCAAATGAAAGTAAATGCCTGTTTGAGAGGAGGTGATGTCAGCATACGGTGAAGCTTTATTGGAACTGCCTGCCGGAGCCAGTGCTGGAGTCAGAAATGAGGCCAAGAGGATGAGCGATAAAGACAAGAATTGTTCAGTGCACCTGCCTTGCTCCCTGGATTTTTCAAAGCTCTCCCTCACGTGCATGAACATCTAGTGCAGGCTGTCTGCTATGCTTGAACAAGTCCCTGACCCTGGACACCTAGCTCCTTAGTGACTGGCCTGCCTCCAGCTCTTTTGCCTCATCTTAACTTTTCATGATTGTTCCTGCCTTAGCCAATCCCTTGCACTTAAAATCTGATGCGGTTCTTGAAAGATGTGACTTGTCCCTAGTGAACAAAGCCCTTCCACTTTGATTAGTGTGGGTTACCTGTCATCTGCCAGTAACAATGCTTATTCTAAGAAACTGTTGTATAAATATTCTATGTTCATATTCTCTTCTGCTTCTATGGATCTTACCACTTAAATGATGGTCTCCATCAACTCTCCAAAGTATACACATCCTTCCAAATTTAAGTCACCTGAGTTTCATCTCTCTTATTAGAACCAGCATTGCTTCTCTCAGAGTTCCATCAAAATGTCTTGCCTGCCTTCATTACTAATACTTATTTATCCCTTGCTGTCTTGTATATTCATTTTAACTCAGGTAAATTATAAGAGGTTTGAGACATAGTAAAGTACAATATATTTTGTATTCACTAGCACACCTAGGTCAGTGTTGAAAAGATTATGGCAATTTTAAAGTTTCTGTTGATTAGTTGATATGGCTTTCATTAGTAGGGAGAGGCTAGGTTCCTGGCTAGGATTTATATCTTCTTCTACCACTACCGGTGTCTGATGACATCTATCAATATCTCAGGTTCTTTATCTGTGTGTCTTTATCTGTAAGTGGTTCTAACAGGAGTACTTTACTTAGAGTGTGAAAAATAACGTATGTGAAGTATTTAGCCCGGTGTTCACAGAGACGCTTGGTCCTGCATTTATTGGCTATTAAAATTGCCCTTGGGCTTCCCTTGTGTCTCAGACAGTAATGAATCAAATAATGGCTATCAGTGCTTCTGTGGTACATGGGTGTTTGGGGGCTGTTTTCCTTTCAATTTCAATTAAATTGAAACTAGTCAAAACAGCCCAGTGTTTCATGGAGATTCATACCTGGTTATGCCATGCATGTGATACCAAAAGTCGACGGCTATTTTTGGGAATGACGTATAGGTTGGTTCAGATTTCTGAGTACCTTAGTGTTTTGTTCAAGGAAGGAAACTTTGAAACTCGTAAGACAAACACTCAGGCTTCACTCTCACGGTTGCGTCTGCCTGGTGTCCACTCCCTTCTTTGCTTCACGGGTCTCATGGCCTTGAGTGGCACATTCCTCATGTGGTTTTCTCTTTTCCCCAACCCACACTGTCCTCTCTCAACTCTTACAGCATTTGACAATCTTACCATAACATTTGTGCTCATGTGTTCAGTCTGACTCTTTGCAACCCCATGGACTGTAACCCGTCAGGCTCTTCTGCCCATGAGATTTTCCAGGCAAGAATACTGGAGTGGGTTGCCATTTCCTCCTCCAGGGGATCTTCTGGATCCAGGGATTGAAACTGCATGTCCTATGGGTCTTGCATTGCAGGCAGATTCTTTTTTTCTCTAAGGCTTTACCCCAACTAATTGTAGTTTTCAACAAGACTTTAAGCTGCTTCAGGGCAAGGATCACATCCAATCCACTTTTTATCTAGGGCAGGAGTTAGCACACTGCTGAGTTCCCCAGAGACTGCAGAAAGACTGGTTGATTGGATTGGTAATTAAATCACACTGAATTTCTAAATTTGTAGTTCAGTTGACTAGTTTATCTGTAGTCAGTACTCCAGTCACTGGCTCTATTTCTTCTCAATGCTATATCACTGGCCTTTAAAGTGTGACAGTTGTATTACAGAATGTTAGCTGTGGTGAGGCATCTCTGAATCGTTTATTGGCGTGCAAAAGTAAACAAAGCCAATGACTTCCTCTAATGAGAAAAACCTTAGAAATTACAGTGCATGAATCACCAGGTTGCCCTTCAGAAATACTGGATTGGGGCTGTTTAAAAGCTCCAAAACCAATACTTCATTAGACTTACTGTCACTTCTACGTGTCTGTTTACACTGAAGGATACAATGATAATACCAGTGACCTGAAATAATTGCCATTGAAGTTTGGCTCTGATGAAAGTTCAATTTTTGCTGAAAGATGCCTGGAGCTCAGACTGCTGCATTGACAACAGCCTGCAAGTCTCTCTCTTTTTTTCTTTCCCCTGGTCTAGTGAGGAGGGAACGGGGGCAGCTCAGGAAGACAGGACTGTGAATGCCCGCCCTTCCTCCTCACTGCTTCCCTCTGGTGTGAAGCAACCTTTCTGGCTTATGGAAGAAATGAATCATTATTGTACTTGGGGATAAGGCAGAGGATGCTGACACACCACCTATTGATGGGCAGCTGGTCAGGGCAGGTCAGAGAGCAGGCCTGGGGAGACTGCCCTTCCACGGAGCCCCACAGCAGAGGGCAGGGCTAGACTTTACAAGTGGAGGGGAACCATTGAATGAGAAATCGCTCAATAAGAAATTCAAACTCCCAAGTAATGACTATCGAACGCCAGAAACACATATGAAACAAGGGAAATAAGAACTGTAAAACTGCAGACATGAAATGGTTTCTTTTTAGCAAGGCTCCCTAAATATCTTCTGCCCAGCAGCTCTTGGCAACAGAGTCTTTATTGTATATGATTTATTTATACGTCTGCACCTTAAGCAGGTCAGCCCTGGGCAAAGCTCCTAAACTAGAAATCATCACTGCAGTGTCCTCCCCCAGTCCTCTAGCGGGGTTCACTTTATGCCTCCTTGGTAGCCTCCTGCTGCCCACTGAATGCCCAGGTCTGGTGTGGGGATGCCCCAGAGGTAGGTGTGCCAGGTGACATGTGCCCTGACACCACCTCCTGAACCCTTCCATGCAGTCAGCCCCATTCCTTTCTGGCCTGGCCTGAATCACTTAGGACTCTCCCAATTGCTACTAACAGAAAAATGTATGAGCTAGCTAACCCAAAAGGAGAATTTATCATAATGACACACGGGTATTTCATGCACTTCAAGGGCTGGGGAAACTGCCAGGCTTCAAAGACTGGAATTGTAGATTATCAGACTCCTTCACTGCGTCTCATAGGATTTTGGCTTCATTTTTCCCCATGTTTCCATGAAATCCCTTCCCCTTTGGGATCCATGTAGCAAACAAACACACAAGTAAACAGAAAGGCAAAACAGATGTGAAATGAAAGCAAATAAGCATGGCTCACAGCAAGGCACACATTACATAGCTAGCATCCAGGGCAAACTCACTTATTTGACACTTGAGCTTTATGAAGAAAGACTGCTGCGGGTGAGCTGTAATCATAATGGCTGCCCCACCCCAACTTACAGAAACTTGGCTGCCACTTCTGGGACCATGTGGAAGGGAAAAAGCCGTTTCCATGAACGCAGGGCAAAAGTGATGGCTGTCTACTGTTGGGCTTTTGTCTGCAAAGCCACTGTGCTCTTCTGTCCCCATGTGTGGGTTCTGCAAGCTCACTGCGGCTTCATTCTTGTTAATTGTGTTTTAGAAGGAACATGGGAAAAATCTCACATTGAGATTAGAGCTGGTAGAAGAGGACATTAAAGTTCTTCAAGTCACAGCTAGTAGCTTGGGCATTCATCTGTTGAACCTGAGTTAGCTTGTTCCATGTGAGATATAATCAATTTAAACCATGAACATCGACAGACTCCTTACTGCCCTGTCTCTGGTTGAATCTGGTGCAGTACCCCTGGTTACAGCCCCACAAGTTTGTTTTTACTCCATGAACTCTGCTGCCTGCTTTAGTATATGCTTTATTGATACTTTTAAAAATACCCACTTTCACTTTATCGGGTGCAGTAATTTTATACACACAGGTGTATATAATGTATAACTACACGAGTGTCAAAACATTGATTTTTCAAATCTGTTTATCTTGTGCTTAATTTTTCAGTTTCTGACTCTAATTGTGGAATTGTCCATCACTTTATCAAATTCTGCTGGATTCTTTGTTCCTATTTCTCTGTCTCCCATCTATGTTCCACCATGTTAGCCACAAGTTCATGATTATTGTATCTGCCTTGTAAATATTCCCTTGTATTCATATGTACTGTGTCTTTTTATCCTGATTGATGCATTCTGCTTAAATTCTATACTGCCTGAGAATAATATGGCTGCATCTTGGTGGTAACTGTTGTGCTTGTTACTACTAATATTACCTGGTAAATCTTTTTAATTATTTTTAATGTGTGTTACTCGCTCAGTCGTGTCTGACTCTTTGCCACCCCATGAACTGTAGCCCTCCAGGCTCCTCTGTCTGTGGGGATTCTCCAGGTAATAATACTGGAATGGGTAGCCATTCCCCTTCTCCAGGGGATCTTCCCAACGTAGGGATCAAACCTGGATTTCCCACACTGCAGGCAGATTCTTTACCATCTGAGCCACTATACTTATGTAATTTTGACTTTTCAGAAATGTATCTTCTAAGCAGTGAGTGGAATAACAATATCCTGTTTATTTATTCACTTTTACAGTCTCATCACTTATTTCAAATATTTAGTGCTAACTTTTTCCCACCCCTTTGCACACCATAGTTGATTCAATCTAACGTGTAAGTTTAATTCTGAATGTGAGCTCTACTTTCTTACAGACCATCTTCTCTTCTGTCTGCTTTTCTTCTTGATAAGTTCATCTTTCAATAATTTTTTTGGCAGGGGAATGGTCTGTAGGGATGACTACCTTAGTTATTTTCTGAGATGTCTTTATTTTACCTTCATTCCAGTGACAGTTTAGCTGGGCACAAATGTCTAAGCTTACTTAGAATTATAAAGATATTATTCAGTTTTCTTCTAGCATGTGAAAAAAAAAATCTGTTCTTGGTCTGATTATTCCCTTTGCAAATAATTTTTGCTTTCCATCTTAAAACAGCCTTTTTTTTCTTCCTTTTTATACCAGAGATCATTATTATATGTAGCATCCATGTAATGTGTTCACATTTTTCTATTTGAAAACATATCCATTTGGAAAATTCTGTTTTTCAAGTATTCTTTCTCTGCCATTGCCTCCACTTTCTCCATTGAAAACTCAGTTTTGCCTTTGAAAATATGCTCATACTGTTAGTTGTGTCTCTTAACTTCTTTTTAGTGCAATTTTAATGATTGTGTCTCTTGTGTTGCATTCTGAATTAATTCGCCTGTGCTATATTCTAATACATTTATCTTCTCATTAGCTCAGTTAAACTAGATTTATCCATCTTTAGTTCTTATTCAATGAGCATTTTTTAATTTTCAAAATATTTAATTGCATACATACTTTATAGTCAATTGTCCTTATTTCTGCTTATGTTTTATAATATTGCTCTTCTGTAACAGAAGTTATTTCATTTGTCACATCGAGGTTCCTATACATGTGTTCTTTTAGCTAATTTCTATCAGACTTTTCCATGAAATTAATTTCATTTGGGATGAAGAGTAAGACAAGGGTCATATGTTTATGACCCTTATACATGTATGACCCTTACACATTCATAGGAATATAGTTCTAAATTCCTAATGCATAGTACAAGTTAGAAACTTCGTGGACATAGTTTACTGCTACTCTTGTTCAATGATGAGAAAACTGTGATTCAGAATAATCATATCACTTTGCTCAGTTAAATATTCTGGGTCAAAGCCATTAGCGAGGCCAATATCTGTCCCACTGTCTTTATTCTGGTCAGCCTCAAAAGACTGTTTTCATTCAGTCATGTATTCAAGAATGCATGTATTTTTGCATTCACTTTCAGGGCCTTCCTTTTGCATATATACAAATTAATTAAATTATCTGGAATAAATTCTCAACATAGGATATTTTATAACATGAATTAAATCTAGGTAATTTATTTGTTACTTTAAAACATCTTGTCAAATCCTGCAAGAACAATTTTAATTATGTTTTCATGTATTCAGTTTTAATAAATATACTTAATAGTGATTAAAGAAAGAAAATGGAAAATTTTCTTAGGTTGTTCAGCCATACTCTAGTCAGCCTTAAATTTTTTATTTAAACACCAAGGTTTTAACATATTTATGCATTAAATATTCTTAGTGTCTTCCATCACAAAAAGGATGTGGGTTTTATATTTGATTTCTGAGCAAATTAATGATGTAGCCAGAAAGCATAGCAGGATATACTGGACTATCAAGAAACCAATTTAACTAATTTGTGCAAATACTTAAAAGTTTTATGAATTAAATTTCAGACAGATTTCCTATGACAAGGCAACTTCTTCACAGAGCACAACTCCAGTCATTTTGATATACAGATAGGCAATTAAAAATTCAAATTAAGAAATTAATACTCATAAGTCTAAATCAACTAATTTTGTAATTTGCTTTTTTCTTTGAAAATTGTTTTCTTTAATTAAATATGCTAGCACTTACTTAGAAAGCTTTTTCTTCTTTGTCATCACTGATCATTTTTGCTTATCTATAATGATCCAGTTTCCTCTCTTCAAAGGAAAATAGTTCACTATAGTGCTTGAGAACAAAAGTATTACAGTCAAGCTGACCTAAGTTTTAATCCTAACTTAGGTGTGTACTAGCTGTGTGATAGCATGTAGATTTTATACTACTTCTTTAAGCCACAGTTACATGTCTGTGAAACTGGGATAAGCACATATACTCCACAGTGTTTTCATGAAAAGGAAATGGCATAATGTGTTAGAAAGTATTTTGAACTCAATAAATTTTACCTTGCTCTTCCTAGAGGTATTTCCACTTTTACAGACACACACCTAAACACCTTTGTTTGAACCTGTATTTCTAAAGTATGTTTACTATTGCTAATGATGATTTAAAAGCATGTCTTACTGACTTTTAAAAATCCTCTCCAGAGGACTCTACAGCATTTTAGCATGGCAGGCAGTTACCTTAGAGGTTAACATATTGAATATTTCAGTCAGACACATGAGAGGTAAGATAGAAGGCAAATGAGCAACTGATTTAACGTCTCAAAGCTCCAGTTTCCTCATTTTTACAAGTAAAAAAGAGAAGGGAATGATATATAAGTTGCTGCTGCTGCTGCTAAGTCGCTTCAGTTGTGTCCAACTCTGTGCGACCTCAGAGACGGCAGCCCACCAGGCTCCCCCGTCCCTGGTCCCTGGGATTCTCCAGGCAAGAACACTGGAGTGGGTTGCCATTTCCTTCTCCAGTGCATGAAAGTGAAAAGTGAAAGTGAAGTCGCTCAGTTGTGTTGGACTCTTCGCGACCCCATGGACTGCAGGCCACCAGGCTCCTCCGTCCATGGGATTCTCCAGGCAAGAGTACTGGAGTGGGTTGCCATTGCCTTCTCCAATATAAGTTGCTAAGTGGGTTAATTAATATAAAGGACTAGCCCAGTGCATGGAACATAGTAAGTATTCAGTTAACATAAACATCTATAATTCTGACCAATATTATAAAATATATTTAAGAAAAGTGTGTATAGAAAGATGCATTTGTGAGAAAGTATGTGTTTTGCATTTGAGAGAAAGTATGTGTTTTGCTTAGTGTTAGAGCTAATGTTAATACATTGGCAAATGTCTTGAATACTGTGACATTCAACTGTGAAAACCAATTATTACCCAATTAGAAGCCTCCTCAATTAGGGAAAGATTGGGTCATGTTTTTTAAACACCCACCAGTATTTTCTGCCAACCCCATCTGTGACACACACTGGGGAGACCCCAGTTAGCAGTTGTTTAAGTCATTTTCCTAATGCTGGCATCCGTCTCCTTGGAGACGTCCATCAGAGACTTGTGTTCACATCTTTCAAGTTGCATCTGGATAGGACCATTATGTGATCAGTCTGCTGCTGCATTTCATCGATGGACAGTTTAACATTTGCTTTGCATTATATGTTTAAGCTTGCTTGTAGTAAATAGTTCATGCAATGTATGATTTATTTTTTAAATGATGTAACCATAATGACTGAATATGTTGATTAACTAGAAAGGAGACAATTATATATTTAGCAATTTATCATCTAGGATTAAGAAAATGCATTTAAAACTTAAATTTTAGATAAATAAAAGTGACCATGAATTTCAAAAAATGAGGAAAACAAATAAACACTGCAACATAAATAGAAGGTAAAAGGAAAATGGGATCCTTTCAAAAAACCTATTAATTTATCTTTGATAGTCTTATTTTCATAATTTGAATAGCTATAGCAGCTTCATTCATTTCCAGTTAAATAAAACTGTGGGAATTTAACAGTCAAAATACTCTAAAATTTCCTGTTATCTTTTTTATGTGATTTTATTTATTTTTGGGTGTACTGGTTTTTCTTTTTTGCGCCAGCTTTTTTTTTTTAATTGGAGGCTAATTAATTGGAGGCTAATTACTTTACAATATTGTCATGGTTTTTGCTATACATTCACCTGAATCAACCATGGGTATTCATGTATTCCCCATCCTGACTCTCCCTCCCCATCCCATCCCCCAGGGTCATCCCAGTGCACCAGCCCCGAGCACGCTGCCTCATGTGTCGAACCTGGACTGGTGATCTACTTCACATATGATAATATACATGTTTCAATGCTATTCTATCAAATCATCCCACCCTCGCCTTCTCCCACCTAGTCCAAAAGTCTGTTCTTTACATCTGTGTCTCTTTTGTTGTCTCGCATCTAGGGTCATCGTTACCATCTTTCTAAATTCCATGTATATTTGTTAATATACTGCATTGCTGTTTTTCTTTCTGACTTAATTCACTCTGTATAATAGGCTCCAGTTTCATCCACCTCATTAGAACTGATTCAAATATATTCCTTTTAATGGCTGAGTAATATTCCATTGTGTATATGTACCACAGCTTTCTTATCCATTCGTCTGCTGATGGACATCTATGTTGCTTCCATGTCCTAGCTATTGTAAACAGTGCTGCAATGAACACTGGGGTACATGTGTCTCTTTCACTTGTGGTTTCCTAGAGGTGTCTGCCCAGCAGTGGGATTGCTGGGTCATATGGCAGTTTTATTTCCAGTTTTTTAAGGAATCTCCACACTGTTCTCCATAGTGTCTGTACTAGTTTGCATTCCCACCAACAGTGTAAGAGGGTTCCCTTTTCTCCACACCCTCTCCAGCATTTATTGCTTGTAGACTTTTGGACAGCAGCCATTCTGACTGGCATTAGATGGTACCTCGTTGTGGTTTTGATTTGCATTTCTCGGATAATGAGTGATGTTGAGCATCTTTTCATGTGTTTGTTAGCCATCTGTATGTCTTCTTTGGAGAAATGTCTGTTTAGTTCTTTGGCCCATTTTTTTATTGGGGCACTTATTTTTCTGGAATTGAGCTGCAGGAGTTGCCTGTATATTTTTGAGATGAATTCTTTGTCAGTTGCTTCATTTGCTATTATTTTCTCCCATTCCGAAGGCTGTCTTTTCACTGTGCTTAGTTTCCTTCGTTGTGCAAAAGCTTTTAAGCTTAATTAGGTCCCATTTGTTTAATTTTGCTTTTATTTCCATTACTCTGACTTCTCTCTAGTTTCAGCAAGTGAGGGCTCCTCTCCAGTTGCAGTGAGCTGGCTCCTCCTTGCCCAGTGGCTTCTCTTGTTGCAGAGCATGGGCTCTAGAGCAAGCAGGCTTCAGTAGCTGTGGTACATGGGCTCAGTAGCTCCAAGTCAGGCTTTAGAGCACAGGCTCAGTAGTTGTGGTGTAGGGACTTAGTTGCTCCATGGCACATGGGATCTTCCCAGATCAGGCATTGAACCCATGTCTCTGGCATTGGCAGGCAGAGTCTTTACCACTGAGCCACCAGGGAAGCCCTCCTGTTATCTATTAGGCTCAAGGAAAATAAAGTGTGGTAGTAGGCAAGTGGGAAAAAATTAAGATACTTAATATTAGTATATGATTTTATAGTTTTCATATAAATTATCTCAGGTTTCTGAAAGTTTGATATTTTTAACATCACATGCTAGTAAAGTAATGCTCAAAATTCTCCAAGCCAGGCTTCAGCAATACGTGAACCTTGAACTCCCTGATATTCAAGCTGGTTTCAGAAAGGGCAGAGGAACCAGAGATCAAATTGCCAACATCCGCTGGATCATGGAAAAAGCAAGAGAGTTCCAGAAAAACATCTATTTTTGCTTTATTGACTATGCCAAAGCCTTTGACTGTGTGGATCACAATAAACTGTGGAAAATTCGGAAAGGGATGGGAATACCAGACCACCTGACCTGCCTCTTGAGAAACCTATATGCAGGTTAGGAAGCAACAGTTAGAACTGGACATGGAACAACAGACTGGTTCCAAATAGGAAAAGGAATATGTCAAGGTTGTATATTGTCACCCTGCTTATTTAACATATATGCAGAGTACATCATGAGAAATGCTGGACTGGAAGAAGCCCAAGCTGGAATCAAGATTGCCGGGAGAAATATCAATCACCTCAGATATGCAGATGACACCACCCTTATGGCAGAAAGTGAAGAGGAACTAAAAAGCCTCTTGATGAAAGTGAAAGTGGAGAGTGAAAAAGTTGGCTTAAAGCTCAACATTCAGAAAACGAAGATCATGGCATCCAGTCCCATCACTTCATGGGAAACAGTAGAAACAGTGTCAGACTTTATTTTGGGGGGCTCCAAAATCACTGCAGATGGTGACTGCAGCCATGAAATTAAAAGATGCTTACTCCTTGGGAGAAAAGTTATGACCAACCTAGATAGTATATTCAAAAGCAGAGACATTACTTTGCCAACTAAGGTCCATCTAGTCAAGGCTATGGTTTTTCCTGTGGTCATGTATGGATGTGAGAGTTGGACTGTGAAGAAGGCTGAGCGCCGAAGAATTGATGCTTTTGAACTGTGGTGTTGGAGAAGACTCTTGAGAGTCCCTTGGACTGCAAGGAGATCCAATCAGTCCATTCTGAAGGAGATCAGCCGAGATTACTTTGGAAGGAATGATGCTAAAGCTGAAACTCCAGTACTTCGGCCACCTCATGCAAAGAGTTGACTCATTGAAAAAGACTCTGATGCGGGGAGGGATTGGGGGCAGGAAGAGAAGGGGACGACCGAGGATGAGATGGCTGGATGGCATCACGAACTCGATGGCCGTGAGTCTGAGTGAACTCTGGGAGATGGTGATGGACAGGGAGGCCTGGCGTGCTGCGATTCATGGGGTCACAGAGTCGGACACGACTGAGCGACTCAACTGAACTGACTGAAACAAAGAAACAGACTCTTGAATAGGTGTTTTGATCAACTGGTAACAAACAGGTAGAGCAGACACACAAACTCAGGTCTGATTCCAAGTTCTGTTTGAAGACCTTCATAACTGTCTAACAGAAAATAAAAAGCAATGCACAGACTATAAGTTTATATTAGATAAGGAAACTTCTCAGTCTTAAAATCCTCAGTGAAATAACAACACTGTATATCTAAAACACTAAAGACAGGAGAAAAGGTTGGATGACCTCAAAAGGGTCTTTATAAGCCCCAAATCACGTTTTATAGCTCCCCCACTTTGGCTTTGGTTATCATAAGTTCACGGTCATCAATATAATGCAACAGTTACTCAGGTTCTTATTTGACTAAAGAAAAAGCTGACTGTGAAAACATGACACTCATAATAATCAAACTTTTAAAAGAAGAATAAAAAAAGAAATATGTGTTCACCAAACATCTTGATGAATAGATAGTCTGAATTTCAAAATACAATAATCCTAGATTGGTCCTCTTTATCTCAGTACTTAACAGCACTTGATAAACATTAAATTAGAGCTTTGCTCAGCATGGTTGCTTGGTGAATATTAAATAATAATAAAAATAATCAAAATACCACTGTGAGTCAAAGGAATATTTCTTTTTACTAGATATGTTGCCCCATGTTTACAGCTTTAATAGAATTTAAATGGTATATGCCATGCATACCAACTGTTCCAAAAATTAAGAAACGTGGTAGATGTTTTGTCATCTTAATCACAGTTGGTATTCCATTTTCCTTGGGAAGGTCTACATGCTATTATACAACTAATTCTTTCACTACCTAACCAAATAATTAATATCTTTACAAGCACATCATAAACTATATATTAGTAATAACTCATTATGTACTTAATTTCAATACTAATTGCCCACAGGCTTAATGAGCTCTTCATTGTAATAAGAAAACTGATGTTTATTTTTATTAGATATAACTTCAGTTCAAGAAAACATACTTTTACCAATCTGTGACTCGATTTGATGTTTAATAAAAATTCCGCAGGAGAAAATATTGCCATTGATTGGTTTTAGATGGTTTAAATAAATACTATATGATAGAATATTAAATTAGAAATTCTGACTGATGAGCCAAAACAGAAAAGATGTTGAATTCTGAAACAGTACAAACCTATAGGTAGAATGTATGAAAGTAGTACAAAACTCCAAGTCCACATTAAGTGGACAGGGGTATGAGGTTATGGGATATGAGAAGAGAAGATGGAGGAGCTATTGGTGGAGAGCTCCAGGGAGGAGGAAAGCCCCTCTCCACCAGGGGAAGGGCTGTGCTGCCCCTGAAGACAAGAAGGGCCTTCAGCTGGCCCCTTGTAGAAGTTGAGCTGTGAGTTCTGCTATTCGTGGGCACTAGTGTCTAACCCTTGACTGGAAATCTCTAAGGTAAATACAGGCCAGGTAGGCCTGACCAAAGAGTGAGAAGAGTGGTTACTGCCTTTGTTTCAGCCTGTTCCCAATGTTTGTTGAGGTAAAATTCATCTTTGCTTTCCAAGGAACAGATGTGTTTTCCTTAGAGGGAGAGCCAGCTGAAGGTGGTTGTTTCTCAGTCGCTAAGTCATGTCCAACCCTTTGTGACCCCATGGATGGTAGCCCACCAGGCTCCTCTGCCCATGGAATTCTTCAGACAAGAATACTGGAGAGGGTTGCCATTTCCTTCTCCAGAGAATCTTCCCGACCAAGGGATCAAACCTCTGTCCCCTGCACTGGCAGTTGGCAGGCGGATTCTTTACCACTGAGCCGCCTAGGAAGCCTAAAGTTCACATTGCTGCTGCTGCTAAGTCGCTTCAGTCGTGTCCAACTCTGTGCGACCCCAGAGACGGCAGCCCACCAGGCTCTGCCATTCCTGGGATTCTCCAGGCAAAAACACTGGAGTGGGTTGCCATTTCCTTCTCCAATGCATGAAAGTGAAAAGTGAAAGTGAAGTCGCTCAGTCGTGTCCAACTCTTCGCAATCCCATGGACTACAGCCCACCAGGCTCCTCCGTCCATGGGATTTTCCAGGCAAGAGTACTGGAGTGGGGTGCCATTGCCTTCTCCGAGTCTATCAAATGAGGTTTTATGGAGGTTAACAGTTTTTTGTTTTAATTTTTATTGGGTGTGTTGTTTTACAATGTTGTATTAATTTCAGGTGTACAGCAGAGTGAATCTGTTACACGTATACATATATCCACTGGTTTTTAGATTCTTTCCCTTAGATTCTACTCATTATGTTACAGAGTAATGAGTAGAGTTCCCTGGCAGTACAGTAGGTATTGTTATCTGTTTTACATATAGTAGTGTAGGTGGCGGTAGTGGTATAAAGAATCTGCCTGCCATGTAGGAGACCCGGTTCGATCCCTAGGTTAGGAAGATCCCCGGGAGAAGAGCATGGCAACCCATTCCAGTATTCTTGCCTGGAGAATGCCATTTACAGAGGAGCCTAGCGGGCTACAGTCCATGGAGTCCCAAAGAGTCAGACATGACTGAGTGACTAACACTTTCACTTCCACAACATGTGTCAATCCCAGTACCAAACCAGCTTTATGACAAATGCTAAAGGGACTTCTCCAGGTGGGAAATACAAAAGGAAAAAGAAAACCTGCAAAAACAAACCCAAAGCAGTTCTTTGTAGAGAAGAACTACAGGTAGGCCCTTAGAATCCCAGGATGGAATTAGACTACATTTGCATTGGTCAAGGAAACTGCATTTTGAGAGACCCACCATGGACCAGTGTCCTGGAAGAACCCACAGAGACTCAGCTCCAAAGAGCTGCCAGACCCAAGGAACAGGAAGTCAGCCAGTGACGCTACAGTCAAGTGGGAACTTCTTAGCAACCCTACTTCTCCTCCTGAAACTTATCTTTCTTAGCTTTTAAACTAATGATTGGCGTTGATATAATCAATATTTCAAGTGCATTTTAAATCCTAGTACTTTCCAGAAGCCTTTTTGAGTATCTCTAGATTAAGATAAATATAATTTGATGGCCAAGAGTTACATAGGTAGATTCCTTTAAAGCTGTAAATGACACATCAAGCAAGACATGGAGGAATCAGTTTTTTTCCCTCTCTAGGCAGTGACTTAAAACTCTTCTATTAGGCCTTATCACTTTCTTTTTTTAAGGGGGAGAAGAAATACTGAAATATTTCATCAACTGAATCGCCTCCAGAGGTTTGGGACTGAATTCCACTCACTATGACACATATTGTATATGCAGAATTGTTCCAATGCCTGCCTTGAAAATAGCTTGAGTCACTTGCTCTTTTATATGGAAGCTGGAAACTGAGTTGAAAATAATCTCGAACACTTAGAAAGGAGAGCTGACTTCCTTTCAATAGAAGGGATAGAAATGATGAAAATTCTAGAATGTCATTCTCCTCTCCCTGATAAAACTATAGCCCTTTCCTATAAACATAAACAATGGATCAAGTCTATGGAAGAAGTAAGATGAGGGGTGGGATAGCATCAGATACATTTTAGCAACACAGCTAGTCACAGCTATCAGTCAAATCTTACGGTGATATTCTTTTGATGACTGAGACAATTTCCAGCACAGGCTATGTTTCTAAGTGTTTATTATTTGACAAACATCAGCTTATTTATTGTTTTCTCCATTTTTGAGTTATAATGAATAATTTGGAAAGAGTATATCTCAAAGATATACATATAAATACTATATAATCTTGTGTATATATATGTGTGTATAATTTATTATTATAGCTGATTTCCTGCCTTGGTGTGTACCCATCAATGCTACTACTTTACTTGATGACACTGATAAAGTTGTTTATGTGCAGTGTGCTAAATGATGGTAATATAATTGATAAAATTGGCTTTCACTTACCCGCAAAACAACTACAAAATGAAATGACACAAACATTAGTCTCAGGAATTCTGCCATGAAATTTGATTATTTGATCCTGTGTTAGTGACAGATACTGTATATTCTAATGACACATTAGAAATAAACAGCAACATTTAAAGCTGCTCTCTATTCTTCAACTATTTTTAATGTTCTATTTTGAACAAGGTTTCTCAGAAAAACAACAGCACATAGAAATACCAATTTGTTGCTTTCTGATTTCTTATATACTTTATTTCTGATCAGAGTTCTGTTGTTATATATAAAATGAAAGAATAGTATGGATAAAGAGTAGTATATGGATCAAGGTGCCAGTGATATTGTTAATCTCACACACATGCAATTTCAGACTGATTGAGCCAAGAACACAAAACTTAGTAGAAGTTAACAGGCAGAACAAGAATAGAAGAGCATACTGATGTGGTTTTGCTCCCTTATTTTGATACTTAATGTCCCACCATGGTTCTTTAGTTCCCAAACAAGACAAGCAGTTATTGGTGATACTCTCCATACAGATACTGTCCACCTAGAGTTATGAAAACTTCTGAGAATTCATTGAGAAACTAAATTTTATTCATCACCAGCAATGCTATGCCCTCAAACAAGGTCAGTACTCAGATGGACCTGATCAAAATCTCAAGTTATCTAGGATATATGTATATGTGTGTGTGTGCATGCATCTGTATTCTATCTCACCTAGTGTGTCTTTATTTATGGAACCTGTTGGGAGATGCAACAGAAGTAAATATGATTCTATCCCGTCATAGGCAGATGAGGCTGCGATGACAAATGTAGCCTCGATGAGTGGTTTAAACAACATTCATTAATATCTCACAGTAATGGAAGCTTGGAAATACAAAGATCAAGGTGCTGAAGATCTGGTGTCTGATGAGAACCTGCTTCCTGGTTTTCAGTGTTAGTTTTCTCCTTGTATCCTCATGTAGCAGAGAGAGTAGAGACAAAGTCTCTGCTGTTTCTTCTTATCAAAGGCACTCATTTATGAGGCCTCTGCCCTCATGAGCGACTCACCCCCCAGAAGCACCGCCTCCAAATACCATCGCATCTGGGGATTAGGCTTCAGCATATGAGTTTGATGGGGATACAATCAGTCCATAGCACACCCTCGAGACATTTGCAGCCTTATTCTAATAATGGTGGAATAGAGGAACTGTTTGTGGCTTGAGAACTTAAGTCATCAATGAGCAGGAAATATTTAAACTAGGCTTTAGAGCAGTGCTTTCATTTGAGAAAATGGAGATGGAGACAGAGGAGGCAATAGCGAGTAGAAAATTTCAGACAGAGAGGTGAGTGAAGAGAAAGTGGTAACTCATTTCAAAAACACCCAGAGGCGCATTCTCAGCATCACAGATTGGATGTGTAGAGCCCTGAGGTTTCTGAATGTGAAGTGCACAAAAGCCTTTCCTTTTCTGTTGCACAAGTGAGATGAACTGGCACACAGAATATCTGAATATAAAGGAATCACTAGCAAGTCACAGAACTATTGCATGTGAATATCAAGATTTTGTTTCACATTTTCATTTGGACACATAATATGGTTCGTTTTAGTATTAATTATGTGAAGAAAGAGATATTTTCCATTTTAAAGAGAAATCAAGTAAGAACAGGTTATACACTGCAAATGGTATTAGAGAAATGCCTTAAATGCAAGGGTTCCATAACTTGTTAGAATATGACCAGCTTTTGTCTTTGCTAAAATCTTTGATTTTTATATATTAGTAGTGCAAGTGGAAAGAGGGCATTCTATTGCTTTTTGATGTGATGTAAAAGTCACTGAGTCGTGTCCGACTCTACAACCCCATGGACTGTAGCCCACCAGGCTCCTCTATCCATGGAACTCTCCAGGCCAAGAATACTGGAGTGAATTGCCATCTGCTTCTCCAGGGGATCTTCCCAACCCAGGGATTAAACCCAGTTCTCCTGCATTGCAGGCAGATTCTTTACTGTCTGAACCACTAGGGAAATCCTGCTTTTTGATGGAAGTGTCTAATATACACAAACTAATTGAATACTATGAAGTATTCTTAGTTATTTTTACTGTAACATTTTAGATATATAAAAATATTTACAAGACCATTCAACTATAAATACATAGAGAAATTATTTTTAAAGTCTGGAACATTACAAAACAATTACACTTTACATTTGTTCAGTCAGTAGCTTAGGAACAAACCTATTTGGAACAGCTGGAGCCTAAAACTGACATTTGTTATACACAGAACCAGCTGTTTAAAAATTGTACTTAAACCCCAGTAGTATTCTGTTTGCCAACTGTCCTGTTACATTCTCCTGAAAATGTATTTCAAAAACAAAGAATCCAGAGAGGAGCGGAAATCATTTTGAGAACTTCATCTCTGCTGGTAAGAATATAAAGTTCAGTGTATCTGTAGCCCCTTTTCCTCTTTTCTTTCACTGTGCTTGCAGTCTTATTCCATCAGTATTGCCTGGGCTAAAGCATGGGGCCTTAGTTAATTGCTTTCCATTCTCTTTCCTCACTCCCCACTTCCCACACTTTCTCTACACACATCAGTACAAGCAAACTGATAGCCATTTAGGTCAGTGAAAAACCATGAATTTCTTTTGGAGAATGTTACAATCTCCTAACATTTCTTGGATTCAGCATTATTGTTCTATGACATTTGCTATAAACCCTCAAAAGCCCATGATGCTAAACAGGTGATATTTCCTTTTTCTTACGGAAGCAGAGGATATTAACATATCGCCATGTCTCCTAAGCAAAATATGCCAAGGAATCGATCCAGTGTAGTCTGTATTATACTGCTGAATCATCATTTGGGGGAATAAAATAGAAATAATCTCATCTCTGAAATAGAAATTCATTTGTATATGAATCTTACTAACTTGTGCTCTTATTATGTGTGGTCTATGAACGATATTAGGAAAGAAAATGTTTCTTTGAATTAGAAAGTAATAGGAAGCACTAATAGGATTGGTTTGGGCCAGGAATGGAATTAAATTCTTCCAGTGGTATATGGGTGGTCTCCCTAGAAAATACTGAATGGATCAGATCTTGCCTCCCCTTTTACTGAAATGGAGACTTGTGGAATATTCTAGAGACACAGCTACAAAATTCACGTGCCCCCTCTGTCTTTACCTGACCCTAACTACTGAAGAAGAAAACCAAAATCCAAAGGCAATCAAAGACTGTCACCTTCAGACAGAGGAAAGGGCAGAGCAGTAAGCATGTTTCAAGCTTTGCAAACCATGAAAGTGGATCAACAATGGGGGGAAGTGCAGAGAAAAGATGACCACCAAGGACTACATTTTGGAAGCTGCTGCATTTTCAGAGGAAGAGAGTGAATCAGAAGAGACTGAGGAGCACAGAATAAATGACAAAGGAAACCAGGAATGCGTGATGACATAGACGCCAAGAGATGACAATGTTTCAAGGCAGAGCATGTTATCGGCTTTGTAAACTACTTGCAACTGAGAGATGGAGGTAGATGAGAGTCAAGAAGGAACCACTGGTTTTGCCTGTACGGGACTGAATGGACACTGGGTCCACCCAAAGTCTGGCTGAAGGTGAGAAGAAAGAGTCAGGAGCCACTGGCCACTCTTTCAAGGAGCTCTGCTCTATGATAGCTGGAACGAGATATTAGGTCAAGAGTGGCTTTTTAATTTTTTATTTTGAGATAATTTTAGACTTTCTGAAGAATTACAGAAATAGGACAGAGTGCCCATATACCTTTCACCCATCTTCCCCTAATATGTTAATGTCTGATAGAACTAGAGTGTGTGCATGTTAAGTCGCTTCAGTTAAGACTCTTCGCGACACTATGCACTGTAGCCTGCCAGGTTCCTCTGCCCATGGGATTCTCCAGACAATTCTGGAGTGGGTTGCCATGCCCTCCTCCAGGGGATCTTCCCAACCCAGGGATCAAACCCACGTCTTTTATGTCCCCAGCATTGCAAGACAGGTTCTTTACCACTAGCGCCACCTGTAATAGAACTAGAAAGCATTTATCAAAACCAAAAAGTTACCCTTGGTGCAATACTATTAACTGAAGCACAGAACATATGGAGTATTCTGATCAATGCCTTTTTCTTTTCCAGGATCAAATCCAGGATCCCACTTTGCATCTAGCTGTCAATGCCTCCTTGGTCTCCTCCAATCTGTGACAGGCCCTCAGTCTTCCCTTGCCTTTCATGACCTTGACACTTTTTAGGAGTACAAGATGTATTTTGTAGAATGTCCCTCCTTTGGGGCTTGTCTGATATTTTCTCATGATTAGATTGAATATATGTATTACTGAAAAGGATACCACAGAGGCCATACGCCCTTCTCAGTGCTTCGAATCAGAGAATGCATTATGTCAAACTGTATCTCTGGTTATCTGAGCATAACCACAATGTTAAGGTGGTGTCTTCCGTGGCTTACCTCTGTAATGTGACTATTTTTCCCTTTGTAATTAGTAAATGTTTGGGGGAAGTTACTTTGAGTCCATGAAAGGATCCTGTTTCTCAAACTTCTGCTCAGAAATTTTAACTCCATTGGTGAATCTTGCTTATGGCAGGCATTACTGAGGCATTCCAATGGTACTTTTTATTTTCCTTGTCCATCCTGTATTTATTACGAGAAGTTCATTCTTCTTGAGGAAAGTGATGTCACTTCTTTCCCCATTTATTTAGCTACCTCAGTATTCAGTTATTTACATCAATATGAGCTCTTGGATATTTATTGTATTTTTTGCTTTTATTTGTATCTTTTTAATTCACTGCTATCATTTATTCTGTTGCTCAGGTTGTTTTAACTTCAGCCATTGAAGGCTTTTTCAGGTTGCCTCCTATGACCTTGTCCCAATCCTTATTTTTCTTTCCTTTTTAACAATTCTTTTCCGAGCATGTGTGTGTGTACCTGTATGTGTGTACATTTCCTTCTTTACTGGCACCACAAGAAGCTCATCATGTATTTTGACTAATTCAGCCATGGAATCAACCAGCTCTCCACAGAGTCCTGGTTCTTTTGATTGAAGAATGGTATTTAGAAACTCTCATCTGGCCCTAGGTGTGCTCATTGTTACCATAGTTTCAATGCTTCTAGCCTTCTAAAAGGATGACTTTTAAGATGAAAGATTTTAAAAGTTTTTAATATGTATCGTTTTGATCCAAAATCAAGCAAGAAATTGACTATGCAGGAGTGGTAAAACTTTTAGGAACAAAGTCATTGAGAAAGAAATGGTGATGAGCTTCGAAGCATAGGTGGAGGGATTGGCCTTTGATAGAAACTGGGGCACCATCCATTGTAAAAGAATGAAAGAGAAAACATGGGTTCAGAGTCAAACAGATTTTAATTTTGGGAGAAAATAGGAACATTCCCTTTTCTTGGTGTTGGTTAATGATATATTAGGCAAGGTCGTTAGCTAGCAGTAAAAGAGGAAAGTGAGGGAACATTGAGGAGAGAGGCGTTTAAGAGCATGAACCCTAATATATTCAAGAATTAAAGTAGAATTACAGAATAACATGGATTGCTATTTTGGAATTTGTGGTTATGAATATAAAATGTCACAGCATGGTTGTCTTGCAGGCATGGAGTAGGCAGATAAGCTTGATTAGTCTAGGTTTTTCCAGGTGTCCATAGTTGAGAAGGAAGTGGCAAGGGAAGCGGAGGTGTTTGTAAGTCAGTGCTTCAGGGCTGTAAAGGTGAGCCTGGAATTAAACTAGATAAGAAAATAAAAAGACAAAATGGTATTAGTACTATCAGTCTGTTGTCAGAGGAGAGGGAAATGGCTTTGTTTATAGCTATGAATTGCATTTACATAATATAGTTGAAGACTTTGTAACTGAAATTTGTATCAGGAGCTTTCCTTTGTTTTACAAATAGAGTCCACACTAGCAATGCTACTACCCACTCCAAGCTTTTACCCCTTGACCTTGTCTGTTGACGTCTGATCTCATTTGTCTTAGTCTCTGTCATTCCTTTTTTTTCTCATCATCCTTCTTTTCTGTCAGATTCCAGTATCTCAAGACTATTTCTCAGGTGAGAACATGATTATTTCCTAAAGAGTTGAAACAAGCAAAGAAAAGATACTTCCAAAGTCACAGACATCACACCTAAGTTCTTGTCAGGTGAAGGTGATATTTAGTATGGGGGATCACAGTGAGCTTCCACACGGTCACTAAAATAACAGGTTTGAGAACCACCGACAGCATCATTGCCAATATTCTATCTGAAATCCTCTCCTCTGTCCCAATCAAGGTCATATAAATGAAGCCAGAAAAGTAAAAATAAAACCTTTTCTGTAGGAGACTCCATTAACTGATCTGAAAACAAATTGATGAGAGGATGTGGTTTAATTTTTCACTGGTCAGAGTCATTACTTTGTGAGACATGTTTGGTCACCTTTGATGTGTCAGCTAAATGGCTGTTTCTAAAATTACCTTGACCATTATTCATGAGAGTGTTAGTAATTACTCAGTGGTTAATGAAGTTGGTTTCCAGTTGATGATCGTTAGAAACTGAGCGTGACCCGTTGCACAACAGCATACTGAGCAGAAATCTCAAAAATACCCACCCTCTGATCACTGGTCTCGGTTCTGCCCTGAAAACATTATTAATAGCTCTGGAAAGAGGAAATTGGCTAAAAGAAACATTTCTTGACATGCAGTAAGTCCAATTTCAGTTATTTGCTAGTGATACTATAGCTATTATTCTCTCTCTCTCTCCATTCAAACTAAATCCTATACGTACTATAGGTTATACATTAGCTTGATATCTGGCTCTGTCGACTAAACATCAAAGCCCATGAGGGCGGATATTGTTAGTTACGGATTCCTAGAGTCTGGCAAATGCTGGACGCACAGCAGCCCCTTAAATCAGAATGAGTCAGGCAAACACTCTGACAGCCAGAGTTAGAGAAGACAGAGCACTTTAGCCCACGTCCTGTTTAATCTAAGTCAGTTACCAACTCAGACCACTTCTTTCTACACACAGATAAGGTCTACATAGATTCACAGCATTTCAAACGCAGGAGAAACATGGAAGTTCATCTAATCTGGCATATTCTTTTATATAAAGGAATACGAAAGTATCCCAAAGGGTTAAATTAATTTCCCGATATTACAGCTAGTGTGGTCAAGGTAGTGAAGCCACTAAGTTGAATATTTATGGGGAAAAAAATATTGATGTTCACTCAGTCAACAAAAGGAAAGATGATCTCAGAAGGAGATTTGGAAAAAAAAAAAAAAATTACTTATTTCCCAATCTACAGATCAGAACCTAAACATCTTAGTGGTTTAAGTTTAGGCATAATAATTGGTCTAGAAATGTGTTTATACAACTAGGAATTCATAACAGTTTCAAAGAAATGCTGTTTTGGAACTATTATTTGAATAATTTTGTATCTTACTGTCATTTACTTCAAACTTCTCAATTAAAAATTATACTTTAGAAGGCAAACAGAGAGATTAAAAAAATTCAGTTCCTTTCCTCCCCTTGAATGGAAGACAAAAACAAAAGCTTTCTTCTGGAATTGTTTTTTTTTTTAGGAAACAGGAACATCTATGTAGCTCCTGGTCCTTTCTTTGTGCTCAAAAATGTTTAATAACAAGTGGAGGAGAAATTTTAAAATCAGAATTCCTTTGGCAGAATGCTTTTGAAATTCAGCAGTGAGACATGGTTGGGCAGAACCTCAAATGATTTCAGATCTTTTCTCAGAATTTGGGCAAGAATTATGTTGCTGCTGCTGCTGCTGCTGCTGCTGCTAAGTCTTAAGGACCCTAAATTATAATGAGAAGGATGGAGCTAACATTTATTGAATTTCTACTATGTGCCAGACACTTAGGGGTTTTGTATACTTTCTCACTTGATCTTCACAGAAATCCAGTGAAGTATATATTTGGGAACATTAGCCCCATTATTCCGGAGAAGGCAATGGCAACCCACTCTAGTACTCTTGCCTGGAAAATCCCATGGACGGAGGAGCCTGATGGGCTGCCGTCTATGGGGTCGCACAGAGTCGGATATGACTGAAGCGACTTGCTGCTGCAGCAGCAGCAGCAGCAGCAGCAGCAGCAGCAGCAGCAGCCACCCCATTATTCTGCTGCATTTGCATCAGAAGTAACTTGACCAATATCATTATCAGTTCAGTTCAGTTGCTCAGTCATGTCCGACTCTTTGCGACACCATGAATCGCAGCACACCAGGCCTCCCTGTCCATCACCAACTCCCAGAGTTCACTCAGGATTGAATTTTTTAAAAAGTTTTATTGGAGTATGTTTGATTTACAATGCTGTGTTAGTTTCAGGTGTGTAGCAAAGTGTGTCCAACTCCAAAAGTGTTACTTGATAGAAAGTATTTAGATTCAGCTAACATTGTTTTCTGCAGGAGGCTGGGGAGGGAGAACAATTTGAAAGGTACTTCTTAAAACATTATTCCATTAAATCACGAGAAGCCCATCTTCTCTTTATCTCATACATAATAAATAAACTGGTATTTTTCATGAGGCTGGAATATGCCCTTTTACAACAGGAAAGTGGAAAGATGAGTATTCCCCTTTATGCCAATGACAGAATTTCACTATCATGAACCAGGAGGATCCCGCAAGGCAGTTCAACTTGCTATATAGCTACAGACAGGAATGCCAAAGAAGGTCAAACTACTGCACAATTGCGCTCATCTCACACACTAGCAAAGTAATGCTCAAAATTCTCTAAGCTAGGCTTCAAGAGTACATGAACTGAGAACTTCCAGATGTTCAAGCCGGATTTAGAAAAGGCAGAAGAACCAGAGATCAAATTGCCAACATCGACTGGATTATTTAAAAAGTAAGAGAATTCCAGAAAAACATCTACTTCTGCATCACTGACTAAGCTAAAGCCTTTGACTATGTGAATCACAACAAACCTGGAAAATTTTTAAAGAGATGGGAATACCAAACAACCTTTACCTGTCTCCTGAGAAATCTGTAAGCAGGTCAAGAAATAACAGTTAGAAGTGGACATGGAACAACGGACTGGTTCAACACTGGGAATGGAGTACATCAAGGCTATATATCATCACCTTGCTTATTTAACTTATATGCAGAATACATCATACAAAATGCTAGACTGGAGGAAGCACAAGCTGGAATCAAGATTGCCAGGAGAAATATCAATAACCTCAGATATGCAGATGATACCACCCTTAAGGCAGAAAGTGAAGAGGAACTAAAGAGCCTCTTGATGAAAGTAAAAGAGGAGACTGAAAAAGTTGGCTTGAAATTCAACATTCAAAAAACAAAGATCACAGCATCAGTCCCATCACTTCATGGGAAACAGATGGGGAAACAATGGAAACAGTGACAGACTTTATTTTCTTGGGCTCCAAAATCACTGCAGATGGTGACTGCAGCCATGAAATTAAAAGACACTTGCTCCTTGGAAGAAAAGCTACTACAAACCTAGAAGGCATATTAAAAAGCAGAGACATTATTTTACTGATGAAGGTCCATATAGTCAAAGCTATGGTTTTTCCAGTACTCAAGTATGGATGTGAGAGTTGGACCATAAAGAAAGCTGAGTGCCAAAGAGTTGATGCTTTTGAACTGTGGTGTTGGAGAAGACTCTTGAGAGTCCCTTGGACTGCAAGGAGATCAAACCCATAAATCCTAAAGGAAATAAGTCTTGAATATTCATTGGAAGGACTGGTGCTGAAGCTGAAGCTCGAATACTTTGGCCATCTGATGCAAAGTACTGACTCATTAGAAAAGACCCTGATGCTGGGAAAGATTGAAAGCAGGAGGAGAAGGGGATGACAAAGGATGAGATGTTGGATGGTATCACCAACTCGATGGACATGAGTTTGAGCAAGCTCTGGGAGTTGGTGATGGACAGGGAAGCCTGGCGTGCTGCAGACCATGGGGTCCCAGAGAGTCAGATACGACTGAGCAACTAAACTGACAGAAAAAAAAATAGCTCAACTTTAATTATGTCAAAAACTCAAACTACTGTCTGTGCTAAACTTTCTGCAAAACTCATCTGGTCAGTTCTAAATCACTCTATTCTGCAAGTGCACTCACTGTCTTTCCTGGGGGTACATTTCATTGCTAACTCCTCCTGGCAGGCACACTGTGAATCCACGTGCTGTAAATCAAACATTTCATAGAAGCACTGCTGAAGCTTTTCAGCTACCAGTGTGGGGGACCGTCATCCCAGTGTGAAGCAGCTTTAAGCCAAAAGCATCTCTCGTGTGAGCATGGCTTTTCCCTCAAATGATTATCTAAGAGCCTGAACCCGATCTAAACTTTCTCCTAGAGCAGGACCACAGGCTGCCTCCATGTAGCCTGTCTGAGTGTGTCCGCACAGTGGAGCACCAGAATTGAGATCGCCTTGAGTTCTGAGAAAATATTTTATCCACACAACCTAGATGTTGTATGAAAATGGACACTTGTGTTTTCCACAGGTGATAACTAGCTTTTCCTCATGAGCCTCACCACAGTGGAAAACAAAGACATTTAATATTGCCAGTTAATGGCATCTCTTTGGGGCTAAAACAGTTTCAATTTGGTACAATTTTTGTCAAGTCAAGGTTCAAGTCAGGACCAGCACTGCTTCCTCCTTTTCCCTCTTCGCGAGATGAGTCCTGCACTTCCGGGAGAAGCAGTGGGAAGTTCTCAGCAACACAGGCAGACAAATGGGGAGTCTCTGCTCTGTCTGCTGGTCTCATCGGTGAGGTCATTGTGTGGTCTGTCTGTGCATCCTCCAGCCTCTACGGATGAAAATCCCTCAGGCTCACGTAACTGAGCTTAGTGTCTGCCTTTAGGACTTCGGCCATCACCTCTTGTCACCTGTACTCCCTGGGTCTGATTCTTGTTAGGCTCCTTGGGCAGTAATACCTTCATACCTAGGATGACTTCTCTTGCCCCTAGCACATCCTCCACCTGCAATCCCAGCTTCCTGCTAGGTTTAGGGGGTTACAGAGGAATCTCTAGATCGTTTGCCCTCTGTGCACAAGCTGTTGGTGCAGATTTAAGTATCTCAGGTAGTTGGTCCCTGGATGCCAAACAGAACATGGCAGAAGTCCCCCCTGCTTTCAGCTTTCCATTAAGCTTGCTAAACACCTATTGCCTTTGGGTTTGTGGACACTACTGATAGCCCATCCCTCCTAGGTTTTATGATCCCCAGAGGTGAAGTAGGGACATTATCCTCCTATACTATGTGACAAGGACTTAACCAAAATTCTGCCTCTGACAGGCAGCAAAATTCTCCTATGTACTCTCTACTTCTGCCACGTAAAGGTCTATAGTGCAGCTGCCAAGACCTCGCTCTTAATATAGAAACAGGTGATACAAACAAAAATACAAAATCATATTCTTTCCCTAAATCATGGACCCAGACTATGTATTCGCATGACTCAAGAATTCTCTGTTGTATATCAAACTCTTACTTCTGACTCTTTGTTTCCCTTTTCATTTTTGTTTCAATTCTTATAATTTTCCCAAAGTCAAATGAATGATCCTGGTTGAGTAGAAGGCAAATAAGTTATACGATGAAAAATATGTTAGAATTAGTCACTCAAACTTGTTCAATTCTTTGTGACCCCATGGACTTTAGCTCACCAGGCTCTTCCGTCCATGGAATTCTCCAGGCAAGAATGCTGGAGTGGCTAGCCATTCTTTTTTCCAGGGTATCTTTCTGACCCAGGGATTGAACCCAGGTATCCTGCATTGCAGGCGGATTCTCTACTATCTAAGCCACCAGGGAAGCCCCCAAAATATACTAAGGTGTTCAAAAATTTAATGTTACACTTTGATAATTCATACAACTTTAACCTGTTTTCCAAATTTTAAAGCTATATGGCCCAATCTGCTCTCACTAAAGGAAGGAAACTAAAGAGCAAAAATTATCTTCTATTTAGCTCCTGTTAAAACCAAACCAAGAAAAGAACTATTTATCAAAGTTAAGTGAAGCTTGTGTTGCCACACCTCAAGTACGAGTTGAGTTAAATCACCAGCCAGTTATATCACATACAGTTTGACCTTTGGAAAGCTGTTTAAATGGTGCCCGTGGCTTTTATCAATAGGAAAGTCATAAAAAACGTCTCCCAATTTTGCTTTATTTATTTTGTCCATTATATTATTGAGTTTGTTATGTGGAAATGTAGAATCTAATAATAGGAAAACATCTGTATCTTTTGAGAATTTAGCCTACTTTTACCCTACTTCATTTTTCTGTTCATTAGTCTGTGTATTTTTCAATTTTACTTTTATCCTGACTTGCAGTATATTCAGAGACCAATAGGATGCTTGATCATTTCCATATTTTTTTCTTGAGACCTGTTAATGTATTCCAGTATGTTCTTTTTAGCCACTGTGCACTTTGAGGTATAGATGAGGTATAATTAATGTAAAATTAACCTATACAGGACTCCATGCATTAGGTATTACATGTTTTATAGAGGAGGAAACTTTATGATGTTTCATAGTTGTTTACTAATTTTTGTTGGAGTATGGTTGCTTTAAAATGTGTTAGTTTCTGTTGTGCAGCAAAGTGAATCAGCTGTGTCTATACATATGTCAACTCCTTTTGGAATTTTCTCCCCATTTAGGTCACCACCGAGTACTGAGTAGAGAGTTCCCCGTGCTATACAGCAGCAGTATAGTAGGCTCTTATTAGCCATCTATCTTATACATAGTTTGCTAAGGTCCCACCCCTGGTCATTGGTAAGGCTGGGGTGATAAATCCAGTGTCAGGTTCTAAATCAAGTGCTCTTTCCACTCCACCAAGAATGTTTCCATTTTAAAATACACAAACATCCCCATTTAATCAACCAAACCTTGAATGTTTCAATTTGTAATTTGAAAAAGTATATGATAAATGATTTTAAAAGGATGTTTATATGTGTTTGGAAATTTTTTCTTTACCCTTATTTCAGAGTATTCTTCATGATATAAAGCTGTCTTAAAGAATTAATTAATAAGCATTGACAAACACCAGATCAAAGATCTGGTCACCATCGCTTCAGCTGCTGATGACCATACATGTATTACTGCACAGTAGATGCATAAGAATCGTACATAACATTTACATAAGCAAATATGGATGACTTTTCTTGGGCCACTATAGATTGGCTCCAGTAAACCATGGTAACAACAGTCCCGTTATAGAGAAATGTTTCTACTCCTTCACTCATCAACAGTACGTAGTGGAAACATGGGCTTAACATCTGAGAATTTAATACCCAGGATACAAAGAATAGAAATTTTTCTAAAGATGCCTTGCCTTCCCTAGAAAAATCTCTTTGGGTTATATCTGCTTTAGAGTTCCACATCAAAAAGGCACAGTTTTCCTTTTTCAAGGTAATCTTATGTTCCCAATTATATTTATAGATAAAGGCTTCCTTTTGATTCAAGTAACCGTGCTTATTAAAGAAAACAGAACAAAATAGAAGTCCCCAAAGTGCTATAATTGACTTTTTTAAACAAATTAGTATGGTCCCTAAAGACAAAATGAACCCTGAGAGGAAAAGAGGAGAATTAAGGAGCACATGATGCTGTGAAAGTGCTGCACTCAATATGGCAGCAAATTTGGAAACCTCAGCAGTGGCCACAGGACTGGAAAAGGTCAGTTTTCATTCCAATCCCAAAGAAAGGCAATGCCAAAAAATGATCAAACTACTGAACAGTTGCACTCATCTCACACGCTAGTAAAGTAATGTTCAAAATTCTCCAAGCCAGGCTTCAACAATATGTGAACCGTGAACTTCCTGATGTTCAAGCTGGTTTCAGAAAAGGCAGAGGAACCAGAGATCAAATTGCCAACATCCGCTGGATCATGGAAAAAGCAAGAGAGCTCCAGTAAAACATCTATTTCTGCTTTATTGACTATGCCAAAGCCTTTGACTGTGTGGATCACAATAAACTGTGGAAAATTCCGAGAGAGATGGGAATACCAGACCACCTGACCTGCCTCTTGAGAAATCTGTATGCAGGTCAGGAAGCAACAGTTAGAACTGGACATGAACAACAGACTGGTTCCAAATAGGAAAAAGAGTACGTCAAGGCTGTATATTGTCACCCTGCTTATTTAACTTCTATGCAGAGTACATCATGAGAAACGCTGGACTGGAAGAAACACAAGCTGGAATCAAGATTGCCAGGGGAATTATCAATAACCTCAGATATGCAGATGACACCACCCTTATGGCAGAAAGTGAAGAGGAACTAAAAAGCCTCTTGATGAAAGTGAAAGTGGAGAGTGAAAAAGTTGGCTTAAAGCTCAACATTCAGAAAACGAAGATCATGGCATCTGGTCCCATCACTTCATGGGAAAGAGATGGGGAAACAGTGGAAACAGTGTCAGACTTTATTTGGGGGGGCTCCAAAGTCACTGTGGATGGTGACTGCAGCCATGAAATTAAAAGATGCTTACTCCTTGGGAGAAAAGTTATGACCAACCTAGATAGTATATTCAAAAGCAGAGACATTACTTTGCCAACTAAGGTCCATCTAGTCAAGGCTATGGTTTTTCCTGTGGTCATGTATGGATGTGAGAGTTGGACTGTGAAGAAGGCTGAGCGCCGAAGAATTGATGCTTTTGAACTGTGGTGTTGGAGAAGACTCTTGAGAGTCCCTTGGACTGCAAGGAGATCCAACCAGTCCATTCTGAAGGAGATCAGCCCTGGGATTTCTTTGGAAGGAATGATGCTAAAGCTGAAACTCCAGTACTTCGGCCACCTCATGTGAAGAGTTGACTCATTGGAAAAGACTCTGATGCTGGGAGGGATTGGGGGCAGGAGGAGAAGGGGACGACAGAGAATGAGATGGCCGGATGGCATCACTGACTCGATGGACATAGGTCTAAGTGAACTCCGGGGGTTGGTGATGGACAGGGAGGCCTGGCATGCTGCAATTAATGGGGTCACGAAGAGTCGGCCACGACTGAGCGACTGAACTGAAACGGAACTGATCAGTGACTATTTCCCACCTAGGGACTTTCTGCAGGATTCTGTGTAATCTAAGCTTTTCAATGTTTATTTTGCTTTTCTTTAGAGATAATCCTGCTCTATTTGAGGTCAGACATGAATCATAATTTATGATGCCTGACTGCTTTAAGAAAACTGAAAGCTTCCTACATTATTCTTTAGGTACAACTAGTTTAAAGAAAAGGTTTTCTCACTAGAAAGGCTTTTCCCTTTGTTATTAACAATGTATCACTTTGACTTAATACTACTAGATTTCTAAAGTGACTCATTCTCATGAAAAATGAAGGTGCTATGATTTTAAATTATCACAAAAATGTGAGTTTAAATATTAGTAATTACCCCAAATTTGCACATGACCTAGTAACCCATGTATTACATGACAGAGAATGCATTGCTTAACAAAAAGGACAGTGTATTATGCTTGTGCTTCAAAATCTATTAACACTTCTTTCCCAGGTGAATATACTCTAAATCTGAACCTTTCTCCATGCAGTTTATGATGGTGATGAGGACTAATGGGGGGAAGCAACAGGTGATGTTGCTATTTAAAGATGCTCAGACATATAACTTTCATGCCTTTGCATCAAGTTCATCTTGGTCATTATGTATAGGCATTTCCCACGGTTCCCAGAGGTACTCAGATCACTGTGGGCATGGAATATGTAATTGAGATGTAACAAGATCCTTGGTTGAATAAGTAAATATAAGCTGAGACTTATGTCAACATTTAAATTTCAAATTAGTAGTCTCACCTCCACCAAAAGATGAGCCCCCAGGTTGAAAGGCATCCAATATGCTCCTGTGGAAGAGCAGAGGACAATTACTAATAGCTCCAGAGAGAAGGAAGCCACTGGGCCAAAGTGGAAATGACTCTCAGCTGTGCATGTGTCTGGTGATGAATGTAAATTCAGATGCTGTAAAGAACAATATTGCATAGGAACCCGGAATATTATGTCCACGAATCAAGGTAAATTGGACATGGTCAAGCAGGAGATGGCCAAGAATGAACATTAGCATCTTAGGAATCAGTGAACTCAATGGACAGGAATGGGTAAATTTAACTCAGATGACCATTCTATCTACTACTATGGGCAAGAATCCCTTAGGAAAAATGGAGTAGCCCTCACAGTCAAGAAGAGTCTGAAATGCAGTACTTGGATGCAATCTCAAAAACAACAGAATGATCTCGGTTCATTTCCAAGGCAAATCATTCAGCATCACAGTAATCCAAGTCTACGCCCGAACCAGTAATGCCAAAGAAGCTGAAGTTGAATGGTTCTATGAAGACCTATAAGACCTAGAACTTAACACCCAAAAAAGATGTCCTTTTCATCATAGGTGATTTGAATGCAAATGTAGGAAGTCAAGAGATACCTGGAATAACACAAGAGACCACTTTAAATGTGGACATTACCAAAAGTTCAATATCAAAATCAGATTGATTGATTACATTCTTTGCAACTAAGGATGGAGAAGCTCCATGCAATATGCAGAAACAAGATCTGGAGCTGACTGTGGCCCAGCTTCATCATCTCCTCATAGCAAAATTCAGGCTTAAAGTAAAGAAAGTGGGGAGAACCACTAGGCCATTCAGGCACAACCTAGATCAAATCCCCTATTGTTACACAGTGGATTCAAGGGATTAGATTCAGATGATTCAAGGGATTATATCTGACAGACAGAGTGCCTGAAGAACTACGGACAGAGGTTCGTAACACTGTACAGGAGGCAATGGCCAAATCATCTCAAAGAATAAGAAATGCAAGAAGGCAAAGTGGTTGTCTGAAGAGGCTTAACAAATAGCTGAGGAAAGAAGAGAAGCAAAAAGCAAGGGGGAAAAGTAAACCCAACTAAATGCAGAGTTCCAGAGAATAGCAAGGAGAGACAAAAAGGCCTTCAATGAACAATCCAAAGAAATAGAGGAAAACAACACAAGGGGAAAAACTAGACATATCTTCAAAACTGGAGATATCAAAGGAACATTTGATGCAAAGATGGGCACAATAAAGGACAGAAATGGTAAAGACCTAAGAGAAGCAGAAGAGATAAAGTAAAGATGGCAGGAATACACGGAAGAACCCTACAGAAAAGGTCTTAGTGATCTGGATAACCACAATGGTGTGATCACTCACCTAGAGCCAGAAATCCTGCAGTATGAAGTCAAGCAGGCCTTAGGAAGCATTGCTGCCAATAAAGCTAATGGAGGTGATGGAATCCTACTAAAAATCCTAAAAAAAAAAAAAAGCTTCACTAAATATGAGTAAATTTGGAAAACCCAGCATTGGCCATAGGACTGGAAAAGGCCAATCTTCATCCCATTTCCCAAGAAGAGCAGTAGTAAAGAATATTCAAACTACTGGACAGTTATGCACACTTCCCATGCTAGTGAAGTTATGCTCAAAACTCTTCAAGCCAGGCTTCAGCAGTACTTGAATCAAGAACTTCCAGATGTACAAGCTAAGCTTAGAAAAGGCAAAGGAACCAGAGATCAAATTGCCAACATTCACTGGACCACAGAGAAAGCAAGGGAATTCCAGAAAAACATCTACTTCTGTTTCATTGACTATGCCAAAACCTTTGACTGTGTGGATAACAACAATTTGTGGAAAACTCTGCAAGACATGGGAATACCAGAACATCTTTCCTGCCTCTTGAGAAACCTGTATGCGGGTCACAAAACAACAGTTAGAACCTTATATGGAACAACTGATTGTTCAAAATTGAGAAAAGAGTATGACAAGGCTATATACTGTCATCCTGTTCAACTTATACGCAGAGGACATCACAAAAAATGCTGGGCTGGAATCAAGATCGGCAGGAGAAATATCAGTAACATCAGATATGCAGATGATACCACTCTAACACCAGAAAGTAAAGAGGAACTAAAAAGCCTCTTGATGAGGGTGAAAGAGTAGAGTCAGCCGGCTTAAAACTCAATATTAAAAAACACTAAGATCATGGCATCTGCTTCACTTCATGGCAAATAGAAGAGGAAAAAGTGGAAGCAGTAAGAGATTTTCTTGGGCTCGAAAATCACTGCAGATAGTGACACAGCCATGAAATTAGATGATTACTTCTTGGAAGGAAAGCTATGACAAACCTAGACAGGGTATTAAAAAGCATAGATATCACTTTGCTAACAAAGGTCTATGGTCTTTCCAGTAGTCAAGTACAAATGTAAAAGC
This sequence comes from Budorcas taxicolor, assembly GCF_023091745.1. Taxonomy (NCBI): domain Eukaryota; kingdom Metazoa; phylum Chordata; class Mammalia; order Artiodactyla; family Bovidae; genus Budorcas; species Budorcas taxicolor. Next base: position 18,251,180 of record NC_068918.1, on the reverse strand, counting down.
TGGACATAAAGAAGCCAGAGCACCAAGAATTGATGCCTCCAAACTGTGGTGCTGGAGAAGAGTCTCGAGAGTCCCTTTGACTGCAAGGCAATCAGACCAGTCAATCCTAAAGGAAATCAACCCTGAATACTCATTGGAAGGACTGATGCAGAAGCTGAAGCTCCAATACTTTGGCCACCTGATGCAAAGATCTGACTCATTGGAAAAGACCCTGATGCTCGGAAATATCGAAGGCAGGAGGAGAAGAGGATGACAGAGGCATGAGATGGTTGGATGGCATCACCAGTTCAATGGACATGAACCTGAGCAAACTCCGGGAGTTGGTGAGGATCAGGGAGGCCTGGCTTGCTGTAGTCCATGGGGTGACAAAGAGTTGGACATGACTTAAGAGACTGTGCAGCAACAACAATTCTCACCTCCAACAACAGATAAAAACAAAACAAACTAACAAACAAACTAAATCTCACCTCCAGACTCTTTCCACTTCAATTTTTTCCCCGTTCATTCATCTCCCCTGCCCTTTAAAAAGGTTATTCTCTTTGTTTTCTATGTCTCTATCCTTATCAGGAATTATCAGGAAAGTAATTACCTTGATCGTAATTCATGTTGATGTGGCAACTCATCCAGATACTTGCATTCTTACTCCTTAAAACTCTTTTTGAATAAAAACCCTGGCCTCCTATTTAAGATGCCCTAAGCGGTGGTGGTGCATGGGGTCACAAACGGTCAGACACGACTGAACACACACATAAACGGTGCTGGCAGGGAGGAGACAACCTTCTGTTTGCCTCAAAAATTGTGCTACAGTGTAAACTTACTAACTGAAAATGAAAGCATGGTTCTGTCTAATCATATGAAGTACTTATGTGAAACTGGCTCAAAAAAGCCAGTAGGTGCCAGGTATAAATTCTTATGTTTATTCTTCCTAGCTTAATACATATTTTCTGGTTTAATAATATTTATTGAGTAGATTTAAATCAGGAAATATCAGGGTGGCGGGGGGGAGGATGGTTGACTACAGCAATGACTAATACAGATTTATTCTCTGCCTTTATGGAATTTAAAATCTTAAGCCGAAGAGAATGAACAATTGCAGATATGATGAGTGAGATAAAGCAGCAGCAGGTGTCATGAGTGGGTAGCAGGGCTTCTAACCGAATGCTGACTAGTCATAAAATTGCCCCAAAGTGACAAGCTCAGAAGTAAGACGACTCTCAGGCATCATGGATCAATATTCCCTTTGGTGAGAGACCATCTCATGCTGCCTCAACTAACCCCCCTCAGCATGGTGGGCATGCTGTGATAGTCCTTAGGACTACTTATATACAGCCCAGCTTCCTCTCCATCAGAGCATATGAGAGGTGCTTCCCCTCAGAGTGAGGTGGGGTAATACGATCCTCTCAGTCTGATAGAATGTGAGGGAAAGTGACATGTGTTCAGCTCCAGGCAAAAGCTGTAGTGGTTGGAGAATGTTCTGTCACAAGCTCTCTGCCCCCAGCAATGCTTCTGTGGGGTGGGTGCCATGTCCTGAGTCATCTTGGGTTTTGGTGTGAGGACAGAGGCAGTATGGAGCAGAGCCCCCAGCGAGCCTGTGACGGACAGGAGCCAAGAGTGAGACACACATCTGTGTTTCCCTAGACCACTGAGACAGTGAGGTGGCGTGTCACCGCAGCATATCCGCCCCCACTTCAGTCTGCGCCATCCCAAGTCATTTAGAACAGCGTCAGCATCCACTCAAAGGGCTGTTAGGTCAGAAGCTGAGATCACTATGTGTGGTATTACAAATGGAGCGTTAATGTTTTTGAGTATTGTATTATTTGTTGACAAGGCAATGTGGCATCATAATTAAAAGCATGAAACCTTTGCCAGTCTGAGTTTGAATCCTGAATCTCATACTCACTAGCTGTGTGGACTTCATAAAGTTATTTAGCTTCTGTGTCTTGGTTTCCTCATATTTAAAAGGAATATAATAATGAGGCTACCCCTGTGTGTCTGTTGTAAGGATTAAATGAGAACAGGGCCTGGCACATAGTAATCATGATATAAAGATTGGCTAATACTGTCATAACACTAAATTCTATAAGATTAAAAAAAAATCCCACCTTCAAACTAAGAGGTGTGAACTGTAGTGAGGTTTATTGCTTATCACATTATATCTCAGTGGAAAAATTGGAATATTCTACTCTGAATAGTGTTCTTTGTTAAAATAAAGACCTGAAAAAATGATGAGGAATGAGTATTTCATTTAATTCCAAGACCATTCGAATGATTTCAGTGATTGAAAACTTTTACCACAGTAGGACACCGAAAGTGACTTGGAGGTATCAGGTACAAACATACCTAAGAAAGAAGAGAAACTGAAGGGGGAAAAAGTAAAAAGAAAAGATCATCTGAATACTTCCACATCCCAAATATGACTCTGCTTCTTGGAAGATGTTTCAGAAGCAAGCAGATGATTATGGCGTCAGGCAGGCCCAGCAACTTCCTAGACCCAAAAGTGACAGGAAAGCAAGGATTTCTGGGCAGGTCACCTACAAGCAGAGGCTGAATTCTCTGTAGTGCCCTCATCAGCCTTGATGTGAGGCACTGTCTTGCTTTGGGGCACAGAGCAACATTGAGGCAAGCAGAGTGATTACTGGAGAAGACTCTGGAGCAAAGAGACCATGCTCTAGGAGGCCTTGGGACCCCAGATGCCTGCAACACAAAACGCCATTTGGGGCCCAAATCTGCAACTGAAATAATCGGTTTTAACACATTTCCTTCAGCAGTTTAGCCAACATATCTATGTAGAGTATATAAATAACCCACAGCCATTCATCAGCTCTGTCCTGTGACATTTGCAATCTTATGTTTCACGCAGCCAGCTATTATGTTAAACCTGGCCAATTTTGCATTTAGGCGGCATTGTGAAGTGTCATAGCATTTGATAGAATGGCAAGGTTGTAAATTGCAATCTGGTATGTGGGAAAAAATATTTTAAAAACAATAAAGGTGTTTTTCTTGTTTAGCTGAGTCTCTCCCTCTCAGTATCATTCTCCACATAACAAGATTCAATGAGAAAAAGATCACTGTGATTAAAATGTACTATTTTGTATTTTTCTTAATCTCTGACTAGAAAAATAAAAGTTATAGATTTACCCTACAAGGTAGAGCAGGTGGGAGACAGTTTAGGGCTAACTTCATAGCATCATTTTAACAAGAAACAACTCTTATGTTCTTTTCTGCTGTAACAGCCCATGTTATTTAAAAAATATCCTGGGTACCTCCTTTGCACTTCGGACTATTAACAGCAAGGAGATGCTTCCATAGCTGTCAGCTTTCTGGATAGCAGCTGACAAATTCATGGCCATGAATTCTTCCTATAATAAGTCAAAGCAATGCACACAGTGCCCTAAATTCAAGGGGACAGACTTCAATCTGGGCAGATCTCATATTTTATCACTACACTGTTTTCCTGTCATTACAGAGAAATTTACCATTAAGATTGAAGTATCCTGGATCTGGTGTTTTTTGAGTTTTCTGAAAGCTCAGTTCATAGTCATGTAAATGTGCAGTGACTTTTCAAGTTACTTCTGAGAGTCGAACAATCAACGTAAATTCTTTTAAGTTTCAGCACTTAGAAATTCACATAATACTGTGGAATGGATGCTGGATATATGCTTAGTCATCAAAAACAGAAATTTACCATTGCGGAAAGAGTAAAAAGATTTTTTCCTCCATTCTAGTGCCATTGAGAGACTATCTTATTGGAATAAAAAATGAAGTGCAAATTTGCCGGTACCATCAGACCATCTCAGATCAACAGTCAGCCTGAAATAGAAGAGGCACGCACATGAAACTGATTTTCCCTGATGGTTTAGTTTATTTCAGAGAGAAGAAAACAAATGGGTAGTGTCAAATATGAAAAACTTTGTCTAGATGGAATATTCTCTAAGTTTTTTGGTGCCAAGACCTTTCTACGCTCCTAAAAATGATTTAGGACCTCAAAGAGCTGTACATTATGTGGTTACTGATTACCATATTTAAAACTAAAAATCTTTAAGACTTTTATCCATTTATTTTTCTCATTCCTCTTTATTTTTTAATTTTTATTTTGTTTTGAGGTATAGTTAATTTACAGTGTTATGTTAGTTTCAGATGGACAGCAAAGTGGTTCAGTTATACAGACACATATATCCATCCTTTTTTAGATTATTTTCCCATATAGGTGATTACAGACTATTGAGTTCCCTGTTGTATACACTAGGTCCTTGTTGATTATTTATTTTATGTAAAGCAGTGTATACATCTTAACCCCAAATGCCTAATTTATCCCCTTCCCCTCCTACTTTTCTACTTTGGTTACCATAAGTTTGTTTTCTAAGACTGAGTCTGTTATCTGTTTTGTAAATAAGTTCTTTTTGTACTATCTTTTTAGATTCCACATGTAAATACTATCATATATTTGTCTTTTTCTGTCTGACTTACTTCTCTTAGTATGATAATTTCTATGTCTCTCCATGTTGCTTCAAATGACATTATTCCATTCTTTTTTATCGCTAATATTCCATTGTATAAATGTATCATATCTTCTTCATCTATTCCTCTCTGCTGCTAAGTCACTTCAGTCATGTCCGACTCTGTGCGACCCCATAGATGGCAGCCCACCAGGCTCCCCTGTCCCTGGGATTCTCCAGGCAAGAACACTGGAGCGGGTTGCCATTTCCTTCTCCAATGCAGAAAGTGAAAAGTGAAAGTGAAGCCGCTTAGTTGTGTCCTCTCTAGATGGACATTTATGTTGCTATGTCTTGGCTACTATAAACAGAGTTGCTATGAACACTGGGCTGCATATATCTTTGTGAAGCATGGCTTTCTACTAATACATGCCCAGGAGTGGGATTGCAGAATCATATGGTTGATCTATTTTTAGTTTGTTAAGGAGCTTCCATACTGTTCTCCATAGTGGTTGTATCTAATTATATTCCCACTAACAGTGTAGGAGGGTTTCCTTTTCACCATACCATCTCCAGACTTTATTTTGTAGACTTTGTGAGATGGTCATTCTGACTGGTATGAGGTGATATCTCATTGTACTTTTGATTGGCATTTCTCTAATAATTAGCAATATGGAGCATCTTTTCATGAGCTTATTGGCTAGCTGTATATCTTCTTCAGAAAAAATGTCTTTTTTTTTTGATTGGGTTGTTTTTCTTTTATCTATTGAGCTGTATTCACTATTTGCATATTTTGGAGATAAATCCCTTGTCAGCTGCATTATTAAATATTTTCTCACCTTCTATAGGGTATCTTTTATTTTATTTATGGTCTCCTTGCTATGCAAAAGCTTTCAAGTTTAATTAGGTCCTGCTTGGCTCTTTTTTTTTTTCCTATTAATCAAGGAGGAAGATCCAAAAATTTATTGCTGCAATTTCAAAGAACCTGTGTTTTCCTATAAGAGTTTTATAGTATCTGGTCTACATTTAAGTCCTGAATCCCTTTTGAGTTAATTTTTGCATATGGTTTAAGAGAATGTTCTAATTTTCTTGCATACAGATATTTTCCATGCACCATTTATTGAAGAGAATATCTTCTCTCCTTTGTATAGTCTTTCCTCCTTTGTCAAAAATTAGGTGACCATGGGTGTGTGGGTTTCTCTCTACGCTTTCCATTCTGTTCTATTGATCTGTATTTCTATTTTCTGTGCTAGTATCATATTTTTTTGATTACTGTAGCTTTTTAATATAGTCTGAAGTCAGGAAACCCGATACTTCTAGCTCTAATTTTCTTTCTCAGGATTGCTTTTGCTATTCTAGATCTTTTGTGTCTCCAAACAAATTTTAAATTATTTTGTTCTACTTTTGTGAAAAATACCATTGGTAATTTCACAGGGACTGCACTGAATCTGTAGACTGACTTGACTAGTGTAATTAATTTGACAATATTAATTCTTCCAAATCAAGAACGTGATATATCTTTCCATCTATGTGTCATCTTCTATCTCTTCAACATCTTATCATTTTCAGAGTACAAGTCTTTTGCCTCCTTAGGTAGATTCATTCCTAGGTATTTTATTTTTGATGCAACAGTAAATGGTATTGTTTCCTTAATTTCCAGTCTGAACTTTCATTGTTAATGTACAGAAATGCAACAGATTTTGATACATTAATTTTGTATCCTGCAAACTTACAGAATTCACTGATAAGCTCTAGTAGTTTCCTGTAGTGTCCTTAGAATTTTCTATGTATAATATCATGCCATCTGCACACAGTGAGAGTTTTGCTTCTTCATTCTTGATTTAGATTCCATTTACTTCTTTTTCTTTTCTGACTGCTTGTGGCTAGGGCATCTTAAACTACGTTGAATAAAAATGGTGACAGTAGACATCCTTGTACTGTTCTTGATCTTAGAGGAATTTATTTCAGCTCCTTACCATTGAGTATGATGTTAGCTGTGGGTTTTTCATATGTGGCATTTATTAAGTTGGTTCCCTCTTCGCCCCTATTCTGCAAAATGTGTATTATAAATTTATGATGAATTGTGTCAAACGCTTTTTCTCCATCTATTGAGAGTTTATGTTTTTCATTCTTCAGTTCGTTAATGTGTTGTATCACACTGATTGATTTGTGGATATTGAAAACTTCTTGCATCCCTAGGATAAATCCCACTGGATATCAACCTTTTATTTTTTTTTTCAACCTTTTAATATATTGTTAGATTTGGTTTACAGCATTTTGCTGAGGATTTTTGTGTCTATCTTCATCAGTGATATTGGCCTGTAATTTTCTTTTCTTTTTTTGGGGGGGGGGAGGAGTATAATTTTTTTTTTTTTTAATTTTTATTTTTACTTTATTTTGCTTTACAATACTGTATTGGTTTTGCCATACATTGACATGAATCAGCCATGGGTATACATGAGTTCCCAATCCTGAACCCCCCTCCCACCTGCCACCCCATATATTTTTGTCATATATTTGTCTGGTTTTTGGTATCAGGGTGATGCTGTTCTCACTGAGTGACTTTGGAAATGTTCTCTCCTGTGCAGTTGTTTGGAATAGTTTCAGAAGTGTGTTAAATCTTCCCTAAAGGTTTGATAGACTGCCTGTGAAGTCTTCTGGTCCAGGACTCACAAATTTGATTTCAGTACTTGTGAACAGTCTGTTCGTATTATCTCTTTCTTCCTGTTCAGTCTTGGGAGACTAATTTTAAAGAAGTTTTCCCTTAATTCTAGGTTGTTCATTTGACTGACATATGGTTGCTAGTAGGAGTTACTTATGATCCTTGGTGGATCTGTGCTGCCTTTTGTAACTTCCCCTTTTCATTTCTAATTTTATCGTTCAATGCTCATTCCCTTTTTTTCTTGATGAGTTGGGGCTAAAGGTTTATCAATTTTTCTTATCTTTTCAAGGAACCAACACTTAGTTTCATTGGATCTTTTCTATTGTTTTTTCATCTCTATTCTGTTTATTTCTGCTCTAAACTTTATGATTCTTTCCTTCTGCTAAGTTTGGGTTTTGTTCGTCTTTTTCTAGTTGCTTTAGGTTTAAGCTTAGGTTGATCACTTATGACTTTTCTTGTTTCCTAAGGTAAAATTATATTTCTACAAACGCCCCCCTTAGAACAGCTTTTGTTACATTGCAAAGATTTTGAATCATTGTGCTGTTGTTTTCATATGTCTGGAGGTATTTTTCAGTTTCCTCTTTGATTTCTTCAATGATTCATTGGTTGTTTCATATCATATTATTTAACCTTCGTGTGTGTGTGTGTTTTACAGTTTGTTTGTTTTTTTCTTGTACTTGGTTTCTAATCTCATAGCATTGTGTCAGAAAAGATGTTTGATGTGACTTCAAATTTCTTATATTTATCAAGCTTTGCTTTGCGGCCCAGCAAGTAATCTATCCTAGAGTGTGTCCTATGTGTACTTGAAAAGAATGTGTATTCTGCTGCTTTCTGATGTTATACTCTATGGACATCAATTAAGTCCGTCTGGTCTAATGCGTCATTTGAAGCTTGTGTTTTCTTATTGATTTTCTGGATCATCTGTCCATTGATGAAGTGGGGTGTTGAAGTTCCCCACAAACAACTGTGTTACTGTTGCTGTCTCCTTTTATGACTATTAGCATTTGCCTTATGTGGTTAGGTGCTCCTGTGCTGGGTACATACATATTTACAATTGTTACATCTTCTTGTATTGATCCATTGATCATTACGTCCTTTGTCTCTTTAACAGTCTTCATTTTAAAATCTGATTTTTCTGATACGCATATTGCTACTCCAGCTTTCTTTTGTTTGATTTCCAGTTTGAATGGAATAACTTTTTATATCCCCTCACTTTCAGTCCATATGTGTTCCTAGATCTGAAGTGGGTCTCCTGTTGACAGCATAAATACAAGTATTGTTGTGTATCCATTTAGCCAGTCAGTCTATGTCTTTTGGTTGGAGCATTTAATCCATTTACATTTAAAGTAATTATGTTAAGTTCTCATAGCCATTTTTTTAGTTGTTTAGAGTTTTTGCAAAACCTTTTCTTTCCTTTCTCTTTTGTTTTCTTCTCTTGTGACTTGATAATCAGCTTTAGTAGGGTTTCAATTGATTTTTCATTTTTGTGAGTGTATCTGTTGCAGATTTTTGTATTGTGGTTACCATGAGATTCTGATATAGCCGTCTGTATATACAAGGTTGTTTAAAATTGCTGGTCTCTTAATTTCAAATGCATTTAGAATATCCTGCATTTAAATGTACTCGCCACTTCTCACAATTGCTAGTTTAGGTATCATATTTGGGTGTGGATGATTTCCTACTTTTACTGTATGTTTGCCTTTATTGGTGAGTTTTCCCATTCATAATTTTATTGTTTCTAGTTGTGGCCTTTTCCACTTAGCATTTGTTGTAGAGCTGGTTTGATGGTGAATTCTTTTTGCTTTTGCTTATCTGTAAGCTTCTGATTTATCCATCAAATGTGACTGAGAACCTTGCTGGGTAGAGTATTCTTGATTGTAGGTTTTTCCCCTTTCATCACTTTCAGTACTTCACATAAATTTCTTATTGTACTGTAATGTTTGTGAAAAGTTAGTTATGATTCTTGACCTTGGAGAAGTGGCCCTCTGCAGGACGTGTCCTGTGTTCCAGCAGTATACTTCCCACTCATCACCTGGTATCCAGGAACCAGCTGATCTCAGGGAAGGTTCTGATCTGTGTTTAGAGACTCAGTTCCACAGACTGTAGGACTGTATTTTTCTTGCTTCGAGTGTCTGCCCCCTGGTGGGTGAGGCTGGTCTAGGGGCTTGTGTAGGCTTCCTGATGGTAGAGGTCAGTGACTCCACTGTGAGTGGAGTTGGTTCATGGCCCTCTGATGGGCAATGCCTTGTTAAGGGACATGTTTAGAGGTTGTTGTGGACTTAGGAAGTTTATAAGCATCCTGTCAATGTGTTGGGCTATGTTCCCACCCTGTTGATTGTTTGGTCTGAGGCATCCCAACACTGGAGCCTGCAGGCTGTTGGGTGGAGCCAGATATTAGATACAATGTCCCCAGCAAGATGTCAGCCTTTAGATAAGTACTCCTGTATATGTTTTCCACCAGCTTTTATGTCCTAAAAAAAGAGCCACAAATACCCGCTACCTCCTCCGGAGACCTTCCAAAACCAGCAGGTAGGTCTGGCCCAGGCTCCTATGAAGTCATTGATCTTGCCCTGGGTCCCAGTGTACATGAGACCTTGTGTGCATCCTCCAAGAGTGGAGTCTCTGTTTCCCCCAGTCTTGTCAAGCTTCTGAGATCTGTTGGCCTTCAAAGCCAAATGCTCTAGGGGCTCCTCCTCCTGATGCTATACCCCCAGGATGAGGAGGCTGGCATGGGGCTCAGAACTCTCACTCCCAAGGGAGAACTTCTGGGATATAATTATTCTCCAGTTTGTGGGTTGCCCCCCACCCCCAATGAGGGGTGTGGGAATTAATTATATTGCCAGTGTGTCATTCCTACTGTCTTTGTGACATATTCTTTGTCGTGGGACATAGAAGATCTTTTCTTTGTAGGTTCCTGCCTTCTCTATCAATTGTTGTTCAGCAGTTAGTTGTGATTTTGGTGCTTTCACGGGAAGAGGTGAGCTCAGGTCTTCTGCTCCACTGTCTTGTCTTCTTAGTCTTGCTATGAGTTTTCCTGTCCTTCTACTACAGGCAAAGAGCACCTCCCCACATCCTGACTTGGTCTCAGCCACGTGGCTTGCTGGGCTAACCGAATGTGGGCTGAAAGTCTCAGTGAGCCAGTTCCTAGGTCTTAAGAGGCATCATGTGTCTTCACTGGCCCCCTTTTGCTTTTAACCTTTCCATGAGAAGAGCATCCTCACATCCTCAGAATGCATACCTATCAGGAAAAGCAGAGACCCACCCGCAGCACACAGGCACACAAGCTTAACTACACACACAGCTTGAAGCAAAGGTGCCCAAACACAGTCTGTATCAGGGCATGACATACTATGACCCAGGGGTCAAATCAGGCCTTTTGTTTGTTTTTGTAAGACTCACAGCTAAGAGTAGTTTTTGCATTTTTAAAGAATTCTTAAATAAAAAAATAAATCTGTGACAGACGCCATATCTGGCCTGCAAGTCTAACACTTAGCTTGCTTGCAAAGTCTAACATTTACTCTCTGACATCTAAGAAGTCTGCTGGCCCTTGATCTAGATCAACAGCATCCAGCCAACCAGCAGACCATGAGTGATCCCCACTCAGAGCAGCAGAGCTGGAAGTTAGGGGCAACCTCCAGTCATGTGGGAAATAGATGCTTGTGTTTATTTTACAGCTTTATTGTAACAAAAGCTAGTGATAGAAATGAAAATGTGCATGGTCCCTGCTTTCATACAGCTTGCTTACTGGTTAATGAGACAAAGCATTCTTAGATAATGAAAAGAACAAATACCAATTCTCATACATGTAAAGAACAGAGATATGGGAGATTAGAGGTTTGAAAATAGAAAGTAGGTGTTTAAGAAAGTGCCTGAGCAAGCAGAGAAATGATTAGCTGGGTGTTCAGGTCCCAACTAACAAGTGTTCATGAACTTAGAGTAATACCCATCTGCCCTGCATCTCATTTATTTATTTGTCTTAGTGAGTGTGTAAATGGCCTAAAACACATCGCTGGTTTGATCCAGGACTGAGTTTACAGCCAGGGTGTGATAAAAAGAGCCAAAAGTTACAGAACTCAATGTATTGCCAAGAGTTATTAACCTGAGAATGGAATCCAAACCCCAAGAAGAAAACTCGATAGATTGGGACCTTGCTAAAGTAGTAGCTTAAATATACTGAAGAATGTAAATGTCAGGTTGAATAAGTGCAGCTCACAATGAAGACAAAAACAAGGCTTTATAGCCAGAACACATGTTTTGCCTTGGTGACTGCTGAAGATATATTTCACAAACTTATTAGTCAAACGTTTCACTTTTCTTCTCCTCCTTTCCTTCCTTTCTCATTTTCACTTCCTTTCTGAACACTGCAGGACAATACTTCTTGGAAGACTTTTTTGTTTACGTGAAATATGTATTTATGGCTTTCTTTATATTTAACTATGTCCCTCTAAGAGTTTGCCCTGGTTTAATTATCTCAGATTTAAAATACATATTACTACGTTAAATCCTAAGAAGTCCTGTGTGAAAAAATATCGTAAAAGTTTAACTCAGCATTTCAGAGACTACCAAAATCTTCTATTGCTTAATTCCCATTAATATCCTGCTGAGGAAAACATTTTAGTAAACAATGGTGTCAGCTAATCAATTGAATTAATGTATCTGAGAAACAGTGTGTTAACAGGAGGAAAAGGTATTAATTCATGGAGTCAAAAAGATGAGTCGAAATTCATGGAATCAAAAAGATGAACCCCAAAACAATTAATTCAATGATTCATGCATTTAACAGTTTCTGAGTGCTTGCTACTACCACCACAGAACACGACAAACACAACACTGACTCTACCCACAAGCTAATTAGAGAGACACAGATGGCATGCCACTCCAGTACTCTTGCCTGGAAAATTCCATGGATGGAGGAGCCTGGTAGGCTGCGGTCCATGGGGTCACAAAGAGTCGGACACGACTGAGCGACTTCCCTTTCACTTTTCACTTTCACGCATTGGAGAAAAGAAATGGCAACCCACTCCAGTGTTCTTGCCTGGAGAATCCCAGGGACGGGGGAGCCTGATGGCCTGCCGTCTATGGGGTCACACAGAGTCGGACATGACTGAACTGACTTAGCAGCAGACACAGATAACTAGAGGAAGAGCTGAGACACACAATGGTGAGTACTTACAAAAGTCTATACTGAGTTGTGTTCAGGAGGAAGACCTGCCTCTCTACTGGACATGGTGGTTGAAGCTAAGAGGGGTTGAATGAAAGTTAAGAAAATGTTTTATAGCAGGAGGTAAAACTTGAACTGGGCTCCCATTCTTTACCCTAAATTAAACAAGTTAGGGTAAAATTCTTGAATACAGGGTAATACTAATTGCTAGTTGGTTTAAGGTTCAATTTGGGGGGCAATCCAGATTGGTGAGAATCTTCGCTACAGTGGAAGTTAGAGTTTATTAGAAAGGCCACCTCCAGAGATGGAACTAAAAAGTCTTCTATTATCCAGATCTTGATCAAGATTATAGACTTAGTGCAGCAAATATATTATTTACTGAATTTACTGGTTTTTATTATCACGAGGAGTATGAGAAAGAAGCTTTTCTTGGTAAAATTAAATGTAGTCCAGATTGGCTAAAACATGTTAGACATTCCTCCTCATTTTGTGAGTGGAATCTGAAGCATTTACCCTTTGGAATCGAGCTTCTAATACCCTCCCATAGAAATCTTGTATGCAGCCATTCTTAGGAAGACTTTCCATCTCACCTCAGGCCTCTTTATCCACTACCCAAAGCCACCAAAAAGAAACCTATGCAAGGCCAAATCATGCAAGGTCAGTGCCTAACAAACTCTGTAAAGATACAGAGGCATGAAACGGTTTTATTAATTCTAGGAACTCTAAGTGGTTTCATACAGAATGAAGGAGGAAATGGATATAAAGAAGAAGATTAAGTCTTTAGCACTATCCAGGGAAAACTGGGCCTTAATCACATGTTGAGATATATTATCATTTTAGATGTAATACCTTTTTAGAATGGCAATAGTCACATCAGATTACAGTAGCCTGATATAAACACCCATTTAGACAATCCCACTAATTTCCTTTGGTTTGATTATATATTGGCTTCTCATATAGATTGTATTAAGGTGAGTGAATGTACTAACCAGCTAATCCAATTACTGAAGTCACTTTGGAAGTCATATTACTCAGTAAAATGGGATGCATTGGCATTCTGGTATGCGCTTACTCTCTCTGAAGAGGATAATATCAAACATTCCATTGAGTATGGTCAATTCTGTCTGCACTCAAAGAATCAAGTTTCTGCACACATGAAGTGCAAGCTCAGAACCTTGACTATTGTACCTCACTGCCCTGCGTGACTCATCTTGAGTTCAGTGAGACTCCTGGCTCCCAACCCCAGAAAAATCTGCTCTTATGGTAACACAGGAGAAATGGAAAATGTGGGAGATTTGATAGAGATTGATAATATTTGGGTGGTGAAATGTGAGAAGTTTGTAGTCTGTTAGCAATAAAAGTCAGTTAGTGAAAATAGAAGGGTACTGTTGCTGCTGCTGCTGCTAAGTTGCTTCAGTCATGTCCGACTCTGTGCGACCCCATAGAAGGCAGCCCACCAGGCTCCCTCATCCCTGGGATTCTCCAGGCAAGAACACTGGAGTGGATTGCCATTTCCTTCTCCAGGGCATGAAAGTGAAGAGTGAGAGTGAAGTTGCTCAGCCGTGTCTGACTCTTAGCGACCCCATGGACTGCAGCCTACCAGGCTCCTCCATCCATGGGATTTTCCAGGCAAGAGTACTGGAGCAGGGTGCCGTTGCCTTCTCTGATTGAACGGTGGGGTGGTAGCAACTGGGATGAACTAGTTGTGTCCTGTGTACAATATATATGTTTAAACTGAAAAATCAGTTTCTTAAAAGATTCACATCTCACATTTTTACAACTATATAAACACACCAACCACCTTTCATCCTGCAAAGGGTGAGAAGTTATGAACCAGAGCAGATGCAATCTCTGAGCAGGTTCAGAGAGGTGATGTATTAGGGAAGTAGCAGTGGAAAACTGTGTGCAAATTCATTTTAAAAATAGATTATCTTGAAATATTTCAGGGGACATGATCACTTCTACTGTTGCTCTTGGTCTCAGTTTACAACTAGTCAAAGTAATACTAATATTCACAAATTAACCAGGGATTCAGATCTTTTTGGAAATCTCTAGAAAGTCAAGTGCAGAGGTCTCAAAGTGTGATCAGAGACTCTTTCTGCAAAAGTATTTACAAAATACTAAGACTTCAGATGCCTTTCTTTGTTCACTCCTGAAAAAAATAGAGGAATCTTCCAGAAACTACCTCATGTATGATAATACAATAGAATGAATGCAGAAACAAATACTAAAATGAACGATTTTCTAACAAAACAGAAAGTAAGGAGATCTGCAAAAGTTCAAGTAATATTACTATTTTCATAAATTTCTTTGTATAGGGAAATAATTATTTTTCACTGAAATATGGTTATAGTAAATTCTAATGAGTGAGGAAAGAAGATGTCAGAGTAGAAGGGCTTGAGTTCACTTCCTCTCATGCTGCTGCTGCTGCTAAGTCGTTTCAGTCGTGTTCAACTCTGTGCGACCCCATAGACGGCAGCCCACCAGGCTCTGCCATCCCTGGGATTCTCCAGGCAAGAACACTGGAGTGGGTTGCCATTTCCTTCTCCAATGCATGAATGTGAAAAGTGAAAGGGAAGTCAGTCAGTCGTGCCTGATTCTTAGCGACCCCCTGGACTGCAGCCCACCAGGCTCCTCCGTCCATGGGATTTTCCAGGCAAGGGTACTGGAGTGGGGTGCCATTGCCTTCTCCTCTCATGAAAACACCACAATTACAACTAATTGCTGAACAACTGTCAATAAAAGAGACTGGATAACACTAAAACCGATCTTCATCCAAAGACAAGAAACCGCAACAAAATGGTAGGAGGGCTGCTTTTACGATATAATCAAATCCCACAGCCGCTGGGTATGGGAAACCCAAAACTGGAAAATAATTATATCACAGAGGTTATCCCACAGGAGTGAGGGTTCTGAGCCCACCAGCAGGCTCCCCAGCTGGGGGTCTGGCATCAGGAGGAGCTGCCCCCAGAGCATTTGGCTTTGAAGGTTAGTGGGGCTTGAGCGCCGGAGTTTCACAGACAGGGGGACACAGAGCCTCGACTCTTGGAGGGTGCACACCAAGTTTAACATGCACGGGGACCCAGGGCAAAGAAGTAACTCCACAGGAGCCTGGACTGCACCTACTTGCTGGTCTTGGGGGGTCTCCCGGAAAGGTAGGGATTGGCTGTGGCTCACTGTGGGGGCAAGGACTATGGTGGCAGAAGCCCCAGGGATTATCACTCAGTGTTATCTCTCTGGAGGACTGCCACTTTGGCACCAAGACCTGGCCCCACTCAACATGCTATGGCTCCAGAGCTGGGTTGCCTCAGGTCAAACAACAACAGGGTGGGCACACAGCCATGTCCATCAGCAGACAGGCTGCCTCTAAACGCACCCTTTGGCATGGCCCTGCCCACCAGAGAGCCAAGAACCACCAGTGGGAAGGCACCAGTCTCTCCCACCCAGAAGTATGCCACAAGCCCCTGGACCAAGACCCACAAGGGGGCAGACACCGGAAGATATTCCACTTCCACAGAAACAGATTAAAGGGAAAAAAATGAAAAGAAATGAGGACCATTAGAGAGACGACTGTGACACCACCAAATGCAGCAACATCCACATTATAGTGGGTCCCAGAAGGAGAAGAGAGAGAGATTGGGCTTGAGAGGATATTGAAGAGATAACATCTGAAAATTCCCCTAACGTGGAAAAGGAAGCAGTCATACAAGTTCAGGAAGTGCAGAGAGTACCACAGAGGCCCACCCAAAGGGGGCAACACACCAAGACACATCATAATCAAATGGACAAAACTTAAAGAGAAAACCTTAAAAGCAACAAGGGAAAAGCAACAGATAACATACAAGAGAATCTCCGTAAGGTTATCTGCTGATTTTTCAACAGACACTCTGCAAACCAGAAAGGAATGGCACAATGTATTTAAAGTGGTGAAAAGGAAAAACATACAACCAAGAACACTCTACCCAGCAAGGTTCTCATTCACATTTGATAGAGAAATCAAAAGTTTACAAACAAAGAATTCAGCACCACCAAACAGCTTTACAACAAGTTCTAAAGGATCTTCACTAGGTGGGAAAGGTAAGAAAGTTCACCAGAAAGGCAAACATACAGTAAAGATAGGAAATCATCCGCACACAAATTTGATACCTAAAACAGTTGTGAGAGGAGGAGAGTACAAATGCAAGATAGCTGAAGTGCATACTTAAAACAATCATGTATATACAGACTGCTATATCAAAACTTCATGGTAATTGCAAACCAAAAATCACTCACTGAAGAAGGCAAAGAGGAAGTTAAAAAAAAAAAGGGGGGGGGGAGCTTAAGACAAATGAATATAAAAACGTGATGATCCAAAACTTATGGGATGTTTTGTTTTACCACAAGAGCAGTACTATGAGAGAAGTTTGTAGCAATACAAGCCTACTTCAGAATACAAGAAACATTTTTAACAACCTGACTTTACACCCAAAGCAAGTAAAAAAGAACAACAAAACTCAAAGTTAGTAGAAGGGAAGAAGCATAAAGATCAGAGTAGAAATAAACAAAATAGAGATGAAAAAAGGACAGAAAAGATCAATGAATCTGAAGCTGGTTCTTTGAAAAGATAAAGAAGATAAAGAAAACTGATAAACTTTTAGACAGGCTCATCAAGAAAAAACTGAAAGAGGCTCAGATCAATAAAATTATAAATGAAAAAGTAAAAGTTACAAAGGACACCACAGATATACCACAGATCCTAAGAAACTACTACTAGCAACCATATGGTAATCAAATGAACAGACCAATCGTTAAGTACTGAAATTGAATCTGTTGGTTAAAAAAAAAAAACACCAACAAAAGTCCTGGACCAGGTGACTTCACAGGTGACTTCTGTCAAACATTTAGAGGAGATTTAACAGCTATCCTTCTGAAAAATCGCACAGGGAACACTTCCTAACTCACTCTATGAAGCCACCATTACCCTGATACAAACACCAGACAAAGATTTGACAAAGAAAGAAAATTACAGCCCAGTATCACTGATGATACAAGCTCTACACAGGGACACCACCAGGCGGTTAATACTGAAATCAGACTGATTATATTCTTTGCTGCCAAAGATGGAGAAGCTCTATACAGTTAGCAAAAACAAGACCGGGAGCTGCTTGTGACTCATATCATCAGCTCCTATTGCAAAATTCAGACTCAAATTGAAGTAGGGAAAACCATTCAGGTATGCATGGGTGCTAAGTTGCTTCAGTCTTCTCTCTCTATGACCCTATGGACTATAGCTTGCCAGGCTCCTCTGTTCATGGGATTCTAAGGCAAGGATATTGGAGTGGGTTGCCATGCCCTCCTCCAGGGGATCTTCCTGACCCAAGGATCAAAGCCGCATCTCCTGTGTCTCCTTCATTGGCAAGTGGGTTCTTTACCACTAGCACCCAAATCCTTTATGATTATACAGTGTAGATGACAAATAGAATCATAGATAGATTAGATTTTGTAGACAGAGTGCCTAAAGAACTACGGGACTGATATTCATAACACTGTACAGGAGGTGGTGACCAAAACCCTTCCCAACGAAAAGAAATTCAAGAAGGCAAAGTGGTTTTCTGAGGAGGCCTTACAAATAGCTGAGAAAAGAAGAGAAGCAAAAGACAAAGGAGAAAGGGAAAGATATACCCATTTGAATACAGAGTTCCAGAGAATAGCAAGGAAAGATAAGAAAGCCTTCTTAATTGATCAGTGCAAAGAAATAGAAGAAAACAATAGAATGGGAAAGACGAGAGATCTCATCAAGAAAATTGGAAATACCAAGGGAACATTTCATACAAAGATGGGCACAAAGAGGACAGAAACAGCAAGGACCTAACAGAAGCAGAATACATTAAGAAGTGATGGCAAGAATATACAGAACTGTACAAAAAAGTCTTAATGACCCAGATAACCATGATGGTGTGGTCAGTCACCTAAAAGCAGATCTCCTGAAGGGTGAAGTCAAGTGGACCTTAGGAAGCTTTACTGTGAACAAAGCTAGTGGAGGTGATGGAATTCCACAGAGCTATTTTAAATCCTAAGAGATGATGCTGTGAAAGTGCTGCACTCAATGTGCCAGCAAATTTGGAAGACTCAGCAGTGGCCACAGAACTGGAAAAGGTCAGTTTTCATTCCAATCCCAAAGAAAGACAATGCTGAAGAATGCACAAACTATCATACAATTGTACTTATTTCACATGTTAGCAAGATTATGTTCAAAATCCTTCAAGCTAGGCTTCAGCAATATGTGAACCAAGAGCTTCAATATGCACAAACTGAATTTAGGAAAGGCAGAGGAACCAGAGATCAATTGCCAATATCTGCTAGATCATAGAAAAAGTAAGAAAAAAATTTAAAAGAAAAAAAATCCACTTCTACTTCATTGACTATGCTAAAGCCTCTGACTTTATGGATCACAACAAACTGTAGAAAGTTCTTAAAGAGAAGGGAATACCAGACCACCTTACCTGTCTCTTTAGAAACCTGTATGCAGGACAAAACAACAGTTAGAATCAGACACAGAACAACGAGTTTGAACAGACTAGTTCAAAACTGGGAAAAGAATCCATCAAAGCTGTATGTTGTCACCCTGCTTATTTAACTTCTATGCAGAGTACATCATGCAAAATTCCGGGCTGGATGAACACAAGCTGGAATCAAGATTGGTGGGAGAAATATCAACCACCTCAGATATGCAGATGATACCACCCTTATGGCAGAAAGTAAAGAGGAACTAAAGAGCCTCTTGATGGAGGTGAAAAAGGATCATGAAAAAGCTGGCTTAAATTTCAACAGTCAAAAAGCAAAAATCATGGCATATGGTCCCATCACATCATGGCAAATAGATGGGGAAAAAATGAAAGCACTGACAAATTTTATTTTCTTGGGTTCCAAAATCACTGTGGACAGTGACTGCAGCCACAAAATTAAAACATGTTTGCTCCTTGGAAGAAAATCTGTGACAAACCTAGATAGCATATTAAAAAGCAGAGACATCACTTTGCTGACAAAGATCCATATGGTCAAAGCTATGATTTTTCCAGTAGTTATGTATAGATGTGAGAGTTGGACTATGAAAAAGACTGAGCATCGTAGAACTGATGCTTTCGAACTGTGGTGCTGGAGAAAACTCTTGAGCATCTCTTGGACTGAAAGGAAATCAAACCAGTCAATCCTAAAGAAAATCAATGGTGAATATTTACTGGAAGAACTGATGCTGAAGCTCCAATACTTTGGCCATCTGATGCAAAGAGCTGACACTTTGGAAAAGACCTCAATGCTGAGAAGAATTGAGGGCAAGAAGGGAAGGGGTCAACAGAGGATGAGATGGTTGGATGGCATCACTGCCTCAATGGACATGAGTTTGAGCAAACTCATGAAGATAGTAAGGTACAGGGAAGCCTGGCGTGTTGCAGTCTATGGGGTCACAAAGAGACAGATACGACTTAGCAACCACAACAACATAAATCACTGATGAGGATACACGCAAAAATCCTCAACAAATTATAGCAAACCAAATCCAACAATACATTTAAAAGATTAAACACCATGATCAAGTGGGATTTATCCCAGGGATGCAAAGATTTTTCAGTATCAGCAATCAGTGTGATATACCACATCAGGTTGAAGAATAAAAACCGTATGATCATCTCAATAGATGGAGAAAAAGCTGTTGACAAAATTCAACACTCATTTTTTATAATAAATTCCATAAAGTGGGCACAGAGGGTATCTACTTCAACATAATAAAAGTCATAAATGACAAATTCACAGGAAACATCATTGTCAATGGTGAAAATCTGAAAACATTTCCCTAAGATTAGGAACCAGGACAAAGAAGCCCACTCTCACTACGTATATTCAACACAGTTTAAGAAGTCATGGCCATAGCAACCAGAGAAGAAATGGAAATCAATGGAATCAAGATTTTAACAGAAGCAAAGCTGTCACCGTGTGTAGATGACATGGTGCTCAACCTAGACACTCCTAATGATCCTACCAGAAAACTACCAGTGATCATCACTAAGTTGGTAAGGTTGCAAGATCCAAAATTAATACACAGAAACCTACTGCATTTCTATACACTAACAATGAATGATCATAAGGGAAATTAAGGAAACAATACCATCTACCATTGCATCTAAAAATATCAAGGAGTCAACCTAAAAAGGCAAAACCTGTACTTCAGAAACTAAGATGCTGCTGGAAAAAAAACAGATGATACAAACAGGAAAGATATACCATATTTGGGGATTGGAAGAAACAATATTGTCAAAGTGACTACACTATCCAAGGTAATCTACAGATTCAATGAGATTCCTTTAAAATTATCAGTGGCATTTTTCATAGAGCTAGAAGGAAACAATTTTTATTTGAAAACACAAGAGACCTTAATATCTAAAGCAATTTTGAAAAGAAAAAGGGAGCCTATGGAGTCAGACTCCCTGACTTCAGACTATACTATAACAATACAGTAATCAAAACAGTGTAGTACTGGCACAAAAACAGAAATATAGATCTATGGAACAGGATAAAATGTCCAGAAATAAACCCAAACACCTATAGTCAATCTATGACAAAGGAGGCAAAAGTATATAATGGAGAAAATAGTCTTTTCAATAAATGGTGCTAAGAAAACTGGACAGCGACATGGAAGAGAATGAAGTTAGAACATTCTCCAACACCATACACAAAAATAATGGATTAAAGACATAAATGCAAGACTAGATACTATAAAAGTCTTAGGGGAAAACAAGCACCCTCCCTCTTTAACATAAATTGCAATGATACCTTTTTTGGATCCACTTCCTACAGCAATGGAAATAAAAACAAACACAAATGGACCTAATTAAACTTTAAAACTTTTCCATAGCAAGGGAAACCATGAACAAAGAGACATCCTACAGAAGGGAAGAAAATATTTACAAATGATGTAATTAGTCCCGTTTCCATAGTGTAGCGGTTATCACATTTGCCTCACGAATGATGTAATTAACAAGGAATTTATCTCCAAAATATACAAACATCAAATTGAATTCAATACCAAAAAAACAACCCCCAAAATGGGCAGAAGATCTAACTAGACATTTCTCCAAAGAAGACATATTAATGGCCACAAAGCACATGAAAGGTGCTCAACATCACTAATTATTATAATGAGAGATGTATATCAAAACTAGAGTGAGATATCACTTCACACTGGTCAGAACGGCCAACAAAAACCATCTGTCCATAAAAACTGCTAGAGATGATATGGAGGAAAAGAACCCTTCTGCACTGTCGGTTGGAATGTAAATAGATACAATAGATATAGAGAACAATATATATAGGGTCCTTACACTAAAAATAGATCTACCACCCTGTGATTCTACAGTCCCACTCGTGGGCATGTTTCAGGAGAAAAACCATGCTTCAGAAAGATACACACACCCCAGTGTTCACTGCAGCACTCTTTACAACAGCCAAGATATGGAAGCAACCTAAATGCCCGTGGACAGAGGAATCGACAAAGAAGATGCAGTTCATATATGCAAGGAAATGTTACTCAGCCATAAAAAGAGCAAAATAATCCCCCTTGCAGTAACCTGGATGTACTCGGTATTATAATCTGAGTGAAGTTTTAGTCAGAGAAAGACAAACATCATTTGATATTGCTTAGATATGTAATCTAAAAAACTGATACAAATGAACTTGTTTACAAACAGAAATAGATTCACAGACATAGAAGACAATCTTGGTTACCAAAGGGGTGAAAATAAATTAGGAGTTTGGGATTAAAATATACACATTACTATATATAAAACAGATAACCAACAAAGACCTACCACACACCACAGGGAACTAGGCTCAATATTTTCTAATAACTTATAGTGGAAAAAATGTACATATTTACATATATAACTGAATCACTTTGCTGTACACCTGAAACTAACACTGAAAATCAACTATCCTTCAATAAAAGCAAAGTATAAGGATTCCAAGAAGGATAAAGAATTGGCTCAATAATTCAGTCTCTCCCATCATTTTATATTGAGTATGTAGAATATTGATTGACACACAGTAAGACCTGAAAAATTATTTAACAAATGAAAAAAAGTCTGCAATAACTATAAAATTAACCATGGGAAAGATACAGAGAACGTGTACTCAGTTCTAGGAGCCATGCTAGAGGTTTTACAAATATTATCTTTCCAATTCTTGCAATAGCTGTTGGGGATAGCTAACATACTTCCATTTACGGGTGAGAAAACTGATTCTCAGAAGTTACATAACTTCCTTGGAGTCGACTAATATTAACTTAGTTCGCTGTTCCTGTTCCACAATCTGGGCTTGGTTATTCTAATCCCTGAAATACTGAATTTATCATACTCATTATACATTAGTTTCGACTCCTTTTGATTAGCCTTGAAATCAATTCCTAAAGCACATTACAAATGAAAGGTGGTCATCCAGTGGTGAGAGATGATAGAGGCTATTTTCCAAGGAGAAAAATCAACCAAAAGGGGAAGAACAAGATCTCTGTTCAGCCTTTTTTCCCCACTATCACTGCCAGAAACACTGTGGCAAAAAGAATGAGTAACTGCCTGGAAACTCTTTATTAAAATAAACATATAAATATTTAAGCATCTTCAAAGGCGTGAATAAACACCCAGGACTCATTATTTGTGACCACAGGTTCTACATCTGTTCTAACATTTCCTAACATTGACGCAATATCCTGTTTTGGCCCTACTCTCATTTCTATCAAGTTTACAATCCAGGCTTGATCCTGTCAATACTATCCTCACTTACGGTCAAGAATCTCACACTCATTTGCTCATCCATACCAGTCTCCACCGCAATACCCAAGATGACAGAAGTGTTGGAAAATTTTAATCCACCACATCTGAGATCACAGTATACATTAACCACCCCAAAGTCGGCCCTGATTGCAGACTTGCATCTTACACTTTGTCCCTTGATTCGTTATGACATTCCCTCCCTGCTGTTCTAAACTCTGTATTCCACAGTCTCTCGTTTCACCCCAGCAACTCTACTCTGAGGATGCCTTCACTCCTCATTTATTGACACAGATGATATACGAAGCCAGCGCTCACAGATTTCTTTCTTCATAAAGACTAAATGAAAGTTTCCATTTCCCTATTTATCTTTGTTTTGACCTTAAAAACTCCTTTCCTCTTCCCTATCAGAATATGATAGGCTCTCTCTCCATCTTCTGTTCTC
Source organism: Budorcas taxicolor (assembly GCF_023091745.1). Taxonomy (NCBI): domain Eukaryota; kingdom Metazoa; phylum Chordata; class Mammalia; order Artiodactyla; family Bovidae; genus Budorcas; species Budorcas taxicolor. Next base: position 18,227,686 of record NC_068918.1, on the reverse strand, counting down.
TCTCCTCACATTTCTTCAGTCTTATCTCCCCATCTCCAGCTTTACCACATTTGTTCAACTATCCTTTTTTTTTCTTCTATTCTATCCTTTGGTGTCTTTTATTTTGCCTATAAACATACACACATATTCCTTTTTAATTTTTATTGGAGTATAGTTGATTTACAACGTTGTGTGAGTTTCAGGTGTATGGACTTCTACATACGTCCACTCTTTCTTTCAGATTTTTTCTTATATAGGTTATCACAGAGTTTTGAGTAGAGTTCCTTGTGCTATACAGTAGATCCTTGTTGATTATCTTATATATATATTAGTTTGTGTACGTTAATCTCAAGCTCCTGATTTATCCCTTTCCCCTATCTCATTTCCCCTTTGGTAACCATAAGTTTCTCTCAATATCTGTAATTCTGTTTCTGCTTTGTAACTCAGTTTATTTGTATCATTTTTAAACATTAGATTCCACTTACGAGTGATATCATATATTTATCTTCCTCTGACTTCACTTCCCTTAGTATGATAATCTCTAGTTCCATCCATATTGTTGCAAATGGCATTTCATCCCTTGTTACAGCTGAGTAATACTCCATTGGATACGTGCTACATCGTCTTTATCCACTCCTCTGTTGATGTATATTCAGGTTGCTTCCACGTCCTGGCTATTGTAAATAGTGCCTCAGTGAACACTGGGGTGCATGTTATATTTTCAAATGTATTCCTAAACTAGACAAAATAACTCAAACTCGTAACTCCCACAAGCTGCTTACTCAAAATCTCTGCTCTAACCAATACACTTTCCAAAGCGAGTTTATCAGCCCCTTACTCGTCTACTCATCCTGCCCTTGCAATTTGGTTTCTGACTCAGTTACTCTGTTCTGCTGCTTTGAGAGTGATAAGTAACAAAACCATCACCGAGCCCAGGACCATTTTCCTAGTCTCCATCCTCCTGCGGCGCTCATTACTTCACCTTGTGTGGTTTTCTTCTCTTGATTCTTACACTTGCAGGCTCTTCTGTCACCTTGCAGCACTGTCTATACTCTACGTCCGGTGAAGTCTCTGTCTCCCAGCATACAAACATTTTCTGATCTCTTTGTTCTGCACGCTTTCTCTCAGCACTATATAGTGATTTTCGGTACAGCACCATTTTTTGAGGACGTCCTTTGTGCCAGCCATTGGATGTAGTGATGAACAGAGTATTACCCAGCCCTGGCAGACTCACAGTTACAGAAAAGTAAGCAATCACTGGATTCCACTTGATGACTGCAGTAAATGTATAAGCCACCGAGTATGGAGGAAGTACAGAGAAGTAATGACTTCCCTGGTGCCTACAGAGGATGAGAGGAGCAGGAGCAGGAAAATAGCAGTTTGGAGTAAAGAATGTCCAGGAAATGTTTCCCAAGAAATAATCAGGAAATGAGTCAAAGTGAAACTCAATAATGTGGCTGTGTAATGGGAGAAAATATTAGCAAATGATGCAACTGACAAGGGATCCATCTCCAATATATACAAACAGTTCATGTAGCTCTAGGTCAAAAAAACGAACAACCTGATCCAAAAAATGGGCAGATCTAAATGGACATTTCTCTAAATAAGACATGTTGTTGTTGTTCAGTGTCCCAGTTGTGTCTGACTCCTTGCAACCCCATGGACCGCAGCATGCCAGGCCTCACTGTCCCTCACCATCTCCTGAAGTTTGCCCGAGTTCATGCCCATTGCATTGGATGGAATACCACTGGCCAAAAAGCACATGAGAAGATGCTCAATATCACTAATAAAGAAATACAAATCAAAACTACAATGAAATATGACCTCACACCAGTCAGAATGGCCATTGTTAAGAAGTCTATACATATATGCTGGAGAGGATGTGGAGAAAAGGGAAGCCTCCTACACTGTTGGTGGAGATGTAAGTTGGTACAGCCACTATCGAGAAGAGTTGGGAAGTTCCTCAAAAAACTAAAAACAGAGTTTCCCTATGATCCAACAACCCCACTCCTGGGCATATATCTGGACAAAACTATAATTTGAAAAGATACATGCACCCCAGTGTTCAAAGCAGCACTATTCACAATAACTGAGACATGAAACAACCTAAATGTCTTTCAACAAAGGAATGGATAAAGAAGATGTAATTCATATATACAATGGAATTCTATGCAGTCATTAAAAAGAATGAAATAATGCCATTTGCAGCAACATGGATGAATCTAGAGATTATTCACTTAAGAAAGTCAAATATATATCACTCATATGTGGAATCTAATTTTTAAAAATTATACGAATGAGCTTATTTACAAAACAGACTTACAGGTATTAACAACAAACCTACGGTCACCAAAGGGGAAATGTAGGGGGGCGGATAAATCAGGATCTGGGGATTAAAATATATAAACTACTACATATAACATAGATAACCACAAAGATCTACTGTCTAGCACAGGGAACTCTACTCAATACTCTGTGATAACCTACATGAGAAAAGAATCTGAAAAAGAATGAGAATATGTAACTGAATCACTTTGCTAGATGCATGAAATACGACATTGTAATCAACTATACTCCCAATAAAATAATAATAATAATAAATAATGTGACTGTGTTAAAGGAATGGGATTCTAAAATCTGTGTTTCTCTCTCCCATTCCATAGTCTCAAGAGGCAGTCAGTCCTCCCAAGTATGTGCCACCAAGAAACATCTCCAGCTGAGGCGTTTTTACCCAGTGAAGTTCCTCCTCTTATTTACCCTTGTTGCCCGAGTTTCCTGGCCCTCATAATATGCATTTAGACCTCCTTATTTTGGTAGCTCTCCATCCTCCTTGCCAGCATGGGGTTTGCTGGAACCAGACAATAATCAGATAGTGGAGGAAAGTCTTGACCTCATAAAGGCTAAATGATTGCATTAACTTTGGAAACAAAAGTAGTCAAAGAAACCTAGAAAGTGAAGATTTAATTTTCCAAATAGGATTTTTGATCCCAAAATAGAGACCAGAATAAGGGAAGTGGGATAGGAAAGGCAAAATAAACTGTTCATCTTCCAGAAGTAGAACTTAAGTTCTTTTCTTTTCAAATCCTATAATTAAATATTGATTTAATAAGATTTATCAACACAATAGGGCTACCGTGGTGGCTCTGCGGTAAAGAATCTGCCTATCAATGCAGGAGTCACAGGTTTGATCTCTGGGTTGGGAAGATCCCCTGGAAAAGGAAACGGCAACTGCCTGCAATACAGGAGGACCTGGTTAGATTCCTGAATCAGGAAGATCTGCTGGAGAAGAGATAGGGTACCCACTCCATATTCTTGGGCTTCCCTGGTAGCTCAGCTAGTAAAGAATCCACCTGCAATGTGGGAGACCTGGGTTCCATCCCTAGGTTAGGAAGATCCCCCAGAGAAGGGAACAGCTACCCACTCCAGTATTTTGGCCTGGAGAATTCCATGAACTATATATGGAGTCGCAAAGAGTCGGACACAACTGAGCAACTAACATACATTAACACAATGAGTTCACAACTAGTATGGTTTTTTTCAATATAAATTTATTTTAATTGGAGGTTAATTACTTTACAATATTGTATTGGTTTTGCCATACATCAACATGAATCCGCCACAGGTATACACATGTTCCCCATCCTGAACCCCCCTCCCTCCTCCCTCCCTGTACCATCCCTCTGGGTCATCCCAGCCCCAAGCATCCAGTATCATGCATCGAACCTGGACTGGTGATTCGTTTCATATATGATATTGTACGTGTTTCAATGCCATTCTCCCAAATCATCCCACCCTCTCCCTCTTCCACAGAGTCCAAAAGACTGTTCTATACATCTGTCTCTTTTGCTGTCTTGCATACAGGGTTATCATTACCATCTTTCTAAATTCCATATATATGTGTTAGTATACTGTATTGGTGTTTTTCTTTCTGGCTTACTTCATTCTGTATAATAGGCTCCAGTTTCATCCACCTCATTAGAACTGATTCAAATGTATTCTTTTTAATGGCTGAGTAATACTCCATTGTGTATATGTACAACTAGTAAGTTTTAAAATGACTATCTACTTTCCAAATCATTGCAGGATAGAAAGCAAAACTTTTATCAGAAAGACAAAACAGGGAAAAATACAACTAAAAGTGCACAACAAAAAAGGACAAGTTAGATTATATTTATATAGTAAATGTGCAATTTAAACTTCCTTAGTAAAGGGTAAAAATCTTTGGATTTTTAACAATTTGGTTTTAATCATCTGTTCTTTACAAAAAATATAATTTATAAAAATGCATCAGTTCAGTTCAGTCGCTCAGTCGTGTCCGACTTCTTGCGACCCCATGAATTGCAGCACGCCAGGCCTCCCTGTCCATCACCAACTCCCAGAGTTCACTCAGAGTCGCATCCGTCGAGTCAGTATGAAGATTCTATAAACAGCCTAGGAAACTGGGTTTTAATAAAACATGAACAAAAAGGCCTAGGAAAAGTTCTAGCAAACAATGAAGAATTTAAGACCTAAAGATTTTATATTTTAAGACCTCAATGGCACAAGACAGACACAAAGACGTGAAACAACATACTGGGTGAGATATGCAATGTTGTTTGGGATATTCCGGCCCTAGCATATGCCCCTCCTCGGGATTTTCTGTTGGAACTGGAACCAAGAGCTAAAAGACCAGGACAGTTTCCTACATTGTTTCTTCCATATCCCATACACTGAGACCTATTGATTCCCTCTCTCCTGACCCTCTCAGTATTCACTTTGCTCACATCCCTACTCATTGAACTACTGAAACTGACTCCTCATACCTTACCCCTTTCGCAACTATGGCAAGAATCTTCCTACCTCTAGCCTTATCTCCATCTAATTATTATTTTAAATTCTTGACAAAATAATACTTTGAAAATGCAATGCTGCTCATATTTTTCTTCCTATTTTTAATCTTTTTCTTGTGTCATGCCAAGACGATTTTAAGATTCATTTTAAGAACCACCCAGAGGGATCCCCCTGGCAGATCTGAAGCTGAGACCTGACTTAATATATAGAGCACCCAGCCTAATATAATGAATATTAAATCTATAGATGGTGCACAATTCAGTATGTAATATATAGATATAGCAATAATGTTAAATTCTCCTCCCAAATGAAATACTTCTCTCAAATCCTTTTGACAGTGCAACTAATTTTATTCCAAGCCATGCTGGGTGGAAAGGCTCACTTGTGCCTTCCAGTGTGGATAACAAAGGGGATAGAGGCCTGTTTGCTCTGCTCACAGAGGCTTTTACACTCATGCACAGTTAAAGCTACAAGAGGTAGACATAACCAGAAGCACTTTCTTCAGCTTGGATGTAAATTGAAAAAGCTCCATGCATTGGCATGAACAATCTTAAGCATTAAGGGCAATTTAAAAAAAAAGAGAGAGAGCAGGAAAAAAAAAAAAAACAAGTAGCAGCTGTTGAACTAGAAACGGCAGGAGAGCAGGCAACTGCAGGGCAGCTGTTTTCTATCTGGAGAGCCCTTTGGAAGTGCTTTTGAGGTTCTTCAAATATTTGATGAGAATTTCATGGATGTTGATGCTGTATAAGAAGCTTTAACATTTTAGTGTCCTGCTTAAAGTTTTAAAATTCTGCTAAAACACAGCAAACCTGTTGAAAACTATGGGTGAAAATGGAAAATCCATGGGCTCTGGCGTCTGACTGACTAGGCTTAGTTCCAGGTTCCAGTGGCAAGTACCATCTTGGGCTCCTTAAGCTCTCAAAGCCAGAATTTCCTGATCCATAAAATTCGTCCCTTACCTCACAAGGTTATTGGAGTTACTAATATTTTGTAAAGTACACAAAATGCTTCCCGCATAGTGAGTTCAATCACTCAGTCGTGTCCGACTCTGTGTGACCCCATGGACAGCAGCACACTAGGCTTCCCTGTCCATCACCAACTCTCAAAGCTTGCTCCCTCTCATGCCCATTGAGTCGGTGATGCCATCCAAAAATCTCATCCTCTGTCTTCCCTTTTCCTCCTGCCTTAAATCTTTCCCAGCATCAGGGTCTTTTCCAGTGAGTCGATTCTTTGCATCAGGTGGACCAAGTATTGGAGCTTAAGCTTCAGCATGAGCCTTCCAATGAATATTCAGAACTGATTTCCTTTAGTATTGACTGATTTGATCTCCTTGCTGTCCAAGGGACTCTCAGGAATCTTCTCTAGGACCACAGTTCAAAAGCGTCAGTTCCTTGGGGCTCAGCTTTCTTTATGGTCCAATTCCGGTATCCATACATGATCACTGGAAAAAACATAGTTTTGACAATATGGACCTTTGTCAATAAAATAATGTCTCTGCTTTTTAATATGCTGTCTAGGTTGGTCATAGCTTTTCTTCCAAGGAGCACACATCTTTTAATTTCATGGCTGCAGTCACCATCTGCAGTGATTTTGGAGCCCAAGAAAATAAAGTCTGTCACTGTTTCCATTGTTTCCCCATCCATTTACCATGAACTGATGGGACCAGATGTTATGATCTTCATTTTTTGAATGTTGAGTTTTAAGCCAGCTTTTTCACTCTCCTCTTTCATTTTCATCAAGAGGCTCTTTAGTTCGTCTTCGCTTTCTGCTATAGGGTGGTGTTATCTGCATATCTGAGGTTACTGATATTTCTCCCTGAAATCTTGATTCCAGCTTGTGCCTCACCAGCCTGGCATTTTGCATGATGTACTCTGCATCTAAGTTAAATAAGCAAGGTGACAATATACAGCCTTGACATACTCCTTTCCCAATTTGGAACAGTCCATTGTGCTATGTCCAGTTCTAACTGTTGCTTCTTGACCTGCATACATGTTTTTCACAAGAGAGGTAAGGTGGTCTGGTACTCCCATCTCTTGAAGAATTTTCCAATGTTTGTTGTGATTCACACAATCAAAGGCTTTATTGTAGTCAGTGAAGCAGAAGTAGATGTTTTTTTCTAGAATTCTCTCACTTTTTCTATGACCTGACAAATGTTGGCAATTTGATCTCTGGTTCCTCTGCCTTTTCTAAAACCAGCTTGAACATCTGGAGGTTCTTGGCTCACATTCTGTTGAAGCCTGGCTTGCAGAATTTTGTGCATTACTTTGCTAGCACATAAAATGAGTGCAATTGTGCAGTAGTTTGAACATTCTTTGGCATTGCCTTTCTTTGGGATTGGAATGAAAACTGATCTTTTCCAGTCCTGCGGCCACTGCTGAGTTTTCCAAATTTGCTGGTATACTGAGTACAGCACTTTCACAGCAACATCTTTTAGGATTTGAAATCGCTCAGCTGGAATTCCATCACCTCCACTAGCTTTGTTCATAGTGATGCTTCCTAAGGCCTACTTGACTTCAGACTCCAGGATGTCTCAGTCTAGGTGAGTGATCACACCATTATGGTTATCTGGGTCATGAAGATCTTTTTGTACAGTTCTTTGGTGTATTCTTGCCACCTCTTCTTAATCTCTTCTGCTTCTGTTAGATCCATACCATTTCTGTCCTATTTTGTGCTCATCTTTGCATGAAATGTTCCCTTGGTATCTCTAATTTCTTGAAGAGATCTCTAGTATCTCCCATTCTATTTTTCTTTCCTCTATTTCTTTGCATTGATCACTTAGGAAGGCTTTCTTATCTCTCCTTGCTATTCTTTGGAACTCTGCATTCAAATGGATGTCTCTTTCCTTTGCTCCTTTGCCCTAAGCTTCTCTTCTTTTCTCAGTTATTTCTAAGAGCTCCACAGATAACTATTTGCCTTTGTTCTTGGGGATGGTTTTGATCACTGCCTCCTGTACAGTGTTACGATCCTCCATTCCACATAGTGAAGGGTGGATCAAACTCACATATTTTAAAGTACACAAAGTGCTTCACGCATAGTGAAGGGTGGATCAATGCCAGTTCTCACTATCTGTCTACCTGTCACCATTGTAAGACATACTGTGGTACAGATTTATTCCCAATGTCTCTCGAGGGCAAAAGGATTAGTTTCTTCAGTGATGTTGGAAGAACCTTAGTATCAGTGTATAAAAATCTGCTGGAAAAGGCAGTGGGATGAGTCGGGAGGTTGCAGATTGACACAGATAGTCTACTGACACTGTATATAAGACAGATAACTAAGGAGAACATACCATATAGCACAGGGAACTCTACGCAGTGCTCTGTGATGACCTAAATAGGAAGGAAATCCAAAAGGCAGGGGATGTATGTATACCTATAGGGGCATTAGAAACTAACAACATTGTAGAGCACCTATACTCCATAAAAATTAATTTTTTAAAAATCTGCTGCAGGTCTGTACTTAAGATACAAGATGTAAATGCCAGAGCATTTCTGTGCTTAACTCACGTAAACTGCAAAGCTCCTTTTCTGAGAAAATTGAAGGCAAACTTCCTTTTGTCAGCTTGTTTAAAACTGGACTTTTAAACCTTGGGTAAGACAGAAGCACTTAATCTCTCTTGGCTTCTGTGACCTACAGACCTCTGCAGTACTGGCAGGTTGTAAACCCCCAACCATTCTATTATTAGCTTTTCTTGGATCTGTGAAAATCACGTCTTTGCGCTGTATGTTACTTCAGGTGTATAAAATCACTATACCTTGGATAAAAAGGTAAAATCCCTCCCCTCCATTGAAACTGCCCCTTCTCTTAAAGTGGCATTTGCGAAGTTGCTGTCTGACTGCAATGCTTAGAAACCAGCAAGTGTGGAAGGGCTCATCCTTGGGCTACTTCTAAGATATGTCTTGCCTTGCGAAACCTCCTGACTTTCCATTTCCCTTTGAGCCACAACGTTCAGGCACCTGCTTCTTCAGGCAGTGTGTGCTCCATCCATAGACACAGCCCTGCTGTTGATCTGAGCAGGATTTTTCTGTCCACTGCCACTGGGTCTGCTTCCCGTGCCTCCTCCTGCTGCTGCTAAGTCACTTCAGTCGTGTCCAACTCTGTGCAACCCCCTAGATGGCAGTCCCCCAGGCTCCGCCTTCCCTGGGATTCTCCAGGCAAGAACACTGGAGTGGGTTGCCATTTCCTTCCCCAATCCATGAAAGTGAAAAGTGAAAATGAAGTCACTCAGTCGTGACCCCATTGACTGCAGCCCACCAGGCTCCTCCGTCCATGGGATTTTCCAGGCAAGAGTACTGGAGTGGGGTGCCATTGCCTTCTCCGGTGCCTCCTGCTAGGGAACTGCTTATACCTGTGAAACTTGCCTTCTGAGGAAGCGTCTTTTTCCACCTGTATTTGTTTTGGTAGAGTCCTGATATGAGGCCTCAGTTGATGTTTCTGAAGCCAGTACTGTTTCTCCCTTATTCTCCTCACTTTTCAATACTCTTGGCCAGTGGTTCCCCAAGTATATTTGGTAAACCCCTGGGAGTCCCTGGAAACCTTTTAGGGGGCACATCAGGTAAAAATTATTTTCTTTTTTGTGCTAGTATGTTAGGTACTTTTTTCAGTGTTGATATGTGCAGTGAAAAGGCAAAAGGAATAAAAAACTGCTGGCAAGATTTAAAATTTGTCAAAACAATTATACATTAACCCTAACACAAATAGAGCGTGGAACTAACTGTATTAGTAGATATTGTCTTCTTTATCACTTTGCATTCACAGAAAAGAATGTCACTTTCACTTAGTAATATCTTTGATAATGCAATAAAAATTATTAATTTTATTAAATTTTAGCCCCTAATGACACATGTTTTTAATATTCTGTGTGACAAAATGGAAATTCAGCATAAAACACTTGTGTTGCTCAGTGAAGTGTGATGGTTAACTGGAAGGAAAAGCGTGTGATTGAGAGCTGCAAACTGAACTAGCCACTCTTTTCGCACAACACAATATTTACTTTAAAGAACAACTCACTGATAAAACTTGGCTATACAAACCATATTCTGTATATTTGTCAGACATTTTTGTGAAAGTGAACAAAAACACCTGTCACTCCAATGCAAAAACCTTACATTTTTTGCCAATGATAACATTTGAATTTTCAAGCGAGCATTAAAAAATTTTTTTAAACATATCAACCAGTGAGCTTGATAGCTTGCCAATATATAAAGAAATTTTGATGAGATTCTTGGTAATATTAAAAGATACAATTGGTTGATATTTTGTAATGAAGTGTGTCCAGATTTTGGAAAATCTGAATGGTTCAGTAAACTAGTATTTTCCAGATGAATAATCTATGATTTTACAAAATCATGCATTGGTATGAAAGATCCATATAAAGTTTAAGATGGACCAACAAATTTTACTATAACCAACAAGAAGTTCATTAGCAGGGTTGCAAATATTGGTACATTACAAATAACCTTTAAGAAACTAACACTTATTTTTGCCACTTTATTTTTTTAATTGAAGGATAATTGCTTTACAAAATTTTGTGGTTTTCTGTCAAACCTCAACATGAATCAGCCATAGGTACACCCATGTCCCCTCTCTCACAAACCTCCCTCCCATCTCCCTCCCCATTCCCCACTTTTAGATTGTCAGAGCCCTTGTTTGAGTTCCCTAAGTTATACAGCAAATTCCCATTGGCTACCTATTTTACATATGGTATTGTAAATTTCCATGTCTCCATACATCTCACCCTCCCCTCCCCTCTCCCCATGTCTATGGGTCTGCTCTCTATTTCTGTTTCTCCATTGCTGCCCTGAAAATTAATTCATCAGTACCATGTTTCTAGAGTTCATATATATGCATCACTATGTATCTATATTTCTCTTTCTGACATAATTCACTCGTATAATAGACTCTAGGTTCGTCCACCTCATTAGAACTGACTCAAACGTGTCCCTTTGTATGGCTGAGTAATATTCTATAGTATATATGTACCACCACACATATATGGCATACACACACACACACACACACACACACACACACACACACCATAGTATATATGTACTACCATGAGGTGGTATCTCATTGTAGTTTTGATTTTCACTTCTCTAATAATGAGTGATATTGAGCATCTGTTGAGCATCTTTTCATGTGTTTGTTAGCCATCTATATGTCTTCTTTGGACATATGTCTTCTTTGTAATGGAGAAGGAAATGGCAACCCACTCCAGTGTTCTTGCCTTGAGAATCCCAGGGACGGGGGAGCCTGGTGGGCTTGCCGTCTACGGGGTCGCATAGAGTCAGACACGACTGAAGCGACTTAGCAGCAGCAGCAGCAGCTTCTATGTAAAATGTCTGTTTACATATTTTCCCACTTTTTGATGAGGTTGTTTATTTTTCTGGTATTGAGTTGTATGAGCTGCTTGTATATTTTGGAAATTCTTTGTCAGTTGTTTCATTTGCTATTATTTTCTCCCAACCTGAGGGTTTTCACCTTGCTTGTTAAGAAACTAATACTTATTGAGTACAGTATTGAGTCAAAGAAGAGCCATCCCTCAAACCATATATGAAAGTTAAATCAAAATGGATTTTAGACCTAACCGTAAAACCTGAACGTATAGAGACTTCCCTGGTGGTCCCGGAGCTAAGACTGCATTTTCCCAGTGCAGGCTGCTCCAATTCAGTCCCTGGTCAGGGAACTAGGCCCCACACGCCACAACTAAGAATTCACATGCCCCCAACTAAAGACTGTGTGTGCTGCAACTAAGACCCAACACAGCCAAATTAATTAATGTAAAAATAACTATATAAAACTTCCAGAAGACATGGGAGAAAAGCTTCGTGACTTTTAGTTAGGCAAAAATTTCTTAGGGAAGACACCAAAAACATAATCTATAAAAGAAAACTAGGATAAACTGAACTTTGTGAAATGAAAAGAGAAATATTTTCAAATTATATAGTTGGCAAGGGACTTATAGCCAGACAATACCTGGAATTCTTAAAACTAACAATTAAGAAAATGTCCAATTTTAAAAAATGAGCAACGTATCTGATCAGTCACTTGATCAAAGAAGCTACACATTTGGCAAATTATCGTATGAAAATGTTAATCATTAGAAAAATGCAAACTAAAAGCACAGTCAGCTATTAGTACTTACTCATTAAAACAGTTAAACTGTTTACAATAAAGAAGAAAACAGTAACAAGTACTAGCAAATATATAATGTGAATGGACTCTGACATTCCTGGTCAGAATGCCGATGTTCAGGCCCTTTGGACCACTTTGTCAGTGTCTAATAAAGTTCAGAATACAGTTACCATATGACCCAGCAATCCTACTCCTGAATACCGACCTAAGTGAACTTATGGGCACACAAAAAATATATACATAAATGTGGACAGAAGCTTAATTCATAATCATCAAAAGTGGAAAAAATACAAATTTCTTTTAATTTGTTATTAGACAAACTCTGATACCTCCGTGCAATGGAATTGTTACTCAACAATAAAACGGGACAAACTAGGACATGGATAACTCTCAAATGTACTGTGCCAAGTGAAAGAAGCCAAACAAACAAGGGCCCAATTCTGTTCATATGACTCCATTTATGTAACTTTCCAGAAAAGGCACAACTGCAGTGGCAGAGAACACATCTGTGGTTTCCAGGGGCTAGCATGAGAGGAGGAGTTGCCTACAAAAGGCCACAGGGGCATTAGGGGGTGTGATGGAACTCTTTTATCCACTGACTTGTCAAAACCCACAGAATTATACTAAAAAGGGCAAATTTTGCTATAGGTACATGATTTCATGATAATAACAATAATAGAATGAAAAGTTTTTCAAAAAGGAGGGGGGAAGGATAAGTAGAGGGAAGATCCCAATTCCGCTTATATTTCTACTAAGCTGATAGGGAATGGAGCGGTCATCTGTGGGCAAGTCACTGTGGTCACAGGCTTGTGGTTCACAAGGCCTCATGCCCAGGGCCAGGCCACCAAGCCTAAGTTCACAGAGTGACTCAGAGCACGCAGCACACTTGCTTTCTGCAGGCAGACTTCAAACACCAGGCTGGGGCAGAAGCAGAGTTGCAGGTGACCTGGTCCTCTCCCCATCCTCCAATCAGGCAACTCCCTCTCCAGCAGGAGTAAGGGGTAGGGAAAGAGGCTGGACTGCTTTCAGGAAAATCTCTCTTTGTAGAAAACAATAACAGAAAAGAAAACTTCTCTCCTCATTTTGTCAACCTTTTATGAAAATTTTAAATATACTGGAACCTAACAAAGCATAACTAGGAGGGCTTTTAAAGAGAGGATTTTTTTTTTTTGCATCAAGTGCCCAATCCTCTTAATAGGACTATCTCTAGAAAACTCCTTTTCCTGCAAGAAATCACTAAATGAGTATATTCCCTTGCTTATATGTGGCCCAAGGACATTATGTGGGTTCCATTATAACATCCCCTTTACTTCATGTCATGTAAGTCTCAATGATTTCTCATAGATACAAATTTTATAGCAGCCAGGGATGTCTAACTGTCAATGAATAGTGTGTTAACAGTATAATGGGGAGATAATTAAAAATTACTTCTATTAAATTGATAGTGTATACTATAGCTCCAAGCATGAATTTCCAATAATTTAGTTTCCTTCATCCATTTCATCCCTCTTCTCCCAAGAATTTGCTAAGATTCTTTACTAAGATTCTCATAATTTAAGAAACCCTTTTATTTTAAAAATATTTATGAACAATTTAGAACTTGGAAAAAAAACTGACCCAAAGAATTTAAAAACCTGACGCTTGTATTTATAACTGTTATAGTAATAATCAGACACTTATCACTGAACATATTTATGGTTTCTTTGGATTCACTATTTTTGAATTTTCACCACCAGTTGAAATGACATATCAGGTTCTGAAATGAACCTGTAGGACGGGTCAACTCAATAAATGAAATTCAGTTTCAATTATATATACTAATAATTGGGTGAGCTATGGTAAGTTATTTGGGACTTTGGGCCTATATATCCTTCTCAGGAAAGTCAGCCCAGAGATGCTCAGAGGTGCTACCAATTTGGGATTGTAATGGAGCTCTTGATTCTATTACATGCATCACAGACTTTCTAGGGTACCCCCAGCTGAAAGCTCCTTTAAAATAAGCCTCGGGGACCATAGAGAGATTGATCATGTATCTGAAAGAATGTTTTTTCTGTGGTTTAATCTGTTTGTGCAACCTCTGGAAAATATTTCCTATCTTGACTTATAATAAAAAAAAAGTATTGTTCACAATTCGAAGAACATACTTCAGTGACCTATTTTGGGTGTTTTCTCATTATGGTAAACAATATACTATACTTCATTAATGTCTTCTTATAATTATGCTATTACGTTCCTTATTCATCTATATGTGGAATAGATACAACTCTCTAGTATATAATCATTTAAAAGCAAAAGGCAAAAGACACACTTGTGAATCAGAGCAACAAATATTTATGTAGTTAAATATATCATGCTAATCTTTTATAAATCAATATGAAAGGAAGAGAAATTGTGCAGAACTGCTTTAGCAGAATATAGGTCATTTGTAGGGTTTTCTTTTCACTTCTTTAAAGGAGAATACTAGGTTCTGGAGCACTAGGTTTTATTTAGCATAAAGTATTTTCAGGTACTGCTGGAGAATTCAATAAGTGAATTTTCCAGGTAACTGAACGAAATTTTCATAATCTTTAAAGCTATTTAGTTAACCCCTTTGTCTCTGTGCGAGATATTCCAATATTTATTAAATACTGTAAGATCTTGCTAAGTAAAAAAAAAAAAATGTGAACACCATTTAAACTTTCCTTAATAATCTGCAGCCACTATTCATATTGCATTTCCTCAATTGTAAGAATTCTTCACATTAGGAAGTACCATTGCTACAAAAACAAGTCTTCTAGAAAAATAAACTGGTATTAAATATACTCTTTGATAAGATGCACATGTGTCAAATTCAAAACATTGAAACAGGGGAAAGTACATCAATTCCAGAAATTGTATTAAATCTGAAAATGTTCCCCAAGGGCAGCAAAACACTCTTGCTTCTGACCCTCCCCTCACTACTGGTCAGATTCTCAGCTGCCACTTCCCACCCACATTGCCTCCAGTGTAAACCCCTCTCCGTGCCCTTCTGTTTTGCTGCTGCCCTGAGCTGTTGGCTGTGAGTTGAGAAACACAGATAACAAACTAACCAAGAATCATCTGCTAAATTATAGCCATCAGGTTTTTCCCTGAGACTTTAAGGCCATATTTCAAGGCTGAAGTTTGTCACAACCGCTTCTGTGCTCAGAGTTTTGTGTCATATCCAGCGGCAGAACTGTCTTCCAATGAACTGGAATTGCCAGGAATCTGTACTTTGGCTGGCGTGTTAACTGCATTGTGAATTTTGAAATGTGTTTTATATAGACTACTCAAGTTTGAAGAATCCTGTCTTCTCACTGCTTAAAAGAAATAGATGAAGTGTTTGGCAAAGCAGAAATAGGGAAACAGACACAGAGAACAAATATGTGAATACCCAGGGGGCTTGGGGAGGAATTTGATTGACACATATACTGTTGACTCTATAGGAGATTGATATACACTATTGATACTATGTATAAAATAGAAAATTAATGAGAACACACTGTATAGTAACAGTACAGGGAATTCTATGTAATGCACTGTGGTGACCTGAATGAGAAGGAAGTCCAAAAGGGAGGTGATATATGTACGGCTGATTCATTTTTCAGTACAGGAGAAATGAATACAACATTGTAAAGTAACTATACTCCAATAAAAATCTTTTAAAAAGAAATATCTGAAGAATTAACACAATATACCTTCATTTCTGAACTGACTCAGGAGACACACTAGGCTCTCAGTGCAAAGATACGTAAGAGAGAGAGGGAAGCCACATTCACTGTGCCTTGAGGTCAGCGGTCAGTGGCCTTGAGGTCCCTGGCACAGTGCCCCATATCTGTGGCAAGCACTGTAGTGATATTTTCCAGGGGGTGTGAGAGACTGAGAAATTCAGTCATAAGAGAAATCCAAATCTTGGGTGACTATCAAAGTCATGGAGGAAGCACTGGCATGAGTTCATTGAGCTAGAAGCTTCTTAAGCTCCAGAGGAGCAGGCTGGGATTTCACCTAGGTGGCCAGGTAATTTAAGAATACCTGAAGGACAACTCTGCTAAGTCCCAGGTTTCTAACTGGATCAACAAGAGTAGAGAATAGAATCACTCAGGGATTGCGTGATGTTTGGATTTCTCTCTTCCAAGAGGCAGACACCAGGTATATCAGCAACAAAGAGCAGTCCCAGTCATCATGAATGAGGATGGTGGGGGAGGGGGTGTAGGTCCCCTGATTTGCTTCCTATTAGGGATCTGGTAAGTCCAAACCTGAGAGTCAGGAACACTTGTGCCCACTTCCCTTGTGAACATGTGGGAAATTCTAAAGAAGTCAAGAAATCACAAGCACATGATTGTTTTCAAAGTTTATAATGTCACAAATTGGAATGTACCATTACTATGCAGAGAAATATGGATTTAGCCAAAGGTCTACTTATAAGTCAATCGTTTATAACTCTAGAATCTCCTGGTCTGGGGCAATAAACTCTTGAGGAAAGAAAGATAGAAATGCACATGTGAGAAACAGGACAAGAAATTATTTGAGGAAGTGAGAAGGGTAGAGAAGAAAACTCTACAGAGAGTCTGAAATTGAATATGGAGAAAGCAAGAAGATGAAGCATTGAAGAACTGTGAGAGTCCAGCCCACAACCCACTATATGCTTTTGAGGATGTTTCACAGCCTTCGGCCACTTTCAAACTCTGCCTTTTCTTCCACTGAGATTGGTTTATCTGCTCCCTTTCCCTGTTTATACTTGCCTCTGTCCATTGCTCACGCAATTTTCTACCTCTCTTCTGTTACCAAAGCAGTTTGAAAGGGTTTTTGTCGTTCCTGTTGTTTTTCATACTGTTGCATTAAGGGTATCAGTAAAAATAACAGAGAACCAGAGAGGTAATAAATATTTTCCTCTTCTTTCTCTTTCTCACTGTTATTGTATATTCCACTGTCATTTCACATACTCTGTGAATAAGGAACTCTGCCAAGCTCTGAGGCTAAGAAACGAGGGAAAGTGATTGCAGTGGCCTCTTGAAGCATAGAGTCTGAAGAGAGACATGCACAGAATCACAATGAAATGCCCAATTGTTACAATATCAAGTATACATCAGAAATCTAGAAGAAGGTGGATTGGTCAAGGTCAAGGTATCAGCAGACTATTCACAGAAAAGGAACTTATTAGCTGAAAATCAGATCAAAACAAGCAAAAGTCCCCCCAGAGCCATCAACAACAGCAAAACAAGAGTAAGTGTACCAAATGTCTTAGGTCAAGTTCTCTAGAAGTAGAGTTTGAGACAAGGATTTGATTTGTGGGATTTATTCGGGGTGTATGCTTCAAGGAAAACCTATCACAGAGGGTAAAAAGCAAGAGAGATCAGGGCAAAGAGCTGAGCAAGTGTGTGGTCTCAGATAAAGTCCTAACCACTTAAGGAATTACAACTTAGAATTTTAGTGACCTGCCTAAGATAACATAGTTAATAAAGAGTAAAGCCAACATTAGGGCTTGATGAATTAAATACATATATATACACTTTCCACTATACCAGTATTTCTTCTACAAAGAATAGACCTAAAAGAGACAAGACTTTATGCCTGTTCAGCTTCAATGAGGATAAAGAAAAGTCACTCTAATGAAAATGTCCTTGACATTGAATTTGAGCTAAATCTGGAGTCTGACAAAGGTTGTATTCATTAGCCTTGAGGGCAAAGCAAAACAAAGCGAACAACAACAAAAATACTTTAGGAACTGGCCAGATTTCAGAATTCTAGAGAGTTGTTTTTAGATGATCATATTCTAATATGCATAATAATTTCTTCACTGCGATCTGTTACACCAGGAAAACATTTCAGTGAAGGTTTATATTAATACATGGATAGTGTCATTGGTAAAATGCAGGAACTGAGGAACCCCTGAACTCTGGAAATATACAAGTCACCATCTAAACCATAATAGAGTTATTTTGCATAATCTTCTGCATAATTTTTGATGCCTAAAACTTAACTGAGGAAAGGGCATAAACTGACTCTGCGGAAAGCTAAAGTTTGTATGAGATATAAAGCTCTGGAAACCACTGCTTTAGAGAACTTTAAAGACATCTAATTCAGCTTCTCTTTTTTACCGGGAATTAAGTTACAGGGGCAATGAAAATATTTACCAATACCTGGTCCCATGTTTTGGGCTTCCCTGGTGGCTCAGATGGTGAATAATCTGCCCACAATGCAGGAGACCTGGGTTCAATCCCTGGGTCAGGAAGATCCCCTGGAGAAGGGAATGGCTACCCGCTCCAGTATTCTTGCCTGGAGAATTCCATGGAAAGAGGAGGCTGGTGGGCTATACTCCATGGGGTCTCAAAGAGTCGGACACATCTGAGTGATTAACTCACGTGGTCCCAAGCCATGCTAGCAATACGCTCACATCACAGTTCGATTCTCTTATCATGCAGTGGTTAAGTTTGCTCCCAGAGTTGCCACTTTGTAACCATATAAAATTCAGGCACATTCATCTGCATTAGTGTTTTCTTGCCTTTAAAATGAAAGCAGAATAGTTCATGTAAGATGCTTGGAAAAATTCTGGACAACGTAACTCATAAAGGTTAGATATCGTTATTATCAATACTTTGAACTTCAGGCTAGCTAGTCCTCCACCAAGTCCAAATAGAAGTTCCTCCAGAGACCTCTACTTTCTCATATTCTATCAGCAAACCATTTGATTCTTCCTTTCACTGATACCTTCCCACTATTGCCCGTTCTCCACATCCTAGTCCTTGTACCCTCTGGAACTTCACTTTCACTGTAAACAAACACTTCTAAACCCTTAATCTCACCCCAAAAGAATTCTGCATCAATTTCTTAATTGAAATTTAGCTTTTCGCAAATTCAGATGTCCAAAGGAGATGACGGGGTTATTTGTTGCCTCACCTAGTAAAAGGCCTTAAAAGGTGAAAGTAGAATCAAGAGATTCTCAGCATTCTTCTTATCCTTCACGAACTTGCCCTGTCACCTTCTTCCCTAAAAAGTTTGTTCCCGAGATTTATGTCATCTGACTGTACCACTCTTCGTGGACCCTAATTGTTAACTTCTGAATTTTTTCCTCAGTCTTACCAGTTAGTTGGAGAAGGGGAAACAAAGGAGTTGGCAATGAAGGCAGAAACTTTCTTCCCATCACCTCCCAGAGGTGTATGGACCCCTAGGGAAGCAGAAAGAGAGAGAGGCACTTCCTTGCAAAGTGAGAAAATTATCGGAAAGATAGGATCACTCCTTGAAGAATCTAAGCTAAGAAATTTTAATTTTATTCTAAAAGGTATAGGGAGCTACTCCAGAGTTTTGAACATTGGGGAGAAATAATTATATTTGAATTTTAGATCACTGTGACCTTGCCGTGCAAGGTGTTCCAGAAACTATTGCTACCTGTGACTTATGGCTGTACTCAATTAGACTGCAGATAAGGGGAGAATTTGAGACACAGTATGGAAGTAGATTAACTAGTAAATGGGGAATGTTGAGGGTATAGGGCTTCAGTAGCCTGAAGTAACCTCCAAGTTTCTGTTTTAAGCAGGTAGATAAATATTAATACTTTATATTTTGTCATAATGAGAGTTCCTAATGTACAGGGTTATTGTAAACATTGAATGAGTTTATGCAGTTAAAGGGCTTTCAACCATTTCTGGCATGAAGTCTTTTATTTGCAGAGATCTTGTCTCTATAGAGGCAGTTACTACAGTGAGAGGGAGAAGAAAAGAGGTGAGCCCTCATGATCAATTGATTCTGGACATGACTTAGGAGTGGAAACCCTGCATGACCTCCAATCAGATAATACAGAACTCAACATTCAACTAAACACATTAACATGGAGCATAGATTGAGAAGTCTTAAGTATAGTGAAAGTCATTCATTTAAATCATTAAATCTACTTAAATGTAAATACAGTGAAATGATTACTGAACCAAGAACAAAGCCCCGAGCAAATCAATGTTTAGAGAGGAGGCAGAGAGAGAGAGGAACCTGAGATAAAATGCCGTAGACTGAAGTTCAGGGGATAACCACTGACAGCAAGAGAACAGAGTTCAAAGAAGGAAGTAAGGTCAGCACTGTAAAAATGTTGCAGAAATGTAATTAGAGTAAGAACTTAAGTGTGTATAATGAAGTAGGTCAAAAAGAGGATGCTCATCAATATACCGAGGGATATTTCCATAGAGTAGCAGGATTTGATACCTTGATTTCGGCATGTTGAGATCTGTGGACAAGAGGAAGTAAAAGAATGAAATTTATTTTTCCAACTTTTGCTTGAGAAAGGAATCAAGGAGAGATGAGTGTGGCTAGAGGGAAATGTGAGTTTTTGTTTTTTTAACTAGAGGGACTTTAACTCTCATACTTCTATTTTTGTGGAAGAGCAAGAGAGAGGAAAGTGGGAAGAGGCTGAGGACAGAGGAAAGGATGGAGATTGATAGAAAAGGAATGATTACCTTAGGAAAAAGAACACCTCCTCCCCTGGTACAGGGTGAAAGGTGAAAAGATAAGCACCAGCAGTGATATGAATATTATTGCCAAGGGATAAAACTGAGATACTTTTCTCCCAATGAGATCTTGGCTTCCCTTGCGGTGCAGAGGTTAAAGCATCTGCCTGCAATGTGGGAGACCTGGGTTCAATCCCTGGGTCAGGAAGATCCCCTGGAGAAGGAAATGGCAACCCACTCCAGTATTCTTGCCTGGAGAATCCCATGGACGGAGGAGCTTGGTGGGCTACAGTCCATGGGTCGCAAAGAGTCGGACACGACTCAGCGACTTCACTTTCTTTCTCCCAATGGGCTGAGTGAAGTGAGAACCAGAGTAATCTATTAGGACACAGTAAAAAGTATTGGACGTTTGAAGAGAAATCTAACAGTCTGAAATAAAAGCAGAACAAAAGAAAAGCTGGCTAGGTTTAGGTAAGAAGATTTTGAGGCCACCCTAAGGACACAACTGAAATCAGAAATCATGAATTTCTGGTGGCTTCTTTACACAAGGTCTACTGGTTTGGGTATGAAGGTTCTCTTCTTACTGCATACGCGCCATGATTATTGCTCAGACCCCTTGCCTAAGCTCTGATCTCTATGATTTTCCACTTTACCTGGATCTTTCTTGGATCCCATTACAGGACTTGACTCCTGATCCACCTGACATTCCTCAGGTGGTGCTAGTGGTCAAGAACCTGCCTGCCAATGCAGGAGACATAAGAGACACAGGTTCAATCCCTAGGTCAGGAAGATTCCCCCGGAGGAGGGCATGGCAACCCACTCCAGCATTCTTGCCTGGAGAATCCAATGGACAGAGGAGCCTGAGGGGGCTATAGTTCATGGGACTGCAAAGAGTCAGACATGCCTGAGCGACTTAGCACGCACGCACGATGTTCTGACAACCGCAAGATGGCTCCTGCTTAAAGCTAGGCTACCAGGCAAACCTCCCTTGAGGATCTGAGAACAACCATTTCACAAGCAAGTGATCGCTAACCCTGGTTTTGTGAAACCCCAGGGTATTTCTAGATATCTCAGGGAACTTCTTGAGATTATGTTTCCTAGCACTATGTTAAATTCACTTTAATAGATACACTTAGGGAAAAGGGAAGGAAAAGTAAAAATGAACATTAATAAGGAATGAAACTTCTAATACAATTTAGCCTATTTTGATAATAGGATGTTGTGTGTTGCTTACTAACATTTTTCCCCACCCAATTAAACAGTGAGCAGTGCAGAGACTACAGCAGAGCTTTGAGAAAGACAATGGCACTGACTTCTCCAGAACATTTCACAGAAGGCATGTGTCTTTATGTACAACTGCCAGGGTTCCTAGCAACTAGAGACACCAAACTGACTTGGTATCCTTGACCATTAGATATGTAAAGCAGGAGTGGTGATTAGGGTGGGGGAGAGGGTGGGGGGATAGGAAGAGGAGGGAGGTATGAAGAGTTTTCCACTTGGGAAAGCGCAGTATCCATGAAAAGTGGTTCTCATGTCACATGACTTCCCAGAGGCTAGACGAGTTGTTCTCCTGGGGAAAGTGAATGGGAACCTTAACAATTATGCAGCTTGTTCATTTGCGGGTAAGAGAGAAAGACTGATCCCCTGGTCTTCCAATTTGATGTCTGCTTAGCTTGGGCTTTGATGACTTGCCTGCTGCTGCTGCTGCTGCTAAGTCGCATCAGTCGTGTCCGACTCTGTGCGACCCCATAGACGGCAGCCCACCAGGCTCCCCCGTCCCTGGGATTCTCCAGGCAAGAACACTGGAGTGGGTTGCCATTTCCTTCTCCAATGCATGAAAGTGAAAAGTGAAAGTGAAGTCGCTCAGTCGTGTCCGACTCAGCGACCTCATGGACTGCCGCCTTCCAGGCTCCTCCGTCCATGGGATTTCCCAGGCAAGAGTACTGGAGTGGGGTGCCATTGCCTTCTCCGGATGACTTGCCTGTTGCTATCTAAATATGGGGAGGAATGTTGATTAAGGTAGGTAGAGGGCATCAAACATCTCCCGCTAGAGTCCCTAACTGCCTAAGTGTATGTGAGGTGAATATTGCCATGCGTTCCCAGATTTGGGTCCTAGAGTATAGATGAGATAGAAACTGCAGATTTACAGAGTAAAAAGAAAGACTTACACCTTTCTGTGTGAGATGAATGCTGTGTGAGAACTCCAAGTGGTGGCCAGCTGCTTGATATGACTGAAAGTCAGAAGATTTCCTAACCTGTGCTTTGGAAATCTGACTGAAACTGAGTCCCCTAGGAGTAGAATGGATTGAGGTCTCTGTCCACCCACAACAAGTTTATATACAATAAACAAAAGCAGCAGAGCAGACCAACAGAAGGCATGGAAAGTCTACTATCTTCAATTTACTATAAAGAGTGGGTATCTTTCTTTCCTCCTCCTTTTTGTGTTAGTGCTCCCCAGGGAAACATAACCAACAAAATGTGTGTATGTAAAGAGACTTATAAAGAATTGGCCCACACAAATATGGAGACTGAGGAGTCCAAACCCAAGTGTTATAGTTTCAGTCTGAGTCCAAAGTACTACACTATATAATAATAAAAAGACCATAAAGGAAGAAGATACCACTCTCATTAATATATATGCACCTACTATAGGAAGACTCAAGTACCTAAAACAACTGCCAACAGGCAGAAAGAGAAAAAAATGATGGGAATACCATAACAATCAGTTCAGTTCAGTCGCGTCCAACTCTTTGCGACCCCATTAATCACAGCACATCAGGCCTCTCTGTCCATCACCGACTCCCAGAGTTCACCCAAACTCATGTCCATTGAGTCGGTGATGCCATCCAGCCATCTCATCCTCGGTCGTCCCCTTCTCCTCCTTTCCCCAATCCCTCCCAGCATCAGAGTCTTTTCCATTGAGTCAACTCTTTGCATGAGGTGGCCAAAGTATTGGGAGTTTCAGCTTCAACATCAGTCCTTCCAATGATTACACAGGACTGGTTTCCTTTAGGATGGACTGGTTGGATCTCCTTGCAGTCCAAGGGACTCTCAAGAGTCTTCTCCAACACCACAGTTCAAAAGCATCA
Source organism: Budorcas taxicolor (assembly GCF_023091745.1). Classification (NCBI taxonomy): domain Eukaryota; kingdom Metazoa; phylum Chordata; class Mammalia; order Artiodactyla; family Bovidae; genus Budorcas; species Budorcas taxicolor. Next base: position 18,204,225 of record NC_068918.1, on the reverse strand, counting down.
ATTCTTCGGCGCTCAGCTTTCTTCACAATCCAACTCTCACATCCATACATGACCACTGGAAAAACTATAGCCTTGGCTAGACAGACCTTTGTTGGCAAAGTAATGTCTCTGCTTTTCAATATGCTATCTAGGTTGGTCATAACTTTTCTTCCAAGGAGTAAGCGTCTTTTAATTTCATGGCTGCAGTCACCATCTGCAGTGATTTTGGAGCCCCCAAAAATAAAGTCTGACACTGTTTCTACTGTTTCCCCATCTATTTCCCATGAAGTGATGGGACTGGATGCCATGATCTTCGTTTTCTGAATGTTGAGCTTTAAGCCAACTTTTTCACTCTCCTCTTTCACTTTCATCAAGAGGCTTTGTAGTTCCTCTTCACTTTTTGCAGTAAAGGTGGTGTCATCGGCATATCTGAGGTTATTGATATTTCTCAATGCAATAGAAATAAAGGCAAAAATAAACAAATGGGAACTAATAAACGCTTTTTCACAGTAAAGGAAAAAAACATAAACAAAATGAAAAGATAACCCATGGAATGGGAGAAAATAAATGCAAATGTTGCAACTGACAAGCACTTATTCCAAAGTAAGCAAACTATAAAATTATTCCAAACTATGCAAACAGCTCTTGCAACTCAACATCAGTTGAAAATGGGCAAAAGAACTAAACAGACATTTCTCCAAAAATGACATAAAGATGACAAACAGGCACATGAAAAGATACTCAACATCACTATCTATCAGAGAAAAGCATATCAGAACTACAATGAGGTACCACCTCACACTGATCAGAATGGCCATCATGAAGAAATCTACAAATTTCTTTGGAGAAAAGGGAACCCTCCTACACTGTTGATGGGAGTTTAAGTAGGTGCAGACACTATGGAAAACAGTATGGAGGTTCCTTAAAGAACTAACAGTAGTTTTCCTACGAGTCAGCAATCCTACTCCTAGGCATGAAAGTGAAAATGTTAGTCCCTCAGTTGTGTCTGATTCTTTGCGACTCCATGGACTGTAGCCCCCAGGCTCCTCTGTTCACAGAATTCTCTAGGCAAGAATACTAGAAGTGCGCTGCTATTTCCTTCTCCAAGGCATCTTCCCTACCCAAGGATCAAACCCAGGTCTCTTGCATTGCAGGCAGATGCTTTACTGTCTGAGCCACAAAACTATAATTTAAAAATTATACATGCACTCCAATATTCACAGAAGCACTATTCACAATAGCAAGATATGGAAACAAGAAACCAGAGATCAAATTGCCAACATCTGCTGGATCATAGAAAAAGCAAGGGAATTCCAAAAAAAATCTACTTCTGCTTTATTGACTATACTAACGCCTTTGACTGTGTGGACCACAACAAACTGGAAAATTCCTCAAGAGACGGGAATACCAGACCACCTTACCTATCTGCTGAGAAACCTATATGCAGGACAAGAAGCAACAGTTTGAACTGGCTATGGAACAAAGGACTGGTTCAAAATTGGGAAAGGAGCATGTCAACGCTGTGCATTGTCACTCTGCTTATTTAACTTATATGCAGAGTTGTTTTTCAGTTGCTCAGCTGTGTCTGACTCTTTGCGACCCCATGGACTGCAGCACATCAGGCTTCCCTGTCCTTCACCAGCGTCCACAGCTTGCTCAAACTCATGTCCATTGAGTCTGTGATGCCAATCAACCATCTTATCCTCGGTCATCCCCTTCTCCTGCCTTCAATTTTTCCCAGTATCAGGGTCTTTTCTAATGAGTCAGCTCTTCACATCAGGTGGCCAAAGTATTGGAGCTTCGGCATCAGTCCTTCCAATAAATTTTCAGGAATGATTTCCTTTAGGACTGACTGCTTTGATCTCCTTGCAGTCCAAAGGACTCTCAAGAGTCTTTTCCAACACCACAGTTATATGCAGAGTACCTCATGTGAAATGCCAGACTGGATGACTCACCAGCTGGAATCAATATTGCCAGGAGAAATATCAACAGCCTCAGAGATGCAGATGATAGCACTTCAATGGTAGAAAGTGAAGAACTAAAGAGCCTCTTGATGAAGGTGGAACAGGAGAGTGAAAAAGCTGGCTTACAACTCAACATTCAAAAAACTAAGACTGTAGCATCCAGTCTTATCACTTCATGGCAAATAAATGCGGATAAAGTGGAAACAGTGACAGATTTTATTTTCTTGGGATCCAAAATCCCTGCAGACAGTGACTGAAGCCACAAAATTAAAAGACATTGCTCCTTGGAAGAAAAGCTCTGACAAACACAGTGTATTAAAAAGACATCACTTTGCCTACAAAGGTCCATAGAGTCAAAGCTATGGCTTTCTAGTAGTCATGTAAGGACGTGAGAGTTGGACCATAAAGAAGGCCGATTGCCAAAATATTGATGCTTTGGAAAGGTGGTCCTGGAGAAGACTCTTGAGAGTCCACTGGACAACAAGGAGATCAAACCAATCAATCCTAAGGGAAATCAACCCTGAATATTCATTGGAAGGACAGAATGTGAAGCTGAAGCTCCAGTACTTTGGCCACCTGATGTGAGCAGCCAGCTCGCTGGAAAAGACCCTGATGCTGGGAAAGATTGAGGACAGGAGGAGAAGGAGGTAACAGAGGATGAAATGGCTGGATGACATCACCGACTCAATGGACACGGGATGTAGTGAAGGACAGAGGAGCCTGGCATGCTGCAGTTCATGGGGTCGCAAAGAGTAGGACATGACTTAGTGACTGAATAACAACAAATGTCCATCAACAAAGGAATGGAGAAGGAAGATGTGGTCCACACACAACTGAACACTAGCCAGCCATAAGAAAAGAAAGAATGACATTGGCAGCAATGTGAATGGAACTGGAGATTATCACACTAACTGAAGTCAGAAGAAGAAAGAAGTACCCTATGATATCACATATGTGGAATCTAAAATATGACACAACTGAGCTCTCATGAAACAGAAACAGACTGACAGATGGAGAGAACAGACGGCGCTGCCAAGGAGAAGGGGGTGGCAGAAGGATGCAGTGGGAGTTTGGCTTCCGCAGATGCAAACTGTTATATATAGAATCTATAAGCAACAGGGTCCTACTGTATAGCGCAGGAAACTATATTCAATATTTTATGATCAACTGTAATGGAAAAATATTTAAAAAGAATGTACGTATATAGGTATAACTGAGTCAGTCTGCTATACAGAAGAGGTTAACACAATAAAGCAACTATACGTCAATAAAACAATAGTAAAATCCTGAAAAGCAGGAGAGCCAATGATATAAACGTTTCTATTTGAGTCCCACTCCAAAGGCAGGACAGCTGTCTGCTGTCACTGTATTTGTTTAACCTATAAACTGAGCACGTCATGAGAAATGCCGGGCTGGATGCCTTACAAGCCAGAATCAAGATAACCAGGAGAAACATCAACAGCCTCAGATATGGGGATGATACCACTCTAAAGGCACTGGCGACCCATTCCAGTATTCTTGCCTGGAAAATCCCATGGAGGGAGGAGGAGCCTGGTAGGCTGCAGTCTATGGGGTCACAAAGAGTCGGCCATGACTGAGCGCCTTCACTTTCACCACTCTAAATGGCAGAAAGCGAAGAGGAACTAAAGAGCCTCTTGATGAGGGTGAAGGAGGACAGTAAAAGAGTTAGCTTAAGACTAAACATTAAAAAAACTGGATCATGGCATCCGGCCCCATTACTGCATGGCAAATAAAAGGGGAAAAGTTGGAAGCTGTGACAGATTTCCTCTTCTTGGGCTCCAAAATCACTGCAGACAGTGACTGCAGCCATGAAATCAGAAGATGTTTGCTTCTTGGCAGGAAAGCCATGACAAACCTAGACTGTGTGTTGAAAAGCAGAGAGATTACTCTGCCGACAAAGGTCTGTATAGTCAAGGCTATGGTTTCCCAGTGATCACATACAGTTGTGAGAGCTGGACCATAAAGAAGGCAGAAAGCCAAAGAATTGATGCCTTCGAACTGTGGTTCTGGAGTAGATTCCTAAAAGCAAGGAGATCCAACCAGTCATTCTTAAAGGAGATCAACCCTGAGTATTCACTGGAAGGACTGATGCTGAAGCTCCAGTATTTTCATCATCTGATGTGTACAGATGACTTGCTGGAAAAGTCCCTGCTGGGAAAGATTGAGGGAAGGAGAAGAGGGCATCAGAGGATGAGATGGCTGGATGCATCACTGATGCAATGAACGTGAACTTGGGCAAACTCTGGGAAATGGTGAGGGACAGAGAGGCCTGGTGTGCTGCAGTCCATGGGGTTGCAAAGAGTCGGACATGACTGGGTGACTGAACAACCACCACCACTAACACCAAAGGCAGGTGTAGACCAATGACCATTTTAAAGACAGTTCAGAGAGAGCAAAGTTTCCCACACTGGGTGTTTTGGTTCTATTTAGGTCCTCAACAGGTTGAATGAAACCTGTCCCCACTGAGAAGGGCAACCTGCTCACCCAGTCTAGCATCTCAAATGCTAATCTCATCCAGTATTACTCTCACAGACACACCCAGAAATAATGTCTAATAAAATATCAGGACACCCTGTGGCCCAGTTAAGTTGACACATAAAATTAACCATCACACCATCCAAATTCCAGAATCTTAAAGTGAACACAGTTTGTCTTCAGAATTAGTTAAAGTTCTTTTAACGGATAACAATGACTGAAAACCTATTTAGTCAGACCAAGATGTTAAAGTATCTGTGCAATAATTGGAACACACTTACCCTAAAATATTGAGTTGGCCAAAAAGTTCATTAGGGTTTTGGCATGAAAAACCCAAGCAAACTTTTTGGCCAACTCAATACTATTTATGGTTTATCTGAAATTCAAATTTAAAGGAGCGTCCTCTGTTGTATTGGGCAACCCTACTATTGTCATGCACAGCAGAATGAATGATAATTTGAGTTAGGAAATTAGATACTTTTTGATAGCCTATAGAGGAAAAATAATTTATATATATATATATATATATCTTGTGTTATGGTGGAAACGCACTGGGAATACCAAGCATTAATGCTTGTTGTCAATGAGTTAACATTTGAAAAGGAAGTTGAAAGATTATTCAATTCTCTACCTCAAAGGGACACTCAGAGTTCTAAGGGACTTTTGTTATCCAGACTTCCAAGTCAGAGGGACATAACAGAAGTGAAATTCTGGCTTCCTCTAACCCTGAACAAATGGTTTGAACTCATAAAATCATAACGTTTTAGAGATACAAAGCATATTAAGAACGATTATTTGATTAAAACTACTCTCGTGCTTTTAAATGACAAATTGCTGGTTTTAAAGAAGTTATTTGGCTGATCTTTCAGCTCTGCTGCCTGACATTCGATAAAGCAGACCGTCTCAGTCTTACTATCAAACAGCTATAACCACGCTGTCAAGTACGACTTTTTTAACCTGTCAAACAGTCATTAGTTTTCCCTTCCTAAAACATCTAACTTTGAAGCTGTCTAACTTGTCCTGAGAAAATTCACAGTGTAAGTTCATTTTATGAAAAATTACCTAGATAGAGTGACTTCCTCCTTAAAAAGTACTTCTGGGAAACTAGAGTTGGAACCATTTTAATCATTACATTTCTAGGAAAACCGTGTTGTGAATCTTGCCAATTGTAATGGCTCTATGTTTATCAGTTATATCTTCCTAAATACTTGAATGTTTAATATAAGTATCTTCTTCCTCATAAGGAATCAAGAGCATAACACTTCTTTGGTTTCATTATGATTCATGTAACTGTCAGTGTTCCATCACTTCTTGAATTAATACATGCCTTAGGATGGTGATACTTCTTGGGTTAGGGCTAAAAAATGCCTTAGGATGGTGATACTTCTTGGGTTAGGGCTAAAAATAAGAAAAGGCAGAGTAGTGGAAATGTCATTTTTCTAAAAGCCGCTCTTCGCTCTTCTTTGAATATGATTAAATGGCCAAGAGATAGTCCACAATGTATCAAGTAACCTCCTTTTGCAGTCAAAATGGAGCCCAGCTGTGAACAGCAGAGCCCATCTCCTCTCCTGTTCTTTCAGCTCTGCATGACCAAGGGTGATGATAAGTGACATCCTTAGGGTATGATGAAATAGAACACAAGGCTCTGGAATATATGAGGCATGCTCTGTTTTGTGTCAGAGGCCCTGTTTAAATCAAAGTGGAGCAGAGCATCAAATAGCCTGTTACGGGATCTGGCAGCGTGGCCTCTCAAATCTATGCTGGTTAAGGTTTCCAGAGCTCCCAAATGGCTTTCATTATCTTGGGGAATATATGTGAAAGCAGACGGACTGAGGCACTGTTTGAGTGAGCGCCATGTTACACTGAGTAAAAGACAGTGTTAATATTCACTTCAGCACACCAAGCAGCTGTGGTGTGACTACACACTATCACTACAGTAATTGGTATGGTTTATAGGAGGATGTAATAAGCAACTGCTTGTGGACACCCACATGTTAGCGAACAGAGGTTAGCATACGGCTAAGTTCTAAATGCCATCCATGTATGTAGTTTTTTTCAATTGGAAACAATTATTTTTCGAGGCAACCCATAAAAGCGTCAGAAACCAATGGCATATTTATATACTCCTATAATATAAAAGCAGTCTTTATTCAACCTGAATTTTATTTTTACAAAGGAAATTTATTTTTGAATCATGATTTAACTTATATTAATATAACATTCTATATGACAGTGAGCTGCCCCAGAACTGCACTAAAAATATTTTCAAGAATCCAAGTTTACATTGTTTTCATTTTCTCATTTTGTGTTCAGTCCTTTAAAACAAGATAATTTACTTTGATATTATTTCAGTATTTGAGGAATCCATGGGTAGTAGCAAGCAGAAATCAAAGGATTAAATTTGCCTAGCATATATTTGATATTTGAATTTTTAAAATCCAGAGTATTTTAATTCCTCTTATTTTAATTTGTCACAGAAAAAAATAATCCATGTAACCTCTTTATAGATAAGAGTTCAGTGACATGTTCCTGCAAAACAAGCATCTTCATGGGTAGAAGAGGAGAAGGCAATGGCACCCCGCTCCAGTACTCTTGCCTGGAAAATCCCATGGACGGAGGAGCCTGGTAGGCTGCAGTCCACGGGGGTCTCGAAGAGTCAGACACGACTGAGCAACTTCACTTTCACTTTTCACTTTCATGCATTGGAGAAGGAAATGGCAACCCACTCCAGTGTTCTTGCCTGGAGAATCCCAGGGATGGGGGAGCCTGGTAGGCTGCCATCTATGGGGTCACACAGAGTCAGACACGACTGAACTGACTTAGCAGCAGCAGCATGGGTAGAAGATTAAGAAATACTCTCTCAGTTTTGACTAGAAATATTTTTGTTAATAAATAACAGTGCCCTGCACTTCATAAGCCTTCTCTATATTTTTCTTAAATGAATCAGTGAAGAAGAAGAACCACCATCAGATGAAATGTGATATAAATAAAATCTCCAAAATGGCATTACTATAGATACATAAATCAATAATGAATGTGTTAGCTGCTCAGTTGTGTCCAATTCTTTGCGACCCAATGCAGCCTGCCAGGCTCCTCTGTCCATGGGATTTTCCAGGCAAGAGTACTGGAGTGGGCTGTATTTCCTTCTCCAGAGGATTTCTTCCCAATCCAGGGATCGAGCCCAGGTCTCCTGCACTGCAGGCAGATCTTTTACCATCTGAGTCACCAGGGAAGCCTTAACCTCCTGCCACAGATGGTATTTTTCGAGTCCGCATGGAGTTCCATTTTGAAAGTCCAAATCATTATCATATAGGTAGGGAGAATAATATGGTACTCAGTTTACAAAAGAGGAAAGAGAAGAAATTTAAGTCTCTCTGATCAATTCAAGCTCTGTGCATAATGCTCTGTCAATAGACCCTGCATGTGGCAGCTCCAGTTGAATGCTAATCCTTCCATTTTAAAAAGGTTACATGGCATGTTAGCTTCATGACTTCCATTAAAGCCAAAGGGAGTTATACCATTACCATACTTTGGAAAGAATGCTCTCTAATGCTATTGATTTTGATCTTTTGAACTCAAGCTCTGATGCCTGTGTCCATTGACAACTACCCTGCCTAGTTCTTACAGGATTCTGAAGTGCTGGATTAGCAAATAAGCCCCTTTTTCAAATTAATCAGCTTGCCTATCTGAGACAAATGTTTTTATCTTAATACTCTTAGCAATGCCACATTTCAAGCTTTTTTCCCATAGTTAGAGTATACAGTTCAGAACTGCCAAGCATGCATTTTGCAGCAGTAAATGGAAGGCTCACCTCAGGAAGCAGAAGCTACTGTGACATGGTCAGATCTGTATTGCAGGAAGTGCAGTCTATCTGCACAGTAGCTATTTGATTAGGAAATGTGGGTAGCAAGGAGAGACAGAAAGCAGAGGTACCCTTTGGAAGGCCACTGAGGATATCTAGGCTGTAGATAATCATAGTGGACTTGAGTATAGGGAATGGAGAGGCAGAAAAAAGGAAGGAATTCGCATGGTGCTTTCATCGTAGAATTGACATGGTTCAGGCTTGTAGAACAACTGAGTGAAAGGGGGGTGTCATTAACAGTAAGATAATGAGGACCCAACCAATGGAGACAGCGGCAACTGAGGTTCAGCCCTTTATTACCAAGCAGGAATTTAGAACCAGTGCTGCTATTCCATCCAATTTAAAAAAAAAAAAAACAAAGCTGTGCATTTGGATATTGATATGACTCATTGGAAAAGACCCTGATGCTGGGAAAGATTGAAGGCAAGAGGAGAAGGGGACGACAGAGGATGAGATGGTTGGATGCCATCACTGACTCAATGGACATGAGTTTACGTAAACTCCGGGAGTTGGTGATGGACAGTGAGGCCTGGCATGCTGCAGAGCATGGGGTCGCAAAGAGTCGGACACACGACTGAGCCACTGAACTGACTGACTGACTGATGAATCTCTCAGTTTTTACGTATTAGGGCCATTGTGTAGGTATCACAGAAATTACCTGGAGGCTAAATTGGCCAGTGGGCTGCCATTTGGGGTCCTCTACCTTTGCCCTCAGCACATGACTAGGACTCAGTAAATCTGAATGTACATTGATTGGACCGATGAATGAATAACTGAATGAATGGAGCACCACGGCTCTAAGGTTTTATGTGGCCCCCAGGTGTTTGCCATTTTAAAACTGAGCTTATATTTGTACTTGTTCCATATTAACTGCATTTGAGGAAAAAACTGCTACTTGATAGGGTGAAGGTTTAATAGTCTTAAAGATATCTTCACATAAAAATTATGTTTGTATTTTATATTTACCATCTTTTTATTCTGGCTTCCTGATGTGATTTTCTATTTGTAACAGGTATAAATGATGACTAACAGCTACTACCAGGGTTCTCTTAGAAATAACCTTTTAGGTAGTACATTTATAAGTCACTTTTAGAAAAACTTTCAGAATTGAAATAAAGGCATAAACTGCTCTGCACAAGAAAAAGAAAAAGGAAGACAAGATTTTGAGAAGAAGAAAGAAAAGAAAAAGCTAAGGAAAAGGCCAGAAACTATGATAGTGAGAAAATTTATCTTATTCAGAATTAAACTCAGGCATTGTTGATATACATTTCTTTTTCTAATATAAGTATCTGAGAATAAAAATGTTCCAATTCTTATTTCCTGAATCAACCACAGGTAGATTCATTCTGAGTAGGTAGAATGTGCATTATCTACAATCTCCATGAAACCACGCCCTTTGAATCCCCTCTAACTCTGCACTGTCCTCATCATGTCATATGTGTTTACTGCTAATGATATTTGATCTACAATCAGTACACTGTGTTCAATATTATGTAACAATCTAAATGGGAAAAGAATTTGAAAAAGAACAGATACATGTATATGTATGGGCTTCCCTGATGGCTTAGATGGTAAAGAATCTGCCTGTAATACAGGAGACCTAGGTTGGGAAGATCCCCTGGATCCAGAAAGGAATGGCTATCCATTCCAGCATTCTTGCCTGGAGAATCCCATGGACAGAGGAGTCTGGTGGCTACTGTTCACGTAGTCGCAAAGAGTCAGACACAGCTAAGCGACTATCACACTCTCATGTATACGTGTAACTGAATCACTTTGCTCTACACCTGAAACTGACCCAACATTGTGAATCACCTATATTTCAACATAAAAAGTTTAAAAATAAAATAAAATCAGTACACATGAAAAGAATCTTCAATTACTGACATACTTCATTAAAGGGTCTCATCTAGTGACAACAACACTTAACTATGGACAAGAAGAACATGAAGATTATTGAGGCTTATGCTTTCAACCAGAATTTATAAAGCATTTGTGATATGTACTTATTTCATCATTACAATTTAATCATCACAACAACCCTGTTAGGAAATATGATGCCATTTTACAGAATTAGGAAAGGACAATCATGAAAATGGCCCCAAACCCACAAAAGCCACATAGTTTTTAATATATAATATCTAATAATTCCATGTATCCTGATATTTTCCCTTCCCAGGTACAGAAAATGATTCTGAATGGCAATGTGTCATGTCTGCATTCAAAGCAAAATAGTGCTTTTATTTTTTTAAAAATGTAGTGTGTGTATATATATTTCAGTAAGAACAGCATTTTATATGTGTGTGTGTGTATATATATACACACACATATATATTACTACCGTAATTTGAAATGATTTTGTTGATACTCAGTTTTTATATTCATTTTCCTTAAGTTTCTGCATCTCAATTTTCATTACATACATTTTGGCTAAAAATTTAATTCTATTCAGAAAAATAAATCAATAATTACTTATTTCAACTGTCTCATGTATATGAAATTAAGAAGTTACTTCAATTTAACTCAAATTCTGTGTCTATATGTCAGCTCAAAATTATTAAGCCTATAAAATTATAGAATATTTGATTAACAGAAGTGCATCAAAATTTACTATTCCTCACTGAATTATTCTACAAATTTGGGTTTTCACAATTTCAGTTCCCTCTTCCTTTCTGTCCATTATATTTACATAAGATGACCATATATTTTACTGTCCAGACAGGTGCACTTTGAGAGTGAAAGGGACAAGAAAATGGGCCAACAGGGCTATGCAGACCATCCTGAGAAAACCAAGATATGTGATGATGACCCTAGGTTGAAGTCACATTAAAACAAATGAATATAATTGTTTCCCTTTACCTAAACTCAACAGGATTGATCCAAGATGGTTCTCAGCAACCAGAGACAGTGTCACAAAACTTTAACTTCACCGGGGTTAGTCTCCTCCCGAAGTCTCAGCTATCTGGGTACTGATGTCATTGGAGGACAGCAGTGTTGCGGTCACAGGTCTGAGCTATCAGCAGTATAAAACACAGTTTTCTTTGAGGATCAAGGCAGTTTTCTCCCAAGGGCTAAACCAGAGCAAAGATGTGAGCCATATTTCTTGTCGTTCATATAGCTGAGGACCAGTAGGTAATTTCCAGACTGCACCTCAGACTCACTGAATCAGAAACCCTAGGAAAAGGCCTGAGAACCTGAAATCTTGACTAAATTTGTATAGGATTCACAGTCACACTACCTTTTGAGAATCACTGATTTATATTAAATACAAATACTAAAATTATGTCATGTATCCTGAATTGCTATCCTCTTAGCCCTTTCCTCGGAGAAGGCAATGGCACCCCACTCCAGTACTCTTGCCTGGAAAATCCCATGGACGGAGGAGCCTGGTGGGCTGCAGTCCATGGAGTCACTAAGAGTTGGACATGACTGAGCGACTTCACTTTCACTTTTCACTTTCATGCACTGGAGAAGGAAATGACAACCCACTCCAGTGTTCTTGCCTGGAGAATCCCAGGGACGGGGGAGCCTGGTGGGCTATCATCTATGGGGTCACACAGAGTCGGACAGGACTGAAGCGACTTAGCAATAGCAGTAGCCCTTTCCTTGGAGCAGGGCATGGCTACCCACTCCAGTATTCCTGCCTGGAGAATCCCACAGACTGAGGAGGCTGGTGGGCTACAGTCCATAGGGTCGCAAAGAGTTGGATGTGACTGAGCAACTAATTCTTCATTTCATTTTAGCCCTTTTCTTGGCTTATATGTAATCTTAAAAAGTGTCAGAACTCTTCACCATTTAGCATTTTATCCATAAATTTGGGTGGAATTAAAGCATTCTCAGGCTTTCTAAAATTATTTCTTTCCCGGTGGCTCTGTCCCTCCTCTTTCTTTTCAGTTCTCCATGTCTTTTCCTGCTTTCTCTTTTGATAGGAAATAAGTATTTGGATCATCACTAGATTTTTCTCTCCATGTTTGATACTTTTTCTTCATTATCTCCACCAGAAAAAGAAATGTTTTTAATAAATGTTAACAAAAATGGAAAATGACTAGGTACTCCTTTCCCCAACTCAAAGGTGCTCCTCTAAGCATTTTCTCTACTTGAGTTGAAAAATGAAATCCGCTCTCCTGGTTACTTTATTCATTTGCATGTAATGCTGTAGGAAATCTGTCAGTTACAGATTTCAGGGCTCTAGTCTCTGGCCTTTTCACCTGGCTCTGACAGTATTCCTTACAACAAAGCATCATAAGACTTGAGGGCAAGATCTCTGCTGATTCATCATTGTATCCTGAATAGCTCCTAGCAGAATGTCTTGTACAGGGAAGACACCCATTAATATCTGTCAAATGAATGAACAGAGGAGAAGCAAAACCTGGACTTTTTCTTAACTTGTCACACTGGGCTTAGGAGTGAATCCGACATATAAAAAAACCCTTTCATGGTACAAATGAGAATAATAACCCCTGTTCTGTCTGGCTCTGTAACAATATTTTTAACAATGAGGTTCAATCTTTGTTTTATGACTTGGAAAATAAAAGAGAATGTTTTGAAATAATACGAAATACTGACAGGCAACTAATGGACTGCTTGTTGTTAATTTTAGTCCCTGAGAAGTTTGGTAGTATATACTTAGGGAGCTTTGAGAGGTATGATTAAGCAGTGTTTATTGAGTCCTTACTGTTTGCTAGGTATTATTTAAAAATGGCATTAGCTAATTTAAAAGAGATAAAGTACATGACATATTTCCTTTCTCTGGAGCATGCAACCTTGATGGAAGGCAAGATTCAGAGCGCAATTAGAGCCGACTATGTACCACAAAGTGCTAAATTGAATGTAATTAAGCACATTTTCCCTTAATAATTCAAACTACAAGAAGTCAGAGGGGAGGAAAATTGATGTTGGCTGCCAAAATAATGAAGCATGCCAAAATTAATTAAAGAAAGAATACACAAAATTTCAAATTGTATTATGGGGAATATCATAGGGGTTATTTCCCCAAAGATTTTTTTAGCTTAAATTTTTCCATGTAAAATCATGAGCAAATACGGTTCTAAATCACCTTTCTTTGAATGTTATTTTGAGGAACCCTCTATTTCATGAATTTAGGACAGGACCCCTGGAGAAGGAAATGGCAACCCACTCCAGTATTCTTGCCTGGAAAATCCCATGGATGGAGAAGCCTGGTAGGCTACAGTCCATGGGGTCGCAAAGAGTTGGACACGACTGAGCAACTTCACTTCACCATATCTATCTAAAGCAAACAAAATAACTGTATTATGCAATGTGATTTCCTTTAAAAATGTTTGTTTGCTGATGATATTTGTTCTGAATCCCTCTAAAGATATCAACAGAACAGAAGGTAGCCTTTTTAGAAGAGCTGTCAAGGCAGGAAGTGCCAGGCAAACTGTGCCTCCAATGGTTTTGTTTCTGAGCACTCCTGCTAGGGTCCACGTCTTTTCCTGAGATGAACTCTTTGAGGCTATACAATCTCTTGAAAGGTAAGAGTTTGGACACTACAAAGGAGTTTTTAAAAGTAAAAATCTCAGGTTAGGTTGGTGCTATATTTTTTTTTTATCATACAGATTCAAATTTCTATTTGGCCTCTATTTCAAATCTTCCCAAAGTGGTAGTACCTCTCCTAACCTCCTACAACTCTATATTCATAAATATTGTATTTCTTGGAAACACCTTGATTTCAGAGCAAAGAAAAGCAGATAGCATCCCAGGGCTGACTTTTCCCATAAGACTCCTGCTTTATTATTATTTTTTTAAATTTCATGCCAACCTTAACTTCATTTTATGTCCAAAGGAGAGTTTTGTTTTGGTTTTTAAACAGAGGAAAAGAGCAGAAGCGAAAAGTTGAATGAGTGCACAATCACATCTCTACCTGCCTTTTACGTTTAGTTAGTAATATCTGAGTGTTATGGTCTTCAACAGTGTAGATATTTAAAACTACAACTTTTTACCAATGTCATTTTTAACAGAATTAGAACAAAAAATTTTACAGTTTGCATGAAACAAAGAAGGCTCTGAGTAGCTAAAGCAATCTTGAGAAAGAAAAAACAATAACAACAACAACAGAGCTGGAGGAATCAGGCTCCCTGATTTCAGACTATAACATTAATACAAAGCTATAATAGTCAAGATAGCGTGGTACTGACACTAAAAAGAAATACAGATCAATGGTGCAGGATAGAAAGCCCAGAGATAAACACATGCACATATGGTCACCTAATCTATGACAAAGGATATAAGAACATACAGTGGAGAAAGGAAGTCTCTTCAATAAGTGGTGCTGGTATAACTGGACAGCTACATGTAAAAGAATAAAATTAGAACACTCCGTAACACCATACATAAAAATAAACTCAAAATGGATTAAATACTTAAATGAAAGACCAGATACTATAAAACTCTTAGAGGAAAACAGGCAGAACCCCCTTTGGTATAAATAGTAGCAACATCTTTTTGGATATTCCTCCCTGAGTAATAGAAATTTTATTTAAAAAAAGGGACCTAATTAAACTTAAAAGCTATTGCACAGCAAAGGAAACCACAAACAAAAAGACACTCTACAGAAGGGAAGAAAATATTTGCAAATGATGCAACTGACAAGGGGTTTATCTCCAAACTATACAAATAGCAAATACAGCTCAATATTAAAAACAAAAACTCAATCAGAACAATGAGTGGAAGACTTAAATAGATATTTCTGCAAAGAAGACATACACATGGCCAACAAGCACATGGAAAGATGCTCAACATCACTCATTATTAGACAAATACAAATTAAAACTACAATGAGGCATCACCTCACACCAGTCAGAATGGCCATCAACAAAAAATCTACAAACAATAAGTGTGCCAGAATGGCCATCATCAAAAAATCTACAAACAGTAAGTGCTGTAGGAGGTACGGACAAAAGGGAACCCTCCTACACTATTAGTGGGAATGTAAATTGATACAGCCACTATGGAGAACAATATGAAAGCTTCTTAGAAAACTAAAAATAGAACTACCACATGACCCAGCAATCCCACCACTGGGCATAAACCCTGAGAAAAACCAAAATTCAAAAAGACACATGCACCACAAAGTTCACTGCAACACTCTTTACAACAGCCAGGCCATGGAAACAAGCTAAGTGTCCATCAACAGATGAACGGATAAAGATGTGGTGCTTACACAGTGAGATATTACTCAGCCATAAAAAGGAACAAAATGAGATCATTTGTAGAGACAGGAATGAACCTAGAGTCTGTCATACAGTGTGAAATAATTCAGAAAGAGAAAAACAAATATCATATATTAATGCATGTATGTGGAATCTAGAAAACTGGTATAGAGGAGCCTATTTGCAGGTCAGGAATAGAGTCGCAGGAGGGAACAGACGTATGAACACAGGGATTTGGGGTGGGGGTGGGATGAACTGGGTGATACGAATTGGCATATGTGCAATGCCATGTGTAAAACAGACAGCTCAGGGGAGCCTGCTATAGAGCACAGGGTGCTTAGCTCAGTGCTCTGTAAGCTAGACGGATGGGATGAGAGGGTGGGATGGAGGTCCAAGAGGGAGAGGGTGCAAATGTCTTCACTGTACAGCAGAAATACCACATTGTAAAGCAAATATATCTCCTCCTCCACCCCCAAAAACCTAGCACACTATATCTAAAAAAAAAAAAAAGTCTTATCTAATACTGGGAGCAAAAGACACAGATTTGAATGAAATATTCAATACTTAAATCATCAAGGGAGCTTTTGAAGAAAAAACTATCACTAAATTATGAATATTTACTGTAAGTGACATATAATAACAAGTCAAGACTTTTACAACCTAAAACATTTAATCAATTGAAAATTCTAGGGGATTATTTCACAAAATTAAGATTTGTTTGGTTTCTATTAAGCCACATATGAAACTAACTTTCCATGGTAGCTCAGCAGTAAAGAATCCACCTGCAAAGCACGTGACCTGGGTTCGACCCCAGGAAGATCCTATACAGAAGGAAATGGCAACCCACTCCAGTATTCTTGCCTGGGAAATCCCGTGGATAGAGGAGCCTTGTGGGCTGAGGACCATGGGGTCTCAAAGAGTCAGACACGGCTGCTCGCTTTAAATGCTGATATTTCCTGGTGGCTCAGATGGTAAAGAATCTGCCTATAATGCAGGAGACCTGGGTCCAATCCCTGGGTCAGGAAGATCCTCTGCAGAAGAGAATGGCTACCCACTCCAGTACTCTAGCCCAGAGAATTCCATGGACAGGGGAGCCTGGTTAGCTACGGTCCATGGTGTTGCAGAGTCAGATGTGACCAATAAACCAACACTTTAATAGAAAGTATGATTTTACCATATACCTATGATCTTCAGCTTTGTTATTGTACCACTTGATTGCAAAACAATCTTTGCTATGCACACATGCATGCACATGTGTGTGTCTGTATGAATAAACAGATGTTTATATATATATATATATATATATATAAAGATAGATGTATAGATATAGATGCCTTTCTCACAAGCATAAGCTAAAGAGGGAGCTGACAATTATGGTTTCAATTCCAAATGAATCAGACTTTTTAGCTTGAGCATGATCTCTTGTCAATGTTGTCTGTTTTTCTTCTTCAATTAGTCCAAAAGCTCTTTAAGGGTAAAGACTGCATTTTACCCATGTCGATTTCCCCCTATCCTCAGCGCTAAACCCATCATTGGCATAGACCTCAGTTCAGCTGCTCAGTCGTGTCCAACTCTTTGCAACCCCAAGCACTGCAGCATGCCAGGCTTCCCTACCCATCACCAACTCCTGGAGCTTGCTCAAACTCATGTCCATCAAGTCAGTGATGGAATCCAACCATCTCATCCTCTGTTGTCCCCTTCTCCTGCCTTCAATCTTTCCCAGCATCAGGGTCATTTATAATGAGTCAGTTCTTTGCATCAGGTGGCCAAAGTATTGGGCATAGATGTGGCACTCAGTAAATGTTTCATGAACTGAACTAAACTGTCTTCTTTATCTTCCCCTGCAACAAGATGGAGATCATAAATGGTAATACATTGAGGGGAGGGAGGTATAACCATCTGAAGTTGCAGAAGCAACAGAAGACATTTAAAGATCTCCTAAAACTAAGCAGGCAAGCTGGCCATGAAGGAGGACAGTGGTGCGAGTGCGCCCTTACTCAAGGAGGCTGTGGCCAGAACCCAATGGTGTCAAATCTCCCAAGTTTTCCACGGAAGCTAACCATTCCCATGTTTATGTAGAAACTTCTGATTTTTAAATGTTGGTAAACAATTCAAAATATCTTTTAAAACACTGCATCTGACTAGTAAAATAGTTTTGTGTCTTACATGCCGCCTTGGGGCTGATGGTTTTTGACCTCACTTTGGGAAATGAAAAAAGCTGACCAAGGTCAAGAGGGTCACAAGGCAGCACAGTGGCCACAGTCCGGTGCCCCTAGACTATAATTCTTCCCCTTGCCGTCACCGGGCTAGATGGTGTTTACAGCATTAAGCAAGGAAATGCATATGTCCACGAAGATTTGTCAGTCTCTGTGTATTCTTATAATGGCTAAAAATCAGCTCTCTCTTATTTGTTCCTGTGGTTTGGTTGGGGAAACTCTGGTTTGGACCGTATTTGTGGTTTAAGAGCTTGGAAACCTCAATGTAAGTGAACATAGGAATTGCTCAAGGAGGAAACCAGAATGCCACCTCTCATTTCACTTGTCTGAAATGCAAACAATGCTCTTTGTTACCTGACCAATATTTCTCCTCAATTTCAAAGATTTGATGAAGGAAAATCCTGTTTCTCACAGCTCCAGGAGAAGGCAAAAATCCTGTTATGACCATTTTTAGACAGAAAAAATGTAAAAAGAAAAAAGGCAGTCAAAATAATCATTATAGAACTTGAGGCTAAAGTCAGTTTTACTTTATTCTTTCATTATTCACCCTGCAATGGCTTTATAGAATGTTTTGAAAGAATACGAGATGAAGAGAAATCATAGCATCTCCAAATGTTAGAAATTGTTTAATAGAATACTTCTCTAAAACTCATTCAGTTGCCAGCCCCTTAGAAGTCATGATATAGGGAAACTTTAAAAATACATCTAGAAAATCAGGCATAGAGTCTTAGGGGGAAGTGAAGATGATGACCTTGAGTCTCCAGTTCTATCCTCTACCAGGCTCCTGCTTCCTTCCCTGCCTCCAGGGGCCCAGGCAAGAGTACTGGAGTGGGTTGCCATTTCCTTCTCCAGGGGATCTTCCCGACCCAGGGATCGAACCCAGGTCTCCTGCAATGCAAGCAGACGCTTTACCCTCTGAGCCACCAGGGAAGCCCTCCACATGTCTTACTTTTCCATAAATGTAACACACCCCTTTTGAACTTGGCGTATATGTGTCTAAGACTCTTCTCTACCTGGAAGCTCCTTTCTTCATCATTCAAAACCCACATCCTACAAGCATGGAAAAGAGACAGAATGGGGTGGCGGTTGAGAGTTCAGACTCTAAGGTTAGACTGCCTAAGCTTCTCCTCCATCTGCCATCCCTTACTAGATGTCTGACCTCACTTCCCTGACTTTACAACAGGGATGGTCAGAGTAAACATAGCCTACAGGGTAAGTCTGAGCTTTACATTAATTACAAGATATAAAGGACTTGGAAAAGTTCTAGCCATTTAGTAAACACAGCACAGTGTTTTCTCTCTCCCCTCCCCTTCTCTGTGAAGCTGGCCCCAAGCCTACACCAAAGGAAGTTCTTAGTACTGGCAGATGCCTGCTCTCCAAAACAAACTTTTCCCGTTATTTGACCTTTTACTCACAAATACTTAACATGATACATTACAATTATTCATACATCCTCCTAAGCTGTGGGCTACTCAGGGCACAAACAAGATGATATTCCTTTGTTGTATTATCCAGAACTTATCTCTGTAACTAACATGTAGCAGTCACTCAAAATAGATTAGACTGTTGAATGAGTAAGTATGTGCAAAGGAGTTTGATCTTCACATTCTTTCATGCCAGGCATTTAACCTAAATACGTGCTGGAATGAGTACTGTTCAGTTCAGTTCATACTGTGGTTTTTTTGGTTTTGACTTGATATTTGTCATAGCATGGGGTGATCTTATCTTTTTTCCACAATTTCACACACTTCCATTAGTAAACTGACTTAATTTTACATATAATATTATCACATACTTTACTATAAGCTTATAATATTAATGTGATTGACACTACTTTTCCAGAGTACAAGAGTATCATTAGGGCCTTATCTCCCAAACACAACCTTGTTCTCTCTCAATTCAGACTGGCAGGGGAAGGAGATAGCAACTTTATGTACTTCACTTGCACAAGATCAGTAAACCTGACCACAATGCAAGTGAAATTTAAAAAGTGAATAAAATCCTCACAGCAAAGGGAACCATAAACGAAAAGACAAACCGCTGAACAGGAGAAAATATTTGAAAATCAAGCAACTGACAAGGGATTAATCTCCAAAATATATAAAAATATTCATACAGCTCAATATTTTAAAGAAGAACAATCAAAATGGGCAGATCTAAATAAACATTTTTCAAAGAACACATAGAGATGATCAAAAAGCACATGAAAAGATGCTCACCATGACTATTAAGAGAAATAGAAACCAAAACTACAGTGAGGTATCACCTCACACTGGTCAGAATGGCCATCATCAAAAGGTCTTCAAACAATAAATGCTGGAGAGGGTGAGGAGAAAAGGGAACTCTCCTACACTGTTGGTGGGAATGTAAGCTGGTACAGCCACTATGGAGAACAGCGTGGGAGTTCCCTAAAAAACCAAAAACAAACCTCCCTTATGATTCAGCCAATCCTATTGCTGGCCAAATATCCAGAGTTTACCTTAATTCAAAAAAATACATATACCGCTATGTTCATTGCAGCACTATTCACAATAGACAGGGCATGGAAAGAGCCTAAATGTCCATCAACATAGGAACAGATAAAGAAGATTTGGTACACAAAGGCAATGAAATATTACTCAGCCCTAAAAAAGAACAAAATAAGGCCATTTTCAGCAACATGGATGCACCTAGAGATTGTCATACTGAGTGAAATCAAACAAAGATAAACATGGTATCACTTCCATATGGAATCTAAAAATATGGTACTAGTGAAGCTATTAGAAAAGAAATAGAGTCACAGATGTAAAAAACAAGCTTATGGTTATCTAGAGGGAAGTCAGGAGGCAGGGGATAAATGGAGAGTTTGGGATTAAAATATACACATATATATAATATACATATATAAAATATATGAATAAAATAGACAACTAATAAGAACCTACTGTACAGCACAGGAACTCAATAGTACTCTGTAATGACCTGTATGGGAAAAGAATTTTTAGAAAGAGTAGGTACATGTATAACTGACTCACTTTGCTGTACAGCAGAAACAAAATGTAAATGAACTCTACTCCAATAAAAATTAACTTAACAAATAAGTCCATGGGAGGGTAGGAGGATGAATAAAATCTTCAGTGGCACTTCTCCTGATACAGTTTATTTTAAGGCTATATTTTATTCAAGGAAAATTCTTAGCCATCAATAGAAACTTTTAATACTGAAAAGATGACGCAGAACAAAGATATATTGTAGTCTTATATATCACTGGCTATTTTAATAAGTATACACATAAAGTATAGATTTATCTTAGAATTACTGAATTTCTGACTTAAACCTTAAAAAAAAAAAAAACAACTCTTACTAACATTAAATCAAAAGCCACTTATAAAAACTTAGAAATCACTATTTTATGCCAGAAAAAGTCTGAACCAAGCATCTTAAACTCTATTTTTAGTTAGAAATAGCTCAATTAATATTTATCCAAATTCTGCTTCTTTTAAAATCATTTTTTCATTAGTTTGTTATTAATCATTTGGTCATCTTTAGTGATATATAAGGGTACTGAGGTTAAGGAAGTAAAAATTTAGTCTAAGACATTAGTTAAAGGATTGTGAATCATTTACCTTGGAGAAGAAAGAGATTAGAGAGAAAATAAACAGTACTAAACCAAGAGATAAATACATTGTTTTAAATTATATATAGGATAGACTGAACAGAATGAAACAATCTTGAGTGTAGATGTATATATAACCAAAGAAATGCAATTGACCCTCCCTAGCCACAGTGGCACCCCACTCCAGTACTCTTGCCTGGAAAATCCCATGGATGGAGGAGCCTGGTGGGCTGTAGTCCATGGGGTCGCACAGAGTCGGACACGACTGAGCAACTTCACTTTCACTTTTCACTTTCATGCATTGGAGAAGGAAATGGCAACCCACTCCAGCGTTCTTGCCTGGAGAATCCCAGGGACGAGGGAGCCTGGTGGGCTGCTGTCTACGGGGTCGCACAGAGTCGGACACAACTGAAGCGATTTAGCAGCAGCAGCAGCCACAGGCTTTATACCCATAAATTCAACTAATCATGGATTGAAATTTCATGCTTTTGCGTTTGGTTGGTTGAATCCATGGATGTGAGACTCATGGATAGGGAGGGTCACTCTATCCATTGGGCCATACTATATAAGGGACTTAAGCATTTGCAGATTTTGGTATCCATGAAGTTCCTGGAAGCAATCCCCCATGGATACCAATGGACAACTGTATATAGACACAGTCTATACACTAACATAAATTCTGGTCTCCATTCCTCTGGATGTTTATAATATAGTGAATGTTGTTAAGACACCACCTTAAGTGGCTCTCTCTTATGGACCAAACCAGACCTGTTATTCTTTACTGAGATTCCCCATAATGTGACTAGAACACAAGGTGGGATGGGGGTGATTTTGGGTGTTTTAATGTAAATACAGTTTAGAAAATAAATTATTTCTTTATTAACTTTAATTTCTAGAGTATATGTTGGCATCATTGAATTTCAGCCTCATTTACAGCAGAAAAAACAAGCAGTGAATATTTCCACTAGTATTTTTTATTTTGTCTTACCTCTTAGAACTACCAGTCTCAAAGTTCACTAAAATTATTGTTTATAATTTTAAATAAATATTCACCTCCTTCCCACAATATATAGATATTTTGGTTTGATTACATAATTTGTGCTAAGTTTTCATTTGAATCAATCTATGCCATTGGAATGGATGAAGGTCTTATTTACAGGAATACAGTTTTTAACGTGAAAACTGCAAGGAGAAGAAATCCAGAATCAAATACTAAACATTTCTTTGCATTAATTAAAATAGGAAAAAAAAAA
This sequence comes from Budorcas taxicolor, assembly GCF_023091745.1. Classification (NCBI taxonomy): domain Eukaryota; kingdom Metazoa; phylum Chordata; class Mammalia; order Artiodactyla; family Bovidae; genus Budorcas; species Budorcas taxicolor. The sequence goes on along the minus strand of NC_068918.1, from coordinate 18,181,691 downwards.
AAAAACCTTCCTTATCATTGGTAAAATAATAAAATACAGCAGAATTTTAAGAAATCACATACATATAGCAAACAGCAGTATTGCTTAAAGTTTTTTTATGTGCTTATCAGTTTTATTATTTACATCCTCAGCCATGTCTGACTCTTTGCAACCCCATGGACTTTAGCCCGTCAGGCTCCTCCGTCTATGGGGATTCTCCAGGCAAGAATACTGGAGTGGGTTGCCATGCCCTCCTCCAGGGGTCTTCCCAACCCTGGGATCAAACCCAGGTCTCTCACATTGCAGGTGGATTTTTTACCATCTGAGCCATGAGGGCAGCCCATGAATACTGGAATGGGTAGCCTGTCCCTTCTCCAGGGGATCTTCCCAACCTAGGAATCAAACTGGAGTCTCCTGCATTGCAGGCAGATTCTTTACCTGCTGAGCTATCTTGTGGTTAAAAATATTAAAAAATAAAAGTAATTCAAAAGATGGAGTTATCAGCCTGAAGATGACAGAGTAAAGCTCTATGGAAATCTAATGCTTGAAGTCTAATGTCCCTAAGGTAAAAAAGTCAGTGGACTTCGACTTCACTTTCCACTGTGTATAACTTACATATTATATAGCTTAAAAATCTCTGAAGCAGAATCTCTCTCCCCTATAAAGAGAAGCTATGAGGCATATGATCTCTTAATGTCACTTTTAAACTTTACAACTATATGGATTTAAAAAAAACATGTCTGGGAAAGATAATCACAATGCCCCAAAGCAAGTCTTAAAGAGAATTTGGCTTCAAACCATTTCCAAGTATGTATCTCTGATGAGCACCAATGTGATTTTTATCTATTATTTGCATAAGAGAGTCTGGAGGAACATCTGACTTTTTGGAGAACCAAGTCTAAAAATGAGAGAAATAGGATAATCTTTGGGGAATTATGCTGTCAAATCGACATGCTCAAGAGCTGAGAAATACAAAAGTCACCTAACAGAGAGCAGGTGGCTCTGATGTCAGCAGGACTGGAATGGAACTGTTTGAATGCTTCAGTATATCCAAAGCATGAATGTGCAGTTTTGGAATTAATCAGCCTTGGAAGCATAGAAAAAGAAGAGTTAGTGCACAAATGGTGGCCGGGCCCCTGCAAGCCTAATCCAGTGGGAAGTGCGAATGAGCACTTTAAGTAATTTCCATGTCAATAACAAGACCATTGTGAGATGAATACATCAGCTGATCTTACCCTGATGCTATTAGACCTTCTATTCATCTGACTCCCCTTTTCTGTTTTCCGGCTCATGAAGCTACCTTCTGATGATAGGCTAGCATTTCGTGCCCCTCTGCCCACTGGGAGAAACAGCACTGCATATTCACACTTCGAATATTTCCAGTGTCTAATACAATGGTTTCTTGTGGAAATCTAAAATGGGTTTCTGATTATTATTTGACTTCCCATATGCTTGTTCACAGAAAAGAGGTTATGCCGGTGTGACTATTCTATAACTCTATTTCTCATCGTAAATTAATAAATAAGTACTCTAATCTCATATGATGGTAGTTCCTATAAATTGACACTCAGGGCATAAAAAGTCATGGATGTCAAGAAATGTCTGGTTATTCAGAACAGAGGGCCAGATTTTGGAATGATGCAGTTAATCAAGGCATTACCTACTGAATTCTTAACCAGATCCAGCTTCCTTTTCTTTAGATGACACTCTATCTACAATTTATATCTAAATAGTAATTTATATTTTATATCTAAAATTCCACCAAGAGACTCTAAATAATCTTGTTTCATTAGGTCAGTACTTTGCTGGTTTTGAAGAAGGATGCCCAAATATGATAGTACATTGAACATTAATATCTTTCAAGCTATACTGACCCAATATAAGGATTTCGAACAGAATTACTAAATAATGAATATTTAATTTCTCTTTTATTCCCCACAAGAATATAAGAGGAAAGACTTCATTTTGTTCATTTTGTTTCATACTTACTACAGGGCCTCAAACATAGTCAATGTCATTAAATATCTGTGGACTAAATAAGTGAGGCTTATTCACACTTGCTACCCCTTCAGTCCCTTCATGGATCACAGCCTTGATATGGAGAAGGGACTTCTTTGCAGCCAAAGAGGAGGCAGCTCTATACAGTCGGCAGAAACAAGACCTGGAGCTAACTGTGGCTCAGATCATCAGCTCTTTGTTGCAAAATTCAGACTTAAAGAAAGTAGGGAAAACCACTAGACCATTCAGGTATGGGTTGCCATTTCCTTCTCCATATGATTATACAGTGGAGGTAAAAAAAATAGATTCAAGGGACTAGATCTGACAGACTGCCTGAAAAGCTATGGACAGAGGTTCATAACATTGTCCAGGAGGTGGTGACCAAAAGCATCCCCAAGAAAAAGAAATGTGAAGACAAATGGTTGTCTGAGAAGGCTTTACAAATAGCTGAAAAAGAAGAGAAGCGAAAGGCAAAAGAGAAAACGAGAGATATCCCCAACTGAATGCAGGGTTTCAGAGAATAGCAAAGAGAGAGAAGAAAGCCTTCTTAAGTGAACAGTGCAAATAATAGGGATTAACAACAGAATGGCTAAGACTTCAAGAAAATTGATGATACCAAAGATAGGCACAATAAAGGACAAAAACATCAAGGACCTAACAGAAGCAGAAAAGATTTAGAACATGTGGCAAGAATACACAGAAGAACTACACAAAAAATCTCTTAATGACCCATATAACCACAATGGTGTGTTCACTCACCTAGAGCCAGACATCCTCGAGTGTGAAGTCAAATGGGCCTTAGGAAGCATTATTACATACAAAACTGCTGGATGTGATGGAATTCTACCTGAGCTATTTCAGCTCCTAAAAGATGATGCTGTGAAAGTGCTGTACTCAATATGCCAGCAAATTTAGAAAACTGAGCAGTGGCCACTGGACTGGAAAAAGTCAGTTTTCATTCCAATCCCAAAGAAGGGCAATGCCAAAGAATATTCAGATTACCATACAATTGCACTTATTCCACATGCCAGTGAGACTATGCTCAAAATTCTGCAAATTAGGCTTTAGCAGTATATGACTTGAGAACTTCCAGATGTTCAAGCTGGATTTAGAAAAGGCAGAGGAACTGAGATCAAATTGCCAACATACACTGGATCACAGAAAAAGCAAGGGAATTTAAAAAAAATCTACTTCTGCTTCATTGACTACACTGAACCCTTTGACTGTGTGGATCACAACAAACTATGGAATATTCTTAATGAGGTGGGACTACCAGAACACGTCACCTACCTCCTAAGAAATCCGTATGCAGGACAAGAAGCAACAGTTAGAACTAGACATGGAACAACAAACTGGTTCCACACTGGGAAAGGAGTACGTCAAGGCTGTATATTGTCACCCTGTTTATTTAACTTCTGTGCAGAGTACATCATGTTAAATGCCAAGCTGGATGAATCACAAGCTGGAAACAAGATTGCCAAGAGAAATATCAACAACCTCAGGTATGCAGATGATACCACTTTAATGGCAGAGAGTGAAGAGGAACTAAAGAAACTCTTGAAGGTGAAAGAGGAGAGTGAAAAGGCTGGCTTAACACTCAACAGTCAAAAAATCTAAGACCATAGCATCCAGCCCTATCACTTCATGGCAAAAAGATGGTGAAAATGTGGGAAAGGGTCAGATTTTGTTTTCTTGGGCTCCACAATCAATGCAGATGATGACTGCATTACAAAATTAAAAGAAACTTGCTCCTTGGAAGAATAGCTTTGACAAACTTAAGTGAGAGAAAGTGAAGTCACTCAGACGTGTCCGACTCTTTGCGACCCCGGGGACTGTAGCCTACCGGGCTTCTCCATCCATGGGATTCTCCAGGCAAGAATACTGGAGTGGGTTGCCATTTCCTTCTCCAGGGTATCTTCCTGACCCAGGGATCAAACCCGGGTCTCCTGCATTGGAGGCAGACGCTTTAACCTCTGAGCCACCGGGGAAGCTGACCAACTTAAGTGCATATTAAAAAGCAGAGACGTCACTTTGCCAACAAAGGTCTGTATAGTCAAAGCTACGTTTTCTTCATGTATGGATGTGATAGTTAGACCATAAAGAGGCTGAGCACTAAAGAATTGATGCTTTCGAACTGTGATGCTGGAGAAGACTCTTGGGCATCCCTTTAGACATCGATGAGATCAAACCAATCAATCCTAAAGGAAATAAACCCTGAATATTCATTGGAAAGACTGGTACTGAAGCTGAAGCTCCAATACTTTGGCCACCTAATGGGAAGAGACGACTCATTAAACAGACCCTAATGCTGGAAAAGACTGAGGACAAGAGGAGAAGGGGGCGACAGAGTATGAGATGGTTGGATGGCATCACTGACTCAATGGACATGAGTTTGAGCAAACTCAGGGAGACAGTGAAGGACAGGGAAGCCTGGCATGCTACAGTCCATGGGAGTTGCAGAGTTAGACATGACTTTGGACTGAACAACACCAAGTGGATATTTTTCCCCACATATGGAAAAGGAAATGGCAACCCACTCTAATACTCTTGCATGGAAAATCCCATAGACGAAGGGCCTGGTAGGCTACAGTCCATAGGGTCGCAAAGAGTCAGACATGACTGAGCGACTTCACTTATTGTGTATTTTAGTTCTGGAATTTCTATTTACAGATAAATTTCTGTATATAAATATACTGTTTCCATTTTTCTGTTGAAATTTTCTATATCTTCATTCATTATGAGCATATTTTCATTTTCATAATTAACATGATTACAACAACTATGGGGCTTCCCAGGTGGTAAAGAACCCGCCTGCCAAGGCAGGAGACACATACAGATGCGAGTTCAATCTCTGCATCAGAAAGATCCCCTGGAGGAGGGCATGGCAACCCCCTCCATTATTTGTGCCTGGAGAATTCCATGAACAGAGAGGCCTGACAGGTTACTGTCCATAAGGTTGCAAAGAGTTGGGACATGACTGAAGCAACTAAACACAGCACATAATAGCTATATTAAAATCCTGTTAGTTGCAAAATTTGAGTTATCACCAAATTGACTTCAGTTGATCTTCTCTTCAGAATGAGTAACATTTTACTGAATCTTCATATGTGAGTTATTATGTATTTTAATCTGGATATTACCATTTTTATAATACAGTAATAAAAGTATTATCTATTTTATGTTATTCTGAAGAGTGCTGGCTTTTCTTTTCTTTAGTTTTAATAAGTAGTTGACTTAGCGGGATTCAAACTGCAAATCAAATTCTGCCCCTTGGGAAGTGGCTCAAATCTCCACTTGGTTTTCATAGTTCTCATTCTACAGCTTGGAGTCTGCCCTGTGCATCTTTTTTTCAGGGCACAGCCAGATATCTTGGCCAACTGATACACAGATTTGGGGCTTTTCCTCTCTGAGTATCTCCATTTTCATATTCTCCCCCTTATTTCCCAGCATCTGTGGTTGCCCTGCACTGGCATCTTGTTCTTTTGCTCAGAAACTGTGAGTTTTTATTAGCACTTACATCCTGCATGCAATATGCCGTTTCCTCCTTCCTAGTGTCAGACCTTCTCAATTTTTGACTATACTTTTCTCACTCTCCAGTGCCTTCGGGCTTTTTCTACTTTTGCCTAAAGTTTATAGCTGTTATTTGTAAAAGTGTTGATCTGGCAGAAGCTTACTTGGCTATTTCAGAAGACAAAAATCTACCTCTTGTTGTTTTAATTGAAAGTATTCAATGCATAAGTCCTATTTTATGTGAATGCCATTACTTCTATAATCTATTCTATGCTGCGTCCTTCTGGGTTAAAACTCTTCTTGCCTCATGCCTGTAGTATAAGCCTGGTTTTTATCCTATGTACCACCAGCAGATTATCCTCCCTGGTGCATAGCTGTGGCCATGTTATTTCCTAAAGATTCTGCAAGAGAATGATTCTGGTCATGGTATACCCTTCCTTAGTAGTGTTCAACATCTCTTCAGTTCCTAAAGAATAAAGTACAAGAGTGTGATGTGATGGATAGGACACCACCTTTTGAGTCAAGTAAGTCTGGCTTTGAGTTCAAGATCTATCACTGACTAGCTTTTTTGACCAAACTTAGGCAAAATATTTACCTGAATATCTAGTTTTAGCGTTTGTTAAACAGAGAGAATAATATCTATCCTAAAGAATCATTAAGAGAATTGATATGTGTAACAAATAAAATCTCTCTCTTAGTGCTTGGAACATGGGTGGGCTTCCCCAGTGACTCAGCGGTAAAGAAATCGCCTGCAATGCAGGAGATGCAGGTCAGAAGATCCTCTAGAGGAGGGCAAGGCAACCCAATCCAGTATTCTAGCCTGGAGAATCCCATGGACAAGAAGAGCGTGGCAGGCTACAGTCCACAGGGTTGCAAAGAGCCGTACGCAACTGAAGCTACTCAGCACACGATCAGTGCTCAGTGACTGGTAGCTACTTTAAAATAGGAGACATTAAAACACAATTGTTGCTCCGGATTCAAGGTATTTTTTCTTCTTGTTCCAAAGTAATTTCCTATCTATTTTCACATTCAAAAAAAATTCATCTACACAATTCAGACCACACTGTTCTCTATAACCCAAACATGTCTCACACTTGCCCAGCACAATAGCACTGTTCAAATCCTTTTTTCTTTTCTCCTATCTGCTTGATGAACTCCTAAATATCCCTCAAGGGCTACCTTACATGTTATATCTACACTGAATTCTTCTATGATATTCCTTCCTTAGAGATCTTTTCAGCATAATTTTTACTCCTTATGTACCTATCACGGTCTAGGTCATGTTCTAGTACTTCATAGGCTTATATTAACTGCCTTATTTGCAGAATTATTAGGTCCTTCGATGCCAGGACTCACTCATGTCCAGTATATTTGCTGGATGAGTCAACAAATAGGATGGATACTGGCAGGAGGATGACTCTGGTAGTAGGATGAAAAGTGAAAGTGAAGTCGCTCAGCCGTGTCTATTTGCTGATAGAAGTCATGACTGAGATTATAGATTCTAAAATCTTAGCTCGGTCATGCAAATGGTAACTATTGAGTACTATGAGTACTCGAAAGTTCAGTACTATGTTTTAGAAGAATTGTATTAAGCAGACACTAATATATATGAGCTCAATTAAAGATTAAGTTCTCTTCATATTTATAAATATTAACATCTCTGGATGATTCAAATTGCCAGCTGAACCTAAACATCCAAATGAAGAACTCTCATGGATACTTGGACTACAGGGACAGTCTTAAGACATCTCTGGAGTCGGGGAGGCAGAGAATGAAGCACTTGTTCCTTGCAGTTTGATAAATTAATACAAAGCAAATATCTGAGTCATAGTAATGAATGCAGTGAATAACACAGCACAATTTCTGTGCAACTTTCTATCAGCAATAATACCTGTTCATGGGCCACTGATTCTTCAGAAATACTCATAGAATGACTCTGCTTCAGTTCAGTTCAGTGCAGTCCCTCAGTCGTGTCTGACTCTTTGTAACGCCATGGACTGCAGCACACCAGGTCTCCCTGTCCAACACCAGCTCCCGGAGTTTACCCAAACTCATGTTCATTGAGTTAGTGATCACATCCAAGCATCTCATCCTCTGTTGTCCCCTTCTCTCATGCCCTCAATCTTTCCCAACATCAAGGTCTTTTCAAATCAGTTAGTTCTTCACATCAGGTGGCCAAAGTATTGGAGTTTCAGCTTCAACATCAGTCCTTCCAATGAACACTCAGGACTGATCTCCTTTAGGATGGACTGATTGGATCTCCTTGCAGTCCAAGGGACTCTCAGGAGTTTTCTCCAACACCACAGTTCAAAAGCATCAATTCTTCAGTGCTCAGCTTTCTTTATAGTCCAACTCTCACATCCATACATCTACTAGAAAAACCATAGCCTTCACTAGTAATGTCTCTGCTTTTTAATATGCTGTCTAGGTTGGTGATAACTTTCTTTCCAAGGAGTAAGCATCTTTTAATTCCATGGCTGCAGAACCATCTGCAGTGATTTTGGAGCCCCAAAAAATAAATAAATAAAGTCTGTGACTGTTTCCACTGTTTCTCCATCTATTTGCCATGAACTGATGGGACCAGATGCCATAATCTTAGTTTTCTGAATATTGAGCTTTAAGCCAACTTTTTCACTCTCCTCTTTTGCTTTCATTAAGAAGCTCTTTAGTTCTTCTTCACTTTCTGCCATAAGGGTGGTGTCATCTGCACATCTGATGTTATTGATATTTCTCCCGGCAACCTCGGTTCCAGCTTGTGCTTCCTCCAGCCCAAAGTTTCTCATGATGTACTCTGCATATAAGTTAAATAAGCAGGGTGACAATATACGGCCTTGACATACTCCTTTTCCTATTTGGAACCAGTTTGTTGCTCCACGTCCAGTTCTAACTGTTACTTCCTGACCTGCATACAGATTTCTCAAGAGGCAAGTCATATGGTCTGGTATTCCCATCCCTTTCAGAATTTTCCACAGTTTGTTGTAATCCACACAGTCAAAGGCTTTGGCATAGTCAATAAAGCAGAAATAGATGTTTTTTCTGGAACTCTCTTGCTTTTTCGATGATCCAGCAGATGTTGCTAACTTGATCTCTGGTTCGTCTGCCTTTTCTAAAACCAGCTTGAACATCTGGAAGTTCACAGTTCATGTATTGCTGAAGACTGGCTTGGAGAATTTTGAGCATTACTTTACTAACATGTGAGATGTGTGCAAATGTGCGGTAGTTTGAGCATTCTTTGGCGTTGCCTTTCTTTGGGATCGGAATGAAAACTGACCTTTTCCAGTCCTGTGGCCACTGCTGAGTTTTCCAAATTTGCTGGCATATTGGGTCCAGCACTTTCACAGCATCATCTTTCAGGATTTGAAACAGCTCAACTGGAATTCCATCACCTCCACTATGACTCTGGTATTAGGATGAAAAGTGAAAGTGAAGTTGCTCAGTCATGTCTGACTATTTGCAGCCCCATGGACTGTAGCCTGCCAGGCTCCTCCATCCATGGAATTTTCCAGGCAAGGATACTGGACTGGGTTGCAATTTCCTTCTCCAAGGGATGTTCCCGACTCAGGAATCAAACCCAGGTCTCCCACACTGCAGGCAGACTCTTTACCATCTGAGCCACATAGGATATTAATAATCTTACTTTGGATTGTTTGAACAAAGGACCAACTCTTTTTGCATTTCCCTACAAATCACTTTATGTCAATGGTTAGATACTTAAGACTTTCCTGCCAGTACACTCTGCTTTACAAAGTTTTTCTCCAAATAAAACAAGAGCCAACAAATCTGAAATCCTCTTAATCTAAATTTTGAAAGGAACAAACATACTAAAGTTCCAAAAGACAAAGCTAGAATTCTTGGCAGCTAAAAGGAACAATTCACAGGTTATTTTAATGCCTTGAGTCAGGGGAAAAAGCAGCTCATGCAAAGAGGTTTTGAGACTGTGGTAGGTCAAGATCACAGGCCCACTAAACATGGAATCTGAAATAAAAATGGTTTATATATTATATTTATAAAGCATTCCCTCTGAGTAGTTTGCTGTTAATACATTAATCATCTCCTGGGTCAGGGTCTTTGTGTTAAGGAGCACACCACCCCTATGTTCATAGCACTATTGGCAATAGCCAAGACATGGAAACCACCTAAATATCTATCAACAGATGAATGGATAAAGAAGAAGTAGGTACATATTTATAATGGAATATTACTTGGCCATAAAAAAGAATGAAATAATGCGATTTGCAGCAACATAGATGGACTCAGAGATTATCATACTGAGTGAAGCCAGAAAAAGACAGACAAATATCATATGATATAATTTATGTGTGGAACCTAATATGCAACACAAATGAACATTTCTACAAAACAAACACATTCACAGAGAACAGACTTGTGGTTGGTTGCCAAGGTGGAGGGGTTCGGCAGAGGGAAGAACTGGGAGATAGGGATGAGCAGATGTAAACTATCATGCCTAGAATGGATAAACAAGGCCCTACTGTATACAGAAAACTATGGTCAATATCCTGTGATAAAACATGATGAAAAAATATGAAAAAGAAATTGTTTATGTATTTACTGTATTACTGAATTACTTTACTGTACAGCAGAAATTAACACATTGTAAATCATACCTCAATAAAATTTTAAAAAATTAAAAGTAAAATACAATGCTGGCTTCCTCTTAATGAATTTAAAATTAAAAGGTACTGAATCTAAAGTTTCTATAATTTTTTTAAAATACAAAAAACTTCCTCTCTTCCCAAATGTTTCTGGAAAAGGTTTCCACATTAATCATCACATATAAAGAGAATTATATTGCATAAATAGAACATGAAGACAAAATTATTTTCAATTTTGATTCATTACCTAATGATCAAAGAGATATCACAGGTACCTGCGCTAGGGTTGGGTGAATTTCCTCAGGTTTGCAAATATTCTCAACTTGTTCCCTGTTAGCAATTATAATATTCTATTCCTGTTAAAAACAGAAGAAGTTTTCTATCAAATAAATTGTTTTTCTGTACTTCTGGAAACCAGTAGGACTTTTTGAAGATTATGGGTAAAGCGTGTTAACTAATTATGAGATATGTTTCTTCTATTTCTGCAAATTCCTAAGCCTCAAATATCTTTGTTGTGAAACAGACAGAATATTTCATTTTCACAGTATGTGCTCTAGAACAAATTTAGTAAGTATAGAAAGCATTCAGTAAAGCATTCAGTTCTTTGACCTGGTAATTTCACTTCACCTGAGGGAAAGAATCTAAAATTCCTAAGAAGTATTCATGCTTAGAAAATAGAATGCATAGATTTTGCAAAGTCCTGTCCTTTCGCAGAGGTCAGTATCTCTGAAAAGCACTACTGCTTTGGTGATGAGAGCATCAGAGAGATGTTAAGATGACAAACTAAAATCTGACACGTGGTTTGGGTAGGGGAACAAGGAATCTGTACCAGCACATTCTCTGCATTGAGTTGTACCTTCAAAACTTGCAGTACAAAAAATAATTGCTAGGAGAAAAATGTATGATAATTGTCAGTGTTTCCTATCCCTTTCTTGATGAAAAACTGCCTTTGTGCTAGAACTGGGAATCAGGGTGACATCATTATAAACAAATAGCTACAGAGTTAAGACCTGATTTTAAATTCTGATTCTGCTATTTAATTGTAATGTAGCCTTACATTTCTTAACATCCCTTGGGTTCCTAGACTACTTGTGAGAATTAACTGAGTCAGTGCCTGGTACATATCACTCAAATAATGTTAAATTAATAAATGATATTTTAAAGTTGGCCTGGTTAACTATAGATGCATACAAATATCAGAGACCTTTCCCTTTGATGTGACTGACATTGAACAAAGGACACAATACCATAGGCCCTCATGCATAGACCCAAGACGATTTCTTCAGGTTTTCACTTTTTCTCAGACCCACAAGACACAACTTTTTTGTTTAATATACTGCAATTTTATTTCAATCACACAAACGAAGTTAGCATACAGGAAATTTAAATGAAATGGTAAGGTAAAAATAGCAGAGAACCAAAAACTCCAAAAAGGAAGTACACCTAAAGCATGAGAATTCAACATTCACTAGTGTTTCACGTTCAGTTTTGATGGATACTTGATGCTTGCAAGTGAAAGTGAAAGTCGCTCAGTCGTGTCAGACTCTTTCTGACCCCATGGACCACACAATCCATAAAATTCTCCAGGCCAGAATACTGGAGTGGGTAGCCTATCCCTTCTCCAGCAGATCTTCCCGGCCCAGGAATCAAACCGAGTTACTTCATTGCAGGCGGATTCTTTACCAATTGAGCTATCAGGGATGCTTGCAAAGTTTGAAACAAACTTTGAGATCATGATGACTATTCTGAAGAGATTTCAGCACCAGCGTGAAGATTTGTATGTTCGGTTGGTTTGCAATTAAGATACAGCTTTTTGGATAAATATTATCTTAGTATTTATTGAATTGTCTTTATTATTCAAACCATGTAGGTACAATTCACACATATGGCAATTCTGATTTTCCAAAATGCCTAACTTCTACTTTATCCTTATTTTTGGTTTACAAATCTCATGCATGCAAACAACTATTTATCCTGTGAAATTTATAGGTGAAATATTATAGACTTCATTTAAAAAATGAGAAAAGCTGAAGCTGAAAACAGCAAACACAGCTACTTAATGCTTGCTCTTGTGCCACATGCTAGCTTCAAATTCCTGCTGTTCTAGAAGGATCTAGGCTTATCATAAGGATCTTCAGTTTTATAACCTCCATAGGGGGTGGGACCTAAAAAATGCATGATTTGCACACAATTTAACATCAGCTATTAATGTAAAACTGTGTGTGCTAAGTTGCTTCAGCCATGTCCAGTTCTTTGCAACACCATGGATTGTACCCTGCCAGGCTCCTCTGTCCATGAAATTTTCCAGGCAAGAATACTGGAGTGGGGTACCATTTCCTACTCCCAGGGATCTTCCCAACCCAGGGATAGAACCTGCATCTCTTATGTCTCCTGCATTGGCAGATCGGTTCTTTACCACTAGCACCACCTGGGAAGCCCACTACTGGGCTTTCATAAGCTAAGCTGAAGGGTTAAAAACACAGTCTGTTGGCCTGCCTCATATAGAAGACTAAGCTTTTTAGCTTAGTGTGTATGGTCAAGTTAAATTTATTAGTCCCTAATAAAATAACGAGCTCAAAAGCTTGGAGGGTTTTTCACAGAATAAAAATAAATGAGCATTACCTAGTGAGGCTAAAAGGATATTCTCTTAACTCCTGCTAAAGAAAACCAGCAACAATTTGCCAGAGGGAACAAAAACAAGATTAGAAGCTGTCGCCATAGAGGTAGTGAACTTCAAAATCTTGACACAATAAGTAGGCAATACTTAGGGTGGCTATTTAAAGTAAAAGCCTTTTTTTCCTTTCCCTATAAATCCTGTTTGTGAGTTAGCTGTAAAACAGTGGTTCTCAGCTTTGGCTGCGTACTCAAATCACCTGGGGAGCTTTAAGAACATAGTGAGGCCTGAATCCTACTCTCAGAGACTCTGGTTTAATCCACCTGGGATGCCACTGGGCATGGAGCCTTTCTAAAGCTGTTCAGGTAATTCTCATGTGTAGCCAAGGTTGGGGAAAAAAAAAAATCACTGCTCTAAGGCACGTTCTGTGGAAATACAGTGGTAGAATTTTAGGCAAATAGGGCACTGATATTTACAGTGTATATCCTACAGTTTAGGAATCATATCAAGTGACTGCACACAGTGTAAAATGCTCTGTGGCTTAAGTGTCTTAGACAAAATGTGATTTATTGGCTCTTGTAACTAAAATGTCTAGAGGATACAGCAGAGCTGAATTCGAAATCTTAAATCATTAAGTGATCAATGTCTCACTTCTCTCCCATCTTGGTTTCAGTTTTTCTAGTTGGCTCCCTTCTAAAACAAGGTGTCCCTTCAGAGCCAGAAGATAAGTCAGCAACTCTCAACCCTGCATTCTTCTCACATTTGAATTGATAAGAGGAGAGTAAGGGTTTCTTTCTCAGACTGAGCAGAAGTCTCATTTGCTCTGAGTGGATCAGAGACTGTTCAAGATCCCAGAAGCTGTAATTCACAGCCAGGCCATCTGTTTATAGGGCTCATGCACTTTTTTTTTGTTTGTTTTTTTTTTACTATACATCACTGTCTCAAGAAAAAATGAGCAACAATTTGATTAGGAGAGATCTCTCTCTCCAAATGAAGACTTTGAGAAACAAAGAGATTCCCTAAATAACACTCTGCTTATATATTTGAAAACATCTCCTAACTCTTGCTGGAGACAATTTCCTCTCTGCTGTGCTAAGTCACTTAAGTCATGTCCAACTCTCTGCGACCCTGTGGACCTTAGCCTGCCACGCTCCTCTGTCCTCTTCTCGCTGGTATGCGAATCCCTGTCCTTCCCCTTCTTGTTCCAGAGCCAGTTCTGTCCAAACACCGGTCAGGACTGTGTCTTCAGCTGAGAACCTCAGTGACAAAAATAAACACCTGTACATTCATTGGTTCTAAAGTAATAATTTTCACATTCGTGTTTGGTAATGCCTGTACTCGTTTCCTGTGGCTGCCATAAAAAATTTAAAAAAAGAAAAGAAAAAAAATGCCACAAACAATGGAAAAGGATTCTCTCACAGCTCTGGAGATCAGAAATCTGAAATCAAGGTATGGGCAGGGCCATGCTCCATCTAGGGACTCCAGGAAAGAATTCTTTCCTGCCTCTTTCCTCTCTGGGGGGCTCCAGGTTTCCTTGGCTTTAAGAAACATAACCCTAATCTCAGTCTTCATCTTCACATAGTCTTCTCCTCCACCTCTTATCTTCAAGCTCTTGTAAGGACAGCTACCCTTGGGTTTAGAGTATACCCAAATAATCCACAATGGCCTCAACTTGAAATGCCTTGATTACATCCACAAGAACCCTTACTCACAAGTTCTGGAGACACTGATGTATTTGGGGGTCCACCATTTAACCCACCACAATACTCACTACCCTTCAGCTTCTGGCAATTTTATCCTGGGAAGTAAAACATGCTCTATGTTTTCACTTGAGAACTGTTCTTTGGCTTGTCACATGCATGAGGGTACTGCAAGGGAAGGAGCAGAATGGACACCTCATCCATAGAGAAAGGGGACACGCTCAGCAATGAGGACAGGAAGATCCCTGGGCATATATGACTTATCAGAAGACTGAAATTCCTCAGGGCTCAATACGTATCACTGAACCAAAAAAAAAAGTAAGTATAAAAGGAAATATAAATGAAGAGACATAATTCTTTAGATCTTCATGGTGTAGAGGATAATAGCTGTGTAATAATTATTAAAGAAAATTTGAGGATGCAAATAAACACAAGAATGAAATTGTATTAAAACTCTAAGTCACAGAAACTCAACCCAAGCTGGTTTAAGAGAAAAAGAGGGAAGGTAAGGAAGGTATTAGGGAATCTCGCTGGTGGCTCAGATGGTAAAGAAACTTCCTGCCAGTACAGGAGATATGGGTTCGATTGATGGGTGAGGAAGATTCTCTGGAGAAGGAAATGGCAACCCACTCCGGTATTCTTGCCTGGAGAATTCCATGGACTGAGGAGCCTAACAGGCTACAGTCCATGGGGTCGCAAAAGAGTCAGACACGACTGACTAACACTGACTAGTACTAGGGAGGGTACTGACTCATGAACAAGAAAACCTAAAGAGGTGGTGCCATCTTCAGGGTCAGCAGAACCCAAGGACACAAGCGCCGCGAAGCTACCAGAAATGTGCTCTCATGTCTCTTCACTGTTACTCTCATCGGTTTTCTTCTGTGCTCTTGCTTCACTCTGAGACATGCTCCCCGATACGGTAGGAGAGATGGCGCTCGGCCTCTGCAAGCTCTCTCAGTCTTCGTTCTGTTCAACCACAGACAGAGACACTCTCTTCTGAGGTCCAGCCCAGTTCCCCAGCATGGACTCTTAATTGCTTCTACTTGAAATAGGGCCTTTGCCTTTTACAAATCACTGTGTTTAAGGGGTTGAAGTACTGTGATCAGTCCACTTAACATCACCAGGAAAGTCAGTTCCCGAAACAAAAGTGGTAATCTCGTTATCAGAAGCAGGAGAAACGGGTGTCAAACAGGTAAATATAAATACTTGGTTACATGCTTTTAAGAAGAGAAAACCTCCCTGGACTCTTAAGTAGAGACATCTGTCTAAGGAATCAATAGAAGTAATTAGCGAGCTTACTTACAGATAGCCAATTCCAGATGTTGAAGGAAAGAGAAAAAGGCATTTTGCTTAAATGATGATCCCTGTAAGGTCAATAGTGTAAGAGTGCATAATTTGTCCAATGTAGAAGAGCAGAAGTGTGAAAAAGAACACTGGAATAAGATTTAGGTGATCTGAGACTTCTACCTGGTTCTGCCACTTACCAGCAGATAATATAATTTCTTTGTGGCTTCAAGACTCTAAGGGTTACACAAATCAGAGAAGACAAAAATAAAGCAAGCTCATTCTAATGCTTAAATACCAATTTTCTTATGAGATGGCAGAATGGTTTGAAGTGAAAGGAATAAGTTTAACAAAAGATTTTTCTCATAGGCACAGCATTACTTTTTAAAAATCCCAACTGTGCAGAAGTCTTACAAATTATAGCCAGAATATTATTTATTTTATGCACTTTTCCAGAGGCAGGGAACAGAGCTTCACTTTTTAAAGCAAGGCCTTTTTTCTCACAAGATACTGTTCTCAAGAAGCTTGATTCCATTTGTGACACATGTCTGTCTTGAATCAGCTATACAGATCTTCAAATTAGAGGTCTGAATTCTGAAAAGATCACTTGAGCAAATGGTTGTAAGTTATTTAAATAAAAGATGAAATCCATCATTGCATTTCCTCACTAGTTCTTTCATATAGATTAAGTGGCTCATTTGTATGGCTTCATTTCTTAAAATTTTCCATTTTAACTTCTTAATTTCTGAAAGCCAGTTTTTCTATATTTATTTTGTCCTAAACTAAGAATTAAATCACTAAGATGCATCATGCACATATTAAAAATATTAAGTAAGAAGAAAAGCCATTTCCTTGAGTCTCCTCTGTAATATTGATCTGTGTTTGCCTCCTCCATCTTCCTGACACTAAAGTTTCCTTCATTCCACTAAGGCACTAAACACAATCATCAAAGTGTCTAAACATAAATCGCAAAGTCATAGCTGGGCATAATTTCTCTCTTGCCCTGGGACACATCTTCTCCTAAAAATCTAAGTTTTAAACTACACAGGCAGCAGTTCAATGGCAGATTTGACACCATGTCAGTTTCAGGGGTTTCCCTCACTGCCACAGCAGGGGGCCTGGGTACCTGGACCAGATTCTGCTCTTCACTAAGGCTATGACCCTAGTGACCAGGGAGGAAAAATGCTACTTCTCAGGATTCAGGAAGGTGGAATCCTAAATTATAGGCCTTTGCTTTATTTTGTATCTGGAGAGAGGCAGCTGTTCAAAATGAAAGCAAAGAGGAAATTATCTGGTTCATTTCAGAGTACCAAACAGTTGGGTAGGAACCAGTGATACATCAAAAGTATTTTCAGATTTCTATAGTTTATCTGACTTTGCTTTCAACTTTTTTTTACAATTTGAAGTTATAACAAAAGGAGAAAAATCATTTTCATTGAGCACCTATTTTGTGCTGCAGATACTTTATGTATTGTGATCTCAGAAAAACTTAGAAGTATTATCTACATTTTACAGGTTAATTAACTTGGCTAAGGTTAGACAGTTAGAAACCATCAAGGATCAGATTCAAAGTGTGTCTCATTCTAAAGCCCCTACTCTTTTTACACTGTCTTCAGTAAAATGTATATATAACCAGATTTACTGTGTATTACTACTTGAAATAGAAAAAAATATGTTTTGTGTTTTTTGCATATCTGCGTGTGCACATGCTCAATTGTGTCCGATTCTTTGCAACCCCATGGACTGGTGCTCACCAGGCTCCTCCTATCCATGGAATTTTCCAGGCAAGATGCTGGAGTGGGTTACCATTCCCCAGGGAATCTTCCCAACCCAGGGATTGAACCCGCACCTCTTATGTCTCCTGCACTGGCAGGCAGGTTCTTTACCACTAGCCCTACCTGGGAAGCCTAACTATCTAAAGAAAAAATAATTGCCAGGACTGAACTAAGTAGGAATATAGAAAGTAGACTAAAAGCAAGGGTGATGGGCCACATTCCAAAAGTTCCATTCAAAAAGCTCTTTTCCAAGTTTGTGGGCGTTCGTCGTGATCAGCTTTGAATTGATGAAATTCTGACACTTCTGAGAGAATATGCAGTAAATGAATCACTGAGAGATCATATCAAGAGGCAGGTCCTAGGTCACCTAAGCTGTTATCATCAGCTTTATAAAATGGAGATCCATGGGTCCAAGAGGCAACATTTACATATCTACATATATAAATTCATATATTTAGCACACATTTAAAGATGAGTCAGACATCCTGGAAACACATTCTGTGAAATGATTCATACTTCATTGAATGCTTCCTATACGTAAATAGTAGTCTAACAGAGGAATTCCTAAATATCAAGAACACTGACAGGCCTCTTATTCTGTGAAATGCCATATTTCACAAAGCATACTAGATTATGTCGAAGAACATGGCCAGGCGGATGTTTTTTTTCTTCTTTTAAGAGGTTCATAGCCACTACATACAGAATACCATGTTACAAAACAATTTCCACTTATATTAGAAATGTATAACCAGCTCAAATAGTGAAATTAATTTCCTTTTCAAAATGAGTTATGTATAACTAAATTACAAGAAAACATTCAGAAATTACAAGTAGTAATAGGGCAAACCAAGGAAGATAATATGTAAACAGCCAACATTTGAAAATCACTGTACCAGGGAGAAAACATCAGCTTTGGAATAAGATAAGTAGGAGCTAAGTCCAGGTCCTAGTTGTACTTTAGCAAGTCACTTAATCACTTAGCTTCCGTTTTGTCTCACTCTATATAAGAATGCTCTTGCCAAAGGACTGTAGTGAGGATGAGATGAGATAATGTCTATAAAGGTGTCAACAGATGTCGGTTTCCATCCATCACTTTTCTTTATTCAACACAAGTCCAAATCCTCAATCATCCAGGCTAGCACTCTAGGCTGTGTAAGCTAAAAACCCCAGGTACTTGTGGGTACCACTTTGCATAGGATGCTCCATCAGGACTCTTAGATCCTTCTGCTTTAGTGTTCGATGATCCTCATCTTTCCTGTATTACACTCCACTCACTGCCTCAGTACCCTTACAGTGCCTTTCCCCGGGGGCATGTGTGTATATTTGCCCACACACACACTCATGCTCACACATACATTCACACATTTACATTCATGTCACATGTGCACTTGGAGAAGGCAATGGCAACTCACTCCAGTATTCTTGCCTGGAGAATCCCATGGGCAGAGGAGCCTGGTGGGTTGCTGCCCATTGGGTCGCAGAGTCGGACACGACTGAAGCGGCAGCATGCATGCATGCATGCATTGGAGGAGGAAATGGCAACCCACTCCAGTGTTCTTGCCTGGGAAGTCTCATGGACAGAGGAGCCTGGCGGACTACAGTCTATGAGGCCACAAGGGTCGAATATGACTTAGCGACTAAACCCACCACGTGTACACTCACATACATTTTATACACTTGTGCCCACACATAATTGCACACATACACACATGCAGAAGAAAATGACTGTAGCCTCACAGACCAACTCACCATTTATTTCCTTTCTAAATTATCTTGTTCACGTTATACCTTTGCCCATAATTCCCTTCTTACTTTAATATTCTCTGTTCTTTAAGGTCTAAAGTACCAACTTCTCTATTAAGCCTTTCATGATAACTCAACCAGATGTGACCTTCTTAACTTCAAAAGTGTTTTTTTCTTCATCTTTCCTAAGGTTACAGCCATGTTCCACCTTATGATATAATTCCTCTTGTTGTTTGACTGGATATCAGGTCGTAGAGTCTTTGAAGGCTATAATCACGCCTTATTTATATTTTCTCCTTCACAGTGATGGCCTTCATTATCTTGAAGAACTGTAATCTTAGTTAATTTTCCGAAATAGGTCCTTTCAGGTTCCCAGGAAACAAGACGTATTTAGAATACAAGTAACTTGAGGATGGATATTTTAATGATATACAGCTAATTTTACCTCAATGCACTGTATTCAATCTAGGAAAGAGACAGGGTCTAACTAGTTCTCTTCTGTGTCTAGTATAAGACTTTCATTTGCAATCCAACTAAACAGAGGTTATGGGTTTGTGGTCCTAAACTCAGGATTCCTCAAAAGTGGGCTATGGGCCTTTCTAATACTTTATTGGGCTTCCTATATTCATGCGCCATTCTCTGGTATTGAATCATTCAACTTTCAGGCATACATACAGTTGACTTGCATATATTTATAAGGGAGAACAGTATGAAAGTGTTATTTCCATATGGATATTACTGTGAGGATACACCACATACCTCTGATTCCATTCTGTGGGTTTATAAAGACCGTATGCGTTCTGCAGACAGGCAGGCTCCAAATAAGAGTGATGTGACTAAACTGAGCATGCTCAGGCCGTTTTCCAAACTGGCCCATCAAATAAGTCACTCTTCATGAAGGTGGTGGGGCTAAGTGACAGGAAAGAGAGACATGAGAGAGAGATTTTTCCCATCCTTTTCCCTGAGGAGGAATAAAATGGAATTTTTTTTCCATTTGTGAAAACCTGAAGAATGGGAAATGAGTACTTTTCTAATTTACTGAGTCTAAAAAGTAAGTCCCAGAGATATAATAATTCTGAGAGGAGTGAGCATCAGAAGTCAATCAGAACAGTCCTCCACAAACTAATTTCCTCAGACACTGATAGACAGTTTATCCTTTATGTCTAGAGGCTCTGAAATGATTTCTCAGACTCCACTAGTCCCCAGATTCATAGTCTAGCCTATTTCCTATCTCAAATGGTGCCCACAAAATTAGTGTATCAAAATTTTTTAGAATTTATTTTGGCTCACAGCAAGAAATACCTTGCCCATGTGCACAGGAGAAATACTGTCTTCCGTTTACAATGAAGAAAAGTACCTTGGAGTGTAAGAAAAGCTATGCCTACTTGAGATCATTGATTGAACACAAGTTTCTTATTCATTTCCTTTAGCTGCTCTGCTTATGGTTTAAAAATGACAAACATCAAAACCTTTTGCAACATTAACATATTGCAACAAAATTATATACTATCCAGAAATCCATTTTAGTCAAAAGGAAAGGTTAAGCCAAATTATAGAGACAGAGCGCACATCGCCACATTCATTTTAAGTACATGAAACCTATTGACTCAATAAATGTCAATTCAGAAGCTGTATTTCTTGGATACTTGCCATATCTAAGAGACATTTATGCCAATTAGTTATTGAATATATTTAGACTCTAGGTTCTATGCTGATGTGCACTGCATACTGGGTCTCAGAAAGCAGTCAAGTACAGAAGGACTGTCAGGCCCAGGATGTCAATCCAGCCCATGCTGATGGGAAGTTACAGGCATGAATGCAACCAGCGTAGGAAGAGGTGCCATGTAGGTACCATGATTCTGTGTATAGAGTCTGAGGTGTTAGGTCAGAGTGGAGAGAAGGTTTAGAGCAGGGTGGATAAGCCAATATTGTGTTCAGAAATACATACAGGCAAATGTAGGCTCTTTACACAAAGGTAGAGGTCAGGATTGGGTGTAGGAGGCGTTCCATACACAAACTGAGTAACCAGGGAACAGAATCCGGGCACTGATACCGAAAGACCACATCAAGACCGTCCTTTACTGTAGAGGGAAACATCTTAAAGTGCTGGGACATTTTCTCAGCTATGTGTGAAACCACAGTTATTGGTAGGATTCTTCAGACAAAAAAGGGTTCATTATTACAAATTGTCAGAAATCTCATTATGTCAATATCCTACAAGTCTTACCACTAAGACCAAATTCATCCTCATTTAAGGTAACAATTCCCATTATACGTCTCTGGTCCTCAATTATCTGGAAAGAGAAGGTTGTTATCTCCTCTGTACTACAGAATGGGAAAGCAATGTAGAGAATGATGCCCACGGGCATGAGTTCAGTTTTTTTATTCACCATCTTTTACTTTTCCCACCAGCCCTGAAAGCTTAGTTCCCACTGGTAAACAGAGCAGAGAAATTACATAGTTACCTGGATAATTTAGACCAGGAGAAGAAAAAGCGATTGTCACGATGTGTATGAGCTCTTTCACATTTTCCTGAACATGAAATAATTTTACTCTTTACTTTTTTCTCATTCTCAGTGATCTCAGACAGACACATACATCTCTCTTTATGGAAAATGATTAACATAGACTCAACTAGGGAGAAATCAAATTATACAGTTAATAAAAACTAAAGCTTCAATTCATGCTAAGTGACAATACAGCACCAGGAAAAATTAATTACTGCATTTTAGAGTGAAAGGAGTCAGATATGTCAGGTTTGAATTTAGCCTTAGGATCTTACAGTAAATTTTAGTTCTTTTGTGACTGAATTTTTTAAAGTACAAAGTTACTGAAAACCATGTAGGTTTCCATGTTGGGGAACCAGAATGCTTCTGCATGTCATTTTGTGCATCCTAAGACATTTCAGTCGTGTCTGACTCTGCAACCCTATGGACTGCAATCCACCAGGCACCTCTGTCCATGGGAGTCTCCAGGCAAGAATACTGGAGTGGATTGCCATACCCCGCCCCCTTCCAGGGGACCTTCCTGACCCAGGAGTGTACCCTTGGCTCTTAGGTCTCTTGCACTAGCAGGTGGGTTCTTTACCACCAGCGCCACCTGGGAAGCCCTGGCATGCCAGTATGCTGTTTCCCAAACTCTGCAAGGACAGACGCTCCTGTCTTTGGGATCTCGTGCTACGTGTCTCTTCATTTCGCTGTTGGAAAACTGCTCTCTGGCAAGGGGTTTGCTCCATTCTGACCTATTGTAACTGATCAAAAATCTATTTCATCATTCAAGCCATCTAAAGAATTTCCTTTCTCAGACTTCAATTCATGATTTCTGGGAGAATTGTGGGAAAATAAAAGAGAACCTTGGACCTTCCATTTACTACTGACCCTGGAAGCTAGAGAGTGTGGAGCCACTCATCACTGCGGTTGCTGGCTCCAGCACACGAGGACTACCAAGATAACTGGAGCAAAGCTGCCATGTGACCCCGGAACTGCACTGTCAGGCAAGAAGCCTAGGTCATCGAGTCTGCTTCAGACTTTCCTGGAGAAATTACAAGAAACCTAAGGGAAAACAGGAAATGTGGGGCCCAGAGGGACAAGACAGCAGAGAAGGACCTTGAGCTCACTGCGCCCACAAAAACACCAAAATCACAAGTAACTGCTGAACAACCATCAACGAAAAAGATATTCTACATCCAAAGACACAAATGAGAAACCACAAGACAGTAGGAAAGGGAGTGCACTCACGATTTAATCAAATTCCATACCACCTAGGTGGACAACCCAAACTGGAGAACAATGGTTGGCAGAAGTTCTCCCACAAGAGTGAGAGTTCTGCGCCCCACGTCAAAATCCCTAGCCTAGGGGTCTGACTTTGGGAAGAGAAGCCTCCAGAGCAACTAGCTTGGGAGGCAATTGGGGCTTGAGTGCAAGAGCTACACAGGACTGGGGAAAAAGAAATTCTACTCTTGGAAAGTGTACACAAGGTCTCACGTGCACTGGCCCAGGGAACAAGCAGTGACTTCATAGAAGCCTGGGCCAGACCTACCTGCTGGTCTTGGAGGGTCTCCTGGGGAGACTGGGGACAGCTGTAGCTCACCCTGGGGACGTGGACACTGGTGGTAGTGTAGATATTGGCGAGTGTCATCTATATAAACTCTCACTGAAGGCAGACATCCTACCTGGGTCATAAGCACCAACACCTTGCCTCACCCAATAGGCCATAGGCTTCAGTGTTGGTAAGCCTCAGGCAAAAAACCCAAAAGGGCAGGAACACAGCCCCCTATCCCCACCCCCAATCAACAAACAAGCTGCCTAAAGACTTCCTGAACATACAGCCAACTCTAGGCATGCCTCTTAACATAGGCCTGGCCACTGGAGGGCCAAGACCCAGCTCCACCCACCAAAGGGCAGGCACTGGCCCCTCCCACCAAGAAACTGGCATAAGCCTCTTCAGTTCAGTTACTCAGTTGTGTCTGACTCTTTGCGACCCCATGAATCGCAGCACGCCAGGCCTCCCTGTCCATCACCAACTCCCAGAGTTCACTCAAACTCACGTCCATCGAGTCAGTGATGCCATCCGGCCATCTCATCCTCTGTCGTCCCCTTCTCCTCCTGCCCCCAATCCCTCCCAGCATCAGAGTCTTTTCCAATGAGTCAACTCTTCGCATGAGGTGGCCAAAGTACTGGAGTTTCAGCTTTAGCATCATTCCTTCCAAAGAAATCCCAGGGTTGATCTCCTTCAGAATGGACTGGTTGGATCTCCTTGCAGTCCAAGGGACTCTCAAGAGTCTTCTCCAACACCACAGTTCAAAAGCATCAATTCTTCGGCACTCAGCCTTCTTCACAGTCCAATTCTCACATCCATACCTGACCACAGGAGACTAGCCTTACTCACCAGGAGGGAGCAGAAACCAGAGGCCAGAAAGCTAAAATCTTGCAGCCTGCAGAACTGAGTTTGTAAATGCAAGTCAAAAGCTACCCTGATCCTGGCTCTTAAGTAACAAGAGGGCACTGTACTGCTGGGACTCACAGAATCCCCTAAGAGGGTCACTTGTCCAAGGAGGAGAAATGTAACTAACCAACCACAGAAAGAAAATACAAATAAAAATTTAAAGAAAATGAGATGGCAAAGGAAGATGATCCAGACAAAGGAACAAGATGAAACCTTGGAAGAACATCTAAGTGAAATGGAGATAGGCAGTTTATTTGGGAAAGGGTTCAGAATAATGACTGAAAAGATTATCCAATAACTCAGGAAATGAATGGATGCACAAAGTATTTAATAATTATAAAATAGAAAGAATAGAGTTGGAGAATACAATAACTGAAATGAAAAACGCATCAGAAGGAATTAATGGCAGAACTAAATGAGACAGAAGGATGAATGCGCTGAAGACAGACTGGAACAGAAGAAAAGGGAATGAAAAGAATTGAGGATAGTTCAAGAGACCTCTGGGACAAAGTCCAATGTACTAACATTTACATTATAGGAGTCCCATAGGGAGAAGCAAGAGAGAGCATGCCTAAGAAAACATGTGAAGAGATAATAGCTGAAAACTTCCCTAACATGGGAAAGAAAACAGTCATCCAAACCCAGGAAGCACAGAGAATCCAATAAAGGATTAACCCAAGGAGGAACACATTAAGATACATAGTAACCAATCTGACAAAAATTAAAGTTACAGAGAAAATTTTAAAAGCAACAAGAGAAAAGCAATAAATAATATACAAGGGAACTTCCATAAGGCTCTGCATGACAAAAGGGACAGCTACAATATATCTAAAGTTGTGAAAGGAATAAACCTACAACCAAGAAAGAAAAATGGAGCTGGAGAAATCATGCTCCCTGACTTCAGACTATACTACAAAACCACAGTAATCAAGACAGTATGTTACTGGCATTAAAAACAGAAATATAAATATATAGTACGGGACAGAAAACACAGATTAACCCAAGCACCTATAGCCACCTAATCTTTGACAGTGGAGCCAAGAACATACAATGGAAAAAAGACAGTCTTTTCAATAAGTGGTGCTAGAAAATCTGGATAGCTACATGTAAAGAATAAAACTTGAAGACTCCCTAAAACCACACACAGAAATAAACAAGATGGGCTAAAGAGCTAAATATAAGACCAGATACTATAAAACTCTTAGAGGAAAATACAGAACACTCTTTGACATAAATCATAGCAAGATCTTTTTTGATCCACCTCCTAGAGTGATAAGAATAAAAAGAAAAATTAAACAAATGGGACCTAGCTAAATTTAAAAGCTTTTTTGCACTGCAAAGGAAACCATAAGCAAGATGAAAACATAACCCTCAGAATGGAAGAAAAATATTTGCAAATGAAGCAACTGACAAAGGATTAATCTCCAAAATATACAAACAGCTCACCCACTCCAGTGTTCTTGCCTGGAGAATCCCAGGCACGGGGGAGCCTAGTGGGCTTCCATCTATGGGGTCGCACAGAGTCAGACATGACTGAAGTGACTTAGCAGCAGCAGCAGCAGCTCAATATTTAAAAAAAAAAAATCCAGTCAAAAAAATGGGCTGAAGATATAGATAAGCATTTCTCCAAAGACAACATAGGGCTTCCCAGGTGGTGCAGTGGTAAAGAATTTACCTGCCAATGCAGGAGACGCAGGTTCTATCCCTGGGTTGGGAAGATCCCCTGGAGAAGGAAATGGCAATCCATCCAGTATTTTTGCCTGGAAAATTCCATGGGGTTGCAAAGAGTCAGACATGACTGAGCACACACTTTAAAGAAGACATACAGATGGCCAACAAACATGAAAAGCGGCTCAACATCACTAATTACTAGAGAAATTCAAATCAAAACTACAATGAGATGTCATCTCACACTGGGCAGAATCGCTATTATCAAAAAGTCTACAAGCAATAAATGCTGGAGAGCGTGTGGACAAAAGGGAAGCCCCTTGCACTGTTGCTGGGAATGTAAATTGATACAGCCACTATGGAGAACAGTATGGAGGCTCTTTCAGTTCAGTTCAGTTCCTCAGTCATGTCCGACTCTTTGTGACCCCATGAATTGCAGCACGCCAGGCCTCCCTGTCCATCACCATCTCCCAGAGTTCACTCAGGCTCACGTCCATCAAGTCCGTGATGCCATCCAGCCATCTCATCCTCGGTCGTCCCCTTCTCCTCCTGCCCCCAATCCCTCCCAGCATCAGAGTCTTTTCCAATGAGTCAACTCTTCGCATGAGGTGGCCAAAGTACTGGAGCTTCAGCTTTAGCATCATTCCTTCCAAAGAAATCCCAGGGCTGATCTCCTTCAGAATGGACTGGTTGGATCTCCTTGCAGTCCAAGGGACTCTCAAGAGTCTTCTCCAACACCACAGTTCAAAAGCATCAATTCTTCAGCACTCAGCTTTCTTCACAGTCCAACTCTCACATCCATACATGACCACAGGAAAAACCATAGCCTTGACTAGATGGACCTTAGTCGGCAAAGTAATGTCTCTGCTTTTGAATATACTATCTAGGTTGGTCATAACTTTTCTTCCAAGGAGTAAGCATCTTTTAATTTCATGGCTGCAGTCACCATCTGCAGTGATTTTGGAGCCCCAAAAAATAAAGTCTGACACTGTTTCCACTGTTTCCCCATCTATTTCCCATGAAGTGATGGGACTGGATGCCATGATCTTCGTTTTCTGAATGTTGAGCTTTAAGCCAACTCTTTCACTCTCCTCTTTCACTTTCATCAACAGGCTTTTGAGTTCCTCTTCCCTTTCTGCCATAAGGGTGGTGTCATCGGCATATCTGAGGTTATTGATATTTCTCCCGGCAATCTTGATTCCAGCTTGTGTTTCTTCCAGTCCAGCGTTTCTTATGACGTACTCTGCATATAAGTTAAACAAGCAGGGTGACAATATACAGCCTTGACACACTCCTTAGAAAACTACAAATAGAACTGCTATGTGACCCAGCAATCCCACTCCTGGGTATATACCCAGAAAAACCCATAATTCAAAGACACATGCACCTCAGTGTTAACCGCAGCACTGTTTCCAATAGCCGGGCTGTGAACGCAATCTAAATGTCCATCAGCAGAGGAGTGGGTAAAGGTGTGGCACATATATACAGTGGGACACAACTCAGCCATAAATAGGAAAGAAACTGGGTCTTCTGTGCAGATATGGATGGACCTACAGACTGTCACACAAAGTGAAGTCAGAAAGAGAAAAAAACAAATATTGCATATTAATGCATATATGAGGAATCTGAAAAAATTAGTGTAGATCTTATTTACAAAGCAGAAATAGAAACCCAGATGTAGGGAACAAACGTATGGGTACCAAGGAGAAAACGGGGGATGGGATGAATTGGGAGACTGGGATTAACACGTATACACTACTATGTGATTAATTGATTGCGAGTGGGAATCACAAGGAGCTCAGCTCGATGTTCTGTGATGACCTATATGTGTGATCGGGCAGGGAGGGAAGTGTAAGAGGGAGGGGACATATGTGTACATGCAGGTGATTCACTTCGTTTTATGGCAGAAACTAACATTCTAAAGCAATTATACTCCAATAATAAGACTATTTCACCCTTTCAGATATGATGGAGAAATCAAAAGCTTTACAGACATGCAAAAGCTAAAAGAATTCAGCGCCACCGAACCAGCTGCACAACAAATGTTAAGGGAACTTCTTTAGGTGGGAAAGGTCACAACTAAAAACAAGAAAATTACAAAATGGGAATATTCATGTGTAAAGGCAAACCTATAGCAAAGGTAGGAAATCATCCACACACAAACCAGGAGGGAAGTTAAAAGACAAAAGTAATAAAATCATTTGTATTCACAATAAGCAGTTAAGGGATACACGAAACAATTAAATGTAAAATATCAAAACCAGCAATCATGAAAGGAGGAGAGGACACATGAAGAATACTTAGAATGCATTTGAAATTAAGCAATCAGCAACTTAAAACAATTACATATACATAGACTGATACACCAAAACCTCACTGTAACCATGAACCAAAAATCTATGATCAATATACACATAAAAAGGCATCCAAACACAACACTATAAGATAGTCATCAAATTACAAAGGAAAAGGGAAGGAAAATAGTCCTCCAAAACACCCAGCTAAGTTCTTGTGCTTTGAGCATACATGCTTCCTTCTGCTCAGATCCTGAATAAGGTACTACCCTAGCCACCCAACCCTCCAACCAATCTGGTCAGAATTCAAAGAACCTGGAGTAGCCCTGAGGTTCCTAGACTCACATTGAATATGATTTCGTCTATAATGAACATAATAGTATCGGCCACTGAATTAAGCATCTACTATATCTGTGTCCTCTATTAAACCCTGGACATGCACTTTAATTTGCCTAGGAAGACCATCTGAGGTTAGAGTTACTCAAGTTCACACAAACCCAACCTGGATTCTAGAACCCATGTTCTTTCTGTGGCACTGCTTATGAACAAGGGCTTGTCCACCTGTGTCTCCAGGTTAACACGGCCATTTCCTCCTCTTGGGTGTAGCCCTATCCTGAAGGTAGGCAGTCTTGACCGAGGCTCTGACACTCTCTGAACATTGTCTTATTAGCCTGGAGCGTTGCTCCTTCACGGATGGCTTCCTGGCAACAGGGCCATGTGTGGTCACCGTTCAGGCCAGCACCGCTGGCTCCATCCACACAGAAATGCTAGGTTATAGTTGGTTCACCCAGCCTGATCTACCTGCAATACCTCCTCCATAATAACTGCTGATGAGAGATGTTTGGATGGTCACCTGCTATCAGCCAGCATTACCTTAAGTACCTAAAATTTATGGTTGAACTTGACTGGTATTCATCCACCCTGGACCCTCAGGTTGCCTATCATCCAAGCCCACATCACACCATGGCCACAAGCATTAGCAAATATCCCTTTGGTATGCTGACATAGTAGAAAAGTCCTTATGCAAGAGAAATACCAAGAAACAACAAATGTCAGATGTACACAGAGAGACTCTAGGTTTCCACCGAATCCTGGGTTCACATTGTCAGCGGGAAATTCATCTATAACAGAGGTTTGTAAAATTACGTCAGTGTGATAAAGTTGAAAAAAGTCATGATTGGTGATGTTGAGACAATTAGTCTAAGGTGGTGGCAATTCATTCTATAGGTGCTATACCATACATCAGTTCTTCACCATGCGCATGAAAATCACCTGGGGTCTTGTTACACCATGGACTCTTAACTCTGGACATCTGAGGCAGAGCCTGAGGCTCTGCATTTATAACGAGCATCCCTAACAGGCTGAAAGCCACTGATTCTCAGACTACACTTTGCAGAAGCCCATAGACCTCCTTGATGCACGTTTAAAAAGGAAATAATACAACTAACTTACCAGAATCTAAGCCACACATGTAGGTGTCCATAAAGCTTCCAGCCAAGTCACAGGATCTTACCAGAAAAGCAGTTATTCATAGAGGTAGAAGACCAAGCCCGCACCGACTCTCAGAGCTAAGAGTGTGCAGGAGATGGGGTGGAGAGGACTGGAAACACAGTGAGGAATCCAGAGAGGGAAAGACTAGGCAGCAGTCACTGAAAGAGAAACGACGTTGTTCAATTGAATAAAAAACCCACATCTGAAAAGCAAAGAAGGCAGCCTGAGGGATTCAGCATCAGGACCAGAAATGCTACCTCCAGGACACCAGACTTACTGGCACAGAAAAGGCAAACTTCAACGTCTCAACAACAAGCAATGAAAAGAAATCAGTGCAGGCAAACCAAAAACGCCAGAGCAAGCACAGGGTCACACATGTCCAGAAGGCAAGCAGATAGATTCCCAGATATGGGAAGTGCACTTACCTACTGATCTTCAGCTTCCAGAAGGAACTGGCTGAGGGAAATCAAAGTGTCCTAGTCCCAGAAAAAGTAGCCTGTCCAGGAAGGAATGAAGTAAGGGAGCTGGAAAACTCAGTTAAAGGCTCAGCTTTACTGCCCACATCAAATCTGCTGTAACCTTACATATACTGAACCAAGGAAAAGCATGTATTCCTTCCTACGTGCACGAGGCACAGTCAACACGTATGAGTTAAATGGCTCTAGCTGTGAAAACTGACAAACAGTACGAGGCACGAGGCACGGCTGGTAGAGCTCTGAGTATCAGAGTTCTTGGATCAGCCCGTATCAGCATCACCTGGGAACATGTTAGGACGTGTAAATTCTCGGCCCTGCTCCAGACTTACCAATC
Organism: Budorcas taxicolor; assembly: GCF_023091745.1. Classification (NCBI taxonomy): domain Eukaryota; kingdom Metazoa; phylum Chordata; class Mammalia; order Artiodactyla; family Bovidae; genus Budorcas; species Budorcas taxicolor. The sequence goes on along the minus strand of NC_068918.1, from coordinate 18,151,268 downwards.
AGAAACTGGGGGTGGTGCCTGCAGCCTGTGATTCGACCAGCCCTCCACGTGGTTCTGATGCGCCGCTCACTGCAGTGAAGTCTATCGAAGGCATGGTGGAGAGAGAGGGCAGCTGTGGCCAAGGACGATCATTATAAGTGGGCTTGATAGCGGTGGTTTTAAAGAGCCAGTGAAGACCAAAGCCTGTTTACAGAGAGAAGAAAATCCAGTAGAGATAATGTAAAATAATAAGTAATAAAACGTGCTCAGTGATCAACAGAGTTCCACGATGATATTCCGTGGTAGAGTTTTATCAATGTTGAGGAATCATTCAGCGTGTGTAGGATAATAATGTTTTGATACTGATAAGCAGAAATACCAGGAATGCCAGGAAGGGTCAGTTCACAATACGTGCTTGCAAATTCTCTCTGATGTATTTTCAAAAGATTCACCAAAAAGAAGTGCTACTTGGTGCCCTTGCTTGTGAAGAGATATTCTCCGAGGGGAAAAACAAAGTTGACAAAAGCAAAGCTGGTTGCCTAGTGGGGTCTGTTTGACAAAAAACAGAATTTTGTTTTAAATATGAACACAAGTGTAAGACACAAAACCGGCAAAACACATGGGGCTTTAATTACAGGCATACCTTGTTTTATTGTGCTTTGCTTTATGGTGCTTCAGAGATAGGGCATTATTTACAAATTGAACATTTGTGGCCAGCCTGTCGGCACCATTTTTGTAATGTCCTGTCTCTGAGAATTTTGGTAAGACTCACAATATTTCAAGCTTTTTCACTATGATGGTATCTTAGGTGGTGATCAGTGGTCTCTGATGTTACTACTGTAAAATGATTGCAACTTGCTGAAGGAGCAGATATTGGTGAGCATTTTTCAGTAATAATTTTTAATTAAAAAACCCATGTTGCTATATTCTATAACAGTGAGTAACCTTTATGATATTCTAACTAGGTTAAATTCTTAAATTGCTTCAATTTTGTAGGAACCTTTTCAGATTCATTGGGTAAATTCAAGCCATTCTCTCGGTTCTGTGAACAATCACTGATTGGTGAAAAATGATTAAAATTGCTCCTTTTCACAAGAGTGTTTAAGTGATTTTGATACTCCTAAAGAGATTCTCTAAGTGCCTGGTGCTGAGAATTTATATATAATCATTGTCAACTACAGCATAGTGCAGTATATTTAAGAGCTAAAATGAGTAGTTGTCAATAGAAGCAGATTATTAACAGTTGGGCATAAACTAGTCATTTATAGATTTTAAATTATAGCTTATTTTTCTAAGTCATTTCATATGAACTAGACTGAGTGATATGCTCTGTAGTTTACATTCCCTGTCTATTTCAGTGATACTGAGTAAACCTAGGTAATAGATATTCATGTCATATATGATCTTTAGTTTCTCTCTACTCACATAATCACAGAATCATTTTAAGGGAAGAGATTGTGCAGATTTTGAGTGTAACTCTCACTCTTGAAGGACCACCCAGCCTTTGCTTGGATACTAGAAGCTACAGGGATTCACTACTCACAATATCACCCCTACGGGAGCACTTCTAATCCTTTGAGCATTGTCTGCCTTACCTCCCAGATAAATTCATTGGCTTGAATCTTTGGCTTCTCCCTAAAGTTAAATATAAATGAGTCTGATCCCTCTGTTTTTCTTATATTTCTTTAAATATTTGAAGGCAATTATAAGTATCCCTTTTAGTCTTTTCCAAACAATTCAACGCAAATTCTCTCAAAATGCCTCATAAGACATTGTTTTTAGACCCTACAACTGCTTTAGACAAAGAACGTAGTTTTGTCAGTGTCTGTCTTCAGATGCAAACTCTAAAACAGTCTGACCAAGAGACTGCAAAAGATCCCTCAGGTGAATGAGAAGGTTGGGTGTCACATAATCCCTATGTCCATTGCAGGAAAATAGCAGTTACTTTATTATTCCTTTATTGAGGTAGCTTAACAAAATCCACCTATAACTTAAAATTGTTCACAACTGTTTTTCTCAATGAGATTTCCAACTTCATTTTGGACAAGCTAACGTGTACAATGTAAATTCAAATTGCCTCTTGGTTTATGAATCTGAGCTTTTGAATGGGGAATTATTAAGCTATTACTTTTCACAAGACTTCTCAGGTCACTTTTGATACTCTTGAGAAGAGAATCACCAATAAGTAGAAAAGAACATTTGACAGAGAATGATAGCTTTCTGTAGGAGCGTGAAGGAAAAGGGTGAGTTGGAAGGAAGCATCTTTTAAATAAGGACTAGGTTGTGACTCAATAACCTCAGATATGCAAATGACACCACCCTTATGGCAGAAAGTGAAGAGGAATTAAAAAGCCTCTTGATGAAAGTGAAAGTGGAGAGTGAAAAAGTTGGCTTAAAGCTCAACATTCAGAAAACGAAGATCATGGCATCCGGTCCCATCACTTCATGGGAAATAGATGGGGAAACGGTGTCAGACTTTATTTTTTTGGGCTCCAAAATCACTGCAGATGGTGACTGCAGCCATGAAATTAAAAGACGCTTACTCCTTGGAAGAAAAGTTATGACCAACCTAGATAGTATATTCAAAAGCAGAGACATTACTTTGCCGACTAAGGTCCATCTAGTCAAGGCTATGGTTTTTCCTGTGGTCATGTATGGATGTGAGAGTTGGACTGTGAAGAAGGCTGAGCACCGAAGAATTGATGCTTTTGAACTGTGGTGTTGGAGAAGACTCTTGAGAGTCCCTTGGACTGCAAGGAGATCCAACCAGTCCATCCTAAAGGAGATCAGCCCTGGGATTTCTTTGGAAGGACTGATGCTAAAGCTGAAACTCCAGTACTTTGGCCACCTCATGCAAAGAGTTGACTCACGGGAAAAAACTCTGATGCTGGGAGGGATTGGGGGCAGGAGGAGAAGGGGACGACAGAGAATGAGATGGCTGGATGGCATCACGGACTTGACGGACGTGAGCCTGAGTGAACTCCGGGAGATGGTGATGGACAGGGAGGCCTGGCGTGCTGCGATTCATGGGGTCGCAGAGAGTCGGACACGACTGAGCGACTGAACTGAACTGAACTGAGGTTGTGACTGACGCTGTGGCAATATCAGCACCATGTCTGGAACAAACTACTCTCTGGTCCTCTGCCTTACTTCTTCCTCATCTTTTCACTTCTGCAGCAAAATTACTGGGTCATTCCTTTCCTCATATTTGTGTCCCCAGCTTCCACTTCTATGTTCTCTCAGACCTTCTGGGAAGGATATCCCCTCTTTATAAAGGAGAGTAAGGAACTGCGTGCTTCCCTATAGGAAAGTACTGAGCCTTTCTGTTGTTTCTCAGTGTTTTCGTCTAGACCGTGACTTTCCCACCGGGAGCCTCTTGGTCTTGTCCATTATGAAAGCTGCAAAGACCTCTTTGGAAGCCATCCAAAGAGAATAGGTACATATACTTAAGAGGTGTTTTATTTAGACCTAGAGGGTTATTTATATTTGTCTCCACAAATTCTAGGCGGTATTGATCTATGTACTTGCCGGGGTAAAACAAGACAAGAGACAAATCTTACCACTTAAAAAAAAATTCTCTCATGTGAATAAAGTACAACTAAAATAGCTTTAAAAGCTTCTTCATCCAAATGCATGGCTGATATACCTCGACTGTAAATGCAGGGCACAATGAATTTTGGATCAGTGTTGGCAAACCACCTAAGAGGACATGTCAAGGTCTTTTATAGCACTGTGTAGGCTTCTGAACAGCATTTAGAAGTTTTTTCAATAAATGGTATATGAATTATGAGTCCACCGTTTTTTACTCTAAACTTTCTCCTGAAGAGTACCAAATATGGTGTTTTGGCAATGACTGATTTGGAGGTAAAAAAGAATTTCTTTAAGATGCAGAAAGGTCCAGGGGAAGGCATGAAGTTGGACAAAAATAGGTTTGAAACCTACTTTCATCTTTCATAAAAATAACTTCATGCAATTATATATGCCCTCCAGGCCTCATTTTTTTCTTCTGTTAAATAAAGGTGGTAATCTCTACTTCTAAATGTTGTTGAGGCATATACTAGGTAATAAATCCATAGTTTCCCTCTCTTTCTGCAGCATATATATTTTCTCAAACTTAACAATAAGCTGAAGAATTTATAATGAACTAGGAGATATTTATATTTGAAATGAACAGATTTACATAGATTTTACAAATTTTGTATTCATTAGTACTTCATTTCATTTCTAGTTATGGTCCTTCTCAGTAACTGAAAAAATGACTACATAAACTTAAGCATTAATAACATTAGCACTTGGCTCCTCTCCATCTTGCTACCATTCTTTGGTCATATTCCCATGATTTATTCTCTCCCAGAGAGTGAACAAAGAAAGGAAAGGACATAAAACTTTATTAGCATTTCTGGTAACAAATTTAACTAAGAGACACTTTGAACTGTGGATCAAAATGTGATTGTTCTCGCAATTCAATTCCATTGATAAGTTAAAATCTTTGGAGGCAAGCATAGATACTATCCATGCCAGCATTTCCAACTTTGGAAAAATGGTGATGTAAGTACTGGGGGTGGACTGTACATCTAGGTGGGATAATGACGGCCAGTGATGGTGGGGGACCACTGAGGAGGACATTTCAGTGTTCCTGAATGTCACCACGCCTTCAGGATCATCAGCCTCTGCGCCAATTAAAAATCCACATACAAGTGCTTTAAAAACAAAGAAAATGGTGGCCTTCAGATGAGTGCCAAAATGGCAGTGACATCTTTTGAAATAGCTAACCCGTCCTTTGCCTCCCTGATCCCCTAGAGTGAATGCAGATCACTTTACAAAGCTCTTAGACGGGAAAGGAACACTCACAAAAAGCGAAAAGATACCTGCAGGGAGGGAACAAACGAGAAAGTGAAAAAACAGCAGGAAAAGCTGCCTGAAGAGGTTTCAGTACATCGAAAACTATGAAGTCAGTGAGAAGTTGATCTTTCATTATGGTAACCAGCTGAGAAAATTCTGCCTCTAGCATCTGTTAGGAAGGGTGTGAAAGAGACAAGACTCATTTTGCCAAACTTAGATCCCACTCATTGCTGATAAGTCCTAACTTTGGAAGTAAAAAAATAATCAAGAATTCTGCGCCTGGAGGTTCAATTAACTTTAACATAGTATGGCAGCTTCCTTATTGAATTCTTTCTTTTCCTTGCAATCTTTTCTTTTCCTTTCCTTTCCCTCCCTCCTTCTCTCCCTTCCTTCTTTACAGCTCTCTCACAACATACAAGGATCACCTTGAAATGAAATTCCTTATATTCCAAATGCAGACTTTCTTCTCTAGCTAAGAGTTAATATGCATTTCTTGAGCAGGAACAGTGACTATATTGGGGTTTAACATACCCCTTTACTCACAAGAAGAAAACAATGGTCCAAGATGATTTTGTTCATCATATGTATATATATATATACACACACAGCAAGTATAACATTATGATCTTGAAAAAGGAAAGGAATTAATCAAGAAAAGCTGTTAGAAGGGGTAGCCCAAAGAATTAATTTAAATACATTATTGATACTATATGTAATATAGATAACTAACAAGGAGATGCTGTCTAGCACAGGGAACTCTATATAATCCACTGTGATGACCTGAATAGGAAGGAAATCCAAAAGAGAGGGGGTGTATATATATGCATGGCTCATTCATTTTGTTGTACAGTAGAAACTAAGACAACACTGCAAAGCAACTACACTCTAATAAAAAATAATTTAAAAGGGAAAAAATGCAGAGGTAAGTGCAGGATGTTAATAGGAAGTGAGTGAAAGTCGCCCAGTTGTGTCCGACTCTTTGTGACCCCATGGACTATACAATCCATGGAATTCTCCAGGCCAGAATGCTGGAGTGGGTAGCTATTCGCTTCTCCAGGGGATCTTCTGGACCCAGGAATCGAACTAGGGTCTCCTGCATTGCAGGCAGATTCTTTACCGGCAGGGAATCTCTAAAAGGAAGTACTGAAGAGGATCTCATTAAAATGTTTGCAACAATGCTCACACAATACGGAGGGTGCAGTCCAGTTGTGGGGGAACATAAAACATTTATCTGGACCAAGGTGGCAATTAGAATAAGATTTAGAAAAGTGAAATAATGGCCTTTATTGCAACACAGACATGAGAAACCTGTTTCCAGGCAAGAAACAATGAAAACATATAATGGCGATGAACTTTAAACATTCTATATTAGAAATCCAAATATCAGATTTTCCTCATTTGATTTTAGAGCGGTGTTTGTAATGTTTTTCATGCTCACAGGAAAATTCTTAATCTTTCCTTGAATAACTAAAGACAGGAACTGGAGCTAGCAATACCAACGGTATCATACTGAATTATGATCCATAATGGGGCACAGATGTACATTTGATGTTCCATCTACTTCAGTTTATCACAGTAGGATGAATTACATCTTTGGATTTTGGAGTTGGTTGATACAAACTTCCTTCTGTTCTGGGCTACATTCCTATGCGTGCAACATTCATTCAACTTGTTAATAAAGTGCATCTGTAATTTTGAGTATCTTCTCAAAACCATGTTTTCTTAGCTCCTTCTTCCTGGGATCTCGAACAATAATTATTTGTTTTCAGATTCTTGTGTTACCAGGATAAATTTAGCAATAGAGTTTTTATATGTATAAGCAGGTTTGCATAGATTTCAGTATATATTCACAGAAGAAAACAGCTATATTTAAGGGCTTCCCTGATAGCTCATTTGGTAAAAAATCTGCCTGCAATGCCGGAGACCCTGGTTCGATTCCTGGGTCAGGAAGATCTGCTGGAAAAGGGATAGGCTACCCACTCCAGTATTCTTGGGCTTCCCTTGTGTGGCTCAGCTGGTAAAGAATCTGCCTGCAATTGTGGGAAACCTGGGTTCAATTCCTGAGTTGGGAAGATCCCCTGGAGAAGGGAAAGGCCACCCACTTTAGTATTCTGGCTGAGAGAATTCTATGGACTATATATTTAACAAAAGAACAGAACAGACTGTATAACAGAAGAAAACAGTCATATTTAGGGTTAGAATATTCAGTTCACCAGCTGGAAATAAGCAATGAATGATCATAATTTGAATGAATTTTTTCAGTTTCCTATGAATTAGTATCCACATGTAGATACTGGCAATGAGATATAACACAGTGCTTTCTGATGATCTTATAAACTTTAACCCAGGGTGTATTGGTTGTGAAAAATGAGTTCATTGAGAATAAGTGATTCTTGGTGTCAAATATAGCCTTTCCCACTATCCCAACTCCATATCATCAGCTAATTACCAATGCCTTTCAAATCACAGGTTCAATCCTAACTACTTCTCTTAGCCCTAACGTCTAAATATATATGCTTTTATTAATATAAATATTTTGACCTTCCAGAGGATTTTTATTGTTGTTAAAGTTTGCTTCATATCATTAAATGTGCTTGTTTGGCATTCCTCTAATATCACCAGAAGTATGTTTTAATGTACTTTAGACTATTTCTCCGGAGAAGGCGATGGCACCCCACTCCAGTACTCTTGCCTGGAAAATCCCATGGATGGAGGAGCCTGGTAGGCTGCAGTCCATGGGGTCGCTACTAGTCGGACAAGACTGATTGACTTCACTTTCACTTTTCACTTTCATGCATTGGAGAAGGAAATGGCAACCCACTCCAGTGTTCTTGCCTGGAGAATCCCAGGGATGGGGGAGCCTGGTGGGCTGCCGTCTCTGGGGTCACACAGAGTCGGACACGACTGAAGTGACGCAGCAGCAGCAGCAGCAGCAGCAGCAGCAGCAGCAGCAGCAGCATGCTACCTAAAATGGTCTTTTTCCTCCAGGTTGTGGATCTTTCTAACCTGGATCCTGTTTCAGACCCCAGCTAGCATTCCCATCTCTGAAAGTCTGTCCCACCAGAGCCCACAGGCAACACACTCTCTGAGTTCCCAGACACAGATGGTCCCCATCTCTCACTTATCACATTATTCCTTTTATTGTTATATTTTATCCCCATATATCTCATCCTCCAAAATAAGCCCTGTAATGTTAGAGATTACAGTTTTATATCTCTTCTGTTTGTCATGGCCTGGTAGACTATTTTGCATATAGTATATGAACAATTAATATTTGTTAGTAACTATACTGACACTGACTCGATGGACATGAGTTTGAGTAAACTCCGGGAGTTGGTGATGGACAGGGAAGCCTGGCATGCTGCGATTCATGGGGTCCCAAAGAGTCAGACACGACTGAGCGACTGAACTGGAACTGGAACTGGAATACTGATAACTAGACTTCCAGACATTAACTAAGCAATCTACAGCAGGGAGAGAATCAAATCTCAATATTATTATTCAAAAAGAAGAACTAAGTAAGAAAATTCCAAAAATCTAAGAAAATATTTCTGGCTTTTTAAACTACAGCTCGAAGCTTATCACTCTGAACTTCTCCTTCTAACTCCTGCAATATAGAATCAGTTCCTTACAATTAGAATAGATTATGCATCAAATGCCATAAATTATGAAAGCAAATTTTAGCTTTACGTTGAAATTCTTAGACATTACTAGTAGCATTTTCTCATTTACTTGTCAAACTTTTTTTTTTTAATTATCAAATGCTTGCTTATTTTTTGTTGAGCAATTAGGCTTCTTACATTGCCCTGAATACATACAACCCCATCAGAAACAACTTTATAAGCCTAATAACAGCTTTCATGCAACACATCAGACCCTGCTATTTTGAAAAATGACATGACCATAATGAGGTCCTTTAATCTGAACTTTTTGAAGAGTTACTAAGAGAGATGAATAAATATACTGATAGAAATTTTTATCACTATACTGGTCTGAACATATAATTATTAAGTCTTTTTAGATTAAAAAAAAGTTTTTGAATCTTACAGTTCTGAACCTATCTTATATGTTTTTCAGTGTGAATCCATAGAAAATTTGGTTATATGGATTGGTTGTGATTTTATGCCTTATTTTGTGCTAACAAGACTCATTCTTTGTCTCAAAAGTCCTTATAATTTTGAACGCAAAATTACAAAGCATATGGGAATTGAATAATCTATCAATTATGCATGGAGCAGCAGTTCACACCTCAGGAATTTCTTTTGCACGTAAAGGGACTTCAAGGGGGCCTTTCTATTGTCTATTTTACAAGCAGGAATTTATATTTTGTGATAAAATAATGCACACACACACAAACACAGAGACCTTTTGTTTAAGTGTCTACATGAAAATGAATAAGAAAATAAGCTAATTCTAGAAACTATCCAATTAATGATTGCTGGTTGAATATATGCACTTACATTTCATCCTGAAACTCCACCAAATGATACTAAAGAATAAAAAAAAAAAAATAGATAAACACACAGTAAAAAGAGAATGGACAAGAAGTGTCGACAGTTTTTGGAAGACAGAAAGTAGACAGAGGATTAGCAAGTGATTTAGAAAAATGGAAAAACCTAAAACTTATGATCATGCAGTGGGTTCCAGTGTGCATGGAACCCTTTGGAAAGTCAGGATTTAGAAGGAGGAGGAGTATGTGAGGTCCAGGATTGAAAATGGGAAGAACTGAATGATCTGTTCAAGAGGAAGTTAGATTGTGCTGAGGCTCTTCCTTTAGTCTGTGCAACCATACTTCTCCTCTGAATAGGTTATACCTTTGAAGCACACGTTGCTGTTGTTTAGTTGCTAAGTCTTGTGGGACTCTATAGCCCACCAGGCTCCTCTGTCCATGAGATTTTCCAGGCGAGAATACTGGCGGTACAAGCTAAGTTTCTGAATTCATGAGCATTAAATTAAAGGCTGTATAGTGAAAAAAAAGCCTGCATATTATGTAGCAAAACCATCAGTTCCTCTCCATTCAACCCAGGAAGGCTGTGGTCTGGTGTGTAGCCATAGATTAGCTGGAAGACCCAGAACAAAGTTATACCAGTCTCTACAAATGGAGCACTTGGAAGGCGGTGCCCAGTAATCATGTGTGAAAGACACCAGCTGATTAGCCCACTGATGCATGACAAAATGCCAATCAAGTTTTAGTTTCTCTTTGGTAAGAACTTTCATGAGAGAGTTCTAAGGAACAGCTCAAATAGGAAAGTCAGAAAAAAAAATAAACATAATAGAAAGTCTTCAGGGTGTTCCCACTGGCTCTTCCCTCTGCTTGGAATGCTGTTCCCATACCTGCTCTCTTTACTCCTACACTTCATGCAGAGCCCTGTGCAAATACAAAATAATGAGACATCTTTTCTTACTAATATATGTAATATTGCATTACCCTCCCCCCAGCACCGAATTCTTTGTTACTCTATTTCTTTACTTGAGTTTATATCTCTGCATATATTAACCATTACATAGATATTTTCATACATTTATATATTTGTTATCCATTTCACCCACTGCAAAATTAACACTCATGAAGGTAGGAACATTGCCTAGGGCACATGATAGATCCTTAATAATTACTGTTAATATTCTTTATTTATCTGATTACTTATTTAGTAAAAATAAGTAACTTTGATAAATCTAAAACAATGTAGGAAACACAATTTAAAATATTAAGTATGCAGAAGATAAGAAAAGTTATAGCCAGGAAACAATTCAACAATGTTAACTATATAAAATCAATAATTGGAGAAGAATTAGCTCTTGAAAGTTCAAAGTATTAAAAATTAAAGATATAGTTCTATAAGTTTGAGAAGACTTGGTAAAGAAAATCTCCAAGAGACTAAAGAGAAATGTAAGATATGTAAGAGATCAATCCTGGAAGACGGATAGGAATTTGTCTGAAAGGAACTGACTGCAGTAACAGAAAAAGTCGAGGGGAGGGAACCACTAAAGGTATAATGTAGGTTGACTTCTAAAATGAAAGTAAATGGCTCTTGGATGGAAAGACCCTCCAGATGCTCTACAAACTAAGTGAAAAAGAAACCCATCAGGATACTGTCTTACTGAAGTTCAGAATTTGAAGCTAAAAATTTTTATATAAATAAACCTTTAAAATATAACAGGGAACCAAAATATATGACAGAGTACATAAACACTTTAAAACCTAAAAAACCTTCATATTATATTATTAATAAATAAGTAAATATTCAGTGAAACTACAAAAAACTTTCATGAGAATAATAACACTAAAATCAAGATACTAATTATCTGTGGAGAGAGAGAGAGGGAAATCATATTTAGGAAAACCTCAGATGAGGCATCATTTACATGTATAAAATTTTATTTAAAAATGTCTTAAAGCAAATATAACGTAAGATTTAATGAAACTGAGTGGTGGGTATAATGGTTTTTTCAGACTATCTTATGCACTTTTTGATGTTTTTGAACTATTTCACTTTTTGAAACAAAAAGACACAAGAGAACAAAAGAATGAAAGGTTACATAAAAAATACAGGGAACAAAATGACATCAGATTTATTAACTGTAATAACAGAAAGTAGAACATAACGGAGAAATGTCCACACAGTTCTGAGAGAAAATGATTTTCAACAAAAAAGAATATATCCAACCAAAATATCAGTCAATTAATATAAAGTTAAGGTAAAAACACTCCAGACTAAGTCATTCACCTATTCTTAAAAATAACTAGTGAATTATGTACTTTGTGAAATGAGAGCAAACCAAGTAAGAGAAAGGTATGAGAGGTGTTAAGAAAAAAATGCACCGGTCACTTATTAAAAATGGCAAGATAGATTTTATTTTAACTGCTACAGTAGAGAAGAGAGACTTAAGTATAGAGCTGAACTCCATGTCTGCAAAATTGATAATCTAGATGAAACGGACTGAAACAGACACATTGCTTTAAAGTCGCAAACTACCAAAAGTCACACAAGAAGAAATAGGCCTATATCCATTTAATATACTGAATGTAAATATGTATGTTCAATATTTATATCAATTAATAACTTTTCAAAACAGAAAGCCCCAGGCCCAGAGGGGTTCACTGGTGAATTCTACCAAGCATTTAAGAAATAAATTGTCTCAATTTTCTGCAGTCTGTTCTGGAAGATAGAAGCAAATGGAAAACTCCCTAACTGATTTTATGAGTTGGTGTTAATCTAGTGCCAAACCCACGTAACAACATTACAAAAAATTACGTATCAATACCTATACAAATATAGATGCAAATATCCTCAACAAAATGTTTTCAAACAAAATTCAACAATGTACAAAAATAACTACACAGCACAACCAAGTGGGATTTATACTACACTGATTCACCATCAAAAATCAACTAATGCAATAAAAACCAGACTCTTCGTTTGACCACTTAACGGTAGCTCCAGTCATAAGCTTTATTTCGAAATTCATCTTGCCAGTGCATGAAAGTGAAAAGTGAAAGTGAAGTTGCTCAGTTGTGTCCAACTCTTAGCGACCCCATGGACTGTAGCCCACCAGGCTCCTCCATGCATGGTATTTTCCAGGCAAGAGTACTGGAGTGGAGTGCCATTGCCTTCTCCGAGTCAGAAACCAGTCTCTTGTATATCCCAGGTTCCAAGGACATTTTGAAGCCTTTCTCAATAGGCTTGAAGAAAAAAGAAATTATCCCCTCCCCCACCACCACCACTCTATGGAGATGATGAGACTCATAACATAGTTCAGACTATAGTCTATAGGGTCACAGAGAGTCGGACACGACTGAAGTGACTTAGCACATTAAAAGGGGAATACTCTTTCCCCTCCCCAAATTCCCTGATCAGTTATGTTCAACGCTTTCGTAAGTTCAGTTTAAGTGGACATATCTTAATATTTTCTATTAAGCACTTCATTTTGGAATAAGAGTAGCTGGCATCTATGATTATCTTCCAGCTTTACCACTGAAATAATTCCATTTCCACCACTGAAACGCTCTGTTAGAAATCATCTTCCCTCATGACTTGTTAAATACTAAGATGTATCTGCGCATTTCTTCTAACCATTCTCTTGCTAGAAAACAACATTTGTCCCTGTGCTACTGATAGCTCCACATTTGTGTATGTGATTTCAAGCTCTGTAGCGCAGACACTACCTTCATTCCATTTGTAGCTACACATCACCTAACATGCTATACCTCATCTAAAGAGTTGTTGACTTAACTATCTTCACCCTTCAATAATTTGCTAAGGATATTTTCTAAGAAATATTATGACCAATCTTATAGTGGAAGTGGGCAAGATTGGAAAGATCCTGATTTTCTAAAATAACAATGGAGGGGCAAGCTACATTGTTTTATTAAGTAAAGGTCTTACATATTTTACCACTAACCACAATATTATGTTCAGTTCAGTTCAGTCGCTCAGTCGTGTCCGACTCTCTGCGACCCCATGAATTGCAGCACGCCAGGCCTACCTGTCCATCACCAACTCCCAGAGTTCACTCAGATTCACGTCCATCGAGTCCGTGATGCCATCCAGCCATATCCTCCTCAGTCGTCCCCTTCTCCTCCTGCCCCCAATCCCTCCCAACATCAAAGTATTTTCCAATGAGTCAACTCTTCGCATGAGGTGGCCAAAGTACTGGAGCTTCAGCTTTAGCATCATTCCTTCCAAAGAAATCCCAGGGTTGATCTCCTTCAGAATGGACTGGTTGGATCTCCTTGCAGTCCAAGGGACTCTCAAGAGTCTTCTCCAACACCACAGTTCAAAAGCATCAATTCTTCGGTGCTCAGCCTTCTTCACAGTCCAACTCTCACATCCATACATGACTACTGGAAAAACCATAGCCTTGACTAGATGGACCTTAGTCAGCAAAGTAATGTCTCTGCTTTTGAATATGCTATCTAGGTTGGTCACAACTTTCCTTCCAAGGAGTAAGCATCTTTTAATTTCATGGCTGCAGTCACCATCTGCAGTGATTTTGGAGCCCAAAAAAATAAAGTCTGACACTGTTTCCACTGTTTCCCCATCTATTTGCCATGAAGTGATGGGACCGGATGCCATGATCTTCATTTTCTGAATGTTGAGCTTTAAGCCAACTTTTTCACTTTCCTCTTTCACTTTCATCAAGAGGCTTTTTAGTTCCTCTTCACTTTCTGCCATAAGGGTGGTGTCATCTGCATATCTGAGGTGATTGATATTTCTCCCGGCAATCTTGATTCCAGCTTGTGTTTCTTCCAGTCCAGCGTTTTTCATGATGTACTCTGCATATAAGTTAAATAAGCAGGGTGTTTTGCCAGACTGATGTACAGTTTTAACATTTAAAATGTGTAATGCAAGTTAGTCACTTTAGTCGTGTCCAGCTGTCTGTGACCACATGGACTGTAACCTGCCAGGCTCTTCTCTCCATGGAACTCTCCAGGCAAGAATACTGGAGCAGAGAGCCATTCTCTTCTCCAGAAGATCTTCCCAACCCAGGGATCAAACCAGGATCTCCTGCATTTGCAGGCAGATTCTTTACACTCTGAGTCACCAGGTAAGCCCCTTAAAAAATGTACGAAAGGTAAATATTCTAAGGGAGAGGAAAATAGCACTTTTAAGATGAACTTCAGTTGACAAAATAGTTAAAACCACTCCCATTGTAATACTTACAAGTTCTAAAAGCTAAGATTTTTCAGTATAACAATGTAAGTCTGACAGTTTTACTAATAATACTCTTATTTATATTATTGTAGTCAGGCAAACCTTCATAAATGAAATTAACGGACACATATTTTCCGGGTGGAACTTTGACTTTAGATCTAGCTACTTTTCTCCCTATAAAATGACAACACACTCCCGTGTTCCTGCCGGGAAAATTCCATGGACAGAGGAGACTGGCAGGCTATAGTCCATGGGGTCTCAAAGAATTGGACACAACTGAGCACATTTGCTCTTTGTGTGTATAAAATACAGCAAGGGAAGGGGAAAAAAACACATTTCAAAATGGGAAACTAAAGCAAATCAGTCCAAATAAGCTAACATTTGTGAAGTAATTCTCATCCTTTTAAATTGTCTTCTTGCAGGAAACAGACCTTATCCTGACTTTTAATATTTCAATGCACCGATCTTGGTGGATGGAGAATGGACCAGGATGTACGGTGACATCAGTGACTCCTGCCCCAGACTGGGCGCCAGAAGACCATCGCTACATCACGGTCTCAGGGTGTTTTCTGGAGTACCAGTACATAGAAGTGGCTCACAGTTCCCTCCAGATTGTCCTCGCAGTAAGTGTTGACAGCCAACCACTCCTTCTAGTGTTTCCCGAATTGTTTTATTTCTGTGTATACTCAGCACACGCAGTTGGAACCTGTGGATAGAAGGTGGCTGTGTGCTTTTTCCTAATCACTGCCACTTTTAACAGGGATTTGTCAGGTTAAACCAGGCTATGTCATGGACCGAGTGATTCTTTCTGGGTATGCTGTTCATTCTGGGAATTCCCTTCTCCCTTAAAATCTTCTTCTTAGATTTCCCCCAGGTACCATCCATCATCTTTTATCACCGTCTCTCTTTTTCAAAACAATTCAGCTTTTCTATGAATTCTACTTCTAGATTATCACACCCCTATTTTTCATAGTATTCTGCCAATAAATAATGCTCCCTCTACAGGAAGAAAGTTGGAGTTATAAATAATTCCTTTGTTTTTGTATATTTATAGAACACATTTGTATAATATATTACTATGTTATATAAAACATTTTTTACATTATATTCCTATGATAAAGAGATTAACACCTCCGTTTCTTGAGAAGAACTTTCGCTAATACTAAATGTGTAATTTTGTGGGATTCATAAAGTTAAGGCAACTTTATTATACATGTCTCCATTTATTACAGATCATGTATGCAGATCTATGTGTATTTTCTTAGGCTCTATGTAGATCTTCAGTTGAGGTCCACAGTCTTAATTTTTAACAACAAATAATACAAATAGAATCTTTTTTTTACCTTTCTTTAGTTAATTACTTTGAGAATGACAGTAACTCACAATTCTTAAATAACAGGACATAAAATGTTCTGGGTAGAATGGTACCAGCTGGTTCATATAAAACTCTTCAGGAATTTTAAAAAAGTACATAAGTGTGTGTATTAGATTATATAACTAATAGATAGTTATTATATTGTTTAATGAGGAATATATCTAAACATACATATACACATATAATTATATACTATATATGCAGTGCTGTGAGCACTTCCCAAGCTTCTGTGACTGAAAACCACAGAGGTTTATTCTTATGGGTGAGCAAGAAGTTTGACCAATCACTGGTTGCTAAGGAAACAAGGATAGGAGACAGCCACCATCTCAGTCATCATGGCTGCCATGCCAGATGGCAGGAAGAGGTCTGAAGTGTCTACACTGGCACAAAAATGCTCCTGCTTGAGAGAGGGAGCTCACTGCCCACAGCTCATCGTCCAGAACTAGACCCAGATTCCTACCCAATCACAAATCAGCCAGAAAGGAGGAAGAACTGTAAATATTTGAGGAGCAGCATAAATTATTTCCACAATATTTGAATTACGTTCTTGGCTAAAGCACTGAGTGATCTCCCTTGAATGTGTCCAACCTGAAGCACTTCTTAATTTTAAAAAAAAAGCTTCCATGATAGTTTTAAATTCTATAACTGTTCATTTTTATCATATTTAAGTAAAGTGAGATTTGATGGAATGGAACTAGTCATTTCATTATGTAAAATTCATTTAGGTGAAGCATTCATTCTCATATGGGAAAAGTAAAATATTTCTGGTATTTAGTGACAGATAAAATGTCTTCCTACATGTTACAGAGGAATTTTAGAGAAAATGTTTCTTCCTTGTTCCTTCCTTGAAACTCCCTTTTTATCTTTTTTTTTAACTGTGTCCATAATTTTTGGAAAACTTCCATAGATGTGTCAAGGATGATGTAAATGTATAGTCTGTGTGCATGGATAGTTAAATATATGACTATTTTAGAGAGTTATTTGAATTAATGTGTGTATGAATAAACTATACTCACAGATTTATTAAACTGCCGTGAAATTCTGGTTCACAGATAATTTGCTGACATTTGGACATGGAAACATGTGTTGAGGCTAACATACTGCCCAAAGAAAAAAATATTTTTACATAAGTAAAAATCATCTGTAAAAGCAAAGTGGCTAGAGTGTAGAGAAGATGGATGGAGTGTCTCTAAGAGCAGATGAGACCAATATATCAAGCTGCTGGTTCTCCATCCTCCTGTCGACACTGCCCCCAGCTGAGTGGAGCAATAGTTTGCGCAGGTCATCACAGGATGCGGCATCTTCACCTCTGCCCTTTCCACCTGCTCTTCCTTCTGGGGGAGTTCTTTTGCTATGCTGACTGGATCACCTGAGAGAGTAAGTCAGCAGCCCAAGCCAGTTTTTTGGAAAAGTTTCCATACACTTTCTATCTTTGGGTTTGTTATTGTCTAGCCAGCCTTGGGCTGAAAGCATCTGCTATGTAGAAAACCTAGCTCATCTTAACTAGTTTTTTAGAATGCAAACCAAAACAGGGTTGATCTTGAACAATCTGCTCTGCCCAGTTAGCAGAAGCCTTCCAACTAAATATGTTCGTACAGTCATTCTGATCACTTCTTTTGCCCTGTTTAAGGCATGCTGCTTGCAGTCCATGGGATTGCTAAGAGTGGGACCCGACTTACTGACTCGACAACAACAAGGGATGAAACAGCGGCTTGAATCTCTGCTTCTCTGCTTCTCCCCTTCTCCTGTTACTCAAATCATCCTCCTGAAAACACAATGTTTAGTTCAGTCCAGTCCAGTGAACATTTCCTGAGTGATGTTCCCTGCTGGCATCTAGAGAAACAAATGACAGCATCTCTGACCTTGAGGCTGTCAAGGTCAGAAATGGGCATAGTTCCTCAGGGTACACACCCAGGGCAGACAGGCACACCTCGGGAACGTGGTACACAAACGTGGCTTGTGGTGTTTATGGCATCATCTTGGCTTCTTAGCTCTGTCCTGCTTTTTGTGGTCAGCTAAACTCCCACACTTCTCTTTCACCTGTCTTTGAAGCTACCCTCTCTTCCAGGATATCTGGCTTAGATCTGCTTTCATAAATGGCTGCTGTTCCAGCAACGGCTCTTGATTAACTCCAAATCTCTCCAGCTCTTTTTCTCCACCTTCACTCAGCCTCTCTTTCACAGATTCCTAACCCCTGGCACGCCTGTCACCCCATTGTTCGGTTTCCTGCCAATCAACTCCTAGCTGATTTTGAAATTAGCATTCACAAAGCCCACATTTGCATTGCACATTCATAAGATATCTCCCATCTCCAGCCAAAGGAAGAAGAGTATAATATCCACATAATTGGGAAGAGAGGCTATTAATCACACAGCCTCCAGCCGAGCAGAAAGGACTGCCACAGCATCATAATGATCAGCCAGGTGTGAGGTTTCCAGCGTTCTCCTTCTCCAGCAGCATTTTCTTCTAGTTAGGATCAGATATCACGTTCAAAGGGAATACAGGTGTGCACAGTTTTAATAAAATCCAATTTTTTTAAAAAACTGCACCTACAAAATAGATAAAATAAATATGTATGGAAAAAGCCCAGGAGGAGATGAACTAAAGAGATGATGCTGTTTACATTACAACACAATGAACCTGATTTCTTCAGAAAATGTGACTATAACTGTATGATTTACAAAATGCATTTATAGGAATTTAATCTTTTGATTTGTGTAACAGTCTTGGGAGAGCAGCAGGACAGACTCAAAGCCTTTCCCAAGATTTCTTACCTAGTACCTGTGGAGGGCGGACATACTAATCTAAGTTTTTCTCAGTACCAAGGATAGGAAGACAGGCTTAAACCAGCATGCCAGCATCAGCTGATGCGTAACAGATTCATGAAACTCCAAATTCAGACTTCTCTTCAGTAGCAAAGAATGCCATTATTAATTAGCTATGTCTTCCATGGGTGAGGGGAAGGGAGGTATATATATCTCACCTGTACTTGTCGTTGTTCGATCACCAAGTCGTTTCCGACTCTTCACAACCCCATGGACTGCAGCATGCAACAGTTCCCTGTCCCTCACCATCTCCCGGAGTTTGCCCAAGTTCATGGCCATTGAATCGGTAATGCCATCCAACCATCTCATCCTCTGTTGCCCTCTTCTCCTTCTGCCTTCAATCTTAGGCAGCATCAAGGTCTCTTCCAATGAGTCAGTTTTTAGCATCACGTCGTCAAATACTGGAGCTTCCGCATTCAGCATTAGTCCTTCCAAAGAATATTCAGGGTTGATTTCCTTTAGGACTGACTGGTTTGATCTCCTTGCTTTCCAAGGGACTCTCAAGAGTCTTCTCTAGCACGACAGTTCAAAAGCATCAGTTCTCTGGCACTCTGCCTTCTTTATCGTCCAGTTCTTACATCTGCACATGACTACTGGAAAGACCATAGCCTTGACTATATGGACCTTTGTCGGCAAAGTGATGTCTTTGGTTTTTAACACACTGTCTAGGTTTGTCATAGCTTTCCTGCCAAGAAGTAATCGTCTTCTAATTTCATGACTACAGTCACCATTCACAGTGATTTTAGAGCCCAAGAAGAGGAAATCTGCCACTGCTTGCACCTTTCCCCCTTCTATTTGTATTACACACACATACCTCACTTCCTGTAACCAACACAATGAAAAGGGAGTAGCTTTACAAACAAAGGTAAATAAATGAACCACTAAAGGAAACTTTTATCTTAATAACTGAAGTAACTTTTATTTTGAAACATATCCAGACAATTCATTGGAAAACAAAATCCCTTTCTTCTCTGCTGCTGCTAAGTCACTTGAGTCGTGTCCGACTCTGTGCGACCCCAAAGACGGCAGCCCACTAGGCTCCCCCATCCCTGGGATTCTCCAGGCAAGAACACTGGAGTGGGTTGCCATTTCCTTTGCCAATGCATAAAAGTGAAAAGTGAAAGTGAAGTCGCTCAGAGGACCAATGTCTCTAAATTTAACATGAAGTTCTCCAACCAAAATTGCTAGGCTACATTTTCCTCTATTTCTTTTACTTCTGACACACTTCTAAGCAAGTTGACTATTAATTTTTTAAGAGACCAGTAGAGGATATTGGTAAAAACATAAATAAGCTTACTATTTCCTGCAGCCATTAAAACTGGTTTAGAAACTGTCTACAAATTAGCAGGGAAGTCACAGAAAACTTTAGAAAAGGTTCCGGTACACTGTTCATAGCTAAAAAAAATAGGTTCACTGCCAAGTTTATCCCTCAGTTACATCTATTCTCTATAAAACTTTGTAGAGTGCGTGAAATGATGGAAATCATTGTTCAACATACTGTGCTGAAACAAATTTTGAAGGTAAAATATGTGCCTTTCAAATGGATAGAGTTTGGAGATGGCAACGGCAACCCACTCCAGTGTTCCTGCCTGGAGAATCCCAGGGACGGGGGCCTGGTGGGCTGCCATCTATGGGGTCCCACATGAGTTGGACAGGATTGAAGCGACTTAGCAGCAGCAGCAGCAGATGTTTCCAATTGTTTCCAGTTAATGATATACATTTGCTATCTGGCTTGCTAGGATTTGCCTAAGAATATAACTGGTAAAGAAATTTGCAAAATTCTGAATGCAAACTTTATCCAAGTTGACCTGGGGTTGCTCTGGTAATGGCACATGTTGTTTCTCTGAATGTTGCTGAAGGGTGTGGTGTATGCATGAGAGTAAAGGGCCTTACTGCTCCTGCTGGTTTTTTCCCTGTAATCTGGAAACACATCCATGGAAGCTTGATTTTCAAAGATTTGGATTCTGATTTTCACTTAGCCGTGGAAGTTGCTATTAAAATGGCAAATATTAAATCTAAGTTGTGAACTTGCACCATTTCAAACAGGTGAGTGGGAAAAATGGTGTGAGCAGATGATACCCAGCTATTGTTGTATTCAGAAGTGCAAGGATGACAATGTGGATGTCGTTTACTTGAGATGAAATATTTGAGCTGAAAAATAAAGACAGTGTTTTTAAGACAAAATGTAAATTTGATCTGGTATGTCTGTTATGCAATGAAAAATGATTTGGCCATTTATGTTACTGAAATTGTCATTTTACAAAAACTGATTAGCCAAACCTGCAGCTCCATCAGTTCAGTTCAGTTTAGTTCAGTCGCTCAGTCGTGTCCAACTCTTTGCCACCCCATGAATTGCGGCATGCCAGGCCTCCCTGTCCATCACCAACTCCCAGAGTTCACTCAGACTCACGTCCATCGCGTCAGTGATGCCATCCAGCCATCTCATCCTTGGTCGTCCCCTTCTCCTCCTGCCCCCAATCCCTCCCAGGATCAGAGTCTTTTCCAATGAGTCAACTCTTCACATGAGGTGGCCAAAGTACTGGAGCTTCAGCTTTAGCATCATTCCTTCCAAAGAACACCCAGGACTGATCTCCTTTAGAATGGACCAGTTGGATCTCCTTGCAGTCCAAGGGATTCTCAAGAGTCTTCTCCAACACCACAGTTCAAAAGCATCAATTCTTCAGCGCTCAGCCTTCTTCATAGTCCAACTCTCACATCCATACATGACTACTGGAAAAACCACAGCCTTGACTAGATGGATCTTTGTTGGCAAAGTAATGTCTCTGCTTTTCAATATGCTATCTAGGTTGGTCATAACTTTCCTTCCAAGGAGTAAGGAAAGGAAATTTCATGGCTGAAATCACCATCTGCAGTGATTTTGGAGCCCAAAAGAATAAAGTCTGACACTATTTCCACTGTTTCTCCATCTATTTGCCATGAAGTGATGGGACCAGATGCCATGATCTTCATTTTCTGAATGTTGAGCTTTAAGCCAACTTTTTCACTCTCCTCTTTCACTTTCATCAAGAGGCTTTTGAGTTCCTCTTCACTTTCTGCCATAAGGGTGGTGTCATCTGCATATCTGAGGTTATTGATATTTCTCTCGGCCATCTTGATTCCAGCTTCTGTTTCTTCCAGTCCAGCGTTTCTCATGATGTTCTCTGCATAGAAGTTAAATAAGCAGGGTGACAATATACAGCCTTGACGTACTCCTTTTCCTATTTGAAACCAGTCTGTTGTTCCATGTCCAGTTCTAACTGTTGCTTCCTGGCCTGCATACAGATTTCTCAAGAGGCAGCTCAGGTAATCTGGTATTCCCATCTCTCTTCAGAATTTTCCACAGTTTATTGTGATCCACACAGTCAACGGCTTTGGCATAGTCAATAAAGCAGAAATAGATGTTTTTCTGGAACTGTCTTGCTTTTTCGATGATCCAGCAGATGTTGGCAATTTGGTCTCTGCTTCGTCTGCCTTTTCTAAAACCAGCTTGAACATCAGGAAGTTCATGGTTCATGTATTGCTGAAGCCTGACCGCACAATTGTACTCATCTCACACGCTAGTAAAGTAATGCAGCTCCATAATTTGATTCAAATACACTTGAGGCACATACTTTTCATGGACAAAAATATTATATCAACAAATATATTGAAATTAAGTATTTCCCACAAATTTTATATGCATCAGATTAATCTAGGTGCCTTTATGAGAAAGAGTTATAAGTATAATTGTTGTTCATTTTATCTTGGTGGTGTTCTTTGTATACCTCCCAGAAATTGCTGCTGCAAATCGAGAACTTTCCAATTCTTTGCTTCCATTAAAACTGAAGGAAAACCTTATAGACTTACCAATTGGTAGACTACTTGAAATAATTCTTATGATAGGTAAATATGTAAATGTGGCACCCAATTTCAAGGAAGCTGCAGAAGTTGAGTGATGTAACAAAAAGCCTTCACTACTTCTCTATTTTTGAAAGAACAATATTTTTCCTAAATAAATATATACCTAATATATTATATATTTATAATATGTAATATATCACTTATAATATATTTGTATATTTATATTTGCTTCATATATTATTCATAAATATTTATATTTATATATAGTATTATATATAATATATATTTATTTATATTATATATTTATAATAAATAAATACCTATACAAAAACAACTAGAATAGAATTCATGCTAAACTCCATCCCATTCTAGTATTAATCAAAAATGTACATCAAATGAAATTTTATTTTTTACATAATGATCATTATAGAAGTATGTACATGTGTTCTTAAATGAAAGAAAGTGAACACATCATAGCAGTATTCAAATTCCACTGGATATATAAGAGCAAATAATATATCTTTAAAATATATTGACATGTATGCTATACCAAAATAAAGTGCTTTTGAAGCCATTTATACAAATGATGAAAAAAATCAAATATGAATTTCAAATGCAGACAGCTTCAAGCCCACATAGTTTCAAGTGGAATTTTAAAAAATTTATTTCAGGGTATGTAGGAGCCAAAATGTTCGGAGGCCATTAATCTAAAGCAGTGGTTTCTTCCTTCTTTCTTCCTGTTCCTTCTTTCCTTCCTTCCTTCCTCAGTCCCTACAGACTGAGCCAGAGCACAAGAAGCAGGCCTTTAATTCTCAGGTAGTGCTGAGAGGGCGGTCTTGGATCCCCCATGCTGCTGCTGCTGCTGCTGCTAAGTCGCTTCAGTCGTGTCCGACTCTGTGCGACCCCATAGATGGCAGCCCACCAGGCTTCCCCATCCCTGGGATTCTCTAGACATTAGCAATCTGGGCTTTAGGGGAATGTATGGATCCCCCATACATTCCCCTAAAGCCCAGATTGCTAATGTCAGCTGAGACTAGGAATTACTTACCTAGCTGTTTAAAAGATTACTATAAACATACTTCTAGAAATTTTTTGTCCTTTTATCTGAGATAGGGCAGAGGTGGGTATATTTTTCAAAAGTTTCTACAGAAATATCAGTCCCATCCCTTTCCTTTTATTGCTGATTCCTCAAATATGAATTGCATAGAAAAGCAAGGTGCTTGGTCAGGCAGATGATTTTATATGCCAAGATGGTACCACAGTTCTGGTTGTTCTACCAATTCCATTCCGGGCCTTAAGAGTCACTTCCCTTCCTGTATTGCAGGGTCAAACACATAAGTTATATGACTAGTTGCGTACGTGTGTGTTAGTCGCTCAGTTGTGTCTGACTCTTTGAGACCCCACGAACTGAAGCCCACCAGGCTTCTCTGTCCATGGACTTCTCCAAGCAAGAATACTGGAGTGGTGGCTGATTTATGTCAACGTATGGCAAAAACCACCATAATATTGTAAAGTAATTAGACTCCAGTTAAAATAAATTAATTAATTTTTAAAAAAAGAATACTGGAGTGGATTGCCATTCCCTTCTCCAGAGGATTTTCCTGACCCTGGGATCAAACCCTAGTCTCCTGCATCGCAGGCAGATTCTTACCATTTGAGCAACAGGGAAGAGTTACTCACATAACTAACCTATGGTCAAATAGTGAATTCATGTACTTAAACACTGTTTACCATACCTCCACACTGAACAGTGAGCTGGTGTAGAACTTCTGATTCTAGTCCAATGTCCAAAACTGTTCAAAAGTTTTTAGCACAAAACTGCTTGTTGCGTGTGATGGAAATGGACAGAATGGCAAGCATTCAGTTTTTTTCCTAGCTCCCATTATGGTTCAACAGCTTTGCTGCTTGGCTTCAAATACTAAACACACTGTTTCAACTCCTGTTCTCCCAGGTATTCAGATACAGAGACCTGCTTGTCAGTAAAGGAAATAAATGTGATTTATCTTTCTGTAACATCAGAATAGTTTATACAAATCATCACAGATATATGGGAAGAAGAATCAAATTTCAATTGTAAACAGGAGATTTTTTCCAATGGACAAAGTTGCTTAATTAGGAGAAAGAAGGTGGTAAATTGAATTGTGCTTAGTCACTCAGTTGTGTCCGGCTCTTTGCAACCCTATGGACTGCAGCCTGCCAGACTCCTCTATCCACGGGGATTCTCCAGGCAAGAATACTGGAGTGGGTTGCCATGCCCTCCTCCAGAGGATCTTCCCAACCCAGGGATCAGTCCCAGGTCTCTTCCACATTTCAGGCGGATTCCTTACCGTCTGAGCCACCAGGGAAGTCCTAAATAGAATTGGGAAAGGACATTTTTTGGTACAACTGAGTGTTCCAAAACACATAAATGATGTTCTACAAACCAAGTTTAGAACCCCAACTGGATTTACCCCTGATAGTAAGAAATATTGAGACCAATGGATACTTCTGAAATGGGCACATGTTTAAATTTCTAATCTACTCTCAATTTCTCTAGAAAATAACAAATTCATTTGAACATAATCACTTCAGAGTATAACACCTTCATGTCTTATCCACAGATGTCAATCAAGTTTTGGTAAAAATAAACCCTGAACAATCAGTTATCATGCCCTTTATTTTATTTTGCTTTATTCCTGAAAGGTGTCCTTGTATATTGGTG
The DNA here is from genome assembly GCF_023091745.1 of Budorcas taxicolor. Taxonomy (NCBI): domain Eukaryota; kingdom Metazoa; phylum Chordata; class Mammalia; order Artiodactyla; family Bovidae; genus Budorcas; species Budorcas taxicolor. The sequence goes on along the minus strand of NC_068918.1, from coordinate 18,126,050 downwards.
AGCAGTTTTGTGAGTCTGTGAACAAACAGAGCACAAGAACTTGAACAGTCTCTAAAGTCAAACTAAATCTAAGATTTTTTTTCTTGCCTTTAATATCCACTAGTATTCCCTACATGCAAGTTCAGAACTATCAGGTAAAATATTCACAGTCTGGGAGTAACAATCCTTAAATTTTACACCCAGCTGTATAATAAACTATTTTGTAATTATGAACTAGATGAGATAATGTCTAAGAAACTGCCTTGAAAACAATAAAGGTGGTATATTTATTTTCTCCTTAGCTCAGTTCCTTCCACTGCTCTGGAGAACATTACTATTTTGTCAGGTTCACTCGCAGTGGTGTGCAAAAATGAACTAAATCCCACTAAGCTTACTTACTCCCCGGACAGAACCATGATTCTTAAAGCCAGTGTGATACTATTTAGTGTAACAACACACCAGCCTACATGGGGCAAGTTTTATCCCATATCAACCATTATCATCAGATTACAGTATCTGCTTCTATATGTAATGTTTGAAGCACTTGCTTACTCCCAAAGCATAATATCACTTGATTTATCACATTATGCTTAGAAACACCATGGAATAAAAATACCAATACATTTAACATGGTAGAGAAGATTATAGCCTATGACAAACCAATAATAATTGGGTTTTCTTGAATAATATTAAAGTTGAAATTACCTCCATAGAGTATTATACAGTAGACCCAGTAGAATCCCATTTCTTGTATTTAACTTTATAGTCATAAATTATTTCAGAAAGAAAAAAGTATATAAAAATATAGTAAAATGGAGTATTTTTGAAAACATGACAAGCTGTTGAACTTCAACAAAGGCTACCATCTTCCTTGGTCATATATAATATCATTGCCTTTAAGATGTCTTTCCAGGCATGATCAATTATTATGATACACATTTTTGAGAAATACATCTTCGATGGAAATTTCTTCTTCACAGAAACTTCTACACACAGTGATAGAATTAATAATAGTAGAATGCATTATAGTTGTTAAATAACAGCAAGTCATCTCAAAAGAAGGATGTAAAAATGATTTATAATGATACCTATAATACAAGAGATAATTTATTGTTTAGTGTCTTATACTTGAGTGAAAAAGAATAAATATATGGGCAAACACACTTAAGCTAAATATTGTTTACACAGTAGAAAAAGAACCATCTGTGATAGTCTCTCCATACCGTTTGCTTTTACCAGTCCTACGAATGGGATTTTAAACCCTACTGTCCTCAGCCCACACAGTCCTCCACGCTGGGTATACAATTTCCAGTCATTATTTTCATGCCTAGGCCTGTCCTTAAGGCTCCATGGCTACATGTGTGCCAACTCCCACCCATTGTTAAATTTCTCTCGAGCAGTAGCCCGACGAGTCGAAACCAACTTCTCATGCAATATATTTCTCACTTCTATTCTTCTCCTAACTATTCATAGTATTGTATTATACTTAATGAAGGAGTTCTTTCCATGTGACTGTTTGGATTAATGCTAACTGCAAACATGGCTCCATCCCTGTTAATAATCCAGGGCGTTTCCATATCACTGAATTTTAGAGAAATATTTGATTGTTTAAGTCAATAGTTTTCAAGCTTTTTCTAGGAAATCCCTTCTAGTATAACATTTTACTTTATCATCCATCAGACTGTGCCAAAGTTGGATTGACATGACTCATTATCACCAGTGACCCCTCTATGCCAATTAATTCATGCAAACCTTGAAATTTTGGTGAATGTCTTTTTACAGTTTCATTCAATGGGGAAAGTCTGGAATAATATTAAGGAAAATATGATTTTGTGTATCATTATTTTAACTCTCACATATAAAACACTTTCAAATAGAAGTTATTGTGTTGTGTTCAACAACGGTAAACAGTAAACTGAGTGCCCTGTCAGTCTGGCTGTGACAATTATTTGATCATTTAAAATAATGAATAAAAAAGCACTGAAGGCTCAACTGAAAGGCATCTATGTGAACACTGACCTAAGATTAATCTGTGCTTTTATTTTCCTTTTGTGATCCATTACACGTTTTTCTTCCTTCCCTTTAGACCCATATGCTTACAGATATTAATTTCCAGAGAAATATAATGATTCTCCCAACAATGGTGGTGTGTTGCTTGGCCTTACTTCCCTGAAACCCAGTCAGAGCCTCTGATAACAGATAGTCTGCTTCTCAGCTTTGCTTCATGAATCCAAAGAAAATGGAACTTATCAGGAGCAGAGCCTCAGGCAGTACCTGTGCCTCTTATTTGGGTCCTTTCTTCTAGGTTGACAGGGGTCTTAGCCTTTCATCATTTGGTTCACTGACAGAAAGAGAAGGGAGCTGCTGCACTTTTAGGTACCACTCTGCAGACTGCTCTATTGCAAAATAAACAAACAATATATTTTTAGGGCACCACCTGCAGCAGGCAGCTGTACCAAACAGAGCAGAACCACGAAGGATGTGATTTGTTCCATTTAACATGAAGCCTTGAGGTTTGAGCAGAGAGGGAGGAGAAGGTTCTATGTATACAACCCACATATCCGCAATTTAAACTGAAGCTGATTTTCCTTTTTCGATTGGAATTGAGGTATCATTACCTCTTTCCTCCTGTCCCACCCCACAACCTCTGGTTGACAACAATTCTATTATTGGGGTTATAACTGTTAACTGAGAAAATCATTTTTCTCTGACAGTACACTTCCTCTTCCATTCAAGGGCAATTTTCTCTCAGAGCAACCTATACTTAAATGCCAACATCTGCTGTATCTAAGCTGTATATAAATGGTGTCTGGCATTTACATGATGCCAATGACATGATTAGAGAAACTCATACACTTAGCTAACACAGAATTTTCTTCTTATCCTCAGCTTTCGTCTATTCCAGCCGTTCTGCAGGGTCTCTCGGCTTCTCCTACTGCACCACACAAGTCTGAAACACTCTGAAAGCTGAACGTTAGCTCTTATTCTGACTGACAATCAGTTCGTGTATTAACTCCTATCTCTCCAGGCCTTAAAGCTGTATGTGTGCATGCTAAGTCGCTTCAGTCATGTCCAGCTCTTTGCGACCCTGTAGCCCACCAGGCTCCTCTGTCCATGGGATTCTCCAGGTAAGAACACCAGTGTGGGTTGCCAGTTCCTCCTCCAGGGGATCTTCCCAGCCCAGGGTCTGAACCCACGTCTCTTATAAGTCTCCTGAGTAGACAGGTGGCTTCTTTACCACCAGCACCACCTGGGAAGCCAAAAGCTGTTGCCTCTTGATGAAGTCTGCCATGTCTGCATTGTCTCAGTACCGAGAATTTTGAGGCTGATGCAAGGGATATTTTAAGTACTTGCTTTTCCCCTAGATTTAAAAATCTCCTCATTCTCTTAATGGCTATTGATTCTGACCTCACAAACCAAAGTCACCATTTCATTTTGAGTTCTTCTAGGTGAGCTGGGAAAAATAGAATTAAATTATAGATGATGCTGGAGGCAATCCAGGTAGTTACAAATGGAGGTCATTTTAAGTACAGAGAGCAACAGTTACCTTTAGTATTAGATTGGTCACCAAGAATTATACAACAATTTTGTTTTTATCTTGACGATGAACATATTTTTAAGGTGAGGGGGACTCCTAAATATTTAAGAGGTGAACTAGAATACCATTCTTAACTCATCTACCACTGACTAGTTCCTTAATCTGTAGGAGAAAAGTTTGTTAACCATCTTTTTGTGGCTCATTAGGACTCTTTGGTAAGACTGCTAACTATTGCATCAGGATTCAGAGAAGCAAGATGAAGGAACTACAGATTTGCAATGATGCATGCTTCCAGCTAATAGAGGAAATCAGATCTTGTGAGTCAGGAAACTTCCATTTCCTTTGTTATCTCCACCTTCATCATTAAGATGATGACAGGGCACAAAATAAATTCCTGCCCAATAGTGTCTCTAAGAATGTTTAATGTAGGAACTGCTCCATCTCGTTCACATTTCTAACATATTAAAGATAATTTTCTGGAAAATAACTCCCAGGCTGGATTTTATTCAATTATCTCAACTTCTGAATCCTTTTCAGTCAACTTTATAATTTCTGACTATGGGACAGTGCTTTTAACTCTATATCCTTGAAACTTTGGAAGAAGGAAGGAAAATATCTCTAGTTCCAAAGAATAAAAGAGGCTCTTTAGTTGGAGCATACTTACATGCTACAGAACTAAGAGTCAGTTAGACTTATCTTTAATGAGTTGTTACAATATACCAATATTCTTCAGGGCTATCTGGGGAATATTAAAAGAAAAGAGCATAAGCCTTCATGACTGCTGAGTCTTGTCTCTGTACAGTCAGCAGTTTAAATATGACAGTGTTATCCAATAATAAATACAACTCTGCAAGTGTGTCCAACTAACTGGATTTTAGTCTGCCAATCTTAAAAAGGCCTCTCTGCATCAGACAGTACTTAGATTATAATTGAAAATCTATGGACATTGCAAAACACCAAAAACAGAGACTAGCTGAAGAGTTCAACACATTCAATAGTTACTTTTATCATAATGTCTCAGGCCAAACTTCAGTTTAGTTTAGTTTAGTCGCTGTCCATCACCAACTCCCGGAGTTCACTCAGACTCACGTCCACAGAGTCCGTGATGCCATCCAGCCATCTCATCTTCTGTCATCCCCTTCTCCTCCTGCCCCCAATCCCTCCCAGCATCAGAGTCTTTTCCAATGAGTCAACTCTTCACATGAGGTGGCCAGACTACTGGAGTTTCAGCTTCAGCATCATTCCCTCCAAAGAACACCCAGGGTTGATCTCCTTCAGAATGGACTGGTTGGATCTCCTTGCAGTCCAAGGGACTCTCAAGTATCTCCATTTGGCTAAGGGCTTTGCTCCCACAGTCCAGAGATGGAACTGTTCACTCTGACTGGAAGAAAATTGAAGATTATTTCCTCAACCCCTCTCTCAGCAGGTTTGCCCAAGCTCCAACTCAGCAAAAGGGAAAACGACAATGATCCTTTATATCTCTGTCTAAGGTGAGATTGAAGGCCCATGATACAAATTTGACTACAAATTCCACCTCTGATGTAATCCCAATTCACTTTCATTTTGCTTTACTTTGTAATCAAAGAGCAAGTTTTTAAATAGGTAAGAAACAAGAGTCAAAAGCAATTTTTAAAAGTGACCTCCAACTAGAAGAAGCTCTCTATATTAATCATTTGTTTTCAGTATGTAGGGATCTTGGGAAGAATTCAGCAAGATCTGAGTGTTGTTGCTCAGTTGCCCAGTCGTGCCCAACTCTTTGCGGCCCAATGGACTGCAGCACGCCAGGCCTCCCTGTCCCTCACCATTTCTCAAAGTTTGCCCAAGTTCATGTCCACCACATTGGTGATGCCATCCAGCCACCTCATCCTCTGTTGTCCTCTCCTTCTGCCCTCAATCTTTCCCAGCATCAGGGACTTCTCCAGTGAGTTGGAGGTTCACATCAGGTGAACGAAATATTAGAGCTTCAGCTTCAACATCAGTCCTGCCAGTGAATATTCAGGGTTGATCTCCCTTAAGATTGACTGGTTTGATCTCCTTGCTGACCAAGGGCCTCTTAGGAGTCTTCTCCAGCACCACAGTTAGAATTCCTTGGCACTCTGCCTTCTAGACAGTCCAGCTCTCACAATCATCCCTGACCACTGGGGAGACTATAGCCTTGACTGTACCGACCTTTGTTGGCAGAGTAACGGCTCTGCTTTTCAACACACTGTCTAAGTTTGTCATAGCTTTCCTGCCAAGAACCAATTGTCTTCTGATTTCATGGCTACAGTCACCATCACCACTCCCATCTTCTCTTTCCATTTTTCCTTTTACCCTCAGCCCCTAACTTGTACTGCCGCTGGCAGATGCCTCTAAATGCCTACCAGTCAATTAGGAAATGATCAAAACCAAGGTGAATCCTAATATAGCTCTCTTCCTGTCAAGAACCTCAAAAACTAAGAAAAGTTAGACTTTCAGATTTTTCAGTAGTCTGGGGGTAGGCATTGTCACCCTGTTTCAATGTGTATTTCCTTCAGTTCAGTTCAGTTCAGTTCAGTTGTTCAGTCGTGTCCGACTCTTTGCGACCCCATGAATCGCAGCACGCCAGGCCTCCCTGTCCATCACCAACTCCCAGAGTTCACTCAGACTCACGTCCATCGCGTCAGTGATGCCATCCAGCCATCTCATCCTCGGTCGCCCCCTTCTCCTCCTGCCCCCAATCCCTCCCAGCATCAGAATCTTTTCCAAGGAGTCAACTCTTCTCATGAGGTGGACAAAGTACTGGAGTTTCAGCTTTAGCATCAATCCTTCCAATGAACACCCAGGACTGATTTCCTTCAGAATGGACTGGTTGGATCTCCTTGCAGTCCAAGGGACTCTCAAGAGTCTTCTCCAACACCACAGTTCAAAAGCATCAATTCTTCAGTGCTCAGCCTTCTTCACAGTCCAACTCTCACATCCATACATGACCACAGGAAAAACCATAGCCTTGACTAGATGGACCTTTGTTGGCAAAGTAATGTCTCTGCTTGTTAATATGCTATCTAGGTTGGTCATAACTTTCTTTCCAAGGAGTATTTCCTTAATTACTCAGAAACATGGGGATCTTTCCATGTGCTTTGCAGAAATTTAAGTTTTACTTCCTATGAACTCTCTAGTCTTACCTTTGTTTTTCAAATTTTGAGAAATATTTGCTAGTTTAAAAATATTCTGAAAAGCATTTTTTTAAGGTTATTGTTACTCCAACCTTGCCCTTCTCTTTTAGCTTTGTTTTGATTTCCATCATGGCTTCCCAGGTGGTGCAAGCATGGTGAAGAACCCGCTTGCCAAAGCAGGAGATATGCGATATGGGTTCGATCCCTGGGTCGGGAAGATCCCCTGGAGAAGGAAATGGCAACCCACTCCAGTATTCTTGCCTGGAAAATCCCATGGACAGAGGAGCCTGGTGCACTATAGTCCATAGGGTTGCAAAAAGTCAGACACTACTGAGCCACTGACACTATTTTCCATCATGAAAAATATATCATCTTGATACAAATTTTCTCAAATATATTCCTTTAAGAGATGTGTTTTTAAAACTTTTTTAAGGAAGATTTTACCCACCTAGGTATCTCAATAACACAACTCATATTTGTTCTAAAACAAATATTCTAAGCATTTGCTTTTCACATTTACCTCTTTATTTTACATTTACTTTTCTTTATTAGTGTGATGTTTGAACAATACCTAATTGATTTTTTCCCATAAGAATGGAAACCTGTCCTCACATCATTTAGTGAACAATCCTTTATTTCTCCACTAGTCATTAATTCTGTTGTTTTCGTTTACCTATATGCCTGGTCTTTCAGGCTCTCTATGCTGTTCTACTGATTCTTTGACTATTCTTGTATTTATGCCTGACTTCTTTAATTATTACAGCTTTGTAACATGCTTTGATATCTGGTCAAGGAAGTGCTCACTTCTGTTTCTTCTTCAGAATCGAGTGTCTCTTCATAGGCTTTAATTCCTCCATATGAATTTTAAATTAGTGATCAAGTTCTATGAAAAACACAGTTGTAAATGGAACTAACTTTAAAAATTAATTAAGGAATAAACAATATCTTACAATGTGGAGCAGAGAGAAATTATTTTTGTCATTTTGATTATTCCAACTGAAAATGTCACAGGTCTATACTTTTCAATTCTTCTTATATATTATACAATAAATTTAATAATTATCTCCATTAAAGGCTAGCACAGCTCTTACTGTACCTAGAAAACATCTCTAGGTACTTGAAGTATTATTACAACTATGAGCTTGATTTTTTAAAAAAAATTCTATTACTTTCTCCAACCATATATACTGAGATTTAGGGATAATTTTTATTTTGTGTCCAGCAACCTTGCTGAACTCAGTTGTTCTGAAAGCATGCCTGTAAGTTTTCTTGGATTTTCAATGCAGGTGGATTATCATATGCAAATTGTGATAATGTCTCCTACCTTTTCCTTTGACCTTATATCTTTGTGATCTTCTTGTATCTGCTAACATGATAATAAATTATACATCTAAGAGCAGGAATCTGGCATGTTCATCTTGTTGTGGATTTAAGTGTAAATGCTCTATATTTTAATATTAAGGGTGATATTTGCTGGGCTTGTTTTGCTTTTGTTTTATATTATACATCAAGTTTCCTTCTCTTCCTTCTTTGTGAAGAGTATACAGAAAATTATTAAACATTTTCCATTTATTTTGATGATCATATAATTTTTTCCTTGAATCTTTAATGTGGCTAATTAGGACAAACTTTCTAAATTGAACTCTCCTTGCATTCCTCAGAAGAATCATATGTTTTCATATTGTTGTTCTCTTGTTATCAATAAATAGATTAACTTTGATGCTTTACTTGGGATATTTAATCTGTTTATAAATTAAACTATGATTTTCTATAATTGTACAATTTGTCATTACTCTTAGCATTAAAGGCTTCCCAGCTGGCACTAGTGGTTAGGCCATACTAGAGTCTCAAAAAGCATTAGACTGCACTTCTTCTTTTTCAATAACCTGGAAGAGTTCATATCACAGAGACAACTTCTGTATATTCAAAGTTTATTGAAATCACCTGAAAAAAATTTTGACCCACTACCTGTGTTGGAAATGAAATAAAGACACAGATTTCTGACTATGAATTTAATATGTCTAGGTAGTGGTCAAGCAGGAAGTGCAGGTTTGATACCTGGCTCGAGAAGATGGCAACCCATTCCAATATTCTTGCCTGGGAAATCCCATGGACAGAGGAGCCTGGTGGGCTACAGGCCATAGGATCACAAAAGAGACGGACATGGCTTAGTGACTAAACAACAACAACAACTGTTATATAGACTGTCATATTTTCTACTGCTTCTTGAGATTACAGAAATTGATAATTTCTATTTTTCTAAAAATTGTTTGGGCTTCCCTGGTGGCTCAGAGGTTAAAGCGTCTGCCTGCAAGACGGGAGACCCGAGTTCAATCCCTGGGTCGGTTACTTACATTCTGAAAATATGTGTTCTCTCATGGTGACTGGCTTCATCTACCTATAATTCAAGGACACTCTTTCAGTCAGTTCCCATTCATGATCAAAACTGCCACTTTCCATTTCCTTTCTCTTTTTGGAAGAAAGCACATATCTGAGTCTTCTGATCCCAGTTCCCATTGCATAGTAAAACTCTGCTTCTTAGGGTGCATATTAAATATCTATACATCGAAAGATTACAATTTCAGCTCCATTCGTTATCTTGATTTTAATTCCATTTTGTTCATTGGAGGTGAAGTTTTCTCTTTGTCTTTTAAACTTAGCAATGACTTTCATTTTAATTATACTTTGCCTGAGGGAATTCCTGTTTATGTTCCATTTACCATACTGACTAGAAGACTCTTATAAGTGACCGTAATGATTTTGGTAGGAATGGTTCTAAAATACGTGACATATGAAAAGTGGATATAATTCTTATCTTTCAAAAAAGATTGTTTTCAAGCCAGATAAAGGAGAAAAGTGCTGTTTTTGAGACCACTAAGTTCATCTCTGCCTCTTGCCTCTCGCCACTTGAGCAAACTGCACAGTTCCCAGTTTCTGCATCTTCAATATGAACTTTATTATATTAACCTTAAAATATTTATATTCTATTCATAAATATTATTTAATAATTAAAAGTAACATTTATTAAGCAACTAAATACTACATAGTAGACCTTCAATAAAGACATTAGTTATTTAGTGAATCATTTTAAAATATGACAACATAATCAAGACCTATTGAAAATGTGTTGAAATATTTTTTCTTAAATCACATAGATATAGATAAAAATTTTTGTTTTCTTATATATGCTATCTATATTTTTGTCTGTTCTTTTCCAATGGTTTGGTCATAATTCATTTTTTTGTCTTTTGACTTATGTCTGCTTCATTTGATCAAAATTATCTTTTACTGTTTCTCCAGCTTCTATATCTTATTTTCAGTCTTCTGTGGATAGGAAAACTGAGACTATTAGAATTATTTTAAAAAGCAGTAGTTCATTTCTGGGTCACAGAATGAAGGCTTCCCCCATGAACAAAGTACATGAGACTGGTAAAATGTTTTAGATGCTGAAGTGTTTTTGCAGGTTTTCTGATTTGTGACTATATTTTAGTTAATAACTTTGACTAAGAAGCAATTTAAGAGTAAGCTGGGAAGGATTGGGGGCAGGAGGAGAAGGGGACGACAGAGGATGAGATGGCTGGATGGCATCACTGACTCGATGGACGTGAGTCTGAGTAAATTCCAGGAGCTGGTGATGGACAGGGAGGCCTAGCGTGCTGCGACTCATGGGGTCACAAAGAGTAGAACGTGACTGAACGACTGAACTGGACTGAGGTGTTTATGTATAGAAATAAGAACCCAACAGTACATATATCCTTGCTGCACATCTATGAGAAACCTTCATTTTGCTGGCCCATCAGTTAGTGGTTGAGACTAAGCTAGAACTCAGTCATATTCTGAGCCCTACATGCTTTCCAAATCATTGCACTGTCTCCATTATTCACTTGCTATTCTATTAACACCATAAGAAATAAGACCTAGAGCCCTATTTACATATTATTTATTTTCAAGACCAACTATAAAGCAGTAACAATTTAACATCCTTTTTCCACCTCCCACTAATATCATCTTGTTTAATAAAGATCACATCACTGAACTGTCTTCTACTTCCTTTCTGGGAAAATGTTATTTAGGAAAAAAAAATTTCTGAATGAATATAGACTATCTGTGGTTCAAATCTTCTAAGTTCACAGAATAACTTGATGTATCATGTTGATTTATTGTTAATTTGGTAATTTAAATTGGTATTTTCAGATAAAGATCTTCGCAGCCTCTGACCGATGGCAGCTGTGTAGAATGATGTCATTTTCAGAGGGGTGGTTACGTTACTGATGTTGTTCCTTTCTGGTTACTTTGCATATGGCCATGGTATATGCATAGTGTATGTTCTGCTGCTATAGATGGGAAGCAAGAGAGGATATTGAGACATATGGGGATAGAGAAAATGAATGCTTAGAAAGTCTATAATTGGAGAAAATGTAGACTCCCCTGACTTCCTTTCCATGTGCGAAAAGCTTCTATTTTTCTTGTAATTCTATCCTTCTAAGCACCCTCACCTATAAACAGGTGAGGAGCCAGAAATAGAAATAAAAGCTTGAAAGATCATTGAAATTCAGCCTTGATGTCTTGAGCACCAGTGAAGCTGACAAACTTGCAGGAAAGAGAAACACAGTGAAAGAAAGAAACAGAGAGAGGAGAACAATGACAGGTAAGGCAAGGGAAATGTCACAAAAAAAAAAAAAATGCAAAGAGAAGAGCAAACACTGACAAAGAACACCACGTGCATATCCTACAAGAAAGCTACGATTTATACTTCAATCCCCAAAGCACTGACATATGTGTATTAATCCAAGTTTTCTTTTAGAAATAAAAATGATCAGTGACCCACTTAAGCAAAATGGGGAACAGATTCAAAAGACAAATTATCAAGAGATGGCTAATCATTAAATATCCAGAGAGCGATGATCACAGAGATACCACGAATGTTATGGATTTGTTAGAAAACTTTGAAAAAGGTTATTTGAAAGGATGCTGATACCATCCACATGAAAGTGGTCACAGTATTAATTTGTTTATGACTTATAAAAGGGTCACAATGTTTGACTAGAGGTGTAAATATTTAAAACCTTTTATTAGTTGAAATTTTTTAACTTTACGCTTATGCAACACAAAGTTCTTATAAGCAGAGGCCGATATCTTTGTAAGAGCTCCCAACCATAGGACATTATTGTGTCAAATCAGAACTAAGTCTTTAAAGAATTGTGTATGCCAAACAGTATATAAAGTCATGTCAATCCAGAGGGAAAAAGACTCCCACAACACCTGTGATAAAATATAAACACAATTTGCTGGCTTAAATGAAATTTCTCCTCTTAAGCTACATTTTAAGGACAACATAAATCAGTGTTCTCTAACATAAAGACTGATATGCTCCCACTTGAAAGTATGACTGATTCTCATCAGAGAACTATGAACTGGATAAAATAATGCTTTTTTAAAAAATTTTATGAAGCAAGATTAATAAAGCTTCTCCATTCAGAGAGCTTCTCCAATCAAAGCTTCTTCCACACACAGAAGACCAGCTAAATGTATTTCCTCCATTTTACTGAGGTCCTGCACTTGACATATCAAACTGCATCTGCCAAGGAAGCAGCCTGCCACAAAGCTATCCTGTCGTGCTTCTGAAGTTGTGGGTGGTGATAAGTTTTGACTGTGCAGCCGGCATGTGTCATGATAAGCGTTCCGGTCTGAGCAGGAAATACACACTGTTCTCTGATCAACATCAGCCTTGATTCCCCACTCACCTTCTTCCTCACACGCATTTTAGAACAAACATCAGTAAACACTTGACAGGTGACATATCATCTCTGCCATTTACTGAATCCGAACGCAGCGTAAGAAGGTAGCATTAATTCACTACTGCAGTCACATTCCATTAGCAAAAAAAGGATCATACGTTCCTGTCCCATTTAATGTCATCGTGGCAAACAGAAACTTCTGTGCCTGTAGGTGACAGGATGCTGACGTTGCTGTTTAAGTCAGTAAATTGTGTCTGACTCTTTGCAACCCCATGGACTATAGCCCGCCAGGCTTCTCTGTCCATGGAATTTTCCAGGCAAGAATATTGGAGTGGGTTGCCATAGTCTTCTCCAGGGGGTCTTCCTGACCCAGGGATCAAACCTTCATCTCCTGCATTGCCAGGTGGATTCTTTACTGCTGAGCCACCAGGATAAATCCAGGTATTTCAGTGTGGACTTTTTAATGAGACTACTTTATTTTACCTATATATGTTTGAATTATCTCTTTGTCTAGATCTGAATCTCTGTCATTCCTGTACTGCCCACAGGTCATTATTTCCCGCATTCAGAGAAGCTATTTTCCTTTTTATTCTTTTTTTTTTTTTTTTTTTTTTTGGCATAGAGTTCACTGGAAGAAAGGAATTTGGTGATGCATCTACCAAACGGGTTCCACATGAAAGGCTCAGAGAGCTAGGAACCCCATCTAGAGGATGGTGTCAGAGAGAGCAAGGTGGCAGCCCATCACACACTATAATCAGCCTTGTAGGAGGCGGTGCTTGACCAGAGGGTATGCATCAGATTTGATCTCCCTCCTGTTTTAGCACAAAAAGAGCCAAAATGGGCCTCTGTTCAACCACTCAAGCATATGCACTGGCTTCAAGAGCAAAGACAAAAAGGGCAGCTGTCTGCTTCACAGCAAGTGGGAAAAATAGTCACTGTACAGAAAGGTCTGGGACTTGGCAGGAAATGATGAAGCCCACAAGGTTCTGGCTCCTGTATGTGGGATTCTGAGAGTTTTACAGAAAGTTGGGGACCCCTGTGATACAACAGAAATCACTGCACTTCTAAAGAAGAATGGGCTCTTTATAGGTGTGTATGCGTAGGCATGCGTGCTCTGTCATGTCCAACTCTTTGCAACCCCATGGACCATAGCCCTCCAGGCTCCTCTGTCTGAGGGATTTTTCATGCAAGAATACTGGGGTGGGTTGCCATTTCCTTAGTTCCCATGTAAGAAGCCATTAAGTTTCAAAATGATGAAAACATACAAACCAGTAAATTAGGGATTTGTATTTATATCATAAAATATTTTTTCTCTCTTGAGGATTCAACCAGTTTTATTTTCTTAATGATGTGTAATGGGATTCAACATATGAATAAAGTTTTAGGAATGTATCAGTTTTTTCATAAAATTGGTTAAACTTGCAATCTGGTATCTTCAAAGGTAATAAGATAATAAGTATAATTCTGCTTGATGGATCACAGCCTTGTCTAGCTCAATGAAACTATGAGCTATGCCATGTAGGACCACTCAAGACAGCTGGGTCATGGTGGAGAGTTCTGACCAAATGGGATCCACTGGAGAAGGGAATGGCAGACCATTTCAACATTCTTGCCTTGAGAACCCCATGAACAGTATGAAAAGGCTTGCTCAATGGACATGAGTTTGAGCAAGCTCAGGGAGATAGTGAAGGGTTGGGAAGCCTGGCATGCTACAGTCCATGGGGTCACAAAGAATTGGACATGGCTGAGTGACTGAACTACAACAACATAAGTCTGCTTGAAATTTTATATTTGCATAAATCTACTGAAAATATTTTACATTTTAAAAACCACAGAATTGCAATCAACAGTCTTACAACTTGTAGCGGAGCATCCTTTTTAGTCGCCAAATAGTGTCTGACTCTTTTGCCATCCTGTGGACTGTAGCCCTCCAGCCTCCTCTGTCCATGGAATTCTCCAGGCAAGAATACTAGAGTGGGTTGTCATTTCCTTCTCCAGAGGATCTTCCTCTGCCCAGGGATCAAATCCACATCCCCTGCATTGGCAGGAAGATTCTTTACCACTGAGCCACCAGGGAAGCCCTCAGCAGCACATGGGAACTTGTTAAAAATGCAAATTCTCAGAACCCTCCCCAGACCATTAATCAGAAATGGTGTGACAGGGCCCAGCAACCGTCTTTAACAACTCCTTCAGGCAATGCTGCTGCACAGTACAGTCTGACACCCACTGCCCTAGCAAAATCAAAACAGTTCCTATTGTATTTTGTTTTGAAACATCTGGGGGAGGAGTGACTAGAAAGAAATTTCATAAAAATATTCAAAACCCTTCAAAGAGAAACCAGAAAGAAAATCTGACAAATTTAATCCTTGCCATGGGTTTCTTCTAGCCAAGAGGGTGAAAATACAAGTTCCTTAGTCAGACACAGAACCGTCTTCACAATATGCTCCCTATCTATCTATTCAATCTTTTTCATCAGCCAATCATTTAACCATGTTTCTGAGTTCCTGATATGCTTGGACACATCTGTTTAGAGGTTTAAAATCCACTGTGTTGCAGGGCTTCTGAAGATGATAGACTGGCAAATTAAGTCAATAATTAGGTACTTGGAATATTTCTCATGTCACACAAGTGACTTGAAGGTTTAAACATATGGAAGGCTGCTATAGAGAGCTAAGCAACAGAAAAGTTCTGCCTATTTTGGGTCCTGTGGGAAAGTGAAGGATTTTACTTTTTGCTAAAAGGCAAAGAACAGTTATAATTAGCAGTAAAACATACATTAAATACGAAAGGTGATTGTTTAATGCAGTGGTTTCTCAAAGTATGGTCAATTTGTTATTGTTCAAAACTGAACACTAAAGAACTGTAAATCATTTTATATTTGAAATTGTTTACAAGATGTTATGCAAGCCAAATCAACTGAATCATACAACATAAGCCATAAAAATTGAGAGATTTTAGAGAATTTTCTGGTCAACTCACTATGGAAGTGAAGTGATTTCAAAAAGGATACCTTTCAAAAAAAGCCAAAATAAGGAGAATAAACTGGTACGTTTACCATCTCCTAAACTGAGATGACGTAAAGACTTACTCGAGGGGATTCCCTGCCATTCCAGTGGTTAGGATTCTGTAGCCTTACTGCAGAGAGCCTGGGTTCAATTCCTGGTCAGAGAACTAAGATCCCTCAAGCCACATAGCCACATAACAACAACAACAACAACTAAAGCATCACTAGAGCCTTGATCAAATAAACTAGAAACAGGTGTAGGAGATATACGTGAGTTCAGTGTCCTCTAGGAATTTCAATATTTCACACTGATTACATGTGAAATTCATAGACTCTATCCTCAGGTCGACTTGGCTCTGGATTCCTCAGGAATTTATGAAGGCAAAGTTTACTGGAGCCTGAACTATTCTCCAGTCACAGTATCTTCGTATAGAAAGAAAAGAAAGAAACTGAAGTTGCTCACTGGTGTCCGAGTCTTTGCAACTCCATGGACTGTAACCTACCAGGCTCCTCTGTCCGTGGGATTTTCCAGGCAAGAGCACTGGAATGGGGTGCCATTTCCTTCTCCAGGGGATCTTCCCAACCCAGGGATCAAACCAGGGTCTTGCGCATTGCAGGCAGAAGCTTTACCATCTGAGCCACCAGGGAATCATAGAGGCTGTCAGTTAATAGTATGGACTTTGTAATCAGACAAATCTGGATACAAATCATAGCTCTGAAATGCACTAGCTCTGTATATTTGTTAAATATGAATATCCTCTAACATTAGCATTCTCATTTGTTAGAATGGGGGTAATAATAAAGAATTAAGGGAAATCAAAGTGAAAAATGCATGGAAAGTGATTATCATTGTGCCTAGTAAAAGATACAAATAAACAATTTTTTAAAATTCTTATATGGATTATTATTATAAAAGTTCCTTACCCTGAAAATTCTCTTTTTTTAACCAGTAAGTGTACAAATACCCGCTTCCTTCTTAGACCTCTCTCCCATCCGCCACTCATCCCACCTCTTTCAGTTCAGTTCAGTTCAGTCGCTCAGCCATGTCCGACTCTTTGTGACCCCATGAACTGCAGCATGCCAGGCCTCCCTGTCCATCACCAACTCCCGGAGTTCACTCAAACTCACGTCCATCATCCATCGAGTCGGTGATGCCATCCAGCCATCTCATCCTCTGCCGTCCCCTTCTCCTCCTGCTCCCAACCCCTCCCAGCATCAGTCTCTTTTCCAATGAGTCAACTCTTCGCACGAGGTGGCCAAATTATTGGAGTTTCAGCTTCAGCATCATTCCTTCCAAAGAACACCCAGGACTGATCTCCTTTAGAATGGACTGGTTGGATCTCCTTGCAGTCCACGGGACTCTCAAGAGTCTTCTCCAACACCACAGTTCAAAAGCATCAATTCTTCGGCGCTCAGCTTTCTTCACAGTCCAACTCTCTCATCCATACATGACCACTGGAAAAACCATAGCCTTGACTAGATGGACCTTTGTTGGCAAAATAACGTCTCTGCTTTTGAATATGCTATCTAGGTTGATCATAACTTTCCTTCCAAGGAATAAGCCCATCTCTTTGCTGCTGCTGCTGCTAAGTCATGTCAGTCGTGTCCAACCCCACAGACAGCACCCAACAGGCTCCCCCGTCCCTGGGATTCTCCAGACGAGAATACTGAAGTGGGCTGCCATTTCCTTCTCCAAGCCCACTTCTTTAGGTCATCGCAAATCGCCGAGCTGAGCTGTCCATGCTTTATGGCAGGTTCCCAACAGCTATCTATTTTACAGTATATGGTAGTGTATATATGTCAGTGCCACTCTCCCAAGTCATCTCACCCCCCTACCCCAAATTCAGGTTGTGTTTTACAAGCTGCTAAATTTCCAGGAAAGTAACAAAGCAAGAATAGATGATTATTACAGACAACACCAAGTTATAATGAAGTTTCTAACCTGGTGAGAAGAGAATTGTATTTTGGCAGTCAAGGTCCTTTACATTTCCAAGTCATGGTTTGTCTTTCATATTTACATGAAGATGTGAAAATTCTTCACTTAAATCAAATTCAGGCTGGAAAGGACATGAGAGATAGTCTAGGCCAACTCCCTCACTTCGTGAATAAGACAAGCCACGACCTGGAAAGGTTAAGTACCCTGACCACCAACATGCAATTTTGTTCTCATCAGGCCAGAAACTCCTTCATCCGATCCTGGTGTCTATAATAATCATCTATTGTTGCTATGTCACTTTCCCACAAATTCAGCAGCTTAAAACAACATGCATTTATTATCTAACAGTATCTGTGGGGAAGAATTATGGTACAGTTTCACTGCATCCTCCACTTCACTCTCTCACAAGGTGACAAACAAGGATTTGGCCAGGGCTGTGGTCTCATCTGAAGATGGGCTGGGGAAGGATTCACTTACAAGCTGAGCGAGGCTGCTGGCAGAATTCAGTTCTGTGTGAAGAATTCAGTTCTGTGTGAAGAATTCAGTTCTGTGTGAACATAGGACCGAGGGCTTCCGTTTTTTGCTTTAATGATGTCACGGACTTTCTGGGTATTTTTTTCCTGCTATTTTCCAAATGTTAATAAAAATAACAATATAGCCGAGTGTCATTCTTTTACCATCTCCAGCGCTTTACCTCAACAGATTTTTATATTTATATCCTTTACATTTCTGTATCTTTACATTCGAATGTGTCTTTTTGAGCCCCCCCTTTTTCTGATTCCTCGGGCCCTCTTAAACTTAAGAGAATTCCTCCCTGTCCCTTTTTGCCCCAGCTGGGCTCCTCCTACCTCTTCTTCATCTACAATGCATCTCAGGTTGTGCCTTCCTCCCTGTTGCCACGCTTTCTGTCTCATCACATCTCACTTGGGTGGTTTTACCAGCTTTCTTTTCCAAGTTACTGACTCCAGCACCTCCCTCTTCTGTTCTGTTATTCTATACATTGTAGTTGCCCTTTTCCTCCTAAGAACTATGTTCTTATTGTCACATAACTTCCTTTTGCCCGTCATTTCAGAATCAAATATTCAAGATGCCCTATCTATTTACCTCATCCTCCTGTCTCAATTTCTTACAAAGGAAAAGAATGCATAAAAGGCTGTAGATTAACTTCTAATGTTTTATATTTCTCTTTAAACCTCCTCCCTTTCCAAATTGCACTCTAGGAAATTCCAGCGTGGAATTATGCTTGTCTTTACTTCCATATTTTTGTACTTCAGATTGTCCCAAAATCCCAAATGACTTTTACCAGTTGGTAGACATATACCCTCCCATCCCCACTGATCAGATGGTGATCTTCACTCTCACCGTTACACTCCTCAACTACTTCAACTTAATTTCTATTTAATCTCACTGCTCTCAATCTATCTCCTTCCCAATCAGTAGAAAATACTGCTGCCAAAACCAGCTTTATTGCCTGCCAGTCCTCAGATTCTGTGTTTGCTCTCTGCCAGTCCTGTACAGAATTCAAATTTTTCACAATTCATCTTTTTGGCCTTTCAGATGAATGTCTACCCTGGAAGTTCAGGCAAACCCTGGGCCCTGGCCTCTTAGAGTGTTTCCATCTTTGTCCCTTCTTTTCAGGTTGTGTAGACACTGGTTCCCACATCAGCTCCCTAAACGTTACAATTCTTTTTTCCTTCTGCATTATACAAGCTTCCTTTTCATGTCTAGCCCTTCAGAACGTCCACCCTGACCACACAAGGAATGGGGAAAATTACACACTCCGCATTATCCATCAAAAAATTTGACCTATCTGATTTTTTAACTGAGATATTCACCTCCTCTTGTAACATGGAACAAGAACAGTCAGGAAACACAGAGTGGAAAAAAGCACATGGTTAAAATTCAAGTGTGCTTTACAGTTTTCCCTTTTGAATATAAATCTTCAAGGACGCAGGTCACTCCTTTATAACCTGCTTTCTGTGTCTGGTCTATTATGATTGCGCATGAGTCATCAGATGATCAGAATGAAGTTAGTTATATTTTGAAATTTAAATGTCCAGGATAAACATTTGCAAAGTGTTATTTGGACAAAACTGAGTATTTACCTGTTACTAAAGAGATCTAAAACCACCTCTGATATAAAATGTAATACATATACTAATACATTTGGCTTTCTTTGAAATACTGGCTTAACTCCTATTACAACTAGTAAACTATAATTTACTAATCCATCAGACAATATTCCATGCCTGCTTTACTTTTCACTATTTTCATGAGGCATAAAAGTAGAGTGGAAGGAATACGCAAAAATATATTTTCTATTTTTCTTAGATTTTTAAGTAAAGAACTTCAAATTTGCAGATGACATATCAGCCACTGAGTTAAAGTATACATATTCTCATAAAGGTGCTATTCGACCCACTCCCATATTATAATCTAAAAAAAAAATAAAGTAAACATAAAGTTTACTTATGTAAACTTTACATAAGTGAATTAAGTGGGAATGAAATAAAGTAATTTTTTTTTAAAGGTGGAAATTTTTCTCATAGAAACTAAGATTTTTAATGATTATGATGAAGGCCCCGGGGACTTCATATATTCTAATCACTAATTATGAAAAAGTCAGTCATGTGGAGCAGACTCCAGTGATAAGACAAGATAAATCATGCCTTTGATATGAGAACCATTATTATTTTATGGTTTTAAATAGCCATCCTATAAGTTGGAGACCTTAGTGTAATTTGAAATCATTACAATGAGGGGTCCATTTCACAATCCAGGTCCATTTCACAGGTGGCCATCTAGCCTCTACTTTACACTATACATCTCTCTAAGTCACATTCATAGAGAAGCATCCATTTGTGACTCTTCAAGGTCAGGGCAGCCTCATTTTGTATATGAATATACTGCCCTCAGGAGTATATTCCAGGTTGAAGGTAAATATATCACAAGACGATGTGATAAACAGAGGTATCAGAGAAACAGAGAAAAGCCCAGGAAACAGAGGAACCCAGATAAGGAAGAGTTAGCCCACTTGAGATTAGGGAAGCAGGGGGAAGGCCCCCCTGACTTGGTCTTGAAGATGAGAAGGGTTACCCAAGAGCAGCAAGTCGAGGGGGAAGAGAAAGGCCAGCGTTTGTGTGACAGGAGCATAGGACCTGCTCTGAGGGGGGGGCACCAGGAGAAGCCAGAGGGGTCCAGAGACACTGAGCCTGGATGCACGGGCACGTCACTCCTTGCAATACCCATTATTTGTGCACTTCCGGTCTCAGGCCCTGCAGGATGAGCCTGTTGGGAGAAATAATGTCCCCAGGTTGCGTCGGTTTCAGTCCTACTTATTTCCTTGTAAACCACATGAATAAAGGCACATTTTAAAAGCCATTTTTAGAACACCTTGAAGAAACAAAAGGGGGGGCATATACTATAGCCATAAAGTCAGTAATCTAAAACGTAAATCTGCATCTCACACACATCATTCTATCAAGTGTTTTAAGCATTTGCTTAAAAGCACTTCTATTTGCATATAGGAACACTTAATATATGATATGTAGTTAAAGAATGTGTGTGATTTTATATATATATATAATATTTATTGAGCATTATCTGCAGCAAAAAATTATGAAATGTTCTGTACCCTGGCATCCACGATTCTGTCCTGGCACACATAAGGAGTAGGAATAGTAGTTGAAGCTCACTCATGCAATCATTTAAATGAAAGCATCACAATCAGGCATTCTGCAGAGCAATACTCTATTCTTCTGTCCATTAACTATATCTCGCATCCCTTTCATCTCTGAATAAATTGCATAGGCAGGGTTATTTACCAATTGGAACTGGCAGCGTTAAATTAGCACCGGCTGATGACTAGACTTTCACCCAATGAACTTCATGTCCCCCCACTGAATCCGTTTATTGTTGCTGTTCTTACTTTGGAACATGACTTCCCTAGAAAGCACTTCTTCATTCAGCCTCTGTGCTGGAAACAGACAACAGCTTGAAGCCAGCAGCTGCTCTTGAACAAAGCAGGCAGAGAGGCGAGAAAGGCTGTTGAATCCATAACAATAAGCACATCATGACATAATTACAGTAAATCTCCAGAGTGACCTGCACACACTCAATGCCATATGGTTATTTTTGGTGCTGGAAACGTGTAGCCGGGAGCCAAAGCTTAATCTAACCACTTTCCACTGTATTCCTGCTAGCATGAAACTGATTTTTTTACCCAGAAAATTAACATGAATATTTATTGACAGAAGTGAAGACTATATTTGCGCAGTCAGCTAAGAGTGCTAGTAGTTTTAAGAAAAACATTTGAATTTTGTTTCACTTGAAATATATGAATAGGTGAATGGAACTTTCATCTTTCTTTTGTCTTTTGAGTTGGGTTTGTTTACTTTGTTCTTACGCCAGTAGTACTTTGTAACATACAGTACATGCCTTTGAACCTCTCTACCCACTTCCAATTTTGGATGGTGTTCTTTCAGTGATGCGCAGAAGGACTGTTCTCTGTTTCTCTTAATGTGTTGACTTGACTTTGACCAGATTAATAAGATTTACTGCTACCATAGCCTGCCCAGGAAAAAAAGATTGTTAATATGGTTAATAACTTGTGGTCTGTCAAAAATTAATAAACTGCCCTCTTTACTCTTGCTTCTCAAAATAATTTATCCTGCAGAAGATTGAGATACATATATATGCTGTCAGCCCAGCATCCCAGCTTCCTAAACTCACTACAGGGTTTTCTGGAGCAAGTCTAGTCTTATTTGCACAATGGGATAAATCTCAGATAAACATAAATATTCCATCACTCACCTATAAATATTTTTAATGCAGTCCCACCTATTGGTGTGATTTGTGAAAAGTTCAGGAAGGTTAAATGTTGTTCTGCTCATTTATGAAGTACAGTAGTCCCATCTTGATGAACAAATTCTAGACCATGTCCATCTTAAACCAAAGGTCCTAGAGGATACTAGGCAATATGCCTTGTGACTTTAGGGGAAATTTATTTCCAGAAGATGATGATGCATACAAAATATCCCATTGTAGAGTCATATTAAAAGAAAATAAAAATGGAGGGCAAATGTTGATAAAGTAGGAGGGCTCAAAGAACACATGGGCTCATATAGGAAAGCGAGCCAAAGACAAATTGATTTTCTTCAGAGTTTTCTCCCTATATGGTGTGGAAGCAAGTTTTCTCCCCACACTGTGTTGAAGGCATGAGCTATCTCCAGTGCCCTATGGGATTGAAAATATGCCCCCAGATGTTCTGTCTTCCAGAAAACATAATGGGGGTTCTTCACTCCTACCTAATACCAGGGCTTTCTTAGGCCATCATGCGGGGGTGTGTGTGTGTGTGTGTGTGTGTGTGTGTGTGTGTGTGTTAATCGCTCAGTCCTGTCCGACTCTTTGCAACCCTATGGACTGTAGCCTGCTAGGCTCCTCTGTCCATGGAATCATCCTCTGTCCATGGAGTTATCCAAGCAGGAATACTGGAGTGGGTTGCCATTTCCTGCTCCAGGGGATCTTCCTGACTCAGGGATCAAACCCAGGTCTCCTGCACTGCAGGCAGATCCTTTACTGTCTGATCCAAGCCCATCATGGGAAACCAAATAAATCCCTGCCAACAGAGGCAAACATTTAACTCTCTCTGCCACCTCTCCACTTTAAACTGCTGAAACTGCAACCACGCTTAGGTCCCTTCCAGAGAATCAAAGAAGCTCTCATGTTATCTCAAGGGCTCAATTATACATATATATGTGGATGTGCTACTCACTGAGTCATGTCCAACTCTTTGCGACCCCATGGACTGCAGCCCACCAGGATCCACTGTCCCTGGAATTCTCCAGGCAAGAATACTGCTGTGGATTGCTGTTCCCTTCTCCAGGGGATCCTCCCAACCCAGGGATTGAACCCAGACCTCCTGGATTGGAGGCAGATTCTTTATGGTCTGAGCGACCAGGCAAGTGTGTGTTTGTGTGTGTGTGTGTGTGTGTGTGTGTGTGTAAAAGGGTCTATTCTATTCAGGAAGAAAACTAGCAATAGCTGTACCAATCAAGAAGACTGAAATAAAACAACACAGCTAACTTGTTCAACAGCAGAGAGAAGCAGGACTTCTTTAGGCCACTGTTTTTTCATTGTCACTTTTATGAATGTGGGTTCCAAATAAGTTAACTTGGGACTTAGTAAGTGTCTCAGTAAGCAAACAAGGCTTTAAAGAAAAAGAAAAGGAATCTTTTCTACTGACACAGTACACAACCTTCAGTGAGTTATTTCCACATCACCTCTGTCACCTCCATTATAAACTAGAAATAATACTGATCAGTTTTCTCCCAGAGCTTTCATAAGTCTTGAAAATCATTTTAAAATTAAAGTAAAGTAAAATAACTAAGTCTAATAGTCAGAACATGTAACTTGAGCTTCTGAGGAATCCCCAGGCCTTATAATGACCAAAGCAAATCAACTAGATTTCAGAATGCACACAAAGGTAGCTGTTCAAAGGCAATAAATGATTTAAAAAAAATTGTGGCAGAATGTGTGGGAATCAGAAGGAAAATAAGGAAAAAATGCCTTGCATTGATAAATATCATTAAATTAATTAGATAATGTCTTTGGCTTACTCCTTGATTATTGAATAGATTTTTAATCTAATGGCTCATTAGCCATCTAATACCTAACATAGATCCTGAGTTTTTAGCTCATAATTTGTTCCATCATATGAAATATTTATTATTTTTTATATTACACTAGTTGTAAGTACACTTATGTGTCTCTATTACACTAGAGCTCTTCTAAATGGTAAGCATTATGACGCTTTAATACTTACTCTGCATAAACAATACTTTTATGAGCCCACACCATTGGCAAAAGCCAATGTGGGATTTCAGACCCACGAAATAAATGTAGATTAAGAAGCATTTGTTATTTACAGCCCTTAAGCTAACTTTTCCTACCTGTATTGTTTCTACCCCAAATTGCTAAATTTTATTATTCCTATAAAGTATAGAGATAGCATGGGAAAGGCTGAAAGCAAAAGAAGAACGGGGTGGCAGAGGATGAGATGGTTAAATAGCATCACCAAATGGACATGAATTTGAGCAAATTCCAGGAGACAGTGCAGGACAGCGAAGCCTGGCATGCTACAGTTCATGGGGCTGCAAAGAGTCAGACACAGCTTAAGTGACTGAACAACCGTGCAGATAGTTCTATCTGTACTAACAGAAATCAGAACAAGATTATTTCAAAAAATACTTCCTTGGGGAAGAGCCCAGGCCCTCAGTTTGTCCTGCCCTTTGAATTCCTGTATCTTACACCCTGACAGCGCGTGGACTTGTAACCCAGCTCTGCAACTGAACAATCTAAACGGGCCAGAAATGACATCTGTGTGTCCTACACTCAGAAGCCTTAGTGTGGTGGGGTTGTGCCATCTCTGATTTGATTAAAAGTACACCTGTGACCAAACAGGTGATGAAACATGACGCAAATACACAGTGACAGATGGATTAAGACTGTCATAACTGTAAGTTTTACTCGATTATAATTTTCACAGGTTCCAGGTGGTTTCTATTTTTTTTCAATGGCTTCACTCATCTCGCTCATCCCAGTGGACCTTGAAACAGAAGCGAGATACTTCCTGGTGTCTGTCTAGGCCAGTCTGCAGTGTGGGCACTTGAGAGACTTGTGCTGTGAAAAAGCAATTAGCTTCTTGAGTCTAGGGTGCCATTTAGAATATCTAAGCGGCTGTGCTTCATCATAAAATTGACCTTTTTAATTTTTTATGCCAGAAATTTCCACTAAGTGTTAGCATAAAAAAAAAAAAGTACAGCTTCGGGGAAAATAGGAAAGGCATGGGAAGGAGGCATGAACGACTGCACTACCCTGAAGAAAAGTTGAAATCACCTCCGCTTGGATCTAATAAATACCATGTCATGAAGGATCCTGTGCTTAATTTTTAAATAATTGGTACCATTAAGTAACATAACAATGACATAGAAACACCAGATCTGTGTTAAGAAATAGGCAGGCAGTGTATCTTAGATTTACAACCAACTTATAGTCGTGCAGGATAATTGCTTTGCTCTCTAGAAAAGAGGTCCTTTTCTCATTACTTTTGACTGTCATTTCTACGCTGTAATCATCTTAATGTGATAGTAATTTATGTACTGTATTTTTCAAAGCTGTATCAAATTTGCCATTTTAATTTCCCTGTCCAACTCCAATGTTTCAGCAGGAAAAAAAAAAAGTCATTGTTGGTAGAAAAGAGGAAGGGACATTATTTCGGAACAGAAGAATTGCCACAAAAGGTCATCAGAGTCATCCATGCAGTCCATAGCTCTGTCACGGCCAGGAAAATACAGAGTATTTTCTAGACTAGTGTAGGGGCAGTATAGGATAAAGATTACGTGTTGTTACCTACATTTCAGTCCTAGCAACTCCACTTTTTAACTATGGGATATTGGGTAACTTTTTAAACATTTTTTGGTGCTTCAGCTTCCCTGTTTGTAAAATGGGAGTACAATCTAGTTGATTGTTATTATATGTGGACCGTCAAGGCTAGGGGTTTACAGAACAATTTTCTATCTCTCAGGGTCCTGTGGGGTGCCCGAGCTCAGCCACATGGGCCTGGTTTGGGGAGCTCCGGCAGATGATGGCAAGGGCTGCGGCTGGAGTTGTCCGAACTGGGCATCCAGGATGGCTCATTCTCCCGGGCAGCAGTTGATGCCAGCTGCCCCGGGGGCTCACTCACTCCAGGGTGAGCCAGAATGCCTACCCATGTACCCTGGACCACGCACCTCTCCATGTCCCTGGACTTCTAGCATGGAAGTTTACTGTGGAGGGCAAGAGTTTTCCAGGAGGCTTCCTCCTGTGAGACCCAAGAGAAAGCTGAGAGGCTTTTATGAACTAGACTTAGGAGTCCCAGCTTCATGAAGTGAAGAATTAGACTCCCTATCCTGATGGTGTGCATGCCAAGTCATGGCCGACTCTTTGTGACCTCATAGACTGCAACCTACCAGGCTCCTCTGTCCCTGGATTCTCCAGGCAAGAATACTGGAGTGGGTTGCCATGCCCTCCTCTGGGGGATCTTCCTGACCCAGGGACTAAATCCACAGTCTCTTTCATCTCCAGCACTGGCAGGTGAGTTCTTTACCACTAGCCACCTGGGAAGCCCCATCCTGATAGAGAGAGTGACAAAGCACCTTGTGGAAGAGCATGTGGGCTGAGAGAGGTCACTGCAATCATATCTGGGCAATAAGATCTTCCACAGGATAATAATTATAGTGTCTACCTCATAAGGTTTAAGGGAGGACTATATGAGTTAACAAAACTAAGCAAATATTTAGAACAGTGCCTGACATATCTTAAGCCCTCAATAAATGTTGTCTATTAATATGATCCCCCAGAACCTGGAATGTTTGGCATTGTGTCCTGGTATCTTTATCCTTTATTTGTAACTATGATCTTGTTTTTCCAATATTTGAAAATTAACATTTACAACATGTACCTACTCTTGCAGATAGGGGAAAAGAAATATTTACTGATTTTTCAGGCCTGAGTGAATATGTAATTATTCACTCTGTTTGTATTCTTCATAGTTTATGGGTTGTAGAATACTTCCTCTTAAGGAGCTGCTTTCTACATTGCTGAGTCAATGCCATCCTTCTGTGCCCTTCTGGCTGTAGTTCGTTGCCTCTAGCTGTGACGACTGGTGACAGTGTGTAGGGTCCATTCTGCAAAGGGTCAATTCCAGGGGTGGATAAAATCTCATAAGTGATGACAAGATGATCAGATTTTTAAAAATTGAAACAGCTCTCAGCCCAAAGCATAGTATTTTTATCTTGAACTTCACATTGCTATAAAAAGAAAGAATTCAATGTAATATGCAAAATCTTAGTCTTATAGTCAAAAACACTGGAAAAATAAATGAAGATAAACAATACCAGTAGAGTACAGTTTTATTGGTATTAGATCTAAAAACAAATAGAGGGAACTTCTAAGTTTTCTTTTCTTTTTCTTGCCCCTTGCTACTTAAGATTTAGAATCTAGCAGGATTCTTTGCTTGCAGCAAATACTAAAAGGAACGTGAGTTTATAAAGATGACTCACTGATATATTTTTAATTTCACATTTTGATGGCTTCTAACACATCTCATTACTAATATTCAGAATAACCTATTTTCACTCTTTTATGTGAGTGATTTTAATCATTGTTCTACAGATGAACATTATGGGAAATAGATGAAAAATCAGGCGAAATCATGGATCACAAGGGAAAATAACCTATGCATTAAGTATTTTTAAAGGATCTCACCAAGATGCGGGAAAGAACACTTAAAAATATACTTCCATCTGAATTGATTAGTATTACTTTTGTTCACTCAGCATCTCATTAATAAAAACCCAAGGTGTTGAGTTACATCAGTAACTCTCTTCCAAAAGCAAGAGGTTTGTCACAGCTTAGAAATTATAGTCACAAGGTGGAGGACTTTATATCCAATACACAGTTCAGCCTCTTGTAAATGTCAGATAATTACGGCCTCAGTTTGCAAACGGTTGGCATGATATTCTTCTTTTTATCTGACTTCTTCAAAGATGAACTAATAATTTAGGTAAATGATAGTGCCTCCTAAAACCATTACAAGTCAGCTCAGTGACGTTTACCTAGAAGCTGGCTTACAGACATTTAGAGTAAGTGAAACATTAGATACCTGACAGAAACTAAATCTAGAGGAAAAAAATGCACCTTAAAAAAATGTTGGTGTCCTAACACAGAAGTTCATTTCCCAACCTCAGACAATGCAATATTAGGGTGATTTCCTTGGATTCCAAGGAAAAGTGATACACTAGATCAGGCTCTTCTCGAAATCATCTCTTTTCTGATATTATAAATACTGAAATTAGAATACTTTTTAAATCATGTTTTAGAATTTTGAAACTGTGAAGAGTATAATTCTTGTAAAGCTTTCAAAACTAAGCTTATTGTAAATTATTTTATTTACTCATAGAGTATTGTAATCTAGAATTTTTGGCATAGAAAATAATAACCTGGTTGATTAAGGACATACACATGTATCAACCAAACCATATACTTATTTAAAAAAAAAATCTGGGCAACAAGATTTCTGAAGGTCAATTCACTGACTATGACTTCCTTTGTTTGAGGGGCTTAAGTTCAAACACCTATCCATATGGGTTTTATAAATAAGTTGAAATATACTCAGGTTATTTATGTATGTACTTATTTATGATTTGTTCTCTGTCTACTAAAAATCTGAGAAAGCTTTATAAAAATCAAATAACACAACATAATGTGCTTAGTCACTTAGTTGCGTCCGACTCTTTGCAACCCCATGGACTGTAGCCCGCAAGGCTCCTCTGTCCATGGGATTCTCCAGGCAAGAATATTGAAGTGGGTTGCCATGCCTTCCTCCAGGGGAATATTCCCAACCCAGGAATCAAACTCAGGTCTCCCACATTGCAGGCAGATTCCTAAATGGCTGAGACACCAGGGAAGTCACACAACATAATACCATCAAAAAATAAATGGAAAAGCAGCTAATTAAAGGAAACAGAGAAGTAAATAGATGTAATTTGTTAAGTGGAATCTATTACCTATATCACTGATTTAATAATAGTTTCTTGGGGGGAAAAGAAACAAGAAATGTAAACAAACTTTTCTTCTAATCAGTATTAACATAGATTCATGCGTGTTGGTTTTTGTGTGTCATTACCAAAGTCTGAATCTTTGCATTTTTCACATTAACAATCTAAACACTTTTGGAATTGTTTTTGACCCATCAGCAGTTCTGCCATGAGGGTCATTTAGTTTTACATATTTATCAGAACTATAACTCTGATATGCAAAAACAGAACATATCCAAATAAAGATGTCACACCATTTTAGGATGCTTTGGAAATGATATTAGCTCTGTCCCTCCATCCTCAATTGGGCGAGAGAGTCATACTGACCTCTGGAACTAAAGTGAACCCACACAGGACAGCCATAGAAATTCAAAGACCCTGGACATGGCTATACAATTTGATCGGTCCATATCTTTAAAGCATTCCAACTCAGAGAATAGTTTAAAATTGGGTTACATTTAACTGACAGATACAAACAGATGCAAGTATAGCTATATATTCATATTTGCCTATAGACCAAATAAACATGATTAAAATGCCATAAAATATCAAAATCAGACAAACAAAACATTCTGAACTGCTTCAGAATCCTTTCTGAATATTTAATATTTATTTCTGGTAGATAACCAAAAATATATGCATGGAATTTCATTAAAATATTCACCTTATAAATCATAGATATGGAAGTTCAAAGTTTTGGAGTGTGACATATTTGCACTTAAATAT
This sequence comes from Budorcas taxicolor, assembly GCF_023091745.1. Taxonomy (NCBI): domain Eukaryota; kingdom Metazoa; phylum Chordata; class Mammalia; order Artiodactyla; family Bovidae; genus Budorcas; species Budorcas taxicolor. The sequence goes on along the minus strand of NC_068918.1, from coordinate 18,096,359 downwards.
ATAAGGACAAACAACAAAAAGACCCCTTCTGTTGACTTGAATGATTAGTAAGCACTCTGAACTTCATGAATCTCATATCTGGCTAACATGAAGAGCCAGCAAATTCCTGCCAACATTGTTTTCATTTTCTTTCACAATGTGACTTCTTTAGATACATTACAGAATTTAAGTCAAATGTCAGAAAAAGGCAGTATGTAGCCAAGAAATGTATCAGTCAGTTCAGTTCATTTCAGTTCAGTGCTCAGTCCTGTCTGCGACCCCATGAATTGCAGCACGCCAGGCCTCCCTGTTCATCACCATCTCCCGGAGTTCACTCAGACTCACGTCCATTGAGTCCGTGATGCCATCCAGCCATCTCATCCTCTGTCATCCCCTTCTCCTCCTGCCCTCAATCCCTCCCAGCATCAGTCTTTTCCAATGAGTCAACTCTTCGCATGAGGTGCCCAAAGTACTGGAGTTTTAGCTCATCATTCCTTCCAAAGAAATCCCAGGGCTGATCTCCTTCAGAATGGACTGGTTGGATCTCCTTGCAGTCCAAGGGACTCTCAAGAGTCTTCTCCAACACCACAGTTCAAAAGCATCAATTCTTCGGTGCTCAGCCTTCTTCACAGTCCAACTCTCACATCCATACATGACCACAGGAAAAACCATAGCCTTGACTAGATGGACCTTAGTTGGCAAAGTAATGTCTGCTTTTGAATATATTATCTATAGAAGGAGTAAAAATTAAACTCATGATGCTTTCTGACTTCCATGTTCGTCAAACTCCCTGTTTACCTGCCTTAATGCTCTGTTAACTTACCAATGCTTATCAGCTTTCTGGGAGCAACAAAATGTAAAATTTTAACAGCTAACCTGACACACAAATGCTGTGATACTGGTCACTATATCTTGTACCCCAAAGATAGACAGTCTCTTTAGTCATTAAAAATGTAAACACGGGACTGAAAATACAGTTAGATTATTTCTATGTTATGAGGTTAATTTTCCAAATCGAATATATTCCTTAAATGTATGATTTCATAAAGTTGAATCTGGCTCACTGCTTTACTCACATGATAACATTTTTATTTAAAAATTAAATAAAAATAAACTCTGTGGGTTAGAAGTCATCTCAAGCTCCTGTGCTGGGTAGGGTAAATGTTGCATCAAGAAAAGGGCATTACTATCTGTTTCCATCATTCTGCTGGGTGCATTTAAATTCAGATTCAGCCAGTACTCTGTCAGCAAAGTCAGAAGCCTTTCCCAAATGTACTGTCACAAAAAGACAAAAACTGCTTTCTGGAACAAAGCAATGATCCTTCAAGACTGTGGGAATATCCAAAGGTAGTTATAACTCTTCCAGAGTGAGAACCAAAAAAAAAGGGAAAAAGAGAGGAAAATTTCTGTGTGGGAAAGTTTCTTCCAGACCTCAAAAAATCAGCATAATTCTTGAACCACAAGCACCAAAGGTTCCTCATCATCCTTTTCTTTCTTGGACAACTTTGGAAGTTATTTGCCTATGATGATTTTGTATAGCGGAAAATTCATTTTGTTGGGTTAACACATATTTCTTTTACTTTTCACATCATGTTTTCATAACTACATTAATTCATGCACTCAACTCTACCTTAACCTGTGGTACTGTAGTGAGATAAAAACACTAGAAGATTGTACACCCTAAAACTGGCTGCTCTGACAAATGCACAGAAAATAGTTATTAGTGCCAAGAGCACAAGACTAGTCATGAAGGTTTATGCCTTTAGCTGAGGAGTAAGGAGGTGACCCCACACTAGCTCTGACATGTCTATTGGGAGATAAGCTATCGTGCCAGGATACAAATGTGAGACATAATTGAGAATCTGCCAAGAAGTATAAGATTCACTAACAAATATTTACTTCTGATAGTTTGCAGGGAAATCTGGAAAATGCCAAAACATATCTGGATTTGTAAATTCAGTGTCACATAGGAAAGAAAAAGACTTTGGAGTACATAAGTACAATTCTTATCTCTACCATTTTAAAGTAGAATCTCTGCACCAAAAAAAAAAAAGATTTAAAAAGTAAGAAACAAAGAACTGAGTATTCATGCATATGTGTATGCATGTGTGTATATATATATATACATATCTTAATTCTGACAGCATTTCATTATCTGGACAGCTACTATGGCTTATATCCTGATTGAATCAGGGCATCTGAGAAATCCTCTATTTACCTTCCTGATGATTTTGCTTCCTAGCAGAAAGAGGAATCAATACGGGGACTGAGTTTTATCTGCACTTAATTTTAACCACCCAAGAAGAACTAATTAACAGTAAAATGGAAGCATGGCAACTCTCTGCAAATGTGATAATATTATCTTAATGTTTATAACAGTCATGGAAAGAAATGCTAGATTTAATCATAAATATGTTCTCTAGTCTTAAAAATAAAACGTTTCTGTTAAAAGATAGAGAGGAGTCAATGGCCAAAATCTCTCAAACAAATACTGCTCAGAAAGAAACTATTATAATAGATGTACCTCAGAACAAAATCCTAATCATACAAAAACAAATTTGATAACAGCAGGAAGAGTCAACTTAGAAGATGATTGAATCTGGATGCAGACAGTTCCCTATGAGCTCTCACTGAAAAGGAATACATATATAAAAGAGTGGAAGTACTTTAGTTATGATTAACTAGAGCAAGTGAAGACTTTGAAGGATAAATAGAATAGTAAAAAATAAATTTTAGTATGTTTAGAATAAGATACAGATAAGAGAGGAATAACCTGATGTTAAGATTGTTGACAAAATGGTAGCAGATGACATAGAATACGCTGAAGTTCCCAGCTGCATTGTTTGTCCATTTCTTCTTTGTCATGGACTGTTATGAGGACAAAGAACATTGGTAAGACAGAATGGAACCTTAAGTCGAAAAAAGAATACCTAGAAACTATACACAGATTCAAGTTTCTTACTTAGCAAAATTGCATCCCAGGGTATTGGGAAAGTTTGTGAATAAGATTTCTGAGATGCTCTCAGTAACTTTGGGGGGAATTACAAAGATGTAAGCATTGGACAAATAGAAACAGGCAAATTATATACTGATTTTCAAAAGGTATATAAAGATTTCTCAAGGGGGAAAAAAAGACAAATAAGCTTTAGAGTCACAGTAAAGTCATAAGACATACTATTAAACCTAAAATGTTGAACACCTAATGGAGACAGAAATGACTAAGGCTCAAAATAGGAGGGCTGGAAAATAGTTAATGGAAATAAGTTAAATGTGTATTACGTATAAGAAGCCTTCCCTCATATCTCAGTTGGTAAAGGATCCATCTGCAATGCAAGAGACTCAGGTTCAGTTCCTGGGTCAGGAAGATTCCCCACTCCAGTATTCTTGCCTAGAGAATTCCATGGACAGAAGAGCCTGGTGGGCTACAGCCCATGGGGTCGCAAAAGAGTAGGACACAACTGAGCAACTAAACACACATGTAAAAGAAAAAAAGAAAAAAGTCAAAATAGCATTAGAAACTGTGAAGCAAAAGAAGAAAGCATAGAGAGAATGTGGATTCAATAAATTAAGGTACCTACAGATTCTTCCATGGGTACTGCTGATGGCCCTTGGGTCTTTAGAGAGATTAAGGATGATAACAAACACAAGGCAAAAATAACCATGACAACAATGATGATGATGACGACAGTGATAGCATCATTATCCATGAGTTCCTGAGGCCAGGGACCATTTTTTTGTCCACTGGTGTGGTCTAGTACCTGGTACTTAGTGGGACATCAATATATTTTAACTTAATTGAATGGTAGCTAATAACAACTCGGCTCAAGAACTGTCTAAACATCTCACAATGCTTTATGTCACTTCATCATCAAAACAAGCCTTTAACATTGAGGCAATACTGTTATCCCTACTTCATGGATGAGGAAAAGAGGCTTAGTCATGTCCTTAGCCAAGTGTGTTGGTGTGCTCTCGTCTCTGTGACCCCATGGTCTGTAGCCCACCAGACTATTCTGTCTGTGGAATATTCTAAGCAAGAATACTGGAATGGGTTGCCATTTCCTACTCCAGAGGATCTTCCTGATCCAGGACTCAAACCTGTATCTCTTGCATCACCTTCACTGCCAGGCGGATTCTTTATCAACTGGGCCACCTAGGAAGTCCAAGGCTACTCCTAAAAGTGGTGATGTTCTAACTCAAATTCAAAGCTGTCTGAATAGAAGGCTTAAGCTTTTAATATCAACAACCTCAGATATGCAAATAACACCACTCTAGTGGCAGAAAGGGAAGAGGAACCAATAAGACTCTTGATAAGGGTGACAGAGGAGAGTGAAAAAGCTAGCTTAAAACTCAACATTGAAAAAAATGAAGATCATGCACCTGGTCCCATCACTTCCTGGCAAATAGAAAGGAAAAAAGTGGAAGCTATGACATGTTTTATTGTCTTGGGCTCCAAAATCACTGCTGACAGTGATTAAGCCAAAAAATTAAAAGATGTGCTTGCTCCTTGGAAGGAAAGCTAAGACAAATCTAGACAGTGTATTAAAAAGTAGAGACATCACTTGGATGGCAAAGGTCTATATAGGTGCAGCTATATTTTCCCAGTAGTCATATATGGATATGAGAGTGGGACCATAAAGAGGGCTGGGCACTGAAAAATGGATGTTTTTGAATTGTGGTGTTGGAGAAGACTCTTGAGAGTCTCCTGAACTGTTAGGATCAAACCAGTCAATCCCAAAGAAAATCAACACTGATTATGCATTGAAAGGACTGATGCTGAAGCTCACCTGATACTTTGGCCATACTTCGCATACTCTGATGCGAAGAGCTGACTCATTAAAAAAGACCCTGATGCTGGGAAAGATTGAAGGCCAAAGGAGAAGGGGACAGCAGAGGATGAAATGGTTAGATAGCATCCCCAACTCAAAAGGACGTGAATTTGAACCAACTCTAGAAGATAGTGAAGGACAGAGGAGCCTGGCATGCTGCGGTCCATGCAGCTGCAGAGAGTCAAACAAGACTTAGCAACTGAACAACAAAACTGTATCTTATATGCTATTGAACAATATTCCATTCTAACTGAAGCCTGATTACAGGGCAGCTGAGCTAGTTGGTTTTTTGTTTTGGTTTTGTGTGTGTGTGTGTGTGTGTATTTTGTCTCTATGGGGGCTTCCCTGGTAGCTCAGCTGGTAAAGAATCCATGAAAGTCCCACGGAAAAAAGAATGAATGGCAGGAAATTCAGGTAGAGATATCGGAAGATATCAAATTCTAGAGAACAAAATGAATAAACAGACAAGGCCAAAGAAATTCAGACCTAAAGAAGCCGGATGCAGGAATAAGGATAGTGGAAGAAGTTAGAAAATCATCAATATAACTGAGTGGCGAAAGAGCATCAAGGCACTCCATGTAGCTACCACAACCATGTGGCAATAGCTCTTCAGCTGGTTCTAGCGCTTTACCTCGGAACTGATGAGTTCCCAACTGAAAAAAAAAGTTCAATTCAATTCAACTAATAAAATAACTGAACTTATTAAAGGAAGTTTTTTATACCTTGTTTTATTTCAAGTAGCTCTACTTGTTACACAGAATAGCATTGTATCTAACCGTATAAGAGGAGAGATCAGGTTTTATTGTAAAAAAAGAGGCTTAGATCTTAACTTATAGTGTTTTTGTCTTAGTTATATTTAAAACTACTCATCTCAGCTTTATATAAAGAAATAGTAATGATAGGAGGGAAAAAACCCCAATATGATACATAACAGAGGGAATATTTATAATAATAACAATAGTGCACATTTTATGGAATGATTCTTGTGTATTAAGCACTCCAAAGAAACACTTTATAAAGCTCATTTAATCTCACAGCAATCTTTAGATATAGGTGTTATTGTGATTCCTATTATATGTTAGAAATTGAGGCTCAGAAAGATTTAATTCCTTGTATCCGGTCGTGGCTATTAAGCAGAGGAGCAAATTTTCAAATCCGGAAACCTCTTTCCTTTAATCACCATAATAAACTGGCATTAAGCTTTTATTCCCTCCTAAGAAAATCTGAAGGATAGCCTCAAATAGAGTTCAGGATAGGATGTACATGATTTAGCAGAGATCACAGGAAAATGACTCACAATTTTTTAATTGACAATCAGCTCATCAGGAGTCAGTGAAGTGCGCAAAGTTTCAAATAAAGACAAAACAGGCTTAAGTTGCATTAAAAGGGTTCAGAATTTCAAACAATGGGGCTGGTTAGAACTCACGCCTCCACACTGGAGTACTGTGGTCACTTCTGAACATCGTGTGCCAGGTGAAACTTTACAAAATGGAAATGCATCTAAAAAATGTAGACATGGATAATATTTTAGAGCCATCATACATGGAAAATCACATTCTTGAGCCAAATAAACTCAAGAGGGTAGGATGGCTATTTTCAACTATTAGAGTGGCTGTCACCTGAAAGAAATATAAGGTTTACTCTGTGTAGTTCCAGAGGTAGTTGGTAAAATTTTACTCTGAATGAAAAATAGTTCTGATAATCAAAACTATTCCAAAATATAATGCCAATGAACACGCCATCAATATAGAAATTCAAGGAAATGTTAGCAGAGATAAGAAGGGTGAGTAAGTGACCTTGAGTAGTTTATATCTCCAAGAATCCTTTTTTGCTCATTTAGCAACTTCAGAATTGGCTTGGACAAGGTCTAGTTGTTCCTAGGGCCCAGCTGCATTGTCCTCAAGACATTCCCCCCAAGTAAGTCCTTTCTGTCAATGTCGCTTCTTCCCCTGAAGGATGTATGCTGCTGCTGCTGCTGCTGCTGCTGCTGCTGCTGCTGCTGCTGCTGATGCTGATGCTGCTGCTGCTGCTTGTCTGCTTTGTGAATCCCTCCTATTGCAGTAGTTGTTCTACCTTCAAGGGACCGAGGTGTAGTCTATATAGCTACTAAGACTGAAGGATCTAAATTGAGCTAAAGCCTTTTGGTTTCCTTTAAAAAAACAGACCAGAATTATGAATAGAGCCATAAGCACAGTCATGAGTTATTCAACCAGGGGTAGCTATTTGATTGATAAATCAATTTGCAGGAATATATGAAATGATTAATGAGTCTGTCATATCAACTAGGACACTTGCTAATTGTTTTCAAGGTTCCAATAAATGTAGTGGCAATTAATTGCACCTGCTATAATCCACTGCCTGCTTGGAGCTGACATGCAAGTTTAACGTTCATTTTTCACCGATGAAAAGACTTTTGTCTGTTCTGTGGCTTTCTCCACACCTGCCTGATATAGGAAAACAATAATTGCGTTAGTCAGACTCCAGCTTATTAATGGCTATAAATTTAAAGCCCTTGCAGTTCTCCCTACAAACAAAGGTGAGAACTTTTGCAAGCCACCCAGGGAAGAAAGCAGTGTACTTACAAATCTAATTTTCATCTGAGTATAGAATATTGTGCTTCCCCGAGGCAGGCCTTGGTATCACAAAAGCAATTTCTGGCAGACGGGAAGGATTATTCCCTTCTGGGTTTCCAGCATGTGACAGGAGAGCAGGGTGGAGGTCCTCCTCTCGGGGGACTGGCAGCTTCATGAAGCAGATGGGACCTGACAGGTTATTTCCACGAAACGGAGGCTCTGAAGCAGGAAGTGGGTATGGCTGACTGAGTAATGGGAGGCTCCTCATTTCAACGGGGAGAGCCAGAACCCAGGTGTGGCAGGCAGCATTTATTCATGTCGGAGGAGCACTGCCGGCCAGCCATCCATTCCAAGAACCTTGAGAAAACAGAACAGTGCAGGGGGCTGAGCGCCCAGGCGACCGAATCCACGAGGCAGTTTAACCCTGTGAAGGCCATCCACTTCCTGCAAAGTAAGTGGAAGAGTGGATTTCAGTCCAGCCCGCCTTGTGCTCTTCACGTGTGGAGCCCTCCAGAGCACATTTTCCATGCTCTTTTCTCTTAGCCGGGTCACACGTGCTGCTCTCTCTAGTTGGTACTTGTGAAGAATGAGAATCAGCTGTAGAGTCTAGCCCTCCACACTCTAGAACAAGGTGTGACAGGTTTGGGTTGGGGTGAAGAGGTGAGCGTGCGTCATGTGATGCCATCCCATAGACGCCTGCCCTGCTCTTTGAGTAAGGGAGTGGGGCAGGAGATGAAAGGTCAAAGGGTCAAAGGTCAAAGTAGAGTGGGCTGCCCCACCACCTTGCCCACTCTCACTCTGATGTTCCATCCCTTCTCCCTTCCCTGTACTGTCAGAGCCAGAAGGTCCGTCTTGAGCTATGATCACCTTCTATTGCCATGAATCCCTCACCCCCCACCACTACCATCAGTACTCTGTAGGCAAATCTAGAAGAATCCAAGAAGAGGCCTTAAATGTGCCCTTTCCTAAATCAGGCTGTTTTGACACCACTGGGCCACGGTCACACCCAAGGCAGCCAGCAGAATGATCACGTAAGAGGCACTGAGCAGGATCTGTCCAAAGAATCAAGTCATAACACATATTCCTAGTCACCCATACAGGCGACAGCCCATTGCCATCAATCCCTGCCCCTCGTCACTGCTTCCCAACTTCACAAAGCTGCCACCTGGTTTCCTTCCCTCTCTCTCTTCTGTACCCCTCAACCCTCCCCCACCAACATACATGAACCAGAGGCAAAATATAATTGATTCTGGCTAAATCTAGGTTCTGGCTAAATCTGTTGTCCCAGTGCTAAACATTTGGCTAGGTTAAGGGATTGCAGTTTTTAAAGGATATGTGCCCTAAAATAATTCCACTACAGATTTGTTTCCTTAGAAAACGAGCAATGTCTACAAGGAGGTTGCTTGTTTGAGCTATTCTTTGGTTTTTTCGTTTTTTTTTTTTTTTGATCACCCTGATGAAGTTTCTTTTTGTTCGCTCTTTTCATGGCAATGGGCTATGACACCAGGGATCTGGGGTCTACTGGTAAACCAGGGTTATTTTCTAAACCACAAACACAGAGATAACATTAAGATAATAAAAGAGTCTAGAAACCTGTCTAATTAATATTTCATCTTGCTTTGTGACCAGAGTTCAAGGTTCAGGACTAATATTTAGGTAATAGACATTATTTTGACTTCTGTTCATATCTACTGTAGCCACAAGGTATAGGAATTACAGGGTAGTTTCCACCTTGGGTTTCCTATGCAATCTTTTTTATACTATTCCCCACAGTAAGGAAGCTGGAGACGAGCTTTCTGAATGGGCAAAGCAAAAGACACGTTTCCAAGCTGTGGTGTGAAGAACACTAACGATGCCAAGTCTGAGAATATCTGTTGTGAGTCTAGAGTAGTGAGATGGGTCCTTCAGAAACACGCCTTTGCCCCAGTTCAGTCTAAACACAACAGCATGGGCATCCTTTTAAAACAAGAGTTTTATTATATCACTCCTCTCCTCAAAAGCTTCAGTGGCTCCCCCTTGTCATTTAGTTCAGCGTAGGATCTCCATCGCCATCATCATCTGGGCTTGTCTCCTTGACCACTTCTCCACGATCACACAGAGAAAACTCCAGTCGTCCTAGGCTCTTCCTAGAACTTCCGAGAGTTCTGCCTAGAGCTCTTCTGGAAGCCCCCAGGGCTTTCTCCCTCACATCTTGCTTTATTTTTCTCCACAGCACCTGTGCCATCTAACATACTACACGTTTTGCTAATTTATCTTGTGTGCGGTCATCTTCTCTGTTTGGTGATAAACCTCCATGAAAGCAGGAAGTCTGGGTTGTCTTTATTCTTGGCTTAGAAGAGTGCCTGCCTCACAGCAGACCTTCAATAAATGTTTTCTGTGCAAGTGAATGAATGAATGGGTGAATACCATTATATGTGTGTGTGTGTTAGCTAAATAAGTGTTTTAAAACTGTAATGCAACATCCTAATTAAAAAGGAAGGTCCAGAACTATTGTATACACATCTAGTTTTGATTCCTGCTCTATCGCTTTCTCATTATTATTTAATTTCCTCGGATTCAGTTAGAACAGGACAGAAAACTTGCAGCTGTTCTTCAAATTTTTGAGCTAAATTGTGAAAATCATTTCATAAATTGCAGAGATAGTAAATGTTCATTACTCGTCTCTTCATTGATGCCACCTTATATAACAGACATTTTCCCAGTGTTTAAGGAAACTGTTGAGATTCAATAAATACATGTAATGTATCAAATGAATTGCACAGCAATTACTCAAAATAATTTGAAATTCATCTTTTGGAGAAGCAAGATGGATATTGATTTTTGAAGTCCCCCATGGCATTACTCAATGTGATTGCTGGTCATATTAAATTTGCTTTGTCGTATCTCAAAAATAAAATTCAGCCCCAAAGAATTAATTTCCACTGTTGAAGAGAAGGTGTCACAATTTTCTAAAATAATTCCAGGGTGACAATAACAAGCGCTGTAATAAAAATAAGCATTTAAGTCAATAAACATTCAGAGCATGTAGTGATCCACTCTTGGTAACTGCTTTGAAAGAAATAGCACTAATTCAGCCACATTATATTAATATTAAAAAGTATCTCTCTCTCACCAAGATAACTGGAATTCTACCATTAAAAGCCTATATTTATGAATTAATTGTGTGCTCTGGGATTTGTATGTATCATTAATATGCTCCTATTCTGGCCACTGATGAAGCAATGTGCCTGTTCTACTGACAGAGGGTTAAGCTGGGATTTTTTCTGTAAAATGAAAGAGTAAAGGGGAGTGAGGAGATATGCTGACGGTGCAGAATTCTAGGAGAGGTGTGACTTCCAGGCATATTCAAAATGATCTCTGAGTTACATGATTTTATCTCTGAGGACACATCCATTGAGCATTGTAAAATGAAGAAAAAGCATGGGATCATTGTGACATTGAATAAACAAATAAATTGAGACATAATTCATATACCAGGAACTTAATCCATTTCGAGGATACTTCAATGACTTTTAGTCTAATCACAGTTGTGCAACCCTAAAACAATTTAAGCTTAGAACACTGTTACCACTCTAAATAGAGGCCTGGAACCTCTTAGCAGCCACTCCCCAACCCAGCCTCCTCCAGCCCCTGCAAACTGGACGTCTACATTCTATCTCTACAGGTTTGCCTATTCTGGATATTTCATGTAAGAGTGGTCATAGAATATGTGGTCTTTTGTGACTGACTTATTTTTCTTAGCATAAAGTTTTTAAGGGTTCATCCATGTTGTAGCATGCATCATTACTTCACTTTTATGGTCAACTATGTTGCATGGTAGAATGTGCCACATTTTGTTTTTCATTCCTCAGTTGATGGACATTTGGGTGGTCCTACTTTTTGGCTACTATGAACAATGCAGCTATGAACTGTTATGTATACTTTTTGCTCGTCTTTTTAATATATCGAGAAAATTCATAAACTTGGCAACTATACCATCTAGCATTCAGACTCCAATGTGCTGTATGGTTTAGCACATGTTTAACTTCTCTAGCCCCTGTTTCCTCATCTGCAACATGTCTTAGCAGAAAATAAGTGCTCAAAAGTGATATTAATGCAAGAAACAAAAAAGTTCCAAACATTGTATCCTGCCTGTCTTCACAACTACCTTCACAGGTGTGGTTGGAAAGTGTGCTCTTTCGAAGTCAATTTATATCATCTAATTTTTGCAGGTACAAAAGAATAAAAAATAATAACCCTCAATCCACAATATTTGTTAATGGAGTAAAAATTCAATTGAATGTGCCCTTTTTGATGGGCAAAAATGACTGCCTAGTAAAGAAGATTTAAATAATACTTATGAGTTTAAATGTAATTTTATTGATTTTGTGTGTGTGTGCTAATTTATCAGCATAGAAGGAAAAAGAAGAAATAGTAGTGTGCTTTATCATCTGTCATTAACCAAATAGACTATTTTTTTCAATAACATTCTTGGGATAAATTACTAATTTCCATTTTGTGTAAAAATCAATTTTTATGTAACAGTCTTGGTCACAACCTATTCCATAAAACTGGAATTTACTACATTCAAGTGCTGACAATCATTCAAACTTTAATAGGAGAGTATATGAAGAGTATTTCTCTCTTTTTTCCTGACTATGGTACATTAAGTCTCCAGAGGGGGCAAATGTTTAGCAACACATTACTTATCACTATGTGATTGTATTTGAATCTAACTCAGAAATGTCTCTTGCAATCAGTAACGACTTCTTCCTGAATTGCTCCTACTGGGCAATCATTAGCGAATTCTGTACCTTTCAAGACAATCTGTAGACAAATAGTTTTCTCTATTTATGATCTGCTTTACTAAGATAAAATCAGTTCAAGAGGATTTTTGTTACTTTTCCAAGGACACCATCACTTTTTTCTCTCTTTCGTACCCTAAAGAGCTTTCTCTGCCTAGAAAGTAAACACCACAGTTGACCAATAAGCTTATAAACCTGTTTATTAAACCCATCCAGCTAATCAAGAGAAATAGAGAAGTCTTGTGCACTGGCGTACTATTAATGTTGGGACTTATTCCTTCTCATTCACAATGTAATGGAATTTTTCCCCTACGGTTCATTCATCACTTAAAAAAATTAAGCCAATTTAGAAATATAATTTGAATGTATAATTGAATTTGTCAGTTGATCTTAGCCTTTACAAGTTAATCAAATAACAGAGACTTAAGCAAGTTTCCCACACACACTCTGGTCTGTGGGCAGCCAATCATCTCCTAAAGAGAATGTCAGATTCTTTCAGGACTTTTTGCTGATTAGATCCTCATTTTTACTTTAGAGGACTGGATTATTTTTTTCCTGGCAATCAAAATTCCTGCTATCAGTCAAACTGAAAGGAAGAAAATGGCATAATTTTAGCTAAAATATTAGAAATGACAAATAAGTGAAATATGTTAACTGGAGTGGAAAAGAAATGTGTAATTAAGCAGCACAAGGACCATGTGTCAGAGTCTTCTATAGTAATAGATGGGTGGAGCGTTTCGACTTTTTGCAAAGACCAACACAGCTGTCAGGAAATTTTAGTCCTCTTGACGATTCACAGCACTCACTTGGGGCTCTCTCACCTCGACCAACAACTGACAAGTTCATTGTTGTTGCTTCCCATTAAGTACAGGAAGGTAGATTGATTAATTGTAAGCTATGGCAAATTAAGTGGAACAAATTATAATGAGAAAAAGATATATGCATGGTTTAAATAATTTAAACGTGTGCCAAAACAGGCTTATTTGGAATCTTAAAATATCTAAATTGCTACCTTTCAAACACTCCTCAGCTCTGTGTCAAACATATTTTGAAATTTGTAGTGGAATTAGCATGTATTTCCCAGTGTTCCAATGGAGCTCTAGGCACCATTAGTAAAGGCCTGAGAGGCTGGCCATTCAGATTAAAAAATGGATGTTTGGTCCTGCTTTGTGTTGGCAGAGAAGCACCACAGCACGAGGTGACCTCACGTCCTTGGAGCCCAGTGCAGCCCAGGGCTAGGTTGCTCCACTTGGAGAAAAGAAAGGCAGGGTCTACAAGCTTTGGGATGAGAATATTTCTAGACTCTGGAGGAGACAAGATTAAATCCAGGTCCCAATATTGAAGTTTCTATTCTTTGTTCTCCTCCACATATAGTAGAACTGCCAACATTATTATGTTAAGGAATATTATTCACCATTTGGTTCAAAGAATCAATATCATCAAAGCATTTTTATGAACAGGAGTAAGCATGGGGCTTCCCTGGTGGCTCAAAGGGTAAAGCATCTACGTGCAAGGTGGGAGACCCAGGTTTGATCCCTGGGTCAGGAAGATTCCCTGGAGAAGGAAATGGCAACCCACTCCAGTATTCTTGCCTGGAAAATCCCATGGACGGAGGAGCCTGGTAGGCTACAGTCCACGAGGTCCCAAAGAGTCGGATACAACTGAGCGACTTCACTGTCACTTTCAAGCATGGAAAGCACAATGAACTGAACTTCCTTCTACGTTTGGCATATCTGAAATTGATAATAAACTATTTAGTATTTCAATGTTAGCACAGTTCCAGTCGGTTAAGTAGGAGGATTTTTACTATGATTCCTGCCCACTTTCTCTTATGTCTTGGAATTATAGAAAGTTAGAGTCCCTCAACATTTTACCTAATTCACTCTCTGATGCAAGGTATACCTGGAAAGATTAAGGATACTGCAAACCTTCTAGGTGCCAAATTTTACTTGTGAATTACAAATATATTTTACATATGTTAAATTGTATTTAATGTCCTTGCATTATCAACATTTCTCCCTCCACTGAGTCCTTTCTTTCAGTTTTTTCTTTTTCAAGACACTTCCACTCAAGGAATCTTTTATCTTTGTTCACCTTCAAACTGCTATCCATTTTCACTTTTCTTTCACAGCCAATACAAGAGAATATGTACCCTCTTAACTGCTTTAAGTATATAGTTCAGCAGTGCTAACTACATTCACAGCATTGTGTAACCAATCTCCAGGACTCTTTTCATCTGTAAAATTAAAACTCTGTGTACCCCCCAAAAAAAATTCTGGAGAAGGAAATGGCAACCCACTCTAGTATTCTTGCCTGGAGAATCCCATAGACAGAGGAGCCTGGTAGGCTGCAGTCCATGGGGTCACAAAGAGTCGGATACGACTGAGTGACTTCACTTCACCCCAAAAATAACTTCTTATTCCACTCCCAACCAGCTCCTGGCAACCACCATTCTACTTCCTGTCTCTATGAATTTGATTCCTTTAGGTCCCTCATATAAGTGGGATCATATAGTATTTGTCCATTTGTGTGGCTTGTTTTACTTGGCATAATGTCCTCAAGGCTTATCTAAGTTGTAGTATATGTCAGAATTTCCTCTCTTTTTAAGACTGAATACTCACTGTATGTATATACCACAGTTTGTTTATCCATTTATCCATTTCATGGTCAACAGACACTGGAGTTGCTTCCACCTTTTGGTTACTGTGAATAATTCTACTATGGACACAGGTATATAGATATCTGTTTAAGATTCTGTCTTCAATTCTTGTGAATATATACCCCCAAGTGGAATTACTATATCATATTCTTAATTCTATTGTTAATTTTTTAAGTAATCGCCACACGTTTCCAAACCATTTTACATTCCCATCAAGAATGTACCAGGATTCCAATTTCTCCACATCCTCAACATCCTTATCAATATTTGTTATTTTCTTTCTTCCATGTTTTATAGTAGTCATCCTAATAGGTGTGAAACAGCATTTTTATACTTGAAATTTTAGACACTCTTTCAAAGTGTGGTTTGCACATGACATACATTAGAATCATCTCATCCTCATATTATTAGTAGAAACATTCAGAATACTGAATCAAATATCAAATCAAACTGGGCCTGAGCAACATTAACAAGTTCCTCAGCTGATTCTCTTGAGGACTTTTGGCAGACCATTCACTATTTTGGATGGATGTGGTGTAAAAGGACCTCAGTGTAGGAAGAAAACACCTAGCCCATCCTACAGATATTGTGTAGCATAGAATGCTTGCTATTCACCTGCAGTCTGAATAAGGTAAGTTGACACAGAAACAACTAATAACTCTGCAAACACAATGAAGCCCCTGAGCCACACAGCAATACTTTACAGTGTGCTGCTGAATGTTACTGTATCATCACTGAATTCATGGAGAACTATAAGCAACTTCATTATGGTCATCTGATGTGTGTGTGTGTGTGTGTGTGTGTGTGTGTGACATATATAAAGATCTCTGACTGTTGCACCTGCAGACATTTTTATTTTCATTTTCATTTTCCATTTCCCTTCTTTCGAGCAGCAATAAATAGGGTTGAAATTTCAGTTCTTTTATGATTATTTGAGTCCTTCACGCTGACTGTGCTAGGCACTGTTTGTTTTCTACAAGCAGAGTAGATAGTGCCTTAGACCTTAGCTGTTTGGGAAGGTACTTGTTTATTATGAGAGACCTTACGGACTAAAATGAGTAGATACAAGCAGAGCAGATAGTGCCTTAGACCTTAGCTGTTTGGGAAGGTACTTGTTTATTATGAGAGACCTTACAGACTAAAATGAAATTGTGTCCAAAATGACAGCAGGTAGGATCATGGGCTGAACAGGAATAAAGTCAGTTTTCACTGTAAGGGAAAAATAAGTTAAAAGCTGTTTAATGTCCAGATTTGAATTAAGAAGCTTTAGTTTACGCCAAGGAATTTCTTAAAATTAAACTACTCGTACTGATTTTGCATCAGCAAAATTACATTTATGAAATCATGTATACGCAGACCCTTCACTTCCAAAACACTGGGCATCTTTCCAAACCTAGCCTTCAGATTTATTGTGTTTCTATAGTTCTGTGCTGGTACTTTTGTGCTTCTGAAACCCTGTCTGCTTTCAGCAATTAATAAAAATGTTACGGGTTTTGATTTGCATCACTGCAGCATATGAACTAAATTACTTTTCATCTGCAGGCTTAAAGCAGAATAAAACTCTTTGTGATAAAGTTTCATACTGTTCAGATATGAGTCGCTGAACCATGGAATCCAATGAGCCAACACCAAGGCAGCCAGAAAGACTGCTGCCTTTTGTTCCCATTTATATCATTTCCAGCTAAACAGTCTGCTGTTCTAGAGGTTTTCAATGTTAAGCCCCTAGGTGGCTTTTAGAAATTGATGAAGAATTTTCTGATCGGAGTAACCACTGAAATAAACCAGAGCATAACCCGGGAAGGCACCACAACTTGTCCATCATGGTTTAACAACTGCAATTGCCAATTGGGTGTGGAAAACTTTGCTCTCAGAGATAGTCAAAGAACAGATATTAGAAGTGATTATATCTTTACTAGAATATAGTTCATATTCTCTATTCAGTGCCTTCACAAAAGGGTAAAATGCAAGTTATTTCTCCTTCTACTGGGTGTCCCTGCCTTTCTTCAATGCTTCTTCCCTTTGCTCATTTTATTTCAATTTTATTTAGATAATAATTGCAACACTGTTACAGAGATAGGGTATAGTTCATTAATAATATAATAAGCATAGGGATTATGTTTTATTTATATGCATATCTCTCGGTGTTTAACACAGTTTGTTGCATGTAATAAAGAATCAAACTCTAAATGCATGAATTAATTAAGCCGAGTTTGCTGGGTTAGTTTCTTCTAGGTTTAAATAGTCCCCTTGGGACCATAAATCCTTCCACAGACTCTGGCTTTAGCTTAGCTTTCTTGTTCTTCTGGATAATCTTCCCTAAATTCCTCCTGTTCCAAGCTGAGTTACTCCCTTTTCACAACTATGCTCTTCTAGGGCTGAGGATCTCATAAAACTGGAATGATTTTTGGTGCAACTGACAAACTCTGCCACCATTTGCCTGAAGTCTTCTCTCTTTCTTCTCTCTATAGTGTTTGACTTAGACCCCCTTACTGGTACATGCATTTTTCTGAATGAGTCATTATGTTCAGTCATTATGTAATTCAGTTTGAATTACCCAGAGTGCCCTCCCATCACAACTACCACAAATAGCCGACTCTTGGTCACAATTCAGATACTGGCAAACTGACTTGAGCCTCTGATGTTAAGCTTTGAGTGCTTTCCCTTACTTAGGCTTCACCATCCTAGAATATTTCTGTTCCCTGTTCTAGTCTAGCTTCCTTTTAAAGAAAGGACTTCTTGGTTTTCCTATATCTCCCTGGGTATCATATGCCAAGTTGATTTTCCTTTTTTATCCAAACCTGGCTATGACAGTTCCTTTAAAGCAGGAGTATTCCAAAGGGTACAAGGGGTCTACATTTTGAAAGCTTAAGCAGTTGTTTGCACCCTAGAACACTTGGTCAAGTAAAAACTAAGAAGCTTCATGAGGGTAGGAACTTTTTTTACCACTTTATTCCAGCTGTTGCTAATCATCTGTCTGCGTTTCTTCTAGGAAGCTATCTTGAATCACTGCTTACTCTGTGTCTGTATAACAATATAAATATATCACTAGATAATGCCTATATAACTATGAGCAGTATCTACATAACAGTGTCTATAAAGTCCACATACAATGAACACACAGGAAGTATTAAATTAGTATTGTTGTTAGAATCAATATAATAAATGGATCTCGGGCAACACTTTAAAAAATGTACTACTTATTCCACATACATTACCATTCTAATAGTATGGTATCATTGCTCTAACCTACATTTATCAGTGTATTTCTCTATAGAACTTCAAAACAGAGAAGAAAGATACACATCTTCCTCTGCTGTCTTTAGCACGATAAGGGGCCACCTTCTCCAGCCCTCACTTTACTTTTTGAGTGTGAACAGGCTTCTAGTTCAGCTCTAGGGGTTCCAGACAGGAAGGGATCATTGAAACATATTGGGCACCACAGAAATAAAGAGTAAAGACTGGAGATTTAGGCTTATGCAGGGAGGTGAGGAACAGGACAGAGTTTGGTGAAGTAAGAAATAGGAGGGAGTTAAGCACAAGGCTAAGAGGGCAATAAAAACAGAGGGTTGGGTCATGATGAAGATGGATGGAAGAGGGGATAGTTGAATGGTCATTGTGTACCAAGACTGCAGGAAGCATGGTATGTGATTAGCTCATTTTATCCCTACAAGAGCCTAGCAAAGTTTGCATTATTATTCCCCATTTTATAGATGAGGAGACTGAGACTCAAAAATTTCATTTTCCTGTAGTTCTCTGTTAAAAAAAGAAATGGCACAAATGAGTACAAGTAAAACTGATGAGATCTGAATCAGATCAGTTGATTGTATCAATGTCAATATCCTGGTTGTGATATTTTACTGCAGTTTTGCAAGATGTTACCTTTGGGGTAATAATATAAACAATAAAACTCTTTACAATATAAAGAGTATGCCCTCTATTTTTAGGAATTTTTTATGTTATAAGGGACCCCTGGTGGCTCAGATGGTAAAGTGTCTGCCTACAATGCAAGAGACCCAGGTACTGGGTCAGATAGAGCCCCTGGAGAAGGAAATGACAACCCACTCCCAGTACTCTTGCCTGGAAAATCCCATGGATGGAGGAACCTGGTAGGCTATAGCCCATGGGGTCGCAAAGAGTCGGACACGACTGAGCAACTTCACTTTTATGTTATAAATATTACCCTTTTGTCTGTTGTGTATGTCGTGAATGTTTTCACTGTTTTTCATGGTGATAGGAAAAAATTAATTTTGTATGGCCAAGTTATTAACAGTTTTTTATTCTTCCTTCTGTAATTTTGAGTCAGAGAAAGCCTTTCTTTACACCTATGTTAAAGAACAATTTACCCATGTCTTCTTTCAGTGCTGATGTCGATTCATTTCTTACATTTAGACACTTACGTGCATTTCTTAAGATACAGTGCAAGCTCTTTCTGTTACGAAAACTGCTGAGAGGTTTCAAAATGACATTTTTTACTCATTAGTCATGAAAGGTTTTCTTAGCACATTGATCTATGCACATTTTTTCCCTGCATGATAAGTACCAGATAACTAATGGTATTTGATTATTGCTCCTGCAATCTTTACACACACACACACACACACACACACAAAATGCAATCAGGAGCAAACTTTCAATGACCAGTAAAAGTATCATGAGTTCCTTAGACTCATAGGATCTTTGTCAGAACTGTCTGTGTTAGGATGTGGTTTTCAATTCACATGAATTTCTAATATAGACAAAGAGTTTATCAACTGGCTGCCTTTAAAAGATCTTAAGGCATTTTTACACTGGAAGTATAGATTATACTTTTATGGTTGTTTTCAGTGTGTGGCTTGGAAATATGGAGCAGACAACAGTCACGGCAAAGTAGACCATAATGTCAAGAACCTTGTGAG
The DNA here is from genome assembly GCF_023091745.1 of Budorcas taxicolor. NCBI lineage: Eukaryota > Metazoa > Chordata > Mammalia > Artiodactyla > Bovidae > Budorcas > Budorcas taxicolor. Next base: position 18,076,643 of record NC_068918.1, on the reverse strand, counting down.
CACCCAATAAGCATTTGGCTCACCATGGATGAGACGTGAGCATTTTGCTAGCTACTTTAAACCCTAATTACTGATTTCTACTCTATGTGTACTGCCACTTTATCTACAGCATCTCTTTAAAAACTGTAATTCGTATTATTTGTCACCACTTCTGGATGGTGTAGAACAACACTTAGTAGTTACAGTAATAGGTGCATTATTAGCAAATTGCCATTATTTAAATCACACCTTTCTCATAAAGAACAGCTATATGAGGTAGAAATAAGGCTCTGAGTTGAAGCAGAAGGAAAGCACCATAAAAAATACCATAAAATAAGTTAAAATCAATTTCAATTTCTAATGAATCAACTGGGGATCTTCCAACTTAAATACTTAATTTACTTTTCCAAGTGAGTAGAGCTAAATACAGGGAATTATTTATATAATTTTCCTGTTCTTGTGAAGTTCACATTGTGTAACAATGAAAATTGTTATGTAAGGAATATTATTTTCATAAAAATATATACATACATAGATATAAAATATTCAAAAGAACATTAAATGTCTACTATCCTAAATTTTAAGACTATGGAAAAAAATTATTGAGGTCAAACACTTCTATCATCAAAGATCATCATTGCGGATTAAAACAGTGTATCATAGAATTATTTATATCATAAACAAAGGTAACTCTTGCACGTCACCAGTATGTGCACACAACAGGAATTTCAGTTCTTCAGCATCTAGTTGTTTTACCTTTTTATTAGTGTATTTCCATAAGAAATTTAACATAGCCAACTCTTGCCTCTTGCATATTATAGTATCTTTGGAGCTGTTTAATCCAAGGTAGTTCCTGGAACAATCACTCCATCACCTCTTGTTAGTTGATGTGTAAAAAATAATGTAAAAAACTTGATTTTACCAAAACTTGAAGCTGTGTATATATATGCTCAGTCCCTCGGTTATGTCCAACTCTTTGAGACTCTGTGGACTGTAGCCTGCCAGGCTCCTCTGTCCATGGAATTTTCCAGACAAGAATACTGGAGTGAGTTGCCATGGCCTCCTCCAGGGAACCTTCCTGACCCAGGGATTGAATGTTCATCTCCTGCATCTCTTGCATTGGCAGGCAGATTACCACTGTGCCAGTTGGGCAGCCAAAACTATCCTTTATGATATATTAATGACAGATACATGAAATTACACATTTATTGAAACCCATACCACATTAGAGCATAAAGAGTAAACCTCAGTGTACGAAAAAATATTTTGAAGGTTCCATGATCCCAGAAATGAATGCAGCTTGTGAGAAGAGATATGAACTCCATTACAAATGTATGAAAGAACTTCACTGAAGGGGATGGGGGAAGGTGCTGACCTAAGTAACTTTGCAAATGAGTAACTTTGAAAATGAATCTGCAAGACTGAAAGAAAAAGAAACTGCACATAAGCATTGTACTTTAGTTGATAAAGCTGCTTCCCATGGGAGCACAGGTTCATAATTCTAATACTGCTACTCATGTATACTGGAAATGAACAATTAAGTAAAAGGCTATAGATGGTGGAAGCCATCTGCATTTCTCACTGCTGTAGTGGGAGATTCCAGATTAATGAGAAAAGAAGGCTAGAATGATCTAATAGAACAGAGTTGCAGACATCAGGATGAATTCATGTTTAGCTTAATATAGATACACACATATATAAATATATATATAGTTACACATATATACATACATAGGTACATATACACAGTTACTACATACACATATATTTCCTTGCTGCCAGCTAAGAGGACCTGAAGCAATGACACCCCCATAGAAATGAGTATATTTAATGCCCAAATACTGGCTTCTAATCACTTCTCCAATAAGCAGAACCAGGGGTCCTGGAAAAAAACAGTACATTTCTAGGAATGAGGCAGGATATACAAATTGAGCCTGGAATACTTATAATACCAGAAAATAAGGAAATATGTCCATAGATTTAAACCAACAATGTTGAGGTGTATGTCAAAAAACAAGAGAGCCAACCATTAATGGCTAAAGTTGGAACGATTTGTGCACTAAAACATAATTGTATTAGTCTGTTCTAGCTGCCATAATAAAATATCAAACGGGTGGCTGAATCAACACTTATTTTCTCACAGTTCTGGAGGCTGGAAGGCTGAGCTCAGGGTACCAGCATGGCCAGGTTCTGACGCAAGCGCTCTTCCTGGCTTGCAGATGGCCGCCATCTTGCCGTGTGCTCCCACGGCTTCTGCTCAGAGCGCACGCACAACAGAAAGCGCCAACTCTCTGGTGTCTCTGCTTAAAGGGCACTTCTCCCAACAAACCTGGTTCTCACCCTCATGACTTCATCTAACTGTATTACTTGCTAAAAGCACTGGAGGTTAGAGCATCAACATACTAATTCCGGGAGCAGGGGACACATTCAGTCTCTAACAGCAGTGTTAGACTACAACCCTCACTTCCCATATCCAACAGGTGTGTCAGATCCACTCTAAGTATACATCTCTCTTGATTCTTGGTCCTGTTTGCTGTTATCTCTGCTAGGTTTTATTATCTCCCTCTGAACTGCTATCACAGCCTCATCCCTGGAACCCCTGCCTCTAGCCTCATTCACTGTATTTTATACAAAGTGACTCAGAGTATAAGTATATGCTGAAGTATAGCTCTCACAAGGCTGTGTCCTTTGCTTGAAATCCTTAAATGGTTCCTCACTACCCAAATTCCTTAGTATGGCCCTTTAAAATCTAACCTCAGGTTACCTTATCAGTGCTTTCCACCATTTCTCCCTGCCAGAAGCCAGGTATCCTACAGACCAGAACAGGGAATTCCCTGATGGTCCAATGGTTAGGACGCTGCAACTCCACTTCAGGGAGCACAGGTTCCATCTCCTGTTAGGAAACTAAGATCCCACATGCTGAGCATGTGGTGAGACAAAAAAAAAAAAAAAGGACAAACACAGCTTACATCCAAAAAGAACTTTCAGAAGAGACCTTCTAACCAACCTTGACTGCCTTGATTGACACTCCAAGAGCAGGTAGTGGAAAGAAAGGAGGAAAGTTGATGGAATGTCAAGAAAATTTGTAGCTGGCAAGTGATAGACACCACCTAGTTCAAAGCACAGAGTTAAATGGGTAATTTTCATCAACATTTACTGAAAAGAACTGAAATCAATTCAAAAATGGTAGATAAAGGCTATAAGAGCATTTCTGCTTATGTCACCATTCACAGAAAGGGTAATAATGTACTTTACACATAGGATGCACTTTATACATTTTGCACAGAAATTCTCTTTCAGACTTTTGAAAATACTTCACATGATGTATTTAATATCTGTGAAGTTTCCTCCACTGTTATTCCTCTTGCCTTCTCCACTGTTTCTTGTAAGGCTGACTGGAACAGTCAATATAGTACAGAATTTAATCTGATGGCATATACTCACAGTTTTTGGCCACCAAGACGTTTAAATAATAAAAATTTAAACATTTTTAAAATGGAAAACTCACATTTAAATCTGGATTTCTGGCTTCCTTTGAAAAACCTTATGTTCTGTGATTCAGAGCTTTTATTTCTACACAGCAACATTCTGTGAAATAGAGTGGCACTTGCAGTTGGCCAAACCCGCTCAAGTATTTCCCTCTCTCACTTTTGCAGGCATCTGAGTTTGAGTCTGACAGACTTTCATGAGTCTTGGTTCTGACAGGGAAGACCTAATATTATACTCTCTGTACCCCACTATCCTCAGCTATGAAGTGAGGATAATAATAATCTGTCAACAATTGTGTCAATGTGATGAATAATGAAATAATTTGTGTAAAGCATTTTAGTACATAGGACTCACTATAGAAATTTTAGCTATTTAAAAATAATGCCACTGTCCTTTTGTTTTCTTACTACTAATAGGTATAGAACTAAAAAGAAAAGTAATAGCATGTTGGAAAAACAAATAGTAGATCAGTTTTTCTAAGGAGCGCAGCTGTACTGTTGATATTTGATATAAATAAGCAATAAAAGAGAGGAGGTCTAAATCATCCTCTTAAAAATATTTCTTATGATTGTCTTCATGATAATTCACCATCCTAGTCTTAATGCCTGTCTAGCCACTTTATTATCTCGTCCAGTGATACCATTTCTTCCATATGTGCCCTAAATATGAACATACCACAGCAGTGGTATGCTGGAAAATAACTCATACCAGTTCATAAGGAGTCAACTGTTAAATTTTTGTGAAGTTTTCAACCAGTAACATCAGCCATGATGGGAATATTTACACAGTGGAATAAGAAAATGCTGAATATTAGGCCTTTTTTCTTGAAGAATTTCCACACACCACTGACCAAAGCCTTGACTGTGGTTCTGTGTCAGCTTTCTCCTTTAAGAAACTCATTCATCTCCCTGGTTTCAACTCTCACTTAAACTCAGACTTCATGCATATCTGAAACTAAACAGCTTCTGCACAGCAAAGGAAACAATCAACAAGGTGAAAAGGCAACCTACAGAATGGAAGAAAATATTTGCAAACTGTCTATCTGATAAGAATTAATTTTCAAGGAATATAAGGAACTCATACAATTCAATAGCAAATGATAATGATCCAATTTTTAAAAATAGGCAAAGGACTTGATTAGCATTTCTCCAAAGAAGACATATAGTTGACCAACAAATATATTTGTCAATGTTACCAGTCATCAGGAAAATGTAAATGAAAATCACAGTAAGGTATCACATCATACCTATTAGCATGGCTATTATTTTAGAAAGAAAAAGATAAATGTTGGCAAGGATGTGGAGAAAAGGGAGCCCTTGTACACTATTACTGGAAATGTAAACTGGTACAGCCGTGATGGACAACAGTATAGAGGTTTCTTAAAAAATTTAACAATAGAACTACCATACAATTTAGTAATCCCATTTCTTGGTATAAAGAAACTGAAACTAGGATCTCAAAGAGAAACCTGCAGAGTTATTGTTCACTGTTACACAATTGACAACTGCTACTGTATGAAACAACCTAAATGTCCATTGACAGATAAATGGATAAAGAAAACGTGATACACACACAAATGAAGGGAGTGTTATTCAGCCTCTAAAGAGCAGGAAATTCTTCCATTTGTGATAACATGGATGGAATGGAGGGCGTTACATTAAGTGAAGTAAGCCACAACCAGAAAGACAAACACTCCATGATGTCATTTTCGTGTGGAGCCTAAAATAGCCAAATTCAGAGAAGACAAAAGTAAAATGGTGATTACCAGAGGCTGGGATGGAGGACATTGGAAGGTGATGGTCACAGTGTACAAAGTTTTGGTTATGTAACATAAATAATTTCTGGAGATTTATTATACATACAGTACCAATAGCTTACAATGCTATACTAGTATAATTGAAATTTTCTAAGATGGTAAATCTTTTGTTGTGTTCTTACCACAACATACTACTAGTTATTATATACATACTTACTTATTACATACTACTAGTTCAGTTTAGTTCAGGCGCTCAGTCATGTCCAACTCTTTGCGACCCCATGAACCGCAGCACGCCAGGCCTCTCTGTCCATCACCAACTCCCGGAGTCCACCCAAACCCATGTCCATCGAGTCAATGATGCCATCCAACCATCTCATCCTCCGTCATCCCCTTCTCTTCCTGCCCTCAATCTTTCCCAGCATCAGGGTCTCTTCAAATGGGTCAGCTCTTCACATCAGGTGCCCAAAGTATTAAATAATAATAATAAGGATAGGAGGAAATTTGAGGAGGAGATAGATAGAACTTTGACCTTGGTAATGATGATGGTTTTACAAATATATATTTATTCCCAAACTTACTAAGTTGTATATATTAAATACATAGAGCTTTTAAAAAGTCAACCTCAATTAAGTGGCTTAAAAACTTCTAGCCTTAAACCCATTTATTAATTTCATTATTGTCTTTAATAACCTGATAAATGTTTCCAAATAAATATCCTGCACAGGCTCAGCATTACTGTTCATATTTCTTAGGGCTGCCATAACAAAGTGTCACAAACTGGATGGCTTAAAACAACAATATCAACAAAAATATATTCTCCCATAATTCTAAAGGGGGTTTCCCTGATGGCTCATGAGGGTAAAGAATTAACCTGCAATTCAGGAGGCACAGGAAATGTGGGTTTGATTCCAGGGTCAAGTAAGTGGGAACTGGCTCCAGTAATTCTTTTTTTTTTCTTACTTGAAAAGTCCCATGGACAGCAGAGCCTGGTAGGCTATAATACAAAGGGTTACCAAGAGTCAGATACAACTGAGTGACTGAGCAGCAGTATAGGTTTAGAGGTTAAAATCTGAAATCAAGGTGTCAGCAGGGTCATGCTCCCTCTGAAACCTAAGGGCAGAACCCTTCACTTGCTTCTTCCTGCCTTCTGGTTGTGTGCATGCGTACTAGGTAGCTTCAGTCGTGTCCAACTCTTTCTGATACTATGGACCTTAACTCGCCAGGCTCCTCTGTTCATGGGATTCTCCAGGCAAGAATACTGGAGTGGGTTGCCATTTCCTTTTACAGGAAATCTTCCTAACCAAGGGATCGAACCCATGTCTCTTAATCTCCTGCATGGGCAGTTGGGTTCCTTACCACCTAGAAAGGATGGCCCTCGAGTCTTTGTAACCCTTGGCTTGCAGCTGCTTCTCTCCAATGTCTGCTTCTTTGTTATGGGGCCTTCTCATCTCTGCGTTCAAATTTCCTTTTTCTTTTGAGGACACCAGTCATATTGGATTAGGACTCACCCTACTGACCTCACCTAAACTTTATTATACAAAGAAACCCTATTTCCTAATAAGGTCCCATTCACAAGTGTTGGGGGTTAGGGTTTTAACATATCTTTTGAGGGGACATAATTTAGCCTGTAACAATTATTAAAATCAAACATTCAATCAAATAATCTCCTTCACCAGATTTACTCAGTTCTTTCACTTTATACACCTTGGTCACATTTCTGAAGTCTCCATATCCCTTCAGATCCCTGGGTCTCCACTGTCTACACCCATTCATCAGATCCTTTGTAATGTGTAGTTTATGCTGCTATTTTAACTATTGCAATAATTCCCTATGGCTCTTTCCATCTACCATCATCTATCTTTCCTTCCAAGGCAAACTTCATTGCAATTTTACCAGCTATCCTACCCCAAAAAAATTTAGTGTCCTCTCATTGCCCATATAAAATTTAAATGCCATGGCCTGTTTTGAAATGCTTTCCACACCAGAGTCTTGGTTTAGATTTACTTAGTCATGTTTTTTCCAGATTCACTCAAGGCATCCCACTCCTTAGCCAAAAGTATTGGATTTCTTCTATGAAGCTTCACCAACACCTGCAAACCTCTTACTCTGAATATGTGTGTTACTTCTTTTCCAATTCACTCACTTGGTTCATACAACATACGATTTGATTATTTCTTGTTTATGGCTTATTCCCCATTTTCTCACACAAAACTATAGGAACTCTAAGGAAAGGCCTTTGTTCCTCTACCCTGGCATATTTCCTTGTTCTTGGTAAACATTCATAGATGTTATTTGATTCTCATATTATGACTGTCATCAATGAGGATGTCAGTGGGAGATTGGATGGGTGACATTAGGGTCAAAATGTTAAATGACCTTACAGGATATCACAACTATTTCAAAATGAAAAACTTGAGAATTGCTAAAATGCCGTAACGTAGTAATTTTTTAAAGATTAGATTAGGCAGTTAGTCACTCATTATTCATTCACTAAACATTTATTTTTCCCTACTATGGGCCTAGTACTATATTCAACAATCAGAATATATATGGTATGAATTCTTTCCTCAGTTATCTATCTATAAAAATAGTTATCTATCTATAAAAATTAAGAATGTACACATACATATATAAAATATGTATTAAATATGTGTATATATACATGTGTGTTTATAAATGTGTGTGTATATACATACAGAGGGAGATAAAGAGAGAGAAATAATGTTATTAAACTTTCAAAGAAGGAGGAATAGATACACTTTTCCCCTTTATATAATCAATGCAGTTGCTATATAGCACTCTTTGAAATATATGCAAATAAAATTTTACAAAGAGTCAAATCAGATAGATGCTGCACTGTTTAGTAGTATTGCAATTTATAAGAGAACAGGCTCTGGAGATTCATATTCTATTTGTTTCCCCCTTCTAGGAAAAATACACAAACATTTTACTGTTCTTCAGAGAAAAATATCCCATTCAAGATTAAGATAGTTTAAATTCACAAGCAAAATGAAAGTAAAGCATGAGATTTCTTTGTAATAGGCCAAGAAAAACTCCTAAAACCACAATAGGAACATATTTTAGAGGGCATAATTCAGGATAGAACTGCAGAGAGGTTATTAAAAGTGAACAAAAAGATTATAAAAGTGCAAATGTACCGTACAGAAAGTATTCAGAGAGCATAAAATATGCATTGCTACAGAAACATAACAGTGGTGTGAATGTGGAGGTTATATAGGGCATTATATTAAAGAAAGATCATGGGACAACAAAGTCAAAACAGGAAAGACATCTATAATACACAACCTTTCAACAACCATGAGCTCTCTACATACATTGAAAGAGAGAGATGACCACCATGAGGAACATGAGATCAGGAGCCAAGTGCATATTCTCTTATTACCAGCTAAAAGTTAGGTAGGTTGGCCTTAAGCTGACAGCTCTCTATGCTCCCTGTAGTGAGTTTCTTACTTTTAATAATACCATCATTTTGAAAGAAACAAGACTGCTATTTTCTGTTCTTCCTGAGAGAAAAATAACAAAACTTTACACATATAAAAACCTAACACATCTAATTTAATTTTCTCATGACACACATGAGGAAATAACTGGGAAAGAGATGTGCCTAAAATCATAGAGCTCTTAGCTAGAGTGATGTGATGACTGGATTCACCCTAAGACATGAGGAAGGGCGGGAGGAAGGAAAAGAGAGAAACAGAACCAATTACCTTTACTTTGTGTGTATATATGGAGATATATATATATATATATATTGAACATATAGGTATATGAAAAATAAATGTAAATAATATAAGTAGAGCTAATACATAATTATACAATTATTTAATGTGGCTTATATGCCTTACTCATTAGAAAAATATAATGATGATATAGTATATCAGTTTGTCTAAATCCTCTTTTTTAACCACTGTAGTTCTCACTTATTCTTTCATATATTATCAGTGTATATACACATCATCTGTGTTAAAATAATTATTTTCTTGAAACTTGGGTTTTGTTTTAATTGCCCAGCATTTTCTGTCCTGCCTTCTGCCGTGGCTCAGAATTGCAGGCATGAAGTACCGGTTCTTCCTCAACTATGTTTCAATATATCTGGTTGTCTCTTCCCACTAACTACTGTCAGGGCTTGTACAGATGCTCAACTGTGCAGAGTATACCCTGCAAAATGTCTGGCACCTGCTACAGTCTAGACAGACTTCCAGAGCTGATCTGTGTCTGCTCTCATTATTCTCTCATCCCTGTTCAATCCCACTGTGACCTGCAAGGAAGACTGGCTACCTCATTTGTGAGGCCCCATGCAAAATGGAAATGCAAAGTTCCTCATTTTAAAATTATTAAGAATGTCAAGATGGGGACAAGTATTGGGCCCTTCTGAACATCCGGCCCTGTGGGACAGCATGGATCTCATGGCCGTGAAGCTAGCCCTGCCTGCAAGAGTAAATGGAAGGACTGGAGTGCTATAATGGACAGTGACAGACTTTCTTACCTTGGGCTTCAGAATCACTGCAGATGATGACTGCAGCCATGAAATTAAAAGATGCTTGGTCCTTAAAGAAAAACTATGACCAACCTAGATAGCATCTTAAAAAGCAGAGACATTACTTTACTGACAAAGATCCATACAGTTAAAGTTATGGTTTTTCCAGTAGTCATGTATGGATGTGAGAGTTGGACCATAAAGAAAGCTGAGCACTGAAGAATTGATGCTTTTCAACTGTGGTGTTGGAGAAGACTCTTAAGAGTCCCTTGGACTGCAGGGAGATCAAACCAGTCAATCCTAAAGGAAATCAGTCCTGAATATTCATAGCAAGGACTGATGCTGAAGCTGAAGCACCAATACTTTGGCCACCTGATGCAAAGAACTGACTCATTGGAGAAGACCCTGATGCTGGGAAAGACTGAAGGCAGGAGAAGGGGACAACAGAGGATGAGACAATTGGATGGCATCACCAACTCAGTGGACATGAGTTTGAACAAGCTCTGGGAGTTGCTGATGGACAGGGAAGCCTGGTGTGCTGCAGTCCCTGGGGTCTCAAAGAGTCAGACACAACTGAGCAACTGAACTGAACCGAACTGAATATGGCTTTTGGCAAGAACAGAATTGTTTCCAAGCTAAATACAGGGCTTCCCTGGTGGCTCAGATGGTAAAACAAATAAATAAATAAAACTGCCTACAATGCAGGAGACACAAGGTTGATGCCTGGGTTGAAAAAATCTCCTGAATAAGGGAATGGCTACCCACTCCAGGCCACCTGTGACAAGAGCAGTGGCAAGAAGGACTTGCTGGGAACCACAGGCTTGCCAGTGCACCTCATTATCAAGGATCTTGGAGAAATTCATTCAAGTCTATTAGATCATAAACTAGTTATCCAAGGCAAAACTCATTATTTTGTGATAGAATTTGAAGAAAAATGTGGCCTTCAAAAAATGCAATTTCTTGAAAAATTGAAGAATATGACCTATGAGACAAATGAACATACTCTTCTGAAGTGTAGGAAAACAATGCAAGATAACTTAAACCAAGTTCTCCAGAGACTGCAAGCAGCTACTGACTCAGTCTGTAAACTCCAACAGAGGGAACAGGAGAGAAAAAAGAAAATTTAACATCCTGCAAAAATATGTCTTAAAGAAAACTTATCAGGCTCAGTCAAGATGGCGGAGTAGCAGGACATGCACTCACCTTCCCCTGTGAGACACCAAACTCGGAACTAGCTGCTGGACAATCAGCAACAGGAGGATGTTGGAACCCACTAATGAAAGATACCCCACCTCCAAGGACAAAGAAGAAGCCACAAAAAGATGGTAGGAGGAGTGTAATTACGTTAAAATCAAATCGACCAACAAACTGGAGAAATTAATACCAAAGAAGTTCTCTCACTGTTGAGAAGTTTCTAGGCCCCACATGAGGCTTCCCAACCTTGGGATCCAGCGAAGGGACTGGGAATCCCCAGGGAATCTGATTTTGAAGGACAGCAGGACTGATTACAGAAATTCCACAGGACTAGGGGAAACAGAGACTCTTGGAGGGCACAATAAAACATTTTGTGTACCAGGAACCAGGTAAAATGACCAGTGACCCCACAAGAGACTGAGCCAGACCTGCTTGTGAGTATTTGAGGCTCTCCTGTGGAGACCTGGGTTGGCAGTGGCCTACTGCATGGACAGGGGCATGGGCAGTAGCAATCCTAGGAGATGTGTATTAGAATAATTCCTTCTGAAGGTCATCCCAGGTCTACCATAGCCTGTAGACTCCAGGATAGGGCTGTCCTAGGTCAAACAACAAACAGCCCGACCCATCAGCAGAAAATTGGATTAAAGATTTACTGAACATGGCCCTGCCCACCAGAGCAAGACCCAGGTTTCCCAAATCCACTCCCTCCCATCAGGAAGCTTGTACAAACCTCTTAACCTCATCCATTAGAAGCCAGACAGAAGAAAGAAGAACTACAATCCCACAGATTTCAGAACAAAAAACACAATCCCAGGAAGCTAACAAAAATGATCACATGGATCACAGTCTGGTGTAACTCAAATATGAGCCATGCTGTGCAAGGCCACTGAAGATGGATGGGTCATCATGGAGAGTTCTGACAAAAAGTGGTCCACTGGAAAAGGCAATGGCAAACCACTGCAGTATTCTTACCTTGAGAACCCCATGAATGGTATGAGAATGCAAAAAGATATAACACAGGAAGATGAGCCCTCCAAGTCAGTAGGTTTCCAATATGCTACTGGAGAAGAACGAAGAAATAGCTCCAGAAAGAACGAAGAGGCTGGGTCAAAGCAGAAACAATGCTCAGTTGCGGATGTAGCTGATCACGACAATAAAGTTCAATGCTGTTAAAAAAACAATACTGCAGAGGAACCTGGAATGTTAGGTCCATGAATCACGGTAAACTGGACATGGTCAAACAGGAGAATGTAAGAGTGAACATCAACATTTTAAGAAACAGTGAACTAAAATGAACAGGAATGCGTGAATTCAATTCATATGACCATTATATCTACTACTGTGGGCAAGAATCCCTTAGAGGAAATGAAGGAGCCCTCATAGTCAACAAAAGAGTCCAAAATGCAGTATTTGGGTGCAATCTCAGAAAAACACAGAATTGTCTTGGCTCATTTCCAAAGCAAACCATTCAGCATCACAGTAATCCAAGTCTATGCCCCAACCACTAATGCCAAAGAAGCTGAAGTTGAATGGCTCTATGATGACCTACAACACCTTCTAGTACAAACATCAAAAAAGATGTCCTCTTCATCAAAGAGGATTGGAATGCAAAAGTAGAAAGTCAAGAGATACCTGGAGTAACAGGCAAGATTGGTCTTGGAGTACAAAATAAAGCTGTGCAAAGGATAACAAAGTTTTACCAAGGGAAAACATTAGTCACAGGAAACACCCTATTCCAACAACACAAGAGATGACTCTACACATGGACATCACCAGATGGTCAATACTGAAATCAGACTCATTATATTCTTCATAGTCAAAGAAAAAGAAGATACAGTCAACAAAGACAATACCTAGAGCTGACTGTGGCTCATATCATGAGCTACTTATTGCACTTCCAAACTCATTCTATGAGGCCACCATCACCCTAATACCAAAACCTGACAAAGATGCCACAAAAAAAGAAAACTACAGGCCAATATTACTGATGAACATAGATGCAAAAATCCTTAATATAATTCTAGCAATCAGAATCCAACAGCACATTAAAAAGATCATACACCAAGACCAAGTGGGCTTTATCCCAGGGATGCAAGTATTCTTCAATATCCTCAAATCAATCACATTAACAAATTGAAAAATAAAAGCCATCTCAATAGATGCAGGGAAAGCCTTTGACAGAATTCAAAATCCATTTATGATAAAAACTCTCCAGAAAGCAGGAATAGAAGGAACATACCTCAACATAATAAAAGCTATATATGACAAACCCACAGCAAACATTATCCTCAATGGTGAAAAATTGAAAGCATTTCCCCTAAAGTCAGGAACAAGACAACGGTGCCCACTTTCACCACTACTATTCAACGTAGTTCTGGAAGTTTTGGCCACAGCAATCAGAGCAGAAAAAGAAATAAAAGGAACCCAAATTGGAAAAGAAGAAGTAAAACTTTCACTGTTTGCAGATGACATGATCCTCTACATAGAAAACCTTAAAGACTCCACCAGAAAATTACTAGAGCTAATCAATGAATATAGTAAAGTGGCAGGATATAAAATCAACACACAGAAATCCCTTGCATTCCTACACACTAATAATGAGAAAGTAGAAAAAGAAATTAAGGAAACAATTCCATTCACCATTGCAATGAAAAGAATAAAATACTTAGGAATATATCTACCTAAAGAAACTAAAGACCTATATATAGAAAAGTATAAAACAATGGTGAAAGAAATCAAAGAGGACACTAATAAATGGAGAAATATAGCATGTTCATGGATCAGAAGAATCAATATAGTGAAAATGAGTATACTACCCAAAGCAATCTATAGATTCAATGCAATCCCTATCAAGCTATCAGCGGTATTTTTCACAGAGCTAGAACAAATAATTTCACAATTTGTATGGAAATACAAAAAACCTTGAATAGCCAAAGCAATCTTGAGAAAGAAGAATGGAACTGGAAGAATCAACCTGCCTGACTTCAGGCTCTACTACAAAGCCCCAGTCGTCAAGACAGTATGGTACTGGCACAAAGACAGAAATATAGATCAATGGAACAAAATAGAAAGCCCAGAGATAAATCCATGCACCTATGGACACCTTATCTTTGACAAAGGGGGCAAGAATATACAATGGAGAAAAGATAATCTCTTTAACAAGTGGTGCTGGGAAAACTGGTCCACCACTTGTAAAAAAGAATGAAATTAGAACACTTTCTAACACCATACACAAAAAATAAACTCAAAATGGATTAAAAATCTAAATGTAAGACCAGAAACTATAAAACTCCTAGAAGAGAACATAGGCAAAACACTCTCCGACATAAATCACAGCAGGATCCTCTATGATCCACCTCCCAGTAAATTGAAAATAAAAGCAAAAATAAACAAATGGGACCTAATTAAAATTAAAAGCTTCTGCACAACAAAGGAAACTATAAGCAAGGTGAAAAGACAGCCTTCAGAATGGGAGAAAATAATAGCAAATGAAGCAACTGACAAACAACTAATCTCAAAAATATACAAGCAACTCCTGCAGCTCAATTCCAGAAAAATAAATGACCCAATCAAAAAAACGGGCCAAAGAACTAAACAGACATTTCTTCAAAGAAGACACACAGATGGCTAACAAACACATGAAAAGATGCTCAACATCACTCATTATCAGAGAAATGAAAATCAAAATCACAATGAGATACCACTTCACACCAGTCAGAATGGATGCAATCCAAAAGTCTACAAGCAATAAAGGCTGGAGAGGGTGTGGAGAAAAGGGAACCCTCTTACACTGTTGGTGGGAAGGCAAACTAGTACAGCCACTATGGAGAACAATGTGGAGATTCCTTAAAAAACTGGAAACAGAACTGCCTTATGACCTAGCAACCCCACTACTGGGCGTACACACTGAGGAAGCCAGAATTGAAAGAGACACGTGTACCCCAATGTTCATCACAGCACTGTTTATAATAGCCAGGACATGGAAGCAACCTAGATGTCCATCAGCAGATGAATGGATAAGAAAGCTGTGGTACATATACACAATGGAGTATTACTCAGCCATTAAAAAGAATACATTTGAATCAGTTCTATGAGGCGGATGAAACTGGAGCCGATTACACAGAGTGAAGTAAGCCAGAAAGAAAAACACCAATACAGTATACTAATGCATATATATGGAATTTACAAAGATGGTAACGATAACCCTATATGTGAGACAGCAAAAGAGACACAGATGTATAGAACAGTATTTTGGACTCTGTGGGAGAGGGAGAGGGTGGGATGATTTGGGAGAATGGGATTGAAACATATATAATATCATATATGAAACGAATTGCCAGTCCAGGTTTGATGCAGGATACAGGATGCTTTGGGCTGGTGCACTGGGATGACCCAGAGGGATGGTACAGGGAGGGCGGTAGGAGGGGGGTTCAGGTTGGGGAACACATGTACACCTCTGGCGGATTCATTTTGATGTATGGCAAAACCAATACAATATTGTAAAGTGAAAAAAAGAAGTTAATGTCAATAAAAGGATGGTATTTTAAAAAATAAATCAGACTTAAATTGAAGAAAATAGGGAAAACCACTAGGCCATTCAAATATTACCTAAACCAAATCCCTTATGATTATACAGTAGAGGTGACAAATAGATTCAGGAGATTAGATGTGGGAGACAGAGTGCCTGAAAAACTATAGATAGAGGTTCATAACACTGTACAGGAGACACTAAACAAAACTATCACAAAGAAAAAGAAATGCAAGAAGGCAAAATCGTTGTCTGAGAAGGCCTTACAAATAGCTGAGAAAGAGAAGTGAAAGGCAAAGGAGAAAGGGAACAATACACCCAACTGAATGCAGGCTTCCAGAGAATAGCAAAGAGAGATAAGAAAGTTTTCTTAAGCAAACAATGTAAAGAAATAGAGGAAAACAATAGAATGGGAAAGACTAGAGATCTCTTCAAGAAAATTGGAGATACCAAGGTAACATTTCATGCAAAGATGGGCACAATAAAGGAGAGAAATGGCAAGGACCTATGAGAAGCAAAGAGAATAAGAAGAGGTAGCAAGAATACACGGAAGAACTGTACAAAAAAAAAAAAAAAAAGATCTTAAAGACCTGGGTAACCACAATGGTGTGGTCCCTCACCTAGAACCAAACACCCTGGAGTATGAAGTCAAGTGGGACTTAGAAAGCATTACAATGAACAAAGCTAGTCAAAGTGATGGAATTCCAGCTGAGCTATTTAAAATTCTAAAAGATGATGCTGTTAAGTGCCATATTCAATATGTCAGCAAATTTGGAAAACTCAGCAATGGCTACAGGACTGGAAAAAGTCAAATTTCATTCCAGTCCCAAGAAAGGCAATGCAAAGAATGTTCAAACTGCCATAGAATTGTGCTCACTGCACATGCTTACAAGGTAATGCTCTAAATCCTTCAAGCTAGGCTTCAATGGTACATGAAGCAAGAACTTCCAGATGTACAAGCTGGATTTAGAAAAGGCAGAGAAACCTGAGATCAAATCGCCAACATCTGTTTGATCATAGAAAAAGCAAGGAAATTCCAGAAAAAACATCTACTTTTGTTTCATTGACTATGCCAACATCTTTGACTGTGTAGATCAGAAGAAACTGCTGAAAATTCTGAAAGAGATGGGAATACCAGACCACCTTACCTGCCTCATGAGAAACCTATATGCAGGTCAAGAAGCAATAGTTAGAACTGGATATGGAACAATGGACTGGTTCAAAATTGGTAAAGGAATACAACAAGGCTGTATGTCACCCTGCTTATTTAACATATATGCAGAGTACCTGATGCTAAATGCCAGGCTGGATGAATCACAAGATGGAATCAAGATTGCCAGGAGAAATATCAACAACCTCAGATATGCCGATGATACCATTTTAATGGCAGAAAGCAAAGAGGAACTAAAAAGCCTCTTGACAAGGGTGAAAGAGGGGAGTGAAAAATCTGGCTTAAAGCTTAGCATTAAAAAAACTAAGATCATGGCATCCAGTCCCAATCTCTTCATGGCAAACAGATGGGAAAAAAGTGGAAACAGTGGCAGATTTTATTTTCTTGGACTCCAAAATCACTGGGGATGGTGACTGCAGCCATGAGATAAAAGACATTTGCTCCTTGGAACAAAAGCTATGACAAACCTAGACAGTGTATTAAAAAGCAGACATATTACTTTGCTGACAAAGGTCTATATGATCAAAGCTATAGTTTTTCCAGTTGTCAAGTATGCATATGAGAGGTGGAGCATAAAGAAGGCTGAGTGCAAGATAACTGATGATTTTGAATTGTGGTGCTGGAGAAGACTCTTGTAGTTCTTTGGACAGTAAGAAGACCAAACCAGTCAATCCTAAAGGAAATCAATCCTAAATATTCATTGGACAGACTGATGCTGAAGCTGAAGCTCCAATACCTTGGCCACCTGATGTGAAGAGCCCACTCACTGGAAAAGACCTTGATGCTGGGAAAGATTTAAGGCAAAAGGAGAAGCAGGTGACATAGGTCGAAGTGGTTGGATGGCATCACCAACTCAGTGGACATGAGTTTGAGCAAACTCCAGGAGATAATGAAGGATAGGGAAGCCTGGTGTGTTGCAGTCCATCAGGTTGCTGAGTCAGACACTAATTAGCAACCGAACACCCAGAAGCTAAATACAGCCTAGTGTGCAGAAGTCATTGACTGAATGATGCTTCCTATCTCACCCTACTGCACATCCCCTCTCCCTCCCCGAGTTGTCCTGTCATCTGGGGTATTGCTCTTTAGCTGTTTCCTATGCATTTTCACATGGGAATCTCTGAAACCAGAACTGAATTTGCCTGAATAATTCCATGTTTTCAGGAATTTTAACTCTTTTCAACTCTGTTACCTTTCTTCTGATTTTTATTGACCTTGAGATAACGTCTGTGAAAGTCTCTGCCACAGTCCATGGCATAGAAGAGATACACAGTATGACATTTCTATTAAAATACACACTGATTCATAGACAGGGCTGAAAGGAACCTAAATAAACCTCCTGACTTTCCAGAGGCACAAATCCCATGGAATCTGTATCTGAATTGCTGAATCTCAGACAAAGATGTTGTGATCTCAAGATCACAAAGAGTTCCTAACACACCCACCCCTATTTCTCTTTCCTTTTGCCAAATGCTGACCTTCAGGGAACTCTGTCCCTGCTTGATTTTCTTATCTGAATCATAAGCCCATTTTCTTTGGAATTATGAGATACTTATTTTCCTTTCCATTATTACTTATCTTAAACATAAGAAACAGTAAACATTATAATTTCATTTACTCAGCAAGTGGTAACTGAGCAATTACTAAGCATTATGCTAAGGGCCGGTGTAAGAACATGAAAAGCATAAAAAGGGTTCATGATCTTCAAAAGCATAATCTAGGCATGAGCAGCTAGTAACCCTAGAAGGCAGGAGATAATTGCATGCCAAATGCTTGTTAGAGAAAATTACAGGGGTTCACTGAAGGGGGGAATCAGATGAGGTGATTCTGAGGAGGACCTGATGGACTCCCAAAGAACAGGAAGTATACATCAAGGTGGTGGGGAGGGGTTAGTTACACGAATAAGGGCCTGGAGACCACAGTCCAGCATGATTTTTCCATCGACAATGTAGCTGTTTAGTATTTTTCTCCTATTAGGCTTAAATGTACTTTGCAAACTAGTATGCTGCTGCTGCTGCTAAGTATAATGAAGCACTAAAAAAAAAAAGAGAGAAATCAAAATCTTTTGAAAAAAAAGTAGAATTATAAAACAGTCAATAATAAAAGGACTCTATAACATGTCCTTCTAATTTCTGAGTCCTAAGAAATTGCTACCTTCCAGTCTCGGTGGAAGTTAACCAAACACATCATTAACCTTGGTAAGAAGTAGCCAAAACTGTATACCAATACATTCACAGCTATCTTTGCTCAAAAATTCCAAAATTGTTAGAGCTGTGTGAAAATGTATAAGAAAGAGCAGGTAAGAGGAGCCCTCCTGAGAAAAGAATTCTTATTTTCACCTATAACCCACATTTATAACAGCAGCAAACCAATTGTCTGAGCTTAACAGCATGATGCATTCTCAGTTACAGTTATCCACACACATCAACCAGTGATAGTTTCTCTGTCAGATACTATCTTCCCATCTGAGTTAGCTAGGAAGCGATTATAATATGTCATCTTGTCATGGTTAAAAATAAACCCTTGGAATTTAGAACTTCATACAGCTTGTCAGATATATTTAATTGCATTAAGAAGCCATTCCACAGATCAAATCCCACCAGCCTTATGATAACATAATAAGTAACAATATGCACAAACATAGAGGAAGTGCAGGGTAATGGAAATATATGAGGACATAAATACTTCAAGGGAAGGAGTAACAGTAAAATAAAATGTGATTTAAGGTTCAAATGGTCTATGAGGTCTAATGAATGTTACCATGTGTGGTCTAATCCTGAGCTTGGATTCTGTAGAACAATAATCTTGGTTACACATTATCTCCATCTGTACCCTATTTGATATTGACATCACATCAATTAGCATCAAACCCTGAATGCTAAAAAATAAGTAATAATATTGGCTATGACATTAATAAACAACAAGTGCAACCATTTTTTAACTGTTTTTACTATACTTGGCAAAATGCCTGCCATTTAAAAGCTGTTACATAAGCAATCTAATTAAGATAGTATTAATGTAGTCCTTACACTTGGGTAATAAAATATAACCAGGAAGAAAATGAAAATAAACTTTGAAGTAAAATAGGTTTAAATGTCTAAGGAGTGGTTCAATAATGTACAATTTGTTTTTTTTTAAAGTGCATTCTCTGTATTTATTCCACAGGACAAAATCATAATATTAACTTGTAAATGCAACCTTTTGGGGTCTAAAAATGGGAAAACAATGGAAATTATTGCTACACCATTTAGCAAAAATTGTACTGTTATTTATTATCAATCATGAATTTTTTTTTATTATGTGTGCAACATATCTCCAGAGGAGCCTGGTGAGCTGCCGTCTATGGGGTCGCACAGAATCGGACACGACTGAAGCGACTTAGCAGCAGCAGCAGCAGCATATCTTCACCTTGTCATTTAGTTGTTAAGTTGTATCTGACCGTTTTGCAACCCTATGGACTGTAGCTCGCCAGGCTCCTCTGTCCATGGCAAGAGTACTGGAGTGGGTTGCCATGCCCTCCTCCAGGGGATCTTCCCGGACCAGGTATCGAACCTGAGTCTCTTACACTGGCAGGCAGATTCTTCACCACTGAGCCACCAGGGAGTACTATGTTCACCTAGACTGCGCATCTATGACGAGCAGTTACCAGAAGACCATGATTGGTATTCTAAGAGTCATTTTGGGAAAATCACTTAATTGCTTTCAATCTCATTTTCTTCATAACAAAATGGAGCACAATATCTGTGTTATAGCATTGTTATAAGAGATAAATTGTATGAGAAAATGATTTGTAACTTGCAATGTATTACACACATTAGTGATTATTATATTTCTTTGTTTATTTTTAATGGAGTTTTTCACAATGATTCCCAATTAGTTTTTTTGTTTGTTTGTTTGTTTTTTAATTTTTATTTTTACTTTATTTTACTTTACAATACTGTATTGGTTTTGCCATACATTGACATGAATCCACCACGGGTGTACATGCGTTCCCAAACATGAACCCCCCTCCCACCTCCCTCCCCATAACATCTCTCTGGGTCATCACCATGCACCAGCCCCAAGCATGCTGTATCCTGCGTCGGACATAGACTTGCGATTCGATTCTTACATGATAGTATACGTGTTAGAATGCCATTCTCGCAAATCATCCCACCCTCTCCCTCTCCCTCTGAGTCCAAAAGTCCGTTATACACATCTGTGTCCTTTTTGCTGTCTTGCATACAGGGTCGTCATTGCCATCTTTCTAAATTCCATATATATGTGTTAGTATACTGTATTGGTGTTTTTCTTTCTGGCTTACTTCACTCTGTATAATCGGCTCCAGTTTCATCCATCTCATCAGAACTGATTCAAATGTATTCTTTATAACAGCTGAGTAATACTCCATTGTGTATATGTACCACGGCTTTCTTATCCATTCATCTGCTGATGGACAGCTAGGTTGTTTCCATGTCCTGGCTATTATAAACAGTGCTGTGATGAACATTGGGGTACATGTGTCTCTTTCAATTCTGGTTTCCTCTGTGTGTATGCCCAGCAGTGGGATTGCTGGGTCATAAGGTAGTTCTATTTGCAATTTTTTAAGGAATCTCCACACTGTTCTCCAAAGTGGCTGTACTAGTTTGCCTTCCCACCAACAGTGTAGGAGGGTTCCCTTTTCTCCACACCCTCTCCAGCCTTTATTGCTTGCAGATTTTTGGATCGCAGACATTCTGACTGGTGTGAAGTGGTACCTCATTGTGGTTTTGATTTGCATTTCTCTAATAATGAGTGATGTTGAGCATCTTTTCATGTGTTTGTTAGCCATCCATATGTCTTCTTTGGAGAAATGTCTGTTTAGTTCTTTGGCCCATTTTTTGACTGGGTCGTTTATTTTTCTGGAATTGAGTGGCATAAGTTGCTTGTATATTTTTAAGATTAGTTGTTTGTCAGTTGCTTCATTTGCTATTATTTTCTCCCATTCAGAAGGCTGTCTTTTCACCTTGCTTATATTTTCCTTTGTTGTGCAGAAGCTTTTAATTTTAATTAGATCCCATTTGTTTATTTTTGCTTTCATTTCCAGTATTCTGAGAGGTGGATCATAGAGGATCCTGCTGTGATTTATGTCAGAGAGTGTTTTACCTATGTTCTCCTCTAGGAGTTTTATAGTTTCTGGTCTTACATTTAGATCTTTAATCCATTTTGAGTTTATTTTTGTGTGCGGTGTTAGAAAGTGATCTAGTTTCATTCTTTTACAAGTGGTTGACCAGTTTTCCCAGCACCACTTGTTAAAGAGATTGTCTTTACTCCATTGTATATCCTTGCCTACTTTGTCAGAGATAAGGTGTCCATATGTGTGTGGATTTATCTCTGGGCTTTCTATTTTGTTCCATTGATCTATATTTCTGTCTTTGTGCCAGTACCATACTGTCTTGATGACTGTGGCTTTGTAGTAGAGCCTGAAGTCAGGCAAGTTGATTCCTCCAGTTCCATTCTTATTTCTCAAGATTGCTTTGGCTATTCGAGGTTTTTTGTATTTCCATACAAATCTTGAAATTATTTGTTCTAGTTCTGTGAAAAATATGGCTGGTAGCTTGATAGGGATTGCATTGAATTTGTAAATTGCTTTGGGTAGTATACTCATTTTCACTATACTGATTCTTCTGATCCATGAACATGCTATATTTCTCCATTTATTAGTGTCCTCTTTGATTTCTTTCATCAGTGTTTTATAGTTTTCTATATATAGGTCTTTAGTTTCTTTAGGTAGATATATTCCTAAGTATTTTATTCTTTTTGTTGCAATGGTGAATGGAATTGTTTCCTTAATTTCTTTTTCTACTTTCTCATTATTAGTGTATAGGAATGCAAGGGATTTCTGTGTGTTGATTTTATATCCTGCCACTTTACTATACTCATTGATTAGCTCTAGTAATTTTCTGGTGGAGTCTTTAAGGTTTTCTATGTAGAGGATCATGTCATCTGCAAACAGTGAAAGTTTTACTTCTTCTTTTCCAATTTGAGTTCCTTTTATTTCTTTTTCTGCTCTGATTGCTGTGGCCAAAACTTCCAGAACTATGTTGAATAGTAGCGGTGAAAGTGGGCACCCTTGTCTTGTTCCTGACTTTAGGGGAAATGCTTTCAATTTTTCACCATTGAGGATAATGTTTGCTGTGGGTTTGTCATATATAGCTTTTATTATGTTGAGGTATGTTCCTTCTATTCCTGCTTTCTGGAGAGTTTTTATCATAAATGGATGTTGAATTTTGTCAAAGGCCTTCTCTGCATCTATTGAGATAATCATATGGTTTTTATTTTTCAGTTTGTTAATGTGGTGAATTACATTGATTGATTTGCGGATATTGAAGAATCCTTGCATCCCTGGGATAAAGCCCATGAGTTTTAACTCAAAGCTATGTTCATTAACTCCAGTTCATCTATCAGTTTATCTAATACTTATGTTAAATTTTTATTTCTACATAATGCCTATGACTACCAAAAATAATTATTGAGAAATTTGTAAAGAATTAGCATCACCTGTTCAGATTTCAATTCTTGAGCTAATGGCAGCCAAGGTCAGCGGAGGCTAAATTTAATCTTGAAGATTCTGTTACCTTCCCTGTGTGTGTGTCTGTGTGTGTCATCCTTCACAAATAACTGTTAAGTGAATTAAACAGTGGTGGCTTATACAGAACTGTGGACAAAGGCCCTTCTACACTTTAATTGAGAGACATTGCTGGTAATTATTGGGGCCAGCACAGAGCTAGACCATCTGTGGTCATCAGAGCAAATCTCTGGGGGTACCAGGGGGAAGTGGAAGGCATGGAGTCTTAATTGACAATGTTCATGGAAAGAAGTGAAGATGCACCATTTACATCTTGAAGATGGTTTGGGCTTATGATCTTTTTAAATATATGGCAAACAGGATCAGAGTTAGTATTACAAGCAACCTGTGGCCAGCAGAAAAACGAAATGCTTCATGATCCTTTTTGAGTCATGAGAAGAGCCTGTGTTCCTGCTGCCTGTCTATGAGATGGTTAGGTCTCCTAAAGAGGCCCTGTGATGTTTAGCCCCTCACAATTAGTGTGTTCTGGCAGAAGAAGGGGGACAGGGTGCAGGTGGCTCCAGGTGGCAAGCAAAGCACGGGGAAGGTGTGAGTGTTCTGCGGTCTTGGAGGAGCCCCTCCAGCTTTGTTTCATCTGAGACAAAGGGGCCTAGAGAGGAACCTCGTTAACAACTGGTACTTCCATTATGCTCAGATATCTGTCAGTCACATTTCCTCCAGACTTCCCTCAATGGTTCTCACCCAAAATAACCAAACGTTGGTTACCTATCTTTCTCTCCTCCCATAATCTCAGTATTCTGACCGAAATGTGGATTTTAAGTATAATAACTAGGGAAGAAAGAGTAACTGGGGAGCAAGTAGGGGAAGCAAGTTGGCTTGATTAATTCATAGCACAGAAAATCTATGCATGTTAGTATTTTTAATTCCAACAAATATTTGCTGAATACTTACTAAGGACCAATTGCTAATCCCAAAGAATACTTTAGAAAACAAGACAGACAACGACCCTACCCTCTGGGGCTCACATTCCAGTGAAGGAGATAAAATAAACATATACATCATATAATGGCAGGCAGTGACAGGTGTTATGAAGGAAAATAGAGCAAGGTACAGGAAACAAGGCGAATGGTGGGAGGGGTAGATCTGGAATGGCAAGGAAGGCATCTCTGATGACATCTGAGTAAGAACCTGGGTAAAGTGGAAGTGAGCCATGTCAATAGCTACGGGAAGAAAATTCCAAAGTGAGAGGGTAGCAAGAGTAGAGTCCAAAGATGACAATGAGTTTGCCTTCTCAAGAAACTTCCAGAGAGCGAGCCAGTGTCTCTGAAAAGGTATGAGTGAAAAGGAAGACCACAGAAGAGTAACTTGGAGAAGGAGCCAGATCAAGTGAGATGTAAAAACTGTGAAAAAGACTTTGGATTTGATCTAATTCTGTTTTTAAAGATCTAATTATAGTTTTAAAGATTTTGAACTCCAGTACAAAGAATTCATTGCAGGAAGAGTGAAATTCCATAGAGAGACCAGTTTGGAGGCAACCAAAGTAAGTGAGATGAGAAAAGTTGGTGGCTTAGACTAGAGGAAGTGGGAATTTTTTTTCAGATTCTGGCTATGTTTTGGGGTCTGCCCAAAATGTATACATGAGAAGAAGAAAAATCATAGATAACTCCTAAATGGATGACATTTGAATAGTGATGCTATATAGTCAGATAGGGGAAATGTGAAGGACTAGAGTCAGAAGAAGAGAATAATTCTGGACTGAACATAAACTGAGATGTCTGTTGTACAAGCAAGCCAAGATACTGACCTGGTAGGTAGATGTAGCAACCTGAGCTCAGTAGAGAAGTCAATACTGGAAATAAAATTTCAGATACATCAGTATTTAGATATTTTTTGCTGTTGTTATTCAGTCACTAAGTCTAATTCTTTGTGACCCCGTGGACTATAGGGCATTGGGCTCCTCTGTCCTCCACTGTCCCAGAGTTTGCCCAAATTCATGGCCACTGAGCTGGTGATACTACCTAACAATCTCATCCTCTGCTGCCCACTTCTCCTTTTGTCTCCAGTCTTTCCCAGCATCAGGGTCTTTCCCAATGAGTCAGCTCTTCGCATCAGGTGGACAAAGTATTAGAGTTTCAGCTTCAGCATCAGTTCTTCCAATTAATATTCAGGGTTGATTTCCTTTTGGATTGACTGGTTTGATGCTCTTGCAGTCCAAGGGATTCTCAAGAGTCTTTCCAACACCACAGTTCAAAAGCATCAATTCTTCCATGCTCAACCTTGTTTATGGTCGAACTCTCACAACTGTACATGACTACTGGAAAAACCATAGCTTTGACTATAGGGGCCTTTGCAATCCATGGAGGAAACTTTAGATATTCAGTTCAGTTCAGTTCAGTTGCTCAGTCGTGTCTGACTCTTTGCGATCCCATGAATCACAGCACACCAGGCCTCCCTGTCCATCACCATCTCTGGAGTACACTCAGACTCACATCCATCGAGTCAGTGATGCCATCCAGCCATCTCACCCTCTGTCGTCCCCTTCCCC
The DNA here is from genome assembly GCF_023091745.1 of Budorcas taxicolor. NCBI lineage: Eukaryota > Metazoa > Chordata > Mammalia > Artiodactyla > Bovidae > Budorcas > Budorcas taxicolor. The sequence goes on along the minus strand of NC_068918.1, from coordinate 18,050,936 downwards.
TCCTACCCCCAATCCCTCCCAGCATCAGAGTCTTTTCCAATGAGTCAACTCTTCGCATGAGGTGGCCAAAGTACTGGAGTTTCAGCTTTAGCATCATTCCTTCCAAAGAAATCCCAGGGCTGATCTCCTTCAGAATGGACTGGTTGGATCTCCTTGCAGTCCAAGGGACTCTCAAGAGTCTTCTCCAACACCACAGTTCAAAAGCATCAATTCTTCAGCGCTCAGCCTTCTTCATAGTCCAACTCTCACATCCATACATGACCACAGGAAAAACCATAGCCTTGACTAGATGGACCTTAGTCGGCAAAGTAATGTCTCTGCTTTTGAATATGCTATCTAGGTTGGTCATAACTTTTCCGCCAAGGAGTAAGCATCTTTTAATTTCATGGCTGCAGTCACCATCTGCAGTGATTCTGGAGCCCAAAGAAATAAAGTCTGACACTGTTTCCACCGTTTCCCCATCTATTTCCCATGAAGTGATGGGACCAGATGCCATGATCTTCATTTTCTGAATGTTGAGCTTTAAGCCAACTTTTTCACTCTCCTCTTTCACTTTCATCAAGAGGCTTTTGAGTTCCTCTTCACTTTCTGTCATAAGGGTGGTGTCATCTGCATATCTGAGGTTATTGATATTTCTCCTGGAAATCTTGATTCCAGTTTGTGTTTCTTCCAGTCCAGCGTTTCTCATGCTGTACTCTGCATAGAAGTTAAATAAGCAGGGTGACAATATACAGCCTTGACGTACTCCTTTTCCTATTTGGAACCAGTCTGTTGTTCCATGTCCAGTTCTAACTGTTGCTTCCTGACCTGCGTACAGGTCTCTCAAGAGGCAGGTCAGATGGTCTGGCATTCCTGTCTCTTTCAGAATTTTCCACAGTTTATTGTGATCCACACAGTCAAACGCTTTGGCATAGTCCATAAAGCAGAAATAGATGTTTTTCTGGAACTCTCTTGCTTTTCCCATGATCCAGTGGATGTTGGCAACTTGATCTCTGGTTCCTCTGCCTTTTCTAAAACCAGCTTGAACATCAGATATTACCTAGATCCAAAAGATAGAATATTACATACTCAGCTATAAAAAAGAACACATTTGAGTCAGTTCTAATGAGGTGGACAAAACTGGAGCCTATTATACAGAATGAAGTAAGTCAGAAAGAAAAACACCAATACACTATATTAACACATATATATAGAATTTAGAAAGATGGTAGACCCTATATGCAAGACAGCAAAAGAGACACAGATGTAAAAAACAGACTTTTGGACTATGTGCGAGAGGCCAAGGGTGGGACAATATGAGAGAGGAGCACTGAAACATGTATATTACCATATGTAAGACAGATGACCAGTGCAAGTTCAATGCATTAAGCAGGGCACCCAAAGCTGGTGTTCTGCAACGACCCAGAGGGATGGGGTGGGGAGGGAGATGGGAGTGAAGTTCAGGATGGGGGACACATGTACACCCATGGCTGTTTCATGTCAATGTATGCCCAAACCACCACAATACTGTAAAGTAATTAGCCTTCAATTAAAATAAATGAATAATTTTTTAAGATAATGACTCAATTTTTCCATTATAATTTATTTAAGATGAAAGTAGAATTTGTCCCCTGATTTTACAGGAACTACAACTGAGGATTTTTAAGTATTGAAAATGAATGCTGAAAATAATACCAGTGTGAATCACAAATACTACACAGGCTCTGACTAATCCGCTATGGAAATGTAAGGCCCCTCAGACAGAAAGGCAGTGTGTGCTTATCTCTGACTAGATACAGTAAGTCAGGTGAGAACAGAAAATGAGGAGCTGAACTTGCCCTGAACCCCAGGGCAAAAGCAGCTGAAGATGGCTATTATCATTTATTGTGATTATGATCGTGTATTGTACCCTCATCTTGCAATTTGTGAAGGCAAACTGCTTTATAATTGATTTTACTAATCCATCACAGCCTATCTATTTATGTGCCTTCTGGTCTTTTTTATTTTCCTAATTCACATGCATTTTAGCATGTAAGCCTCTTTGATCCTCCTTAGCATACAAATCACAAAAAGAAATGCTTTATAATAAACAAGTTGAGTCATGAGTCACTTAGTAGGTAAATGGTACAAGTTTAACTTTATCAGAGAAGAGTAGAGGCCTAGGGAGATTCATTGACTTGCGTTATCAGCAAGCCAACAACAAGAAAAGAACACCTAGGGTTCAACGCAATCAATGTCCAAGCTGAGATGTTGCTCTCTTGGACTCCTCACTGTTCGTATCCCAGACCACAGCCACGCTACAAGATGAAGCAAACAATGCCCCCTGGGGATCCCAGGTGCCTCTCTCTCTGATCGTATCTAGGCAGGTTGCCTTGATCTGAGTTCCTCTATTACAAACACGTGGTATCCTCCCCTCCCTGGCAAATTCTACTGCAGATGCCTAGCGTGTGCGATTTCACCCCCTCCTTCGTAGCCTCACTCAGAACAGCACCACAGCCTATGTGTGCCTGGGGCTCTGCTCCCTAAAAGCACATGGCTTTGCAGAGGCAGGGAGACAACAAGGACTTTATACCATGATCAAAACATTATAATTATTATTTGTTCAAAAATTAATTCCTTCAGAATTCAGAAGTATTAGCCTGAGCCTGTAAGAGGGGAGACCTCCTGAGTCTTGTCCACTGCTTCCATGCTTCTGGCATGACGCCCGGCACACTGTGGGCCGTCCATAAACAGACACTGTGGCATCATGGATGCAGGCTTTCGTAGAGGTTCAAAGTACAGACTTTGGCATCAGATCTGCTGGGACAAATCTGCTTCTTACTAGCCTTGTGACCTTGGCAAATTACCTAACCTCTCCATACCTCAACACCCTGGTCTGTGAAAGCAAACAGCACCTGCCCCAGAAGATTTTTGTGAGATTCAATGATTCACTATTTAGATCAGAGTTCATGGTTCCCAGACATTCAAGTTTGCCAGAGGAAATCAGGGTCAGGAGACTCACTGAATTCACTGGCAGAGACTACAGTGAAAAATAAAACTGCCCAGCAAATAATTTTTATCATTTGGTTTTATTAGAAAAATTACATTAAAAAGCAAGTTATAGTAAGAAAAAAATTTGGTTTTTTCTTTTTTTTTTCTTTATGAGAATGAGCTTGGAAATAAAGCACAGTGAGTATTTTGATTAATGGCTGATGGAATTGAAACAGGGTAGCCTGATACATCCCATGCTACCATAGGAATAAGCCAAAATAGTATTTTTGGTTCCACTGTACATACATTTTCCTGGTTTGTGTACTTCTGTGCTGGGGAGACACAGACATATCCTTCCTCTCTGGGCTTTTATTATTATTAACTTGGTGGGGAGAGGGGAGAGTCTGGATTACAAGAAGACCATCTGAGTCACTTAGTTTAGTGACTGTGTATATCTTTTCTGGTTATTCATACTATATTACTGCCTCCATCATACTTTATTCAAATAATTTTGTTTGAACTTTTGAACTCCCAAATTTCTTCTGCTACTCTGTTTTAAAAAATTAGAAATTAGTAGGTCTGCATCTATTTATAATTTTTTCTGGTTTCTCACCAATTTAGGGGGGGTAGGGAGAGGCCTTACTTTATACCCATGTGACCATCTGATGTTTCCAGAAACCTTATAATTTAAAAATTAAATCCCAACCATTTTGAAACCAAATAGCGTAACATCTCTTCCATTTTATGCATTTGGGGTCACAAAGAGGGCCCATCAATTGATTAAACAATGATGCATATCCTTTCTACTAAATTAACAGTGGTCATGATCAGAGAATACACAGATTTTAGCAGAGCTACTTTCCAACATATCTATCAGCATTTTCCTATCACCACTAAAGAGATAGATGCTGCCCATTTAGAAGTATATAAAACTCAAATGTTTTCTAAGAAGTGTCCTTAAGATGGTGAAGTTCAAACAGGGGAGAGGAGATGTCATCCTTGGCTACATGTTAACTCCATTTTCCAGTAAAGGGCAAATTGTCTCCCACAATTAACAAATATTCTCTCAGCCCATAACATGCCTGGCTTGAATGCCAATTGCTGTGAGAGCTTTGGGTTCTCTTCTGATTATTTTCCCAATTAGTTTTCTTCAGACACCTATTACTGTAGTGGAGAAGATAAATTAGTCTAATGCAGGACACTGTAAAATGTTCAATTACTGCAAAAGATATGGCCAGTTCCCAAAGGAAGGAATTTAATCCAAACTAGATCAAAATGGAAAAGTGAATGACAGAATATGTAAATATTCTCACACACCTAAAGTTAAAGATGATTTTACAAAAAGGCTTAAACTATGAATATTTCAAAGTAGATGTACAAACACTTAGAGGCATTCAATTTGTCCATCACCTGGTGGGATTTTAACATTTAATGTGACAAAATTTCTGAGACTTAAATTTAAAGGTGAAACTAACATTTAGAATATTCCCTGTTGGTGGAAATTTTATAGGTATCAGAATTTTCCTTAAATCTCCTTATATTTTGAACTATGAATCTGCAGTACTTTTCAATTTGTCTCTATTTTTCAAAACAAAAATTATTATGGAATAAAATATATAACATTACAAATTACAGCTATTTCACATGTTCTTTCTTTTAAATATTATTTTTTAAACTGTCTACTGAGATCTGTGACTAAATATCAAATTTAAAACAATCATAGATACTGAAATAAGAGAAACACTCAAGTCTCCAAAAAGGATATGAATGATTTGTTATTTCTCAATTATATTTCTGTATATTCTTTACCTAGACATTGCTCTATTCAAAATATCAGACAAATCATTAATGCACAGATCCATATAAAAATTCTCTTTCTATAAGACTGCTTGGTTATAAAAATAATAATAATAAATAGGTTATGAAGTTGTTCATTAATCTTGAGACATTCTATGGCATAAATGGAAAAGAAGAGTCATTAGTCAAATGCCAATCTTAAGATTGAATAGCATGGGTATGTTTTCAGTTCCAAGTATCAAAGAGAATCAAAATGAAAAACGAAAGATATAGGATATTGATTTGCTAGTTACTTCTTGGCAGACTGGTTTACCAATTGTAATTCTCTCATTAACTGTATAGTAGTTTGGGTATAACCCCTGCTTTTTAGGTCTCAACTGTACAGAAAAGCAGTGTGGTGTATTGGGAAAGAGCTAAATTTTTGTAAGACACATTAGTTTTATAATGACAGGTCTGTCTCTCACAGTTGTGTGACCTTCTCAAATTACTTAACCTGTAATACAGCCCATGGTAAGAGCTGAAATTCAAAATTATAACCTTGAGTCATAATAAAAATTAAAATGTTTTAATACTGCATTTATGAAAGTAGGAGGAAAGAGAATCAGTGTCCTTAATAGGTAAAGAACATTTAAAAATCACTGAGGAATAATGATATGCTCAAAAATGGGGGGGAAATGGACAAAGCAAAGAAATAAGGCTAGTTTTTAAAAACTACATAGAGTTAAGATTCTTCCCGTTCAACAATGACCAAAGATATTTATACTTGTTGGGCTATGCTGACAATGAATATTATTTGGTTATTAAAAACATAGCCTAGAGAATATTTTTAATGACAGTGAAAAAAGTTTGATATATTAATATTGAATGAAAGAGGGGGATACCAAACTATGCAATTAAATTCCAATTTCAGAGAAAAAATTTATATCTGTACACAGTAAGAAATTAATAAGGATGCAAATCTCTGAACTGTGGAATTACACAGAATTTTAATTTGTTTTTATACCTCCTGTATGCCCTAAGTTTTCTACAATGAGTACTTATTACTTTTATAATCATACAAAGAAAATTTTCAGGTCAAGAAATAGGGAAACATCTAGACCTGCTCCTACCATTAATAAGCTAAGTGACCTAGGGGAAGTCACTTAATCTCACTGAGTCTCAGCTCTCTCATCCATGAAATAAAAAAAATTGAACTACATCGCCTCCTAAGGACACATTCACTTCTATAATTCTGTGAATCTGTAACATATTATGTGTGATATCCAAAGAAAACAAAGACTAATTGAAGTCTTATTAGCAACAAATGTTATCTTACATGCATTAAGCCTAATTGGCATTTTTAGCAAGCCAAAACTCAAGGGCTATTTCTCTCTATGAATAATATGTTTTATCTATTTATAATAACATTAAATTCCCAAAATAATCCAAGACAACATTCAGTATTTTAAAATAATGGTTGTAAGATTTGTAGGACAAAGATACCCAAAGTGGAGAGATGCTGTGTAAGATTAGAATTGAGGGGACTCTTACTACCTGATCACGACCTCTATCAGGACTCTCTCACTTCTAAAAATCCCATCAGGTTGTGTGTTGCATTTTCACTGTGGCATTTTCATAACCAATGAATCAGAAAATGCTGTTTTTCTATGATTTGGGGGATTCTTCCAGTAATGACTTTGCAGCCATAATTAAGAAATATGTTAAGCCTTCTGTCAATTAACTTAACTGATGTGAAACCCTGACTGGTCCAGAGAGCAATGGATTTCCCCAGCTGCACCTTATCAGAGAACAGCTTAGTGTGGAGGAGAGAAGTTATGCTGAAGCCAGAGCTGTGAAAACGCCAAGAAAATTAGCACAAGCTCCTAGTATGGAGTGTGAAGAGGGAAACTTGCTCAGCTACTATGTGGTTGTAACTTAAACAGAAATTACTTCACAATTTTTTATTGATGGGATGAATAGTTGCATAAAATTTTAATATGTGAAAGGTTCTCAAAAGAACTAGGCCAACAGGAGAAATGGTGGAGAGGGACTTATAAGCAAACTGGAGGGATGCTGGCTTCTGCAAAGTTATTCCTTGTATTTTCCATAATGTGGCTTCTTGAAAATACAAAAAACTCAAGCCAAAGAAAAACTGAGACAGGACACCCCCAAATTCCCCTTCTTCCCTCTATGTTCACCAGGTCTAGTCTTGTTATCTCTTTCAAATGCTCAGTTCAGTCACTCAGTTGTATCCGACTCTTTGTGACCCCATGAACCAGGTTCCCTGTCCATCTAACTCCTGCAGCTTACTTAAACTCATGTCCATCAGTCGGTGATGCCATCCAACCATCTCATCCTGTGTCGTTCCCTTCTCCTCCTGCCCTCAATCTTTCCCAGCATCAGGGTCTTTTTCAATGAGTCAGTTCTTCCCATCAGGTGGCCAAAGTATTGGAGCTTCAGCTTCAGCATCAGTCCTTCCAATGAATATTCAGGACAGATTTCCTTTAGGACTGACTGGTTTGATCTCCTTGCAGTCCAAGGGAAAGCCTGGAGTCCTGGAGAAAGGAAAGTCATGGAGAAGGGAAAAGCTGCCCACTCCAGTATTCTGGCCTGGAGAATTCCATGGAGTGTACAGTCCATGGGGTCGCAAAGAGTTGGACACGACTGAGTGACTTTCACTTTTAACTTGTAGACCAGTACTTTTCAAACTCTGATTGTTTTTCCCCAATCCACTGCAGTGAGTGCTTTTTATAATGTATAGAAAAAATAAATTACTACAAAAATTAAATGTTAAAACAAGTTTATTTTATTATTATATTCAACAGCTATAAAATCACTTTTGATTTACTATAAAGTTTCTTAACATTTAACTCTGCACATTATCATCACAGGCCAGTAAGCTCAACTCCCAGACAGGCACTTTTGAATAGAGCTGTCATTAACAATTTCCCTGTAAACACTTAGCTATTTCCACACTGCAACTGTTTATAGATTGACCCCTCTCCCTCTGTATTACACTGGGAGGTTCTGGGCAGGTATATATTGAATGAATGGATGAATGAATGAATGACACAGAAGGAGCAAAATCATTTCAGCTATCACCTATGACACTCTTCCACCACCCACAATATCCCCCATGCTCTCTTCACTTCCTTTAGAAGCCTGCAGAATAAAACACAGTAGTAGCCTCTTGGTTCCCACTTTTCCAAGATCATAAAATGCTGGAATCCTCTACTTTTATCTTTGGTTTTGGTATTTTCTAACTTGGTTTACTGCACATCTGTAAAAAATATCTATTATATCTTTTCTTAGCACCATTTGATGCTTCCCTCAGCTCTGACATTAAGTACACAAGTGTATTAGTTTCCCATTACTGCTGTCACAAATCACCATAAACCTAATGCTTTAAAACAACAAAATTTTATTATCTTACAGCTTCTGTAAGTCAGAAGTGCAACATGGTCTCACTGAGTTGAAACCATACTATTAGCAGGGCTACACTCTTTTCTAGAGGTTCTAGGGGAGAATTTGTGCTTTTTCTTATTCAGGTTGTTGGAAGAATTCAGTTCTTGAAGGTTACATGAGTGACATCCCTATTTCTTTGCTGTCAGCTTAAGGCTGTTCCCAGCTTTTAAAGGCAGCCAATTCCCTTGGCTTGTAGCCTCCTCCCACCATCTTCAAATCCAGCAATGGCGGGTAGAGTTCTTCCATGCTGCATCTTTCTAAACCTCATTCTAAAAGGCTTTCTGCTTTTAAGGGGCTGTGTGATGAAATGGGGCTAATCTGGATAATACAAGCTTCTCTTCCCATCTCCAGATTTATAACTGTGATCATACCAATAGAGATGCTTTAGTCACATAAAAGCGTTTTCACAGGTATGGTGAATAGGAGGTGGCATACTTAGGATTCTCACTCTTACTACCACAACAAGAAATCCATGAGTTCATGCTAGATTAAAAGAAAAGAAAATTTAAAATATACATCAGTAACTTTTGTTGTGTTCAGTCGCTCAGTAATGTCCACTTTTTGTGACCCCTTGGGCTGCAGCACACTAGGCTCTCCTGTCCTTCACTATCTGCCAGAGTTTGCTCAAACTCATGCACACTGAGTTGATGATGCCATCCAACCATCTCATCTTCAGTCACCCCCTTCCCTCCTGCCCTCAATCTTTTCCAGCATCAGGGTCTTTTCCAGTGAGTCAGATCATCACATCAGGTGGCCAAAGTACTGGAGCTTCAGCTTTAGCATCAGTCCTTCCAATGAATATTCAGGGTTGATTTAATTGACTGATTTGATCTCCTTTTTGTCCAAGGGACTCTCAAGAGTCTTCTCCAACACCACAGGTTGAAAGCATCGATTCTCTGGCACTCAGCCTTCTCTACGGCCCAACTCTCACAACCATACACAACTACTGGAAAAACCATAGCTTTGACTATATGGACCTTTGCTGGCAAAGTGATGTCTCTGTTTTTTAATAGGATATCTAGGTTTGTCATAGCTTTCCTTCCAAGGGGCAAGCATCTTTTTATTTCATATCAGTCATCGTCCACAGTGATGTTGGAGCCCAAGAAAATAAAGTCTGTCACTGTTTCCATTGTTTCCCCATCTATTTGCCATGAAGTGATAAGACGGGAGGCCATGATCTTAGTTTTTTGAGTGTTGAGTTTTAAGCCAGATTTTTCACTCTCCTCTGTCACCCTCATCAAGAGGCTCTTTAGTTTCTCTTCACTTTCTGCTATTAGGGTGGTGTTATCTGCATATCTGAGGTTATAGATATTTCTCCTGGCAATCTCAATTCCAGCTTGAGCTTCATCCAGCCCAGCATTTCACATCACGTACTCTGCATGTTAGTTAAGTAAGCATGGTGACAACATACAGCCTAACGTACTCCTTTCCCAACTGGGAACCAGTCTGTTGTTCCATATCCCATTCTAACTATTGCTTCTTGACCTGTTTCTCAGGAAGCAGGTAAGAAGGTCTGGTATTCCCATCTCTTTAACAATTTTCCACTGTTTGTTGTGATCCATAGAGTGAAAGGCTTTAGCATAGTCATTGAATGTAGATTTTTTCTGGAATTCTCTTACTTTTTCTATGGTCAAATGGATGTTGGCAATTTGATCTTTGGTTCCTCTGCCTTTTCTAAATCCAGCTGTACATCTGGAAGTTCTCAATTCATGTACTGTTGAAGCCTAGCTCAGAGGATTTTGAGCACTATCTTTCTAGCATGTGAAATGAGTACAATTGTGCAACAGCTTGAACATTCTTTGGCATTGCCCTCCTTTGAGATTGGAATGAAAAATGACTTTTTCCAGTCCTGTGGCCAATGCTGAGTTTTCCAAATTTGCTGGTGTACTGAGTGCAGCACTTTGAAAGCCTCATCTTGTAGCACTTGAAATAGGTCACCTGGAATCCCATCACCTCTACCAGCTTTGTTCATAGTAATGCTTCCTAGGGCCCACTCGACTTCACCCTCCAGCATGGTCTGGCTCTAGGTGAGTGACCACACCCATTGTAGTTATCTGTGTCATTCAGACTATTTTGGTATAGTTCTGTATATTCTTGCCACCTCTTCCTAATACCTTCTGCTTCTGTTATGTTCATACCGTTTCTGTCCTTTGTTGTGCCCATCTTTGCATGAAATGTTACCTTGGTCTCTTCTAGTTTTCTGTAACTTTACACCCTTGGATAAGGTCCTAATTATACAATGATTCCTAATAAGTCTCAAAGAGCCTTTATGGTAGGTGGGCATCTGTGCTGTGCTCATCTTTGTGTATCAGGTCTTTTGAACTGTTCTCCAAGTACTCTCCCAGCTCCAATGCAACCTTCAGATAGCTACCATAGTTAACTTGCCCCCTAGTCCTCTGTCGAGAATCATTTGTTTTAGATCCAAATTCAGTACTGCAAAATTCATTTACCCCCAAATCTGATTCTTCATAATTTAGGCCCACTCTTCAGCCCCATTTCTCACAATTCCCTACTACATGCCAAAACACTTGCAGACTTCTGAGCCATGCTTCTCCTTGCCCATGTTCTTCTTTCTGTGTGAGTGGAAACTGCCCCGTCCTTCTTTCAGGGAGATGTGGTCTGACTAAAATAGGATAAACTTGAAAAACACTTTGATTTGAATTTGAACTACTCACCCCCTCTACTTACTAGGCTGGAAGCTACTAGATGCCTCCTTGGCCTAGGGAATAAGATGTAATTAAAATCTGCTTTGCAAGGATGTTCTGAGGTTTTGAAATAATAACACAAAAGCATGTAACACAAGGTCATACAAGAATCACTAAACGTCAGTTCTTCTTTTGCCCTAGAGAACCTCGTTTTTCCTTCAGGCCTTAGCTCACCACATCTTCTGTCAAGTTACCCCTGACCACGTGTGTCAAGCCTTGGCTGTTCCATCGTCATGTGCGTTTAGTGTGGCATTTTAAGGATAATATCTACACTTATCTGTGCCCTATACCACATCACAATCTTCTTGAGTGTAAAAATGTCTTATGTTATCCACAGCACTTAACAAAATGGACAAATTAATCATTCCTAAAAGGCTTGGAGGGAAGGATAGATGGACAGATAGAAGGGTGGAAAATAGTAAAATAAAACACAGTACGTATTTAATAAATACAAAAATTTAAATTAAATATATCTGTTTTAAAAGTATGCCATGGTTTCCTGGTGGTTCATATGACAAAGAATCCACCTGCAATGCAGGAGACCTGGGTTCGATCCCTGGGTTGGAAAAATCCCCTGGAGGAGGGCACGGCAACCCACTCCAGTATTCTTGCCTGGAGACTCCCCATGGACAGAGGAGCCTGGCGGGCTACAGTCCATGGCATCACAAAGAGTAGGACATGACTGAGTAACTAACCACAGCACAGCACATTCTGACTGGGTCTTATTTTATCTCTTTATCTTTTTAGCTGTCCTGCTTACCAAATGGCAATGCTTTGTGTGTCTATATTTTGTCCCTGTAATGACAGTAAATTCCTCAAAGACTATCTTTTTTTAATCTTTGTTACCTTCATTCAAGCAAACTTCTGTATTCTATACATAGTAAGTGTTCAGAGTAGTCAGAAAAGATACTATGATTTTAAAAACACTAGTTATCTATGCTTTCAAGGTAGACATGAGCTGATTCTTAAGCCAATGGCATACTTATAAAGGCTGACCTAATATGATGAAAAATAGTTGGAAATTAGATAATATAAAGTGTGTTTGCTAATTGACATTAGCTAAAGGAGAAGTATAGAAGGCAATAGCACCCCACTCCAGTACTCTTGCCTGGAAAGTCCCAAGGACGGAGGAGCCTGGCAGGCTGCAGTCCATGGGGTCGCTAAGAGTCGGCCACAACTGAGCGACTTCACTTTCCCTTTTCACTTTCGTGCATTGGAGAAGGAAATGGCAACCCACTCCATGTTCTTGCCTGGAGAATCCCAAGGACGGGGGAGCCTGGTGGGCTGCCATCTATGGGGTCGCACAGAGTCGGACATGACTGGAGTGACGCAGCAGCAGCAAAGGAGAAGTAAACCTTCCAGCATCTTCAGACCGGAGACAGTTTTACAACTTGGAGGAAAGTGCCCTACAAAGTTAAGCGCTTCTATTTCCCCAGAAACTAGGATATAGGGTGCTATCTTCCTTGATGATTACTCTTCTAAGGGATGGCTCCCAAGACCTTGAGGAAGATATTGCTGGGTTATGAAATTGTAAAGAAGCTTTGGAAAAGATATACATCCCAAAGAGACAGAGAAAGAATTTACAAACACAAGTTTTCTGAAGTAAGTACTCTAAGAAAAGGGAGGTGGGGGGGGGGGGGGGGGTGGTGGGGGGGGGGGGGGGTGGTTGGTGCACAGAGTCTGGAAAAAGTGTGTCTCAAGTTCAGTCAAGCTGAGGGAAATGTTAAGCCCCGCTTGGTCAGTGGGAAGCTAAATGTGTATTTCTGGAGGGATGAGTTAGAAATGTCCCTTGAAAAACAGGCTAGGCATGGGTGAATGAATTCCTTAATGGGATCTATCCATCATGGTTTTACGTCAGCAGGTCTGTTGACATGCAAATTGAACCCAGCAAGCCCTTGGCTGAGGTAGAGGTGTGTGCCCAAGTTTTTAGGTGGAAAGGAATCCATGGGTTAAAGTGTAAATTTTTAAATCTGGCTTTATATGAACATATATGCAAAAGTGTCTATATTTCAGAAAATACTACTGCTTCAAAAAATGTTATACAGCTTTACTTTTCAACTCCTATTTTTCAGTTAAAAGACAGTGGAGGTCACAATGCCACTACATGGTCCATGTCCTAAAATCACTCCTATTCTTCTAATAACGGAGATGAGACACAAGGGAAAACTCCGAATTTTCTCCTAGGGGAGCACTGTGATCATCCTCAGGCATCCTACAGAAAAGTTTCTCAATCATAACGTACTAGGCATTTTCCCCTTTACTCTTCACATTTACTCAAAGCTCTTGAAAACAAAATTCCCTAAAACATACTCTGGGCATTAAATAAAAGTGGAAACTAATGGGAAAGAAGTTATTTGCTTCTTTTCTTCCCAGTGCACCTTCTTTTATTAATAATGTATTTGGGTATTCATTTTTCTCTTCATTCTTATTCCCATCCACTTCTTATTTTCTCCATTCTGAACATGATCAAATTTCATGACTATCAAAATGATACACTAATATATATTGTATTGTGTGTGCAAGCCTGCATATTTGGGGAGTGTTATATACTGGGCTTCCCAGCAATGCAGTGGTAAAAAACCCACCTGCCAATGCAGGAGACACAAAAGACACAGATTTGATCCCTGGGTTGGGAAGATCCCCTAGAGAAGGAAATGGCAACCTGCCCCAGTATTCTTGCCTGGAAACTTGCATGGACAGAGGAGCCCGGTGGGCTACCATCCATGGGGTTGCAAGGAGTCAGACATAACTGAGCGACTGAACACACACATATGGCTTATACTAACCAACCAATTTTATAGGGGAGTAATTCAACAATTATCTGATTACTATTTCATGACTGCTTGCCAGAGCTTGGCCAGAGCTCTTGTTAGGTCAACAGAACTTACAGATACAGCCCTATGCTCAGGTTACAATGACAGATTCAACAAATATATATGTTATACATAAAACACAGGTTCTCTAAAGGTAGAAGTGAATTCTGTTGATGAAATGAATGAATTCTACTTATGCAATTATGAGATGAATTCTGACATACAGGCTAGAAATATTTCAAGCATCTCCCAGACTATACATCAACAGACTGAACAAAAAACTATCCAAATTACTCTTTTCTCTCTCTCTACTGTCCTCTTGGCTCCTAAGGCCCATGTTCAGGCATAATCTTTAAACACTACTTTTTAGCCAGTTTTCACTGAAAAGGTCAGTTGAGGTTAGGGTCTTTACAGTAAGTCACATGCTATCAGTGGGAAATTCTGTTGTACCCATCATTTCTCAGTTAATTAAGCTGGCTATCTCCTTAGAGATCTCTCTCATGTGAAATTGGAAACTGGCTTCATGTTAGTGATTGTACAAAAATGTTCTTTAAAATGTAAAGTCTCTAATCCTTTTAGAAGGGCAAGTGTTTCCTGTCACCTTGTCTGTAGAACAAAATCTCCTTCTGAATGAAGGGTGCAGATCTGCTAAACTCCACACTCTGATTATAAATCAACTGGTACAATAACAGTACTGCAGATACAACCTCCTAAGATAATCTCTTTAGCACAGAATTGTATTCAGCAAGATGAAAATCCTAACAAGAATGTGATTTCTGTCGGTTCAGCTTTTCATACGTGCCATTTACACTCAGCTTTTTTTTTTTTCTCCCCACATTCCTACTACCAGTAGCTCAACCTAGAGAAAAATGCCTTATTATATGATCCGGGTTTATATGCATGGACCACAGTGGGTATAAAGCACATAAGGATTTCTATCTAGAGTCAAAATTGCCAGAGATTAGAGGGTATTCAAAAATAAAGGAGATAAAAGTGGTTAGAAGGCCACAGTTGGCCCTTGAGTGAGGTACACAGTCAGACTCCATCATGTCGGGAAAGAATGGGGAATCTCTGAAGAGTGCAACTTCAGAGGAGAAGCTGAAATTTTTTATTGTTGCCCCAGGGAGGTGTAATTGGGGTTAATGGGATGAAATTAAGCAAAGAAAAATTCAGGATGTGTATGAGGAAATATTTCTTAATAATGAGATCTTTTATAATATTGTCCCAATGGAAGTATTAGAAACCCTTTTGTTTGAGTCATTCAAACTTCAAGTAGAAAAATATATGGAAAAAATAGGCTGTAAAAAGACAATCGCATACCAGTCCTCAAGGGATGAATTACATAGCACAATCAGATCTTTCTCAGCTCTAATTTCCATGACTCTTTTAGTAAGTTCCTCAAAGGCTTAATTTTCAAAGTGCTTGTTCAATTGCTTCTCCTATGCACCTGCATCAGTCGCAGGTTCCAATTAACTGAGCTTGCAAATTGTTCACTGCTGTGACTGAGCGGTTTGCCAGAGAACTTTGGAAACCTGAAGTCATTTGGGATGACCTCAGTCACTATTTACGGTTGTAAGTGTAGTTGATATAAAACTTAAGATAATAAACCAAGTTCTGAAGAATGCCATCAGCAAACCGAACTAATTGCCACACTGAATTCCTTTGTCTCATTTGATTCCTCACCACATCCTTTAATTCATTAAGTTGGAATTTATTCACAATCTCCTACTATCTGCTGGTCACTGAGTAAATGCTGGAGATAAAAACTGAAAATATTAAATAAGGTTTTCTTTATTTGATTTTCCATCCTCTTTGACATGCTTTCTGGCTACAGATCGTGTCTTTTCTGCCATTTCATGCTCTGATCCCTAAGATAATATTTGATGCATGTATATTTATTGAATTAATTAAATAAATAACTAACACCCACATGTGAGATGAACACATTTGGGAGGTGGCGTGCCTCTTTTTTCATGTAGTCATTACAAAAGATAGACATATGACCCTTGAACAACATGGCTTTGAATTTCTAGGACTCACTTACAGGTGGAATTTTTTCATTAGTAAATCCACAATGCTGCACAATCCACTGTTGGTTGAATCCAGATGCTGAACCTGGATACAGAAGAACCATGAATACAAAGGGCTGATTATAAATTATACACAAATTTTCAACTGTGGGGTAGGGGAGGGTGAGGCTGGCTTAACTTCCTGCCATTGTTCAAAGGTCAACTGTATCTTTAATTAATTAAATAAATAAAATAAGCAAGCAAGCAAAGAAAGTGATGGTTTAGGTGTGTTACCCAAGATCTTCCACCTTGTTATATTCCAAAATTTCTGAACTGAAGGCCCACAATAACTAAAAGTAGGGTTGGTTGCCAGAGGCCCTCTTTTCCTCATTGTTTTACATGACAGTGAGACAGTAATGTCAGGAAAAGTTCCTTTCTCTGCTTTCAACACTGAGCATTTTAAAGTCACTGTGGTAAACCCACTGTTTTTTTTTTTTTTGGAAAAGCCAGGAAAGATTACAATTTAGAACTTAAACTACTCTGCCACTAGACCAGCTCTGCAAATTCCAAAACTCAAGAAAGCTAGTCCTCTATCCTAATGTTTGCAAGCAGATACTAAAAAAACATTTAAATGAGAAAAAGGTAACTTACAATAAAGAAAATCCAGAAGCTGAATGACAGAATTTATAGTAGATTAGCGAGGCGACATGGATTCAACCATGTTGTCGCTATTCAGTCACTAAGTCCTGTCCAGCTCTTTGAGACCCCATGGACTGCAACACGCCAGGCTTCCCTGTCCTTCATTATTTCCTGGAGTTTGTTCAAACTCATGTCCATTGAGTCAGTAATGCCATCCAACCATTTCATCCTCTGTCGCCCCCTTCTCCTTCCCTCATTCTTTCCAAGCATCAGGGTCTTTTCCAAAGAGTAAGCTCTTTGCATCAGGTGGTCATAGTATTGGAATTTGAGCTTCAGCATCAGTCCTTCCAGTGAATATTCAGGACTGATTTCCTTTAGGATTGACTGGTTTGATCTCCTTGCTGTCCAAGGGACTCTCAAGAGTTTTCTCCAGCACCACAGTTCAAAAGCATCAATTCTTCTACACTAAGCCTTCTTCGTGCTCCAATTCTCATATCTGTACATGACCACTGGAAAAACCATAGCTTTGACTAGACCAACCTTTGTTGGCAAAGTGATGTCTCTGCTTTTAAATATGCTGTCTAGGTTTGTTATAGCTATTTTTCCAAGGAGCAAGCATCTTTTAATTCCATGGCTGCAGTCACCATCCACAGTGATTTTGGAGCCCAAGAAAATAAAATTCTGGCACGGTTTCCATTGTTTCCCTATTTATTTGCCATGAAGTGATGGGACCGGATGCCATGATCTTAGTTTTTTGAATGTTGAGTTTTAAGCCAGCTTTATCACTCTCGTCTTTCACCCTCATCAAGAGGCTCCTTAGTTCCTCTTCACTTTCTGCCATTAGAGTGGTATCATCTGCATATCTGAGGTTGTTGATATTTCTTCAGGCAATCTTGATTTCAGCTTGTGATTCATCCAGCCTGGCATTTCCCATGATGTACTTTGCATGGAAGTTAAATAAGCACTATATACAGCCTTGATGTACTTCTTTCCTGATTTTGAACCAGTCCATATCTGGTTCTAACTATTGCTTCTTGTGCTGAATACAGGTTTCTCAGGAGGCAGGTAAGGTGGTCTGGTATTCCCATCTCTTTCAGAATTTTCCATGTTTGGAAAATTTGTTTGTGGTGATCCACACACTCAAAGACTTTAGCACAGTCAATGAAACAGAAGTAGTCTTTTTTTTTCCCCCCTGGAATTCCCTTGCTTTTTCTGTGATCCAATAGATGTTGGTGATTTGACCTCTGGTTCAACCATGAACTGGTGATTTTCAGGCTAATGAAAGCTTTTCCTATTTTTTCTTTCATCTTTGTTCCTTGATTCATATCATTGGTCTTCCCTCATATTGTATATTATAGAAGCATCTTATTTATTTTTGTTTCTTTGATCTGTGGTTGCAAAACATAGTTTAAAGGTTTAAAATATTTGCTCTACTTTTAACGGCTGAGTAATACTCCATTGTGTGTATGTACCACAGTTGAATCAGTTCTGATGAGATGGATGAAACTGGAGCCGATTACACAGAGTGAAGTAAGCCAGAAAGAAAAACACCAGTACAGTATACTAACACATATATATGGAATTTAGAAAGATGGCAATGATGACCCTGTATGTAAGACAGCAAAAAAGACACAGATGTGTATAACGGACTTTTGGACTCAGAGGGAGAGGGAGAGGGTGGGATGATTTGGGAGAATGGCATCCTAACATGTATACTATCGTGTAAGAATCGAATCGCCAGTCTATGTCTGACGCAGGATACAGCATGCTAGGGGTTGGTGCATGGGGATGACCCAGAGAGATGTTATGGGGAGGGAGGTGGGAGGGGGTTTCATGTTTGGGAACTCATGTAAGAATTAAAGATTTTAAAATTAAAGGAAAAAAGAAAACAAGAAAAATAAATAAATAAATAAAATAAAATATTTGCTCTACTTTTAAAATTTAATATGGCTCTCTTATTAAACTTTTCAATACTTTTATACAGGTGTTCAAAAACAATGGTCTTTATTTTTGTTTTCCCTACTTTGTATCTGTGTGTGTGTGTGTTCGCACACGCATACACGCCCTCAGTTGCATCCAACTCTTTGTGGCCCCATGGACTGTAGTCCACAAGGTTCCTCTGCCCATAGAATTTTCCAGGCAAGAATGCTGGAGTGGGATACCATTTCTTCCTCCAGGAGATCTTCCCCACCCACAGATCAAACCCTCTTACTTCTCCTGCATTGGCAGGCGGATTCTTTACCACCAGCGCCACCTGGGAAGTCCACACTTTACGTCTATATTTTTCATGAAATCAGCATGAAGAAAAATTCAGTGACATTGTTAGAACTCTATGTATTCATTTGTAATCTTTTTTAAAATTCCTTCTGCTGTCCTTTTTATTGGCAAAGAGCAACTGTGCTGCTAATAAATTGGAATTTTATATTAGAGGTTGTTTTACTCCTTACTATACTGGTTGGATCTCCTTGCAGTCCAAGGGACCCTCAAGAGCCTTCTCCAACACCACAGTTCAAACGCATCAATTCTTCGGCTCTCAGCCTTCTTCACAGCCCAACTCTCACATCCATACATGACCACAGGAAAAACCATAGCCTTGACTAGACGGACCTTAGTCAGCAATGTCTCTGCTTTTGAATATACTGTCTAGGTTGGTCATAACTTTTCTTCCAAGGAGTAAGCGTCTTTTAATTTCATGGCTGCAATCACCAAATCACTGCAAATGGTGACTGCAGCCATGAAATTAAAAGACGCTTACTCCTCGCAAGGAAAGTTATGACCAACCTAGATAGTATATTCAAAAGCAGAGACATTACTTTGCCACCTAAGGTCGGTCTAGTCAAGGCTATTGCTTTTCCATTGGTCATGTATGAATGTGAGAGTTGGGCTGTGAAGAAGGCTGAGCGCTGAAGAATTGATGCTTTTGAACTGTGGTGTTGGAGAAGACTCTTGAGAGTCCCTTGGAATGCAAGGAGATCCAACCAGTCCATTCTGAAGGAGATCAGCCCTGGGATTTCTTTGGAAGGAATGATGCTAAAGCTGAAGCTCCAGTACTTTGGCCACCTCATGCGAAGAGCTGACTCCTTGGAAAAGACTCTGATGCTGGGAGGGATCGGGGGCAGGAGGAGAAGGGGACGACAGAGGATGAGATGGCTGGATGGCATCACTGACTCGATGGATGTGAGTCTGAGTGAACTCCGGGAGTTGGTGATGGACAGGGAGGCCTGGCGTGCTGCGATTCATGGGGTCGCAAAGAGTCGGACACGACTGAGGGACTGAACTGGACTGATACTGTCTGAGCCACCAGGGAAGCCCCATTTTACTTCTTACTAGCTTTAAAATATGTATTTGAAACATCATTTATTTATCTGGCCTCTGATGTGAGCGTCCTCTCATTTTCTACATTTGTTTTTCCTGAATTTCCTTTGTTCAAAGGACTATAGATTCGTTGGGGGCGTTTAGAGACTTCATTTGCTTTGCCATTATATTACTCTGCACAATATTCCTATCACTATCATATACTGATTGCTATTGTTATCTACTGGGATGTCTGTCTTTATTTTTTCCCAAATTTCCAAGATGTGTGTACTGTGCGCAAGAGTCACAAGATACCATTTACACTTTATTCAGCTAAACACAATCAGAAATCAAACCAGATACAACTACATATAAAAGTGTACTTCATCTGTGAGAAGAGTAAATATGACAGTGTTGGGATGTTTCATTTAAGTTTTAGACCAACCTATATATGGATGCATAGCTGTAGAATTATAACAAGCTTCTCTAGGATACATGCTATGTTTTTCAAAGCAACAAGGCATGACAGGGCATAGTCATTAAAAGGTAAGCATCCCCATAAACAGCGAGCATGCTGGGGTACACAAGTGTATGCAGGATAATCCAGAAATTAGCCAATCTAATGAGGAGTGACTTGTTATCTTGGAACTATAAAATATGCCAGCACACTAAATTAAAGAGACCCAAACAGTTTTAAAACAGCATGGGTTCAAATTCAAATGTTATATGAAAGTTGACGTTTTTGAGATTACGCATAAAATAACTCAGACTCCAGTATGAGCATCAATATGTTATATATTGAATTTTTAACAAATAAGGCATTGTGGCTTTTTAAAATTCTCTTTATTAGGGGAAGATAGAAACACATCAAAGAGAACAACACCTACAGTCTCTGAGTTCTTTATTGCCGTAGGCATTCCAGATCAGTAAGTTAAATTGGTAAAGGAATATTATGGTATAATTCCAATATTTCATTTGTTGTGTTAGCAGTGTATTATATAAGCCTTGATTTTAAAAAAAAAAAAAATGTTTTGAAAGAAGACATCTTCAGGATCCATTCTAAGAGAGAAGTATCCAAATAGCCAAGTAGCTTCAGCCAACACAAATCCCCTTCCCGCCACTGCACACCAGCCTCCCTCTGACTTTCTTGTGACGGGCAGAAGCATTGCAGAAGTTACCCCCTCGGATTCCAGGATCTCCTCATCCCTATGGCAGAGGCTCACCGACTAACCGGTTTCCTGAGCCAGCCAACCTGCCAGAGAATTATGCTTAAATCACAGCTCAGATTGGCTTATTTTTCTCTCCTTGCAAAAATGTTCAGTGACTCCTTTTTGCTGCTAAATGAACTACAAATGCCTCAACCCAGAATTCAAACGTTATACAACATGCCTCCAGCCTGTCTCCCAGGCTGACCACCATCTGCTCTGTGACTCTAGCTCTGTATTCCAGTAGAGCTTAACATCGTGTAGCTTCTCACGCTTTCTAGTATTTTCTCTCCTCCAGGGTGTCATTGCTATTTTTCTTTGTTAGGAGCCTATCCTAATTTTAGACATCATGCAATTTTGGATATCATCTCCTGCAAAAACAACTTCTCTAATTTTTAAAGTCACATATTATCGGCCGCTTAACATATCACTCATGTTTGCCTTTTGTATTGTACCTTGAATCATGGCCGTTGTTTATTTGCCAGTTCCCTGGTGTTAGCCCTTCTGCTCTGGGAGAGCAGATATAGCACCTCACTCCTAGGAGACGTCTCCCACAGCAACAGCAACAGCACCCTGCAAGTGATGGCTGATCATCTATCTATACAGGTATCCAACAAAAACTCACCCAGCAGTCAATATGTGCCAAGCATGATGCCATTTACATGACAATAAAATTTCACAGGTAAGATCAAAAAATTTCCTCAGTCTCCCAACATGCTTTGAACAAAAAATATTTTTACACCATCCATTCCTAGCAGTAGTTCAGAAAATTATTCTAATTTAGTAAATACCAACCAAAGAATCTAGGCATAATGGGCTTCCCAGGTGGCACTAGAGGTAAAGAACCTGCCTGCCAATGCAGAAGATGTAAGAATCCCTCCTGGGTCAGGAAGATCCCCTGGATAAGGGCATGGCAACCCACTGCAGGATTCTTACCTGGAGAATCCCCATAGACAGAGGAGCCTGGCAGGCTGCAGTCCATAGGGCCGCACAAAGTCTTGACACACCTGAAGCAACTTAGCACACATGCACACTAACCCCTAAATAGTTATATAAGATATTAATCGAACATTTAGTATTTCAAATGATCTATGCCTGGAATGCTTATCCTTCTTTCAAAAATTCCCTTGGTTCTCTCTTTACTTTCTCCAGTGTGTGTGTGCATGCTAAGTCACTTCAGTCATGTCCAACTCTTTGCCACCCCATGGTCAGGTCTTTGCCCCAGTGACGCATTCTCAATGAGATCTGCTCTGGGAACCTTATCTAACATTGCAACACACACACACACAAACACACACATCCCTTTTCTGCTTTATTTTTCTCCCTAGAACTTAACACTATCTAACAAGTAAATATTTTATGTATTTATGTTTTATTGTCTATTTCCCACACTAGAATATAAATTCCATGAGAGCAGTTCATTCAAAGAGGATATGACTCTTCACAGAAATACTGTACCACGGTAAATTAAAACAGTGCCTTCTAAAGAGGAGATTCACAGATTTACAAGCTAAGAAGGGACAGAACACTCTTGATCCCATATATCCTCCTTAGCCCATAGAGAGGCAAGCTTAGATGACCATGGACTGGATGCACGGGCTAAAAAGGGATACCGTCCTTGAGCCATTTTATCTAATCTTGAGTGGCAGAGGGAACAGGGAACACCCATTTGACATTGTTAACAGTAAGAGTTTCCTGGGCAGAGAACGGTCTTGTTATAAATGGGCAGCTTCCACTCAGCCAGATTCCTATTACTCTACTGAAAAGAGAGGTGCTTTAGGAATATCCAAATCTGATTTTTCTCAGTCCACCCTCAGGTATGTGGGACCTTGGTGTATATAAGTGTATTCATCAACTGTGACTGCACTAAATTGTTCATTGTTTAGAAGCTGAGTGTTCATAACTATCCCCGGCAGCTGAGTCAGGTAAAGAATGATATATCCAATCCTACAAGTTCGTACTAAGAACCACTGTTTGGGACAATCTCAGAAGGTGCTTGAGGCTGCATGTCCACATCTACAATAAAAATGAGTTCTTCAAATCACCTTTGCCACCTTAAAATCTTCATTCAGTTCCCAAGATTGTATGAGATTATGTCCAATGAAATGAGGGTTATCAACATTTCTTGAAAATGAGTGAATAACTTTTCTCTGCTTTTTTCACTGCTATATCCAAGTAGTTGAACGGTTCTTGGCACACAGCTGTTGTTATCGTTCAGTCGCTAAGTTGTATCCAACTTTTTGCAGTCTCATGGACTGCAGCCTGCCAGGCTTTCTTTTCTTTCACTGTCTCCTGAAGTTTGCTCAAATGCATGTGCATTAAGTCAGTGATGTTATCTAACCATCTCACCCTCTGCCACTCCCTTCTGCTTTTGTCTTCAATCTTTCCCAGCATCAGGGTCATGTCTATTAGCCTTCTGAATGGGATAAAAGAATCAAAATCTTAAATTAGTAATTAATTCTGCATTTTTCATTATCAATCAAGTTGACTAAGGCATCATGAATTCTGGAGAAACAGAAATGAGAAGGGGGGACGTCTCCAAAAGGAGCAAAGACATACCTTCTTATCTCCACTTCATGGTCCTTCATACCTCTCTTTCTCTCCTCTCCTCTATTTTTAAATTTACAAAGCATCCACAGACATAGAGTGTACAAGCATTCCGAACTTGTAATAGTTTACGAAGTCTCCTATAACAAAATACTACAGACACGGTAGCTTAAACAACAGATTTTTATTTTCTCTTGGTTCTGGAGTTTACAAGTCCAAAATCCAGGAGTCAGGAAGCCTGGTTTCTCCTGGGGCCCCTCACCTTGGCATGCAGATGAAGATGGCACACACACATGACCTTTCCTCTGTGCACAGAGGGCTTCCCTGTAGCTCAAACAGTAAAGAATCTCCCTGCAATGCAGGAGGCCAGGGTTCAGCCCCTGGGTCAGGAAGCTCCTCTGGAGAAGGGACCGGCAATCCACTCCAGTATTCTAGCCTAGAGAATTCCATGGACAGAGAAGCCTGGCAGGCTACAGTCCGTGGGGTCACAAAGAGTCGGACATGACAGAGAGACTAACGCAAACAGTGCAGGCACAGCTCTGATGTCTCTATGTGTGCCCAAATTTCCTCTTCCTAGATGAACACTTATAGATTGGATTAGGGCCCACCCTAAGGCTTATTTTAATTTAATCACTTATTTAAAGGTCCTGTCTCCAAACACAATTACATTCTCGGGTACTGGGGGTCAGGGCTTCAACACAGAAATTTGGGGAGGACACAGGTGAGCTTATAACAAAGCTCACGGGAGAGAAAAACCCAACAGTAAATGTATACAGTTCAAAGTAAGTTATTATATAGATGGTGAATTCTAACGAAAGGTTATGATAAGTATATGAAAAATAAACATGGTGCATTTTTGGCCTGGTTGTTTGATGTTGATTGTTCTGTATTTGAGAAAACTAGGGTATGAGCTAACCTACAAGATGATACTACTTGGCAAAGAATAGGACTTGTGTGGTAGAAAAGGAAATAGATGAAAGGAATAAATGGTGAATATCCACAATGGCAGGGAAATATCTTATCTCTTCTTGCTATTCTTTGGAACTCTGCATTCAGATGCTTTTATCTTTCCTTTTCTCCTTTGTTTTTTGCTTCTCTTCTTTTCAACGCTATTTGTAAGGCCTCCCCAGACAGCCATTTTGCTTTTTTGCATGTTTTTCCCATGGGGATGGTCTTGATCCCTGTCTCCTATACAATGTCATGAACCTCCATCCATAGTTCATCAGGCACTCTATCTATCAGATCTAGTCCCTTAAATCTATTTCTCACTTCCACTGTATAATCATAAGGGATTTGATTTAGGTCATATCTTAATGGTCTAATGGTTTTCCCTACTTTCTTCAATTTAAGTCTGAACTTGGCAATAAGGAGTTTATGATCTGAGCCACAGTCAGCTCCCGGTCTTGTTTTTGCTGAGTGTATAGAGCTTCTCCATCTTTGGCTGCAAAGAATATAATCAATCTGATTTCGGTGTTGACCATCTGGTGATGTCCATGTGTAGAGTCTTCTCTTGTGTTGTTCGAAGAGGGTGTTTGCTATGACCAGTGCATTTTCTTGGCAAAACTCTATTACTCTTTGCCCTGCTTCATTCCATATTCCAAGGCCAAATTTGCCTGTTACTCCAGGTGTTTCTTGACTTCCTACTTTTGCATTCCAGTCCCCTATAATGAAAAGGACATCTTTTTGAGGTGTTAGTTCTAAAAGGTCTTGTAGGTCTTCATAGAACCGTTCAACTTCAGCTTCTTTAGAGTTACTGGTTGGGGCATAGACTTGGATTACTGTAATATTGAATGGTTTGCCTTGGAAACGAACAGAGATCATTCTGTCATTTTTGACATTGCATCCAAGTACTGCATTTCAGACTCTTTTGTTGACCATGATGGCTACTCCATTTCTTCTAAGGGGTTTCTGTCTGCAGTAGTAGATATAATGGTCATCTGAGTTAAATTCACCCATTTCAGTCCATTTTAGTTTGCTGATTCCTAGAATGTCAACGTCCACTCTTGCTATCTCTTATTTGACCACTTCCAATTTCAAATCCTGAAAGATGATGCTGTGAAAGTGCTGCAATCAATATGCCAGTAAATTTGGAAAACTCAGCAGTGGCAACGGGACTGGAAAAGGTCAGTTTTCATTCCAATCTCAAAGAAAGGCAATGCCAAAGAATGCTCAAACTACCACACAATTGCACTCATCTCACACGCTGGGAAAGTAATGCTCAAAATTCTCCAAGCCAGGCTTCAGCAGTACGTGAACTATGAATTTCCAGATGTTCAAGCTGCTTTTGGAAAAGGCAGAGGAACCAGAGATCAAATTGCCAACATCTGCTGGATCATGGAAAAAGCAAGAGAGTTCCAGAGAAACATCTATTTCTGCTTTATTGACTATGCCAAAGCCTTTGACTGTGTGGATCACAATCAACTGTGGAAAATTCTGAAAGGGATGGGAATACCAGACACCTGACCTGCCTCTTGAGAAACCTATATGCAGGTCAGGAAGCAACAGTTAGAACTGGACATGGAACAACAGACTGGTTCCAAATAGGGAAAGGAGTACATCAAGGCTGCATACTGTCACCCTGCTTATTTAACTTTTATGCAGAGTACATCATAAGAAACACTGGGCTGGAAGAAGCACAAACTGGAATCAAGATTGCCTTGAGAAATGTCAATAACCTCAGATATGCAGATGACACCACCCTTATGGCAGAAAGTGAAGAGGAACTAAAAAGCCTCTTGATGAAAGTGAAAGAGGAGAGTGAAAAAGTTGGCCTAAAGCTCAACATTCAGAAAACGAAGATCATGGCATCTGGTCCCTTCACTTCATGGCAAATAGATGGGGAAACAGTGAAAACAATGTCAGACTTTATTTTTGGGGGCTCCAAAATCACTGCAGATGGTGACTGCAGTCATGAAATTAAAGACACTTACTCCTTGGAAGGAAAGTTATGACCAACCTAGATAGCATATTCAAAAGCAGAGACATTACTTTGCCAACAAAGGTCCGTCTAGTCAAGGCTATGGTTTTTCCTGTGGTCATGTATAGATGCGAGAGTTGGACTGTGAAGAAGGCTGAGCACCGAAGAATTGATGCTTTTGAACTGTGGTGTTGGAGAAGACTCCTGAGAGTCCCTTGGACTGTTAGGAGATCCATCCAGTCCATTCTAAAGGAGATCAGTCCTGGGTGTTCTTTGGAAGGACTGATGCTAAAGCTGAAACTCCAGTACTTTGGCCACCTCATGCAAAGGGTTGACTCATTGGAAAAGACTCTGATGCTGGGAGGGATTGGGGGCAGGAGGAGAAGGGGACAACAGAGGATGAGATGGCTGGATGGCATCACTGATTCGATGGACGTGAGTGAACTCCGGGAGTTGGTGATGGACAGGGAGGCCTGGCGTGCTGCAATTCATGGGGTCGCAAAGAGTCGGACACGACTGAGTGACTGAACTGAACTGAACTGATCATTCAGTTTTCAAAATTCTATATTAGCAAAAATTTAAATTACAAAGCATTTAGGTTTGCTCAAATGCCCGAACACTTCTGACATTGTACCCCAAACTCAGTTTCAATTTTTATATATTAATCCTTAAGAGTCCAAACCAATAAAATACTTTGGTCACATAATCAAGCTTCGTAAATTCTAACACTGGCATTCTTACATCAGTGTTTCTGAAACTATGGTCTTTAGCTCCCTAGGCATCCACAGATCTATTCTCAGGAGTTGAAGAAAATAATTGTTCTTTAACTTACAGGTTTTAACATAACATTGTTAAAGACTGAGAATAAATATTTACGTATTTTATTTTCACTAACTTCTAACTGGATTATTACATTCCTTTCTACAATAAATATTTGTGACAAAAGATATTTTCATAGGGCATTACAGTTATTGTGAAAATCTTGAATATTTTTTATGTTCATCACTAATTCAAAACTACAGAAATTATCAAACCTGATGGTAGATCTTATTATTTATTGTGTTAGTGAAGGTTCACCAATATTAAATATTATGATTTTTAATATTTTGATTATTGTAATTCTGTATAATTGGTTTTCTCTGTAACTCTTCAATATTAATTTTTATGCACTTAAGAACATTATTCTGAGAAGAGGTGCATAAACTACAACAGATTGCCACAGGGGGTTATGGGATTAAAATGGTTAATCCAAGCTTTAGAAGGAGCCTGTACATTACTCAAATTTGGGAGGTAGAAGCAGAAAGAATTCCCTGTCTTATTCCTTCTTCTTGCTGTAAGAAACCTGTATTTAGGCTTTTGCTTTGACTACCAAATCATCTATTTCTGTATTTATCAGACTTCTTTGAGTAGATACCTCTGAGCTTTCCTAGACAGCTTCTTATCACTTGAAAGTTGACTGTAAATGGATTCTTTTATTTAGTTTACCCTCGAGTCAGAATAGGCAGGAAGAAATCAGGCTGAGAGGAGTAAAGCATACTAAGGAAAATTCTATCCATTAAATGGTAAATGCAAAAAAAACCCCTGTATTTATTCTCTTGATTTTTATTACTTTCAGGGGAGATTCATCATGTTCAATAAACTTATCACAAAGTTGCCTAAATGCAACTTTTTGGCACTGCCTTTAACTGAGTTCCACTAGGGATAAAATGTAAATATACAGTTTCCACTTAACCACCTCCAGATAATATTTTGAAAGGTAATGAAATAATATCTGAGCACTTCAGATGGAAGCGGCTATTTAAGTACAAGGTACGATCATTATTATTTTCATAAATATTTGGATATTCGGATTCACTGAAACATTTAATATTCTTTTCAAATGACCTGAGCAGAGAAAAATGCAATCAAAGCACGTTGCAGTGGAAATACCTGCTCCTCTGCCTTTGTCTGAGAAGTAACAGTCTCAGGGAATAGCTTGCTGAAATCCCAATGGCTTTACCCAATGAGACCCCGACCAGTCTGTTCAACAATATTTAAAGCCTCCCTTAGTGATTTCACTGCATTTACAGAGAGGCCTCACCAACCAAGAAGGAAATGTGTGTTCTGCTGTTTCTTGGCTCACTTTAGCGCCTGGTTTTATCAAGCTGCTGCACAGCACTTCTGTCCTGAAAGACGCCTGTGTGAATTGGATACCATTTCCTGGAGTCACACTGGATCCTCTTATGTCTTGCCAATTAAATTATCTTCTCCAGCCTTTATTCCTGCCAAAGAGGTTCAGGCTGAGATTAGGTCACACTCCTCTTAAGTTGTTCTTTGAAATACTGTGGAAGGCCTCCTGGAGGATATAAGCATGCACGAGCGTTAATGCCTAGTCTTCCCAGCCTCTGTGGTCGATAACTGAACTTCTCTGCAGAATTTCCTCCCTTTGTGTACCACCACCTGGATCTCTAAAAACTGAAGAGTTCTCTCTAATGTTTTAAATTAAATTATAGTGCTACCAAAAACAGGTGGTAAATGTGGGATTCGACTATCACTGTGCCAATTGAATTACAGATCAGGCATTATAGGAGCTGAAAGGGAGTTCTTAAATTGGTCCTCCTGGGGGACTCTGGGGACCAATAATTGATTCTATCTTGTGTTTTTATAAAACTGTCTCTATCCTGCTACACATCTAAAACAAAATTAAATTTCTGTGAGCCATCCAGATATTTGCTGTTTTGTGTTCTGTCTTCTGCCCTTTGCCTCAACTTTTTCTTTTCCCATCAGAATGTTTTATAAGACATGACTAAGATAACAGGTGTTTATTTTAAAGAAAACATCAGGGTATAATAATGGGCTTTTAGTTGATTGCATGTTATCACCAAGGTACTAGCTTTCCATAAAGAGCCAGCTGAAGCCCCAAGCTCTAGGTTTGCAGGAAAAGGAGAGCATTCTCCGAAGCACTTGTTTTCAAGTGCCTCTTACAACTGTTGAGGCTGTTGAGATGAATTTTACTTTTCTTGCCCAAAATGTGAAGAAGAGGACCCAAGGTTGCCCTGTAAGAGTAAACTCAAAAACAAGATGTTCTGGGGGGGAGTGATGTGCTTGGTTCCACACTCAAACACACCTTCTGAAACCTAATCAGTCTTAGCCATTTGTCCCTCCTTGCACATCCCCTCCTCTGCCAACTAACAAAATTAGTCGTGTATTGTAGATGTGCCTATATTACTTTCCATTTCTGCTGAAATAGTCTTTTGTACCCTTAGCTCTCCATACCCTTCCCCGCCGCAGGTGACCTTAATGAGAACCGAAGACCGTAGACCACTTTGCTTCAAAGTTTGCTTACAAAAATTCTGGCAAGGGAGAATATTATTATATGGACAAGAGAGACTCTGGATTACATGCTTTTCCAGAATTGTCTTTATCGAGTGCTCTCCATCCAGAGAGTGATTTTAATATAGGTTACAGAATAAAGGGTTTAAAAGTTTCAGGTAAAGTATCAAAAAACAGAGATAACTCAAAAGCCTTCTTCATCTTTGACTGTTTTCCTTTGATGTGTCTTTTTTAAATATGGGATACACTTTGTGTTCCACATGTCTCAAACTCCTTCAAGCCAACTTCCTATGTTAACTCCAGGTGTTGAGGGAGAAGGAAAAGGAGGAACACTGTTCACTTTCCTGTTTGGGGGCACTGCTGTTCCAAAACACTTCTCAACATAAAATAGATTTTTGCTGTGCCATTCCACAGGGTCGTATCCACCAAAGAAATACTCAGGGTGAGAAGGTAACAGCGTGCTTTTGCTTTCATGCTTAAGAACATTGTAATATTCAAATTTTTGAATTTTGAATATATTCAATGTTTTGTTGTACTTCTAAATATTGAAGACGGGGTAAGTGAGATGTTAAATGTGCAAAGATGCTTCCTTTTTCCCCTTGACAGTCCCTCTGCACACATCTCCTGCACACACACATTGCTTAAGAAAGATTCTGCAACAGTGTTCTTCCCACCCATTTCTTCTGAAGCCCCATCTTTCTCCTATGTGTTCCCTTTCCTTGCTTCCTTCATCTCTTCTCTATATTCTGTCATTCTAGCCAACCAGGCAACTTTACAAAATGTTTCCCTATGTAAGTCCCAAGGGTTTATTTGCTAGTTTTATTTATTCTAGGAAAAAATATAAAGTGAAACCTCAGCTATGTTCAGAAATATATGAAAGAGAGATTGCCAAAGACTAGTAGAACTAAGTACTGATGTCATTCTATAGATTTGAAATTCATATTCTTATAGAAATCCTACATGTTTTGTTTTTTCAAATTCCTAACTGGTCCCTGCCTCCTCTAACCTCAGCTCCCACCACACACAGGCTCAAGAAGTTCTGTGAGTGCGAGTGTGCTAAGCTGCTTTAGTCCTGTCCGACTCTTTGCGACCCTACGGACTGTGGCCCACCAGGCTCCTCTGTCCATGGGATTCTCCAGGCAAGAGTACTGGAGTGGGTTGCCAGGTCCTCCTGGAAGGGATCTTCCCGACCCAGGGATCAAACCACACCTCCTTTGTCTCCTGCATTGGCAGGTGAGTTCTTTATCACTCGTGCAACCTAGAAAGCCCCAGGAAGTTCTAACCCCACCGATTTTCTGTCTGGTGCCCCA
The DNA here is from genome assembly GCF_023091745.1 of Budorcas taxicolor. Taxonomy (NCBI): domain Eukaryota; kingdom Metazoa; phylum Chordata; class Mammalia; order Artiodactyla; family Bovidae; genus Budorcas; species Budorcas taxicolor. The sequence goes on along the minus strand of NC_068918.1, from coordinate 18,019,995 downwards.
GTAAATAATGCCAGACTTTCTCCTACCTCGGGGCCTTTGCACATGCTGAGCCCTATACCTAGAAAATATCAGATTTTCAATTGTCTGGTTCCTTGTAAGGTCTTGGTTCAAAAGGTATCATTTCAGGAAAGTCTTTAATGACACCTAACTTAAATCCAATTCTTCTTGCTCTTATAGTCAACCTGCCCACTTGAGTTTTCCCATATTTATCACTATCCGAAATATCATGTCTACTTATATTTTTAATTGAAGTATAATTTAAATAAAATAAAATGGACATATTTCATGCACTCTTTTCAGTCAGTTTCTGTTAGCCCACCACCAGAAGCAACTGCCGCTCTAACTTGCTTCAGTACACTTTAGTTTGCCAGGGTCACTGCTGCTAAGTCGCCTCAGTCGTGTCCGACTCTGTCCGACCCCATAGACGGCAGCCCACCAGGCTCCGCCGTCCCTGGGATTCTCCAGGCATGAACACTGGAGTGGGCTGCCATTTCCTTCTCCAATGCATGAAAATGAAAAGTGAAAGTGAAGCCACTCAGTCGTGTCCGACTCTTCGTGACCCCATGGACTGTAGCCTACCAGGCTCCTACGTCCATGGGATTTTCCAGGCAAGAGTACTGGAGCCAGGGTTACTACTGTGATATAAATAGACTCAAAGAACATGTTTGTTCATATTTGCCTTCTTTTATCCAGCATAATGTCCTGTGAGTATTGGTAAACTATTTTTCAAGGACTTTTATCCTTTTATCTAAGTTGTCAAATTTATCAGCATAATAACCTCTCATTAGTCTTTCAATAAAAGCATGAACTATATTGACGTTTCCTCTGTCATTTGTGATGAAGGCAAGAAAAATCTTTATTTTCCTGTTTTGGTTCATTTTTTAGGGGTTTTTCAATTTTATACATAATAACTTTAATAATCTTCCCAGCAATATTTGTCTTTGATTTTCTCTATTTTTGTGACGTTTTCTGTTGCACTGACTGTCATTTTTATCTATACTATTTCTTCTGTTTTCTTTGGGCTTATTGCTCTTCTTTTTGAAAAAATATTATAGTGAAAATCTAAACTATTGACCTTAACCCTCTCTTCTTGAGAGCTATAAAATTTCCCTGAATTATAGCTGCAGTTGCATCTCATAAACTTTAATATTCTGTGATCTCATCAACATTAAAATGCTATCTAGTTTACCTTGTGATTTCTTCTCTTACTCATGGGCTATTTGGAAGTGTAGTGCTTAATTTCTAAAGATTTATTAATTCTCTAGCTATCTTATTCTTATTAACTTATGATTTAATTATATTGTGGTCAGAGAACATACTCTGGATGATTTCCAGATAAGGGTTCAATTTTACTGCTTGGATGTGTCAATCTATTGTCTTTTAAAATATGAAAGAAAAAACATTACATATTTATCTACATTTTTAACATTCCCAGTGCTCTTTTTTCTTAATGTATTACATATCCTACTATAATTTCTCATCAAGCCTAAGAACTTCCGTTAATATTTTTAATAGTGAAGGTCTGTTGCAACAATTTTACTCAGAATTTATTGCCTTCCTTATTAGAAAAAAAGTTTTCCCTGGGTATAGAATTCTGGGTTGACAAACTGTGGGGTTTGTGGATTCTTTCAATACTTTAAAAATGACATTCTATTGTCTTCTAGCCTCCATTTTCTGATGAAAAGCCATGAATTTTTCTTAGCATTTTCACCCTGGCATCTTTTAAGATTTCCTCTTTATCTTTAGTTTTCAGCAGTTTGACTATAATGTTCCAAAGCACTTCTCAAAGCCAGATTTCACTTTCATTGCATTTTTAATATTTGATACATATTGAAATTATTTGATTTGTGAGTTTTTTAAATCAAATTTATAAATACTTTAGCCAATGGTTCTTTAACTTTTCAGTTTCATTCCTCATATCTTCTCTCAGACTCCAATAATGATAGATTTATAAATACTTTATATTTGATACATATTGAAATTATTTGATTTGTGAGTTTTTTTAATCAAATTTATAAATACTTTAGCCAATGGTTCTTTAACTTTTCAGTTTCATTCCTCATATCTTCTCTCAGACTCCAATAATGATAGATTTATAAATACTTTAGCCAATGGTTCTTTAACTTTTCAGTTTCATTCCTCATATCTTCTCTCAGACTCCAATAATGATAGATTTATACTCATCCAAGCATCACTGAATCACTCTGTTTTCCATTTTATTCTCTCTGTACTTCAACTGGATGGTATATATAACGTTCTATCTACAAGTTTTTTTTTTTTTTTTGAATTTTAAAATCTTTAATTCTTACATGTGTTCCCAAACATGAACCCCCCTCCCACCTCCCTCCCCATAACATCTCTGTGGGTCATCCCCATGCACCAGCCCCAAGCATGCTGTATCGTGCGTCAGACATAGACTGGCAATTGAATTCTTACATGATAGTATACATGATAGAATGCCATTCTCCCAAATCATCCCACCCTCTCCCTCTCCTTCTGAGTCCAAAAGTCCGTTATACACAGCTGTGTCTTTTTTCCTGTCTTGCATACAGGGTCGTCATTGCCATCTTTCTAAATTCCATATATATGTGTTAGTATACTGTATTGGTGTTTTTCTTTCTGGCTTACTTCACTCTGTATAATTGGCTCCAGTTTCATCCATCTCATCAGAACTGAATCAAATGAATTCTTTTTAACGGCTGAGTAATACTCCATTGTGTATATGTACCACAGCTTTCTTATCCATTCATCTGCTGATGGACATCTAGGTTGTTTCCATGTCCTGGCTATTATAAACAGTGCTGCGATGAACATTGCGGTACATGTGTCTCTTTCAATTCTGGTTTCCTCGGTGTGTATGCCCAGCAGTGGGATTGCTGGGTCATAAGGGAGTTCTATTTGCAATTTTTTAAGGAATCTCCACACTGTTCTCCATAGTGGCTGTACTAGTTTGCATTCCCACCAACAGTGTAGGAGGGTTCCCTTTTCTCCACACCCTCTCCAGCATTTATTGCTTGCAGATTTTTGGATAGCAGCCATTCTGACTGGTGTGAAGTGGTACCTCATTGTGGTTTTGATTTGCATTTCTCTAATAATGAGTGATGTTGACATGATCCTCTACATGGAAAACCCTAAAGACTCCACCAGAAAATTACTAGAGCTCATCAATGAATATAGTAAAGTTGCAGGATATAAAATCAACACACAGAAATCCCTTGCATTCCTATACACTAATAATGAGAAAGTAGAAAAAGAAATTAAGGAAACAATTCCATTCACCATTGCAACGAAAAGAATACAATACTTAGGAATATATCTACCCAAAGAAACTAAAGACCTATATATAGAAAACTATAAAACACTGATGAAAGAAATCAAAGAGGACACTAATAGATGGAGAAATATACCATGTTCATGGATTGGAAGAATCAATATAGTGAAAATGAGTATACTACCCAAAGCAATTTACAAATTCAATGCAATCCCTATCAAGCTACCAGCCATATTTTTCACAGAACTAGAACAAATAATTTCAAGATTTGTATGGAAATACAAAAAAACCTCGAATTGCCAAAGCAATCTTGAGAAAGAAGAATGGAACTGGAGGAATCAACTTGCCTGACTTCAGGCTCTACTACAAAGCCACAGTCATCAAAACAGTATGGTACTGGCACAAAGACAGAAATATAGATCAATGGAACAAAATAGAAAGCCCAGAGATAAATCCACACACCTATGGACACCTTATCTTTGACAAAGGAGGCAAGAATATACAATGGAGTAAAGACAATCTCTTTAACAAGTGGTGCTGGGAAAACTGGTCAACCACTTGTAAAAGAATGAAACTAGAATACTTTCTAACACCGCACACAAAAATAAACTCAAAATGGATTAAAGGTCTAAATGTAAGACCAGAAACTATAAAACTCCTAGAGGAGAACATAGGCAAAACACTCTCTGACATAAATCACAGCAGGATCCTCTATGATCCACCTCCCAGAATTCTGGAAATAAAAGAAAAAATAAACAAATGGGATCTAATTAAAATTAAAAGCTTCTGCACAACAAAGGAAAATATAAGCAAGGTGAAAAGACAGCCTTCTGAATGGGAGAAAATAATAGCAAATGAAGCAACTGACAAACAACTAATCTCAAAAATATACAAGCAACTTATGCAGCTCAATTCCAGAAAAATAAATGACCCAATCAAAAAATGGGCCAAAGAACTAAATAGACATTTCTCCAAAGAAGACATACGGATGGCTAACAAACACATGAAAAGATGCTCTATCTACAAGTTTAATGATCCTTTCTTCTGTTATATATAGTAGGTTTGATCTCATCCAATAAATATTTGATTTCAGATATTGTGTTTTTTGGCTATAAAGTTTCTATTTGGTTCTTTTTGTAAATCTCTTCTGAAATTCTCCCATCTCTTCATCTATTATAACAGTCTTTCTCTATAGTCTTTAACATATTACTAATAGCTTTAATTTTTTTTTACAAAATTTCAAAATCTTCAGTTCAGTTCAGTCGCTCAGTCGTGTCCAACTCTTTGCAACCCCATGAATCGCAGCACACCAGGCCTCCCTGTCCATCACCAACTCCCAGAGTTCACTCAAACTCACATCCATCGAGGTGGTGATGCCATCCAGCCATCTCATCCTCTGTCGTCCCCTTCTCCTCCTGGCCCCCAACGCTCCTCCCCCCAAGCATCAGAGTTTTTTCCAATGAGTCAACTCTTCGCATGAGGTGGCCAAAGTACTGGAGTTTCACTTCAGCATCATTCCTTTCAAAGAACACCCAGGGCCGATCTCCTTCAGAATGGACTGGTTGGATCTCCTTGCAGTCCAAGGGACTCTCAAGAGTCTTCTCCAACACCACAGTTCAAAAGCATCAATTTGGCACTCAGCTTTCTTCACAGTCCAACTCTCACATCCATACATGACTACTGGAAAAACCATAGCCTTGACTAGATGGACCTTTGTTGGCAAAGTAATGTCTCTGCTTTTGAATATGCTATCTAGGTTGGTCATAACTTTCCTTGCAAGGAGTAAGCGTCTTTTAATTTCATGGCTGCAGTCACCATCTGCAGTGATTTTGGAGCCCAAAAAAATGAAGTCTGACACTGTTTCCACTGTTTCCCCATCTATTTCCCATGAAGTGATGGGACCAGATGCCATGATCTTCATAAATCTTGGTCATATGCTATTTAATTTCTATTTTCTTCTTTCTCATATTTTCCTACTTCTTCAAAAGCCTAATAATTCCTTATGTATGCTAGACATTGTAAGTAATATGCATAGCTTCTTAAGATTTTGTTCCTTTCTCCTGAAGATTCAGTTCTTTCCTACCAGGGAGTTAAATGTCTGGCAGAGTATTTTAAATTTGTAGAAGTTTGATTCTATGAGTGGGACTAGGTTGGTTTGTCTCCTAATTCAAAGAAATCACTTCATCCTAGACATAACATTTACTATTTAATTATTACTTTGTGTGGAAAGTAAGTATTTCCCAAACCCTTTTATTAGGTTGGTGCAAAAGTAATTGTGGTTTTATATTGTTGAACTTTGCCATTTGATATTGGAATACATTCTTAAATAAACATGGTTATGTTACACATCACTTTAATGTACATTTCTCACTTTATGTTACTTTGCTAATGACTTATTACTTGCTGCTTATTTTATATTTAGACCATATAAATGATGTTAGACAAAAAGCAAATTCAAGCGATTGTTTTATTCATGTTCAAAGTGGGTCGTAAAGCAGTGGAGACAACTTGCAACGTCAACAATGCATTTGGCCCAGGAACTACTAACAAACAGTGCAGTGGTCATTCAAGCAGTTTTGGAGAGCCTTGAAGATGAGGAGCACAGTGGTCAGCCATCAGAGAGCAATCACTGAAGCTGATTCTCTTAAAACTACCCGAGAAGTTGCCAAAGAACTCAGTGTCAACCATTCTATGGTCATTCAGCATTTGAAGCAAACTGTAAAGGTGAGAAAGCTTGATAAGTTGGTGCCTCATGAACTGACCGAACATCAAAAAAATCAACATTCTGAAGAGTCATCTTCTCTTATTCTGTGCAACAACAATGAACCATCTCTCCATTTGATTGTGACATGTGATGAAAAGTGGATTTTATATGACAACCAGTGATGACCAGCTCAGTGGTTGAACTGAGAAGTTCCAAAGCACTTCTCAAAGCCAGACTTGCACCAAGAAAAGGTCATGTCACTGTTTGGTGGTCTGCTGCCCATCTGACCCGCTACAGCTTTCAGAATCCCAGTGAGACCATTACATCTGAGAAGTATGCTCAGCAAATCAATGAGATGCACAGAAAACTACAGCTTGCAGCTGGCATTGGTCAGCAGAATGGACCTAACTGTTCTCTCTGATAACTGCAAGTCACACAACCAACACTTCAAAAGGTGAACTAATTGGTCTACAAAGTGTTGCTTCATCCGCCATATTCACCTGACCTCTCTCCAACCAGCTACCACTTCTCCAAGCATCTCGACAATTTTGTGCAGGGGAAAATGCTTCCCCAACCAGAAGGAGCCAGAAAATGCTTTCCAATGGAACCTTGAACCATGGATTTTCATGCTACAGGAATAAACTTATTTCTCATTGGCAAAATTGTGTTGACTGTAATGGTTCCTATTTTGATTAATAAAGATGCATGCTTGACCCTAGATATAATGATTTAAAATTCACAGTCTAAAACTTTTGTACCAACTTAAATAGCTTGGCTGGAATTGAACTCCAAATTTTCTTACCTCTGCATGTGAAATCTTATCTCAGTCCATTTAGCTTTCCAGCTATTGTTTTCTCTGGAACATTGTATGCAGCATATATGAAGGAAAAGGGCTAGTTATGGATTTAAAAGACATGTAGATTTTGGTATCTTTCACTGCTTCTCTCTCCTTTCTGACACTCTGGAGATCCTAAACCCATCGTCTGATCCCTGAGGCAAATAAGGCTGTGGTTTTCTGCTTCAGTTTTAGCTTTTCCACACTGTTCTTGCCCATTTTCTTATTGGACCGTTCATATTTTACTTTTGTTCTTGTCTGGCTTTTCCAACTAAACATATAATCTCTGGAAGAACATATTCCCTTTCACTACTGTATTTCAGCACATGATGCTATGTATAACACCTAGTAGATTTTCAAGAAATAATTACCTATCAATGGTTTACATTATACCATATGACAAATGCTTTATATTAGTTAAAATCATAATCACATTCATCTGTGCAATACTATTAAAAGTAAAACAAACAGAACATTTGTGTTCCCATTCCACAGGTAACCAAAAGTCCAAAACATTTAAAGTAAAATGCTAATCATTTAGATTCAAGAGGATGTCTAAAAAAAACTGAGTATGTTTATTTATATTATTTTTAGATGTGTGAAGTATTGAATACAACAGGCCAGGATAGAATTAATTCTTTATTAAGGTTCTGTATCCAATCTTATTGCAAAGGAAAGCACAGACAAAGTCAACACTTTTGTCAGTGTGGAGACATAATAAATTTTCCCTCTGAGAATGCTGAACAGCCATCTCAGCTAAGTTCTTTCCTATCCATCAAGACATCAGTCTAACCTGTCATCTGAGCAGCACTCACTCACCGTTCTATGAAACATCCTTCCATCTTAGCCATCTGAGAGCCTAGACTCCTAACCTTCACTATCAGAACAATAACAAATCAGCCCATCCTGATCCAACAGGGCTTCTTAAAAAAAAAAAAAAAAAAGGCAATATCATAAAACCTTCACACACAACAGTTTTGAGTTAACTACAAACTGATTTCAATCACATACTCCTTCTCAGTCCCTTTCCACATATAGGAATTGTCTAATTACTCATAATTCAAATTTTTCCTACCTAGGGTTAAAAAAAACCTTCTGTTTGATTTTCTCCACCTTATTTGCATTATTTCAATAACTGGTATGGTATACGAATTACAAATGTATACCCAGTCCTTTACTGGGTTATACTCCTTTCAGAGACAGAAATATTAAATGTTATTTAAATATCCATGTAATAGCGTCACACTTACAAAGATGTTTTGAGTTACCAAAATCACTGGAATCCACTCACTCCTCAGGAAATATTTCATTCTGGTCATAACATCACCTTTTTCTTCTCATGCAAAATGAACAATCCATAGTCATATGTTGTTTCTTTCTTTAAGCCACAGTTTCTAAATTGAGTGTCTAGCATTTATAATCAACTGCTTCATTTAATTCAGGTCGATTTTAAATGCTAGGCATTCATTTGGTGGGTTGTGAGCAGCCTGTGGTTTTGTTAGATCTACAGCATAAAGAAACAATTTTTCTTATCCTGATCCTATAGCTGTCTGGGAAAGGTGACACATGGTGAAACATAATGATAAGAAAGGCTACAGCTGCCCGAGGCAGTCAGTTACCAAAGCCAGATGATTAAACCATGCTGTAGCAAAGAAAAACAAAACTCTCCAGACATGAACTCACGTATGCTACATGTGGTTTTGTCCCTCTAAACCCCACCTCTGCTTCTACAGCTCCTCCCATTATATTAATAAAGAGTTCAGAAAGGCAGGAATGATTATTTTTTAAATGTATGTTTCCTGAGGAACTCTTTTCTTCATCTGTTGGGTGGAAATATGACCTAGATTAACTTCAAAATATTACAAAAGGGCTTAGAATTTCCCACATTGCCCCATGAGGAAGAGTGTTTTCCCTCTTTCAAGCCACATGCCTAAAAGACACACTCATTTTATTGATTCTTCTTACTTATTATTCTAACTCAGGCACATTAAACAGTGAAGGAACTGAAATTATACTGAAGATGTTGAGATTGCTAGATTAATTAGAAGTGATTGCTGGGTTTACCTGGCAACTTTAGGACCTATTTGCTTATTTAAAAGAATCAGTTCAATTCAGTCGCTCAGTCATGTCAGACTCTTTGCAACCCCATGGACTGCAGCACACCAGGCTTCCCTGTCCATGGCCATTTAAAAAGAATGGACACACGTACACGTATGGCTGAGCTCCTTCGCTGCTCACCTGAAACTATCACAACACTGTTCATCGGCTACGTGCGAGCGTGCTAAGTTGCTTCAGTCGTTGCCCGATTAAGTTGACCTATTCTTTGCAACCCTATGGACTGTAGCCCACCAGGCCCCTCTGTCCATAGGATTCTCCAGGCAAGAATATTGGAGTGGGTTGCCAGGCCCTCCTCCAGGGGATCTTCCGGACCCAGGACTGAACCCGCGTCTCCTGAACTGCAGGTGGATTCTTCACCACTGAGTCACTGGGGAGGCCCCCTCAGCTATACCCAAATACAAAATAAAAAGTTCAAAAGAAAAAAAAGCAAACCTTTAATTCTAAACCTAAGGTGAACCTTTCACAGTTTGGGGAGGCATTTTAGGTCCCTGGAGCACACTCTAAGTAAATGACACTCGTGTTTTGCATTAAGGAGTGGGGAAGGCGGAGTGATGGTAAATGGACCTCACCTTCTTCTGGAAATTCAGAAGTTAATTCCTTTGCTTTATTATCTTCAACCTGGCTGAAGGCAGGTCGCAGCCCTCTCTAGAGACTGAATCTGTCAGCGCTTCAAGAGCTCCCTCACAGGAGAGCAGTCACATTCAACAGGGGTGAGAGAAAACAGAGTATATACTTGCTTTCCCGGGAGAAGAGGAGAACATTAACAAACTAACGTGCTCCTTTAGACACATGAAAACATCAAGTTTAAAGGTTAAAATGCCTGCCTCTACCTTGCGGTAAGATGCTGGTATAGTCTGTACCTAGGGCAACCTCCGCCCTCCTCCCCCGGGCTCACTCCAGCTTCTCTCCTGCCAGACATTCTTTCCCTTGGGGATTTCCTGCTTCCTGCTTATTCGTCTCCTTTCACAGGCTCAAACTCATTTTAGTCTTTCTGAGAAGAGGTGATAAAATTTCACTAATCTCTTAGCAAAATTCTAGCTGGGTCTCTATGAACAGTGTGCTGATAAACACCTTAAAATCCCATCCCATTTTCCTACAGAATTGGACCTCCTGAAGTGAGGGCTGTAGCTTTCAATTTTCCAAGAGACAATATCTTTTATTTTAACTGACTCTGCATGTCATCCATTTCAAGATTTCATTGTGCAACTTACACATTTTAATTTCCTTTCTTTTCTCCATTCTATTTCCCGCTCCCCTCCCCGCCCTTTTTTTTTTTACTGCCTAAAATCTGCCTTCACTTGTTAACCACTCTGATTCATTATTTCACCTCTTTTCATCTGTTTTAAGTCCACCAGAGGCTACTTAAAAGACTCCAGCAGACTGGTACTGATTGGTACTCTCTCATGAGGCCAGTGATTCTTGTTTTCTAGCTAATGCCCTCATACACTGTGTCATGCCTATGACTAAAATGATGCCAAAAATAAAAATCTTATTCACAGTTGTTCTTCTTTTGACACATTAGGAGAACCACTGAGTTTTGAAGAAAACAGAACAAAAGGAAATCTAAGTATGGCACTCCTCACCATTCGTTAACAGGCACTGGTTATTCTGAAAGACTGGGCTTCAAGGATCATATATAATATGATGGTATTTAACATTTTTAAAAATTGTGGTTTTATATGTATATTTTAGATACATTTTATGAGATAGATACAATAGGGTAGACAAGATTATGTTAACAGAGATTAATGGCAGAATTAAGAGTAATTCCTATTTTTCTTTTTCTAGTTTCATTTAGTGAGCATAGTTTAATTTTGAACTTAATGAAACAAATTTAAATTTTAAAAAGAAGGGTTTATCTCCTAAAGTAAGGCCCAAACAAAGACTGAGGGGATGACTTCTAAGCTGATTTTTTAAGAAATAAGAAGATTCTCAAGTTGAATACAATAATTCCCTTTCATCTAGAAGGAAGAATAGGGTCAAGGGGCTATCAGAGGTTGGGAGAGCTGTGAGAGAGAATGGCGTTTATGAATAACTGCAAGTTTGGTATGGCTAGAACATATAGAGTTTTCTATAAAGGAAATCAAGCTGGTGTGACAGGCAGGAGGCAAATCTTAAAATACAATATATGCCAGGTGAAAGAGTTTGAATTTTGTCCTGAAGGTATACGAACAGGTTTTTTAGAGCAGACTGTATGATACAACTGCATTTGTAAAAAGATCACTCTGTCCACACTGTGGAAAATGAATTGGCAACCTATTACAGTAAACTCTGCAAGAAATGGCAAAGTCCCAGACTAAAGCAGTGGCAATGTGCTTGGGAAAAAAAGAACCACGTTTATAGATCCTTAGTAAGTAGAAACTCAGGACTTAGTAGAGTGGAAGTAAGGATGCAGGTGTCAGTGATAAAGTCTGAAATTCAGGCTAATGCAACAGTAACAGTGCTATTCGCTGAGACAGGGTGCAAGAGAGGAGGGCCAGAGCTGAAGGCAAAGAGGACTCAGTGCTGAACAAGATGCGTCTGCGATACCCCAGCTTATCCAAGTGTTGATGTCCATGGGCTGCTACACAGTAGAGTCTGGCATCCTGGATGGAGGTCAGGCAGCAGATACAAATTTGGAATCTTATTCCTGTACGCAGCCACTTTTATGAAGGATTATTCTATACTTGCTTCTTCATAGGATTTTCATTTCACAACCCAATCAGGCTTTATATAATACTGCTCTCATTAAAATTATATTCTAAGTCCATAAACAATACTTATTCTGAAAGCGAAAACAGAAGTATGTGAAATGAGAAGCAAAGAAGATCCAGGAAGCAACTTTGGAATCATAATTACTCAATGTTTTGTTAAAAAGAACCCAAAAAGAATATTGAAAAGTATCAACAGATGGAAGAAAGGTCAAAAGAGACCCTTATCATTAAGGTGAAGGGATGTGAGATTTTCAAGACATTGAGCATTTTTCAGTGGTGTTGGAACTGAAACCAAGCCGAGTAATCAAAATTTGTCCATGACAAATATTAAATATTGTCCACAGAGTTAGCATCCTGAAATCTATGATTTCATCTTAGTGAGAAGAGTTTTACAACAGAGAAGATGGAAGTCTGATTTCTCTGGGTTGTGGGATGAAAGACATGAAGAACTAGTGTAGAAAATTTCTTCAAAATTCTGGTTGCAAATGGGACGGAGAGATAGAAAGACAGACAGACATAGGTCAGTGAAGGGCATTTTACAATTTCAGGGGCTTTTTCCTTAGAGGATAAAGAACAGTAGGGTGAGAACATTTAAGGGTAGAGGTGGAGGTAAAAGGAGATGATAAAGAAAGGAAACAGGGGATGTAGCATCTAAACCGCAGCGAAGGGATGAATTACGGCTCAGAGGATGATGACACCCCCCTTAGAAATGGGATTACGGGCTTTCAGGGTGGGTAGGGATGGAGGTAAATTTGAATCTGGAAGAAATCCTGTGGAAATTTTCTCAAGGTAGGCTACCAGGATCAAATTACAACTTATTGTCAGTTTCACCAAGTGGAATCAGACCTAGCAATTTCTGCCTAGATCATTAGTGCCAAAATAACCCAGGTTAACCACACAATTAACTATAGAAATGGAATAAAAAGGACCTGTTCGTACATCTGATGAAATTACTCTGGAACAATAATAGAGCAGAATTAGAGGTATTGAGAGTGCCAAGGAAGGTGCAATTTGAAACAGACAGTGAAGATAAAAAGGCAACCTTGAGAAAGTGACATTTGAACAAAACTTGAAAGAGGTACAGAGAGAATATCCAAAGCTTAAAGGCTACTTTTCGCCTATTTATTCAAGAAATAGCAAAAAAAAAAAAAAAAAAATTAATGGTGCTAAGGGAATAGTAAGCAAAGGGAAGAAGAGGAAAGGGTGAGGTCAGAGAGGTAATACCAGACAGATTATGTTACATTTGGGCCCCACTGTAACAACTCCGGCCTTTACTCTGAGCAAACTGGAGAGCCAGGGAGGGTTTTGTTCAAAGAAGGTTCATGATCTGACTTACATCCGTAAGTGGTCACTTTGGCTGCTGTGTTGCAAGTAGATTATAAATAGAAATGGGGAGATGAATTAGGGGACCATAATAGCAATCCAGGTGAGAGAAGGGGCAACTTGGGACTGGGAGACGGCAGACATTAAAAGTGATCAGATTAAGTTATACTTTAGAAGCAAATCCTACAGTATTTCATGACAGCTGGGTTGTGCAGTGTGACAGGAGTGGCCAGGAGGTCTCCAGTAGCTTTGATATTTAACATCTCAAAGGATGCCACTGTCATCTCCTGAGACAGAAAGGCTATGGGGTATACTCAGGTGTTAAAAAAAAGAGCAGAAATGTAGTTTGGGGCATGGAAAGTTTACAGTGTCCGCTAGGACACCCAAGGGGAGATGCCTGGTGTGCAGCTGGAAAGACCACCAGGGCTCCAGAGGCTGTCCAAGAATGTGATGACTAAGTCTAAAAGTGAATTTACCAACTCTAGATGGAACTGAAGAGAAATTTTCATTTCCTGATCTCTCAGTTCTTAGTACCCCCACTACACTTGGGCATAGCATGTGGAAAGGGCTGTCTATATTTTATAAATAAATGATCTGGGTACTTTTTACTTCCATGAAGAGAAAACCCTTCATCACTTTTAACTACAGGATTCGGGAATATTAAGTCTGATGGATTGAGTGGTAAAAGCAAAAGCAAGTATTTGACAGTGTTTGAGACAGGCAAAAATGGAACTCAGAAGTGAGTTCTGCAGCTGCCAATTTTCCAGGAGACTAATTGGGCCAAGCCACCCTGAACCTTCTTTTGTAGCTTTCTTGGTATGAAGCCAGCCTTTCATCTTCTCAAAGGAACTTCTATTTTTCACCCATTGGATTAATGGTTTAAATAAGAAATTGACACACGAAAGATTTTTTTTAAAACCTACATTATAAATTGAAGTCATCTCCAAACAATATATTTAAGTTCTAAAGTATTTAGGAAACTTTGCCCAGAAAACAATACATTATTCTGTTTGTTTAATCCCATTTAATTCCCAGCCCCCTCCACCAAAAGAACTCTTTGCATACAGGTAAAACTTGGCAATTTATCATGAAAATGTATTATAATTCCATGTGAACACAAAGAGACATCCTCTCTGAAGTTGGAAAATGTTTCAATCTTACATTCATCTTGAGCACTGACTAACATCTTAGCTGAGATAACCCTGTGAGGAGCCAAGCTGGTATCAGTCAAAGTGACTGCAATAGGCAGGGTCAGAACACTGTTGACACTGATTTAATTAAAATAAAGATTTTTTTTTTTTAACTTTTATCATCCTGAACATTTCCATCTTCTTAGAAAGATCAAGTTGCTGAAATACAGAAAGTATCCAAAGACTCAGGGTCAAGAGAACCAAAAAAGAAATCGGAAGTTGTCTAGCCCACCAAGATGCAGTAACCAACTCAGAAGTGTCCTGCTTTCTATGCCAGCTTCAATTCTCTGCTGCTTTTAACCAAAGCTGGCATCTCTGGCAAGAAAGAAAAATCAAACCTCTCCCTGCTGAGTCCATTCGCGGTTTGGTTTGGGGGAATTTTTTTCAGAGATGATATGCAGAAATTTCTGTTTACAATCGGACCACCCTGTGAGAAATGATTAAACCTAACTTTTCTTTGGTTGTTCATGAATGCCCCACGGATATATTTGCCTAACTCTGGAACCTATATTTCTACCCAATAGTGTAGCACAGGATTTTCTCTGAGAATGCCAGTGCCCTGGGGTTTACTGCACATAGTATGTGTATGTTCAGTCGCTCAGTCGTGTCTGACTCTTGGTGGCCCAATAGACTGTAGCCTGCAGGCTCCTCTGCCCATTGAATTTAGCATGGTGCTTGATTTTTACTGAACATTATACTTGAGACATTACTGGGGTTGAAATAGAGCTGCAATTCTAGGACAGAAGAACTGAGAAAAGGAAGCAGATTAATTCACCTCTCTTTTTCATCCACCCTCCACTCAGTATACCCCTTTAGAGTGGAAAAAGGAATCAGAGCTATAGAACGGTAGTGAAAAAAGTACATCATCCCTTCAGGCCTCTTATCTACCCGATTCAAGCAGTGTGTGATGTTACTGTGTGTCTGTTTCCCTTACCTCCCAAATAATACAAGTTCTTGAGGGTGTAGCTGTGCATTTTATTTCTATGATAGCCTCATATTCCTTTGCACTTGTACTTTAAAAAAGCCTGAACTATGCTTTTATACACCGTAACTTTTAAACATCTATTATACCATATTGGAGAAGGAAATGGCAACCCACTCCAGTGTTCTTGCCTGGAGAATCCCAGGGATGAGGGAGCCTGGTGGGCTGCTGTCTATGGGGTCGCACAGAGTCGGACACAACTGAAGTGACTTAGCATTATACCATATATTCTAACAGATAAAACTGTGTTTTTCAAAAAATTTCTCCAACAATAGCTAGAGTACCAAACTTCAAATTATAGGAACATTGTATTAACAATTATTCATGTTATGTTTGTGCCCAGTATTTTTCTGTTACTTTCAGTTCAGTTCTGTTCAGTTGTTCAGTCATGAATGACTCTTTGTGACCCCATGGACTGCACCACACCAGGCTTCCCTGTCCATTGCTAACTTCCGGAGCTTACTTCAACTCATGTCCATCAAGTCAGGTGATGCCATCCCACCATCTCATCTTCTGTTGTCCCCTTTTCCTCCAGCCTTCAATCTTTCCTAGCATCAAGGACTTTTCCAATGAGTCAGTTCTTCTCATCAGGTGGCCAAAGTATTGGAGTTTCAATTTCAGCATCAGTCCTTCCAATGAATATTCAAGACTGATGTCCTTTAGGATTGACTGGTTGGATCTCCTTGCAGTCCAAGGGACTTTAGAAAATTTAGGAGTTTCCTTCTTTCTATTGCTGGGTTCTATATTTCATCTTTATCACAGTTTATTTCATCTTACATGTAGATAGGCAACTTAGGTTAGAGGCTTAAGTGTTTAGTCTATTAATTGTGATTAAGAAATAGAAATAGTTCATTTGAGCCTGATATTTTTACCTCTGTAAAATAAAATGTAATCAATGAAATATATTACCATGCAATCAGATTTTCTAATTGCCTAAGGATTTAAATATAATAAAATGTCTTCCCTTTACTTTGGGTTTTTTAAGAAATAAATGTGTTAAAGACCAGGGTGAAAGTAATGCTTTTTGATACTTATTTATGCTTACTTTCCTAACTAGCTGCATTTCATGGGACACACCTTCGTACATAAAACAGGCATTCCAAAAACACATAATGCCAAGAAGAACGCAGTTTTTAGGGTCCTAGCAGGAAATGGCAGTGTAGAATAGTGGTCAAGAACATGTATTCTAGAGCCAGCTTGCCCAGATTAAAATCCCAGCCCCACAGCTCGATAGCAGGTGATTTCAAAGCAGTCATTTAACTTCTCTATAACCCCAAATCCTCATCTACAAAGAGAATATAATTATACCTACACCTCATAAGAAGACTGTGAGGAATAAAAGACTTTGTGTATGAGCATAGTAAAATGCTAATTTTATTATTTTCTAATTCTCTCAGATTGAATATGTTCATCAGAGATGAGGAACAGCAAAGTCTACCTGCTTTTCCGGAAGCTGTAAGATGGAGTGTCATATACTGGAATGATGAGGTTGCAAATAGTTGGGAATCAGCTATCTGAACAAGGGGATTTAGAAGGAAGCAAACTTAGTCACAAACAAATTCTAGATGGGGACTTAAGAACTGGAGGGGGAAATTAGGTGTAGAAAAAAGCTTAGACTTGTCTGAATTTTAGAAAATTTATCGGCAGAAGCAGATGGGGGCCAATTTTAGAACTGAGTCAACCTTCATAAAAGACCATGAAAACCAATGGAATGCCATCACTTACTCAGTATTTCTTGCTCTCTTAAGACCCACATTCATATACACAAGCACACACACGCACAGCAACAACATTCAGTAGTAAGGTTTCAACAATTTTTTTAAGTCATTAAGGTAAAGTGAGAAGAAGAATGTCATCAAGCGCCACTTTTCTGGGAGAACTGATCATGATAGCATCTTTAAGGAAAGAAAAAAGCAGACAGCTCTCTCTCCCTTTGAGCTGATGCTGTGGCTATGAAGAGCATGGTCCTTTGTGCATTCTCAAGTATAGTAAATAATATAATGGAATGAAAAACATATTTTCCCAGATTAGGGGCAAGAAAAACAAGTCAGTATAAATATTAATATGCTGAATTAAAGAAACAAAAACATGGTTCTTACAGCATTTGAATCATGATTTGTAAATACTAATTTTTTTAAAAAATCCTTACATGGGGGCCATTCTCAGCAGTCTTTTTTTTTTCATATCTTTACAAACTTATCAAATTCTTGTTTCCCCTCTTTTGTTTTCTCTCCCCTTATTTCTTTAATGGAGTCATCAATGCTGTACTCTCTTTGATAATTTTTGACAAGTGTATAATGAGAAAACTTTAATGACATAATAATTAGAGGGAGAAAATAAGAACCTGCAATACAGATAAAATTAGTTTTATAAGAAACTAATAGGAAAACTCCAAGCTCAGAAATATGAATGATAATTTACTAAGAAAGAATAAATATTGTTTAAGGACTTGTAAAATTTGTGTAAGATAAATGTTCTAATGCTTATGTTAAAACTTCAATTTTAGAAGTTGAAAATCAAAAACATAACATTTTTATGAAAACATAAAAATCTCTAAAGTAGCTGACAGTTCTCAACTTGTGCATCCTTAAAGTTCAAAAAGGTAGGAAGCAGAAACAGAAACCACTTGAGACAATCAATACATCTGGGAACATAAAAGAAATAAAAAGCCCTCCTTCCTTCTTAAGGAGGATGGTTGAATAGAATCTGAGTCTGATGAACATCTAGAGATGATGTGAATGACTAAAGCATAGAATATTTCTCCTAGGAACTCAAAGTACATTCATAGTTATGACTTTTTTTTATCTTCATATTGACTTGTAACCTATACAAAACATAACTTCTTGTCACTATTTAATCAGGAAACCCTAAAGTATAATTATTTGACTAAGCGCAAGATACAGAATTGGAACTAAGTGGAAATAGAAACTAGCTAATGTTTGAGCGCTAAGTGCTAGGCATGATGCTTATTCATTTGCCAATAAAAGCCTTCCATCTAATGGAACCAACTTGTTCTTCAGGATTAAAAGGTAATCCAAACTTCTACTCCATACACAATGTATTCAGAAGTATCACTGGGAGAATCTTGAGGTCTTGACACCTTTACTCCACTCTTTTAGCTGAATTCTCAATTGTCTCCTTATATCTCATCTTTGTACATCGTCACCTTGATACCTTTAGTTCCCCAAAAGACTGCTAATGTAAGAATGCATAACAAAACTTCACTGAAGTTTAGGGTATAATCAGATACTAAGAAGATGATCACATTGCTCAAACATACCAAAAAGTAAGACAAAAGTTGGGTACTAACAATCTATATTCTTGAAGAATCCACAGTCTGTTCTCTCTGCTAATTATTTCCAGAGAACCAGACCACTTCCATTCAGCCAAGCTCCTACCCTACAATGACCCAGCAATTCCACTAGTTGGTATCACTTCAAGATAAAGGAAAATACAGCTTCACAAAATTATCTGTAGAAAATGTTTAGGATAGCTTAATTCATAGCACCCCAAATCTGGAGACAACTAGAGTTTCCCTCAACAGATTAATAGATAAGTAAATTGGAGTATCATGGGAGATTTTTGCTATAATGGCAACCCATTCATTTTGACATTGGGATGATAGCAAAAATAATACAAACAGAGATTTGAAAAGTTCAACCTATCATTACTGCTCTGGGAATATGCCACACCAGTTTGCACAAGCCAGATTTCCCTGATAGATGATTAAATATGTGAGACCACAAGTAAGTGGTACATTTGTCCTCATCACCTCAACTAATAATCAGCCAACCCTGGAGAAAAGAGCTGCCTAGATGACTGACAATCAACTACAGATGCAAGCGTGAACTCAACCAAGTTTAGCAAAAGAACTGCCCATCTGAACTCAGCCCAAATTGCCAAACCACAGTACAATGGGCAAAAAATGAATGGTTGCTGTTTCAAACCCTAAATTTTGGGGTGGTTTGTTATGTAGCTAAAGTTAACTAACTGATATATGAATATTCATACAAGCGAATGCCAGTTGAAAATAAAACAGATTAAATTACAGATGCATGCAATATCTTGGGATTAATCTCAAAAATAGCATGCTCAATGGAAGAAACCATACACAAAGCAGTATGATTCTGCTTTGTGTATGAAGACTCCACAAAATTATTATATGGTTGCACGTGTGCTTAGCTGCTCAGTCGTGTCTGACTCTTTGCAATCCCATGGACTGTAGTCCACCAGGTTCCTCTGTCCATGGGATTCTTCAGGCAAGATTACTGGAGTGGGTGGCTGTTCTCTTCTCCAGGGAATTGTCCCAACTCAGGGACCAAACCCAGGTCTACTGCATTGTAGGCACATCCTTTCCTATCTGAGCCACCAGAGAAGCCCCATTATATGGTTACTAAATTCCAAACAGTGGTTGCCTAGTAAGTGGGGTGGGAGTGGGAGAAATGATGATAAGAAAGGGGCAAGAGGGAACTTTCTGGGATCAGAAACATATTCTTGGGTGGTCTTGAGAATCCTCATAGCCGAGTTTAAGAGTTAATAGGCGAAAAAAAAAAAAAAAGAATTACAATAAGATGAATGAAGTTGTATAATAAAGGTATTTAACAGGGTGCTATATGAGTACAGAGCAGAAAGTACCTATCTGTGCCTTTTGACATTTAGGAAACACTTCTCTGAAAAGCAGTCTTGAAGTAACCCATGCTGCACATAGACACTCACTATATGGTGTTAAATTTTATTTCTTGGCTAGAGAAATGCCATATTTAAAAGCATGAAGGTATCAGACATACTGTTTGATAGATGGGGGTAATTGCTTGGACATATAATATGAAAAGGTAAAGGGAAGCCATAAGAGTTGGTGCTGGAAGGATAAGCTTGAACCAAACCAGGCAAGTTCTTGAATGTCTGGTATTGATTCTTTATCATATGAGCAAGGAAAGCCACTGATTAGATTTTCAGACTCTTAGAACCATATGGCCCCTATGACTATTCACGTAATGTGACACGTGCTTTGTTCACCAGCAGTAAACTGATGGTAATTAGTGGCTCACCAATAAATTCTAATATAAGCAGCCCACTCTGGTGTGTAGAAAGTGAATGTCACTCAGTCATGTCCAACTTTTTGTGACCCCCACGGACTGTACAGTACAGTCCATGGAATTCTCAGGCCAGAGTACTGACTGGGTAGCCTTTCCCTTCCCCAGGGGATCTTCCCAACCCAGGGATTGAACCCAGGTCTCCCACATTGCAGGTAGATTCTTTACCAGCTGAGCCACAAGGGAAGCCCAACAATACTGGAATGAGTAGCCCATCCCTTCTGCAGAGGATCTTCCTGACCCAGGAATCGAACTGGGGTCTCCTGCATTGTAGGCAGATTCTTTACCAACTAAGCTATCAGGGAAGCCCCAGTGTGTAGAAGCATCTATAAACAATTCTGAGGACTAGAAAATCATGATGAGTTGGAACTACTGAAAAAGAACTGAAATAGTAATTAAATGAGTGGGAGGAACATTCCAGTTCTCCTACACACCCCAGGCTCCCCATGAGTGGCATTAACTCTTCTGTGGTTTCTCTGGTAGCTGAGCCAGTTTTTTTCTTGCTGATTTCCAACCTCCATTAGTCCAAAGCTCAATATTATCCTCTATGTTCAAATTTCCAACTTGGAAAAGTAGGTGAACTTAATTTTAGGATTTGTCTGCATATGAATTCACTCAGAGTTTTAGAATCTTATGCTCCCCTTGTGTGAGAGGAGTCAGTTTTGCCTATTAGGTAAATTAACAATACCATGCAAGAGTGACACACACAGTACTTCGGGTTTATAGACCTGGGTTCAAGTCCTCTCCTTACCATCTCTTAATCGTGAAGCATCATTTAATTTCCCCCAGGCCTTGGCTTTCTCTTTGTAAATTACAGGTAATGATGGAAAATCTCTCATTGGTTCTGGAAAGAACAGATAAGACAATAGCTATAAAGATGTGAACATATGCCCAGAATATAGTGAACACTTCAACAATGTTAGCTATTGCTGTGAATTGTAATCACTAGCCTTTCCTTTTCTATCTCCCAGGACATGACAGGCTCGTTAGATGATTGGTTGTTTGAAATTAAAACACTGAAAAATGAAGACGTAAAACACACTAATACAGTTGCCATTTTTCCTAGTTTATATATTCCCAAGTGGTAACAATTGTATTACCATTAATTAATGAAGCCCTTCTATTCTGACGGATCATCTTCAGTATCTTTCACCCTCATACTGGCCACATGTTTTGCAGAAAGAAGGTAATCTAGGATTTATGTTGAAGAAGGTAACTCAGATAGAAACGAAGAGAGGCACAGTGAAGAACACCAATCATAGCCAAGTTCTGACTCTGAAGTTATTCAATCCAACTAGATTACTCTGCTAGCCAAGGAAGAGCTGACGGGTCTTTTAAATGACACTTTAATTCAGTTTTGTGCTTTTTAAAATTGCTTTGGGAAGAACTGGTCTTCAAATTTGTGTCTTCCACAATCCACATCTTATTCCCCTTGGGGGTTCTTTTTCTGTTACTACCTTCATTCCCATTCATCTTCCTCAGCCACATGTTACAGCAAGTACTCTGCTTCAAAAGCAAGCTTCATTGAATGCTACATAAAATACCTTTTCATAAAGCATAAAGCTTATTCCCACAGATGTCATGGTCAAGCCACTGATTGCTCTAAGCTTCCTATTTAACCATTTTCAAAACCCTAAAAAATACATCTAAGTTTACTGTAACATTCTGAAGCAACTTTTCTCTCTAGCTGGTATGCCCTGTTTCCTTTTTCTTTTTTCTTTTTTTAGTACAATGAGAGCACTCTTCTTGTTGATATTATTTTTATACAATGTTAATCAGTAATCTTTTAATATAATAGTGAGACTGTCATTTAACACTTTTTCTGATACTCATTATCTTCCAAAAGAAGAAATGATTCATGAAAAGTCAAAGTTGGACAACATTAACCCTTTCTCACCTCCTACCACGTAACCGGTCAGCCTGGGCTGAAACTCTGGGCTATGAGAGGACAGTGTGTGCCTCCGAGCCATGGGGACATTCCAGCTGGCTCAACAGAGCCAGAAAGGAGTGAGAAGTCAAGCTTACAGTGTGCCCAGTGAGATTTTTTTTTTTTTTTTGCCCAGTGAGATTTACGCTGCTGCTGCTGCTAAGTCACTTCAGTCGTGTCGGATTCTGTGTGACCCACAGACGGCAGCCCACCAGTCTCTGCCATCCCTGGGATTTTCCAGGCAAGAGTACTGGAGTGGGTTGCCATTGCCTTCTCCATGAGATTTATGAGTCCCAGCTATATTTCTTGACTCAGCTCCTGATTCTGGAAAGAAACAGTTCAATGGAAATCAACTTCTAGACTGGAAGATGATAACTGGTCAATTCCAGAAAGGTCTCTTGTGAAGTCCAATCTCCTGAGTATTCTCAGATGAAATTGGAAGGAATGACTTCTGCCTAAGCAGAGGCCTTGTGCCAACACGTTTGCAGTGATCTTGTTGTAAGGATCTTAGATTCTCCTAGAAATGTGAACCAGACAGAATCTTAGAGACCAAGGATAATGTCTTATTCACCACCCCCCAAATATGTAATGGGCAGAGGTGCTCACTTTGCTCTTTGTTAAATGTTAATTATACTGAAATGTTATGCTTACAGAAAACATATGAACGGGCCTACCGTTTCCAAATTTTCATTTCTAAACAGTGATAATTTATTCACTAAATACTTTTAAAATCTCTGACAGGAAGTGATCACAGAGATCATGTGGTTTTCAGTGATGGTTCCAGAAAACAGTCCACCATCAAATTACACAGAAAATTCTCTGTCCTCCTCCTCCTCCTCACAATGTTCACAGGGACCTTTCTATGAGCCAGAACGTTTACTCATCATCTCTCACCCCACTGTCTCGCTTCACAGGGTGGGTACAAGTCTGTCGAGTATCTCTCTTCAGCTGTGGTACCAGCATCAAACACTGTCAGTGTTCTGACTGATGAGACCAGAAGGAAGTAGGGCTATTCACCTCCTTTGTTTTACATAGGAGGTGTAAAACATGCTTTGTTTGTAAAAATACTTTGTTTACACAGTATTCTCTTCCTCTAGCCAAGGACCACACCACTAGTTTAGGAACGCTGCATCTAATTACAGAATTTGATCACTAGATCCTTGTTGTTCTTTCTCAAGAATTTTAAAAAGACATACAGACTAAGACTTAAGGCGGGACACCTGAAGCATGCTACTGAAACTGCCCTCCAATTCTAAGCTGATCTCTTCATCACGGTTCTTTTCAGAGTCCGGGTCTTTAACCAGATACAGATCCAGGGTATAGTCTTCACGTACATCCTATACATTTACATATGTATATTCTCATGACGTCATCTTAGTCACGATTTCTTGAAATATCATGGTACAATGTGTGCTGAAGCCCCAGGTACGTTATATATTCTGCATTTCCCTTATGTTCTAACCTAGCACCTCTGGAAAGGAAATGTTAATTTAGTTTGAGCACCTTTTTTAAACAAACAGGTCATTTTTGCAACTACTATTTCAGTACGATTCTCCTAGTCTCTTCAGAAGAATCTGGCCTTGTACTCCCACTGTCATCTCTGGAACAGCACACTTCCCTCAGTGACACACACTGAACACCTTTATCCTTGTCTGCTAATGCTGACATAACCTAAGATGAGCTCATTTATGTTTACATATGCCTAACTTTTTGTACAATTAATTTTGCTTTGCTGCTGCTGCTGCTAAGTCGCTTCAGTTGTGTCCGACTCTGTGCAACCCCATAGACGGCAGCCCAACAGGCTCCCCCATCCCTGGGATTCTCTAGGCAAGAATACTGGAGTGGGTTGCCATTTCCTTCTCCAATACATGAAAGTGAAAAGTCAAAGTGAAGTCACTCAGTCGTGTCCGACTCTTAGCGACCCCATGGACTGCAGCCTACCAGGCTCCTCCGTCCATGGGATTTTCCAGGCAATAGTACTGGAGTGGGGTGCCGTTGGTAGGTTCCCCCTATTACCTCTGAGCAAAAAAAAATGATGCTGTTTGTACCATTGCTCACAAAAGCATTATGTACTTCTTTTGTTCAAAGTTGCCACTGGACAGTGTCGATTTTTCACGTTTTATAGAGCACTGCAACACTGCACTTTCTCAAATGCTTCACTGTGAATAAATCAGGGTCCCTATTACATGTGACATGTATACAATCTTAAACTTAGTTTTATTATCAAAATAGTAGAGGGTTATTCTTAGCCTTTTGCATTTTCCAATCCTTTTTTAAAAAATTGAGATACAACTGACACATAACATTGCATTAGTTTTAGGTGTATAATATAATGCCAGTTATTTTCAGTGAACAGTTTTGGTCACAAACGCCTACTATGGGTCCTCTTTCAAAAACTAAAGGTGTGCTGTGGCAGTTCTATTGAACTAGACCAGCCATTTCTTTGATCTCCTCCCAACTGGCAGATGGGCTTCCCTGTAGGCTCCATGGTAAAGAATCTGCCTCCAATGCAGAAGACGCAGGTTTGATCCCCAGGCTGGGAAGATCCCCTGGAGAAGGGAATGGCCACCCACTCCAGTATTCTTGCCTGCTGCTGCTGCTGCTGCTAAGTCACTTCAGTTGTGTTCGACTCTGTGCAACCCCGTCGACGGCAGCCCACCAGGCTCCTTCTTGCCCAGAGAGTTGCATAAACAGAGGAGCCTGACGAACTACAGTCTGCGGGATCTCAAAGAGACTGCCACGACTGAGTGACCAACACGCAACACACACCTACCAGATACATAGAATGCATGAACTACTGCTCTCAATACAGTTTTTAAACTAATGTGATACTTAAACTTTGAGAGAGGTTATTAGCCATGATGACATTTGAGTTTTATTAGTGGTCTTTTACCCTGCCTGAGAATCTCCTGCTCTTCCAACTTTACTAATACATTAGACTCATTTGAACTCGGGTAACCTTTTGGTAACATTGGCCTGAAGAAATCTACCAGTCTCCAGAGGCCAATTTAGAACAGGAATTATTGGTTAAGCCAGCATTGGCATTTGGTTCAGTCCATTTCCTAGCCTTAAGTAGATAATGCAAGTTTGCATGTATGTCTACTTTTATTTAATCTTTTAAAAAGTGTTTAATACAGTCATGCTTGGTGTTGTGGCACAATACCTAAAGGCTGGTGTTAAGATATGTTTCTGATCCTCTGGAAAGCTTTTCTGACTCAGTGGGCTGTGAACTTTCACAATAGCCCTAAAGGCAATCCTCTGTGAGTTACTGTAGGTTGGTAACTGCACCTGGATTATCTGTAGCAAAGAAAACTTGCAGTGTGCTGCTTAACAGCACAACCACTGGAATAGTTCAAGATAAGAATAATCTGGTGGACAGCTGAAACGGTACACCAGTCCACATAAAAAATATTTCATATGAAAGACCTTCATTAATGACACTGGTATTAATTATATCATATTAGAATACTTGGCTAAAGTAATCTCAAAATACCTAAATGGAATAACATGCAAAGAAGTAAAATGATTTGCAACTTAAAGGTATATTTTGTGAGGGGATAATATCCTTCAGTTCAAAGTCATGTTTGAACCAAAAGCATGGGCTTATAACATCTGAGTTATAAATTCAGAACAAAAATAGATGATGTAATTTAAATGAAACACAGAAACAGTCGAGAATGAGATAATTGCAAATACAAAAAAAAAAAAAAGTGTTTGCTACCCCCATTTCCACTCCCAGTCTAAAAAACGAGTGTTGAATAATAATTCCATATTGTATCAGTATAAATAACTATTGTGAATTTCTATGTTGATCTAAGAGATCAGAATTAAAATGTGTCATTGTACTTAAGAAAACAAGTACATCCACCTTGTTTAAATATATTTATAAATTTAGAAATTATAACATAAAAGGTCTTTTAACATAAATGACAGTTACCTAGAATGTAGTGTTTTTAAATTAATCTTTTTGTGAAATAATTGTAGAAACACCTAGAAAACAGTGGTGAAATACTGCGAAATAATAGTGAAATACATACTGCAATTCTATGAAACAATACAGAGAGGTCTTGTGTACCCTTTAGCCCAATAGTAATGATCGGGATGCTGACGTAGGTACAGTCAAGGACCCCTCCTGTTGCCTTTGTATGGTCACATCCATTCCCTGTGACACGCCACCTTCCTTAGTCCTGGCAATCACTAACTTATTTTCCATTTCTCTGACTTTGTCACATCAAGAATGTTATTTATATGGAATCACACAGGATATAACTTTTGGAGTTGGCTTTATCATTCAGCTAAATTCTATGAAAATTTATACAGGTCGAGGCATGTATCACTAGTCCCTTTCTTGTACGGCTGAGTACTATTCCATAATACCGGCATGCCAATTCATTCTATGAAGAACATCGGGATTGCATCCAGGTTGGGATTATCATGGGTAAAGCTGCTATACGCTTTCGTGTACGGTTTATTGTGTGATCACATCTTCCTTTCTCTGGCATAAATGGCCAGGAGTATGTTGCTGGGTTATACTGTAGTTGCATTTTAGTTTTTTTAAGAAAACTTCAAACTGTTTTCCAAAGTAGCTATACATAAGTATTTCCATTTTCCTTCTTCCAAGATTTCTATAGTTAGTTTTCTAAATTTTGACCATCGTGTATCTTGGTATGAATTTCTGTGGGTTTTTCCTATTTGGGCTTCAATCAGCTTCTTGACTATGTAAGTCCAATTTGGGAAATTTGCAGTCACTATTTCTTCGAGCACTTTTTCAGTAGGGCTCTTTTTTATCTTTCCTTTCAGAACTCCAATGATACAAATGTTAGATTTCTTTTTTAACAGTCTCATGGCTGTATGAGACTGTGTCCATTTTTTTTAGTCTACTGTTTTTCTCTCTTGTTTTTACATTGGGTAATTTCTATTGTTCTATCTTCAAGCTCACATTTTTAGTTCTGTCTCCTCCATTCTGCAGCTGAGCTTAATTTTGGATATTTCATTTTTTTCAATTCTATATTTTCAATCTGGGTCTTCTTTACATCTTCTATTTCTTTGCTGACACTTTTTTCTCCCATTCAAGTGTGTTCATAATTTCTTGTTCAAGCATTTTCTTTTTTTGCTCTAAAATGTCTGCCAGATAATTCTAACATTTCTGTCACACTATGTTAGCTTCACACTATGTTAGCTTCCATCCGTCGCCTGTTTTCATTCATGTTGAGAACGTTATCCTTATTGCTATAGTGAGGAATTTTGGACTGAAACATGGGCATTTGGGTATTACATTATGAGACTGTATCTTTCTTTCTTAAACCTTCTGATTAGCTGGTTTTCTCTGGTGCTACTTTGGCAGGAGAAGGAGAGATACCAACCTACTCATTACTTCTAAGTAGGGGTTAGAAGTCCAGCTTCCCCACTCAAACTCAACTGAAACTCAAGAGAGGAAGGGCTTCTCATTAACGCTTGGAGATAGTGGAAGCTCCTTTCCACTCAGCCTTCACTGGTACCTCCATAGCTAGGAGGGGTAGGAGGGCCTTGTTACTGATCCCATTTGGCTTCATCTGACCCCATGGGCCAGGGGATTGACCTCCCTGCTGCTGGGCATTGGTGAAAGACCTGTTACCCACTAAGCGCCTCTGACAAGGCACTGTTGGGAAGCGAGGGGTGCTCCTTACTCAAGAGAGAGGCTAGAAGTCCAGACTCCCTCTGTGATCTCTGCAGACACTACAGAGGGGGATTTCCTCCTTCCTGGAAGAAATGAAAGTCCAGGCTCCCTTTCTGACTTCTCAGATATCACAGCCTAGACAGAGGCGAGGACTTGGCTCCACACTCTTTGCTGCTGTGGTTGGGCAGTGGGGCTATAGTTTTTTCTGTGTTGTTAGTTAAAGAAGGGCTATTTAGTTCAGTTCAGTTCAGTTCAGTCGCTCAGTTAGTCTGACTCTTTGTGACCCCAAAAATTATTGTCTTTAATTTTTTTTGTCTTGCTAGGCTTTCCCTTCCCTGGTCCTTTGGTCAGACAGCAGGCTTCTGTTGTGGCTTTTTTCCTATGTGTGTCCATTGGCATTTCTGGGCTGTGGGCTTCTTCAGCTCCAAGCATGGTATACATGAGACAAAAAAAAAAGAAAGCAGGAAATTCACTCCCATGTCCTTCCTTGGGTCCCAAGATTCCTGGTCAGTCTACCTTCTTTCCGCCTCTCAGAGCCTTCCTACATGTGTTTTATATATTTATATATATATGGCTTCATATATATTTATATATATATGGCTTCCCAGGTGGTTCAATGGAAAAGAATCCACCTGCCAGTGCAAGAGCCACAGGAGACATGGTTTCAGTTCCTGGGTCAGAAAGATCCCCTGGAGGAGGATCCGCTATTCCTGCCTGGGAAACTCCATGGACAGAGGAGCCTTGCAGACTACAGTCCATGGGGTCACAAAGAGCTGGACGTGACTGAGTGACTAAGCGCACACACATATATAATGTCCAGGGTTTTCAGCTCTACTTAAGGGGAGGGTTAGGAAAAAGTACGTCTAGTACAACTTCCTGAAAAAAAAAAAAAGTCCAAAAGATAATATTTGAAACACTAAAGTTGTTACATTGTCAATTATTACAATTAAATCTTTTTAAATACTTACCAAAGATTTTAGTTTCTACTTACCTATTAGCTTCTAAGTGAATTTCTGGGACATAGAGTCATAATTTGGTTTGTTGATACAAAAAAGAATTTTAATCTGATTTAGTTATAAAGTATCATTTCCTTTCAGCCAGTAATGATATCAAGATGATATATAATTCCCTATAAGGTGAATTAGAAGTGAACAAATCATATTAAATGTGTCAAGGTGAAAAGATGAATAAAAATAAAAAGATTTAGGCTTAGCTCTGCTCTGCATGCCAAAGACTAAGACAGCTGTAATATTTTGATTTTCTACAAGCGGATGATTATATGTTTGCCTAGCATTAATACAGTATGACCAGTATCTAGCCATTGTTATTCCAGCCATCTTTATGTAAGGAACAAAATAAAATAATTTTATTTTAATTCCAGGTATTCAGACCTACTATGACAATGTCAGTCACTGTCTCTTGCTTTGGGCACCATCACTCCCCTTCACATGACCCAGACTCCTCGGAAGTGGGGCCATCTTGCTCCTCCCTGAATGAAATCCACATCATCCCACAGGCTGTCTGAGTTCTGCTGGGAAGGTGTTCTCACCTTTCCTCTGGTTATTCCCTCTCAAAGCCCCCTCTCCCGTTTCTCAAGATCTATCTCCAAAAACGCCAGCCTGTCACTTACAATCTACCCAGGGGATGGATTCCCAGTTCTTCGGGGAGGCAACACTTCCGTTCAGTCTTAAAGGATGAGTCAGAACTACTCAAAGGTGCAGGACTGAGTGAGGAAGAAAGGGAGCAGATGCAGAGCGGCTGGGCACTTTGTTGGCAGAAGGGGTTAATGAGTTAAAGAGCAGAGGGCAACCATCTGATATATGTCAGCAAACTGCCAACAGCTTCATACCGGTGTCAGTTCTGTGACAAGGAGTGGTGAGAAGTGAGGCCATAAAGGGACCAACGTATCACATTAGGAAGGATTTGTATTTCACAAAAAATTTATACATTTTTGGTTGAAGACAGGGCGCTCCTTAAGTGTATTGTGTAGAAAATGACACAGAATTGCAATTTGATTCATACTCAAAGCCTTCTGATTATAGCCCTAATCTGCCTTCACAGCTTTTATTTCCCTTGTTTTAACATGAGGTCCACACACACCCATCAGATGAAAGGACTGGCTCTTCCTTGAACACAGCTGTAAGTTCCCCACTTGAACTCAGGCAAAGCAAGGCCCGTTTTACCACTCCTCTGCAAAAATACGTATGATGCTCTTCCAAAGGCAGTTGTGAGGATTTAATGAGCTAACCGCAAAAGCAGGCCGTTTACTGTTTGTCATTTAGGAGACAATCAATTTTCTTCCTTCCTCCTGACACTTATCCTAATCTACTTTGAATTACAATTATATGTGTATCCCTGCCACAAGATTGCAAGATCCTTTAGACTGGGTCTATAACAGTGGCTCTAACGAGCGGCAGTTTTGCCTTTGAAGGATGTATGGTAAGGTCTGGAGACATTTTGTACTTAGTCGCTCAGTCGTATCCGACTCTTTGCGACCCCATGAACTACCTCCAGGCTCCTCTATCCATGGGACTTTCCAGGCAAGAATACTGGAGTGGGTTGCCAGTTCCTTCTCCAAGATATTCTGGATTATCTCAGTTGTCAAACTGTCTTGATCATAGGGTGTTAGTAGTTATACATCCTATAAGGTACAACGGAGCCCACAGAAAAAGAAGCACTCAACCCAAAACATCAGTGGTGCCAAGGTTGGGAAACCCAGCCGGGTTCATCTTTGTGGCCCGAGCACAGTTAACAGAGTTGCATGTTATAGGAAGTATTCAGAGCTGTAAGAAATCCTTTGAAACTGCTCTTCAGAAGGTAAATTTATAAATTGCTGCGAGGGAGTGAAAATTAAATTAGAAATTTATTCAGTGTAGGAAAATTGAAAGGTAACAGAGGTTTATGAATCCTGACTAATTTGGGGGAAACTCATTTCCATTTGTATTTAGAGGTGACCAATTTAAAAGCTGAAGTTCTCTTAATCAGCAAGCTTTTGTAATGAAATGCAGCAGGATTTACTTTTATATCAAAGTCGCTCCCCTGATAGTTAAAGAATGCAACTGAATACAATTAAAAGCTCACTGGTAAGCACAATACAGTGCCACGGCTGCATCCTGGGAGAGAAATACTCTTAATAATCTAGATTCTAGTGACACTTTAATGAGAAGTTTAAACTCACTGGCCCTGAATCTCAGAATTCATCTGTGCTCTTTACCTAGATTTGCATTTCAAAGTAATTAAGTGATGAGTGAAAATCAAGAGAAAAGCTTGTGATTGGGAAAAAATGCTGCCTGTAGTATTCTAACCTGAAGAGAGGAACTATGGATAAATCTACGGCATTAGCCACAGTGGTAACACCTTCCCGCAGAGGAAGAAGAGACACAAGCAGTACCCAGGGGATCTAACCAAACCCACAGCTTCTTTGCCTAGCAAGTGTCAGATCCGGCACCCATGACAAAACACCAGTGGGCCTGGGTCACTCAGTGAAGAGGGCATTTTCATGGGTCCTGGTAGATAAAAAATTAAAAAGTGTTAGTATAATCTGTTTTCCCCACTATCCGTGAAAATGCTCAAATCACTGTGTGATTTTGCTTGGTCATATCAAAATCCTTGCTGAAGCCAAACAGGACACACTGGTTTTTTTAACAGTACCTAGCACTTCAAAAGTAAATCTCATACAAACAGTAACTCTGATGATTCCATTATATAAGGAAATAGTTATTATTATCACAATTTCATTGCCAATACCCACAAAGAGAAAAATGGTTATTTGGTAACTTTTCTAACACATTTTTTAAAAACCTAAGGGCTAACGTAACATCAGTGGTATGTTATCTGCACTATATGCCAAGTCGCTTCAGTCGTGTCCAACTCTTTGCAACCCTATGGACTGTAGCCCACCGGTTCCCTCTGTCCATGGGATTCTCCAGGCATGAGTACTAGAGTGGGTTGCCATGCCCTCGTCCAGGGGATCTTTCCAACCCAGAAATCAAACCTGTGTCTCTTACGTCTCCTGCACTGTCAGGCAGGTTCTTTACCACTAGCACCATCTGGGAAGCCCCAGTATGCTTTCTATCTATTACTATGTGTAACAGTTTAGATAACCCACTTGGTGTGGGAGGGCAGGGGGGCTCCACTGTTCCTCTCATTCAGGATCTGAAAACAGAAGCTGGTAAAGAATATTCTGCACAAGTTTTCCTCATCCACTTCTCACTCTTAAGCAGGGTCACTGCTTCTGTGCTGGGAAAACCACCACTTTTTCTCATGCCAGTTCTCTCTGAAAAAGAACTAGAATCTGCCAGAACATGCTTTCCTTCTCAAATTAAAATCAGAGATTTTCTAAAGTTCCTTTGAACTGGACCTCTCTCTATCTCCAAATAGTTCCCATTAAATCTCTCAGTGTACCCTCTGACTTAAACTGTTTCACTCGTGTCTTCCAGAAATATTGCAATCTGTCAGATAACGGAAAAACAATTTCATTAGACTTCTCACAGCAGCAACTCTCTGCTCTGTACCTTAGCTTCCTAATTGAAGACGGTAGCCTTTTTTCCAAGGTTCCCTTCCCCGATGCCAAATACTCAGCGGATCAATGCCTGTCTGAAATGTCATTGTGAATAATGTTCATCACTATCCTGAGCATATGCTTTTCAGGATTCCTCCAGATTGGATTTGGAGGGAAAAATTTTTCCACAAATCAGGAAATTAGTTTCCTTCCTTCCACCAGTGCTCATTATTGGACTCAATAATTATATGAAGGAATACAAAACTGTGACATCTGAGGGGCTATACATCAAGAGCTTTGCTGTGCTCCTTCACAGACACTTGTTTCAGTGAGCAAAGGCTTCCCTGACGACAGGGACCTCTGCCACATTTCGGTAAAGACGCTCTGATGTGTGCGATCCCAGTTCAGAGCATACTGGTTATCTACCCTGTTGCTCTTCTGTAGCACGTCATCTTGATTATACCTGGTAAGCTGTGTTCCTGGTCTTGGTTCCTGAAACTGGTCTAAACAAGTTTTACTTACAAAGTGTTCATGCAACTTTCCATGGAATCTCCTCAAAATTTTTCCCTTGAAACATTTTTCTGCTAGTCAGCAGGAATCCAATTTTAGAATCTTAGGCTCTGGGCTAATGAAAAGTGAATTAGAAGTTGATTGGCACAAATGCAAATGTTATTCCATTAATGAATGGCCATAGTTCTTTTTCAAGACCTAAAATAATTTGTTGTAGAATGCCTGGCAATTAACAAATCTCATACATAAATGCAGAACAAAGGAAAACAGAGTAATGTAATCATTTGTAAGGCACATTATATGAATCAAGACTCCACACTGGAATCTGGAACCAGTCTGATGAACCATTTTGGAACACCAAATCTAGTCAAAACTGCCTGCCTTTGAAAGGCCATTCCCCCAGTGAGGTCCAGGACTGTTGCCTTTGCCTCATGTCTAAATCATCTTTATTTTGTTTCAGCTGGCAGGGTTCATCTACGCCTGTTATGTTGTGAAATGTATAACTGAAGAAGAGGACAGCTGTAAGTATAAAAGCTCTATCCTGTTTCTTTGAAGTTCAGAGCATCGTCTGTACTGCCTCTTAGCTAGATTATCTGCTTGTCAGACGATATCCCTTAACGCATCGTTAGAACCAGGGACTAAGCCCTTTGCACACATCAGGTTAAAGTGTTTTTCATAAAAGTATCCACCATACAGATAACTAATGGGTGTCACCCAGGACTACAAATGACTACAATCAACAATTTGCAGTAAGTTTCAAAAATTCTCACAAGAACCAACTTCAGATTAAATCAAGAAATCATGAAACCAAATATTGATAGTTCCTTTTTGTTCCTGTGTGCGTGCTAAGTTGCTTCAGTCGTGCCCAACTCTCTGCGACCCTATGAATTTAGCCCACCAGGCTCCTCTGTCCATGGGGATTCTCCAGGCAAGAACACTGGAGTGGGTTGCCATGCCCTCCTCCAGGGGATCTTCCCAACCCAGGGATCGAAGCCACACCTCTTATGTCTCCTGCACGGGCAGGCAGGTTCTTTACCACTAGCACCACCCGCGAAGCCCAGTTTTGTTGTTATAATTTGATACAAATGGCAAGAATGTTACCTCAGAGTCTCAGCATTTAGCACTACTGCTTAATCCAAAGTATAGACCTCAGGGCCGTCTCACAAGCCTTGAAGCGGCTCCACTGTCCTCTACTCTTCTGAAAATCGGCAGATAGAAAGGTTCACTCTTCCTCGCCCCCACTAAGGATCTGAAAGAGGAGGACTGGAAGAAGTCCTTCCGGGATCTCTGGGTACTTGCGCATCCAGCTATATTTACTCAGGAAAAATCAGAGGTGGAGATCATTTTTCTTGGTTTTCAAACATGTTCACAATGACTGGGGTATTGAGACAGTGGGGGGAAAAATGATAATCCACTGCTGTTACAGGATGATCCAAGGAAAACGCTCAGAGAAACATGTGTTTCTGCTTCACTTTCCAATCATACTAGAAAGGAGGAGGCTGCATCAGATGCTTCATTTAGAGAACACACGTTTTCAATCATACTTGCACGCTATGTAAAATCAGGACTACACAGTGTATAGTTTATAGTATGCTGTGTGCAAAAGGAAATGATAGTCATTTACAAATAAGCATTTACAAAATACTCCTCAATGTATGAAGCGCTGTGTCAGTCTCTGGATGTTTTTAGAGGAATGATATGCAGTCTTTTACCTCTAAGAATTAAGGATTCTGTAGGGAAAAAAACATGTGAACAAATAAGTGTAATAAAACTCTGTACAGTGTATAGTGTGGGGAGATAAGAATAGGAATCAGGAATGGTTTCATAGAGAAGAGTTCTCTTGAGTTTCATCTTGGAAAATAAATTAGTATTTGCTGGGTAGCCAATGTGGGAGTAAGGTGATCCCAGGCAAAAGGTGAAAAAGCATCAAGACATATCACAGCCTGCCAAGCTGGGGGCAGAGGAGCCAGGATAATATGACTGAATTACACCCTATGCTAGAAGTGGGCACCCAGAGATGATTGGAGGCAGATGAGACAGCATAAAAAACGGTTATAACAAAGAAAGGAGTCTGCACTTTATTTTGTATTGCATGATGGCAAATCAATTGGCAGTTAATAGAAAGAGAATGAGATAATCAGAAACGCAAACATATGCAAACAAAACATTATGAAGCAAAGACTTGGATGAATGGATCAAAATTAAGGAAAGGGAGACAAATTAGGACACCATGACAAGGACTGAGATGAGAAGATGAGGGTCTGGCCTACGACCAGTGATGGAGAGGGAAAGGATATGTATGTTATTAAACATAAATACTCAATGATGGGTTAAAAAGAGATTGATGGATTTCCGGGTTTCTGACATGAATGAACAGGTAGATGGAAATGTCAGCTGAGGAAACTAGAACAGGAATCCCAGGGAACTCTTTTAGGGAATTCATCCCAAAGTCAAGTTTTAGTCAAAGCCATATAAATGAAAGTGGGTGTGAAGTTACAAGTATCTTTTGGAAGACAAGGCGTACCTTTAAAACGTCTGGAAAGCTTTTCCATAATGCTTATTCTTTATATATATTTTGACCACAGCTCCTTATAACCACAACTCACAACTTCTTGTTTTTATTGGAATATAATTGCTTTACAATGTTGTATTAGTTTCTGTTGTACAATGAAGTGAATCAGCTGTGTGTGTGTGTGTGTGTGTGTATGTGTCTGACTCCCCCCTACATCCCACCCATATGGGTCACCACACAGCATCGAGCTGAGCTGTCTGCCCTATACAGTTTTACACATGGCAGCATACATGCATAAATCCAATCTCCCAATTCAGACCCCCACTGCACCCACCCATTCATTCTGTCTGTGTCTCTATTCCCCCTTTGCAAACAAGTTCATCAGAATCATTTCTCTAGGTTCCACATATAACGATTAGTACACAATATTTGTTTTTCTTTCTGATTTACTTCACTCAACTTAAGCGCCTATATTAATCTAAAATGCAAGCAGCCTTATCATAGATAATTTTTCTACTTGTGGTCTTTTTGCTTAGTAAGATATAAACTACTTTGTTTTATATTCAAGTAGTCTCATGTTTATCTTGGACATTCATGGGACCGCTGAAGTCCTGAGATATGAGGCAACTTCAACGTATATATAAACAGAGAAGGGATCTGTGTGTGACTGTCCTTACCTGCTATGGATTTGTGATGAAGCATCCTAAAGGGAGTGTAGGGCAGGAGGAGGTGCCAGCTCCCTAACTGCCAGATTAGTTAAGTCTCCATTCCTAAGGGTCTCAGAAGGGACAGAGGACAGTTTGGGGTCCTGTAGCTGCGCTGGGACCGGACTGTACAGATAAGAGCCTAATCATGCACCTGGGAGACTGCAGTGTCCGTGACGTCAGGAGGATACTGACCAGTCTGCCCTCGGTTTTAATATCTGAGGCTCAGCAGCAATTGCAGCCAGCCAGCCTCAGAAGCACCAACCTCGAGGGAGCTGAGGTGAGGGTTCAGGCTCCACAACGGAAGATTCAAGACTCCACAAAATAGACTAAACCTTTGCTGAACGAAAGGGAGTCACTGCAGGCACATCAAACGCCGAAGATTTTCTTCCTTATTTCTCCTTTTAAACGGTATCCCATGTACTTCTCTAGCGGCCAGTTTGATAAGTATTTATCGAGACACTTTAATGCAAAGTTGTTGTCATTTCCCCAATGAGAACCTAGGGCCTTGAAGCTGACATCTCTGACCCTTCGGCGATCTAAGCTGGAGCCACAGCCTGGCAGGACAGCTGGCGGTGCAAACTCACAGGACACCACTGCCATCTGCTGAGCCTGCCGGGGGATGACGACTGCCCTTGGAGCAAAGATTTCAAACAGGAAGATGTGGCACTTCCGCCCCCGTGGACCAGCCCCCTAGGGCTGCAGTGACAACAGCGTAACAGACGGGGCGGCTTAACCAGCGGATCCCCGTGATCTCACAGTTCTGGAGGCTAGAAGTCCAAGTTCAAGGTGTTGGCAGGCTTGGTTTCCCCTGAAGGCTCTCTCCTTGGCTTCCGGAAGGCTGAATTCTCGCGTCCTTCTCACGTGCCCCCTTTTCTCTGTGCGTGTGCCCGTGTCTCTTCCTAGGCTTTAAGGGCACCAGTTTTATCAAATGAGGGCCACACGTCCTTACGGCCTCTTTAACCTTGTGATGTGATAGTCGCTCAGTCATGTCGGACTCTCTGTGACCCGTGGACGGTAGCCTGCCAGCTCCTCTTTTAACCTTGATTACCTCTTTGAAGGCCCCTCTCCAAATACAATCCACCTAGGGGGTTCAGCCTTTAAAAGATAAATCTGGAAGGGGACACCATTCAGTCCCGAACATCCCATATCTAAAGATTAAACACATACACACAGAGGCACACAGCGTGAGGCTATTTGAAAACATCTACTGGGAAGAGAGTGGGGCTAGCTTCCACTCACTGGCGCCTCAAAGGCCTGCGCGTAAGAGGCTCCAGGCGTAACAGCGGCCTCCCCGCCCCTGGCTCGCCGCCGGCAGGCAGCGGTCCTGCTTAGCATCCCCCACCGGGGGGTAGGGGCGATCTGCCTTCAGATGAGAAGCTCCTGGCCAGAAAAGCTGGGACCTGCTCCAGAGGGTGCGCCCTGACGCTTGAACCTTATGTGACTGGGGCAACCATCATATCGTACTTTGCTACATTTGTTAGTGAAAAGGCAGTGGTATGTCTTAGGAGAAAATTCTTTCTCCAGGGGAGTGGTCGTCCCTCACTGAGCTGTCTTTGTGGTTGGGCTCTTCACTCTATCATGCGTTGCCAACCAGGCTGTTTTTCCTTAAAACCTCCAGTGTTTTCCATGCCTCTCTACTTGTTCTCTTGGACAATATTCTGTGAAATAAATAAAAGGTTCCGAGACTTCTGGTCTGTTGCCTTTTATGATACTTGTAACTCTTCTCTCCCTTAATCTTCAGCTTCTCTGCACCAGAGTCCGATGTCCACTTAGAATGACAGAACTAAGAAACGACCTGCTACGTTAGCGCTGTTAGATGGGACAATTAAAAGGAAAACACGCAGCTGTGGGAAATATCACCGATCCATAAGAGGGAAAAAAAAAAGGCCAACATGATTTCTAAATTTTTATTATGTGTTCTTATAAACCTTTGCCTTAATAGTTAAACTAGAACTAAAAATAAACATCAGTCCTCTGGAAAATGGATCCATTTTTCTAAGTGCATACTAAGTCGCTTCAGTCGTGTCTGACTCTTCGTGACCCCATGGACTGTGGCCCACCAGAATCCTCTGTCCATGGGATTCCGCAGGCAAGAATACTGGAGGGGTTGCCATTTCCTCCTCCAGGGGATCTTCCTGACCCAGGGGTCAAAACCTGTGTCTCTTTCCGTCTCTTGTTTTGACAGGAGGGTTCTTTACCACTAGCACCACCTGGGAAGGCGACATTTTTCTAAGTACTCACTATCTTTCCTAAAAGAGATTCAGTGTGTTTGCAAATGTTATTAAATATTCAAATCATCTGGGAAAATATGCAGAATGCCATTTTAAAATATCCTAAGGAGGCTTATTTTGAAAAAATATTTAAAAAATTAATTCTAGATTTTTAAACTTGTAGATACACACGTGCATGAACCTGCCAACCAAGCACAGATGCATAAAATCCTGTCCTGAATTCTCCAAAACAAACTGGCCTTGGGATAAAAGTCATAATCAATTTATGGAACCTTTCATTTGAAAAGCAAACCACAGGAAATTATTCACTTCTCTGAGGCTAATAATTTTCTGTTATTTTTGTTTGATTTTTCTTCTAAAGCTTGCTGGCCTACACTTCTGTGTATTGAACTCTGTTCTGCACACTTTGATCATTTTTCTAGTTTGACAGGATCACTGAGTTTGGATGCTATTCTTTGAGCACAAGGACACGTTCTCCCACCTCTGAGGGTGGGTGGAGGTGGCAAGAGAGGAGTACTCAGCCATTAAAAAAAAAAAAAATGGTGCTTTCTGTTTATAAAAGGATGTAAGTTACTGCAAAATGTAGAGAACCTACAGATGAAAGAAAAAGAAAGTTAGAATGCTTTCACAATTTCAAATTCTAGTTCTCAGTTAACATTTGGGTATATGTCTCCTTTCTTCCTATCTTTTTCTGTCTCTCTATCTGGTTGTCAGGGCCATTTTATACATTCTGCTTGGTAACCTCAGCTTTCTTTCTTATTATTTATAAATCACTCACCAAACATAACCCAAGGGGTAGGCAATTAGCAGTTCAAAAAAGGTGCGAAGTTCCTGAGTGCCAGGTTGACAGGTAGAGTTATGAGAATGATTTGCCTATGTTACTTCACAAATATCATACTCAGTCAAATGAAAGTATAATATATTATTGTTTTCTTTACAACATTTGTTTTGCAATTCTGAAGGTGACTGACTGAAGTAATCTTGTTTATATCTGCCAGCCTACCACAAAACCAAAATTCGTCTCTTCTCTCCCCGTCTCTGAACAGCATCACTCATTATTAGGGTCTGGAGCCCCAGACTTCGGATGCTGCTAATCTCTAGCTGGTGCTCTGCAGAGCCACAGAGGGCCAGAGTAGAAGGTGTCACTTTGCTCCTCTCCCAGCCTTCCAGAGCAGGAGCTCGGCATTTGTTAAAGTTTACAGCTCCCGATTTGGCTTCAGACTTCTTATGAACTGAGAACACTGCGGAGTTTGAAATGATGGAAAACTACCGCCTACTGCTCTATTTCAACACTTTAATTTTACAGGCCCATAAAGATTAAACAACTTGCCCAAGGTCACGGAGTGTTCCCGGTGAACTTCTGACATCACACAGGACATACTGACTCCCTCAAGGGAAGACAGTGTTCGGCGATGTCACTGGGGACCACACCTATCTTGACCACTGCTATAGCCTCTGCATCTAACCTATCCCTCAATAAGTATATGGGAAATAAATGAATCAACCAGTTAGCTCTCCACTAACATCTCCTGGACTATATGGAAACTCCAAACGAATGCGACACTTTGGTAGACCCCAGTTTATTCTAAGTAAGAGAATAATGAATAAATAAATAAATAAATAACGAATTTATAAGAAATAAATAATGAATTTATAAGAAATAAATGAATAAATAAAGCAGATTTCCTCATTTTCTACAAATGGAAGAAAGCTGGGGGGAGAAAGATATGCTGCCATAAGTAAAAACAAAAGCCAGACTAGATGATCAAAGCCTAAAACAAATACATACACGTGTGCCTCCCGTCAGTAACACGTGAGCTCCTGTCGGTGACAGCAGCCTTCCCTAATTGTGAGACAATTTTTACAGTTCCATCTCCCGAAATTAGTACTGGTCTTTTCAGCCAGCTGTTAAATTGCTCCCTCTTGTGGTCACGGAAGAGAAAACATGAGTGCTTCATTTTTAAATTTGGATATTCAGGTCCAACACCCAAGAAGAGCCAATTAAAGAATGCGCTAACCGTCAGACAGTTGCACTCATCCTCCAAGCTAGTGAGGTCATGCTTAAAATCTCCCATGCTAGGCTTTAGTGTTTCACAAACCAAGAACTTCCAGACTGGGTCTCAAAATCCAAACCTGGTTTAAAGCTGGGTTTGAAAAAGGCAGAGGAACCAGAGATCAAATTGCCAACATTCGCTGGATCACAGAGAAAGCAAGGGAATTCCAGATAAGTATCTACCTCTGGTTCATCAACTACGCTAAAGCCTTTGACTTTGTGGATCACGACAAACTGTGGAGAGCTCTTAAAGAGATGAGAATACCAGACCACCTTAGCTGTCTCCTGAGAAACCTGTATGTGAGTCAAGAAGCAACAGTTAGCATCTAGTATGGAACAACTGATTGTTCAGGACTGAGAAAGGAGCACAACAGGACTGTCTGCCGCCACCATGCTTTATCTAACCTATATGCTGATGATACACCTATCATCAGAAATGACGGGCTGGATGACCTGCAAGCTGGAATCAAAAGACAGGTGGGAGAAACATCAACAACCTCAGATATGCAGACGATACCTCTCTAATGGCAGAAAGCGAATGGGAACTGAAGGCCTCTTGATGAGGGTGAAGGAGGAGAGTTCATGAGGCAGCTTAAAACTAAATACTTTAAAAAACTAAGATCATGGCACCTAGACCCATTACTCCACGACAAATAGGGGAAAAGGTGGAAGCAGTGACAGATTTTCTCTTCTTCGTCTCTAAAGTCACTGCAGATGGAGACTGCACAATGAAATCAGAAGACAATTGCTTCTCAGCAGGAAAGCTATGACAAACCTAGACCCCAGGTTGAAAAGTAGAGACATTACTCTGCTGACAAAGGTCCATACAGTCGAGAATATATAGTCTTCCCAGTGGTCATGTATGGTTGTGAGAGCTGGACTGTAAACAGAATGTCAAAGAGCGCTAAAGAACTGATGCCTTCAAACTGGAGGTGGTGCTGGAGAAAACTCCTGAGAGTCCCTTGGGCAGCAAGGAGATCAAACCAGTCAATCTTAAGCAAAATCAACCCCGAATACTCACTGGAAAGACTAAAGCTGAAGGTGAAGCTGCAGTATTTTGGTCCCCTAAGGCTAACAGCTAACTCACTGGAAAAGTCCCTGATGCTGGGAAAGATTAGAGAAGAGGGCTTCAGAGGATGAGATGGCTGGATGGCATCACCGATGCAATGTACATGAACTTGGGCAAACTTCGGGAGACAGTGAGGGACAGCGAGGCCTGGTGTGCTTTAGTCCATGGGGCCACAAAGAGTCGGACATGACTGGGCGACTGAACAATCAACATTC
Source organism: Budorcas taxicolor (assembly GCF_023091745.1). Classification (NCBI taxonomy): domain Eukaryota; kingdom Metazoa; phylum Chordata; class Mammalia; order Artiodactyla; family Bovidae; genus Budorcas; species Budorcas taxicolor. Next base: position 17,978,405 of record NC_068918.1, on the reverse strand, counting down.
AGGGCCAAGTTGAGTCTTCTTGAACAGTTACTTCTCATTTTCTCCCTCTTCTCCTAGCGGCTATTCCGTTATACTTCATAGCTTTTTATACACAAACATACACACACATACATGCACACTAGGACCATCCTTAAATAAATCTAATGTTCCCAAGGGAATCCCAGGTGGTAAAGAATCTGCCTGCCAATGCAGGAGACGCAGGAAACACCAGTCGGATCCCTGGGTCAGAAGATCCCCTGGAGAAGGAAATGGCAAACCACTCCAGTATCCAGTATTCTTGCCCGGGAAATTCCATGGACAGAGAAGCCTGGCAGGCTACGTTCTATAGGGTCGCAGGGAGTCAGACACAGACACAACTGAGTGACTGAGCATGCATACCATGTTCCCAAGTCAAAAATATGGGGGAAGAAATTGATCCGTTCTCTACCCTTTGTTGATTCGAAGCATTCAGGCCCATGTTTCTAAACAGTCAATGCTGAGGTTAACAATATTCAGAGCAGCAGAGGAGGCCCTTTAACTGGGGTGTTTAAAGGAGGTATGTAATGCAGAAAACCAACATAACGCAGTCAATAAATAACATCCAAGTTGTTTTAATCCGCCTCAATGGAAGAGAAAGCCAGCGCTTGTGAAAGGCAGGAGAAGTAGTGGTATTTACAGAAAGGATTAAAAGAAACATCTCCCACTGTGATTATTTTGCCTCTTCCCATCCTCTAACACGTGTTCTGTACCTGTTTCCTCACCATCTCTCTCTTTACTCACATTGATAATGACTTAAGAAGGAAAGCAGCTAAGTGGCAGAAAGATAGGATGCTTTCAGCGCCAACATACACACTCACAAATAAAGTAGATGGGATCCTTTAGCCCCGTCTTGAAAGAACAAACGAGAGCAAGACAAAGAGCTGGCACAGGAAACAGGCGTCTGAGAGCCCTCCAACGCTGAGACGCGCTGAGAAAGAGGACGGTACACTCAAAGTCGGGCTTTTGATAGAGGATGCTGGCAGTTGCCAAATTCATTACGACCAGTTTTGCTTTAGCGGTAGCAACGGCATCTAACAGGAACAGAAAGCCAGGCATGGCTATCTCCTTCTTAACAGCAGGGGGACTGAAAGCACTGCCTCTCTGAAGACAGGACGGCCACCAGGTACACGGAGCGAAAACATCGGAGCCGAGCTGCCTTACGCAGAGCAGTTAAGAGTGCATTGCAAAGAAGCAGCGCAGGGCAAACCCTCCATCCTGCGCGACCTTTAAACGAGGCTGCTCCAGCGGCAGAGAGCCAGGCAGGCCTCCACGGGGGTGGGTTGGCATTGTGCGGCAGGGAGTGAAGGAGAAACAAACTTAAAACTCACAGGAGGTGAGGTTTGTTTAAATAATAGAAAGTAATTAGGCTGAAGACAAAAATCAGTGATGGCATTTTATAATTACAATTAATTTAAAGGTTAATTTCCTTTGGCGCTAAAATCTTTATTTAAAACATTTACCAGGAAAGGATATGAGGATGTTACTATCAAGAGGCATAGAGTGCTTCTGGGAATCCATGCCTATTATCACTGGAAAATTAGGTTAGGCCCAAAGTGGGAATTTCAATTCATTTCTGTGTATAATAGATGGCGGTCTGGCCTCAGAGTCAGCAGGGCTGCCTCAGGGCAGAGTGAGATTTGCATTTTTTGTTTGTTTGTTTGCTTGTTTAGGGGATTAATTGCAAATGTTTCCTACAAAGAATCCTGGTTTATACATGAACAATCCTGACACAAAAAGAAAATTGGATATGGATTGCTGCCTTTGTAACTAATGGAGTTGATGCGAAAGGAATTCCCAAGAGCACAGAGGCAAAGGGATGCTCACAGTCAGGCATCCACATACATTCATCACGGAAATAAACTGAATGAGGACGGCAGTATTTCTGTGGGCTCCAAGCCCGTCCACCCTACTTTTCTCTCCCGGCTCCCACTCTTTGTCATCACTCTGTTCCCCAGTTGGGAACAGTCACGTCTTGAGTCTCAGGTTCCAACAGACCTATTCTTCAGTTCATCTCCCTAGAAACGTGCTCAGTAAAACTGACGCACAACAGCAGCAACAGCCAGAGGGGGAACAACTCCTTCACACGAATTTCTCCCACTTATTATGTCTTCACAGGTTGGTTCATTTTAAATGCTCCACTGCTATTATCAGTATGTAAAACAATCCCACAAATATGGAATCGTGCAGAGCATAGAGCACTGAACAATATTCGCCATCACCTGCTTTAGTCCCTTGATTTTACAGCTGAGGAAAGGAACACTGACTTGCTCCAAGTTAATCATTTAGAGGCGGTGCTGGGAGCCGAACTTGCCTCCCAGGTCAAGGTATACTTTACACATCACTTCACCGTGAAACTCGACACAGGTTCTTCTGACACCTTTGTCAAGTAGCCACTCCACATGGAAGGCTGTGTGCTACTCACTAGGGATGAAGCAGACACTGTCTTTGCCCCCCTGATGCCTACAACCCAGCACACAATTCACACGAGGATATAGACCAAAGTGTGATGAGTGTTCAGATAAGGAGAGTGGGGATGGGAGGACTTACCCCCAGTGGTGCCTCATGCAGTTAAGAGGACTAGGAAATTCTTCCCTGAAGAAATGACATCCCCACTGAAACCTAAAGGATAAATCAGAGGGATGTGCAGAATTTAACAAAAATAGATGCGCCTTTTCTTAAAAGGATAGCTTTTCCACCCATATTGACCAAATGGACCCCATAATTCACACAGGAATCATCTTACATGTTTTTAATGAACCCCACATGGAAAACCTAGTTTCACCTATCCCAAATAGCTAAGAAAACACTAGTGACCACTGGGCATCCTCATGCCTGAAATGCTCTCATTGTCCTATAAAGATGATCACTTTAGGTTTAGTTGTCCTTTCTGGAGGCTGAAAAATAATGCAAAAATTGTGCAACCAAAAAGTACAAGGGGAGAAACAGTTTTCTCCCGGGGATTTTAGCATCCATGCTTTATTTTTCATTTTCCTAAATATGGATACATCGATGTCCGACACCCTAATTAAAACCTGCATTTAAGTGGGCTGTGCCTTCTAAATATATCCCAGATGTCAGCTGTGAAGACACAGCCAATCATGTCTAACTAGCCTGCCTAGAGCCTATAATAACTGTTCTCTCCAATTTCGACTGAGAGACACGTCACATATAATTGAAAGCCATTCTCTAGGGGAAGAACAAAACAGAGACTGGTGTTATCTAATCCACCCAAATGCCATGGCACAAAGTGATGCCAGGAAGCTTGAAAATAAAGGTCATTTGATCACACTCTGCACGTGATTCCACATCTATTCAAAGTATTAAACCTATCTGAATACAGAGTTTTCCGACTCGCGCTGTACAATTTCTTGACCATCTCACTTCTTAACCGCATGTGTCACCACTCACTTTGCCGCCCCCCATAGTTCCCTTCACCAAGGAGAGATGTGGATCACCTGCACTACGGAGGAAAAAGGCATCTCTAAAACCACCAGTTCTAGCACTCTCTGCCTGACTGTAAACTCCTATTTTTACTCCTTTTGTTCTCCTGCCTCCCTCCTGGAGGACTGTGTCTTCATCTTTACTCAGGAGCTTCCCTCCACTGGAAGTTTTATCTTTCTACTCATCATCTCTCTCCCGGATGCATAAGAACAGTGATGCTCTTACAGGCACCCTTGGTCTTCGTTCCCTGCATTCTCCTCCATCAGGCTTGGATTTCCAATATCCCTGCCTGACGCAGCTCAGATGCAGCGTCTCTACTTGTAATCCAGGGCTGCTGCACAACAGCCGGAGAGAGCCCCGAAGCCCACCTGGGTGCTCCCTCTTCTCAACACAGCTTTCCCTCCTCTCCCACTGACGGTGTGACACAGTGGCCACGGGACCTGCTGCAAAGCCTTCCAAGCACCTTACGCCTAGTACCCAAACCTGAGAAAAACCAAAGCTACCAGACATAACGCGTCCCATTTCCCCCTTAGAACCTCGAGGGTTCTCCATACCAGCAATTATCCTTCTGTCTTCTAGAAAAGTGAAAGCATTAGTCACTCAGTTGTGTCCGACTCTTTGTGGTCCTACAGACTCTGGCCCGCCAGGCTCCTCTGTCCGTGGGATTTTCCAGGCAAGAATGCTGGAGTGGGTTGCCATTTCCTTCTCCAGGGCATCTTCCCGACCCAGGGATCAAACCCAGGTCTCCCGCATTGCAGGGAGATTCTTAACCATCTGAGCCACATATTCTCGAAACCCCGCCTAAATCTGAGAGGAATGGTTTAGCTTTTCTTCTTCCACCTAGCCTTGGCCTCATTCCCTCAGCCCAACCCAGGAGACAAGCTCTTGGTGTCTTCACCTTCACTCACTCCACTCGAAATTTCTTTTGACACTCATGGGTCAAAGCCTCACAGACCACAAACCAAATCAGGTCCAGCCTCTCTCCATCCTTTAGGATAAGATACGAAGTGATTTCCAAAAATATTTGAAAAGCGGAAACTCAGTTCTAGGTAGTTTTGTTTTTTTTTAATATATACAATATCTTTCCTTTTTATCTACAATATGTCACATGGCTTACTCCTATCACTTGCCAGACTATAGTTAACCAACCAAGTGGGCGCTTGCCAGACTATAGTTAACCAACCAAGTGGGCATGAGAAGGGTTTCCATAAACCTACCTCAGCTTCTGCTGATGACTTCCACACTTTCATTATTCCACACTAACTTCAAGTAAATTCTAACACAAAGTTCTCTTTTCTGACCCTTACTTATCTCCATCTACTTTCCTGGCCTGAAAAATTCTCATCCTCTCAGTAAAGAAACTAAACGTGTAAAGCATACTTCAAATCATTCTTTTTGTACAAATCCCTTGCTAAGAGAGATGAAACCCCACATTCACCTGCAGTGTATCCATAAAACACGTGCATCCAGTCACACACGTACATAACCCTGTGCAGTTGGGACTGTTTTATCTCCACTTCACAGAGGAAGAAGAAAGTCAGGCTCAGAGCAGTTGTGACCTGCTTGTGGGTACAATGCTAGTAAGAAGGGAAGGCACGGCTGAGCCCCGTTCTTCTGACTCCCAAGCCCTCAGTCTTCCCACTACTTCACACTCTCCCTGCGATGCAGCCAGTGGTGGCATTACACTATCAGAAGATGATTCAACAGCAAGACCCTTGTCTCAGCAGAAAACCAACATGTGTTTCTTCAAATCTCACCTAAGGTACTGGCCACACTGGGAATCAGCCAAAATAGGCAACAGTGAAAAGACCAAACAGTTTATCAAGTGGAAATGTGTATAGCATTTTCATTACCTTTTTAAAACCAACAGCTTAAAGTAGTTACTCAAATGATCTCTAAAGAAATATTTCCTTCGCAGTTTTTAGTATACTTAAATGTGTCTACCGAGTTAAAATCCTGAAGATCTGACTGCGATACAACTAAGAGAGAAACAGAGAAAACACAACCCTAAGATCCTGAGAAAAGGTTACTTTCTGAACAAGGTTAGGAAGTGAAGCATCTGCTGTGATTTAGCTAAGAAGTCTCATTCCATTCAATGCATGTTTCGCCTGCTGGAAGCTCTCTGTAGTATCACACTTTAGTGACTTTCCGGGCAACGGTGGAGTAAAACAGCCCTACCTACAAAGAATGTGTTTTCCTAATCAGAAAAAATAAACCGTCCACTCAGAGATGTAAGTCCAGACTGAGTACATCAAGCTCACAGAAGCAGCTGAATTGCTGCCTCCAAGTAAGTCTGCGTGGGAGCAACAAGGGGTTTTTTGGACTTCGACTTTTATGCTCTGAAATTCCTTTTGTGCCACTGGAGATAAGTACCCTTGGAATCCTTACCTGCAGAGATAATGGATTTACACTCTATTTTCATAGGCCCACGGAAATTCTTCAACATCTTTCAGTGAGTGCTTCCAAATATTTGGGCTTGGCTTTCTGTGAGCTGCCTTTTAAAATTTCCCCCCATGATATTTTCCAGCTCTATCTCCAAAAGAGTGTGTTGACTAGTAGCTTTTGTCATTAATAACCAAGGTACAATTTTATATTACAATACCTCCCTGCCAACATGTATTTTTAAAAAGCAGCTTTAAGTTTGCTGAACTCACTGTTCATGATTAAAAGGTTTAAATAAAAGGGAAGCTCACAACAGGGGACCTATTTGATTGAAGAATATTCCTTCAAAGAGCATTTTTCTCTTACTTGGTAATTTCTAAATTCCACTATTATTACTGTTATCAAATCATAGTTATTAAACTGATATGGCACTTTACTAATTTAAAATAACTCGGCATCCCTGTGCCTCCACGGGTCAGTAGATTAAAAGCATACCCATACTGCAGATAGGAAAACTAAGGCAAAGAAAAAACCAACTGCAAAGAAAATAACATTCATGAGTTGTTTCAAGAGAACCAAAACCAAACTGCTCCAAAGAGGCAAAGATCAAACAAGTACAAATTTTCTTTTATTTTGTCACCTTCTACCTAGTCATGTACCTCTACTTAGAATGCTATGAACTTGCCAGAAAGAAACCAATATTTTCTCTACCAGTTATCAACATTTTTGCAACATGTGATAGCAACCATCAATGGACGATCCCTCTCACCCTAGTTATGTTGATGCTAAAGCAAGTCCTAGCTTTCTTCCTTCCATTCATATCCACCAAAGAAACTAGAATGGTGCCTTCTTTCCATTGATATCCAAAAGATTTCTTTTGTCTCGCAGGATCCAAGCAAGTACTGACATTCTAGATCTTCTATAAAAGGTCTTCTCTTAATTATCATTCAAGGCCTTCTGAAGAAAGGGTAAATGCACTTAAATTTCACTTAGAAATTTTCCCAGCATCTTCCATACTTAAATCACCTGCCTTTTTTCAAAACAGCCTAAAGAGTTTATTCAGTAAATATGGTTTCCATGAGCCAGACATTGTTCTGGGTTCTGGGGCCACCGTAGTGAACAGTAAATCTCATGCAGCTTATGTTACCGTGCTGAGATCAACAACAAATAAGGTAGATTCATAATATGTCAGGTGGAGATAGGTTTCAATGAAACACAATAAAGCTGAATGAATAAAAAGAAAATTCACCTCTCCAGTCCCAGCAAGTCTCCAATTTGTCTCCCACCAATTACAATTATAATTCCTGTTTCCCAAATGTTTTCTAGTCCTTGCTGCTCATATATGCCATGTATATACCACATTTTCTAATGAAGCCAAACACAAGCTCCCTTCTCTCAATTCTTTTGTTTCTGTTAAAGGCAGCAACACCTCCTAGACAACAAATTTTGAGCTCTAAGCCAAACATCTAGTTGCCATTATTTGCTCACCAAGTCATGTCTGACTCGTTTGCAACCCCATGGACTGTAGCCCAGCAGGCTCTTCTGACCATGAAATTCTCCAGGCCAGAATACTGGAGTGGGTAGCCTTTCTCTTCTCCAGGGGATCTTCCCAACCCAGGTCTCCTGCATCACAGGCAGATTCTTTATCATCTGAGCCACCAGGGAAGCCCTGTATTCCTATAGTTGTTCCAAATTAAACACTTCCTTTCTCCCACACTGCAAAGTTTAGAAGAATTATAAAGAAAATCTTGAATTCTTAAGGGTTTTTAGTTTTCTTCTTCCACACCTCATGTCTCACCCAGGGCTCTACACCCCTCATTTTATCCTCCCACTAATAAAATGCGTTGTAATTCTTGTGTAAGAGAAGTTCAGTGATTTGTCTAAGGTCACACAGCCAGCAACTGGTCAAAACAGTGTTTGAATCCCGATGCTTCTAACATCAGACCTCTGGTCTTTTCATCGCACTCTAGGTCTCCGGATCATGGTTTCAGCTGCCTGCCGTCATCTGCAGTCTGAAAAGAATAAGCGATTCCTAAGTTTTAAATCCTGAGCCATTCTGAGTACTGTGATGAAATTTCACACCATCCTGCTCGGTCCCGCCAGTAACATAAATCATCACTTTCTCCAGCATATTCATGCTGTGCGTGCTACCTACCCATTAGTAGCATCCATTAGTACAGGGAGGGGAAAAAGCGAAGTATTGTGTAGATACAGGGTTCAGCACTGTTCATGGTTCAGGAACCCATTAAGGACCTTGAACTGTATTCTGTGGATAAGGAAGGACTGTTGTACTACTCCACTTCTGACCAGAAGAGAAATTCTGCCTCAGTAAAAGGGTTTTAATGATAAAAAAAAAAAGAGAGAGAGAGAGAGAGAGATTAAATCATAAGAGGATACAGAGGCACCTTCAAAGCATATGACTAACTGAAAGAAACCAATCAGAAAAGGCTATAAACCATAGGAGTCCAGGTATGTGACATTCTAGAAAAAGCAGGCTGACTCAACAGCTTGGAGCTGGGATCATTTGAAGGTACCTGTCTGGGTGTTGATGCTGATTGTCAGCTGGGACCTCAGCCACCCTGTTGGCCAAAATCATATCCAAGGGTCCTTTGTTGATCTCTTCACGTGGGCTAGTTTGGCCTTCCCAGTTTGGGCATGACGGTTGTATTCCTGAAGAGCAAAGGGAAGTGCGTGACATTTACTGGAGACAGTAAAAAGATCAATGGTTGCTAGAGTTTAAGGGAGAGGGTGGGATTAAAGGGCTTCCCTGGTGGCTCAGAGGGTAAAGAATCTGCAGGTCTCTGCAGTGTGGGAGACCTGGGTTTGACCCCTGAGTCGGGAAGATCCCCTGGAGAAAGAAATGGCAACCCATTCCAGTATTCTTGCCTGGAGAATCCCATGGACAGAACAGTCTAACTGGCTACGGTCCACAGGATTGCCAACAGTCACACACGACTGAAGCGACGCAGCAGGCGTGCAATGCCGGGATTAAAAAGGTAGAACAAGGGAATTCCCTGGTGGTCCAGTGGTTGGGACTCTGTGCTGTCACTGTCAAGGGCCTTCCTGGTTCAATCCCTGGTCAAGGAACTAAGATCCTACAGGCAGCATGGCCAAAAACAAACAAAAAAGAAACCCTAAAAAGGCAGAACACAGATTTTTAGGGCAGTGAAACCATTCTGTATGATACCAAAATTGTGGATACATGTCATTACAAGTCTGTTGAAACCTACAGAATTTAAAAGCAAAGTGAACCCCAATGCAAACTCTGGACTTTGAGTGCTAAGGATGTGTCAAGGTAGGTTCTTCAGTTGTAACAAGTGCACCACGCTGGTGTGGGATGCTGACAGGAGGGGAGGTCGTGCACATACTGGGGGTGGGATAGGGCACAACTCTCAGTACTTCTCAATTTTGCTGTGGACCTAAAACTGCTCTAAAAAAATGAAATGCTTTTTAAAAATAAAAAGATTTCCCCACTAAACAGACATCATGGATTTTATGTCCCTTGTTCCAATTTCTACCTGTAACACTTTGAGATATTAAAAAGAGAATAAAAACTAGCCAAACTTCAACCACCAGAATAAGACATTAGAAAAAAGTAAAGATATCCTCACACATCTTAATTCAGTCTCTAGGTTCCTCTCTTTCCCCTTCCTGTCATCTATCTTGTCAGCTTTTTTTGTCGTCTTGCCTCTTTGGGCCCCACCACAGGACCTCCACGACCAGGAATGAAAAAGAAAACACAAAGGAAAAGTTTCCCACAGCACTCTTAGCAGGAATGTTTGCGTCACAGCTACCGCTGCTTGCAAAATGCAGTGGTATAAAACAGCCGCGATTACACTCGTGGGCTGCGGGCTAAGAGTCCAGACAAGGCACTGCGAGGACAGCTGGTCTGCAACCCCCAGCGTCAGAGGCCTCAGCTGGGGACACTCCAGCGCTGGGCTGACTCAGCAGCTTGCAGCTGGGATCATTTGGAGGCACGTGTCTGGGTGTTGACGCTGACTGTCAGCTGGGACCTCAGCCACCCTGTTAGCCAAAATCATATCCAAGGGTTCTTTGTTGATCTCTCCATGTGTTGCCCTTCCCAGTTTGGGCATGACGGCTGTGTTCCTGAAGAGAATCCCTGAAGAGCAAAGGGAAGGAAGTGCATGACATTTTTTTGATCTAGCCTTAGAAGTCACAGAGTGTCACCTTTACCACGCTCCGTGGGTCCAAGTAGCCACAAAGTTCCTCCCAGGTTCAACAGGAAAGGATAAAGACCCAAACCACAGGACAGGTGGAGTGTCAAGATCACACTGTAAGCAGACACGGGATTCAGGAGATCTTGCTGCAGCCATTCTGGATAATATAATCTACCGTAGTAACTCTTGTTGTATCTCACTGTACCTCCAACATCTAGGTGTGTATGGCATTTGAATGTGGCGGTTTTTTTTTTGCTTATAAATATGTTTAATGCTTTTATAATGCAGCAAAATTCACATAATATAAAACATACTATTGTCACCATATTTAACTCTACAATTCAGTGGAACTAAGTGCATGCACAATGCTGTGCAACTCTCGTGATCATCCATCTCCCGACTTTTTCACCTTTCTAAAATGAACCTCTGTCGCCATTAAGCACGAACTCCCCATCCATCCCCCGCCCCACCCCACCCCACCCCACCCCGCCATCCCTGGCATCTATCAACGTACTTTCTGACTCTCTGAACTTGACTGTTCTAGGTGTAATATAATATGTATAATACTATACATATTTTATAATGCTCTTGTATAATATGTCTGCACCAAACGTATATCGGATGCATCTGAATCCTTGGTTAGAATTTCTTCCATATCTTTATTCCTGACTGTCTTTTTGAGATTGCTGCTAAGTCATGTCAGTTGTGTCCGACTCTCTGCGACGCCATAGACAGCAACCCACCAGGCTCCCCCGTCCGTGGGATTCACCAGGCAAGAACACTAGAGTGGGTTGCCATTTCCTTCTCCAATGCATGAAAGTGAAAAGTGAAAGTGAGTCGCTCAGTCGTGTCTGTCTGACCCTCAGTGACCCCATGGACCGCAGCCCACCAGGCTCCTCTGTCCATGAGATTTTCTATAAAGACCACTGGAGTGGGGTGCCATCACCTTCTATTTGAGATTATGAACCACATAATGGCAGGGACACCTGTGCTGAGCTAATTTACATCACCTTCATCACAGTACCTTGAACCTGACAATGAGGATATAACATTATTACTAATAATAATTGCTGATAGATACATGCACTTGAGCTATCGTCGATTTTTTTACATTTGCAAGGTGTTACAGAAAATCTCCACACTAACCACAAAGACATATGGCATCTTAATTGTGCAAGTGAATTTTATTGCTCCAATTAAGTCTTGGTTGCTTCAAAGGAGTATATAATTTCTTCTCCCAAGTTAATAGATTCGTGTAAAGCAATAATTGAATCTCACAGTTGGGGGTGGGGGAATCACTGCCTTGAAGGAACTATCTTTTTATCTCCACAATTAGCTACTTCTGGTCTAATAGATTATTAAAAAGGTTTATATTAGTAATCTGTATAAGACCTTGAACATGAGTATGCATCTCTTCTGAAAAGTTGACTAATTATAGCAATTGTCCCTTTCTAGTTGATTTCATAGGTGGCTTTGATTCTTACGGCTATCAGGGGCCTCAGAAGACGTCTCATTTACAGCTGCAGCCCATGTACATGTGAGTGCTTTACTTTGCAGTATTCTTCTGGGATACTAAAAGGTGATTAAGCAAATGTTTTTGTCACACACAAGAGATGGCATGTGGCTTTCCTTCAGTCATGACTTACCTCCAATACTTTCTCCTCTATTAACATTGTTTTGACTGAGATAACTCTAATAACATTTTGTTCATAATTTTTACAAAACTTATCAGGAAAGCCATCTCTAAAGTTACCTTTAAAAGTATTCTTACATGTGTAGCAACTACATAGCTAAAAATTCAATATATAATTTCTTTGAATTGCCCAAAAGTTGTATATTTTGATGATGATATAACATTGTAGGTAGTTGTACGTAACAATATATAAGCTGTATGTCCTGATTTTCCCAGTACAGTCACAGTTTACATGCGTTGTCCTGGTATACTTATTACCAGCACTCCCTATGAGACTTATAAGTGTTCTCTTTTGGATGATAAATGAAGTAATAATGCTCTTTAACATTTTTCTGGTGTGAAAAGTGAAAATGAAACCAGAGTATTAAGACTTAAACTTATCAGATCCTTTACTCTAGCACTCAAGAGAGCAGACATACAATCGGAGCCTGATTTTTATATCTGTGTTTAGGCAAATTCCCTTGGATAACAACTGATAACAAATTCTATATATCAGCATCAGGTGATATGCTGAATTGCAAGCGAAGATCAAAATAGAAAGTAAGATTCCAATTCATTTCGAAATGTGAGCTTCTCTCTTTGAAGAGTCGTGTTTGTTGTCCTTGTCCTCCACCATCCAGTCATTTTGCCTTCTAATATTGTTAGTGTGCAGGATGCTAACACACTTGGGGGAGCATTTCTCCTCCGGAGAGATTAAGGTAATCCTTATACATACCCTTTTCAGCTTCTTTTCACAAAGGGCATGATCTGTGCACCATGCTGCATTTTGTGTGTGTCTCTTGTAGTTCCCCAAAAGCATTCAGAACACCACTCATAAAACAGACTTCATCAAGTTCAGAAGGCAGTCAATACTACATGGCATCCCTTCTGTAAACAGGATCTCACACAACCCCTCTTTTACATCCCCAAAACCACTGCCCAATTCAGCTATTCATTAACTGAAGTTTTACAGTCTCTTTATTTTATAACCCCTACTCCCATTCTTCTATGTAACTATCAATTTAATCTTCTTAAAGTATCACTCCAATTGTTAGACCTTTGCCCAGAAACTATCAAAAACCTCCGTATTGCCTACTAAACAAAAAGTCCAAAATCCATATCAGAACTTGCCGCTCTACTATGGCCCAGCCCCAAAATTTTATGGAAATATTATCTCTGTTCTTCAACTTAAAAACCTCTGAGTCTCAACTGGATGCAGATAATGCTGAGAGACACCAGGAAAATGCAACGATTTCACATTTTACGATGGTTAAGAACTGCTTCCTGACCTTACCTTCTCTGATGTCTCACACATACTCTGATGTTTCCCCTTATCTACTTCTAACAGCCCAACTAAAACTCTCGCCATCCACAAACACGATGTGGATTTTTTCAGCTGTCGATGCTATTCTCTTGACACCAAATGTCTTTTCCCAAATTCTACTTTTCAAATCCCACTCTCCTTCAAATTGTATCTTAAAATATACTTCCTTTATGAAACGTCTCTAAATCTTTTTCCTTTGATATTTCTTTTTGCTTCTTCCCCATAACATAGTTGTATTTCTATTTATACCATAAGGTTCCCAGCCTCCCAGAAGATTTGATAGTTTAAATAAAAAATAAGTCCTTTATGTTCTTTACCATTCTTCTTGATATTATATCAATAATATACCCTTGTGTAAAGTGTTCTATTAAAAACTAAAAGCAAAGCAGCGAGAGGCAGTGGTTAAGATGAGCTATGGAAGGTAGACTGCATGCGATACAATTCTTTATGACCTTGGACCTGTAACTTTATTTGAATAACTTTATTCTCACCAAGCCTGAAAATGGAAGTGTTAGTCACTCAGTCATGTCCAACTCTTTGTGACCCCATGGACTGTAGACAGCCAGGCTCCTCTGTCCATGGAATTCTCTAGAAAAGAATACTGGAGTGGGTTGCCATTCCCTTCTCTGGGGGATCTTCCCTCCCCAGGGATCAAACCTGGGTCTCTGCACTGCAGCCAGATTCTTTACCATCTGAGCCATCAAGGGCCTAAGTTTCCTCAACTGCAAAACAGAGACAATAGCCCATGTACTTCATACAGCTGCTCTGAATTTATATAAAACAATGCTGTAGAGAGTTACAATAGAGGACATGTCACATACAAGACACTTAATAAGCAATTTATTACTTGTAGGAACAATGCTTATGTTACCCAATATTACTCAGGAAAAGACTTCATGAACTCAAATTAACATACACTGTATTTTCATTCCCAAAAGGTTTCCTCTGTAAATAATGTATCACATCTTATCAGCCCAAGTAACATGTAACAATATGCTTGTGCTCAAAAGTAGACCAGAATATCTGTAAGTCCTGCAATTTCTTGCTTCTAACAATATCATACATTTTTATCACATAACATTACACTGTGCTGGTCAGTATGAATGATCAATAAAGATGATAAAAATATAATAAATTGGATATAATCATTATTTAAGGATAAGCTCTGATGATAACATGAGAATGCTAATTATATGTAATCAAGAATATACTTTCAAATCAGGCATTTATAATTCTGTTTTCTTTAAAGAGAGGACTCTTCAAATTTAATGTCCAGAATGAAATTCCTTGAAAACAGAAACGTCTCATGATTTTATTAAATACTTTTAGTAGCAAACCAAAAGTAATAAAAATATTATTTTTTTCCTTACTGCCTGAAAATGGTTACATTATATCAGAGGCTTCAAGTCCCACTGCTCATGAAATAAATGTTTAACAAATCACCAGTCAAAACACTGCTACCATCACTTCTACAAAGCATCCTCTAGCAGACCTCAAGTCCTAGAACACTAAGCTTTTATTCTACAGATGAGGAAACTGGATGAAAGGAAAGAAAAACACAGGTCACACATCTTGTTAGTTATGTGGCCCATTATCGGGCAGTTTTCCTGATCCCTTAGTTTTGTTTTGTTTTTTCCAAATTCTCATGTGGACTGTGAGTTTGCCCTGACATGTCATTCCCTGATCTTAAATTCATTTACCTTTACGTCCTCACACTAACGCAGCTGCCGTAGCTCCATACCTGCCTGCACCCTCCCCTTTTAGCGTATTCCCTTATATTCCATTTTGGTTTCACGTTATGTGGTGTTGGATGAAGAGCTTTTTCAACTGTGTAGCCCTCAAAAACAATCACTGGAGAGTCACTGCCTATTAGAATCCCATGAAAAACTAAAACTGATTCACGCATGAACTCCATTCCCTGCTGGGAGGCAGAGACCTGAGCCCCTCCCATGTCTTTGTCCTGTGCGGTGGACTGTCTCCTGTCAACCTGCCGTAAACAAGTCTCATAAAGTAAGAGTAATTTAACATCATGGGCCAGCTCAAGCACCCCCATGATATTATATAGCAACCGGAAATAAAAGCAGTTCCTCAGGAGGAAAATAGATGCTTAAAAGCAATGCGCAATTTTAGCTGTGGGGTTTCCACTATACCCAGCAAATCTTCAATGGCTCAGAGCCTGGACAAGGCTTTGGAAACACTACCCCTAACCGGCCTCCATTCATAGCTGTGTTTTAGTTTCTATAGTCAATGAATAAACAGTCTTCTTTTTAAAAAGTTAGGTTGGGTGAATATTCTTGATGTATAATTCTTTGGATTATCTATAATCCATCTAAAAGGGGAAAGTTTTCATTAATTTTTCTCTTACAGTTTGGAGGACTCTTTGAAACCAACAATGGCTATGAACTTGCTCCACTTAACATTCCCATGTTTGCAGGTTAATTTTCTAACAAAGCAGCTGCTTTGACTACCACTGACCTAATGTGCCGAAGCAGGTCCACATCTATTGGGCTCCCTGCGGCATAATGTGGGAATATCCCACGCAGTAACAGGCCACCATTTGAAACCGCTGCATTCTTTTTGGCAGCCTAACTGTACAGCAATACATATACATTTGCCCCCAGAAAATGGATTTTAAATTACCATAGCTGGCCTCTCTATCCAGAAGGTTGCACTGAGGAAAAAGTTGAGAGGAGGAAAACTGTCTATTTAAAGCATAATTTGGGCTTTGGACTTTTTTTTTTTTTGGCTTACTCTTGTGCTTGGAGAGGTGAGAAAAGGGTACTGAGCTCTTGCCCTTGATTAAAAACATCTTCTTTCTCTCTCTCAGGTCAAAATAACACAAATGGCTTCAGTACATCAGCTCCTGGACCTTTCAAAGAACTTGTTTCGTGGTGGCCTCCTGCATTTTTTGAAGAGAAAGAAGCAACTAAGTTTAATACATACTAACGAAACATAAAGCCTCCACATGCACTGGAAGAGACACGCACACTCACACACACACACACACACACGCACGCACGCACACGCACACACTGGCACACACCAATTCTACTTGGCCTCCTCTTTCTATCTGAAACAGAGAAATATGCAGGACACGCCCCTCGTGGATTTCCGGAATGCAGGCTGCTTTCTCCCAGGTCTTTGCAAAGTTCACGAGGAGACGTGTTGGCGCCCCCTGCTGGCCATTACTAACTCCTCTACAGCCCAGCCAGGCGGCCTCTGCCAGCTGCAAAGTCATCCAGGGCACAGTAATTTGAGAGCCCTGTCTTCTGCCCCCCATATGTCTTGATAGCACCACGGCTATGTAGGCAATGTAACTGCAAAAACAAACACACAAAACATACCATGATGACCTTGTAACCGAAGTCTGAAATGGCAGGTTGTTTGCCCTAAAGGCTGTACCGTACATACTTGCCTTAACCCACCTAAGTTGTGCGCCTGAGAGTCCTCAGTGCAGACATCCCCAAGTCACTTCCTTTAGGCTAACACACTGCTGTTAATTCCGAATGAGTTCAAGTCTGTGTGTGTGTCATGTCAAGAAACAAGACTGCATAGCTCTGCAGCTCCAGTGTGTCTGTGTATGAAAACTGCCAGCTGTCAGCCAAGTGCTTTTACCATTGAGCCTCCACGGTGGCCAAAAAGAGACAAGTAATAGTAACAAAGTAATAATCGTCATCTTTATAATTCTTCAATAAGGTCTTCTGGGGGGGTTGGGTGGGACAAAGCATATTAATCTACTAAACTCATCAATCTATGGGGAAGCAGAGAGCAGAGATGGCTTAACTCACTGATTTTATTTATTGCACTCTAGGTGCTTTTATAAGTATCTACAAATGTCTTTTACTAACACAGAAACAGCTGTGGATTTCTATCAACAGAGGCCAACTGAATATGTATTAGCTATGTTTACTCTTTTATATCTAATTCAAATGGAAGCCCCTATGTAGGTGAACTTCTTTTCCTAACTTCAGCGTACGAGATTATTTTTTGGGTGGGCGGGGGGAACAATAGTTACCTTGGTAAAATATTTGAGATCTCTTTGTGGTAATTGGGGGATCTGTTGTGTGTTAGAGTGTATTTTAACCCTCCTGTATTATTGTGGCAGAAAAACTGTGCTGTTAACGTAGTTGGCAACAAGATGCCTTTGGAAACTTAATAGTAGGTCAATGTGTTTATGGAATATTCTGAATTCCTAGGAAATTTTGTTCTATATATTCAGGCATTATTTGATTTTCATTAGTGAAAAACATAATTAGCTCAGGCTTATCAGGAACTCAGATGAGTCATTTTCTTTTTGATCCACCTGAGACACTAAAATCAATTTCTTAGGACTATTAATAATACACCATCTTTAAATGCAGTGAAATTTGGGCTTGAAACGTTATAAATTGGCATGGAGCAACTTTTTCTCTTGGTTTCTATGAAGTTTCAGTTATTGGGTTAGCCTACTTTGAACGTTAGCCCATCCAAAGCTACATAAACCCGTCCCATTACTGTGCCTGCATGGATGTCTGTGATCTACACACATACGCACTTGAAGATAACAAAGGAACAAAGGTTACTAGTAGAACATAAACTACAAAAAAAAAAAAGTTCCAGCACTTGTGCTTGAATTTCCTCAGTGGTTTGTATATGTTTGTCCATATATACATGCATAAAATATACAGTCACAAACATGTCAGTGAAACCTCATATGATGATTTTATAGTGACATGCATGTTTAACATATGAGAAAAATACTTACCAATGTATCATCCTTTGATTCTTAAAATATAAATACTACACATGCCAGAAATTATTCTAATGTGACTATCAATGTGACTATTAACATGAGGTTTCACTGTACATTCATGCTGTGATGAGATTCCACCCTAAGACATGTATATGGATAGAGATTCAAATGCACAGAGAACAAAACCCTCATATTCCTGCTTTACGTTGCAGCCAAGTTACCATCTAATCACTACGATCATCACCACCAAAATTTTCAAAACCAGTTGTTGACTACTAAACAGGAATCAGTAAACAGGGAGCACAGTAGTGTGATTCTATCTGGAAAAACATCTAAGTTGTACAGCTGTATCCTCCTCAAACTCCGGTGAAGAATGCTATTTTTCTAGGCTGAGCTTTTGTTATAAACCTAATATTCAGAAGGCAAGAGTTACAATCCTGATGTGTCTTTCTTTCTTTTGCATTTGTTAATTATGAATGTATTTTTAACAGAGTGATTTTTTTGACTTACTAGTGTAATTTGCATTTTAAAAATAAATGGAAAAACAACCAAGTTTCTGAGCCATCCCTGAAAGTCCGTGTTCCTTCGCAAAGTGTACCTGGTGACATCACTGACAGGGAAACCCTATTTCAGTGACATGGAGACAGGGCTGATGTTCTACACAGTACGGCAGTAAAAAGGAATTGCCAGGTCTTGGCACCATTTCAGCTCAGTCACAGGTAACATGCACTTTCATTATCTCCTGACACTAAGGGTTCTTTTACAAGACCTTCTGGAATAGACTTGCTGTCATTTGGAGAACTTTTTTTATTTCTGTCCCTCCTCTATTTGGAATTTAGAGTTAGCATCCAGCTAATAGCTGGATTATAGAGCACTATATTTAAAAAACCTTACATTAACATAGGGAGGCTTTTTCATTTTTGCATGTCAAATTATTTAAAATAAAATAATTTATTCATTTACTGCCCTTCTGATAATGAAGATTTGATGACAATTTTAATGAACATGTTGAAACAGGATAGGCAAGGTGAGACTTCCCTGGTGGCTCAGACGGTAAAGCATCTGCCTACAATGCAGGAAACCCGGGTTCAATCCCTGGGTTGGGAAGATCTCCTGAAGAAGGCAATGGCACCCCACTCCAGTATTTGTGCCTGGAAAATCCCATGGATGGAGGAGCCTGGTGGGCTACAGTCCATGGGGTCGCAAAGAGTTGGACACGCCTGAGCGACTTCACTATCACTTTTCACTTTAGCACTTGTGAGCACAGGGTCACAATTTCAGCTGAGGTTTACCATACGTACTCAAGGGACTGAGGGCTTGGGCTGCTCCAGGCTGCTGGGGGTGCATCCTTGCTCTCACCGCACACAGACACACAACAGCCCCCAGAAGCTGAAATGCCACAACTGACTGAAAACAAGGAAGGCTGTGAGGCAGCATTCCAGGAAGCTGAAGATCAGCTTATAGTATTTCGCTTCTGGGCCACATGGTGAGAGCCTTGTAGATGACCAAGGCTGCTCTCACTGACACTCCCGGTGTGGAAGTATGCTGATGTGTGTTCATCAAAGTAGGGTGGATGACTGTTAGGATGTTGCTTCTCACCATGAGGGCTCGTGCACACCAGACCTCGGTTGCATAAAAAGAGTTAATAGATTAAAAGTTAATAGATCAACCCTAAGTAAAGATCACATATGTATATATGATGTAAAGAAAAGATTCGTTAGTCTAGAGTTCTCCATTAAATAAGATGTGCATTTGGTAAATAACAGGGGGTACCAAGATCTTCTTCGTCTGGTAGCTACTATAAAACATAACCTCTGAAACGGTGAAGCAAAACTCCAGCATTCCATTGTACCATAACAAGTGGACAATTTGAACTCAGATATAAAAACCTTTTAAATAGACCACATTGTGGGACAAACTTTGGAGATACATACACACAGGCATTAGAAAAACAGTTAAACTAAGGTTAAGAGACTACTCAAGATTCCTATTTATTCTGAAAATGCAAACATGTCGCCATTCTACCACAAATTCCAGTTTGTGCACTCTGGTCAAAACAGAATAAACTACACCCAGCCAACGGGGATTTGTCAAGTGGCTTTGGACTGTGTAAACCACAATGAACACTGATAAGGAAGACTTCCTAAGGCAGTATAAGATCAGAAAATGCTTCTGAATTATTGTACATTAAATTCAGTATAGTTTCATGTTAAATATGCCTTTATATTTTGTATACTGCAGAAAATGCACAACCTAAGAGTCGAGAATTATGTTTTACTTGGCAAACAACTGAGAACTTAAGCCTGGAAGACAGCCTCTCAGACAGCTCCGAGAGACTGCTCCCAAGAGGTAATGGAAGAGCCAGGGGATTTAGGAGGTTTGCACCAACAATCAGGTAATCAGAACATCAAAAGACTATTATTAAAGAAAACCAGACATCTCAAGTTAATAAATTTAGTGCTTTTCTATGTATGGGAAGATGGAAGAGTCTGGGTTCATTACAAAAATTCCTTTGATACGCACCTCAGCTATCTAGGGCCAGTATCCTCCTTTTCTCCAGCCTGAGTTCCCTTCCAGGTACACAGTCAGGGGCAGCTGCAATGGCAGCTGGCTTGATGGCCGTAGCATCCTTTGTTTACTGATATGGTAGGCAACACTTTTCATCCACATGTTAGAGTTCTCTTAAATATCAATAACATGATCCCATATGTTAACATGTATGTATGATACGTTCTTATATATTAACCAATTACATTCAGTTTCAGAGCTAGAAGTTTTTCAATTTCTTTCATAATACATTCATCAGTAGCTAATATTAGAGAGATTAAGATTACTCAAACTGTCTCATTTTTTAATACTTCCTAAGAGTCGGACACGACTGAGCGACTTCACTTTCACTTTCGCTTTCTTGCATTGGAGAAGGAAATGGCAACCCACTCCAGTGTTCTTGCCTGGAGAATCCCAGGGACGGGGGAGCCTGGTGGGCTTCCGTCTATGGGGTCGCACAGAGTCGGACACGACTGAAGCGACTTAGCAGCAGCAGCATGGTTGTCAAGATAAATCTTCCCTCAGACATTTAATGAGCCTTGGGTAAAATTATGGCACTTAATGCTTGTACTCAGGAAGCTTTGACATCAAAATCCTTATATTATAAAAAAAAAAAAATAAAGCCCAAATTATTCTCCTCACATGTCAGTCTTTGCTTAGGACCCACGATCAATCCCCTTTTCATTGTATTACATCCACCTTTCACACACTCCCAAGAAAGGGAAAGACAGAATTTGTGACTGATACATTATGTCCAATTTAAAACATGCTAGTGTCTTGAAACAATCATTTTTACTAGGTATGAGAGCAAAATCTCCAAGACGTGTATATACTCTATTCCTTTTAATTCAATGAAAGCTCAACTCCAGAATACACTCACAGGTCTCATTAACCACTGAAATCTACACAAGTATCACAAACTATGGTTGCCAAAGACCACGAAGAAAACAAAGGTGAGTTCCTCCTAAAAAGGATAAAGATAGATCTTTGTATAGTCCCCAGAAATACAAAAAAAAAGATTGTTCTTCAAAAATTCTTAAACAGAAGATGCAGTTTAGAAGCAAATAGATGAGTTTAAATTTTTGATGGGTATTAATAGCTGATTTCTGTAAGATAAATTCAGAGGAAAAATCCGTATATAAGACACATGTTGATGTTCTGACATTTTAAACCGTTATTAAAATCAATGTAAATCATTTCTATAATAAGAGCACACAATTGTGGTAGTCTAATAACCGACTCAATGGACATGAGTTTGAGTGAACTCCAGGGGCTGGTGATGGACAGGGAGGCCTGGCATGCTGCGATTCATGGGGTCGCAAAGAGTCGGACATGACTGAGCGACTGAACTGAATAATAAAACAGGTATATTTTTTAACCTCTCATTCTACCCTCACATGAATTTAAGCTATAACAGCAATGAAATGAAACAACTCCCCCAAAAGATTGCAAATGATGCTGTCACCCAAAGGATGATGGATTGATTCAATTAATCAGTAAGTCTTTTCTAAGAGTCCTTCAGGGAGTTATTTACCAGAGGCATACCCTGTTTGTTCCCCTTCCACGTGCCTGTCATTTTTCTTCATTATTCTTCTAGTTTTACTCATTATATCCTTTGGGGATACGTGGATCTCCATGTGCAGAGAGGTTTTTGCACACAGCTGTCTAGGCATAAATCTTTCCAGCCTCACTGTGGAGGCCATCAGAACACCTGAACCTCTTGTCACTGTAATGTCAGGCTGACCAATACTCTTAGGATGAAGTCAAACAAATGGACACTGAGTTATGACTGGTAAGTCAATGGGGAAATGTCAAACTGAGTTAAAACTATAAAAAAGTTTCCATTGCTAAGGATCGAACAACATTGTGCTCCACACACCACAGAACTAGCCTTCCTATCTTCAAAAGCAGGTAGGAGGGAAGAGCCAGATGGCTGAGAGGCTGAGGGTGAGGCTAATAATTCATGGAAAAATAAAGCATATTCATTAAGTATGCTGTTTTGAGTGCTGAAAGGCAAATATTTTTAAACATGAAGCATTTCTATTCCTAATGGACAAAAGCTTCTATCAGTTCAAACTGTAAAGAATAAGAGTGTAAGCAGAAGATGTCTGGAAGGGAGCATCAGTGCTAAACCTTGCCATCAGGGTTGACTGCACAGTTTGTGGGGCTTGGTGCAAAATGAATATGTGGGGCATCTTTTACAAAGAATAGGAAAAAAGTGTTGTTAAAAGGGGCTTTTCCTTAAAATACTTTATTACTTACAAAACATTACTATTACCCATAAGGGTAAAAGTAATATAAATAACAATATAAAAATTATAAAACATAATATTTTGATATTATCATTTTAAAAACAATAAATGTAGTATTCTATTAAGTGGGATATTCTGATTCATCATAAGATGTGGGTCTTATGATCAAAATCACTGCAGATGGTGACTGCAGCCATGACATTAAAAGACACTTGCTCTTTGGAAGAAAAGCTATGACCAACGTAGACAGCATATTAAAAAGCAGAGACATTACTTTGCCAACAAAGGTCCATCTAGTCAAAGCTATGGTTTTTCTAGTAGTCATGTATGAATATGAGAGTTGGACCATAAAGAAAGCTGAGTGTCAAAGCATTGATGCTTTTGAACTGTAGTGTTGGAGAAGACTCTTGAGAGTCCCTTGGACTGCAAGGAGATCCAACCAGTCAATCCTCAAGGAAATCAGTCCTGAATATTCATTGGAAGGACTGACGCTGAAGCTGAAACTCCAATACTTTGGCCATCTGATGTGAAGAACTGCCTCACTGTAAAAGATGCTGATGCTGGGAAAGATTGAAGGCAGGAGCAGAAGGGGATGACAAGGATGAGATGGTTGGATGGCATCACCGACTCGATGGACATGAATTTGAGTAAGCTCTGGGAGATGGTGATGGACAGGGAAGCCTGGCGTGCTGCAGTCCATGGGGTCGCAAAGAGTCAGACATGACTGAATGCCTGAACTGAACTGAAGATGTGACTCACCTTTCCACAGTTTATTAAGTCATCAAAATCTATACTCTTAGCCAATTCATATGCAATCAATATAAATGAACATAAAAATTTGCAAATTTGCATCAATGGCTTTATCATTTTTAACTTTGAGAAGAATCTTTCTGATATAACTATGACTAGAGCTATGAAGAATATTTTGTAAGCAGTGACAATATTGGATACATTTCTGATAAATCATTTTGAAATACAAATTTCAGTCATTTGAGCTTATGGTTCACAGAACAATTTTTCTTAAAAGATTTAACTCTTCATAAATATGTTTCATGTAATCTGAATTGAATTTTAAATAAAAAATGAACCATGGCATTTTAGTATTTTCTGATATTTCCTATAACTTGAAGAGGTTATCTAAGAAACTGAAAATGGCTTCATGATTTCTATATAATTGAAAACACCTATTCACGTATTTAGGGCTTCCCTAGAGGCTCAGATAGTAAAAAATCTGCCGGCAATGTGGGAGACCTGGGTTAGATCCCTGGGTTGGGAAGATCCCCTGGAGAAGGGAACAGCAACCCACTCCAATTGCCTAGAGAATCCCATGGACAGAGGAGCCTGGTAGGCTACAGTCCATGGGGTCACAAAGAGTTGGACACAACAGAGCAACTTTCACTTCACTTCTCATTCACGAATTTCACTGTTCAGTCTTCAACAACTAGAAAGACAATTTTTTAAAAAATTGTCTCCCTAGTTAGAAATCTGTTCATTTGAAGTTCATAGGAAAAGAGCTCTTTTATGTCCACTGCTAACTACATTTAATTTCTACAGGTAAGCCTGCAGATATTTGTTTACAATGTTGCAGCAGTTTTCACAACCAGAGACTCTAAACTCTCTGAATAATTCTAATAACTCTCTGACATGCCTTTTTGCAGTATCCATGTGTATGCTTTTACCTTGTAATAATTTATCGACGAAAGTTTACTCCTGCAGAACCAGCAATTCCTGTCCCAGGGTAAACCAGAGTTAAGTATTTGTGCGGGAGCTGCAGGGACCAGCTCTCCTGGTGAATGAATGGGCCAGCTGGCCCCCCAACCCCCAGTTCCCAGGGTTGCCTGGGGCCTCTGCTTTCCCCAGGCACACAGCAGTCATTTTCCTGCTGCTAACACTGTCATCACTGACAATCCGGCCCCAGGTCCCTTCTCAATCACCCACTTAGCCCAGGGGCTCCTTGAATTGCCCTGGGGGCTGGCCAGGCCAATTGCTCTGCACTCCTTGCCCAGGGGCCTGAGTCAGAGCCTTCAGGTACTGCTGTGAGATCACAAAATGGCAGGGGCTCTCCCCCAAGGGCACCTCCCCTGCTCACCACCTGCTCACTAATAATCTAGTACGCATTTCCTGAAGAGGACAGTAGAGCACTAAGCCAGGCACCGGGTTCCTCTGAGCAAGCGGGTCATGTGTGATACACACCCCCATGCCCATAAAGCTGGCCCTGCTCGCTAGAGCAGCCAAGAGTAAAATTTCACCTGCTTCTACTGCCTTCAAATTTACCCTCATTTTGTTACTGAAATAGATAGAATTAGGATATATTTCATTTATTATGAAAAATATTCCTGGGTTTTTTATCTGAATAAAAAAAGATGTTTCAAAAAAGAATTAGAACAATAAATTGATACTAAGCCTTGGATACCGAGGCTGGTATTTTTCAAAACTTCTAGTGAATTGGGTCAAATACTGGTTACATGTATGATTAGTCAGGTTTTTATTGCACTTCTGTTAGAGAAAGATTTTGAATGGGTCACTGAAATCCATTGCAGTGCAGGGGCACTACAACATTTCATGGCTGTAAGTCAATCAAGTAACGACTTGAAGAATAAATTTCAATGGCAACAAGGGTTATTTCTCTATCACTCCCACTAAAATTCTAAGATACTAATTGTTGAGGTTGGTCATAGAACATATCTAACACTTATGGGTGGCGGGGAGGTGTAGATGAAAGCAAGGACTTGGGCTGCAACGGAGTTCACGCTGTTGACTAAAATATATAGTCACAACCCGAAAGTAGTTATTTTTTGGTGGGAATGTTTAGGACTCCGAGCCTAGGAGACAGCATCTCAGTAGCTCTGAGAAAACTGCTGCAAGGCGGCAGGAGCAGGGGAGTCAGGCCATATACAACTTTGCAACAAAGGAGCAGGCAGCCTGAACATCACAGATCAGGTGTCAAGTTAAGGAATTTAGCATTCTATGTATGGGAAGATGCAAACCTCTGGGCCCACTGAATTCATTCCTTTCATATGCAACTCAGCTGTCTGGGACCAAATTCTGTTTCCTTGTTCACCTTAAGGAGCGGCAGATGGCTGCTTCCCGCAGTCCCCCAGCTCCTCAGCAGTCATGGTGGATCCAGCAGCATCTGCTGGATCACAGTTTGGGGAGCCCTCACTCACATTTGGAGACCAAAATCACTGATGGCTGTGACACTTCTTGTTTATTGATATGGCAGGAGATATTTTCATTTCACAACGTCATTCCCAGCATGAAGGAATAGAAGCCAGCTGACTGGGTGGGACTGGGCCTAAATCTTTTCTCCACCAATAACCAGTTATGTTGCTTTGAGAAAGGCCCAACCCACAAGACACTGCTTAAAATGGGATGACGTGTCCTGTAGGAGAGAACAAGGCAAGCGTGGATGCGTGTCACCATGAAACACGAGAACTGGGTTCAGGCTCATTTCCTCTTGGTGACATGAATGCCTACCTGAGAAGTACTGGGATTGATAAGGGGTGTTGAATCCCTGCCAGGTTAAGAAAAGAGATGATTGGGTTCAATTAAGCTTAGTTCACAATGTGCTGAGTTTTAGCGGAGTGATGTTTAAACCTGCACAAATAGCCAAGCTCTGCAGCTCACAACGTGCTGACAGTCTGGAAGACATGGAGCACGTTGATGGCAGGACGCAGCATGCCCTGTACTTCGTAAGTTACAGAGACACGGTCCTAAGGGTTTCTAGTGGTCAGCTATGCCATAACCTCTTGCTCCTCCTCAGCTCTCTGGATCCACATTCAGTCTGATCTAATTACTAAAAAGAGGTCTAAGAGAAAACAGACTCGTGGTTTCCAAGGTAGGGTGGGGTGGGGAAGGGATGGACTGGGGAGACTGGGGCCAGCAGGTGCAAACCATGAAGTACAATGGATCAACAACAAGGTCCCACTGTAGGGCACAAGGAACAGCACTCAGCATCCTGCAATAAAACAATGGAAGAGAATACAAATATATATCCATATAACCGAATCCCCCTGCTGTACGGCAGAAACCAAACAGCACTGCAGATCAACTATTCGCCAATAAAATAAAACTTTAAAAGTTATTAAAAGGGCTCTAAGGACAAGAGGCTCCATTTCAGTCGCCCATTGCCGAGAGCAGGGACCAGCCTCCTAACCTTCAGACAGAGCCCTGGTAAGATCTGCCCATCTCAGCTCTGCAAAGTACCTTCTTCCTGAGGCTGAGCACCTGGATGGACAGCTCAGAGAGGGACTAAATCGGGGAGTCCCTGGTTATCAGTTCAGGTCTGGGGAGCCACTCAGCCCTCCAAACCCCCAAGAGGAGCTGATGAGATGGCACCTGGGAGACAATGTCTGGTGCTCAGGGGTGCTGGAACAAAAGCTGTTAGCACCTGTTTCAGGGCAGGGACCTAGCCTGGGCACGGGAAGGCCCACAGTTTGGTGTAGGGTCTCAAGTTCATCCATTTACATCCACCCACCATGTTTCCCTTGACCTGACATTTCTAACAGGGTTAGGCTGGCCTGATTCTCATGGAAGGCTGAGATGATAGCCCCAGTCCCTCAAAGTTCCCCATTTTTCAACTCACTAGCTCGACAGAGGCCCTGCCCAGGGCTCTCAGCCAGCACCAGTTTTCATGGTGCTGTCAGGAGTCAGGGGGCAGGGAGGAAGGGAGCTTTTAACACCCAGCTCTACTATTCTCTTTGAGGTTGGGCCATAGGGCCCTAGCCAACTCCTCCTGTCCTGATCTCCTGAATAAACTAACCAAGCTTCGCCTCAGCACCCTGGACCAAGGATGTGTGGTTCCTAGTCCTGTTCTGAGGATGAAGCAAAGGCCTAGAGACAAAGAAGGTTCTTGGTACAAAGAGGTGGCCAGAAGGCGCCAGTGGAGATACACCAAGGAAGCTTTTGTTGGTTGCCACTTCTTTACGCTTTAGCTGGAGAAAGAAAGAAAGGCAGGCAGGAAGCAAGGCAAGCTTGAAAAATGAATGCTGAGCAACCCCACCACCACAGCCATCAAGGAACAGCCAGAGCCCCAGGGCAGCCTCCAAAGGAGTGGAGCAACCCTCCTCTTTATAGCCTGCTTTCTCCCAGCCCTCCTAGTTCACAGGAACTCCAGCACCGGTGCCTACAGAACCTCACCTGACCCACCCTCATCAGCCTCTGTGGGGTTAGGCTTGGGGGGCTGAGGAGGGATAGCTGGGGTCTTCAGGGCAGAATCTGTGAACATGGCCAAGTAGGGTAGAGGCAGGAAGCTTGGAAACTGCACTCTGAGGCTCAGCAGCTTCCTCTGAACAAGAGAACCACTCATGGGAGATCTTCCCAGCCTTGGCAACAGTGAGGCAGGATCCTTCTAGGAGAGGGGGGGTTCAAGTGGGCTGAGAGACTTGGGCCTGCTGCCTGAGACTGTCTTTGTTTTAGCACCGAGAGTTCTCCATCCTGGAAGACCCCTCAGACCTGGGCAAACAGAGGCTGGTCATCCAAGTACAGGAAGATGTGGCCACTTTCTTTCCAACCCCAATGCCCAGGATTTAGAGAGAAACTCCACAGTGCAGGGGTGCCTAGACTGGCCTCCCACAACTGGCAGGGGCTGGACTGGGAGCTGTAAACAACCAGTTCGCTTTAATTAATTGCTTTTGAGTTTTTCCAAACTACTCCGATCATGAGTGGTTTAAACTAAGATCAGAGCATCTGGTCCCATCACTTCAGGGCAAATAGATGGGAAAACAATGCAAACAGTGACAGACTTTATTTTCTTGGGCTCCAAAATCACTGCAGATGGTGACTGCGGCCATGAAGTTAAAAGATGCTTGCTCCTTGGAAGAAAAGCTATGACCAACCTAAATAGCATGTTAAAAAGCAGAGATATTACTTTGCCAACAAAGGTCCATCTAGTCAAGGCTATGGTTTTTACAGTAGTCATGTATGGATGTGAGAGTTGGACCATGAAGAAGGCTAAGCATCAAAGAATGGATGCTTTTGAACTGTGGTGTTGGAGAAGACTCTTGAGAGTCCCTTGGACTGCAAGGAGATCCAACCAGTCAATCCTCAAGGAAATCAGTCCTGAATACTCATTGGAAAGACTGATGCTGAAGCTGAAACTCCAATACTTTGGCTACCTGATGCGAAGAACTGACTCACTGGAAAAGACGCTCATGCTGGGAAAGATTGAAGGCAGGAGGAGAAGGGGACAACAGAGGATGAGATGGTTGGATGGCATCACCGACTCGAAGGACATGAGTTTGAGCAAGCTCTGCGAATTGGTGATAGACAGGTAAGCCTGGCATGCTACAGTCCATGGGGTCACAAAAAGTCAGACACGACTGAGCTACTGAACTGAACTGAAACCACTCAGATTTATAAACTACATTAGACATCTCTCGGCCCTGCCTAAGGACAGGAAGCTTTCTCAGTTTCTCACAGTTTAAACTGTTTTAAAGTTTGACGACTGAGCGACTTCACTTTCACTTTTCACTTTCATGCATTGGAGAGGGAAATGGCAACCCACTCCAGTGTTCTTGCCTGGAGAATCCCAGGGACGGGGGAGCCTGGTGGGCTGCCGTCTATGTGGTCACACAGAGTTGGACATGACTGAAGCGACTTAGCAGCAGCAGCAGCAGAAAGGCTGAGAGTTCTGTGAGATTTGTTCAACAGATTTAAGTTGTGAACAAACTTCCCAATTGTGTCTCAAACTTACCAACTGTGTATTTTAAAGAAGTGTGATTATTCCCTATTTGAGGCATTCAGTGTCAAGTGCTTAGTGTTAGGGTTCAGTTCACATGAAAGATGACAGGAATTTCCCAAGGCGAAGACCCAACAAACAATTTGGAATTTTAACTCTGCAATGGTTGTAGGTTTCTTCATTTCATTTGTCCTCAGGACTGGGAAATAAAGTGAGTTCAATGAATTAAATGGCTTTTGTTTCTCTGCCAGCTTTGGTGTTAAAGCAAAGTATCTTGAAACTAATTCACTTGCGAAGTTTTACTTTAATTGATATGCACATATTAAAAGACAATTATTTTATTGTTTATGGGTAGTTTAGATAAAAATATTTCAGTATAAAGTGTTGAATACCTTTAGTCCAGGGGTCCCCCAACCTCTGGGCCACAGATTGGCACCTCCTGTCTGACTGTTGTTGTTGTTCAAGCACTCAGTTGTGTCTGACAGTTTGCAGCCCCATAAACTGCACCCAACCAGGCTTCCCTGTCCATCACTATATCCCTGAGTTTGCTCAAATTCATGTCCATTGAGTCAATGATGCCATCCAACCATCTCCTCCTCTTTTGGCCCCTTCTCTTGCCCTCAATCTTCCCCAGCATCAAGGTCTTTTCCAATGAGTCAGCTCTTCACATCAGGTGGCCAAAGTATTAGAACTTCAGCTTCAGCATCAGTCCTTCTAATGAATATTCAGGGTTGATTTCCTTTAGCATTGACTGGCTTGATCTCCTTACTGGCCAAGGGAATCTCAAGAGCCTTCTCCAGCACCACAGTTCAAAAGTGACAGTTCTTTGGCGCTCAGCTTTCTTTATAGTCCAACTCTCACATCCATACATGACTACTGGATAAACCACAGCTTTGACTATCAGACTGTTGTTGGCAAAGTGATGTCTTTGCTTTTTAATATGCTGTCTAGGTTTGTCACACCTTTTCTTCCAAGGAGCAAGAGTCTTTTGATTTCATGGCTGCAGTCACTGTCTGCATCGATTTTGGAGTCCAAGAAAATGAAATCTGACACTGTTTCCATATTTACCCCATCTATTTGCCATGAAGTGATAAGATTAGATGTCATGATCATAGTTTTTTGAATGTTGAGTTCTAAGCCAGCTTTTTCACTCTCCACTTTCACCTTCATCAAGAGGCTCTTTAGTTACTCTTCACTTTCTGCCATTAAAGTGATATCATCTGCATATCTGAGGTTGTTGATATTTCTCCCAGCAATCTTGACCAGCTTGTGATTCATTTAGCCTGGCATTTGACATGATGTACTCTGCTCAGAAGTTAAATACACAGGGTGACAATATACAGCCTTGACGTACTCCTTTCCCAATTTGGAAGCAACCCAATGTTGCATGGTCAGTTCTAGCTGTTGCTTCTTCCTTGCAAACAGGTTTCTCAGAAGGTAGGTAAGGTGGTCTGGTATTCCCACCACTTTAAGAATATTCCACAGTTTGTTGTGATCCACACAGTCAAAGGCTTTAGCACAGTCAATAAAACAGAAGGAGATGTTTCTCTGGAATTCCCTTGCTTTTTCTATGATCCAGCGGATGTTGCCAACTTGATCTCTGGTTCCTCAACCTCTTCTAAATGTAGCTTGTACATTTGAAAGTTCTCAGTTCACATATTGCAGAGGCCTAACCTTGAAGGATTTTGAGCATAACCTTGCCGGCATGTGAAAATGAGAGCAATTGTACAGTAATTTGAACATTGTTTGACATTACCTTTCATTGGGATTGGAATGAAAACTGACCTTTTCCAGTCCTATGGACACTGCTGAGTTTTGCAAATGTGTTAGCATAATGAGTGCAGCACTTTCACAGCATCACATTTTAGGATTTGAAATAGCTCAGCTGGAATTCCATCACCTCCACTAGCTTTGTTTGTAGTGATGCTTCCTAAGGTCCACTTGGCTTCACATTCCAGGATGTCTGGCTCTAGGTGAGTAACCACATCATCGTGGTTATCTCAATCATTAGCTTTTTTGTACAGTTCTGTTTATTCCTGCTACCTCTTCTTAATCTCTTCTGCTTCTGTTAGGTCCTTGCTGTTTTTGTCCTTTATTGTGCCTTTCTTTGTATGAAATACTTCCTTGGAATCTCCAATTTTCTTAAACAGATCTCTAGTCTTTCCCATTCTATTGTTTTCCTCTATTTCTTTGCATTAGGCACTTAAGGCTTTCCTATCTTTCTTTGCTATTCTCTGGAACTCTGCAGTCAGTTCGGTATATCTTTCCCTTTCTCCGCTGCCTTTTACTTCTTTCCTCAGTTTTTGTAAGGGCTCCTTAGACAACCACATTGCCTGCCATCTTGCATTTCTTTTTCTTTCTGTATGATTCAGTTCAGTCACTCAGTCGTGTCCAACTCTTTGTGACCCTATGAATCGCAGCACTCCAGGTATCTCTGTCCATCACCAACTCCCGGAGTTCACCCAAACTCATGTCCATTGAGTTGGGGATGCCATCCAGCCATCTCACTCTCTGTTGTCCCCTTCTCCTCCTATCCCCAATCCCTCCCAGCATCAGGATCTTTTACAATGAGTCAACTCTTCGCATGAGGTGGCCAAAGTACTGGAGTTTCAGCTTTAGCATCATTCCTTCCAATGAATACTAAGGACTGATCTCCTTTAGGATGGACTGGTTGGGTCTTCTTGCAGTGCAAGGGACTCTAGAGAGTCTTCTCCAACATCACAGTTCAAAGGCATCAATTCTTTGGTGCTCAGCTTTCTTCACAGTCCAACTCTCACATCTATACATGACCACTGGAGAAACCATAGCCTTGACTAGACAGACCTTTGTTGGCAAAGTAATGTCTCTGCTTTTGAATATGCCATCTAGGTTGGTCATAACTTTCCTTCCAAAGAGGAAGCGTCTTTTAATTTCATGGCTGCAATCACCATCTGCAGTGATTTTGGAGCCCCAAAAAATAAAGTCTGACACTGTTTCCACTCTTTCCTCATCTATCTCCCATGAAGTGATGGGACCAGATGCCATGATCTTCATTTTCTGAATGTTGAGTTTTAAGCCAACTTTTTCACTCTCCTCTTTCACTTTCATCAGGAGACTTTTGAGTTCCTCTTCACTTTCTGCCATAAGAGTGACGACAGAGGATGAGATGGCTGGATGGTATCACTGACTCGATGGACATGAGTCTGAGTGAACTCCAGGAGTTGGTGATGGACAGGGAGGCCTGGTGTGCTGCAATTCATGGGGTCGCAAAGAGTCGGACACGACTGAGCGACTGAACTGAACTGAATTGAATGGTCTAGTGGCTTTCCCTACTTTATTCAATTTAAGTCTGAATTTGGCAATAAGGAGTTCATGATCTGAGCCACAGTCAGCTCCCGGTCTTGTTTTTGCTGACTGTATAGAGCTTCTCCATCTTTGGCTGCAAAGAATATAATCAATCTGATTTCGGTGTTGACCATCTGGCGATGTCATGTGTAGAGTCTTCTCTTGTGTTGTTGGAAGAGGGTGTTTGCTATGACCAGTGTATTCTCTTGGCAAGTCTGTTAGCCTTTGCCCTGCTCCATTCCATACTTCAAAGCCAAATTTGCCTGTTACTCCAGGTGTTTCTTGACTTCCTACTTTTGCATTCCAGTCCCCTAGAATGAAAAGGACATCTTTTTGAGGTGTTAGTTCTAAAAGGTCTTGTGGGTCTTCATAGAACCATTCAACTTCAGCTTCTTCAGCATTACTGGTTGGGGCATAGGCTTGGATCACCGTGATATTGAATGGTTTGCCTTGGAGACGAACAGAGATCATTCTGTCATTTTTGAGACTGCATCCAAGTACTGCATTTCGAACTCTTTCGTTGACCATGATGGCCACTCCATTTCTTCTAAGGGATTCCTGCACACAGTAGTAGATATAATGGTCATTTGAGTTAAATTCACCCATTCCAGTCCATTTTAGTTCACTGATTCCTAGAATGTCGACGTTCACTCTTGCCATCTCCTGTCTGATCACTTCCAATTTGCCTTGATTCATGGACCTGACACAGGTTCCTGTGCAATATTGCTCTTGACAGCATCAGACCTTGCTTCTATCACCAGTCACATCCACAGCTGGGTATTGTTTTTGCTTTGGCTCCATTAGCAGTGGCATTAGATTAGAAATAAAGTGCACACTAAATGTACTGTGCTTGAATCATCCCGAAACCATCCACCTGCTCTCATTCTGTGGAAAATTGTCTTCCACAAAACCAGTCTGTGGTGCCAGAAATGTTGGGGACCGCTCACTGTTTTAGTCTGCATCCTAGGGACCTTTAGTTAACTTTGAATTAACTTAAATATGAATCTGTACCTAGAGAAGACTACCAAGTATTTTAAATACCTTCCCCTGCTTCCAGAAAATTAGAAGTGATTTCTCTTTGGCACAATGAGCAATGACTGAGCCATTTTCAATGACTACCTTGAAAACTGCACAGATGCCACCACCCTTGGGTGGACAGGATGTAGGGACCGAGGAGCTCATCAGCCCAGCAACTTCCCCTGTATCCTGTACTGAGACCCACTTGTGGGGCTGGGTTCCTCCTCTTCATGTGCTCTGCCTTCACAGATGGCTCAAATCCCTGAAGAGATGAAAGGTTTGACTGGTTCTGCACTTTGGATATCATTGCATTTGCCCTAGGGTGAAATTCTCACCCTATTTTTGGTATGCTTGAGGACAAAGTGCAGGAGACTCTCTGAACTTACATATAGAGAGAATATGTGATTGCTAAGGACGCTTGTATGTTTATTAGAATAGGCTGTAGCCTCATCTTGATTGTGATACACTTTGGCTACAGGGTTGTGGAGGGAGTTTATACCTTTCACCTGCCTCTGTTGCCTGATAGACTGCTGCCGCTGTTCAGTCGCTCAGTCATATCCAACTCTTTGTAACCCCGTGGACTGCAGCACGTCAGTCTTCTCTGTCTGTCAACATCTCCTGGGCTTGCTCAAACTCATGCCCATTGAGTCGGTGATGCCATCCAACCATCTCATCCTCTGTCATCCCCCTCTCCTCCTGCCTTCAATCTTTCCCAGCATCAGGGTCTTTTCTAATGAGTTGGCTCTTCATATCAGGTGGCCAACGTACTAGAGTTTCAGCTTCAGCATCAGTCTTTCCAACGAATATACAGAGTTGATTAATTTCCTTTAGGATTGACTGGCTGGATCTCCTTGTAGTCCAAGGGACTCTCAAGAGTCTTCTCCAACACCACAGTTCAAAAGCATCAGTTCTTCGTCCCTCACCCTTCTTCGTGGTTAATTTTCACATCAATACATGACTACTAGAAAAACCATAGCTTTGACTAGATGGACTTTTGTTGGCAGAGTAATGTGTCTGCTTTTTAACATGCTGTCTAGGTTTGTCATTACCTTTCTTCAAAGGAGCAAGCATCTTTTAATATCAGGGCTGCAGTCACCAACTGCAGTGATTCTGAAGCCCAAGAAAATAAAGTCTGTCACTGTTTGCATTGTTTCCCCATCTATTTCCCATGAAGTGATGGGACAAGATGCCAAGATCTTCATTTTCTGAATGTTGAGTTTTAACCCAGCTTTTTCACTCTCCTCTTTCACTTTCATCAAGAGGCTCTTTAGTTCCTCTTTGCTTTCTGCCATAAGGGTGGTGTCATCTGCTTATGTGAGGTTATTGATATTTCTCCAGGAAGTCTTTTTTTTTTTTTTTTGTTCTACCAGTTTTATTGCTACCAACCCATCTACCTCCACCCTCATGCACACATGCTCAGTCATGTAATGCCATGGACTGCAGCCCGCCAGGCTCCTCTGTCCATGGACTTTTCCAGGCAAGAATACTGGAGTGTCCCGGCAGTCTTGATTCCAGCTTGTGCTTCAACCAGCCTGGCATTTCTGCATAGAAGCTAAATAAGCAAGGTGACATTATACAGCCTTGATGTACTCCTTTCCCAATTTGTAACCAGTCTGTTGCTCCATGTCCGGTTCTAACTGTTGCTTCTTAATCTGCATACAGGATTCTCAGCAGGTAGGTAAGATGGTCTGGTATTCCCATCTCTTGAAGAATTTTCCACACTTCATTGTCCACACAGTTAAAGGTTTTGGTGTAGTCAATAAAGCAGAAGTAGATATCTCTTCTGGAATTCTCTGGCTTTTTCGATGATCCAACGAATGTTGGCAATTTGATCTCTGGTTCCTCTGCCTTTTCTAAATGCAGCCTGTACATCTGGAAGTTCTTAGTTCATGTACCATTGAAACCTAGCTTGGAGAATTTGGAGCATTACTTTGCTAGCGTGTGAGATGAGGGCAATTGTGCGGTCATTTAAACATTCTTTGGCATTGCCTTTCTTTGGGATTGGAATAAAAACTGACCTTTTCCTGTCCTGTGGCCACTGCTGAGTTTTCCAAATTTGCTGACAGATTGAATGCAGCACTTTCACAGCATCATACTTTCGGATTTTAAACAGCTCAGCTGGAATTCTATCACCTCCACTAGCTTTGTTTGTAGTGATGCTTCCTAAGGCCCACTTGACTTCACACTCTAGGATGTCTGGCTTTAGGTGAGTGATCACACCATCATGATTATCTGGGTCATGAAGTTGTTTTTTTGTATAGCTCTTCTGTGTATTCTTGCCACCTCTTCTTAACATCTTCTGCTTCTGTGAGGTCCATACTGTTTCTGTCCTTTACTGTGTATATCTTTGCATGAAATGTTTCCTTGGTATCTCTAATTTTCTTGAAGAGATCTCTAGTCTTTTCCATTCTATTGTTTTCCTCTGTTTCTTTGCATTGATCATTTAGGAAGGATTTCTAATTTCTCCTTGCTATTCTTTGGACTTCTGCATTTAGATGGATATATCTTCCTTTTTCTCCTTTGCCTTTCACTTCTCTTCTTTTCTCAGCTCCTTGCAAGGCCTCCTCAGACAACCATTTTTCCTTTTTGCATTTCTTTTTCTTAAGGATGGTTTTTTATCATTGCCTCCTGTACAACTTTACAAACCTCCATCTATAGTCTTCAGACACTCTATCAGATCTAATCCCTTGAATCTATTTGCCACTTCCACTGTATAATCAAAGGGATTTGATTTAGGTCCTA
Organism: Budorcas taxicolor; assembly: GCF_023091745.1. Classification (NCBI taxonomy): domain Eukaryota; kingdom Metazoa; phylum Chordata; class Mammalia; order Artiodactyla; family Bovidae; genus Budorcas; species Budorcas taxicolor. The sequence goes on along the minus strand of NC_068918.1, from coordinate 17,942,097 downwards.
TCTAAATGGTTTAGTGGTTTTCCGTACTTTCTTCAACTTAAGTCTAAATTTTGCAGTCAGGAGTTCATGATCTGAGCCACAGTCAGCTCCTGGTCTTGTTTTTGCTGACTGTATACAGCTTCTCCATCTTTGTTTGCAAAGAATATAATCAATCTGATTTTGGTGTTGATCATCCAGTGATATCCATGTGTAGAGTCGTCTCTTGTGTTGTTGGAAAAGCGTGTCTGCTATGACCAGTGTATTCTCTTGGCAAAAGTCTGCTAGCCTTTGCCCTACTCCATTCGGTACTCCAAGGCCAAACTTGCCTGTCACTCCAGGTGTCTCTTGACTTCTTGCTTTCGCATTCCAGTCCCCCATGATGAGAAGGACCTATTTTTCTGGTGCTGGTTCTAGAGAGTGTCAAGGTTCACACTTGCCATCTCTCTTATTCTTTTTAAAGCCTGAGTAATGTTCCACTGTATACACTCACCACACCTTCTTTATCCAGGCACCTGCTGATGAACATTTAGCTTATTTCCATGTCTTGACTATTGTAAATAGTGTGGCAGTGAACCTCAGGGTGCATGTATCTTTTTGAATTATAGTTTTCTCCAGATATATCATAGGAATGGGATTACTGAATCACATGGTAGCTCTATTTTTAGTTTTTTAAGAAATCTCCAGACTGATCTCCATAGTGACTGTACCAATTTCCTTTCCCACCAACAGTGTAGGAAGGTTCGCTTTTCTCCAAATCGTCTCTAGCATTTATTGTTAGGCTTTCTGGTGATAGCCGTTCCTGTAAGGGGTGATACCTCATTGTAGTTTTGGTTTGCATTTCTCTAACACTTAGACATGCTGAGCATCTTTTCTTCTGTTTTTTGGCCATCTGTACGTATTCTTCGGAGAAATGTCTACTTAGATCTTCTGCTCATTTTTTATTGGGATTTTATTATATTGATCTGCATGACTTATCTGTATATTTTAGAGATTAATCTCTTGCTGGTTAAATCCTTTGCAAATATTTTCTCCGATTCTGTGGGTTGTCTTTTCATTTGTTTATGGTTTCCTCTGTCATCAAAAGCATTTAAGTTTAATTAGGTCACATTTGCTTTTATTTATGCTACTCCAGGAGATGAATCAAAAAAGATATTGCTGCTATTTATGTCTCAGAGTTCTACCTATGTCCTCCTCTAAGAGTTTTATATTATCTGGTCTTACATTGAGGTCTTTGATCCATGTTGTGTTTATTTTTGTGTGTGGTATTAGAGAACACTCTAATTTCATTCTTTTATATGCAAATGTCCAGTTCTCCTGGCACCTCTTATTGAAGACTGTGCTTTCTCCATTGTATATTCTTGCCTCCTTTGTTGTAGATTAATTGGCCATAGATTTGTGGGTTTATTTCTGAGCTTTCTATCCTGTTCCATTAATCTATCTTTCTGTTTTTGTGCTACTACTATACTGTTTTGATTACTGTAGCTTTATATTATAGTCTGAAGTCAGGAAGCCTGATTCCTCCATGCCCATTTTTCTTTCTCAAGATTGCTTTGGATATTTGACGTCTTTTGTGTTTCCATAAAGATTCTTTTTTTCTAGATCTGCAAAATTAGCCATTGGTAATTCAATAGGGATTGCACTGAATCCCAAGACTGCATTGCCTTGGGTAGTATAGATATTTTGAGAAAATTGAGTCTTCCAATCCAAGACCATGGTATAGCTTTCCATTTCTTTGTGTCACCTTTGATTTTTTTCATCAGTGTCTTACAATTTTCAGAGTACAGGTCTTTTAGCTCCTTGTTGTTGTAGAGTCACTAAGTTACATCAGACTCTTTACAACCCCACGGACTGTAACACACCAGGCTTCCCTGTCCTTCACTATCTCCTGCATCATGAAACAAGACACTGTGTCAAAAGAGGCAACTGAGATGACATATTTTATGTAATTGAGAGATAGTATATTTTCTTCTTATCTTGGAGGAGGGGTATCTCCTCACCACCGCCTCCTGACCTTGAACGTGGAAGAGCTCCTCTAGGCCCTTCCATGCACCCACCGTTCCTTGGACATGGGGTTGCTCCTCCCAGCTGCCGCCCCTGACCTCAGACGTGGGGTAACTTCTCTTGGCTGCTTCTGCGCTGTCGCAACCAGGCACTCTTGGCCGCTGCCCCTGACCTCAGACGCGGGGTAGCTCCTCTCAGCCATTCCTGTGCCATCGCAGCCTGGCACTCTCGGCCACTGCCCCTGACCTCGGATTTGGGGTAACTCCTGTTGGCCACTGCCCCGGGCATGGGGTCCTCCAGGCTTCTGCCCCTGGCCTCGGACGTGGGGTAGCTCCTCTCTGCCACAACAGTTAGAACTGGACATGGAACAACAGACTGGTTCCAAATAGGAAAAGGAGTACGTCAAGGCTGTATATTGTCACCCTGCTTATTTAACTTCTATGCAGAGTACATCATGAGAAACACTGGGCTGAAAGAAGCACAAGCTGGAATCAAGATGCTGGGAGAAATATCAATAGCCTTAGATATGCAGATGACACCACCCTTATGGCAGAAAGTGAAGAAGAACTAAAAAGCCTCTTGATGGAAGTGAAAGAGAGTGAAAAACTTGGCTTAAAGCTCAACTTTCAGAAAATGAAGATCATGGCATCTGGTCCCATCACTTCATGGCAAATAGATGGGGAAACAGTGGAAAGAGTGTCAGACTTTATTTTGGGGGGCTCCAAAATCACTGCAGATGGTGACTGCAGCCATGAAATTAAAAGACGCTTACTCCTTGCAAGGAAAGTTATGACCAACCTAGATAGCATATTCAAAAGCAGAGACATTACTTTGCCAACAAAGGTCCATCTAGTTAAGGCTATGGTTTTTCCAGTAGTCATGCATGGATGTGAGAGTTGGACTGTGAAGAAAGCTGAGTGCTGAAGAATTGATGCTTTTGAACTGTGGTGTTGGAGAAGACTCTTGAGAGTCCCTTGGACTGCAAGGAGATCCAACCAGTCCATTCTGAAGGAGATCAGCCCTGGGATTTCTTTGGAAGGAATGATGCTAAAGCTGAAGCTCCAGTACTTTGGCCACCTCATGAGAAGAGTTGACTCACTGGAAAAGACTCTGATGCTGGGAGGGATTGAGGGCAGGAGGAGAAGGGGACGACAGAGGATGAGATAGCTGGATGGCATCACTGACTTGATGGAAGTGAGTCTGAGTGAACTCCAGGAGTTGGTGATGGACAGGGAGGCCTGGCGTGCTGCGACTCTTGGGGTCGCAAAGAGTCGGACACGACTGAGCGACTGAACTGAACTGACTGATATTTTCTTCTCTCACAGTTCTCTACATGGGCATATATCAAAAGCATTAGAATAGCAAAGTTACCTCTCTTACTCTTTTTTCTGTTATAAACAGTCTGAAATGTAAGATAATATTAAGGATAAGTGCCACACAGTTCAGTTCAGTTCAGTCGCTCAGTCGTGTGCCACACAGTATTCTATATTGCCAGTGAAAGTTGACAAATTCAAATTTCAAACCCAGAGTCTGTCAACAGAGCGCACAGTTCTAATAAAGTTCCGAGACAGCAGAAGTAAATAGCTTGCTATGTTCTTCTGTGACATCAAAGAAGACGTGTCTCTCTGATTATACTCGATTCTAACTCATTCACTCACTGAATTTGCAGTTCTGTCCCTATTCAAGGAATTCACTTCTTTGCACCCACCCTTCCTCCCTAAAAACATTTCACTGAATTTGAAATAAAATAGGATTTCCTGATAATAAAGGCCATCAGGCAGAAGATGGACTTCAGGGGGAAATCCTGAAATGCAGAGTTCCAAAGAATAGCAAGAAGAGATAAGAAAGCCTTCCTCAGTGATCAATGCAAAGAAAGAGAGGGAAATAAATTAAAGATACCAAGGGAACATTTCATGCAAAGATGGGCTCAATAAAGGACAGAAATGGTCTGGACCTAACAGAAGCAGAAGATATTAAGAAGAGGTGGCAAGAATACACAGAAGAACTGTACAAAAAAGATCTTCACGACCAGGATAATCACGATGGTGTGATCACTCACCTAGAGCCAGACATTCTGGAATGTGAAGTCAAGTGGGCCTTAGAAAGCATCACTACAAACAAAGCTAGTGGAGGTGATAGAATTCCAGTTGAACTATTTCAAATCCTGAAAGATGATGCTGTGAAAGTGCTGCACTCAATATGCCAGCACATTTGGAAAACTCAGCAGTAGCCACAGGACTGGAAAAGGTCAGTTTTCATTTCAATCCCAAAGAAAGGCAATGCCAAAGAGTGCTCAAACTACTGCACAATTGCACTCATCTCACACGCTAGTAAAGTAATGCTCAAAATCCTCCAAGCCAGGCTTCAGCAATACATGAACCCTGAACTTCCTAATGTTCAAGCTGGTTTTAGAAAAGGCAGAGGAACCAGAGATCAAATTGACAACATCCGCTGGATCATGGAAAAAGCAAGAGAGTTCCAGAGAAACATCTATTTCTGCTTTATTGACTATGCCAAAGCCTTTGACTGTGTGGATCACAACAAACTGTGGAAAATTCTGAAAGAGATGGGAATACCAGACCACCTTATCTACCTCTTGAGAAACCTATATGCAGGTCAGCAAGCAACAGTTGGAACTGGACATGGAACAACAGACTGGTTCCAAATAGGAAAAGGAGTACATCAAGGCTGTATACTGTCACCCTGCTTATTTAACTTCTATGCAGAGTACATCATGAGAAACGCTGGGCTGGAAGAAGCACAAGCTGGAATCAAGATTGCCGGGAGAAATATCAATAACCTCAGATATGCCGATGAGACCACTCTTATGGCAGAAAGTGAAGAGGAACTCAAAAGTCTCCTGATGAAAGTGAAAGAGGAGAGTGAAAAAGTTGGCTTAAAGCTCAACTTTGAGAAAATGAAGATCATGGCATCTGGTCCCATCACTTCATGGCAAATAGATGGGGAAACAGTGGAAACAGTGTCAGACTTTATTTTGGGGGGCTCCAAAATCACTGCAGATGGTGACTGCAGCCATGAAATTAAAAGACACTTACTCCTTGGAAGGAAAGTTATGACCAACCTAGATGGCATATTAAAAAGCAGAGACATTACTTTGCCAACAAAGGTCCATCTAGTCAAGGCTATGGTTTTTCCTGTGGTCATGCATGGATGTGAGAGTTGGACTGTGAAGAAAGCTGAGTGCCTAAGAATTGATGCTTTTGAACTGTGGTGTTGGAGAAGACTCTTGAGAGTCCCTTGCACTGCAAGAAGATCCAACCAGTCCATTCTAAAGGAGATCAGCCCTGGTTGTTCTTTAGAAGGAATGATGCTGAAGCTGAAACTCCAGTACTTTGGCCACCTCATGCAAAGAGCTGACTCATTGGAAAAGACTCTGATGCTGGGAGGGATTGGGGGCAGGAGGAGAAGGGGACGACAGAGGATGAGATGGCTGGATGGCATCACTGACTTGATGGAAGTGAGTTTGAGTGAACTCCAGGAGTTGGTGATAGACAGGGATGCCTGGCATGCTGCGATTCATGGGGTCACAAAGAGTTGGACACGACTGAGCGACTGAATTGAACTGAACTGAAAGGTCACTACGGCTTCAAAGTGACCTATCACTGCCACAGGATGTCTCTCATCAACATTCTCTCTCTCTCTCTCTCTGTACAGGTAGGGGAAAAAGCACAGTGAGGGAAAAAAAAAAAAGCGCAGTAAATCTTGCTAAACATGGTCAATTCTGAAGGAAAACAAGACACCTGTACTACATTATGCTTACAAATTCCCTTCTCTGTGAGTCCCACTTGAGTTGTGCTTGACATTTAAAACTGTAACTGACAGAGAAGTGCTGAGCTAAAGTAAAATGGATGCAGATGGACGGTGAACCAGGACTTGAGTATCTGTTGCCATTGTTAATCACTCTTACAGGCAGGATTTGATACCACTACAAAAATGTCACCTTTTCCAAAAGAGCTAGTTACGTTAGAAGGCTAGGGGAAAAACTGAAACAGTCCCATACAGTTTTCCACCATCCACGCCACGCACAACAGTATTCCTTCATTCTTAGTCTCCTCAAATGACTATTGGCAACTTATCCTTCTGAAATAGTGTACATTTACATTTAAATGTCAGGGAAGTTCCTCAAACTTACCTATTGGTTTATCTTTTCCTATATTTTGTCTATAAAAGTCAACAACATTTTACATGTATTATTGATTGATAGTGAGTGGTCACAAGTTTTCCTCAATCTTGCTTTGGTTGACAATTTCTACTTGTATTAAAGAAGTGGAAACGTGTACAACAACTGATATGATCTTTAAATTTTGATTCTACATGTATGTCACAGCATTAGTTTCCTACTGCTGCTGTAACGAATTATCATGACTTAGTGATTTAAAGCAATATAAACTTATTAAGACACTAAGATACCATTCTGGAGATCAGAAGTACAAAATGGGTTTCATTGGGCTAAAATCGAGATGTCAGGAGGATTTTGTTCCTTCTGGAGTTTCAAGAGAAAAGTCTATTCCTTTGCCTTTTCCAGCTTCTGGAGATCTCCTGCGTTCCTTGGCCTAGGTCCTTCAAAATCACAAGTATACCATCCTTCAATCTCTTTCTGATTCGATGACCTCTAATGTCATCTTTACCTCTCCCAGCCCTGATACTAACCCTCCTGCCTCCCTCTTACAAAGATCATGATATTATAATATTTCAGGATAATCTTCCTACCTCATAAATCATTAAATTAATCACAACTACAAAACGGACTCTGGTCCCATGGCATCTGGTCCCATCACTTCATGGCAAACAGATGGGGAAACAATGGAAACAGTGACAGACTTTATTTTCTTGGGCTCCAAAATCACTGCAGATGGTGACTGCAGCCATGAAATTAAAAGACGCTTGCTCCTTGGAAGACAATCTATGACCAACCTAGACAGCATATAAAAAAGCAGAGATATTACTATGCCAACAAAGGTCCATCTAGTCAAACCTATGGTTTTTCCAGTAGTCATGTATGGATGTGAAAGTTGGACTATAAAGAAATTTGAGCACCAAAGAATTGATGCTTTTGAACTGTGGTGTTGGAGAAGACTCTTGAGAGTCCCTTGGACAGCAAAGAGATCAAACCAGTCAATCCTCCAGGAAATCAGTCCTGAATATTCATTGGAAGGACTGATGCTGAAGCTGAAACTCCAATACTTTGGCCACCTGATGCAAAGAACTGACTTACTGGGAAAGATCCTGATGCTGGGAAAGAAGGCAGGAGGAGAGGGGAACGACAGAGAATGAGATGGTTGGATGGCATCACTGACACGATGGACTTGAGTTTGAGCAAGCTCTGGGAGTTGGTGATGGACAGGGAAGCCTGGCGTGCTGCAGTCCATGGGGTCACAAAGAATCAGACATGACTGAGCAACCTAACTGAACTGAACAAAAGGGACTACAAAAATCCCTTTGTTACTTTAGGCAACGTGTACATACAGGACGTACAGGTTTCAGGGGTTAAAGCATAGCCATCTTTGAAGGGTCATTATTATACCAACCATAATCACCAAGCCTCTACCAAGGTACTAACCTACACACACTGGTGTAAGAGCCAGCATTCCTAATTGGTGATATATAATATCACATAGGATGCTAAAAATCTTTAAACCACAGATTTAAAGCTTTAAATTCAGTGTTACCAAAATCAGCGTTGAATTCTCTGCTTTCTTAGCAGTAAGAGAATCCTGGGATTCTAAGGTGGGACAGAATCTTCAAGATGAACTAGTCACCTCTCTCTTTGAACACAGAAATTTGCTGGGTCTTAGGCTGAAGGGGTCCAAGCGGAAGTCCTAGTGAGACTCTCAGGCTACTACTATCTCCACTGCATCATATTGTTGCTAATAATTTGGAAAATCCAACCATTTTTAATAAATCACTTCTAAAGAAAGAGTGTGACTGCAAAAAAGAAAATGTCTAGAACAGATTAGCTGCTATCTACTTGTGAAAGTTTTACAGATGTTTTCTATAATATTATGTAACTTATCTACTTGGATACACATCAGCTTAGGAAAATGTGGAATGTGACACTGAACTTTTTCACAAAGGCATAATATCATTTTAAGCATTCATTAAAGTAATATACACACATATTATAAAAACTCAGAAATTTATGACAAATAAAACTATCCTCCCCATTCTTTACCCTCTGTTCTCTCCCCATGGGAAAACCCTATTCATCCTTCCATGTGTGTCCTTCCAGAAAACAAACTGGAACACAGAAGAGTTTATTTATACAAAGCTCTTAGACTGACCTTTAAAAATGTACAGATGTGAAACTTTGTACATACTGCATTTTGCTTTTGTTCACTTACTATGTTCTCTAAGCCTATCTCATTCTTTTTAACAGGTGCAGTTTATTCCATTAGATGGAGCATTGTGATTTATCTAACTACATCCCTGTTGGTCAACATTAAATGAATTCAGGGTGCCGTTGCTTTTGTTGTTCACGAATTAAGAGTTTTTTGAATTTTATTATTTTATTTGTTTCAGAATAGGCAATATATGCACTTAAAAAAGTGAAAAATCGCTCAGTCATGTCTGACTCTTTGAGGCCCCATGGACTGGGCCCCGCCAGGCTCCCCTGCCCATGGAATTCTCTAGGCAAGAATACTGGAGTCAGTTGCCATGCCCTCCTCCAGGGAATCTTCCCAACTGCTGCTAAGTCAGTTCAGTCATGTCCAAGTCTGTGTGACCCCACAATCGGCATCCCACCAGGCTCCCCCATCCCTGGGATTCTCCAGGCAAGAACACTGGAGTGGGTTGCCATTTCCTTCTCCAATGCATGAAAGTGAAAAGTGAAAGTGAAGTCGCTTAGTCGTGTCCAACTCTTAGCGACCCCACAGACTGCAGCCCACCAGGCTCCTCCGCCCATGGGATTTTCCAGGCAAGAGTACTGGGGTGGGGTGCCAAACCAGGGATCAAACCCAGGTCTCCTGCATTGCAGGCAGATTCTTTACAGTCTAAGCCACTACGGAAGCCCAAGAAGACTGGAGTGGGTAGCCTACCCCTTCTCCAGGAGTTCTTCCCAACCCAGGAATCAAATCAGGGACTCCAGCATTGCAGGTGGATTCTTTACCAGCTGAGCTACCAAGGTTGGTTCACTGTAAGAACAGTCCCTCTCACACTCCTGTTTGCTAACACCATGCTTGCCTTTTTGAAGGCAGCCATAGTTATACATGCCCTAAGAGCATCTTGCTTTTTCACACTTAATAAAACTCCTCAAATACTTTTCTACAGCAGCACTCATAATCTTCAGTGAAATCTTCCATAGTCTATCCATTATCACTAGCTCTAGAAAGAACTGAGACCTTAAAGAAAGAACATTTTGGTGGGAATTTTGGGTTTTGCTTATTTCCAAAGTAAAAGAAATGTACTAGAATTCAAAATTCTAGAATTCAGATCTTAGTAAGATACCAAAGAGTTAATAATGAAAATCAAAGTGATCTATCTCCTATGTCACCCATTCAAGGACCTAACAACACTCCCTACAGAGAAACTCTTCCTTGCATCTATGCTCAGTACACTTTCCAGCAATTTAAGCATATTGACAATTACTTTTTCCTCAGTGAAGATAGAATAGCTTCCTTATCACTCCCCAAATGGTGATACACGTCTTTAAAAAAATCTCTGCCATATGGGTTTCCATTTGTTTCTTAATATTTCAAAATAGCCCCAACCTTTGATATAACAAATTGGAAAGAGAAATGTTTACACCTAGAAATGAGGCAAAGAGTATCACATGTGGGTACTTTCTAGGATGGGGCACACCGAAGATGAACAGTGTTCCTGACAGATGCAGTATATGTATAAGGTGTGGTCAGCAAGGGAGGCAAAACCTGCTCCGTCTTTATCAAAAAGAAGAAACTGATAACCAAGGGTCTCTGGAGGGTACCTATGTAAGCAAATTGCAATAACGATTCCAAAAAGGATTTATAATATCTTTTTCTCTAACTTTGGAAAATGGTTAAGGGTGCAAATCTTATACACAAGCTTTGCAATATATCACTATTCTTTTGTAAATTTCTCAGTGCATCAAGAATTACCCACCTTTCACAAATAATGCTTGCTAGAGTATTCTCCGGAGAAGGCAATGGCACCCCACTCCAGTACTGTTGCCTGGAAAATCCCATGAACGGAGGAGCCTGGTAGGCTGCAGTCCATGGGGTCACGAAGAGTCAGACATGACTGAGTGACTTCACTTTCACTTTTCACTTTCATGCATTGGAGAAGGAAATGGCAACCCACTCCAGTGTTCTTGCCTGGAGAATCCCAGGGATGGCGGAGCCTGGTGGGCTGCCGTCTATGGGGTCACACAGAGTCGGCCACGACTGAAGCGACTTAGCAGGAGCAGCAGCAGAGCATTCTCACATTATCCACCATACATTTCACCTATAAATGTTCATCCACGTGCAGTTGTACAGATTGCAAATTTTCCAACTGGCATTATCAATGACTTTGAACCTATCTTTTTTCCCAGCTGTATAAATCAATTCATATGTATTGAGGATTTACTATGTACCATAAATCTGATGGAATACAAAGGAACTTTAAGACTGAGAGATATGCCTTAGTGAACACAAAGAATTAATAATCCATGGTAAATATGCAGTGAGTGACACAGATATGCATGCTTATCAGAACCATTTATGGCTAAAAATAGTCTGAATTTCAGTGATTTGTGTCTTTTGCACGTTCCTGTGATTTCACTCTGCAAATAAGAGTGAATGGTCTTAGTGAGGAAAAACTACCCCTGATGAAGATAGGCACTTACATTATGAAAAAAACTTACAAACTGTTCATACTCTGGTACCATTAAGTAGTAGAAAGAACAAAGCAGTCAAATGCAGAAAATGTAAAATTCATTTGCTCTGATTTTTTTTCTACCTCCCTTTATATCTATCCTCTGAGCCTACAGGAGGGGGGCAGGAGGAGGAAAGAGGGCATAGACCAATATAAGTTGCAACTAAGTATGCAGATGATTTTATCTTTTTGTACTGTCTTACTTTCAAAATAGTTGAAGAGTCAGAAACCCCTATCCTGGCTCCAGCAGGATCACGCAAGAGGTCTTCGCACAAGCATGTATTAAGCAGTCCTAGAAGGCTTGGACCAAAGGGGCCTGAACAGTCAGAATGAAAAAAACATTGTCTATTTCAAGCATTAGAAAAAAATTCATTCACATTCATGTTAGACACACTTGAAAGATGAGGCTGAGAAGCTAAGGTGAGTGCTCCTCAGGCAGTAAAAGGAGTGACTGCCATTTTGGTGCTACTGCAATGAGACCTGGGTGGAAACTAGTAAATCTAAAATTATGACTGGATCTTGAATAAACTGCACAGCCAAGTGCAATTTTCTTCTCTTTTCAATTATTTCAGACACCTCACCTCTAACAGTTTCTGAGATTCTTCCTAAGCCCAGCAGGCCCAAAGTCTACCCTTCCAGAGCCGGTCAGAGTCCAGATGCCAAATATCTGATGCCTTGCCCATCACCCAGCCCAATCTCAAATCCCCATTCCGTGAGCACTTCCCGGAACCTGTGCAGTGTGTACTTCGGAAGCCGCAGGGCTATCATAAGCAAGTTTTCGTATGTGCTTATACACTTTCTTTAAACCTGCTCCTCATTCTCTTGGTCTATCTAAATCATGATTCTCAAATGCTGGTGTCATAAGCATCACCTGGGGTATGAGAGCAGCTGCAGCAGCCTCTTCTCCCACCTTCTTGCCTCTGGACTCGCAGAGGGGCACCAACTGCCTAATCAGGAGCTCAACTGACCACCATGGTCTCCAGGTCAGGCCAGCAGTTTGCAGGTGGCTGCGCCAACATGCCAGAGCACATGGCCCAGATGGCAAAGCTGCAGCTGCAGTACCATGCCAGCACCTGTAAGTGGGTCCCAGCAGGAACATGGGTCAGGCTTCCTGTTCATGAACGACAGCACCAAGCTTGTGCCGCACTTTGTGCCCCAGAGTGAAAGACACACGGAGGGTTTCCAGGGCCTGAAGGAAGGTGGGGCACTGGGCTTCACCTTTGAGAAGTCCCCTTAGGGACTGGAATCTCTCAGTGTCACTGGCCCTGCTGGGTGTTCTGTATTGGGAGTGAGAGGTGGCCAAAGGGGAACCACATGCAGAAGAAAGATGAAAGGGAGATAGATGCTACGACTGTGAAGATTTAGACCAACCAACCAAGAATGCAAGGAGCCTGTGAAGATTTAGACCAACCAACCAAGAATGCAAGGAGCCACCCCAGGTCCAGACATGCTGCATCTGCCAGGGCATCAGCTACACGTGGCGTCCTGTCCACTGAAAGTCCCCAGCTCACCAGGAAGGCTAGCATATGCTGGGGAGAATGATGAGATTCAGGGCCCTGCCCTGCTTCAGAGAGTGAGAATTGAGCCCCAGTGTGGGGATATACTTTTGCCATCAGGAAAGTTTCCAGGTGCAGACATCAATCTGCAGAGTGGCAAAGTGGGGACAGGGTGGGTAGGGGCAGCTGGCACTGCCATGTATTTCCGGCCAGGTCCACACCGTTGGCCCCTCTTCCCATGTGGGTTGGGGTGGTGTTGAAAGGAACTCCATCGGTGCTCTGCTCACATGCACAGGAGGGCTTTGGAAGAAATTCCCTCTAGGGCCTGCAAGCTTTATCAAAGTCTCTGCCCCCAGAATCTCCAGCCTTTGAAAGTGGCCAGGGTAGAGAAGGTGTTTTCCTTTTAAAGAGGGATATGTAATAATAATATTTGCCATGCCCGAATAAAAAGACAAGGCATGAGATCAGGTTGATGGGTGCAACCCACCAGTCACTATATTCCATAGGATGGAATCTCTCCAAGGAAAGGTCAGATTTTTTCCACGGCGTCTCCACTCCTGAAATAGGGTGCCAGGAACCCTATTCCCAAGAAATGTATTGTGATGAGCAGCTAAAGGGCTGCTCAGAGAAACAGCTGCAGACCTGCTGCACAGCTGCTCAGTCCCACCCACACCTGCTGAGCCAACACACTCATTATGTATTTGCTCCCTTAGAAAACCGTACCTTGGGTCCTGCTTTCAGGATGCCAACTGGACTAGTTGTGTGCAGGTGGTGTATCATGAATATTTTAACTTTTTTAATATAAATATTATGGCTTTGTGTTTTCATCTAAGGCGCTCATTCCTACATGGTAGTCTCAGGAATAAGAAGGCAGTGGCCCTGGGTCTGCTCACCAGGTCCCTTTATTGCTCTCATCACAGAGAACAACTTTCTGGAGTATACAGCCTGTTGACCCGCCTCATTTTTGCCAAGCAGAGCTGGCTTTTCTGCAATGGTGACCTCTTTTTTTTTTCTTTATTTATTGATGTATTTATTTTGGCTGTGCTGGGTCTTTGTTATTGTGGGGGCTGCTCTCCAGCTGCAGTGTGCGGGCTTCTCATTGCAGTGGCTTCTATTAGTGAGGAGGACAGGCTCTAGGCACCGGGGCCTCTCTGCTGGCACTCCCGACTCTAGAGCGCAGGCTTAGCTGCTCCACAGAGTGCGATCTTCCCAGATCAAGGCCTGAACCACCTCAGCAGGCGAATTCTTTACCACGAAGCCACCAGGGAAGCCCCTCAAGCGCCCTCTTGAAATCTCTCCACCTTCACTGTTTCCTGAGAGGCTAGGTTTTAACTCGGTTGCCCCATGACTTGATGTCCTACTTTTGGAAGACTGGAAAATGGTCTGAACAGGAAAAGGTAGGGCAGAGAGGTTAGGAGAAACCGAGGCAGGTGAAAGGCACCGAGAAAAAGCAGAGACCGGATGCGATAAAGGCCTCCTGTTCCAGGGCCTCTCATTGCAGGACACAGCCCTCACTCTGCACACCAAATCCATGCTTCACTGGATGGAGCCAGGCCTACTGTACACAATAGGGAGTGTGAGTATGAGTGTGTAGTGTGTGTGTGTGTGCGTATTTTAATAAGACCTGAGAAGGGCAGATTCTAAGAATTATACCTTTGCACCCATCCCGTAAGAACAGTATGAAAAGGCAAAAAGATAGGACACTGAAAGCTGAACTCCCCACGTCGGTAGGTGCCCAATATGCTACTGGAGATCAGGGGAGAAATAACTTGAGAGGTTGAAGAGACAGAGCCAGAGCAAAAACAACACCTAGTTGTGGATGTGACTGGTGATGGAAGTAAAGTCCGATGCTGTGAAGAGCAAAATGGCATAGGAGCCTGGAATGTTAGGTCCATGAATCAAGGCAGATTGGAAGTGGTCAGACAGGAGATGGCTAGAGTGAACGGCAACATTCTAGGAATCAGCAAACTAAAATGGACTGGAATGGGTGAATTTAACTCAGATGACCATTATATCTACTACTGTGGTCAAGAATCCCTTAGAAGAAATGGAGGAGCCGTCACAGAAAACAAAAGAGTCTGAAATGCAGTCCTTGGATGCAATCTCAAAAATGACAGAATGATCTCTGTTTCCAAGGCAAACCTTTCAATATCACAGTAATCCAAGCCTATGCCCCAACCAGTAATGCTGAAGAAGCCAAAGTTGAAGGGTTCTATGAAGACCCACAAGACCTTCTAGAACTAACACCCAAAAAGATGTCCTTTTCATTCTAGGGGACTGGAATGCAAAAGTAGGAAGTCAAGAAACACTTGGAGTAACAGGCAAATTTGGCCTTGGAGTACAGATGAAGCAGGGCAAAGGCTAATAGAGTTTTGCCAAGAGAACACACTGGTCATAGCAGACACCCTCTTCCAACAACACAAGAGAAGACTCTGCACATGGACATCACCAGATGGTCAACACCAAAATCAGACCGATTATATTCTCTGCAGCCAAAGATGGAGAAGCTCGATACAGTCAGCAAAAACAAGACCAGGAGCTGACTGCGCCTCAGATCATGAACTCCTTATTGCCAAATTCAGACTTAAATTCAAGAAAGTAGGGAAAACCACTAGACCATTCAGGTAGACCTAAGTTAAATCCCTTACGATTATACAGTGAAAGTGACAAATAGATTCAAGGGATTAAATCTGATAGACAGAGTGCCTGATGAACTATGGACTGAGGTCCATGACATTGTACAGGAGGCTGGGATCAAGGCCAATCCCAAGAAAAAGAAATGCAAAAAGGCAAAATGGTTGTCTGAGGAGGCCTTACAAATAGCTAAGAAAAGAAGAGAACCAAAAGGCAAAGGAGAAAAGGAAAGATATACCCAATTGAATGCAAAGTTCCAAAGAATAGCAAGGAGAGATAAGAAAGCCTTCCTCAGCAATCAATGCAAAGAAATAGAGGAAAACAACAGAATGGGGAAGACTAGAGATCTGTTCAAGAAAATTAGAGATACCAAGGGAACATTTCATGCAAAGATGGGCTCAATAAAGGACAGAAATGGTATGGACCTAACAGAAGCAGAAGATATTAAGAAGTGGCAAAAATACACAGAAGAACTGTACAAAAAATGTCTTCACGACCCAGATAATCATGATGATATGATCACTCACCTAGAGGCAGACATCCTGGAATGTGAAGTCAAGTGGGCCTTTGAAAGCATCACTAAGAACAAAGCTAGTGGAGGTGATGGAATTCCAGCTGAGCTATTTCAAATCTTAAAAGATGATGCTGTGAAAGTGCTGCACTCAATATGCCAGCAAATTTGGAAAACTCAGCAGTGGTCTGGAAATGGTCAGTTTTCATTTCAATCCCAAACAAAGGCTATGCCAAAGAATGCTCAAACTACCGCACAATTGCACTCATCTCACACATTAGCAAAGTAATCCTCAGAATTCTCCAAGCCAGGCTTCAACAGTACATGAACTGTGAACTTCCAGATGTTAAAGATGGATTTAGAAAAGGCAGAGGAACCAGAGATCAAATTGCCAATATCTGCTGGATCACTGAAAAAGCAAAACAGTTCCAGAAAAACATCTACTTCTGCTTTATTGACAATACCAAAGCCTTTGACTGTGTGGATCACAGCAAACTGTGGAAAATTCTTCAAGAGATGGGAACACCAGACCACCTGACCTGCCTTTTGAGAAATCTGTATCCAGGTTAGGAAGCAACAGTTAGAACTGGACATGAAACAACAGACTGGTTCCAAATTGGGAAAGGAGTACGTCAAGGCTGTATACTGTCACCCTGCTTATTTAACTTCTATGCAGAGTACATCATGAGAAATGCTGGGCTGGAAGAAGCACAAGCTGGAATCAAGATTGCCTGGAGAAATACCAATAACCTCACATATGTAGAAGACACCACCCTTATGGCAGAAAGCAAAAAAGAACTAAAGAGCCTCTTGATGAAAGTGAAAAAGGAGAGTGAAAAAGCTGGCTTAAAACTCAAAATTCAGAAAACTAAGATCACAGCATCTGGTTCCATCACTTCATGGCAAATAGATGGGAAAACAGTGGAAACAGTGTGAGACTTTATTTTTGGGGGCTCCGAAATCACTGCAGATGGTGACTACAGCCATGAAATTAAAAGATGCTTGCTCCTTGGAAAGAAAGCTATGACCAACCTAGACAGCATATTAAAAAGCAGAGACATTACTTTGCCAACAAAAGTCTGTCTAGTCAAAGCTAAGGTTTTTCCAGTAGTCATGTATGGATGTGAGAGTTGGACTGTGAAGAAAGCTGAGAGCCAAAGAATTGATGCTTTTTTTTTCCCCCAACAACTGTAGTGTTGGAAAAGACTCTTGAGAGTCCATCGGACTGCAAGGGTATCCAACCAGTCTATCCTAATGGAAATCAATCCTGAATATTCATTGGAAGGACTGATGCTGAAGCTGAAACTCTAATACCCTGGCCACTGACTCATTTGAAAAAACCCTGATCCTGGGAAAAATTGAAGTGGGGAGGAAAAGGGGATGACAGAGGATGAGATGGTTGGATGGCATCACTGACTCAGTGGAAGTGAGTTTGAGCAAGCTACGGGAGTTTGTGATGGACAGGGAAGCTCCACGTGCTGCAGTCCATGGGTTTGCAAAGAGTCAGAAATGACAGTGAGTGAACTGAACTGAACTGCAGGACTTCACAAGTTACTGATTTGGTGACTACTGGCTGGCCCACTTAGTGCGGCAAACCACACTAAGTTCCACCTCTTTGTGTGGAACTGAGATGTGTTGGTCTTTCTCCACTATGCAAATTTCTATGGAGTAGTTCCTACTACCCAATGGGGTGTATATGTTCCAAGAGAAAACTAACCTTTAAAACACTCTGAAAAAGTGTTAACTCCAAAGCTAAAATTTTAGTAGTTCTCTTATTCCCAACTCATTTTTTAAAAGGAAAGCTTTGGATTCTCCTATACAGTTATCTAGCTACCTAACTACCAACAAGATTCATATCAGAGGACAGCAAAATTTTCTTGTTAAAGGATCAGATGGTAAAGATTTTAGGCTCTGCTCACTATTACAGTCTATCAAAACAACTCAAATGTGCTTTTGTGACTTGAAAACAAGTCACAAAATGATAAAAATGAATCAGTTGTGTTTCAGTAAAACATTATTTACAAAATCAGGCAGCTGACCGGAGTTAGCCCATGGGCTATAGTTTGCTGCCTTCTGATACAGACTAAATATATGCTGGAAGAGGGATCTGTGGTCTTGTAATGTTGCTGATATCGAGATGGGACCATGATTTCTTGTAAATGTAAAAACCTCTCCTTTATTTTCTCCAAGAGTCTGGTTGTTGCATATTTTATTTTAAATACAAGTATACACCTAAAACCAAAATATTCAGAGTTTGAATAAATAGGCAGAGAAAAACGTTATGTTGTGACCTTCAGATCAAACAATGTTCACGCCTTCATTAATTTTACACATATTTAGGGGATACCTAGGATATAAATTACTGTGCTAAGTATTACACAGGATGCATATGGGTAAGATTTAGATTCTTCCATCAGAAAGTTAAGACCCCAACAGGGAAAAATAACACAGTCATAAGTATATATAATGTAAGATATACAAAGTAACATGTCACAAAAGAAATAAAAATACATTTTTCTAGATGATGGAGAAATTATTCTTGATTGACTTGAGGAAATGTAGAGCTTTGAGAGAGATCAAAGTCCTTTTCATGAAGGAAATATGATATATGTACCAGGTCTTTTAGTCCTAGGCAAGTAGAAATTAGAAAGGCAATATTGAGAGGACATAAAAAACAAAGAAAACAACATAAACAAAAGTCCAATAGTGAAAAGAAAGCAGAGACTGTATGGGCTAAAAATGAATAATTTTTGCGATCTGAAGCTTATACCGTTTTTGAACCCTATTTAGGAAAAAAATACAATATTATACACAAAAATGAATAACATGTCTGTAATGAGAAGTCACAACAAATGAGAAACTTTTTAAAGCAAGCAAATCCTACAAATATCACAAGATTCAGACACTATGGAACACTTGAATTATGATACCACCTAACACACCTCTCCCTGGTGACTGGCTATCCTCATCAATCCTGTCTCCACAGGACAAAGAAGATAACTCGGGCTTTCCTCTAGCACAGTTGATCTTACTGTGTTTACTTGCAATAGTATATAAAAGTTTCTTTCAGCTTCACAAATTATCTAATAATAATAGGTAAAATTTTAGGACAGCTGTCAAATTTAGGAACCTCTTTCTGTGATATTTCGGGTCATTTCAAAGCTTTCTGTGCAGTGATTAACTGGAAATATTCCTTGGACTGATGATATATCTATCGTGACTCACTGATGTCCTCATGTAGTGGTATATCACTAATTTTATGTTATTTTTGTTAGAGGAAGTATTACATGTCAAGAATTTCAATCTTTTATCAATGTGCTCATACGTCATGCTTCATCATAATCAGATTATCAAACAGTTTAAGAACATATTCTTTGAGGAATTTGCTGGTGGTCCAGGGGCTGAGACTCTGCACTCCCAATACAGGGGGTCCCAGTTCAATTCCTGATCAGGGAACTAGATCCCACATGCCACAATACAGAGCTCAGATGCCACCACAATGGAGATTAAAGATACCAAGTGCCGCAATTAAGATCTAGCGCAGCCAAGCAAATAAAAAGGACCTCTCCATTAAGTTCATTTGCAAAGTAGTGCTTTCCCTTAGTGAATTTAGGGAGCAAACACATATGATGAAAAAGCCTTCAGAAAGGTAATATCTGTTGTCCACTGAACACTGAATAGCTTTAATTACAAATTATGTATTTCTGCAGTTTGGTAATTTTATTACCTCTTTCAATAATCAACTGCACTAGTAGCACTTCAGTTGTTTTAAATGTTTAAAAAATTTAAACAAAGTACGTACCAACTTACTAGCTCATAAAATTAATACTACATCCGCCTGATGAATAACAAAATTTATCATGATATATTTTTAGTGCCATCTAGTGTTTAAAGGGCTTCATAGAATAAAGTGAAAGTTGCTCAGCTGCATCTGACTCTTTGCGACTCCATGGATTTATACAGCCCATGGAATTCTCCAGGCCAGAATACTGGAGTGGGTAGCCTTTCCCTTCTCCAGAGGATCTTCCCAACCCAGGGGTGAAACCCAGGTCTCCTGCATTGCAGGAGGATTCTCTACCAGCTGAGCTACCAGGAAAGCCCTCACAGAGTAAATATTTATCAATTTATCATAGAGTAAGTAAACATGCAAACAATTTAGTTTTAAAATTTGTGTCAACATATATTCTTCAATTCTATATCCCAGTCATTCCATCTAAGATTTTATATTAAATCTGACAATAAAAGAATTGTAAGATTATGTGAGCTTACAGAAACTGTCATGAAATAAAAGGAATTAAGTCATCCCTTCACTAATTTTATAGGAGATATCAGTCAGGACATCAGCTATGTAAGACAGACAGGCAAGAATATCCAATGAAGAAAAGACAACCTCTTCAATAAATGGTGCTGGAAGAACTAGACAGCTACATGTAAAAAAAAAAATGAAATTAGAATGTTCCCTAACACCATACACAAAAATAAACTCAAATGGATTAAAGACCTAAATGTAAGGCCAGAAGCTATAAAACTCCTAGAGAAAATCATAGGAAAACACTCTTTGACATAAATCACAGCAAGATCCTCTTTGACCCACCTCCTAGAGTAATGGAAATAAAAACAAAAGGGACCTAATTAAAATTAAAAGCTTTTACACAGCAAAGGAAGCTATTAATGAGGTTAAAAGCCAATCCTCAGAATAGGAGTTGCAAGCAAAGCAACTGACAAAAGATTAATCTCCAAAATATACAAGCGGCTCATGCGGCTCAATATCAGAAAAACAAACAACCAATCAAAAAATGGGCAGATCTAAACAGACATTTCTCCAAAGACATACAGATGGCTAACAAACACGAAAAGATGCTCTACATCACTCATTCTTAGAGAAATGCAAATCAGAACTACATGAGGTACCACTTCACACCAGTCAGAATGGCCATCACCAAAAAATCTACAAACAATAAATACTGGAGAGGATGTGGAGGAAAGGGAACCCTCTGGCACTGTTGGTGGGAATGCAAACTGATACAACCACTATGGAAAATAACATGGAGATTTCTTTAAAAACTAGAAATAAAACTACCTTATGACCCAGCAATCCCATTACGGGGCATATACCCTGAGAAAACCATAATTCAAAAAGACACGCGTACCAAAATGTTCACTGCAGCACTATTTACAACTGCCAGGACATGAAAGCGCCCTACATGTCCATCGACAGATGAATGGACAGATGTGGTACAAATGTACAGCAGGATATTACTCAGCTGTAAAAAGAAAGGCAATTGAGTCAGGTGAACTGAGGTGGATGAACCTAGGGCATGTTACATAGAGTGAAGTTAAGTCAGAAAGAGAGAAACAAATATCCTATATTAACACATATATATGGAATCTAGAAAAATGGGACTGATGAACCTATTTGCAGGGAAGGAATGGACCCAAAGATGAGGACAGTCTTGTGAACAAGGAGGGGAAGGAGAGGGTGGGACACATCCAGAGAGTGGCACCAACATGTACACACCAGCACGTGTACAACAGCTAGCTAGTGGGAAGCAGCTGTGCGGCACAGGCAGCTTACCCGGGTGCTCTTGTGATGACCTAGAGAGGTGGGGTGGGGCGAGGTGGGAGGAAGGCCCAGGAGGGAGGGGATATATGTATACTTAGGGCTAATCCGCATTTTGTGCAGCAGAAACCAACACAACATTGTAAAGCAATTATCCTCCAATTTAAACACACACACACATACAGACACAGGGACTCGTTTTCATTGAAATCTCCAGATAAAATGTTTCATACAGTCTTAGGTCTAGAAGGATATGTTTGAATCAAACCAAGTTGAACTTAAACTGTTATGTGTTATCTCCTTAAATTAAAAAAAAAAAATTACGATTAACTTTATACCTGTATTAAAAGTTTTATAAAAAGTTTTACTTAGCCACCTGCTGCTGTCCCTGCCGACTCCGCACCATTCCTCGTGATGGATGAAAACCGAGTTCACGGTTGAGAGCCCGCTGCGGTCTACAGCCGGACGCCAAGGACTTATATTAAGTACTGGATCACACTTGTCAACAGCGAAGCCAGGTCCACGTGCTTCACCCTCCAGGCCGCCCAGCAGCTGCCCCAGCTTGGGGTCCTGCTCCGCCGGGACAGGAACAACCACTCCAGGCTGAGCCCTGCCATGCTGGACTGCACCTGTCCTGGGCCACGTGCACCCGCCGCAAGGCCAGCTCCAACCACTGGCTGACGCCCACGGCCCTCATTAGCCTGAGCCTGGACAACAAGGGCCAGGAGCAATTCGTGACTTCAGCTCACCGCCCATGGTGGTCTCGACGACCGCCTGTTCTCCGATCATCTCTGAAGCTGCAGGAGGTGACACGCACTCACAGGCTCTGCGGGAGCTATTGCGGCCACTCTTGGGAACTCCGTGCCCTCTCTGCGCTGTTTGTATCCCCCGAGTTCCTCACAACGAACTAACCAGAGCGCGCACGCCGACGACGTCCTCCCGGGCACGCGCACGCACACGCAGCAGCCGGAGGAGACATCCTCACGGTGTGGACCGCCAACCTTGAGCGCTTCTGCAAAGTGCTCGCGGGTCTCAGTGACACCGCTGAGAGCCTGCTGCGCACCGTCCAGCTGGGCCTGGAAGTGTTGCCCTCCACGCTCTCCAGGGTGGCCAGCATCTTGAAGGGCTGCGCTTTCCTTGGTGGGTACTCACAGACCACGCCAGTGCCTGGTACCCTGGAGCTCACGTGGCAGTGCTGTGTTTTTGTGGGTGGAGACGACTATCAGTCGGGCCAGACCAAGGTCAGGTTCGTGCTCACGGACTTCCTTATTGTCTCTGGCCTCAAGACCTTGTCCATCTTGAGCTACAGCCACCTGGCAACAATGACGGGCAGAACCCGTCGGCGCCAACACAGTTCCGCTCCAAGGAGGTGTCCAAGAGCAGCGAGGTATACGATGTGCTGGTACACAGCGACGCAGCGCTCTACTTGCAGAGCGAGGAGCCAGGTCACTGCATGGTCATCAGGCACGTGGGCAACAGCAAGCGTGTCCTGGATTAGTACACAGCAGAGCGGATGCTGGGCGGTACCAACAGGCTGGAACTGCAAAACACTTTCGAGGACTCACTCCTGGCCAATACCCTCACGCCGGACCTGGAGCTGCTGCCAAACCATGCCAGCGTGTGATCCTCTGCACAAATGTCAACCCAGAGCTACAGAGCTTCCAACCGGTGCTGTCGCTGCTCGGTTTGGCTTCCTCTTGCAAGCACAGCTTGGACGATGGGGCAGCCCGGTAGCTAACCCACTCTTCCGCCAGCACCAACTGCGTTGAACGCACCTTCAGAGTCTGCACATGCTTCTGGCTTTACTGGTGACACCAAATGGGCACTCGCAAGCTGAGGCACCCCAGATGCCCACCACCTAAGGCCGTGACCATACAGCTCCCCCATAACTACTCCTGTCCCCAGGGCTCCTCAGGCCCCCGGAAGAAATAAAGCTAGTGCCATCCCAGGGACAGAGGAGCCTGGCCTGTTACAGTCGGTCACAAAGAGTCGGGCACGACTGAATTGACCTAGCACCTATTATCAAAAAAAAAATTTTTTTAATAAAAAGGTTTACTTAGTAGATCAGTAGGTTTATGATAACCAAAACCAAATGCTTAAGTTCTTTAATCAAAACACAACTTGCTTGATTTTAGTATTTTATCCATAACAAATAATACCAGGTTAACAAAACAGAAGTTTATTTCAGCTATGTTGTTATGTGTGTGTGTGAAACATATAAAAAACTAAAAAAAAAAAAAAAAATTCTGCAGTCACAATGAGAAAAAACAAGGGATACAGGTAGCAAATTTGTTCTTTCCCTTCTTTTTACTATTAATTGATTGTCTATCTAAAGCAGCTGGATTTACATGCTATTAAATTCATGTTGCTCTTAGAATTAGAGGTTAAGACTGAGACAAAACAAGTTACAGCTTTTGAAAAACCATGCATACTACAGGTACCACAAGATCCAGAAAATATCATCATTTTATCCTCAGCTAATTAAAAAAAAAAAAACATCAGAGTAGGAAACTGCACTCCCTTAGGCTCACACCGGCCTTTGTAAGGGTGCAGCAATGCCCCGAAACAAGGATTCTCACGGGACTAAAGTTAGTGCTTTTACGTTGAAGTCATGCTCCCACCTGGGTCCTAGGAGACTCAGGCACATGTAACCCATGTCTCAATTTGCTTGTGTCTGCAGAGGCAGTCATTCCCAGAATGCTCAATCTAGGCCAAGCCTGCACAGGCCAGGAGCCACTCTATCAGAGCCACTCTTATCAAAGTATGATAAGACTCTGTCTTTATGGCCCCCCAGGAAGTTATGGAAACAACGGATACGTTATTTCAAGAAGTTAACAATCAACAGTGTGACATGCTGAACGCCAGTCAATCTGAAGGGAGGAGAAAGAAATGGGGTAAAGGCCAAGTGAGTGGTGTCTGGCTGGAAATTCCCTTGCTTGACACTGAATCTTGGAGAGTAGCAGTGGCAGTAGGTGTGTGTGGGTGTATGTGCGAATCTGTGTGTGTTGACTGGCAAGCAGCACAGATAAGCCAGTTCAACTGGTAGCTGAATAGAGTACGTTTTGCTGTGAATTCCTCTCTGATCCAAAAGTATATGTATCTTTTCTCTCATGTGAGAGGCTCTCAACTAACTTGCTATACCTTCCAGGTACTCAAAAAATATACTCTGAATGATTTTTCCCTTCAAAAATTCTTAGTGCAAAGGAGAAATTTTTTATGGGTAGAGAGGAAGTAATTTTTACCTCATTGGTTTCTGCTTAATCCAGGTGCTATTAAATTCCGCCTACCGATTAGAGTTTCAATGTGAAAAGAGCTCCCCCCAAATATTTCTCGAATTATTCATCCTTAACCCTAATAGCAATGTGTAATCTGGTTTCAGTGAATGGTTGAATCAGGTCTGGCAATTCTAACCTACAATCAATTAAAGCACTAGTCCTCAAACTGACTGTCGAAGCACAAACAAGAAAAAATATCACAAATTTGATCTACTATTGTGATTTGCCCATAAGTCATCATTTTTGCCTCTAATTAGCTCATTTAAAATTGTTTCAAATTCGATACAGTGCATTATAAAGCCCAAAGTTTTCATTAAAATATTTTAAAGCTACATGCTATTTTAAAATTTTTTTCCAAAAATAAGTTTGTTGGAAAGCTACATAGTGTATTTTTTTACTTGTAAGAATTACTTTTTATTTAACCCATCTATTCTATCTTCTTTTCTGTGTAGTACTTCTCAAGCAGAAGAAAACACTTTTTTAGAGAATTATCTAAAAAGCCCCAATCATAACTACTTTCATTAATTCTTCCCAATATTTCACAATTTTCTTTGGACAGAAAGTCTTCCTAGTAAACACATATTCTAGCGTGTTCAATCCCTCAGTAGGGAAGATGCCCTAGAGAAGGGAATGGCAACCCACTCCAGTATTCTTGCCTGGAAAATCCCATGGACAGAGGAACCTGGAGAGCTACAGTCCATAGAGTCGCAAAGAGTCGGACATGACTGGGCAACACAGCACGCACACACGCTTTAAATTTGCACAGTGTTATATGTCAAATTCATTGCAATTTGAAAAAATACCTGAGATCATTTTCTAAAGTCCTGTACTCAAAGAAATTCAATATTAGTTAATCATTGCCTTTCATACATGTGAAAATGTGAAAAATAAGCTTTAAGATGCCTTGTGAAGCTTTTCTCTATTTGGTAAATAAGTCTTTTTTCCCCCCCAGGTCTTCACTGTAAGCTGTCTAAGACAACGTATTTTATTTACTTAAATATTCATTCATTTGTTCATTTATTTAACATTGAAATCCTTTCTTGATTCCAGAACAGCTTAAAAGCTTATCCCTCAACTTACAGATTTAAGGAATAATTTTCAGGATAAAGCACAAAGGAAATCAAAGATAAGAAAATATTTAAAAATTAAATAAGTGAGTGGCATTATAAGAGGAAGAACAAGTGCTTTCAAATATAAGAGTGAATGCTATTGTTCGATTCACCATAAGCTGGTTTCATGATTTGAAGTTCTAACATTCCTACAATGGTGAAAATCATTAACTGATATACTAGAGCTTAAAGATGGCTGTACCACACAGAGTCTTAATGTTCTCCTGCCCACAGTACTTCAGGGACTCTTGAGGAGACTGTCATTGGGTAGTGCCTCGATTGGACACACCCAGTACTGCCTGGAGAGCAGAGGAATGGGATCAACAGGGTCTTTTTGCTTGAGAGATCAAGAAGCATCATGCAGGGGAAAGTCACTCTGGAGAAACAGAGAAGGCACACATGCTGTGATCAAGCACCGTGAGTCACATCAGAGGCGCAGGAAGCATGCTCTCCCCATGGGTGATATGACTGGAAAGGACATTTTATGGACCCAGTGAGCGATAGGAGTACAATAGCCTGGAAAATGAACCAAACCAGCTCATGTGGGCTGGGGAATGGAAACTGTATGCTACAGGATGACCTGCAGGAGACAGCATATTTTATAGGCTTTGCCTTTAAACTTACCCCAAACCTGACTGCTCTCAGTTTCTCTGTCTCCATCACCCTGGTCTAAGCCACTGTTTTCTCTTTCTGGATCACTGCAATAACTTCCTACCCAACTTCCTGCTCCCACTCTTAAACCCTTCTTGATTATTTTCACACTGCAGCCAGACAGATCTATTTAAAATATAATTAAGGTCATGCCACTCTTCTACCTAAAATTATTGATAGCTTCCTATTACATTTAGAATAAAGTCAACCTTCCTTATGTTGACATAAGCGGCCCTCCATGTGCTCATCCCTGGATACATCGGCAACCTCATCTACCACTTTCTCTCCAAACTGGCCACCCTGTTCTTAAATATATCCAGGATAAATAAATAAACCTAACTTGACTTAGCAGCAGCAGCAGCAGGCTTTTACAGTTGCCTTACCCTTTGCCTCAAACATCCTTCTCATTGATACCTGCTTGCTGGAACTCCACTTGATTGACTCATCAGATATTTACTGTATCTGATTGAGGAACTGAGCAACCAACAGGATGAAGCTCTTACCTGTGGAATCATGACGGAACACTTGCAAGTCAGAATTGTACTCAGGTGGATCTATACAGCAGCTCAGTTAGACTCAGGTAATCATTTCCCTGCCATCCCCGGCAGGCCACCATTATCAATCACCTTACACCTTATTAATGTCTTCTTTTCAATGTCTGATATGACTGCCACGACTGCCACCTATCACGGTCTTCTACCACACATGCCTTACTTTCGTTCTTCATAGCACTTACAGTTATAATTTATACAGTCAACTCTCCTAATCTGTAAGTTCTACATCCAAGGATTCAACCAATGTGGATCAAAAATCTTTGAAAAAAAAAGTTCCAAAGAGCAAAACTTGAATTTGTAGCATGCTGACAATTATTTACATAGCATTTGCATTGTATTGGGTATTCTATGTAATCGGAGATGATTTAAAATATACAGGAAGATGTGCACAGGTTATACACAAATACTATACCATCTTATGGTCTTCCCCGGTAGCTCGGATGGTAAAGAATCACCCTGCAATGCAGGAGACCTGTGTATGATCCCTGGGTTGGGAAGATGCCCTGGAGAAGGGCATGGCAACCCACTCCAGTATTCCTCCCTGGAGAATCCCCATGGACAGAGGAGCCTGGCCAGCCACAGTCCATGGGGTCACAAAGAGTTGGACATGACTGAGCGACTAAGCACAATAATACCATCTTATATAAGAGACTTGAGCATCTGATGATATAGGTATTTGGGGTGGGAGATGTTGGAATTAATACCCTGCAGATGCCAAGGGATGGCTGTACTTATCTGTCTGGGGGTTGACTATCTATGATGGAACTTACATCACTGAAATGCAGGTTCTATGTGGGCAGAAACTTTGATTTCTTCCCAGCAGCACCACCCCTTGTGCTTAGAACAGTAATTGGTACTTAGGGTGATCAATATATACTTCTTGGTTAAAGGAATGACTAAATGAGAAGCTCTCAATATGACAGAGTAATTTAAGGAAGGCTAGAGTTTCCAGGTCATAAGAGGAGACTGAACCATGGGAAAATCTATTTGATATAGTCTGATGAAACGCTTCACACCTGGAATGTGAAGTCAAGTGGGCCTTAGAAAGCGTCACTATGAACAAAGCTAGTGGAGGTGATGGAATTCCAGTTGAGCTATTTCAAATCCTGAAAGATGATGCTGTGAAAGTGCTGCACTCAATATGCCAGCACATTTGGAAAACTCAGCAGTGGCCACAGGACTGGAAAAGGTCAGTTTTCATTTCAATCCCAAAGAAAGGCAATGCCAAAGAGTGCTCAAACTACCGCACAATTGCACTCATCTCACACGCTAGTAAAGTAATGCTCAAAATCCTCTAAGCCAGGCTTCAGCAATACGTGAACCGTGAACTTCCTGATGTTCAAGTTGTTTTTAGAAAAGGCAGAGGAACCAGAGATCAAATTGCCAACATCTGCTGGATCATGGAAAAAGCAAGAGAGTTCCAGAAAAACATCTATTTCTGCTTTATTGACTATGCCAAAGCCTTTGACTGTGTGGATCGCAATAAACTGTGGAAAATTCTGAAAGAGATGGGAATACCAGAGCACCTGACCTGCCTCTTGAGAAACCTATATGCAGGTCAGGAAGCAACAGTTGGAACTGGACATGGAACAACAGACTGGTTCCAAATAGGAAAAGGAGTACGTCAAGGCTGTATATTGTCACCCTGCTTATTTAACTTCTATGCAGAGTACATCATGAGAAACGCTGGGCTGGAAGAAGCACAAGTTGGAATCAAGATTGCTGGGAGAAACATCAATAACCTCAGATATGCAGATGACACCACCCTTATGGCAGAAAGTGAAGAGGAGCTAAAAAGCCTCTTGATGAAAGTGAAAGTGGAGAGTGAAAAAGTTGGCTTAAAGCTCAACATTCAAAAAATGAAGATCATGGCATCTGGTCCCATCACTTCATGGGAAATAGATGGGGAAACAGTGGAAACAGTGTCAGACTTTATTTTGGGGGGCTCCAAAATCACTGCAGATGGTGATTGTAGCCATGAAATTAAAAGACGCTTACTCCTTGGAAGAAAAGTTATGACCAACCTGGATGGCATATTCAAAAGCAGAGACACTACTTTGCCAACAAAGGTCCGTCTAGTCAAGGCTACGGTTTTTCCAGTGGTCATGTATGGATGTGAGAGTTGGACTGTGAAGAAAGCTGAGTGCCGAAGAATTGATGCTTGTGAACCATGGTGTTGGAGAAGACTCTTGAGAGTCCCTTGCACTGCAAGGAGATCCAACCAGTCCATTCTGAAGGAGATCAGTCCTGTGATTTCTTTGGAAGGAATGATGCTGAAGCTGAAACTCCAGTACTTTGGCCACTTCATGCGAAGAGTTGACTCATTGGAAAAGACTCTGATGCTGGGAGGGATTGGGGGCAGGAGGAGAAGGGGACGACAGAAGATGAGATGGCTAGATGGCATCACTGACTCAATGGACATGAGTCTGAGTGAACTCCAGGAGTTGGTGATGGAAAGGGAGGCCTGGCGGGCTGCGATTCATGGGGTTGCAAAGGGTCGGACACGACTGAGCGACTGAACCATAACTGTAACTGATGAAACACTTTGAGTTCCTGGCACTGCAAACTGACAGTTGAATTTGAATGTTTAAAAGTCATCTCAAAGCAAAAGTCTACACTTGATCTTCTCCCAGGACTGGTGTTTCCTGTCTCGTTAAATGGTACCACTCCTCTCTCCAGGTATCCACGTTCCCTGTGGTCCTCTTTGCTTCCATTAGAATGCTGTTCTTCTTCATCTTGTCGCACGCTCACTCATTAGCTCAGTTAATTTCTACTCATTTTTCAGGTCTGTGATAGGTTATCTTTTACAGAAACGAGAATACTTCCTGTCCCTTGTAACCTTCCGCAGAACCTTGCCTCTTGCTGTAAAGAAGCGGAGCCGCTGTCCCCTTCCTTTGAACCTGGGCTGGCCTTTGTGGCTGCTTTGAGAACAGAATGCAGGAGAAGCAACACCACGCTACAGCTTCTGGCTGGCTCTGTCCCTCTGACAATGCTTGGGCTGGGAACCCACCCATTCATTGTTAGTGGCGAAGTCCTGGCTGTAAGGAGAGACTACCGAGGGGTGTTCTGGTCAGAAGTCCCTGCCTACAGGCAGCTGAGTGAGCACTCAGAAGACTCTGATTCTGACCTTAGAAGCCACCTCCCCACGTGCCTCCAACACAGACACGGGGCCTTTGGATCGTCCATTGGAGCCTCCAGACACTTATGGAGCAGACAATAAAATACATCTGCTGTGTCCTGACCACACCCATCACCTGCACACAGACCTTATGACCAACATAAAGGTTTGTTTCATGCCACCAAACTGGGCCAACTCTTCACCTAATAACAGGTAACTCACAGAGATCTCATTCAAAGTTCCAGCCCAAAGGAAACCTCCTCCAGATGGGGCAGAACCTTCTTTCAGAACTCCATATCCCTCTCTCTCAAAGTAAAGTTTTATGTTTGCTTTTGTGATTATTCGACTCTAAATTCTAAAGTATGGTAAGTCTATCTGTTGCTCACTGATTTCCGTCTTTTAGCTTGATTCCCTAAGTCAAATAAAATCAGAAAGCATGATGTTGAATTTCTATTATTTTAATGTGAGTGCCAAGCCTAGATCTATGACTTTCTTTGGGTGAAAGTCTACTATTCATATACCATTTCTCTTTATTACATTTGCATATTCTTTTATCTCACTAAGTGACTCCATGTAAAATTTTAAAATACTACTTAGCATGTTAATATCTACTTTTATTAGTTAATATCTGGATATTAATATTTTAATGCCTTCAGTTACCTGGTAGAGATTAAATTACTTAATGATCTCTAATTTCTTATTCATATCCCAAATTTTGCTTCTGTAATTGCTCTGATTTTGTTAGAAACTACAGGATCTGATTATACATATTCCAGGCATTTTGAGCATTCATTTCAAGGTTTCCTGAGGACCTCTTTTAAGATATGACAGTAAGAACATGGACATCAGAGGTGGAAATTCCTAGGTTTAAATGCTTTTTGAGCCATTCAACCATTCAGTTGTGTGATCTTGGGAAAGAAACTTACAGCAATTCTATTGCCTTGTGAAAGAGGGCAGATTGATTATCCTTGCCAGTACAGCATTCCTTTGTATGCCCCCTCATCCCTCGGCATGAGAACCTCTAAGTGACCAGGTGGCAGTTTATAGTTGCAGGTTCAATGGATCACTTCCTGTTATCCTTTGGAGGGCACCCCCCCCCTTTCCCTCCATCGCCCAGGAACCAGGATCTCCATCCAGCCTAGCAGAGCCTACAGGAATGAGAACCATGAGGTCTATAAGTGACTCACTGGAAGTGGTGGGGAGAGCATCACTTGGCTAGTAAGGAGTCCAGAAAGAAAAAGGGTTTCTTAGCTTATCTTGACCTGCAAGAGTCCTAAAATTCTTATCTTGGGAGAAAAGTTATGGCCAACCTAGATAGCATATTCAAAAGCAGAGACATTACTTTGCCAACAAAGGTCCGTCTAGTCAAGGCTATGGTTTTTCCTGTGGTCATGTATGGATGTGAGAGTTGGACTGTGAAGAAAGCTGAGCGCCGAAGAATTGATGCTTGTGTACTGTGGTGTTGGAGAAGACTCTTGAGAGTCCCTTGAACTGCAAGGAGATCCAACCAATCCATTCTAAAAGAGATCAGCCCTGGGATTTCTTTGGAAGGACTGATGCTAAAGCTGAAACTCCAGTACTTTGGCCACCTCATGTGAAGAGATGACTCATTGGAAAAGACTGATGCTGGGAGAGATTGGGGGCAGGAGGAGAAGGGGACGACAGAGGATGAGATGGCTGGATGGCATCACGGACTCGATGGACATGAGTCTGAGTGAACTCCAGGAATTGGTGATGGACAGGGAGGCCTGGCGTGCTGCGATTCATGGGATCGCAAAGAGTCAGACACAACTGAGCGACTGAACTGAACTGAACTGAATGAAAAGTCACGTTAGTGACTATAACTATAAAGACAGTGAAAGATGCTACTCGCTAATATTATAAAGTGTTATACCTTACAGTATAAAGTTTTTCACTATAAAGATAGTGAAAATGTTAGTCTCTCAGTCATATCCGACTCTCTGTGACCCCATGGACTGTAGCTCGCCAGGCTCCTCTGTCCATGGGATTCTACAGGCAAGAATACTGGAGTGGGTAGCCATGCCCTCCTCCAGGGGAATCTCTCCAACCCAGATATCGAACCTGCTTCTCTTAGGTCTCCTGTATTGGCAGGTGGCAGCAGTAGCAGCACCAGCGCCACCTAGGAAGCCCAGAAATCTACCTACTACTTGTTAAAAACCTTGCTGAATGCTTACCATACATTATGATATCTAATTATACTAAAATAATATAACCAAAGGATAGGTACTATTATCACTTACAACAACAACAATTTTGTTGTTTCCAGACTTGCCAACAATGGCTATCAGGATTCTTTAAAATATCTATAACAGTATATTTTTAAGTTATGAAAAATAAATTCTTTAAAGGACATATCTGTTGCACAAGCAAGGGATGAATATAACTGGGGTTATTTTAAATTCTTTTAAAGAAAATCTCAGCTTGTCTTCTCTCTATGCTTATTTCTACAATGTGGCCAAAAATCCTAATGCCGAATCAGTGCTTGTGGCATTTCCATGGCAACACATCAAGGTACCTTCACCGTAAGGCTGTCTTCACTTAATAGCATCATAAACAATTCACCTGATTATGGGCTATTAAGAGGCTAGACACAAGCATATGAGAGTGGAAAAAAGAAAGGGAAGCTTCTTTTAATGTTCTTTGGAATACATTTTGGCAATCCCTAATAAGCCAAGATAAGAAAGAAGATGCTGTAAAATGCTAAATTATTCTTGCTGTTGGATTTTGCAAACCTTCAAGAGCATCCCAGCTCACTGACTTTGCAGAAGTGCTTGTGCAAAATCCAGGGTGTTTTTTCTCTGTACAATGTAGGTTTTGAATTATTTTTCTTCCTTATTCCCTCATTATCCAGCAAAAAATTCTTTTCTCCCCACATTAAACACAAAGTGTTTCTCACACAAAAGTGAGAAAGTTTATGACACACTTGTATTATGTATATGTTATTTTAAGCCAAGAGAGAGATAAATAGAGTATATAATTGGGAATTTTATGTTGGGGACAGAGCCCAGAAAGGGAACAGCTTTTTAAAATTGTCATTCACAATATTTCTTTAAGTCCACCTAAACACATGTGCTATGCTGAGAGGCACCCTAGCAACTTACAGAGTAGACTGACCTCACCTCTGCATTGAGACTTTCCAAGTAGAACCCTCACTGAAGTGTGTCTAGGCTGTCAGTCGATGTTGAAATCTCTGTCTATATTCTCATTTTTTTAATTTCTAGGAGGAAAAAAATAAAGTACTCCTGTGAGAAGACGTGTTAAGTCACGTTAAAGTTAATGTGCTTTATCAAACATGGTATTTTACTGTCTAGCTGTTTAGATCGCCCACCCTCAACTATCTTTAAGCAAAGGGGGGTAAAACCACTTCCATTTAGGTATACACTTATATGCCTGCAAGCTGACTTTTTGTAAGTTCTTCCCCCACAGGCCTCCTTGCTGTGCATTTCACGTTTTGACTGCAACTTACTCCCCACCCTCTAGTTCTGCCCCTATGTTCATACAGTATGTCTCACCCATGGACAGCTTTCCAGAGGATCAATTTCAAGCATCTGGTTTAATTGACATTTGAAAGTTTTCATTCAAAGGAGTCTCTCTTCTCTGACAATGACACAGTTTTACCAGGAACTCATTAGCAAAATGATCGTTCAACAAGGTTAACACTTTGATCTGACAGAGCACCACAGAAAGGGCAGAATATTAAATAAAGATAATACAGCCTTTCAGTATCACAAGAACCTTTTGATATGACTGAGTTAAGCACTGTATGGAGATCAGTTGACAAAGCAACCGGGGACTGCAGTTAAGAAGGCTGTTAGCATTCATGAGTGGTTCTATCAGCAAGATCTGTGTTTCCTTTTGAAAATGAAATTATATTTTACACAGAGAATTTAATCGCAGTTATGACTTAGCCTATAAAGCCTGCAAGATAAGCAATAAATCACATTACCTCAAGAGGCAAGGGAGAGTCAAAAAGGCTCTGAAGAAATTCTGAAGGTGTGACAGATAGAACCTTGGCACAGCAAGAAGAGTCTGGGCTTTAGGGTTAGGCGGAGTTTTCTCCCAGTCCTCACAGGGCAGCTCGCAAACTGATCACCTTGGGCAAGTTGCTTAACTTGTCTGGGCCTTGGTTTGTATAAAACAGATCATTAAAAGGACATATAATACATTGTCCAAATTAGGATATTTTGGTAGCTCAGGTGGTAAAGAATCTGCGTGCAATGCAGGAGACCAGAGTTCAATACCTGGGTCAGGAAGATGCCCTGGAGAAAGGAATGGCCACCCACTCCAGTATTCTTGCCTGGAGAATTCCGTGGATAGAGGAGCCTGGTGGGCTACAGTCCATGGGATGGCGAAGAGTCAGACACGACTGGGTGACTAACACACACACACACACACCAAATTAGGATATTTTGAAGAGTGAAAGAAGGTGCTATTAATAATTATCCCAGGATGGCAGAAGTAAACCAGGACAATCTGGCAAGCCAGGATATATGGCTATCTTATAATTAAAAAGCAGTGCCTCACATCACAGGTTTATTGAGACAATTAATAAAAACAAAATATATAAAACACTTACGCGTAGTCAGCCCTAGGTAAAAATCACCGTCCTTCTATCCTGTCTCTTTTTTCCCTTTCTCTCTGGGGGATAAGAAAAACACAGCTTTTGTGTGTTTGTTAAAATAAAGAAGAAGAAGAATGCAATTTGCTCTCAATTGCTCGTATTCATTACTCATTACTTCATGTTATCACTGCATAATGAAGAGATTATCTGACATCTGACAATATTTATAGGTCAGTCTGTCCACAAAAATACTGTAAATTAAAATAGATTTAAATTATTTTAACAGTATGTACTTTACAATCCACAAATCAAATCATGCTTGTTAAATGAATAATTGAATGAATAAATCACAAACTTTTCTGTGCTGTGCATTACTTTTTTCCTGCCGCTCTGCCTTTTATTATGTATTAATGAAGATAGTGGAGTGTTACTTGCTCATTTGTGTCTAACTCTTCATGACCCCATGGGCTGTAGTGGGCTCCTCTGTCCATGGAATTCTCTGGGCAAGAATACTGGATTCAGTAGTCTTTCCCCTCTCCAGGGTATCTTCCGAACCCAGGGATCGAACCCAAGTCTCTCTCATCGCAGGCAGATTCTTTACTGTCTGAGGCACCAGTGAAGCCCATTAATGAAGAGAGAACAGGACTTAAGTCAAGAAGGTGTCAGATGTCTGGCTTTACCAGTTATGTAATCTTGGGAAAATCACTTGGGCATTTTGTGCCTCAATTTCCTTCTTGTCAAAACAGCAACTATTGATCTCTTTGAGATGATGGCTCGGAAATACCTAGAACTTCACTTTACATATAACAACGGCCTAATTACGTCTGTTTTCTTCCTTCTTTCTTCCTCTTCCCATATGGTGTTCCCATTTGACCCCTGAGATTCAAAGCATCTTGGCTCCCAGAAGTAAGCCTCTTAGAGGTCCCTGGGGCATACAGATCGTTTCTGATCATCATACACTGTATTTAAGGTCAAATGGTCAATCACCAACTATCAGAAGTGGTGATTTACTGTCACATTTCAGAAATTTAAGTATAAAAATATAAAAATGTTGATACAAATCTTGGAATCCATTGAGAAAATTCAGAATTTTATATACTTGCCAGTAACCAGAAGAGGGCGTACAAAGATTGGAATACAAACTTCAGCCTTAGAGCTAAAACTATCAAATTTTTCAATATGAGAATATTGAAATATCAATATTTTTAATATGCAATATCAAATTTTCAATATGAAATAGCAAATTTTAATATGCAAATGCAAAATCCAAAATACCTAAATTATATAATAAATCCAGAAAAATATCAAACACTGTCTTCACTCAAATATTTAAATATTGAATGATTTATTTTTTCAAATGCAATATAAACTCTAATTTTCTTAACATGAAACGTTTTCTTTCAATGCATGTTTATAAAACAACGTGTTCACTCATATATTTAAAAAATAAACGCTTAAAAGATTTCAGTATATTATGATACGTCATTTTTGTTGTTTAAAAATGTTTGAGAGTTGTGGATAAGGGTATCATTTTCCCCTCTGTTTCATCCTTCTAGTTTCACTTCTCCTGGTTGCTAAAGTTTAGGGGCACTTTCCTGAGGCTTTACAAATGCCCAGGTTCCTTGATTCTTAGCAAAATGAGTCTTTTACCCATTTATGATAAAGCCAGACTGCCTCTTACTTTTCCTAGTAGCTGTATCTATCTGTCTATCCATCTATCATATAATTTCATCAGTCAGACCTTGTAACCTATATATGGACAATTTATCACAAATCAACTAAAAACTATGAATAATTATTTTATGACGTTTTATGACAATAGTTATTTTATGACATTTCCAGCATAGTCAGACACCTACACAATAGCAGGAGTAGAAGATTGCGTCATGACCTGCTTCAATCAGTTAAACAAGCAGAAGTATCAAAGTTACTCTCCATTCAGTCAGTATTATGGCTTAATCATGTTTTCTACAAGACAGTAAAACTAGGGACTTAGGATATTTGAATATGATTTTGTGGCTATATATCTGTGACTCTCGAAACAGAAATTTTCTTATCTCAATTCTGAAATGAAAAGAATATTGCTATCCTACATGGCTCTTCTGCACACAAAGTGAGATAATACATGTGAAATATGAAATAAAATATGTGAAAATTCTTCACCAGTGCCTGTAACAAATGGCTGTCTTATTTTCTAATTTTACAACAACTTCATCATTAAAGTCTTACATACACATACATATAGAAAACTCTATTAATCAGATTTCCATGTAAAAGCTTTCTCATATGTAGAATCAATAGTTGACAGTATTATGATACCAAGGCAATGATAAATTCCAGTAAAACCTAACACTGTTTGAGTAGTTTATCAGGCACTGTATATCACTAGCTGGACTTAATTCAATTATCAGAATTTTTTAAGACAAATTCCTCCTCCTGTTTTCTTTGTACCTAGGAAGGTCTGCTTTGTCCTGCTTTGTACCCAGAAAAGTCTACTTTGACTCAAAACCACACAACTAGTGATCACAGAGCAGATATGTTTGACCACAAAAGCCAGAATTCTTAACCATTGCCCTTTACTGCTCAAATATGTTCCAAAGCAGAAAGTTTGCTTAAACATTTTTTGCAGTAGAGTTCCAACTCTTAATACATTTTAACAAATTGGTAAATGAATTGATTTTACATATGTGCCAACTCTGTTAATTTGAGTAATATCTAAGCATCGCATTTTTTTTTTTTTTAAGATTAGTCAAATTACTGCAATGGGGTTTCCCTGGTGGTTCAGTAGTAAAGAATCTGCCTGCCAATACAGGAGATGCAGGTTCTATCCCTGGTCTGGGAAGATCCCCTGGAGAAGGGAATGGCCCCTCACTCCAGTATTCTTGCCTGGAAAATCCCATGGATAGAGGAGACTGGTGGGTTACAGTTCATGAGATCACAAAAGAGTCAGACATGACTTAGCAACAAAAACAAGTATCACAATTTCTAATTCTATTATTTCAGACAGGTTTCTATACTATGATTACAATTTTGTCCTGCTGCTGCTGTCATTTCGGTCGTGCCCAACTCTGTGCGACCCCAGAGACAGCAGCCCACCAGGCTTCCCCATCCCTAGTTTTGTCCTAGAAAATAGAAAATCTGGTAAATAGTAAACTAATAGTGAAGTTATAATTTTATCGACACTGACATAGTATATTAATGTGTAAATAAGTGAGGACATCCCCTTCATTCATTACTGGTTAAAATTCAGTAGAAACAACCCATTTTGTTTGAGCAAAACTGAAAAGGAAAATAAACTGACCAGTGATTGCTTCCTTACCATCAGCTATTACGAACCCTAGTAATGTGCTCTACTCTATTGAGAATAAGTTAGTAGCTACCTAAAAGAAACTAACTTATTTCTTCTAGTCTCTAAAAATAATTTCTTTCTAAGATCTACTTGTCAGGATAAAATACTCACTTATTGCAGTGTAATCAAGAGCTTTTATGTGACTAAACGATTATGCCACAGTTTACCATATGATCCTATAGGAGTCTGTACAAAAACAAAAACTTTTAACTCTTAAGATTGGTCTTCCTCTACTCCACACGAAAGTCAAGTTAGGCAGATTCTTTACCACTGATCCACCAGGGAAGCCTGCTAGAGGTTTATCCATTTTATTTTTATTTGTTTGCTTGTTTTGAACAAGCAACTTCTTGTTTCACTAATTTTTTCTATCGTTTTCCTATTTTCAATTTTATTTATTTATGCTCTGTATTATGTTACTTCTGCTGCTGCTTTGGTCTTCTTTGTCTAGTTTCTTGATGTAGAAACTTAAGTTACTAACTTGAAAACTTTCTTCGTTTCTCAGGCAAGCATTTAATGCTATAAATTCCCCTCTCAGGACTTCTTTCATGACATTTCATATAGCATTTTGATATGCTGTATTTTCATTGTCATTCTGTTCTTTTTGTTGTTGTTTCTGTTGAGACTTCCTCTTTGATACATGAATTTTTAGAAGCGTGTTTTTTGATTTCTGTGTTTGAATGTATTTCTACTGTCTTTCTGTTTTTGATCTTTAGTTTGATTTCATTACGGTCAGAAAACATACTCTATATGATTTTAATTTGGTGTTTTATACCCCAAGATATAGTCTGTCTTAGCTACTTTCCATAGAGGCTTGATTTTTAAAAAAATACATACTCTGCTATTGCTGAGTTAAATGCTCTATATATGTCAATTAGATGTGCTGGTTTGATTATATTGTTCAGCTATTTATGAACAAATTTTGGATTTGTCTACTTTTCAGTCTATTTTTGTTTCATGACTTTTTTTCTTCATATGTATTGTTTGGTATGTACACAATTCAATTTGTTATGTCTTCCTGGTGAATTTATCCTTTTATCATTACATAATGTCCCTCCTTTTCTCTAGCAATTTTTATTGTTCTGAAATATACTTTATCAGATATGAATAGAACCACTCCTTTTTAATAAATGAATATTGGCGTGGAATACCTTTATCTATCTTTTTACTTTCAAACTACCCATGGCATTGAATTTGAAGTGTGTGTCTTATGTAATACATAGTTGGGTTGTTCATCAACATTTTTATATTCATTTCATTAGAATAAAATCTCTATACATTGTAGGCAATATTCATTAGTACCTCACAGCTGTGTTGCATACCTTTTTGTTTTACATGCAGCACTTTTTTCCATCTATAGAACTATACAGAATATTTTTGTCACATCCTCCAGGCCATAGATAGATTTTTCTGGCCCCATGTTCATATTAATATCTTAGACCTCTCTTCAGTGCTTCTAGCTTTATAGCGATAGCTTAAATTCAGCTCTCTGTGTACTTATGTCCGCTTCTCCACCTCAGTCTGGTCCCAGTCCCCAGCAGTAGGACCTAGATCAAATTGGAAAATTACACCAGGTTTTTGTGTATTAGCCCCCAATCAATGGTTTCAAGTACATCTTTGTTTTAAGAATATTGTTGTTTTATTCAAATTTCTCTATGTTTTGGACCAGACAAGTTTTCTTCTGCACTGAAATGACTGAGTATGAGAGCTGATCCTCACCAGCATCCCACCTGGGTTTAATTCATTCATTCACTGCTTTCATTCTCTCTTTCTATTTTATGTTATTGTTTAACCAGCATTTATTTATAATGCTTATTACACGCCAGGCACTATTCTAATCATAGCTTAACTCATACCTCACAATAACTTTGTAAAGCATGTATTTTCACTATCCCCATGTTATATCCGGGAAAACTGAGGCACACAGAGTTGCTGTAACTTGCCCTAAAGTCATGAACTAGTAAAGAGTAGAGGCAAGATTTCAATCCAAGCCATCTAGCTCTAAATTGGGCTTCCCTGGTGGCTCAGATGGTTAAGAATCTGCCTGCAATGCAGGTGACCTAGGTTTGATCCCTGGGTCAGGACGATCCCCTGGAGGAGGGCATGGCAACACTCTCCAATATTCTTGCCTGGAGAATCCCATGGACAGAGGACCTTGGTGGGTTACAGTCCATGGGGTCGCAAAGAGTCCAACAGGACTGAGTGACTGACTTCCTCTTCATCTAACTCTAGATTCTGTCCTTTTTTTTTTTTTTAGCTTATAAAGGACAGAAATTTATTTCTCACAGTTCTGAGAGCTGGAAGTCCTAGATTAGGGTACCATTATTGTAGAGCCTCTTGATGAGCGTGAAAGAGGAGAGTGAAAAAGTTAGCTTAAAGCTCAACATTCAGAAAACGAATATCATGGCATCTGGTCCCATCACTTCATGAGAAATAGATGGGGAAACAGTGGAAAAAGTATCAGACTTTATTTTGGGGGGCTCCAAAATCACTGCAGATGGTGACTGCAGGCATGAAATTAAAAGATGCTTACTCTTTGGAAGAAAAGTTATGACCAACCTAGATAGCATATTGAAAAGCAGAGACATTACTTTGCCAACAAAGTTCCGTCTAGTCAAGGCTATGGTTTTTCCAGTGGTCATGTATGGATGGGAGAGTTGGACTGTGAAGAAAGCTGAGCACCAAAGAATTGATGCTTTTGAACTATGGTGTTGGAGAAGACTCTTGAGAGTCCCTTGAACTGCAAGGAGATCCAACCAGTCCATCCTAAAGGAGATCAGTCCTGGTTGTTCTTTGGAAGGAACCATGTTGAAGCTGAAACTCCAGTACTTTGGCCACTTCATGCGAAGAGTTGACTCATTGGAAAAGACTCTGATGCTGGGAGGGATTGGGGGCAGGAGGAGAAGGGGACGACAGAAGATGAGATGGCTGGATGGAATCACTGACTCGATGGACGTGAGTCTGAGTGAACTCCAGGAGATGGTGATGGACAGGGAGGCCTGGCGTGCTGCGATTCATGGGGTCACAAAGAGTCAGACACGACTGAGCGACTGACCTGATCTGATGGTAGAGGAAGTTCCCTGGTGACTCAGATGGTAACCACTGTACTATCATTCATACTACCTCTTGGAGTTAATTTTCTAAAACATAGATCTAATTACAGAAAATTAAATCAAATTCCTTCCTTACCATACAAGTTCCTTCATATCTGTCTTCAACAAGTTTTTCTCACTTCTTCAACCACCTCTCTCCAAACTCCACTTTGATGGAATCATCATTGAAGGTTCTGGTCATTCTGAACTTCTATTTCAGGTATATTCACTCCCTAAAATGATGCCCTTTTCTTCTCCTGATACATTTATACCCATTTTGCAAGTTTGAAATAAAATTCCATTCTGTAGGAAGTCTTCCTGGTGTATCCTAGGATGAAGTCAATCACTATGTTCCTAAGCACTTTATTCGTTTATTATTATCACAGGTTTGCATTGTGATTCATGTATTTAGGTGCTGGGACTGTTTCTACTTGAGAGCAAAGTCAATGTATTGTTCATTTGCAGTCTCTCTGTCATTTGTGCCCCGTATAAATGCATGCGTGCTAAGTCACTTCAGTCCTGTCCAACTCTTTGCGACCCCATGGACTATAGCCTGCCAAGCTCCATCTGTCCATGGGATTCTCCAGGCAAGAATACTGGAGTGGGTTTGCCATGCCCTGCTTCAGGGGATCTTCCTGACCCAGGGATCGAACACTCATTTAATTATTAAAATCAAATACAGTACTAAAAATTGGCAACTTTGGGCAGAGTACTTAAAATGTGTGGAAATTTTCAGTGTTTTTATATAGGTTCTCTTAAAATTACTAACTCTTCAAAAGGTAAATATCATCTCCATTTTCTACATGAGAAAACTGAGGGTCAGTAAAAGACACACAGCAACTAAGCTTGAGAGTCAAAATAAATATACAGTTGGGACACATTATTAACATCCATGTAAAAGAGTTCAATGATAAGGAACTTTCTGGAATGCTCTAAACATCTTTTTTTTTAGCAAAAAGTAATGAAAAAGCTATTTATAATCTAGAAAAATTACTGAAACTGTCTTTAAAAATATGCTTTTGAAATTTAATAATTCAGTTCAACAACAATGCTAATAGAACACCAGGTAGGCAGAAAAAATTGGAGCTGAAGGAAACTCCAAATAAAAAATGATGATGCAAGGTGCAAAGTTCATGTTTTCTGAATCTTGAAAACAGCATACAAGAATATTTACTAAGGAATAGTGGTATAGCTCTAACCTTAGGACTGAGGCCCTAAAGCCAGTTGTTTTTACCAGAATCAGTAACTGTTATGAAAATGGCTTGAGAGCAGAGACCTTATCTTAACCCCTCTATTGCAGGCAATATACATTGATGTTAATAAAAGAGAGGAAAAATGAAATCACTGAGTTTGCCCAGTCTTCTTTTTTCTTCCCAGAATAACATCAAAAACTCCTCTTAAAAGTCTGCAATGTATTCATCTGTTCATTCATTCATTCATGCTTTCCTTTGATAAATATATAATAAATTTTATTATTACTTAGGCCTTACTTCAGGCCAGGCACTGCTGCATGTGCCAGAGATACAGTGAAAATGGGAAAACATGGAAAACAGCATCCTTGCTTATGCAACAGGCCCATGTTCTCTTCCTTAAAGTAGAATTTCTCTCCTATAGTAGAAGTTCATCAAATTAGGTCTTCAATTTCTCCTGCTTGTGCTTTTGCTTAATGAGAATCCTTAATGATCAAAGAATGCAACAAAGTTCCCAAAGGATCAAATATCTCTTAGGTTGAGAATCAACCAGTCAATAGAGCAAAAAAGAAATATGGCTCTTAAAGCTGTCAACTGTGATATAATCTTAAAATTGTCATGCTCACACTTTCTAAAGTGACAAAAAAAAAAACCAGCAAATTTGGGGAAACAGCTACAGGAAGAGAAAATCTCATCAGGAAAGTGCAAAATCTGCCTTCTTTACAAAGCAAGGGAATGTGAGAGTGTGTTACCCGATATTGACCACAGACAAATATATGTAATAGAAAAGGTGTGGTTTTGTCTCTGAATTGCGATAATAGTGCTTCCTTCCAAATAAAATGTGCTTAGAGCAAGTGATTTAACTTGCTAATTCTTCATTCCCAGGTGGTAACAAATGGCCCCCATCCCTCCCGGGATAGAATGTGTTACACGGAGAACACAAACGGTTGAAAGTTACAGGAGAACCGATACGCTGCCAGATGACCATTTATAGAACTGACTCACCATGTGTCCTTAGCAATGCTGGGAGTTTCCCTATTTATAACATGGGGTTCATAGAACTTGTCAGTAAGAATGTGTGAACTCTCAAGTAAAATTTAGTACCTAGCACCCAGTGCTCAGAGTTATCACATTATTACCCAAATTGGAATTGGCTTTGTGACAGATTTCAAATACCAGAATTCTGCAAAACAACTACAACAAGTCTGTACATTCCCAGCAAATCTGATAGCACATTCAAAATATTGGTGCATCTGGTTTTCCCTCAGGCGGCAGCTGCAGCTGCTCAAGTTGCTGTGGAATCTGAAGTGACAGCCCCCTCCTGGCTGGCAGCGTCGCTGTCACTCAGGAGAGAGATCACAGAGCCTAGATCCTTTCGGCCTCTGACGCACAGCTCACAGACGTCAGCGGGAGACCTGATGGCATGTCAGGAGAGAGATTAGAAACCTGCAAAGCTGGAATGCCTTCTCCTGCCCACAGACATTCAGCCATCCCTGATGAGACTGGACAGATCTAGAAATGAGGCAAAATTGCATCTGAATCCTCCACTTTCTTAGCTTTTCAACAACAAGAGAGAAGCAAACTCAGAAGTATGAATTTTGGTGTTGACTGACATCTATGGTTCAAAAAAAAAAGTGAGACTGTATTTTTTTTTTAACAGCAAAAATATTTTGTATTGGGGTGTAGCAGATTAACAGTTTTGTGATGGTTTCAAGTGAACAGTGAAGAGATTCAGCCATACACACACATGTGACCATTCTTGTATTTTGAATGGCTCCAGGGGTGGGGCAGGAGAAGTTTAAGAAAACATCAGCAGACTACATTTTTTTCCTTCCTTTTTCTGCAACTTTTTTTCTGCAACAGGATTTCCTGATCACATCATGAGGAACTATGTAAATACGCCTCCTTTGACTTTACTGGTAAGAATCATTTCCTGTCAGGTTCTTTCAAGGAAGAAAAAAAGACCAGACCCCCGCCCCCCACCCACAAACAGCCAAAAATAGAAAGGTAGAAATTGTCATATGAAATTGGATCAGGAAAATTTTTTAAGAGAAACGAGCATTATTGTGTAATTTGTTCTTGGTTGCTTTTGCTTTGATGTCTGTTGTTTTGTATTGTTCTTTTGGTCGAACACATGACTTACATTGTGATACACTGGTATTCCCATCTTCCAAGCAGTGTTCAAAATAAACTTCACTCCTTAAAAGATTTAGGGTTTATATCAAGCCCAGGGCGATTTATTGTGAATAAAGAATGAATAATAAAACTTTCTCTCTCCATTCTCATTCCCACCTTGTTTTTGTTCATAGTGAAAAGTAGGAAATCTTTAGTTGGCGCAGATATGGGCATTTAGTGTAAGACAGAAAAATGTTCCAAAATGTTTTTCCACACAATAACAGAAAAAAAATAATAAATTCATGGAGCCGGATGGATCATTTGCCTTCTTGTCTAGATGATTCTGTCTCTCTCCCTCTGTCTTGAACTTGCAACGTTTAATACTTCCACATTAGTACCGTTCAGATCCTTTAAGCAGTAGCCTGAAGGTTTCAGCCATTTCTGCCTACTTGAGGTGTTGCTGGTATTTACCTAGCTCAA
Organism: Budorcas taxicolor; assembly: GCF_023091745.1. Lineage (NCBI taxonomy): Eukaryota > Metazoa > Chordata > Mammalia > Artiodactyla > Bovidae > Budorcas > Budorcas taxicolor. The sequence continues at coordinate 17,897,554 of NC_068918.1, read as the reverse complement.
AAACTCCTTACAATTGTTCAGTCGTTCCCTCCCTCCCCAGCTTTCTCCTACCCTTTCTCTCTCTCAGTATATCTAGGGAGTCCTACTGCTAAATGAAACACTCGGGAAAACTCGTGGAAATATGGGTGGAGGGAGGAGCAAGATCAGGGCAGGAGATTAAGAAGCACAAGCTACAACATAGAAAAATAATGTGCCAGACTATATCAAATAAGACAGGGAATAAAGCCATTATTTATAGTATCTTTAAGTAGACTATAATTTATAAAAATTATAATATTACATATTATGTTGTTCAGTCATTAAGTCATGTCCAACTCTTTGTGATCCCATGGACTGCAACATGCCAGGCTTCCCTGTCCTTCATTATCTCCCAGAGTTTGCTCAAACTCATGTCCATTGAATTGGTGATGCCACCCAACTATCTCATCCTCTGTCTTCCCCTTCTCCTCCTGCCTTTCAGTCTTTCCCAACATCAGGGTCTATTTTAATGAGTCAGTGCTTCGCACCAGGTGGCCAAAGTATTGGAGCTTCAACTTCAGCATCAGTCCTTCCAATGAATAGTCAAGGTTGATTTCCTTTAGGAATGACTGGTTGGATCTCCTTGCAGTCCAAGGGACTCTCAAGAGCCTTCTCTAGCACCACAGTTCGAAAGCATCAATTATAACATTATAAACCAGCTACACCTTAATAAAAAAGAAATATACTTTTCTCAAAGGGTTTTATGTGGAAACTACTAGCAAAGTGTACCTTCATCTACACGAAGTCTCCATTATTACTGCAAAGTCTGCTGCTGTCAAGTGGAATCCAAAATCTTCCTTTCCTTCTGTAGTAAAACAGCCTCTTTAAGATTAGAGAAACACAAAATCTACACTAGGAATAAGGCATAAGGTTTGCTGCAGAAAATAATTTTCTGACTTGGGAACACAGTCAGGAAAGCGCATTTGAAAACTCTTCTCTTTCTATTCTTTTCTGGTCAATGGTGAACTTTTAAAGCATTACATACTCCTAGGGCAATTAGATTCACTTCGACAAAATTTGATAGTGGGTTAAAAAAAAAAAAAAGCAAGTGAAACCTGGTTATAACTGGAAGGGAAATCGGGGGCAAAGCCTTGCATGCAGCCTTAGGAATGTGAAGAGACGTAGTAGTAGGGCCACAATAGATTGAGCTGACAGCCCCAGACAGACAATCATCTTCTTATTTCAGCTACTTCATTATCAATGCACCAAATGAAAGAGCAGAGTCGCCTTTACAGGAGACACATCGGAGCTTAGACGAGTTCGCGGGCTTCCCAGTTCTTTACTACTAGAACCCGCCTGACAATGCGGGAGGCATAAGAGACACGGGTTTGATCCGTGGGTCAAGAAGGTCCCCTGCAGGAGGAAACGGTAACCCACTGTAGTATTTTTGCCTGGAGAATCCCAAGGGCAGAGGAGCCTGGGAGCCTGGCCGGCTACAGTCCATGGGGTTGCGAAGAATCAGATGCAACTGCAACTACGAGATACTTATGCTCAAGAGGTATGCTCAGGAAACAAGACTGTGTTCTACAGGTCGTAGTTGTTCTTATTAACTGTAGATATATGCCTCTGCCTTTTAAATACTGGCTTACAGAATCATATCCCCTCTGCTGTCACCCCATAAATCAGTGTGCACATCCTTTTTTGCAACGAAAAGCCCTAATTCTAGAATTTTCTATGTGGTTCATCATGCCCTTGGGTTAAGACATTTTCTTGCCCTCATATTCAAGCACTATGAGATGGGTTTTCAGTGATATAGGTCTAAGTCTGTTCATTTTCATTCTAATCTCAAAGTTTTTCCTACCTGTGGTTCTCTATGTCATTCCTTTACCCTAAGATCTCCCTGCTGGCCTTTAGAACTGTTCCTCTTCTGGACTGTTACCTTTACTGACTGTTTATTACACATTCCTTTTGGCATGGCTTTTCCTTCCTTTTACTGAGCTGAGTACCCTCCAAACAAGGAATACTGGTTTCACTTTTTTTTCTTCTTCTTCTTCCTTCCTTGAGAAAGCCCATCTGCTTCAGGTCTGCAACCATCGTTTTTTTTGGTCAATGATTTACCCACTGACCCCCAGCCCCATCAAGTCCCACATTTCTTCCTGTTTTCTGATGGTGACACTCTCTGCCGACCCTCTCAGTTGAAAAGAATAAACACTCAAGTCTCCATTTCCTCCCAAGGGTTGTCCAGTCTCACAGACAGGACCCTTCTCAATTGCACTAACTCTGTAGAATCATCTCTCTTCCGTCTCCCAGAAGCCTTTTTTTTTCTCTATCACACTTAATCCGTTGCCAGATTCTGCGGTTGTTTCCTCTGCATTATCTTGGAGAGATCTGCTCCTTCCTCTCAGCGCAGCAGACAGACACCTGAATTGGAGTTTCTAGTCTTTGACTAAATCGGCTCTCATTTTTCTGCATGTCACATGTTCTCAAAGTCCTGTTTTGTTTTTTTTTAATCAGTTAGTATCACCATTTCTACCCACTTTTCTTCGCATTTTCTTCCGGCCTTTCTTTGACTTTGCACTCAGTTCTGTTTCATTTGTACTTGGTTTGGAGACCTTCCTCCAATACAGTCTGCAAGCATTTTCTGTCTCTTTCACACTCCTTTCCTTTACAAGCCAGTTGAGAGAATTTCCAACCCTTTATAGATAACTTGATTTATAGTCTGAAGATAGCTCAGTGTCTGCACTTCCAGGACAGTGATTGACCTGGATCAGCATCATCCTAGAAACCTGAAGTATGGCTAGTGCATCTGAGGACTTGAATTTTCCATTTTACTTTTAATTTAAAAAGCACATCTGTCTAGTGACTACTGTACTGGACAACACAGTCTAATTCTAGGACCTCAGCTATCAAGTAATGCTATGAGAGTTCAAACTATTAAACACAATAAGCTTTTCCAAGGACCTAAGAAAATATATAAAACCTGGAAATATTATTAGAAAATAATAGAAATATTATTAGAAAATAACAGAAAACCTCAAATTCAAAATAAATGTTTAAATATTGTAAAACATATGATGTCAGTTTTTTAAAAATCTTATTTCAGGAATCAAAGAAAATTGCATTGTGTTTCCACATAATTTGTTTATTTTTCCTCTTCACAAGAATTCCAAGTATACATAATAATTGCCAAGAAATGAAATCATAGCCAATTGCAAATTAAGTGAGTTTCTCATGGTCAAATTCTATGATAAACAAAACTGTAAAAACCTCTAAAAATATTTTTAAAATTTTGCTGGCTGCGTCAGGTCTTAGTTGCAACATGCCAGATCTTTGTTTTGTGCACAGGCTCTCTAGTTGCGGTACACAGACTTTGTTGCTCTGGGCATATGGTATCTCAGTTCCCTTGTCATAGTCATGCGTTCTGGGAAACAAACTCACTCAGAAGGACAGTGCAGATAGTGGAATGCAGTTTATTACACCAGCGGGCCCAAGGCAGAGTCTCCTCTTAGCCAAGGACCCCGACCAGCATTTGTGAAAATCTTTTATACCCCATGTGTACGTGTCTGAACCCACCACTCCAAATTCCTTGAGACTTACATAAACCAAGGAAAATACAATCCCAGTAACCCCATCATTCACGTGCTATGTGCGTCTATGCTCAAACAGTCAAACAATTAGCCAATAATCAATAAGCCCAAGGTTATACTCCAATTGATAAAGAAAAATGTATGGCCTGTCTGGAGGAAGGGGTGATTAGTGTATGTTTTCTCTTAGGTGATGAGTAACCTAGATACGATCTTCAAGGTTCCCCTGTCTGGAGGGGGTCTTATCCTTCTGTTGTTGTTTTCATAGGCACTAAACACAGAGTTCAGAGTCCGTTGGAAAGGTGGCTGAGCATGATCACCATGAACAAGCCTAAGATGGAGTCAGGCCCTATGAATTCCTTCTTCATTCGCCCCTCTTGATGGTCTTAACTTATATTATGAACATCATTCATAGGGATATGTTGCACCCTGGGTCTCCGACTGCCAGTTTGGGAGAATGACATCAACTTTCAGGTTACAAAGTTCATAATACATTATAAAATTCAGGGTCCACAAAGCAGAACTATCAAGGCAACTATAACAGTGGTAAATATAGTTTTCCAGCAATTACCTTTCACCCAAGATAGGACCAAAGTCCAGCAAGGAATGTTTTCATTTGACGTTGCTTTTACTTGGTTTTTCGTGTCATCTAAAGCAGTCGATACATTGCCAGATAAGTCAGGAATGTATGCACAACATTCAACCTTAATTATAGCACAGGTCCCTCCTTGAGCAGCTGTGAGTATGTCCACAGCCATGCTATTACGAATTACCGCTTTTCTCATTTGGATTTGCTCTTCATTTAAGGCTTGGATGGCTTTTGTTCTATCTAGGAGGGCCTGTTTTGTGAAATTAGTCAAGGCTTCTACTTTAATCATGATATCTGTTGTCCCTGTAGAGGATACGAATAAGGCAACAATATACTCATATCACTGACACACGGATCTTGTCCACGTAGCATGTAAATAAGGTAGATTTACCGGGGCTACCGGGGTAGATTTACAAGTAGGTTGGGCTTTTGTTACACTGGCATTTATATCAAATGTAACCCCATGACCCGAGTCTATTGACTGTAGGTCTTACACCAAGAGAGCAAGGAGAGGTTATGATTGACAAGAGAGAGCAAAGTCTCTTTTTGTCATCCCAGAAAAGAGCAGAGTGGTTTAAAATCTCCTTGGCAGAGCAGAGACACCCACCAAGGAAGTCCGTCCATCACTGACAGAGGCACAGTCCTACCTACCCAGCAGCAGGAAGTGCTGTGGAAGTCTGCGTAGGAACATGCCCATGAGATGAAAACATCGTCCTGAGTTGAAACGGAAGTTAAATTCAAAATCACGTTGATGAGGCCAAGCAGCAGGAGTTGATTGTGCCGCTTCATCCTGAAGGGGCTCGTCCAGGATCTTCTTTTCCTTCTTCTTAAGGATGGTCTTAGTCTCTCAAGGGTCAGCGGGGGCCCTCTGTGCAGCCCACTCAGTGTTTTTTGGGTCTGTGTGGTATGTTCTCTTCACCCTCGTATGATGGATCCAAGGGACAATACCTGCAACTTTAACTGCAGTAGGTGTAGTTAGAATAACATAAGGGCCCTTTCACCAAGGGACTAGCAAATCATGTTTCCAATCTTTGACCCATACTTGGTCACCAAGCATAAACTCATGAATCTCTTCCCCAAGGGGGAACGGCACCCTTTCTTGTACAAACTTGGTTACCTGATTTATTACCTTACCCAGTTCCATCTGTGGTGAAATCCTATTCCCCCTTACCTGAGGCAAATTTGTTGACACCTGTTTTATTATGGGAGGGGGTCTCCCATTCACAATTTCATATGGAGAATAGCCTTGGGACTGTGGGGTCATCCTGAGTCTGAGCAGAGCCATCAGAAGCAAGTCCACCCAGGAGCAGTCAGTCTCTATGATCCGCTTGGAGAGTCTCTTTAATGTCCGGTTGGTTCATTCCACCATCTGAGAACTCTGGCCTATATGCAGTGTGCAGCTTCCATTTGATGTCTTAAGTTTTGCTTACTTGTTGTACTAGATCAGCTACAAAAGCCGGGTCATTGTCTGAACCAATGCTGGTAAGAAGTCCAAATCTGGGAACTATTTCCCTAAGCAGGCACTGGGCTACTTCTGATTGCTCTTTCAGTCCAAGTAGGAAAAGCTTCTACCCATCCTGAGAACGTACATACCATGATCAGCAGGTAACGGTAGTGTCGGTGAGGTTTCATTTTAGTGAAGTCCACTACCAGGTGTTCAAAGGGCAGTATGCCTTTCAGCTGAATAACTGGAGGTTTTTGTCTGAATACCCGAGAGGCAGCATTAACCTGTGAGCAGGCAGCATGGCCTAGGTGGGTCGCTTGGTGTGTTTGGCTTACCAGAGTGTGTGCCAGCTCCTCCAGTACCAATAATTTGCCTCTTGGCAATACCCACCATCCCTTTTCAGTCTTGATGGCCCCTTCCACTTTGGCTAACCTGACAGCCGTTGTCCTTGTTTTATCAGGCTGGTGCCATCAATATACAGGACCCAACTAGGGTCTGGACCCTTGTGTCCTTCTTTAAAACAAACCCCAGATACCTTACCTCCTCCTTGCAGCTCTGTGCCTTCTACTTTGACACCCGGTAGCCTGCTTCCATCAGCAGCTGGAGAGTGCTTTTGTCCATTCCCAGCATTTTTCCTTGGTCTCAACGGCCAGCAGCAGGTCATCCCCATATTGTAGGAGCCAACATCCATACACTTCTGGATGGAATGAGTTCAGGTCAGAAGCCACGGCTTCCCCAAAGATGGCTGGAGAGTTCTTAAACCCTTGTGGGGGAGTCCAGATGAGTTGTTGCTTGGTGCCCCCGACTGGATCTTCCCATTTAAAGGCAAAGATGGGCTGCGACGCTTGGGTGAGGCGTACGCAGAAGGCATCCTTGAAATCTAGGCGGGTATAAACTTTAGTCCTAGGCAGCAGGAGGCTAAGTAAGATATAGGGGTTTGGAACTGCTGCTACTTCTGCTAAGTCGCTTCAGTCGTGTCCGACTCTGTGCGACCCCAAGGACGGCAGCCCACCAGGCTCCCCCATCCCTGGGATTCTCCAGGCAAGAACACTGGAGTGGGTTGCCCTTTCCTTCTCCAATGCATGAAAGTGAAAAGTGAAAGTGAAGTCGCTCAGTCGTGTCCGACTCTTAGCGACCCCATGGACTGCATCCTACCAGGCTCCTCCATCCATGGGATTTTCCAGGCAAGTGTACTGGAGGGGGGTGCCATTGCCTTCTCTGAGATCTAGGTGAGTATAAACTTTAGTCCTTGGCGGGAGGAGGCTAAGTAAGATATAGGGGTTTGGAACAGTGGGGTGTAAAGTCACAGTAGCCTGGCTGACTAGCCTGAGATCCTGTATAGGCGTATAGTTCTGTCCTCCTTCCTTTTTGACTGATAGGATCGGCGTATTCCAAGCCGACTGGCACTCTACTAGAATGCCCGCTTTTTTCAATCTATTGATGTGGGGCAGTATGCCGGCCCAGGCCTCTATCGGTAGCGGGTACTGGAGCTTTCTAACCGGGATGGTGCCTGGTTTGAGTTCTATTATCGCTGGAGCTTGATGTTTAGCCATCCTGGTGGGAGAGGGGGGTTGTCTTTCACCCAGACCTCAGGGAATAACTGAATTAGCTCTCTCTCATGCTCTTCTGGCCCTCAGAGGCTCATGCAACCTCCACTTATCTTGGCGGTGGTGGGGGGGTGGGGGCGGGTCTTGAGAGAGAGAGCAAATAAGTCATAGTGCCCATCTGGAAGGTAGGCCTCTCCTCAGGGGAGAAAGTCACTTGTGCTCCTAGGTTGGAGAGCAAGTCTCTTCCCAACAGGGGTACTGGGCACTCAGGAATGTAGAGGAATTCATGAATCACTTGGTGCCCCCCCATCTGACATTTTCTGGGCTGGCAAAACGATTTAATCATCTCTTCTCCGATACCCCAGTTACAGCGGTAGTCTTTTTGGACAGTGGTGCCACAGGTTTTGTTACTACCGACAGTTCTGCTCCTGTATCCACCATTAAGTCAGTGTTCTGGTCCCCCACTTCTAAGGTTACCATGGGTTCTTGGGGACCTGATATCTCTGAGCTCAGGCAGCCCTATTTAATTTCCAAGCCAGCAAGCCCCACAACCGCGGGAGCTTCCTCTTCCTTCCTTACCTTAGGCATTCATTCTTCCAGTGGCCAAAAGCTTGGCACCATCACACTGGTTTGGCCGTAACAGGGCCCAGGGCCTCCGCTGGGACTGGTTGAAGGACTGTCCTGTCCCTGGGGCAGAGGAGGTTTTCAGGAGGGCCCGAGATAGACTTTCCCAGAGCAGCAGTTAGCACTGCAAATCTCTTGTCTGTTTTCTTTCATTCCCTCCGACTCTCTGGCAGAGCGCAGTTTCTGCTTAATTCCAACGTCTCCCTCCCCTTCTTGTCAGTACTCACCGGGAGAGGCACATACAGCTTGGGCGGTTCGGCTGGAGCCGGATCCTGGAAGCGTTGGCCAGAGGCCTCTGTCCCAGGATCGGAGCCTCCCGAGGCGGTGGCTCTACAACCCCGGGGAGGGCTGGCGGAGGAGCAGCGGCTGCTGCAGGACTTCACCTGGCCCTGGATGGAGCAGTAAGGCGGCCTCCGGTTCTGGTGGAGCATGAGGCAGGAGCGTCATTATCCATTATGGGGGAGGGGTCAGGTCGACCCATCCAAATCCTGTAGAATTTCCTTTTTTATCATCAGTCATTTTTTGTGCCATTAATATTTTTCCCTTTCCCTTCTGGATACAGAAGCTTGTCCAAGTAGGAGCGTCTTGAGCTAACCCTAGCCATGAGTCAATATACGGATATTGATCCAGGTGCCCCGGCTCTCCTGTGAATAGACTGCTTCCACTATTTTTAAGTTCATGGTGTCCTCTGGTGGCCATCCTACTCCCATAGGGGGCCATTCGACCTCACAGAGTATGTGGAGGTGGTTAGGCTTCATCTTCACCCCATAGTCTCCTCCTAATCCCTTCTTAAAATTTTTAATCATGCACTCCAATACGGTTGCCTTAGATTCACTTTCCCCCATCTTGCTTACCTTCTCAGACCTTCTACTTTTCCTTTTCATTCTGTCTACGAAGTTCTCAGTACCCTATGTACTTCCGATGTTTCCACTCAATGACACTTAAATTGCCATTCTGCCTCCTTCCTATTTGCGGTGAGAAGAGCCTTACCTGCCAGATCCCAGAGGGAGAAGGGGGATCGGCATGCCTTCACCTGCCCGTCAGCACAGCCGAACCAGAAACCACGTGGTCTAAGACTGTTTCTCCCTTAAAGTCCGTTCTGCCTTGGTGCGCTTGATCAGGTGCGGATCAAAATACAGATGGGTTAAATATCCCATGTCCCAGGCCATCCCCGGGAAATCCAATTCATACGCACTTATGTATCCCCTTCCTTCTAGCCTAACAATTCCGAGGGGGTCAAGAATTTCACAGCAGACGGGACACCTCCTGGGGGAGGGCAAAATACGAGCATACAAGGACCAGTTTCCTATCCTAAAATCCCCTGGCGATCGGTTGGTAATAATTTTCCCTGAGACAGCGTGGACACACCTCCTAAATGACGTTCACAAATTTCCCTCCTAAACCATAGCATGCTCCTCGACCTGTGTACCAAGCAATCGCCGCCTGCCTATTCCAGGCCCCTGTGGGTCCATGCCCCTTCTAATCCCTCCCAGGGGGGTGATCAGGCCCCCTCTTCCACCCTGCCAGGTGGGTTCCTCCCCACCTGAGCGCTCAGTTCCCTTGCTGCCGTTCACGACCTGCCAAAGCGAAGAAACTGGGCGTTGAAAGGCTGAATTCTTCCAGATGGGCGAGGTGCCTTCCCCGCTCTAGGAGATTCAAGCCACAAAGCCTCGGGGTGGCCTCAAATGAGACCTGTCTCCTCAAAGTGAGGAGTTCCCCGGCCAATGCACCAAATGTTGTAGCCACATGTCCCGGGAAACAAACTCACTCAGAAGGACAATGCAGACAGTGGAGTGCAGTTTACTACACCGGCGGGCCCAAGGCAGAGTCTCCTCTTAGCTAAGGACCCTGACCAGCATTTATGAAAATCTTTTATACCCCTTGTATACGTATCTGAACCCACCACTCCAAATTCCTTGAGACTTACATAAACCAAGGAAAACACAATCCCAATAACTCCATCATTCACGTGCTATGTGCTCATATGCTCAAACAGTCAAACAATTAGCCAATAATCAATAAACCTGAGGTTACACTCCGATAGACACAGAAAAATTTACGGCCTGTCTGGAGGAAGAGGTGATTAGTGTATGTATTCTCTTAGGCGATGAGTAACCTAGATACGATCTTCAAGGTTCCCCTGTCTGGAGGGGTCTTATCCTTCTGTTGTTGTTTTCATAGGCACTAAACACAGAGTTCAGAGTCCATTGGAAAGGTGGCTGAGCATGATCACCATGAACAAGCCTAAGATGGAGTCAGGCCCTATGAATTCCTTCTTCACCCTGACCTGGGATTAAACCCATATCCCCTGCACTGCAAGGCAGATTCTTAACCACTAGACCAACACTTAGGGACTTTTTAGGGAAGTCCCTAAAAACCTCTAAAAATTTTGTAGAAAAAATTAATATTTAATGTGTAGTCTTTAAATGTGTTTGGTATGATATGAGATAGGGCCTCTGCAAGTGTGTCTAGTCTATGTTCAAAAGTAACCTAACTGACCCACCTGACTACAAGTAGGTTCCAAACCATGCACCCGGTCTCTTCTATCCCTTTATTCAGACCCATCCCTAACCTTTACAGGACAAAGCAGAATTTAAATGGAATCTCTTGCCACATGCCCAGCTTCCTCCCCATTCTACTTCATCCTGCACCAAAAAAGATCTCATGCTCTGATGGACAGCCCAGTACAGCCTCCTTGCTTCCAGAAATCGTCCTAGGAATGTTCACAACTGCAGCCAGGGATTGAACCTGCATCTCTTGTGTCTCCTCCATTGACAGGTAGATTCCTTACCACTAGCATCACCAGAGATAGGGCTAAAGAGCCTTTACTTTAAAAGTGAAGGCCTTTAAAGCATGGGCTCTGGATAACACTGCGCTTACTTTTCCATACTCCCATCATAGACTTCAATACTACCTAAAATATTTTATTGTTTGTTTTTTATCTATTAAAAAAAATATATATATATTGCTACCACTGGACTCTCTTCTCCTAGGTAGCACAGTAATAAAGAATCCACCTAGCAATGACTAGCAGAGTCAGGGTTTGATCCCTGACTCAGGAAGATCCCCCGGAGGAGGAACCCACTCCAGTATTCTTGCCTGGAGAATTCCATAGACAAAGGAAACTGGTGGGATACAGTCCATGGGGTCACAAAGAGTCGGACATGACTGAGAACACAGCGCACCAGAGGACTAATAGCAGATTTTGCCTGTTATGATACCTAGAATAAGAAGAATCCCAATAATAAAATAGCTTCTGGCTTATGGCAGATACTAAGTAAATATTTGTTGAAAAAAAATGATTTTTTCCACAACAATTTCCTGTACAAGGATGGCGTTTACATTAGAAAAAACATGGTCTTTGAAACTGGATAAACTTAAATCGAATTCCCTCTCATTCAATTATTAGCCGTGACCTTGGTTGGTGGGGATAAAACTAAAATCTAGTTTAATGATATTTCCTTCATTTCCTTCAGATTTCTTGCTTTTTAAATTTTTCCTGCATTAGCATGTTCTCTGTGTAAAACTGGTTTGCTACCTGTTAGTGGGTTGCCAAACCAGCTTAGCATTGTAGTTCCCAAAGTGTGATCTGTGGAACCCTGGCAGAAGAGGGGTCCCAAGATATTTTCAGGAGATCCACAAGGCCAGCACTGATTTTCTGATAAAAATAGACGGTGATATTAACAAATACAATTTTCAGATATTATATAATGAAATATATAAACCATCTGGAAAATCTTTATAACTCAGTGAACCAGTATTTTCCAAATGACTAATGCATAACATTCCAAAATCAAGCATGGGTAAAAGAGCCATTTAAAGTGCAAGACAAGCCAGTGGATGTAAATGAAAATGTACTAAAAGTTCACTGACACAGTTTCAGATTTCATGATTCAAGTAAACTTTAAGAAACTATTAATATCAACCATTGAATTTTGGTGTAGTAACAAAACGTAATCATGATTACTTTTAAAAGGCCGTTAAAATGCTCCTCCCTTTTCTAGTTACATATCTGTATAAGGCCAGACTTTCTTCATATACATATATTTCTTCATATACATAGCTGCATTTGAACAACACAGGTTTGAACTTCGAGGATTCAATTATATACATATTTTTCAACAGTAAAGACAATACTACTAAATGGTGCATGGATGACTGAATCCACGGATGCAGAAGAACTGCAAATAAGGAGGGCTGACTGCAAGCTAAGTGCAGATTACCTCCGCATTGTACTTCAATTCAAATAACATGTCTCAACCAGCTGAACACAGAAACAGATATGAAAATCTAGCTGTCTTATACATTAACAGGATTTTCAAAAATGTAAAACAATGTCTCTCTTTTCATTTATTTTTGCATAAGTTTCCTTAAGAATATTTTCCATGAAAAATAAACTATGTCGAACTATATTAGGCTTATTATTGTCATTTTAGACCAAGTAAATATTTTTTAGTTATCCATTGTAATTTACAGTATAGCAAATCAATAGATGTAGCCATGTAAACAAAAGCTTTTTCGGATGTTGTTAGTGTTTAAGAGTGTAAAGTGTTCCTGAGACCAAAGTGTCTGAGAACCACTGATTTAATGGATTGTGATCAGTATTATTTTTTAGTTAAATAGAATATAAAAGAATGCTATTTTTATATTATTAAAATTATGTTTTATATTAATTTTAAGTTTTTCATTACATGGATAAATATAGTTTATTGAAACCTCATTTCAGTTATGTTGATGTATATAGATGCATACTGGATCACAAGATGAAATTTGTTTTTTACTGTTGCAGTCAAAATGTGTGGGGAAAAAATGTACTAGGTCATCTTCTCCTTAAGAGCAGGAACTGTGCTTTTTTATATTTCTAGGCCAAACTACTTAGCTCAATGTCTGACATATACTGACTCAATAAATAAAGAATAGATTCTCTATTTCTTTCCATTTCCACACGTTATGTATCAGCAAATCCTGTTGGCTCTGCTTTGAAACTCTACTCAGTATCTGACCACTTACCCCAAATTCATGCCACTCTCATTTCTGCCCTGCATTATTGCAATGTACTGTTTATCCTTGATTCAGCTTTTTTGCCAATAGCCTATTTTTCATACAGACACTAGAATGATCCTGTTGCCTGTCTCTGGTGTCAACTCTTATTATTCTTCCCTTTTGCTCTTTCCCCTAAAGCTACCCGGGCCTCCTGCTCGTTCTTAAAACATGCTGGCCTCTCACTAAGAGATTTCATCATCATAAATTCTCCATCTGCATCTCCAAGGACAATCAATTAGCACCCTCCACAGTCGCCTTTTGCCACCTGCTTCCCTACATCACATTTTCCACATCTTTGGATGAATTTCTCCACTCTCCCCTTGAATTGCCTCCATTGCCAATTGCACTCATCTTCTTAGTACTGTGTAAATGGTAATGGCCATGCATTACCTTAACTAAATGCTAATGAGAACTTGGAAGAAAGCAGTTGAGAAATTAGCAGCACTTGCATCTGGCTATTGCCCATAAATCAGATGTGAACACAAACCAAAGGGGAACTTGCCTGAGATAATAAATTCAGTAATAACCAAATAATGTTTTCTGGAACAAAAAGTAAAATTCTTCAAATGAACCAGATCTAAATTAGACAATTGGAAAGTTAGAAAACAGAAATATAAAGAAATATTTCAAAGAAGTAATTTCAGTAAACTAATCCATGTCTTAAGAGAGAGCTATGAGTTTATCTATGAAGCGATATTAGAGAAAGACACGTGACTAGGGTCACAGAGGTACTGACTCTCTACCTTTTCCTGAATATCAAACAAATTCTTAAAGTTCTTGTTTTAAAAATGATATGTGTCTTGCAGTCCATGGGATCACAAAGAGTCGGACATGACTGAGCAACTGAATTGAACTGAACTGAAGGGTTTAGACGTTCAATTGTTTGAGCAACTAGGCTCTTAGAAATTTTTTATTTCACTATGCTTCTGTGTTTTCTGAACATACACAGAGCCTCCTGTCAAATGGAGGTAATAATTATTTTTTCTAGAAGTAATATAAGACCATACACTCAGTTTCTTGAAAAGGGCTTCCCTGATGGGTCAGTTGGTAAAGAATCCACCTGCAGTTCAAGAGACCCCAGTTTGATTCCTGGGTTGGGAAGATCCGCTGGAGAAGGGATAGGCTACCCACTCCAGTATTCTTGGGCTTCTCTTGTGGCTTAGCTGGTAAAGAATCCACCTGCAATGCAGGAGACCTGGGTTCGATCCCTGGGTTGGGAAGATCCCCTGGAGAAGGGAAAAGCTACCCACTCCATTATTCTGGCCTGGAGAATTCCATGGGCTGTATAGTCCATGGGGTTACAAAGAGTCAGACACAACTGAGCGACTTCCACTTACTTTTCTTGGAAAAATCACAGGGAACAGTACACTTAGTAGTTATTTCTCAGATAGCAGTAAATAAACTTTCTTTTCTATACATGACTAACTCTTGGTCCTACTCCAGATCCAAAATGATTGTAAACCCCATTTGATTTTTGCAACATTTCTTTCACAAAGTAATCGTATTTTGTGAATATTCTTATGGGCTTTAAGGGACAGAAAACAAAGCTGGAAGAAACTTTTATCAAGTGTATGATAAAGGAAAAGACCAAAACAGAAAGTGAGGGGCAAAAAGAAAAACAATGAATATTCAGACAAATATAAAGTTTAAAAATGCATTAATTAAGATGGCTAAGGATAAAAAGGAAGCAAATTCACAGTTAGAAAGAAAACCAGTTGGCGGCTTTTTTAGACCAGTCCACACTGGAGTCTGACACTCACTGATGTCCCCTCAAGCCTGAGACCTAGTCCTACGTACTTGGCGAGTTTATGGTTTCAGCTCACTCTGGGATGTCTCTAATCTGCTTTTTTCCCAACTCCAATGCCCGGGATGACCCACGCTCTTAATCAAGACAGGATGTGAGACTGTAGCCAGCATAAATCTATTCTGGTAGAACAGAGATATTTAGTCCAGGGATTAAGAGTGTCCAACATTGTAGCATCATTGCCTTAACTAATTTTTTAATGAAAGAAGTGAACCAAAATGATGGTACATAGAAGACGAATGGAAAATATAGACCAGAAAAAAAATAAGACTATATCAATATTAATGAGTAATAAACAGGTAGTTAATTACTTCTCCATTCATTCTATTACTTATTCAACGATCATCTATTACAGGCCTCCAGCTACTGTGAGAAAAGCATAGAAGGGATATTCTTTTCCTTAAAGATTTTACAGCCTACCATCTGATTGTACCTGCAAACCTCAAGTTACAAAAGCTAATAAGTTTAATAAGTTACTAAGAAGTATAAATAATTATGAACAAGTTTACAATTTAATACCTCTTAAATCTTCCAAATACTGCAGTGAACATGTAAGAATAATGTCTGATCAGAACTTTCCAGACAGAGAAGGCAGCAAATGGGTGAACAAAATTCATGAATAAAGCGGGGAAAAGCACAAGATTAGAGCACAAGAATTTTACAGTTTTGGGGGTTGTGAAATCATAGCTGGTCTGTGAATTTGGGTTGCTCCATTTTTAGAATAAAAGAATCGGAAGCAACAGGAATAGAACATAGAAACAACAGGAACAGCGAATTCCGTAGAGCCATCTAAAAGTACAATCTCATCTAAAAGCAGGATCGCGTTTAATCTTACAGGAGCTCTATGATGGCTGCCCTGCAATTAAGCTCAGTTTGCAGCAGAGCGAAGTGAGCAGTTGAGTGCCCCTGGTCATGCAACCGCTGAGTATGCGACTGGGGATCAAAGACTCTAACATCCTCTCACATCATAAAATGTACTGCCCCTAGGCTTCTTTGAGCCCTGGCCTAATCCTGTTTTCCTAATGGCTGTTTTGTTTACTGAATTTGTCAGTACTTTGTTTTCCCAGCTAATATGATTTGCACCACAAGAAGCACACAGCCTGTAAACCTGGCTTCTGTTATAGCCATAATGCCAGCGGACCCACAGCATCAGAGACCAGCTGTGTTATCTCCCCAAGTCACGAAATCCCCCCAGGTCTCAGCATCCTTGTCTGCAAAACTCAGGGGTTAGATTAGATTATCTTTCAGCTCAAGGGTTCTGTTGTTGATTTTCCATTCTGGGAAAAAAATTATAGAATTCACAGATGCTTGTAGCAGATAATTGATTAAATCTTACTAGATCACTTTTATTCAAGAACAAGGTCCAGAAAGATGCTAGTAAACATGAAAAGAAGAAGAAAAAAAAATATTCCCTTTGTTTCTTATCCTCTAAAAGTACTATCTGCTTTTAGACAGCTAGAAAAAGAAAACATGCAAGTCTGAAGAGCGGAAATTAGAATTTTGTGGTAATATATAGATAACATAAAATTTAAGCTTTGACCATTTGAGTGCGTACAGTCCTGTGGCATTCGCTGTATTCACATTCTTGTGCAATCACCGTCACCACCCATTTCCCCCCCAACTGAAGCTCTTTAAACATTAACTCCACATTCCTCTTATCCCCAGGCCCTGGCAGCCATCATTCCACTTTCTGTCTACGAATCTGACTACCCTAGGAACTTCATTGAACTGAGATCGTATAGTTCATGTCTTTTGGTTACTGGCTTTATCATGTATAATGATTTCAAGTTCCTTCATGTTATGAGACGAGTCACATTTTCCTTCCATTTTAAGACCGAATAATATTCTATTGTATGTAGGCACCACGTTTTGTCTATCCATCCATTTTTTGATGAAGACGGTTGCTTCCAACTTTGCGCTGTTGTGAATAACGCTGTCCTGAGAAGGAGTGTACTCAGTTTGAGACCTCACTTTTATTTCTTTGAGGTATATACCCAGAAGTGGAATATCTGGATCGTATGCTAATTCTATGATTAATTTCTTAGGGAACTGCCAGCAGTTGCACCATTTTATATTCCCACTAGCAACACACGAAGATTCTAATTACTCCATATCCTCCCCAAAACTTGTCATTTTTCTGTTGCTGTGTTTTTCAGCTATCCTAATGGATGTGAAGTGGTATCTCATTGTGGTTTTGATTTGCATGTCCCTATGGCACCCCCACTCCAGTACTCCTGCCTGGAAAATCCTGTGGAAGGAGGAGCCTGGAAAGCTGTAGTCCATGAGGTCGCTAAGAGTCGGAAACGACTGAGCTACCTCACTTTCACTTTTCACTTTCATGCACTGGAGAAGGAAATGGCAACCCACTCCAGTGTTCTTGCCTGGAGAATCCCAGGGACGGCTGAGCCTGGTGGGCTGCCGTCTATGGGGTCACACAGAGTCGGACACGACTGAAGTGACTTAGCAGCAGCAGCAGCAATGACTAGCAATGTTGAGCATCTTTGCATGGGCTTGTTGGCTGTTTGTATATCTCCTTTGAAGAAATATTTATTCAAATCCTTTGCCCATTTTAAAATCAGATTGATTGGTTTTTTGTTGTTGTTGAGTTATTGGAGTTCTTTATATATATTCTATTATCAATCCCTTAACAGTTATAGGATTTGCAAATTTTTTCTCCTACTCTGTAGGCTGTGTTTGTACTCTGTTGCTATTGTCCTTTGACCCACAAAAATTCTTAATTTTGATGAGATCCAATGTATATTTTTTCTTTGATTTCCCAGGCTTTTAATGTCATGTCCAAGAAATCATTGCAAACTCAATATCACGAAGGTTTTCTGAAACCATTAGGTGTCATTTCCAGGGTTCCGAAGAGCTCTGCTAGCACAGTCCTTTATGTCTGCTTGCAGAAAGGAATTAAGTGAAAGGCAAAAGGATAGATAAGTGATTTATTACAATAGGACACTTACAAGGTTCACATGCTGGCAGGCAAGAGTCGCACTCCCTGAAGTACTCAGTGGGATACATTTTTTATAATCAAACGAAGAGAGGGGAGGGGAAGGAGACCTTCTTCGTCTTTTCTTGAGTAGACATTGTGTTTCCATCATGAGTTCCTCCCCCAGGTTGGACAGGGGAGTTTTCTTGTTCCTATACAGTCAGGCCAGGATTGTCATAGCACTTTGGAAAAATTATTTTTCCAAATAATTGGTCTCATACAATGAAAAAACTGAACGGAAACTTTTGAGCACTTAAACTTAAAACTTTCTAGGATCATATAAATATTCTATTAGTATGTACTCATGCTCAGTTGCTCAATTGGGTTCATCTCTTTGCGACCCCATGGACTATAGCCCAGCAGGCTCCTCTGTCCATAGGATTTTTCCGGCAAGAATATTGGGGTGGGTTGCCACTTCCTCTCCCAGGGAATCTTCCTGAGCCAGGGATAGAACCTGAGTCTCCTGTATATCCTGCACTGTAGGCAGATTCTTTATCGCTGAGCCCCTGGGGAAGCCTTCAGTACAATAAGCATCTTTCATTTAGAAAAAGTCACCTTTCCACAAATGATTGTTTTTTGTATGAACAGAGCATGTCCCGGGGTCACTAACTTGATGACACCACTGGGCAGGCTGTAGGCCTTATTCTCTACTATTGTTTTATTGTCTGAGGGACATTGTGCAAAGAACATATCTTACGGGTCAAGAGCATGTTTGGGGTTCATTAACTCACTGAGCTCACTGGGAAGGATATAGCTCTCATGTCCCCATGGGTTCACTGTCTGGGGCATGTCTCATGTTTCTGTTTTATGGTTTTGGTTAGCTTGATTTTATTGTTAGGCAAGCCAACCTGGCTTTGATGCTAAGTGATTTGTTCTGCTTTATGAGTTAAGCAAGCCCACATTGTTTCAGAATTTCCCTTTACTTTCTTGAGTGATCATTAATCTTACTGTGGTCTCCCAAACCCCTTAAAGTTCCTCTTTATCTCTGGTTCCCTAATGGGGTTTCTAAGCTAACTAGAGTACATCATGAGAAACGCTGGGCTGGAAGAAGCACAAGCTGGAATCAAGATTGCCAGAAAAAATATCAAAATGCAGATGACACCATCCTAATGGCAGAAAGTGTAGAGGAACTAAAAAGCCTCTTGATGAAAGTGAAAGAGGAGAGGGAAAAAGTTGGCTTAAAGCTCAACATTCAGAAAACGAAGATCATGGTATCTGGTCCCATCACTTCATGGCAAATAGATGGGGAAACAGTGGAAACAGTGTCAGACTTTTTGGGGGGGCTCCAAAATCACTGCAGATGGTGATTGCAGCCATGAAATTAAAAGACACTTACTCCTTGGAAGGAAAGTTATGACCAAACTAGATAGCATATTCAAAAGCAGAGACATTACTTTGCCAACAAAGGACCGTCTAGTCAAGGCTATGGTTTCTCCAGTGGTCATGTATGGATGTGAGAGTTGGACTGTGAAGAAAGCTGAGCGCAAAAGAATTGATGCTTTTGAACTGTGGTGTTGGAGAAGACTCTTGAGAGTCCCTTGGACTGCAAGGAGATCCAACCAGTCCATTCTGAAGGAGGTCAGTCCTGGGTGTTCTTTGGAAGGAATGATGCTGAAGCTGAAACTCCAGTACTTTGGCCACCTCATGTGAAGAGTTGACTCATTGGAAAAGCCTCTGATGCTGGGAGGGATTGGGGGCAGGAGGAGAAGGGGACGACAGAGGATGAGATGGCTGGATGGCATCACCGACTTGATGGACGTGGGTCTGAGTGAACTCCAGGAGATGGGGATGGACAGGGAGGCCTGGCGTGCTGCAATTCATGGGGTCACAAAGAGTCAGACATGACTGAGCGACTGAACTGAACTGACTCTGTCCCTATCATGTCCCTATGTCTTCTAAGAAACTTATAATTGCAGCTGTTATGTTTAAGTCTTTGATCTATGTTATGTTACTTTTGTATATGGTACAATGTGGCTCAGAGGGTAAGGAATCTATGCAGAATGCAGGAAATGCAGCAGACACGTGTCCAACCCCTGGGTCAAGAAGGTTCCCCTGGAAGAGGGCATGGCAACCCGCTCTAGCATTCTTACCTGGAGAATCCCACGGACAGAGGAGCCCAGTGGGCTACAGCCCATAGGGTCAAAAAGAGTCGGACATGACTGAAGCAACTGAGCATCCACCTAAGGTAAAAATACAACTTCATCTTTTTGCATGTATATATTCAATTTTCCTAATATCATTTGTTGAAAAGGCTATCCTTTCTCCATTAAGTAATCTTGGCACTTTTGTATAGTTTTTTGACTTGGGCACTTGTTTCTAGGCTCTTTATTGTATTTCATTGATCTATATGTCTGTCTTTATGCCAGTACCACACTGTTTTGATTTCTGTGCCTTTGCAGTAATTTTGAAATCAGGAAGTATGACACTTCTAAGTTGTTTCTTTTATAGAAGACTATTTTGGCTATTTGGGAAAAACTAATTTTAATGAGGAAGTAAGATAAGATTAAGATAATGATTTTTATCATAGACATACAATAAATTATTCTATTCATGAATGAATGGGAACTTGTTCTCAAGGAGCCAGTTTTCTGCTGGGAGAGATGTGTTCTAAATAAGATTCAAAATAAAAGTTTAATGAAACAAAGTAATAACTAAGAAATGAGGGAAATTTGAAAGAAATAAGAAACTATTTCTGGTGAAGATTAAAGGAGAAGACTTCCTTGAGGAAATACAATTTGAACTAGTTCTAAAAAAATAGGAGACCAAGATGAAGCAAGGCATTTTTGTTGATTAACTGGTTCTTCTACAGCTGTTTCTACCTTGCTTCTATATGCAACGAATGGTGTTTTCAACCTGTTTTTACACTATCTTAAAAGCTGTGATTAAAAAGTAAACACACATAACTGGTTAGATAATATCCTATATATTGTCTCTTCATATTCTTTCCCAATTTTGAGGATAAATTGCATGAGTTTTTTCAAATGCTTTCTAAATTAGTGATTTTTTTTTTAAAAAAAACAACCTTATTTTAAAAGTCTGTCATAACACATCATCAAAGAAAATATATAGATGGCAAATAAGCTCCAAATCATATGTTATTAGGGAAATGGAAATTTAAACAAAAAAATTCAACTACACAACTATTAGAATGGCCCACATCCCAAATTCTGGCAAGGATATGAAACAACAGAAACTCTCATTGCCAATAGGAATGCAAACTAGTACTGCCACTTTAGAAGACGGTTTGATGGTTTTTAAAAACCTTATATTCTTTCCATATGACTCAGCAATCATGTTCCTTGGTATTTACCCAAAGGAGGTAAAACCTCTGTCTACACAAAAACCTACATGTGGATGTTATAGAAACTATTCATAATTACCAAACCTTGGAAGCAATCAAGATGTCCTTCAGTAGATGAATAGATAAATAATTTGTAGTATAGCCAGATAATGGAATATAATTCAGCACTAAAAATAAATAAATCTGAGAAGATAATCTGAAAAAACTGCATAGTTGGAGTCATATGACACTCTGGAAAAGGCAAACCTATGGAGACAGTAAAGAGATCAGTGTTTGCCAGGTATTGAGAGGGTGGGGGAAATGAATAGGTTGAGCACAGAGAATTTTCAGAGCAGCGAAAATACTCTGCATGATATCATAATGACAGATACATGTTAGTACATTTTGTCCAAACCCATACAATACACAGGAACAAGAGTGAACCCTAATGTAAACTCTGGACCTTGGGTGGTTATGATGTACCAGTGTAGATTCATCAGTTGTAAAAAATGTACCTCTCTGGTGGGAAATATTTATCACTGGGGAGGCTACACATATGTGGGAGAATTTGTAGGTAGATGGGAAATCTCTGTACTTTCCACACAATTTTGCTGTGAACTTAAAACCACACACACAAAATAAAGTCTTTCTTTTAATGCCTGTTTTACGTTTCTGTTTAAGATAACAAAACCTTTCTGGACATAGTGGTGATGGTTATATAACATTATGAGTGTACTTAATGCCACTGTATTGTACATTTAAAGATGGTTAAAATGGTAAAATTTATGTTATGTATATTTCTCACTAGTTTTTAAATCCTGTTTATTGTCTCAAATACAAAATTTTGCTAAATGGAAACTTCCTACAGATGTACAGAATAAAAAATATTATGTGTAACTGAAGACCTGTGGGAAATATGAAGGATATTATAGCAGACCTAGAAATATTGGAAATAGCTGCTGGTACAAGTGACTTTATGTTCCAGGGCAGTAAACTGATAATGTGTCATTCAAAGAAACAGAAGGGTTTCCAAGAAATTCAGGGACGTTTCCTAGAAGATTTTAATTTAAATGATATGTTTAAAATCAATTAAAGAAAAAGATAATTATCCAATTCCTCAGGATAAATCCCAGGGATAGATACCCAGAAAGTCACATAGGTGAAACAATTTTTTTTTTAACTTTTTATTTTTACTTTATTTTACTTTATAATACTGTATTGGTTTTGCCATACATTGACATGAATCC
The DNA here is from genome assembly GCF_023091745.1 of Budorcas taxicolor. Classification (NCBI taxonomy): domain Eukaryota; kingdom Metazoa; phylum Chordata; class Mammalia; order Artiodactyla; family Bovidae; genus Budorcas; species Budorcas taxicolor. The sequence goes on along the minus strand of NC_068918.1, from coordinate 17,875,442 downwards.
ACCACGGGTGTACATGCGATCCCAAACATGAACCCCCCTCCCACCTCCCTCCCCACAACAACCCTCCGGGTCATCCCCGTGCACCAGCCCCAAGCATGCTGTATCCTGCATCAGACATAGACTGGTGATTCGATTCTTACATGATAGTATACATGTTTCAATGCCATTCTCCCAAATCATCCCACCCTCTCCCTCTCCCTCTGAGTCCAAAAGTCCGCTATACACATCTGTGTCTTTTTTGCTGTCTTGCATACAAGGTCATCATTGCCATCTTTCTAAATTCCATATATATGTGTTAGTATACTGTATTGGTGTTTTTCTTTCTGGCTTACTTCACTCTGTATAATCGGCTCCAGTTTCATCCATCTCATCAGAACTGGAAACAATTTTTGATATGAAAATAAAGAGATAGAGCCTTGTGCTTAGTTAAGGTTTTTTTCTCCAAGAATCCAGAGGACTAGAAGAGAGGATGCAATTCAGGCCTGGGGATCACCAGAAAGGACCCCAGAAGCATTTGGCCGTCTCTTATCCGTGAATGAATTCTCCCTCCCTTGTGACTTCTCTCAAAGATGAGTCATGAGTCCAGTCTTCAGCTCTCCCTGTCCTAAAAGTCCTCAAACAAACATTGTCAGTCCAAAAGAAAGGACTATCTGCACTTATAATGATGACCACCAACCGGAGAGAAACAAGGCTGTGAGGTTCTCAGTTCACCCATAGTAGGCATCCAGTATTTGCAAGTTCCAGGGCCAGGCAGTGGAGGAGGGGAAATATCACAATGGGTCAAAAAAGAAAGGTGGGTCATGATGGTTATATTCACTAATCTGACTGAGGGGAAGGTTTCAGTGATATATACATATGTCAGTTTCATCGAATTGTTCTACTTAAGTATGTGAGGTTTCAGTTCAGTTCAGTTCAGTCGCACAGTCATGTCCGACTCTTTGCGACCCCATGAATCGCAGCACGCCAGGCCTCCCTGTCCATCACCATCTCCCGGAGTTCACTCACACTCACGTCCATCGAGTCAGTGATGCCATCCAGCCATCTCATCCTCTGTCGTCCCCTTCTCCTCCTGCCCCCAATCCCTCCCAGCATCAGAGTCTTTTCCAATGAGTCAACTCTTCACATGAGATGGCCAAAGTACAGGAGCTTCAGCTTTAGCATCATTCCTTCCAAAGAACACCCAGGACTGATCTCCTTCAGAATGGACTGGTTGGATCCCTTTGCAGTCCAGGGGACTCTCAAGAGTCTTCTCCAACACCACAGTTCAAAAGCATCAATTCTTCGGTGCTCAGCCATGTGAGGTTTAATGTATGACAAAAAATTCTTCAGTGAACCTCTAAAAATAAATGTAAATAAAGTTGTTTTTTTTTTAAGTTGCTCTTTCAGATTCCTTCCCACTGAAGTATAGATTAGCTTGATTAGGCTTGACTAGGCTTGCTAGATTAGGAGCACGCTTACACATTTACCAAGTATCAGCTAAGACCCACTTTGTGTGGTAAAGAGAAGAAAATGTACAGGACAATGTCTTTGAAGAGCTTTTAGCATAAAAAAAACTTGACACACTCGGTCATTGCAAAACAATTCAGTAAGTATAAGACTTGCAGTGTTTTCATTCACTGGGTAACCACAGATGAAGCAACTTCCATAAACCCATTCTAGGATTTGGAAGGGTATAAGTGAGCAACATGCTTTGTGCCACTGTGGGACCCCAGAAGTGAAGTGCAACCAGGTGACAGACAGTGAGAATATGTGTGTATAACACTCAGTGTCACTGAGCCCTTCCCGTATCTCAGTCTCTCCCTGCAGCACCTGGCTTCTGTGCACTCACTGAATCCTCATCAAACTTCTTTGAAATAGGAATTAACATTCTCATTTTAAAACGGAGGACTCTTATGGCAAGAGGTTAAGTAGTTCACCCATCTAGTTACATCATTTTCAGTAGAAGAATCTCTGTCAGATAAATAAAATCCTTTTTTGTTGTTGCTTAAAAAAATAACATCCACATGACAGAGAAAGGTTATGTACAGAAAGCAGTCCCTGTGGACATACTACAAGTATGATTTCCTCTGAATGATCAGAGCAAGAGAAAAAAAGAAATGATTGATTTTTACCCTGCATTTGTTAGATACAGTTTGAATATTTTGATTACAGCTGCCATGCATTGTTTTGCAGCAAAAAACAAAGGAATTTTCTAAGGTCACGCAGCGAGAATAATTCAAATTCTTGAGTCTTCTTACTACAAATGTTATACCCTTAAGCATCATATTGCTTTCTGTCCCAACTCCAGTATAACATATGTAGAAGACAAGTCTTTGCCCCCTTTCAAGTCTCAACCCCCTTTTAAGTAATTCATCAGAAGACATTCTTGAGCCCCTGTTGAGCCATAATGAAATCCTGTTTACTGAAAGAAATGTAAGAAGTGCCAGTGATATTCAAACATGTTCCAGTGCTCCTCCAGAGTCTTCTGAGAATGATGCTAGCAGTCCCTCAGGAGATCTGGGTTGCATGGGAAGATCTTGCCTTGTGACTAGACTCACTGGGGAAATTGAGCTCTGAGAGCACTTAAGCAGAAGATCTACATTGTTCTTTGGTTTGTTGTTTGCTCTGGGATTTATTTCCTTGATAGTTGGAAGCAGCTTATCTACACAGCTCTCCAAGATTTATTTACCACCGTTTCAGTAATAAAAGAGACTTAAAAGAAAAGGAAACAAATACGGCAAATCTGCATTTGCAGAATTCGTTTTCTCTGCATGGAAACAGAAGGCTCTTTCTGTAGTCTCCTCCATCTAAGTGGGGTTAGAATTGTCTTCCCTTATAAAACAAAATACTGGAAAGAAAATATAAACGATGCACATATAATTAAAGAGAACAGTAAATACATAAACATAAAATTTGGGAAGCCCATTCGACGGTTCCAACCACAAAGTCATTCTCTTTCTATATTTAGTTATCAGAACAGGGATTTTCACGGCATACACATAAGAAAGACTTTTGAACAGGAAAGGTCAAACTGGAAATGTCAGAGAATTGAGATATGACTTTAAAACAGCAGTAATAATAGTTTTTAAATGGTAAACTTTGTAATGCATGAATGAGCTTAGAAGTAGAATATTGTAGTCTAACTTCCCTTGAGTGTCCTTGCTCTGCTTAAGTAAAAGCAAGCGCACCGGATCCATTTTCTTTTTCCCACGAGCTTGCCTTCTCTAATTAAGGGAGATAGTAATGGCACTTAGATTTCATCTGATCTGACTTTAGGTAATTATGGTTCATTGCAGCAATTACAAGTTACATTTATAATGAACAATAAAGGGAGAAAACCTTTCAAATTCAGTTTATTAAGCTTTGGAAACCTTCAACAGAATGAGCAGTCAAGATATATTTACTGGACCATCAAATATTCAATGAGAATGTCGAACTAAGTCTAAGAAATTCATGCCAAAGGCTCTCTTTATACTGTAACTCTAAACCCATTTTCTCCACAATCCTCCCCTAATTTAACCCAGAATAATTCTGCCATTCTAATGCTTCCTCAGTATATATAGTTCACAATATTAGTTTGAGTTGTCCATAAAATATGGCTCTTTTAAATAATTTCATGGGATATTTTTTCTGTGTGAATAATCTTTCATGTATACGTACATTCTATAAGGGCAGAAATCACCATCTCTATTTCTTCTGTTTCTTTTTGTAGTTTCCATGCAAAGTCTTCTCTTGTCCACATGTCTCAGTTAAATTCCTTCTCTCTGAGGCCTCTCCATCAGCTCAAGATCCAGCTGGGACCCTAGCTCATTTCAGAACTTTTTCCTAACCATTCCAGAACTAGACCCTTCCCCACCACACTTCCTGCGTCTACCACTTACTTCACTCCTATAGCATAGTGTCTCACATTATTAAGACTGTTAGTTCCTTAAAAACAAAAAAACAAACAAAATTGGCCCATCTGCCTGCCACATATTATCAAAACTCACCCATGCAGCCAAACGGTATTTATCAACTTCACTTAAAAAAATGAACACACACCTAAAAAAAAAAAAGAACACACAGAACGATAGCTCTTACAAGTTCATTCAACCAAACATTGTCACTTCTTGAAGAATTAATGTCTTCAAATCTTCTATCTGTAGATGGAAGATTGATTGCTCATGGGATGATTTTTTGTTAAGTTTTCTCTAAATCCTGATATTTTAAACAAATTTTTGAGTCATATTTGTTAACTCCAAGTGAAGCACACATGAATAGAAATTCATTTGAATTTTTTTCTCCTATTATTTTTCAGATGCTGTTTATAAATGATGTGGTAAATTTTAAAATTTTGACTAGAGTTTTTGTTCAATATTTTAATATTTAGATCATTGTGCTATCACGAGAAGTGAAGTGAGGTCGCTCAGTCATGTCTGACTCTTTGCAACCCCGTGGACTGTAGCCTGCCAGGCTCCTCTGTCCATGGGATTCTCCAGGCAAGAATACTGGAGTGGGTTACCATTTCCTTCTCCAGGGGATCTTCCCAACCCAGGGATCAGACCCGGGTCTCCCACATTGGAGGCAGACGCTTTAACCTCTGAGCCACCAAGGAAGCATGTTCTGCCTCTGATATAGGTTCTTTTGCTACGAAATTCTATTTTTAAAGTTATGTAACCTTTAAGGAATAGCGGTTTTAGGCCCTATTTGTTTGGGGAGGGGGGAATCTGGTGAGATTTTGGAAATTGAAAATAAGATAAATTATTATCTTTTATACCCTCACATGCCAAGAACTCACTAAAGTCTTCTCTTGGCATAAAGGTTTTCACCACTTTTCAAAGATGTTAAATTTATATTTAAAATACAGTCTTATTATGGCAGCTGGCTATAGAGCTTAAACTGTAAATTCCCAAATAATAAAACAAAACAGTGGACTTGTAATTGTGCTGACCTTTAAATCTTTGCAACATGTCTCCCTTTTGAGAGAAATCACTTAAAAACCAAATTAATCTCTTTGATACATCTACAGAGTACTTTCTTGGATAAGGCCCAATATTGATTGGAGTGAAACCAAGTCTGTTCTGTAGAAGGAAGAGTCATCATGAGGTCCTAAAGTCTCCTTTAGAAATATAATGCTGAGTTCAGGACAGTCCCCCATGTCAGTGATGCTCCTGGCCCTGTTAAGGGAGTCTGCCTGGCTATCAGCCCTTACTGTTAGTGCAGCCTATGGCCAATCACGGTTTTATTATGTTTGGCCACCCTCCAGACACAGCTTCCAATGTTCTATGTTTATTCTCAACTACATATATTCTTTTACATGTTTTGGGACCTGCAGACACAATCCCAGAAACTCAATGCATGAAACACAGCCTTCATACATGTTTAATTTTCGACTCATCTAGGCTCTAAAGCAAGTTAATAGTGTGAAGGATTTTACAAATGGATCAGGTAAAACTGTTTTCTTTCCAGTTGTAAAGTTTTCCATTCTATTCCTGTCTGAAAGGGAAAATCTGTAGCAATAATCAAGTTAGCCATTGTCCTTGTCCCTTAGGTCTTTCTTGGTCTATGAAATTAATGTTTTAAACACTAAGTATTTAGGTTTGGAGAGAGCTGGATTGTTCTGGTTCAACATGGCAATGTAGAAAGAACCTGAACTCACCTCCTTCCAGAGAAACACTGAATCAACAGCTATGAATAGAACAATTTCCTATGGGGGAAAAAACCCTACAAACAGGCAGAGAGACACCTTCGCATTGGGCAAACAAGAGGGAAGCCACAATAAAGCAGTTGCTGCTGGGACCACCGCTATATTGCATAGCTCTGTGGGCCAGCGGGGCTTATGTTCATGGGTCCTAGGGGCTGCGCCCAATGAAGAAAGTGTTCTTAAACAGTTATCACCCCTAGTGCACTAGAGATGACTGTAAGAGGGACAGATTCAGGAGCTCAGTCTTCCTGTGGAAGAAATCTATTAGCTTATTATCATAACTGCAGCCTGAGGGGCAGGCTTCAAATTAAACACATATCTAAGGACTGACTGTAAAGCCTTTCTGAGACCTGGGAGGACGGGCACTATCTTAACATTCACCCTCTGCCACACTCTCGAGCACCAGCCTCTCTCATTCACCTCACTTCATCTCATCCTGTAGGCATCTTATCAGGATAGTACAATGGGATATTCTGAGAGAGGGAACCACATTCACACAACTGTTATTACAATAGATGGTTATATTTGTCCTGTTTTATTTTTATAGTCATTAATTCTTACAGTGCCTAATTTATAAATTAAACTTTATCATTGGTGTGTATTAAGGGAAAAACACAGTATATACAGGGTTCAGAACTATCTGCAGTTCCAGGCATCCACTGAGGGTCTTAGAATGTATGCTCTGTGGATAAGAGAGGACTACTGGACTCTATCAAGCAAAACTATCATTTAGAGTTGAAGGAGAGGTTTAAAGTTTTCCAGACAAGTGAAAACTAAAGCAGTTCAGCACCACTAAATTGATCTAGCAAGAAATGTTACAGGAAACTGTTTTAAGCTGAAAAAGAAAGATGTTAATTAGTAACAAGAAAGCATATGAAAGCCTAAGTCTCACTGGTAAACGTAAATATATAGTAAAACAGTAGTAGGTTAATCACTTATAAAGCTAGCCTGAAGGTGGTTAAAAGACAAAGGTAGTAAAAATAGCTGTCTGCATGCATGCTAAGTCATGTCCAACTCTTTGCGACCCCATGGACTGCAGTCCACCAGGCTCCTCTGTCCATGGGATTTTCCAGGCAAGAATACTAAAATGGGTTGCCATTTCCTACTCCAGGGGATCTTCCCAACCCAGGGATGTAACCCATGTCTCTTGCATTGCAGACGGATTCTTTACCACTGAGCCACCAGGGAAACACAAATGATAGGAAAAATGGACCAGATGGAAAAATAGCTTAACTTGTAATATTAAACGGGTAGAAGCAAAATTGTGTGAGTTGTTACCAAACAGCTCCTAAAGAGCAACAAGGACTTCTTATTCCATTAAATTCCAACAGTATGATGCTTTGAAACTGCAGTTGTTGATATGAGTCCAATAGGACTTAACTGATACGCAAATTATGTTAAAGAATGCACGCACACACATGACTTTAATAAATGGTGCATTCTTTAAACCTATTCGTTGCTTGTTTAATTTGTCTAGAAGCAGCAAAATTATAACCAAAATTACATGGCAGTTTTGCTCACTCTTCTATTACTCGTCTTTCAACCTAACGTCCTTCAGTTTCAGGATTACAAGCAATTATTTCAAGAGAAGCTGCTTCTCCAATCACCATCATTTTATGTACAGCTGAGCTGGTAGTGTTCGAAATCATTCCTTATGGGCGTGACTCCAGTCCTACAGAGAGGGTCACTCAGTTGAATGGTATGCTCACCCAGCCCTTGTTTCATCCCCAGCGCTCCCTATGAATCAAGGTCCCCGGGAAGAGTCATTAGTCGTCCTAGCCTCTCACATGCACTTTGCTGGATACGCTGATGCACACTCCATTCTGGAAAACACCCCAGCTTCTGCAAAACACCGTCTTATCTAACATTTACATAATCTACCTACATATGCCTTTAAATCCACCGGCTTTTATATAGTTCCACTTAAGAGCCACAGAATTGGGATCTTTTAAATAAAGCATCCCTGAAGTAAATGTTGTAGCAATAAAATAAACAGGTCACACACATGACGGCCACCATGCTATCATGCAGAGCAGTGAAGGAGGGCATTCCTGGCAGAGCTGAGGTATAGCCAAGCTCACAATGGCGTTTCTTTTGAAAATGTGTGGGCTGCTTCTTGCTCTGCACTCTAAAATACTCTACAGAAGGTCAGGATTTAATTTGCCAGCCTTCCATTTCAGGGTAATTTGAAGCATGCATGCTTCTTCTGCTCCTCCCCTCCCCCAGCGTGATGAAATGAAGTCCATGGAGCATATTTCCACGAGAAAGAGACATCTGTAGTTGTGCCATTACACTGGCGTCACCTCAGCATTCCTTTCTACCTACCAAAACCTTTTCGAAAAAGGGATTCATTTAATCTCCTTTTTTTAATGTGACCCAATATGTTTTCACAAATGGGAGGTTTTCTCAAATGTGGCATTCATAACAGTCTGCGTGGGTTTGTGGGGCATGAGTAAATCAAACAGGGAACCTCACCGTTTTGACAGTCTGATTTAACTGGACCATTTTAAATCACTGTGAGCAGCAAAAGCAAATACAGAGAAGCCGACCAAGGAATTTTTAAGCAGGTCCAATTGAACCGCATGTTTATTCACACAGACAACCTCAATCACCTGAAAAACTCTGAATTTAATAATATTTCATGCTTTTAGGGATTTCATTGGTGATGTGAAAGACAAAAATTACACTGTGCCTCACAAAAAGAAATATTTGTGGTTAGCATAGAGATGCTTGCATGGGGTCTAGCTCCATCACTCCCAGCCTTAATCACCCTATCCAAAAATCCCTGAGAGTATGTTTGGGCCACGACTAGATTCAGTCGTTTGATTAACTCCGTTGGAAGCTTGATTCACTGAAGTTCATTTTGTTGCAGGAAGGGAGACCCCTTCCAGGGCCCAAAACTGGCCTCTTGTCTAACACTCAGAAATGAATTGTCCGAGGAGACACAAGGGCACCCAGGTGGAGAGCAGTAGGGTAAGGGAACCCAGGAGAACTGCTCTGCTGCGTGGCTCGCAGTCTCAGGCTTTATGGTGATGGGATTAGTTTCCGGGTGGTCTTTGGCCAATCATTCTAATACAGAATCTTTCCTGGTGCCGCATGCCTCGCTCAGCCAAGATGGATGTTAGCAAGAGGGATTCTGGGAAGTGGATGGACACGCGGTGTCTCCTTTCTACCTTTCCCGAACTCTTCCAGTTGGTGGTGGCTTATTAGTTCTGTATTCCTTATTAGGATCTCCTGTCATAAAACAACTCATGCAAATGGTTACTATGGTGCCTGGCCAGGGTGGGCGGTTTCAATCTGTGTGCTTCCCCTAACAATTTGAGTCAGTCTACACTACTGATTTTCTATTTAAGCATCAAAAGGCAAATAATTCAATTGTGCTTCATGCAGAATAATTAGCTTGTAATCTGTGCGTTTGGGCTTCCCTGTTGGCTCAGATGGTAAAAAATCTGCCTGCAATGCAGGAGACCCAGGTTCGATCCCTGGGTCGGGAAGATCTCCTGGACAAGGGAATGGTTGCCCGCTCCAATATTCTTGCCTGGAGATGCCCCATGGGGTCATGAAGAGTCAGACATGACTGAGTGACTTTTACAGTCACATTCAATCTGTGCATTTAAACAGAAGACTGACTTGGAGGAACTAGCTTTGATCAGACCTATTCAACCAAAACTGATTCAGTTTCCATCCTAGTCCTATAATTTGGTGATGTCGGTAGTTGATACTTCAGTCTTGTGTTGCCAGGACTTGGTCTTCTGAAGATGTATCCCAGAATACCTGAGGATCCCAAAGGAATAACCCAGCAAATGTGCTTACTCCAGAAACTCGTTAGGAATTTCCCAACCGCTCCAGAGAAAAAGAGACATTCTCTCACATTTTGCAGCCAGCTCTTAAGACTTAATGGTTCATGTAAAGAGAGGAATTGGTTACCAAGTAATCAGAGTCTCTTTACTGTCAATAGAAATGGATAGAAGGTCTAAGAGTTAGAAGGACAGCTATAACCAAGATGACTATGATAAGGAAACACAGATCTATTGTTCTCCCAATTCCACAAAGTCACCAAAAGAAAAGAACCTTGTTCAGAAAAAGTAAGTACAGGTAAAAAGAGAGAAGAATCTATTTGATAGAAAGAAAAGAAAAAATCCACTTCAGGAATCTTTAATATATCAAGAAAGTCTCTCTAATGTTTTAGAAACTAGACTCAATGAGACAGGAAGCCCAGGCATGAGATCTTAAAACATTGTCCATGTCTAAGAATTCATAATTTTATATTCAGACATTGTACTGTAGCTGATTTCATACTAGCATGAATAATTTTTGCATCAAGTTAGCAAATATTTTTAAAAGCTTACTGTGTTTTCAGCTTTGCTTATCTTAGAGCGTGTAATATTTTTTCTTTGAAGTCTATATAAGTTTCTCTTTGTGATTCTATTTCCTGAGAGTCACCCTGTCTATGTCCTGCTTTAGCTCTATCACTTTGTGTATACAAGAGTGATTATGTCACTTACCTGCCTTGAAACTCCCTTTCTCTCATCGTTTTCAGCTCAGAATTCAAAGCCAAAAAGACCGAAGTTTGACGCTCGTCCAAAATAGTTAATACTCACGTGACTTAAGGCAAATTGTTTGATGTCTGCAAACTTTGACTTCCCTACCTGCAAATGATGACCATAATATTTTTCTAGTAAGGTTACTATGAAGACAAAATAAGAAACCTAATGTAAACCACTTAGAAGGCAAGAATAACAAAAATGCAAAAGAAACCCTACTATTCTTACATAAGCAGAAACATATTATGTTCTTATAAAGTGTCCATTTCTGCCTTTATGGAGGTTATATTCTCCTGAGAGAAACAGGCAATAGATAACTTAATTCCAGATAGTGATAAGAGCTGAGTAGCCTGGTGGGCTGCCGTCTCTGGGGTTGCACAGAGTCGGACACAACTGAAGCGACTTAGCAGCAGCAGAGTATAAAAACAGGATAAAGATACCAGAGTTGTGAGGGAGGCTGTTTTAGATAGTAGGGAAGTCTTCTCTGCAGGTGTGATATCTGTCACGAGATCTAAATGGTGTGAAGTCAACCATGCTGTTATCTGGGGGCAAGAAAGGCACCAGGACGAGAAGGAAAAAGGCCCAGAGGAGGAACTGACTTTGGGGGAAAAGAGCCAAGGTATGCGTCGTGGAGGAGCGGGAGAGAAGGGTCATCTTGGAGGCAGGCTGATTTTCGTTTACTTACCTCAGAGAAGCCAATGAACGGTCTTGAGCAAAAGCAAGACTTCGTCTGATTTGTTTTTAAAAATCACTCCAGTAACTTCCTTAAACTATTCAATTACCAAGAATAACAACGCTTTTCTGTTTTCTTTGTATCTTTCCTGTGCCGTTATGAGCCTTTTCCCAAGCACCTATTTTACTTCCTTTCAAAAGACTCCTGTTTCTGTTTCAAAACAACTTTGAGAGAAAATACTCATATTTTGGATGGGGAAATAGTTGTGGCTTCAGTATCTTGGGAAGAAATGGCGTTTTTTGCCATCAAATATGCTATATTAACATTTTAAAATGAAACTGATATTTTAGTTATCCTAATAAAGTGTTTGGTGTGTTTCTTTGTTCAAATATTCATATGAATGTATTGATTAGGATGTTATTGGAAGCTAATTACTATCATCGTAGCTGTGAAAAATATGTTCTCTCATCAAAATGTTGCAAACTTATAACTCTCATAGCTGTTTTTTTAACATTATTAAAGAATTTTTTTATGTATAACTTTTTATTAGCTACTCTACTTAGCATTAGATCAGGGGCCAAGAAATCAATTCAAGCATTCAACCATACCAGATGTGTGAAAGCAAGTGAACCTCTTACCACTTACTATCTGGATTTCCTCATCTTCAAAACGAAGATGCTAGATAGACAAGTTGCAAACATTCAACTTAGCATATGCAGCATGTCATTTATTATCTAATCTTTTCATTTAGTCTGACATTTCAAGGTATCCCTTAAGTTAATTTTTTTGACTTTTTATATAAGATCTTCTTTCTTAGGTAACACCTGACTATTTCCATGTAGACTAAAAATGAATTTTTAGTATTAATATTATCTGTTTAATGATCTTTATTACATTCCACATAAATTAACCTTTCTTGATTTTTCTATGTGACAACATGCTGCTTTTAAATTCTCAATGGAAAATTATATTTTGAACAAGACCCTGGGAATTGAGGTAATGGTATTTTATGAATATTAATTACACAAACTTCGCCTGAACCTAAAATTTTCTTTATACTCCAACCTAGTGTTCCTTATATCAAACTACAAAATAGCTTATATTTTTTTAAAAGTTGAAACTTACTTTAATTCCTCATATTGTAAGCACATACTGAACATCCAAATCCTGTCTTGAAAACTTGAGCTTGGAAAATTCTTACTGCTGAATTTCTTCTGGAAATCTGGCCTTAATTTGCATTGAATTTCAATGACTTCCTTAAGCAAACACCTGGAGGGCCTCCAGTCTAATGGAAATGTGGGTCCACAGACACAATTCTGCAAAAACAGTGAGCTTCTTGGCAGTTTTAGAAAGGTTGAAAGCTGGCCATTCTTCAGACCTCAAGCTGTTCACACTGTTTTTTTCCATACAGTCAATGCAAACAAAGTACACTATTGCCCTTGCTTGAGCAAGAGAATTAAAGCTCAGATACTGCTGGTATTTTCGTGGAGGAGCAGTTTCATTGTCAAGATGAGTCATACCGTGACTGAAGATGCTCCTAAACCTGTGGTTTTGGATGCTTGCCAAGTCTCCCAGCCCTAAAATGGCACTCCCTCCAGAGTCACTCCAATGGTCTAGATTTTAGACTGTGACAAGAATGGGGGAGACGAGCATAACCCAAACATTGCTATATTTCTCTGCCTCTACCCTAGGAGCCTAGTCTCACGGATTTCTTGATTTCCCTTCTACCTCTTTTATAAACTACAACAGTTGGAATTAGTCCAAAGAAAAGTAACCATTGGTAGTGGATTTAGAAAAATGAGAATTAAAAAGGCAACTGCTCAACAGCAACAGAAAAGAGGAAATGAAACAAAGTTCACTACTTGCCTGGAAAATACTAAATGATGCAGAACAATAGAAAATGTAGATAGAGTATAAAAGCATAAATCAGGAGAAAAGGAAATGGACTCATAAGCAGACAAGATTCTAGAAGGGTGTTTCTCAACCATACATGGTGTCACTGGGAACTTCAAAGTGCTTTACAAAGCACTGTGAAATTTTTTATAATGTGGAAAATCATTTCTGTTAAAAATGAAACTACATAATATTACAGTGTGAACACTTAGATAAGTAAGTTTGAGAAAATGAGATCAAGCTGGCTGTAAAGAAAGCATATCATAATATCCAACTGGTTTTAAGGAAAAATCACATATTTACAAGGATGGCCATGAAATTTGCTTTGTGTGTATATGAGAGCTTAGAGCAGTAATTTTCCTCAAAGGCATATTTCAGGAAGCTGTCAAAGACATAATGTAATTCTATCCATGCCTTTTCTAAAGCCTGTAGGATCTTGTTACATACAGGATACTTTAATGTAAAGTTTGCTGATTTGTTTTGAGAATTTTAACTGTTCCAAATTTTCAACAAGTTTGTATTCAAAAGGGTGTCTCAAATACAAAAACTTTATGAAGCAATGACCAACAAGAAGTGTTATTTTGAGGTGGAGGAGATGAATATCACCCTTAGCCTGATTCCTGATACTTTCTCCAGCACACCAGGCCACCAAGACCCTCCCAGAACTGATTATAAGGGCTGGAGACAAAAATTGTTTGAGAAAATTCTTAACTAGAAGTTATTTCTAACATTGAAATTAATCTGACTGCAATTACCTGGTCAGTTTTAAAGATATCCTTGGATTACTTTAAATGAAATGTAAATGATATGTTGACAGTATGTCCTGACAGCTCTTCATAAGAAATAGAAGTGAGTACATAAGTTACAATTATTTTATTTTTCAAAGATAATTTCTTTGGATTTGTATTACATGAGGTATGAACTTCAAATTTATTGAAGTTTAGCTATACCTCATTTGAATATTTATACTGTGAAAGTGAAAGTTAAGTCGCTCAGTCATGTCCGACTCTTTGCAACCCTGTGGACTGTAGCCCACCAGGCTCCTCCGTCCATGGAATTTTCCAGGCAAGAATACTGGAGTGGGTTACCATTTCCTTCTCCAGGGGATCTTCCCAACCCAGGGATCAAACCCAAGTCTCCTGCATTACAGGTAGACGCTTTAACCTCTGAGCCACCAGGGAATCTTTCTGAATAAAATGAATTTCTTTTGCGAAACAAGTAGATTATGTGAAGTCAGGCATTAAAGGAAATTTTATTTCATCTACTCTTGTAAGTATAAAGACTTAAAAAAAACAAACACAAATTCTCAAATTTTTCCCCAAAAGAAAAGTGTAAATACATGGCAAATTTGTGACATGTCATGTATCCATACAGATTGATCAAATTCAATTGCTTAATTTGATTATCTTCTAGAATATTTTAAAATTATTAAAAATGTCAAACTCATATTCTGAATGGAGTTTTGTGATACGACCACTCTAAATTATTTTCTTACCAATGCTCAATGCTAAATAAGGCTCCAAGTAAGAAAAAAAGAAATAAAAGAGGGAAATGATAAGCTGTTCTGTTGAGAATTATACATGATCTAATTGGGTAATACAATGACTTAGTCTTAATTTATTCCAACCTTCACTTTTCTATTAGAATGAACAGCTGTTTAATTTAATAATTTCTGCTGTAATTCATTTGCTTCCTGGTTACAGTTTTCATCTGCCTCTTATTTGTCATGTAATACTATCAAAATATTTCTTAATTTCAATATAGCATAAAAGACTATTGCCCAATGTTTCTCTATGAAACAAAACATTGCTCTTGGTATGCCCATTCTTCTCATGTGATTGCAACTCTCAGTAAATTAGATTTTCAATTTAGATTTCTCCAAAACGTTCCCAAAGAACGTAAGACTAAGCAAGTCTCTTCATTCTGATTTTATATAATTCTAGTTCTAAAACTATGCTCTCATTTTATTGGACTATTTTAGAGGTGACATAAAGTCAAGACAATGCATCTGTAGAAGTGTCTTCAATTTCTTTGCTCTCATTGTCAATAATGGTTCCTCTCTTTCATTTACTTTTCTCAGGTCCTTGTTGAAATTCTGGCACTTTTCAGTTCAGTTCAGCTCAGCTGTGTCCGACTCTTTGCGACCCCATGAATCGCAGCACGCCAGGCCTCCCTGTCCATCACCATCTCCCGGAGTTCACTCAGACTCACGTCCATCGAGTCCGTGATGCCATCCAGCCATCCCATCCTCGGTCGTCCTCTTCTCCTCCTGCCCCCAATCCCTCCCAGCATCAGAGTCTTCTCCAATGAGTCAACTCTTTGCATGAGGTGGCCAAAGTACTGGAGTTTCAGCTTCAGCATCATTCCCTCCAAAGAAATCCCAGGGTTGATCTCCTTCAGAATGGACTTTTACTATTTCTAAACTCTTGAAGGGTAAAGTTATGAATGCTGGAGAGTTTTCACAGAGTAAATATAACACATCAAAGTTGATTATTTAGAAAGATGCCATGAGGTATACAGAGGCAGAAGAATGAACACTGTGTAATCCCACTGACTCAAGTTAGTAATGGGACGCTTTGAAAACTAACTTAAGAGACAATGCCGAGATTTCGTATGACTCCCGACCTATAGGGGCTTCTCTCTTGTCTCAGATGGGAAAGAATCCGCCCGCAATGCGGGAGACCTAGGTTCGATCCTCGGGTTGGGAAGATCCCCTGGCGAAGGGAGCGGCTACCCACTGCAGTATTCTGGCCTGGAGAATTCCATCCTGGTAGGCTACAGTCTATGGGGTCGCAGAGTCAGACACGACTGACGGACTTTCACTTTCGGTGACCTATAGACTGACATCTGATTTGTTGCACCATTGAGATCATGGGTGCCTACAGGAAATAATTGCTTTTTTAAATATTTTAAAAGTTTATTTAGTTATCTATTTTTGGCTGCACTGAGCCTTCATTGCTTCACGGGCTTTTCTCTAGTTACAGCGAGCGGGATCTACTCGGTAGTTGCAGCGAGCGGGGTCTACTCTGTAGCTGCGGTAGGAGGGATTCTCACTGGGGCGGCTTCCCTTGTTGCAGAGGACGGGCTCGGGTGTGTGGGTTCGGTAGCTGTAGCTCCCGGGCTCTAGAGCACAGCCTCAATAATTGTAGTGCACAGGCTTAGTTGCTCCACAGCAGGTGGGATCTTCCCAGATCAGGGCTTGAGCCTGTGTCTCTTGCACTGGCAGGCGGATTCTTTACTACCAAACCAACATGGAAACCCGGAAATAATTGTTGAATAAAATAAAATGTGATTAGCTATCATTACATTGCTGACCAACAAGGCAACTTAATATATTTATAGTCAACAACAGTTTGATATCTTTGAAATACATAAATCGAAAATAGACAAAAAGGTTATGACAGGAGAGCTAAAAATAGTGAATAGATATGTTAAGATGTTCAGTGTTACTAGTAATCAAAGAATTGCAAGCTACTTAGGGAAGGAAGGTGGGGTTCAGTAAATTAAAAAGGCAGGCACGTCGTTCTCTCAGAGTTCGTGGGCCTAGACAAAAGAAGCGTGTATCTCTTTATACTATGTCACATCAGTTGCAGAATTTTTTTCTTCTTATCCTTCAGTTCAGTTCAGTTTAGTCGCTCAGTCGTGTCCGACTCTTTGCGACCCCATGAATCGCAGCACGCCAGGCCTCCCTGTCCATCACCAACTCCCCGAGTTCACTCAGACTCACGTCCATCGAATCGATGATGCCATCCAGCCATCTCATCGTCTGCCATCCCCTTCTCCTCCTGCCCCCAATCCCTCCCAGCATCAGAGTCTTTTCCAATGAGTCAACTCTTCACATGAGGTGGCCAAAGTACTGGAACTTCAGCTTTAGCATCATTCCTTCCAAAGAACACCCAGGGCTGATCTCCTTTAGAATGGATTGGTTGGATCTCCTTGCAGTCCATGGGACTCTCAGGAGTCTTCTCCAACACCACAGTTCACAAGCATCAATTCTTCGGCACTCAGCTTTCTTCACAGTCCAACTCTCACATCCATACATGACCACTGGAAAAACCATAGCCTTGACTAGGTGGACCTTTGTTGGCAAAGTAATGTCTCTGCTTTTGAATATACTATCTAGGTTGGTCATAACTTTCCTTTCAAGGAGTAAGCGTCTTTTAATTTCATGGCGGCAATCACCATCTGCCCAAATCAGTTCTTGCCTCAATTCTCCCTTTTGTTTTGACTGTGAAGTTTTGGCCTTAAACAATATAACTTATGAGTAAACTTGGAAAATTTTATTCAGCATTTATCATCTCCTTGTGTTTTTGAGGTTTCTTTTTAGCGTGTTATGAGTTTTATTAATCTGGCAGAAAAGAGGAGAAATATCAAACTTCTCCATGAAAATAATTGAGAAATTAAGAAATTATTAAGGGCTATAGAAATCTGGAAATTAAATTAAAAAAAGATTGTCACTGGGCTCTTTATCTGTTAGCAGGCTGATTTTTCCACATATTTATTATTTATTTTGCCATATTCCAACTTTCTTCTCCAAGGAATCACCCAATGTTAGATCTCAATGAGACCTTAGAGGTCACCTTGTCCAACCTCTCTCCACTCAAACTCGAGAGCTGAAGATGTAAAAGTTTAAGGATAGGTCTAAATCCTCTAACCAGTGCATGATGGCTTTTGCACTAGAATTCCAAACTTGATTGGACTGTTAAATTAATTGCTTTGAAGAAAGGTACAAAATTTTTTCACTCTAATTTCAAGAATCCAATGCTCCTGGAAAGCTTTACCTCCCTCTCAGTCACTTTCTCAAGGACATTCCAACATACCTTGAGTAACTCTTCAATAGACACATCCTTCTTTCCTTCTTAAGGTGAGAGTGGAGCTATGTTACCTACTATATCTTATCTCCTTCTCTATGGATATTAAGTATCTTCCCTGTGATTTCTTCAGTATCTCCCAAGGAATCATCAACACTTGATATTGTATTTATTTATTTTTACTGAAGTATAGTTGACTTACAATGTTGTGTTAGTTTCAACTGTACAGCAAAGTGATTATATATATTATATATAATAAAAATATATATATACTTTTTCACATTCTTTTCCTTAAAGGTTATTACGAAAGATTGAGTATAGTTCCCTGTGCTAAACAGTAGGTTCTGTAGTTTTGATTGGCATTTCTCTAATAATTAGCTATGTTGAGCATCTTTTCACATGCTTTTTGGCCATCAGTATTTCTTCTTTGGAGAAATGCTTATTTAGATCTTCTGTTTATTTATTTACTGAGCTCTATGAGCTGTTTGTGTGTTTCGGGGACTAATTCTTGTCAGTTGCATCATTTGCAAATATTTTCTCTCATTCTGTAGATTGTCCCCCCTTTGCATTTTAAAATGACTTCAGGAACGGTCTAGAGGCAAAAAGAAAGGCAGTAAAAAGTAAGGCTATCAAGAAAGGAAATGAATAAAGCACAGATAAATGGAGAACATCCAGATACAATTACAGTTGAAACCAATAAATCTAAGGCAATAGAAATACGTTTGTGTGAATGTTCCTTCTGGAAAAGCAGGTCAGACAACTTAGTCCATAAAATTACAATAATTTATTCAATATTTTGTTTGCTGAAGAACTAAAGAAGGAATTTTTAAGGCCAAATATGTGGCTAAACACTCTCCCTGTTCCAGAACTCTTTGTAATCATGTTTGATCCCACAGCTTTAGTGAAACTATTTCTTCTGGCCAAGTCACTGTTAATTACTCTGTTAAAATTCTAGCTTCCTTTATATGCTACCTCCCCACTTTCCACTTTTCTCTTCTAAAAGGTGACTTTTCTTCTATTTTACCTCTTACCTCTCCTACTTTACCTCCACAGAGTTCCTCACTAGGATTCTCTGCTCTTTCCGCTCTGCATTCAACTGTTTATGAATAGGGTTTTGCCCCATGGCTTCATCTCTGTCTTGATAATCCCAATCTGAACGCCCTGTTCCCTACTGCGGAGTAGTTCCATATGTCCAGCTAGAGGGCATCTCTCCTTGCATGGACCACCATCAAATAATCACCATGCATTCACTACTGAGGGGGCAATACAGGCATACCTCAAGACAACTGAATATTTCCAATTCAGTTCCAGACCACTACAATTAAGCAGTATCACAATAAAGTGAATCTACTAATTTTTTGGCTTCTCAGTACATTTAAAATTATGCATATTAGACTATACTGTAATCTATAATATGCAATGGCATTATGTCTTAAAAAAAGTATGTGCCTAAATTTAAAAATACTGTATTGCTAAAAAATTGCTAACCATTATTTCAGTCTGTAGTGAGTCATAATCTTTTTGCTGTGAAAGTAAATATTAATAAAATCCAAGAATAACTTCAAATCAAGTCAGAGAGGCAGGAAAAATAGGAGGACTCTTTGTGTTGTTAAAAGAACTATTAATCCAACTCATTAAACTTTTCCTTCCCTGAAACCAGGGATAGTATTGATAAATAACAAAATGCAATGTAATACAATTTAAAAATTTCTAGGAAATATACATTTGGAGGAGAAAAATGCATATAAAGTCAGCAGCAGCATCATGGTGAATGTCAGTCTGATTCCTAAAAATGCTTCATGAAAAAGACTGTTCATCCTGTGACTGCTCAGGCTTTGGAGATATGTTGTAAGCCTGTGCCATCTGTTTAGCAGATCATTTACTGTCTTCTGGTTCAAGCTAATTGTAAGATCATTTAGTAATAGCTGGAAATTTTCTTTTTCCTGAGAGTGGTCAAAGGAGCTACACAGATGCAATTACTAACATTTATATTTTTTAAAAAAGAATATGTTCCATGCTTTCATGTCTAAATTCCTGTAGATAGCCAAATGCAGCAAGAATACATTTGTTATTGGGCAATGCCTTTCAGGCACTCCGCGCTTTCTTTTCTTAGGGGTCTCTTTCTGACCGCATTTCTCCCAGAGCTCATGTTCTCAAGTTTTCTTAAATTTCTGGATTAAAGCTAAATTTGTGTACAAAGCAATTAAGCCTAGTGTCTTAGTCCATTCAGACTATTACAGCAGAATATCGTAGATCATAAACAATGGAAATTGTTTCTCACATTTCCAGAGAAGGAGAAGTCCAAGATCAAGGCACTAGCAGATTCTGTGTCTGGTGAGAGCCTGCTGCCTGGCTCTTACAGATGGCTGCCTTCACACTATAACAGGTGGTGGAAGGTGCCAGGCAGCTCTCTAGAGTCTCTTTCATGAGGGTACTAATCCCATTCATGAGGGCTCCTAGAGGCCACACCTCCAAATCCCACCACACTAGGAGAACAGATTTCAGCACAGGAATTTGGGGGAGGCATAAACAGTCAGTGTACAGCACCTTATTTGTACTTAGTACTTAGTACCTTTTATAAAGCATTCATTCTGTTTTTACCTGTACATTATTAAGGAGTTTGTTGATACTTTAAAAAAAAAAACATTAGAATTAACTTCAAGTTTTCTGCAGTTAACATGGAATTTTCCTCAAGTGCTCAAGTAGATGCCTGGGATACAAGGAGACTTTCCAAAATACCTTCAAGTAAACTCAAGAATTTTAAATAAATTGAACTTTTAGTCATTCCCACAATATAATTCCTGGTTATGATTTTTTCTAAATTTTATTGTGAAAATTTTCTAATATACAGAAAATTTGAAAGAATATTATAATGAACACTCACATACCCACCACCTGGATTCTATCATTAATATTTTACTGTGGTTGTTTTATCACAAAACTGTAATTTTCAGTGTAAGTTCTTGGACATATTTTGTTAAATTTACTGCCACATATTTTCTGTTGAGACTATTTTAAATGATTTTTTTAAATGTTTTAAATTCCATTTTCTAATTCCTGCTAATGCAGAAAAATATAATAACATTTTATATAGTAACTGTATTTGGTGGCATTGCTACATAAGTTCATTACCTCTAAAACCTTTTTTCAGATTTTGTAGAATTTTCTTTGTAAACAATTGTGTCATGTGTGAGTAAAGGAAAACTGACTTCTTCTATCCCCTTAATATCCCTTCTTTTCTTCTTGAACTAGCTAGGACTTCCAATAAAATGAGTAGAAATGGTAAAGGTGGCTACTCTTTCCTTACAAGCCATTTTAACACTAAAAATGAAAAAGAGCTCAGAATAGAAATTATTTCCCAGAAAGCAGTGTCATATTTTTTGCCTTATTCAAATGAAGCTTAAAGAAATTAAAAAGAAAAATATTTTATACTTAAATTACATAATACTTCACATTTTTTGATACTCTTAATTTCATCATTAGTATAGATTTTGTTCTAGCATAATTTCCCTTCAGCCTAAAGAAATTTCTTTACCACTGCTTGTATTACAGGAAGGTTTGCTGGTAAGTATTTCTGTTTTTCTTTTATCTGAAATGTCTTTATTTCACATTTATTCCCAAAGGATCTTTTCATTGGCAATACACTTCTGGGTTGGCAGTTTTATTGTTGTTATTGTTGTTTTCACACTTTAAGAAGGTCCTTCCAGTACCTCCATAGTTTCAGATAAATCAGTGATCATTTGAAGCCATGTTTTTCTGTACGTAAAGTGTCGTTTTTCTCTGGTTGCTTGGAATTTTTCCTCTTATAATTGGCTTTCAGCAACTTGACTATGATGAGCAGATGTTCTTATTTACCCTGTTTGAGGAATGTTGAAATATTTGAGTACTAAATCAGGGACATTTTTGGATACAATTTCCTCAAGTATTTTTCATCCTCAAACCTCTCTTCTTCTGAGACTTAAGTTACCTATAAATTAGATATTTTGCTACTGTCCCATAGGTACCTGAGTTTCTTGCTATTAAAAAAAATGCTTTCCTTTTTTTTCAGATTAAATAATTTTATTCATTTACCTTCAAGTTTTACTGACTCTTTCCTCTATCATTTCCATTCTGTAATTGTGCCAATAAAATGAATTTTAAATTTTCACATATTGTATTTTTCAGCTAGTATTTTCATTGGGTTCTATTTTGTAGTTTCCATAATTTTGCAGAGATTTAAAATCATTGTGAGAAGATTTTCCTTTACCTCATTGAGCAGAATTATAATATCCATTTTAATTATCCTTGTCTGCTAATTCCAACATCTGGGTTATTTTATGTTTGCTCTTTGTTGATGTTTTGTGTTCTGAAAATGGGTCACGTTTTCCTTGTCATTCAAGTCAAATAATTTTGAATTGTGTCCTGGACATTGGCATTGATACGTTGTACAATTCTCAGTCCTCTATATGTCTTCAAATTGTTGATATGTAAAGATATTTGGATTTAGCTATTTATTAATTCCCCTTCATGGATTGAAGGGGCTTGAGTGACTCAGTGAAGCTACAAGCCATGCCGTGTAGGGCTACCCAAGACAGACGGGTCATAGTGAAGAGTTCTGACAAACGTGGTCCACTGGAGAAGGAGATGGTAAACCACTCCAGTTTTCTTGCCAGGAGAACCCTGTGAACAGAATGAAAAGGTAGAGATATGATACCAGAAGATGAGCACCTCAGGCTAGAAGGAGACCAGTATGTTACTGGGGAAGAGTGGAGGGCCATTACTAACAGCTCCAGAAAGAATGATGTGGCTGGTCAAAGTGGGAATGATACTCAGTTGTGGATGTGTCTGGTGGTAAAAGTAATCTAAAGTGCTGTAAAGAATAATATTATATAGGAACCTGGAAGCAGTGACAGATTTTGTTTTCGTGGGCTCCAAAATCACTGCAGACAGTGACTGCCGCCATGAAATTAAAAGACGCTTGTTCCTTGGAAGGAACTTGGTCTTTGGAAGGAACTTGGTCTTTGGAAGGAAAGCTGTGACAAACCTAGACAGCATATTAAAAAGTAGAAACATCACTTTGCTGACAAAAGCCCACATTGTCAAAGCTATGGTTTTTCCAGTAGTTAAGTATAAATGTGGGGCTTCCCTCATAGCTCAGTTGGTAAAGAATCCTCCTGCAATGCAGGAGATCCCAGTTTGATTTCTGGGTCGGGAAGATCTGCTAGAGAGGGGATAGGCTACCCACTCCAGTATTCTTGGGCTTCCCTTGTGGCTCAGCTGGTAAAGAATCCGCCTGCAATGTGGGATACCTGGGTTTGATCCCTGGGTTGGGAAGATCCCCTGGAGAAAGGAAAGGCTACCCACTCCAGTGTTCTGGCCCAGAGAACTCCATGGACTGTATAGTCCATGGACTCGCAACAAGTCAGACACAACT
Source organism: Budorcas taxicolor (assembly GCF_023091745.1). NCBI lineage: Eukaryota > Metazoa > Chordata > Mammalia > Artiodactyla > Bovidae > Budorcas > Budorcas taxicolor. Next base: position 17,852,446 of record NC_068918.1, on the reverse strand, counting down.
GAGCGACTTTCTCTTTCATGTATGGATGTGAGAGCTGGACCATAAAGAAGGTTCAGTGCTGAAGAATTGATGCTTTCAAGTTGTGGTACTAGAGAAGACTCTTGAGAATTTCTTGGATTGCAAGGAGATAAAATTAGTCAATCTTAAAGGAAATCAACCCTGAATATTCACTGATGCTGAAACTGAAGCTCCAATACTTTGACCACATGATGCGAAGAGCCGACTCATTGGAAAAGACCTGATGTTGGGAAAGATTGAAGACAAAATGAGACGGGGGTGGCAGAGATTGAGACAGATAGCATTAGCGACTCAAAGGACACGAGTCTGAGCAAACTCCAGGTGATAGGGAAGGACAGGAGCCTGGCATACTGTAGTCCATGGGGTTGCGAAGAGTCAGACATGACTTAAAGACTGAACAACAAAAATTAATTAATTGCTTATTGATTTTCTTTGAATAAGGAATTAACTTGGCTGGATTTAAACTGTAAATATTATCTCTGTGTACCAGCTTTCATTTCATTTTATCTATTTTATCCTTAGCTGAATGCTCACAGTCTGCCCCAAGAATGTGTGTTTCAGGGTCAGCCAGAGATTTTGGCAGAATTAATATTTACTGTTTGCAGCTTAGCCTTCTGGTTCTCTCATTATGAGATTCACCCTCACTTTCTGGTAGCTGATGTTGCCCAAACTGTCTTCCATTCACTCACAATTCTGAGTTTCATTCAAACTTTGAGTTTTCTATTTTCTGCCGCCCTGTGTAGCACAAACCACAGTGGGTCCTAGGGGTCAAGCTATACAAACAGGAGACTTGTCCCGAGCCAGTTCCTTCTTTAGAGATTGACTCTTTCAGAATCTGCCTGCTTTTACTCCCTCTCCAGGGCTTTCAGTAGTTGTTTTTTGGTCTGTGTATTGTTTGTTTTATTTCTGGTTTTGATTCAGAGTTTATAGCTGTTATACGAGGAAGGATCATTTCCCTAAGAATTTGTATGACTGTAGAAGCATAACTTGAGTGTCAGTTTTTGAAATTTTAAAATCCTACAGAACTGTTGAGTCTCTAGGAGAAAAGGTCCAGTAATAGTGTCTAAAAGGTCAAAGAAAGTAGGTAAGTATTTCCAAAAGTTGTATTTTCTATTGAATTCAATCTATTTATTATTTTCAGCTCTCTAGTTGATTCAGTGGTCAAGAATCTGCCTGCCAATGCAGGAGATGAAAAAGACGTGGATTCAATCCTGGGTCTGGAAGATTCCCTGGGAAAAGAAATGGCAACCAGTTCCAGTATTTTTGTCTAGGAAATCCCATAGACAGAGGAGCCTGGTGGGCTATAGTCCGTGGGGTCACAAAAGAGTCGGACAGGTGGATGAACCTAGAACCTATTATACAGAGTGAAGTAAGTCAGAAAGAAAAAAATAAATATCATATTCTAATGCTTATATACTGAATCTAGAAAAATGGTACTGAAGAATTTATTTACAGGGCAGCAATGGAGAAACAGACATAGAGAATAGATTTATGGACACGGGGAGAGGGGAGGAGAGGGTGAGATGCATGCAGAGAGTAACATGGAAACTTACATTCAGTTCAGTTCAGTTCAGTCACTCAGTCGTGTCTGACTCTTGGCGATCCCGTGAATCGCAGCATGCCAGGCTTCTCTGTCCATCACCAGCTCCCGGAGTTCACTCAGAGTTGCGTCCATCAAGTCAGTGATGCCATTTAGCCGTCTCATCCTCGGTCATCCCCGTCTTCTCCTGCCCCTAATCCCTAGATAGCCAAGGGGAATTTGCTGTATGGCTCAGGAAATTCAAACAGGGGCTCTGTAGCAACCTAGCGGGGTGGGATGGGGAGGGAGATAGGAGGGAGGTCCAAAAGGGAGGGGATATATGTATACCTATGGCTGATTCATGTTGAGGTTTGACAGAAAACAACAAAATTCTGTAAAGCAATTATCTTTCAATAAAAAAATAAATAAATTTTTTTTAAAAGCAAAAAAAAAAAAGAGTTGGATAAGACTTGGCAACTAAACAACAATAAAAGAATCAAAGTCATGATACAATTCCTTTGCAACATTTAATTGTTTTAATTGTTTGTATATTTTTGACTTAGAAGGATGGAATTCTCTCCAGTTTAACCAGTGGAGGCATTTCAGACTTACAGTGCTTAGGGATGGAACAGATTCAAGTATCCAGATAAAACCTCTAATTTTGCAGATGAGAAATTGGAGACCAAAGGATTATGTGATTTAAACATTAGCACAAATGGTCATGAGACAAAATTTCCTGATGTTGTATGTCCAATAAGAGCTATTTGTATCATACCCTAGGGATTTTATTTCTGTGGTATGTCACTACATATTATTAACTCTATGTACTCTACCCTTCTGTTGGCTATCTTTAGGGATGTATTATTTCCTGAGCTGCTAAGAATCAGAGAGGGTTCTTGAGTAGCTGTTATACATAGGATAATACTGGATACATTAAGAATTAAGTTAGATGATGTTTTAAAAAGCATGTCCTAAAGTTCTTGGTATAAAATAAGTGTCAGTAAGTATCTATTCTTCATCTTCTACCTACTTCTCCTCTTTCCTATTATTAACTGCCCATGCTTTCAGAAGAAAGCATTTGAATTTAAGGAGAGCAAAGGAAAGCGGCACTCCTGTTTGGAATTTTTATTTTATTCCTGTTCTAAAATAATACAAGTCTTCCATAGATGCAGTCTTTCTTCTCCCTTCATCTTGTTTATCCCTATTCTTTCATTGCCTTCACAAGACTACAGGTTCAAAGAGACAGATAAGTAAGCAGGCTGAGGTCAGCAGGGTCGCAGGCTGTGATTAGTGAGAAGTGGGTATTTTTCTCACTCCTTCTCTCTCAGCAAAAGAAATTGAGAGAGAGAAAGAGAGACAGAGCACACTAGTTTCTGGGCATTGTTAAAAATAAAGCCAAAGGCTTCTAGCTCTTAACCCATCTGTAGCTTTGCCTCTGTTTGGTCATCTCTTAATGAACATTAAAAGACTGATCCAGAGAAACTTTGTCTGTAAAGTGACTGTAGACACTGTACACTTTGTGGGCAACTTTTTGTTTCATGGTCCCTTTTATTTACTTATTTTTTCTATAGCTCCTTAAAAATATAAAAACCATTCTCAGCTGGAAGGTTGTACAAATGAACTGTACTTTGCCGATTTATGTATATTAGACAACATTGTTTTTCCTATTGCACAATGTTGAAGAATCAGATGAGACAATGCACATGAAAGTATGTTGTAAACCATGCTATAGATATGTGCTATTATTATTAATGATAATAATTACCTGTTGTCATTTTGAGTGCAGCACAAAGGTCTGAGGGAATTGGACAACCAGTCCATTCTGAAGGAGATCAACCCTGGGATTTCTTTGGAAGAAATGACGCTAAAGCTGAAGCTCCAGTACTTTGGCCACCTCATGCGAAGAGTTGACTCATTGGAAAAGACTCTGATGCTGGGAGAGATTGGGGGCAGGAGAAGAAGGGGACGACAGAGGATGAGATGGCTGGATGGCATCACGAACTCGATGGACGTGAGTCTGAGTGAACTCCAGGAGATGGTGATGGACAGGGAGGCCTGGCATGCTGCGATTCATGGGGTCGCAAAGAGTCGGACACGACTGAGCGACCGAACTGAACTGAAGGGAAGTTTTGATGAAAGGAATAATAAAGGAATATTTTGAGTCTTACCAGTATGAATTTGACAGGCAACATTATTGTTTAGGTATTGCCAGCATAAGATCCTACCACTTACACCACGAGCCAGGCAAGGTAGAGGGAACACCAATACACACATTGTTTATTTCACAATATTTTCCCAAGTCTAACCTTAGCAAAAATAATCTGGCTGCTTTGGAATTAGAGAAAAATGGCATATAATCAACAGTCATGGGCTTCCCTAGTAGCTCAGCTGGTAAAGAATCCACCTGCAATGCAGGAGACCCTGGTTTGATTCCTGGGTTGGGAAGATCTGCTGGAGAAGGGATAGGCTACCCACTCCAGTATCCTTCGGCTTCTCTGGTGGCTCAGCTGGTAGAGTGCGGGGGACCTGGGTTCGATCCCTGGGTTGGGAGGATCCCCTGGCAAAGGGAGTCAGACATGACTGAGTGACTTTCACTTTCAATCAACAGTCATAACCCTCTGTAGCCAGGAAGGCAATACACTTTGATGTTTTCATAATTTGATTTTAACTTAGGTGTTCAGTAAACAATTGAACTAAACTTGAATTTCCAAGCTCCTACTTTTAAATTTTGTCTCTCAAATGCATGTTATATATTAAAACATGAATGATCATATGCTCTAAGTTTTCACTGCTCCATTTTCATAGACGTGACAAGCTACTTTATTAATCTTAATATTTTATAGGGGAAAAAAAGAAGGTCTTTTGCTGACTCAAGTCTTGTTGGATTCAAATGCCTTGAGAGTTATTTATCACTGGTAACATTTAAATTTACCCTAATTTTATTACTTCATATTCCCCATGAATTTAAAAGGATTATTCTTAAAATAATAGCATAAGTAGTCTCTAGAGCCCAGGACCTGAGGGGTTTTGCAGATTCATGACTCAGCTGGACGGTTGGAAGTCAACAGGTCTTGTCTCCCTCTGCCTGCAGAATTTCATCCATAGACACCATTTTGAGAAGTGTTCGCTCAATGCTGAACAGTTTCTTAGGTGTGGGAACGCCTGTCCCATAAAGCAATGTTGAGTTGTAGTTTCACAATATCTCTTAGTCATGCCTAAAGCTGGAAGCGAGAAGTTAAGTAATAAATATCATGCATCACAGAACAAGCGGGATGATCATGTTAAACACACTGACTTGTTCTTTAACGTAACTATTTGATGTAAAGAGGAAAGTGTTGAGTCAGCTGGTGAGGCATAGATGTAATAACTGTTACATGAAGTTAAAGGAATGGGGGGAAAAGTGCTAGACTTCCTACCAAAACCCACAGACCGAATCATATCAATAGAATCTGATAATAGAGTAACAGCATACAAATCGGAAGCACACTCTTAAAAATGTATTTTATGAGTCACAACCTACTCACATTTCTCATAGGAATTACTGATTTCTATGACTAACATTAGAACTTTAAAAGGACACTGAACATAAAAGAAATGTTTCTGTGAAATGTAAAATGAAAAAAATAACTAAACCGGGTTGCCACACACAAAAATATATATATTAAAATCATATTTACCTAAGAGGAAAAAATCCTTTAGCTTCTTTTTTTTTTTTTTTCCTCCTTTTTATCACCTTTTCCACCATGTTACCTCTATTACCATATCCCACAGATTCTATCTCTAATGGTGGTGGTGGTGTTTAGTTGCTGAGTTGCGTCTGACTCTTTGCTACCCCATGAACTGTAGCCCACCAGGCTCCTCTGCCCGTGGGATTTTTCCAGGCAAGATTACTGGAGTGGGTTGCCTACCATTTAATGAATGTTTGTTGAACATTTTCTATTTATCAGGTACAATTATATTCACTGGGACAGAATAGCAGATAAACAAAATATCTCTGTTCTCTTGGCTCTTAAATTCTAAGGAAAGTGAAAGTGAAGTCGCTCAGTCGTGTCCGACTCTTTGCGACCCCATGGACTATTGCCCACCTGGCTATTCTGTCCTTGGGGATTCTTCAGGCAAGAAATACTGGATTGGGTTGCTGTTCCCTTCTCCAGGGGTCTTCCTAATCCAGGGATCCAACCTGGGCCTCCTGCATTGCAGGCAGATTCTTTACCACTGAGTCAGCAGGGAAGCCCAAGTAACATAACAGAGCTTGGTAATTACCTATTACAAAAGTGTGGATAGGATTTAGGTCTTGCATGAGAGATAGCACAGTACCTGAGGATTAGCAACTGTGGGGAGCCTTACCTCCTGTCATGAGGTTAACTGTATCCCTCAAACAGATCTGTAAAGTCCTAACCCGTAGTATTTCAGAATGTTATCTTATGATAGACGTTAACGATGCTCCTACAAACCAAGGAATGCCAAGAATTGCTGAAAGTGAAAGTGAAGTCACTCAGTCGTGTCCGACTCTTTGCCACCCCATGGACTGTAGCCTACCAGGCTCCTCTGTCCATGGGATTTTCCAGGCAACAGTACTGGAGTGGATTGCCATTTCCTTCTCCAGGGGAACTTCCCGACCCAGGGATCGAACCCAGGTCTCCCGCATTGTAGACAGGCACTTTACCGTCTGAGCCACCAGGGAAGTGATTGCTAGCAAACTCAAAAAGCTAGAAAAGGTGAAGAAGGAGTCTCCCCTACAGATTTCAGAGGGAGCATAGCCCTGCTGACACCTTTATTTCAGACTTCTAGCCATCACAGCTAGGAGACAAACATTTTGTTTTTTTTAAGTCTTCCTGTTTGCAGTATTTTGTTACAGCGGCCTTGGGAAACTAACATACCTCCTTTTTCCCTGAAGGAAGAAATTCTCAGAAGCCAGAGATGATAGCATTTATGGCTTGCGCTAGAGGGGCACAGACATCAGAGAGGGGCCTGGCAGATTGAGAGCCAGAAAAATAAACACAGCAACCTTCTGATCACCTGCCCGTGCCTTCCCTTGGCTGACCTGCTTTGGAAGCAGAGGGTAATTGAGGCCATTGATGTGTGCCCCTGTGAGTCAGCTTCCAGAGGCAGAGAAAAGCAAAGAGGGGATCTAAGTACAAAGTCCTAAACTTATCTTTCCTGTCTCTTCTCCTGTCCTTTCTCCACGCATCCCATAGGACCAGACACCCAGGGCCACGAGCTGCCAACCAAAGTACCATGTGTTTGCTCATCTAGTCTCCCGATAGGAAAATTTACTATCCTCACCACCTTCTCCATTTGTAAAAATCTAATTTACTTTCTAGGCTCTTCATGAAACTTTCTATGATCCCCCTAGGCGGAAATCCCCCCTGAATTATGGCTCGACACCATCCACAAAAAGCTGTCTGCTATTACAGCTAAGCACAGGTTTTCTCTATTTAATTGCAAGATTCTTCAGAATACAAATTGAGTAATATTCACCATTTATATGCCCTATACATTTCACAACAATGTGTACAACATAGGGATTAATGTCTATTGGTTAAATTGAAAATGATAGTTTTAATATTGAAATGAATCTTAGGGTCATCCAGTTAAATCTGCCCATTTTACAGAGTAAAAACTGAAGCCTGGAAATAGACAGTTAGTGGCAAAATTAAGACTAGGATACAGATATTAATTTACCCAGGCTTGTGCTTTTTCTATTATATAATTATGGAATAAATCATCATTCTCATAAAGGTTATAATAACAACTTCAAAGTCCAATAAAGATAAGGAAAAAAATGTAAGTGAGTTAGGAATTTGTGAAGAAAAAGCTTTTTCAGATACTTGCATACTGAGAAATTTCAAAGAGATATTTGAGAAAATATTTTGAGCTTTATTGATTTCACAGTATTTGAGAAACAGCTTGTGATATTTAATATCCTCCAAAGGCATCTTGGGTGCTCCCATTCCAACTTGGTAGCAAATGTGTTGAGATAAATAGATAAAATTATTTGCCATAATTTAAAAATAAATATAATCCAATGACGTATCAGCTGAGAAAATTTCAGCATCATTTAATCTTTTGCTAGATTATGTCAAGGAAAATGTCATAACCAATTTCAAGCAGTTCATAAATTAGAAGGGTCAGTTACTTATCTATATTATCTGAGAAAATCAACTTTCTTGAGTGATAAGAACAAGATAATGCATTTTCTCCTTTTTTTATATTAAACTTGTCATATTCTTGCATTAGTGGATACCATACCTTCTTAATGACATCTTTCTGCTTGGGAAAATAAAGAAAATGAAAACCCATAAAAGTTGATCAATTTCCATTTTGCAGTGACATAGTTCAGTAAGTTCTCAGGACCACCCTCAGATTCAATAATTCCCTAGAAGGACTTTCAGAACTCAGGAAAAATGTCTGCTCACAGTTATGGTTTACTACCACGAGCAGACACAGATTGAAATCACCGGCAGGCAATGCTACATAGAGCAGGGCACAGGAGAGGCAGGGCAGCGGGCTCCTTCCAGCAGAGCTGAATGCTATGCCGTGTGCTCAGCCGCTCAGTCGTGTCCGACTGTTCGCGACCCAGTGAACTGGAGCCCACCAGGCTCCTCGGTCCATGGGATTCTCCAGGCAAGAACGCTGGAATGGGCTGCCAGTGTGGACAGTGCTGCCAGTGTGGACAGTGCTTATTCCTCCCAGCAGTGATGTGTGACAACATGCATGGAATATTGCCAACCACAGAAGCTCATCAAGCCTTGGTGTCCAGGGTTTTTATGCGAAGTCAGTGATATAGACACGGCAGACCACACCAGCGACTCAGGTTAGTTTCCTGCCCCTCCAGAGGTCAAGCTGATACCATGTGACCCAAAGACCACCTCTCTCTCTGCGTACATGATGTTGTTAGCATAGACTGTGTGACATGGTGAAAGGTCCTCATATAAACAGAAAGACCCATTTCTGTAGTCAGGCCCTATACTTACCTTCCAGGAGCTGACAGCAAGGACCAGGCCTTTTGTTAGGTAAGGTTAATTCTTTATGACATAGGTACGTTTAAAGCACATTTAAAATATAAACCTGTAAGAAGTTAGGATCCTGCTCATGTTGCTTCTGCTCTGTCTATACCTGTGGTTTCCAACCTTAAGTTCCAAACGTCCTCAGCTTATGGCACCCTTGTGTCTCAGGTGTTTTCCATGATGCCCTTCATGCATGTGTGCTCACTCGCTTCAGTCGTGTCTGACCGTAGCCCACCAGGCTCCTCTGTCCATGGGATTCTCCAGGCAAGAATACTGGAGTAGGTTGCCATGCCCTCTTCTGGGGGATCTTCCTGACTCAGGGATGGAACTCCAATCTCCTGCAGCTCCCGCACTGCAGGTGAATTCCTTACTGCTGAGTCACCGGGGAAGCCCCGCCCTTTAACTGAGGCCAAAAGAAATTCCTAATAGTAACTAGGTCCGAACAACTCAATATCAGTAGTTTACATGGTATCCAACAGGTGATGCTGTGATTCCCTGAAGAGTTTTAAATACACAGAGTTTTAAAAAGAAAAAATTATTTATTTTTGATAGGAAGATAATTGCTTTACAATATTGTGTTAGTTTCTGCCATATATCAACATGAATCAATTATAGGTGTATGCATGTCCCTTCCCTCTTGTGGGAGGGAGGGCCAAGAGTTTTAATCAATTAGAAACTGGGAGTTTACTCTTATGCCTTAGGGCCCCTTGGCATACAGTTTAAGAACCATAGTTCTGTATAATGATTGTCACTACAGAAGAGCATTCTTTCGTTATCCTTACTTTCCTTTAAAATGTTTTGTTGACTTGCTGGGTCATAAGGCAGTTCTATTTCTAGCTTTTTAAGGAATCTCCGCACTGTTCTCCATAGTGGCTGTACTAGTTTGCATTACCACCAACAGTGTAGGAGGGTTCCCTTTTCTCCACACCCTCTCCAGCATTTATTGCTTGTAGACTTTTGGATAGCAGCCATTCTGACATGTGTGAAATGGTACCTCATTGTGGTTTTGATTTGCATTGCTCTGATAATGAGTGATGTTGAGCATCTTTTCACGTGTTTGTTACCATCTGTATGTCTTCTTTGGAGAAATGTCTATTTAGTTCTTTGGCCCATTTTTTGATTGGGTGGTTTATTTTTCTGGAATTGAGCTGCAGGAGTTGCTTGTACATTTTTGAGATTAGTTGTTTGTCAGTTGCTTCATTTGCTATTATTTTCTCCCATTCTGAAGGCTGTCTTTTCACCTTGCTTATAGTTTCCTTCGTTGTGCAGAAGCTTTTAAGTTTAATTAGATCCCATTTGTTTATTTTTGCTTTTATTTATACTCCAATGTTCATCACAGCACTGTTTATAATAGCCAGGACATGGAAGCAACCTAGATGTCCATCAGCAGATGAATGGATAAGAAAGCTGTGGTACATATACACAATGGAGTATTACCCAGCCATTAAAAAGAATACATTTGAATCAGTTCTAATGAGGTGGATGAAACTGGAGCCTATTATACAGAGTGAAGTAAGCCAGAAAGAAAAACACTAATACAGTGAGTGAGTGAGTGAAGTCGCTCAGTCGTTTCCGACTCTTTGTGACCCCATGGACTGTAGCTTACCAGGCTTCTCCGTCCATGGGATTCTCCAGGCAAGAATACTGGAGTGGGTTACCATTTCCTTCTCCAGGGGATCTTCCTGACCCAGGGATCGAACCTGGGTCTCCTGCATTAGAGGCAGACGCTTTACCCTCTGAGCCACCAGGGAAGCCAAATATATGAAATTTAGAAAGCTGGTAATGATAACCCTGTATGCGAGACAGCCAAAGAGACACAGATGTATAGAACAGTCTTTTGGACTCTGTGGGAGAGGGAGAGGGTGGGACGATTTGGGAGAATGGCATTGAAACGTGTAATATCATATATGAAACGAATCGCCAGTCCAGGTTCGATGCAGGATACAGGATGCTTGGGGCTGGTGCACTGGGATGACCCAGAGGGATGGTACGGGGAGGGAGGTGGGAGAGGGGTTCAAGATGGGGAACTCGTGTATACCTGTGGTGGATTCATGTTGATGTATGGCAAAACCAATACAATACTGTAAAGTAATTAGCCTCTAATTAAAATTTAAAAAATTATATATATATAAAAAAATAAAAACAGCAAAAAAAATGTTTTGTTGAAAACTAAATATGTGCAGAATGCTAGGTACTGGACTTCTGTGTATAGCTAAGATATGTTCTTGCTCAGGACAGCTTAAAGTGTATCATGGATGTCAGGAAGTTAAAAATAAAGGAAAATTTGGGGAACAAATTAGCAAATTGAGTTTGACACAGGATCTAATAGACTTTCAGGAAATGATTGTTGAATTGAATTGTAACACAAACAGGAGGGCTTGCATACTGTAACTTTCACGGGTGTGCAGGCAAATAACATCTATTAACACCAGCTTTATTTCCCCATTCATTAGGATGAAACTGTTTCATTCTTTAAAAAAAAATCTTGTTTTCTCTCTTGTCCATTTTTAAAACAATATAAAATTTTAGAAATCTTCAGAAATGAGGAAAAAAATCATCACCCTTATACAGTAACTCCCATTACTTTTGTCCTTATCTTATCACATACATGCCTACCCAGTTGTAATCATATCCATTAGATTTTCCGGTCTTTCTTCATTTTAACCCTGTTTTGTAAGCACTTCTCCATTGTTCTAAATAAATCTTCTTTAAATTACCTTTACTTCTTCCGTAACTTGGAAGAGATTTGCTTTTCCTTTTGCTAAGAAAATCTCTGTGCTTTTCAGAATTAAAGCGTTGTTTCGTACAAACGCATCTTCAGCTCTGTTGCACTGATGCCTGATTATCCCTTAGTTTGGACAAAATGATTTCCTTAACTGTGAATTACCCAGCAATGAGGCACTGGGTACCGAGAACTATATAAGAAGAGATGTATTTCACTCTTTGCTTACCAAACCAACGAGGCATTCCAGTCTCAGGGCCAGGGAGGGGCCAGGCTGTAAATTTTTCTGACTCCTGCTATAAACATAGCCTGTCAGGAGGAGGCGGTGACTTGACACCCTTTTCACAAAGGGAAGCTGGGGAACAGAAAGACAGAGCATGTCTCTCTCTCTATGTCATCTTATCCCTTGAGAAGAGGAGATTAGAGATTTCTGCTTGCAGAGCCAGGGTTGACATCTTTATGGTAAACCAAACTCGCCAGAGTAGAGTTGCTCTTAGTTGCTCTTAAACTCCAAGGTGACTTTTTCTGTGAGGGCAGAACTGGCTTCTCTCAGGTCGAGAAGAGTTGATCTTGTACTATGTCCCATCTCAGTTCCAAGAGCTTCCACAGTGTAGGCTGAAAGATGGGGTTTTTTTGGCATGGTATTCATTTGAGAATGAATTCAGGCACTCAAATAGGTGCACCTGTATTTAGGAAATGAGGAATTAATATCACAGACTTGAAAGTATTACTTATGTCTGGGTCTGGGGTTATCTCCAAGCATTTTTAGAGCATTGGGAAGAGGTGTTGAAGAAATTTTTAAAAAGATGAGGAAGGGAAGCCACAACCTCAGGAACAGAAAACATACAGGCCATGCTAAATTATGTATATACAAAGAGAATCGACAATTAATATTTGATTTTCCCTTTTAATTTAAAAGAATGTGCTCATTAATTAAAAATAAAATTTTATTTATAGTATCTTTAATTTTTAAAAATCTCCTCAGAAATATTAGGGATGTAGACTCTCTCATGGGACAAGGAGATGGCAACACACTCCAGCATTCTTGCCTGAAAAATCCCACAGACAGGGAAGCCTGGCAGGCTGCAGTCCAAAGGGTCACAAAGAGTCGGACACGACTGAGTGACTGAACAGAACAGAGAGGCTCTCTCATACCCTGTTAATGGTGTTATGAGTTGGTGCTAAATTTCCGTGATAATGTGTGCCAAAAGCCTCAAAATTACATCTTGTTTCAACAGCAATTTAATTTCTAGGACCTTATGATATGGTGAGGAATGTACACAAAAATTATACTACATATTCATACATATTAAAGTTTATACATTTTAAAAAATTTATTTTTAAAAACTGATTTTTAAAATAAGATGGAATTAGTTCAATAAATTGTGATGCATTTATAAAGTAAAATTCTATATGGTCATAAATCATGATGATGTATAGATATTTTGTGTGAAAAATGGTCAGGATATATGATTCAGTTTTTTTTTTTTAAAAGAGCATATGCCGTTTGATATTTTTTATACACACAGATGTAAACACTAGAATAAAATTTATCAAGGTATTAAAGTAGTTTATGTGGTTATTTTGGGTAGTGGATAATAAAGTTCTTCCTTTCCTTCCCTTCTTCCTTCTGCCCTCTCCTTCCTTTTTTCCCCCCTTTCTCCCTTCTATTTGTCATCTTTTTTCTTGCTCATCTTCCTTGTTATTCTTAGTTTCCTATGTTTTCCAAGCATTTGGGCTCTACTTTTATAATTTGAAGGAATATACTGTTTTGCTTTATTTTTAACTTTGTCTCATAAAGTCTGTTATTTGGATTTTCCTTAAGGAATTTAGGTAGAAAAACAAAATATTCCTCTCAGGTATACTAAATGCCTCTTTTCCATAATGATTCCAAGTTCTCTTTCTCTATGGGTGAAGAAGATAGAAAATTGGAGTACGAGGAACAACATTCCACTGTGTCTTTCAGAAGCAGACCTAGAAAACCATTCCACCATGTTCATTCCTCTTTACGAAATGAATTATATATATATATATGTGTGTGTGTGTGTGTGTGTGTGTGTGTGTATTAAGATGATGCTGTGAAAGTGCTGCACTCAATATGCCAGCACATTTGGAAAACTCAGCAGTGGCCACAGGACTGGAAAAGGTCAGTTTTCATTCCAATCCCAAAGAAAGGCAATGCCAAAGAATGCTCAAACTACCACACAATTGCACTCATCTCACACGCTAGTAAAGGAATGCTCAAAATTCTCCAAGCCAGGCTTCAGCAATACATGAATTGTGAACTTTCAGATGTTCAAGCTGGTTTTAGAAAAGGCAGAGGAACCAGAGATCAAATTGCCAACATCCGCTCATCATAGAAAAAGCAAGAGAGTTCCAGAAAAATATCTATTTCTGGTTTAATGACTATGTCAAAGCCTTTGACTGTGTGGATCACAATAAACTGTGGAAAATTCTGAAAGAGATGGGAATACCACACCACCTGATCTGTCTCTTGAGCAACTTATATACAGGTCAGGAAGCAACAGTTAGAACTGAACATGGAACAACAGACTGGTTCCAATAGGAAAAGGAGTACGTCAAGGCTGTATACTGTCACCCTGCTTATTTAACTTCTATGCAGAGTACATCATGAGAAATGTTGGGCTGGAAGAAGCACAAGCTGGAATCAAGATTGCCAGGAGAAATATCAATAACCTCAGATATGCAGATGACACCACCCTTATGGCAGAAAGTGAAGAGGAACTAAAAAGCCTCTTGATGAAAGTGAAAGAGGAGAGTGAGAAAGTTGGTTTAAAGCTCAACATTCAGAAAACAAAGATCATGGCATCTGGTCCCATCACTTCATGGCAAATAGATGGGGAAACAGTAGAAACAGTGTCAGACTTTATATTTCTGGGCTCCAAAATCACTGCAGATGGTGACTGCAGCCATGAAATTAAAAGACACTTACTCCTTGGAAGGAAAGTTATGACCAACCTAGATGGCATATTCAAAAGCGGAGACATTACTTTGCCAACAAAGGACGGTCTAGTCAAGGCTATGGTTTTTCCTGTGGTCATGTATGGACGTGAGAGTTGGACTGTGAAGAAGGCTGAGCGCCGAAGAACTGATGCTTTTGAACTGTGGTGTTGGAGAAGACTCTTGAGAGTCCCTTGGACTGCAAGGAGATCCAACCAGTCCATTCTGAAGAAGATCAACCCTGGGATTTCTTTGGAAGGAATGATGCTAAAGCTGAAACTCCAGTCCTTTGGCCACCTCATGCGAAGAGTTGACTCATTGGAGAAGACTCTGATGCTGGGAGGGATTGGGGGCAGGAGGAGAAGGGGACGACAGAAGATGAGACGGCTGGATGGCATACTGACTCAATGGACATGAGTTTGGGAAAACTCCGGAAGTTGGTGATGGACAGGGAGGCCTGGCGTGCTGCGATTCATGGGGTCACAAAGAGTCAGACACGACTGAGCGACTGAACTGAAGTTACTTTAGTCATTTTGGACTCTGTGACCCTATGGATTGTAGCCAGGCCAAGTCCCTCTGCCCATGGGATTCTCCAGGCAAGAACAGTGGAGTGGATTGCCATGCCCTCCTCCAGGGAATCTTCCTGATCCAGGGATCAAACCCATGTCTCTTATGTCTCCTGCTTTGGCAGGTAGATTCTTTATCACTCGTGCCGCCTGGGAAGCCCATATATGCACGTGTACATGTGAAGTCACTTCAGTTGTGTCCAGCTCTTTGTGACCCTATGGACTCTAGCCTGCCAGGCTTCTCTGTCCATGGGATTCTCCAGGCAAGAATATTGGAGTAGGCTGCCATGCCAACCTCCAGGGAACCTTCCTAACCCATATCTGTCTCTTACCTCTCCTATATTGGCAAGCGATTTCTTTACCACTAGCAGCCTTTGTAAAGCCCACATATATTATATATATATATATATATATATATATATATATATATACACACACACACATATGAAAGTGAAAGTCTCTCAGTCATGTCTGATTCTTTGTGACCCTATGGACTACACAGTCCATGGAATATAGATGTATATGTGTATATATATATATATATATAATATATACATGTATCAGGTGGTGCTAGTGGTAAAGAACTCTCCTGCTAACGCTGAAGACATAAAAAATGTGGGTTCGATGCCTGGGTCCGGAAGATCCCCTGTAGGAGGACATGGCAACCCACTCCAGTAATTCTTGCCTGGGCAATCTCAGGGACAGAGGAGCCTGTCGGGCTATAATCCATAGGGTTGGAAAGAGTCAGACATGACTGAAGTGACTTAGCATGTATGCACGTATATATATAAATATATACAGACACATATGAGTTGAAGGACTGATAGAAAAACAAGTTAGATACTTGCTGTATAATTATTTAATGGTATTTAAACATTATATGGTTTTTTTTCCCACAACAGTTAGGCAGAAATTAATTTTGCCTTTAGTGTGTAAAATTTAAATGATTCACAGCTTTTTGTATTTTTCATAACATTTTCTAATAAATTAACAAAACTAGCTCTTTGATTATCAAACTATAGCCTGAAAAAATGTTTCCAAGGAAGCAGAAGCAAGTCATGTTTAAAAGCCAGGACAGAAAAGGTGGTAATAGAAAAAATAACGCTCAATAATGATCAAAAGCATTTGACTATGTCAGTACTGTGTCCCAATAATCAAGTGCTGGTTTTAGGAAAGGTGCACAGCTCATTGCAAACTACAAAACATTGAAAGCAGAACCTGGTAGTGGCAGAATACAGGTGATAGTGTTCATATTGTGCCTACAACTGTATACAGCCTGATATGGAGCAGGTAGTCTGAGTCTGAGAATACTAAGCTTGCCTTAGACAAGTGAAATTTTCACAATGGTAGCTATATTTTCAACCTATATATATACACACACACACACACACATATATTTAATGAATCCTATCAGCACAATTATCATAGCTGCTTCATGTGTTTTATTTCAGGGGAAATCAATAGTAGGATCATCATACTAACTTTGCATTTTAACTCCATGCTGCTCGTGTCCCATGGGTCCCAGACTGAAAACCAGGGGTGCTGGGCCCAGGTCTGATTAAAGTTTGAGTCTGTCTAGAGGCTGGTATGCCATGGTTCTATTTTCACAAAACACCACAGATGAATCTCATGGGAGGAAGTCATGGTAAGGAGAAGGGCTGAAGAGCTGCCAGGCAGCCTTCAAGATTCAGTGTCAAGGAGAGCCACTTTCAGTGAACTGAATCTGAGGAATAAGGAACGACATGGTGGACACTGCAGGAACATGTTTTTGGAACACCTATGACAAATATGTGTAGGAGAGGGGGGTCCCAAAGTTATGGGAAGATTGTGAGGGGTTTGATTCCTGTAGACACTGTAGAGATACACTTTTTTTTGTACCCATTATTGTTACTTTGGTCTTACCCTCAGACTACTGTCATCTAGAAAACATGGATTACTCTTATATCCATTTAGAAAGAACAGAAAAGTAGTTATCAGATGGCATACATATATGTGGGCCTTTTGTCCTTGCCTGTAAAGCAATAAACACTAGAATCATTTGGAAAAAACAGCAGTTATCAGGAAATCAATGAGCCACGATGAAAAAAACCCCTAAATAACATTTAATCTTTCAAATAAGAATTCTTCATTCCTTTTTAAAACAATACTTATTTTTATTTATTTATTTGGCTGTGCAGGGTCTTAGTTGTGACATGTTGTATCTAGTTCCACAACCAGGGATCAAACCCAGGGCCCCAGCACTGAGAGCTCAGTCTTAGCCACTGGACCACTAGGGGAGTTCCAAATTCTTCATTCTCGAGTTCAACTGACAAATGAGGTGGCATTTAGACCGACTGATTAGGCTTACACCTTTGTGGTGCCGCTGAACATCAGACATGTTTGATAGAGGCGTTCTTTAGTGTTACTCTGCTTTCTTGGTCCTGCAAGTTTATGTTTGCTCAATTATGGCTGAGTTGCACTAGTTTTTCAAAGAATTAGCTTCTTCCAAACTGTCAAATTTATGAGCATATTATTGTCTGTAGTACTTTATTATCCTTTTAACAACTGCTGCATAAGGAGTGATGTCACCTATCTCATTCTTGATGTTATTGATGGTTGTTTTTCACTTTCTATTTTTATCACTCTTGCCAGAGTTTTGTTGTTGTTGTTGTTGAATTACTAACTCATGTCCAGCTCTTTTGAGACTCTATGGACTATAGCCTACCAGCCTCCTCTGTCCATGGCATTTCCCAGGCAAGAATACTGGAGTTGCCATTTCTTCTCCACCCAGGAATTGAACCTGCCTCTTGTGTCTCCTGCATTGGCAGGTGGATTCTTTACCACTGAGCCACCCGGGAAACCCTTAGTCCTGGGTACCTAATCACATTTCTATCATTTGTGTCTGATTTGGAAAATATTTTAGAACAATCCGATAACAATGTCAAGACAAAAAATTCTACACACTTCATAGCTCCTTCCTATTACATGAATGTGTAAATTGAATTCCCTCTCAAGATGAAAAAAAACAAAGGTTGGCTTCCCAAAAATGTTTTCATTGGCTTTAGGGAACTAAAACGCACCAGTCTGGGTGACTAATACTTCCTGGAAAATAAAGATAGATCAACACATAATTAAGTTCTGGCTCAAATATAACTGTTGTCTTGGAAACAGTTTTGGGGATAAATATGTTTATGCTAATAAAACTTTTCATGATTTCCACCAGTGATCTGGTTTATTAATTAGGCCAGACCATCTCACTATCTTAATTAAGGCTACCCGTTTTGGACTATTCAAAGGGTTAAAAAAAAGTTCCTAAGAGGACATTGAGAAGGAGGAAAAGGGGATAAACCTGGTTATTTACCAGCGCTCAAGGTTAAACGTACTTTTTGGCACATGTGTGGGTTTCAAACATCTTTTCTACTTCATTAAGCAGAAAGCAGAGTTGTATATACAGCATTCTGAACTAAGAATTCCTAGCATTGTTTTTCTGAACCCCATCTTCGGTGGATTTCAAATCAGACCAACTCAAGAGAAACAAGCGAAAGCAAAATCCTAAGTAGCCAGGATTTTTCTGGTTCCCGCTTTCAGAAAAGAGTTTTGTAGGAAGTTCTCCTCCGAGCGTAGCCGGAGGGGCAGCCTGTGGGCTCCGGAGGGTGTCTGGTGGAGGCCGAGTGTGAACTCCGGGCGCGGGAGCGCATCCCGGTCTGAGATCACACCCACTCGGGGTGTGCGTGAGTGAGCGCGCGGTGGCCGCGCGCGTGTGTACGTGTGGGGAGGTGTGCGCCAAAGGGGTGGGGTGAGGGGCGGCGAGGAGGGCTCTAGGTGAAGCACGAGGCGCGGGAGCGGGAGGTCGCGCGCTCCGGCCTCTCCCCCAGGGGCCGCGGCGGCTGGCTCGCGCTCGGGCTGCCCCTCCCGGTGCGCGCCGCTGCGGCGCCACAGGCCCCTCGACCCTGTGACCACCGCCCTCCGGCCGCCTGGCCCGCAGCGGGGACCGGCGATGGCGCGGGACTGACGGTCTCCTCCCTCCGGACCCTTCTGTCCCGCCCGGGGGCTCCCGGGGGCCGCGGCGGCGCCCCGATCTGCATGTGGGGCGCGCGCGCCGGCGGCCGGAGCGAGCGGCCCTCGGTGCCCCCGAGGCGGTGCCCGGCCGCGCGGGCGGACCGGGAGGAGGAGCAGCAGCAGGCCGGGCCGGGCTCCCCGCGCGCCGCCGCCCGGGAGCACGGGCTCCCTGGAGGGAGCTCGGGGCGTCCCAGCCTCGGAGGAGGGACCCGGAAGCAGAAGCGGAGCCCCGAGTCGAGCCGAGCCGCTGCCCCCGCTGCCCGCCGGCGCCGGGTGGGGGTCCCGGCGGCTGGATGGGCAGCGGCGGCTCGGGCCGCGGGCGGCGATGGGCGAGGAGCAGAGCACGGTGAGCGGCGCCGGCGGGCCCCTGGAGGCGCGGACCCCCGCTGGCGGCGCCGCGGGCCCCCCGGAGACCCCGAGGCCGCCGGGGCACAGCGCCGGGGCGCCCGGGCCGCGCGCCGCCTCCGCCGAGCCGAGCGGCGGCGGCTGCGGAAGCGACTCCGGCTGCGCGGACGCCGGAGCCCCAGAGCCCGCGGGGAGCCGGGGGTCCCCGAGCTGGAGCAAGAGCCGGGCACCCGGGCAGCCCGCGGGACTCGCCCTCCCCGGGCCCCTCAACCCCCAGGCTTTGCAAAAGCAGCTGGCCGAGGAGGAGGAGGAAACGGGGGAGCGAAACGAGAGCGGGGATGAACAGCAGGAGGCGCCCCCCGGCGAGGAGCTTGAGCCCCCGACCCGTGTCCGCGTCGGGGCCCCCGACGGACTGGTCTTGGACGTGCTGGGCCCGCGGCGCCCGCCCCCGGCCAAGAGACAAGTGTTCTGCTCCGTGTTCTGCGTGGAGAACGACCTGTCCGAGGTCCCCTCGGCGGAGCGGCTCTCGCTGCCCGCGTCGCCACCTCGGGCTCCGCCGGTGACCAACCCTCCCAGCACCCCCTCCTCCTTCCCCAGCCCCCAGCTGTCGCTCCCAGCGGACCCCTTGTCCCCCGACGGCGGCAGTATCGAGCTGGAGTTCTACCTGGCGCCGGAGCCGTTCTCCGTGCCCAGCCTGCTGGGAGCCCCACCCTACTCCGACCTGGGTGGGGTCGGGGATCCCTATGCGCCCCTCATGGTGCTGATGTGCCGGGTGTGCCTGGAAGACAAGCCCATCAAGCCCCTGCCCTGCTGCAAGAAGGCCGTGTGCGAGGAGTGCCTCAGAGTCTACCTGAGCTCCCAGGTAACCTCAGCCCCTCCGACCCTCCTCTGTTCCCCATTCAGCTTTCAAAATCCGTGGCCAGGAAATCCCGCTCGCCAGCTCCCTGCTCACCGGAAGAGGTGATGAGCACCCTTGCCAAGGACTTCTATCAGTGTCTTACATCTCGGTTGTTGCCCTTAGAATATTTAAGTGTGTTTGTCTTCGTGGGTTAGCTCGACTGGAATTTAACTCTGGGTGAGCTTTGGGCTTTGATTGGCCGCCATAGAAGGAACAGGGTATGAATGCATTGCCCTCTTCTGTTTATTTTATTAGATTGCGAGCAAGGAGCTTGCTCAAAGAGGAGGGCAGTTGAGCGTGCTTCAGAGGCCTGGTATTCCAGAAACTGACAAATAGTGGGCATAAAATAAATATGTATTGAGTTAGTGGAGAGAAGGCTTGCAATGAGTGATTCCTGAATTTGAAATTTTGCTACTTTAAGATAATCCAGAGAAAAGTGTTATTAATTATGTATTCCTTGCCCCTGGGTCACTTTCCAGTTTCCTTTTCCACAGTAAAGTTGACGTACTTTTTCTCACTGAAGTTTTAAGCCGGCAGAATGCTTTATTTCTTTAAGAGGGAGCAAAACAGAGAAAGCAAAACAAAGCAAAGCAAGGCTAAGAGGCTTAACAAAACAAGCACTGGTGAAACTTTCCTCCTCAGTTGCTTATTTGAAAGCTTTTTTTTTTCTTGGAAAGTTGAAGAGTGCAGCTGACCTGCTTTCCTTCCCTGGTGGTGAATGCGTCCTTCTAGCAGTTTTCTGACTGTTAGATTTCTGCCAGTGTTTTGCACAATCCAGAATGCCCTTTGACCCCGTGTCTGATTGTCCTGGGCCTATTCATCTTTCAAAACCCTGGGCTGTTCAGGTGCCAACTTCTCTGTGAAGCCTTCCCTCACCCTCCAGGCCACAGCTTATATACTTTGAAACACTTCTGCGTGTCTTGCATGCACTGAAGTTGTCGGTATGTCTGTTTGTGTGACTAGAAAGTGTCTTTCTTAGAGCCCCTGTGTCTGGTAGATTCATGTTGGTATCCTTCCTCGTAACAGTGTTTAATAACTTTGGCGGAAGGGAACTGAACAGGATTTCACACCGTGCAGTTCCTCTGTGTATTGTGGCTAATCTGTGCTTGTGTCTAGACTGAAAGTGTGTACCCTGCCCAATGGAAAACGCAAAGGGGAATTTAGACAGAATGGAATGTTACACAAGCAGTGACTTGGCCAAGATGGTTGAGATTATCCAAGCGCCTGTGAGAGACTGTGATGTCTCTTTCGTGCTTTATCTGCAAACAGATACTTCAAACAGGAGGAAAGCCTGCTATCTCACTGTAGCCGTTTCTAGGATGTCACTGTCAGTCAAGCAGATAGCCATGGGCAAAGCCCTGTGGTGGGATTCAGACATTCCCAAACTATGGGCTCTACTCCAAGGAAGCTCCCTTGTGAGTATGCAAGATGTGTACACGTGAACAATACAAGGTAGCATATGATGAGGTGTAAACGGAGTGACAATATCATGTAGCACTGAAGCACTGAATATAAATACAGTGTAGGTTTAGAGGTTCAAGGGAGGTGGTCATTAGAAGTTGGGGTACTCTGCTTTGCAGTTTGATTTCCTTAAGCATTTCCGTTTCCTGAAAGCAAAATTTTTTTTGCCTCCAAAATCAGATCTGTGTTAATTCTAAGGTCCCTTCTATGCAAAGACTCTTGTTTCCATGTCATTTAACCTTTCTGTGTCTTAATTTCCTCATCAATGAAATGGAATTACAGACCACGCTCTCTAATGACACATCAATTCTAAGCAAAACAAAAACTGCAGAGTTGTGTTGTTGCCTTACTGAACCAGATCAAAAGGGTATAAAGCGTGCCCTCTTTCTTATTTTCTAAGGTTTCATGGTTTTGACAGTAGTAAATCTGTCAAGCTTGAACTTGCAGGCGTCTTAAGGCTTTTTAAGTGATATATTTGAAATAAAAAGTTAATAGTGATTTTTGTCATCATCTTTTAGATTTGTGCCAAATACTTAGTGGATTAGTTAATATCATTTAAGAAAATAAAATAGAGCCCCTATTAAGCATTTTATGCAGTCATTAAAAATGCATACTAAATGTGAGTTGGAATATTGCCTGGTTAAATAATATTCTTCTAAAAGGAGCTGATGAATTCTTTAGAAGAAGGTACATAGTTGGAAGACAGGAATGCAAATTTTTAGATGATAAGTCTTATTTCCGTTAGTGTCATGAACTGAATATGTGGCGACGGCCAGTGGGTAGGTGTCTTCATTATTTCAGTGTACACATGGGAGAGTAGGTGGTGACTTAAATATCTCTCTGCATGCTCAGTTCATCAGTTGTGTCCGACTCTTTGCCACCTCGTGGAGTGTAGCCTGCCAGAGTCCTCTGCCCCTGGAATTCTTAAAGCAAGGATACTGGAGTGGGTTGTCATGCCCTCTCCAAGGGATCTTCCCAACCCAAGGATTGAACCCATGTTGCCTTTGTCTCCTGCATTGGCAGATGGATTCTTTACCCCTGAGCCACCTGGGAAACCCAAATACCGCTATGTGCATGCATGCATGCTCAATCTTTTAAGTCATGTCTGACTCTTTGTAACTCTGTGGACCATAGCCCACCAGAGTCCTCTATCCCTGGGATTCTCCAGGCAAGAATATTGGAATGGGTTGCCATGCCTTCCTCCAGGGGATCTTCTGGACCCAGGGGTTGAACCAGCGTCTCTTATGTCTCCTGCATTGGCAGGTGGGTTGTTTACCACTAGCATCACCTGGGAAGCCCAAATTCCTCTATATTGTGGTTTAAATGTAATAGTTTTAGTTTTTCAAAACAGTGATTTGAAAAACTAAAACTAGTTTTTCTTCAGTGATAAGAATTCTTCAGTTATCACTGAGCCTGGGGACTATGCAGGATCCTTCTTAGTGGAATGACTTTACCGGCCGACAGGTATCAGTTGCTGTGATGAAGGATTGAACTGGTACATTATAATCTTTGGCGCACATACATAGGGGTCGACGTAGAGGCATTAGAGCACCATGACACAGACAGTGGGAGTCTACCTGGTTTGTGTTGCACGAGTACATAAATCTTTGGTGTATAAACTTCGGAAGTCCATTTCCAATGGCCTGTGTGCACACGTATGACTGTGGCTTAGAGCATGCAATGCCAGGGATGTCTGCAGTCTCCTTCAGGGCACTGAGCCATTCTGAGAACTGACCTTCTCAGCTGGTTTGGCCTCTACCCCATTTTCCTAGGAGAAAGGGTTGGTACTTTCCTCGTTTCATGGAATGATAACCACATTCATTTCAAAAATTCTCCTCAGGTATCTTTCCTTTATGATTTTGATTTGAAACGATAAAATCCAGTAGGATGTGAAATACTAATATGTAGCACTTTATATAAAGAAAAGAGAATTGGACATGCTAAGGGCTTTCTAAAGGTAACAGCTGTTGTGACTTTCATCACTCTGCTTCAAAGTGCTTGTGATGGCACATGCATATGAATCGGAATGTATACACCTGTCAAGTGAGTATTAATAGAGACAGGCAACGCATTTCTTCGGCACTTTGTGAACAAAACAGCTGCTAGATGATAATGTCCTGAAATGACTGTCTACTATAGTCATCCTAGAACCGGTGACCTAGGGGTGAAAGCTTCTAGATCCTTTTATTAAACTCTGAGTCATCCAGACCTTTATGGGTAAAAGTGTAGCCTGCTTTTTCCCTTTAAACCTTAAAGCAACCTGCATACTTTTAGGAACTGGCCTGTTCAAGATGGAGTTTACAGGCAGCCGCCTTCACACAGGTGAATTTACGGATCCTCTCACACCAGCTATGATTCTGGTACTCTTGAAAACGTGAAGAATAAAAGAGACTGAACTCTGTTAAATCACTGTGCGAATTTCAAAAGTGAGGATTCCGGCATATGTAAACTTACTCTTCTGTGTACAGTGTGCGTGCATGGTGTGTATTTTGGAGCTGTGGTTAACATGCGCTTTCACACCTTCCTGACTCACGCACTTCTTTTCCTCTTCTGATTCTTTAATGCTATCTCTTTTAATAATTTCCTCATTTCCCCTTAATCATTTCTTTCTTTTTCCTCTTACTTTTCACAATTTGATTTTAAATAGCACTTGAGTACTGCCGAGGAGTCAGTGCCCTGTCCGGGGCTGTTCTCCGGGCCCTCGGGACCTGGTGCAGATGGTGTCTGGGTGTCTGCCTTCCCGCGTCCTCCGGCGTCTAGAGATGACAGCGCTCCGCCGAGCAACCCTGCACTGCCTACGGATCTCAAATGACTTGACTAGTACTACTTCCCTTGGTTGTCACCTTTAGAGTGGTGATTTTTTTTTTTCTCCTAGAGTAGAGCTCAGCTTTTTATAGTTGAAGGCTGTTCCTTACTCACGTGAGAGACACAAAAAGAACATTAGACTTAAGCTCCCAGCCTTTCCTTAAGCATTGGTGATGGGGATGTGGACAGATACCTGAGCCATAATTTCTTATAATTGACATTTTCATTTGTTAATGTGCCACTTACACACATAACAGACATTTATTGGCTACCTCTATGTCAGGGACCTTGAGAGACTTTTTAAATGTATTAAATGCCCGCAAGGAGCTGGCTTAGAGCCTTGCTTTCCTCAAAGCTTTATCTGGTGGCATAAATAAGCTTTCCTTCAAGTTCTCAGACAAGTGTGCCTCTCCTCTTTCCTTCCTGGGAGGATTTTATTAAGCCAGTTCTGGAACACCAGCTAACCTTTTAGTAAGCATATTACTATTCCTCCTCTTATGTTTATTTCAAAGTAATAAGAAACAGTATCGGAATAAGTTATTACTATAATTAAATTTTCTTAATGAACATTTCTTAGAGCTCTTTGTAATTGTTGTAAATAGAATATTAGTTAATGCTTTGCTTCTTTCAACACTTTTATTACTTTTGCGCTTTTGCAAAAAAAAAAACCACTCAAAAGAAAACATTTTGCTAACTGTGCTTGGATCATTCATAAAAATATGGCCAATCTTTAAAGTTATGACACTTTCAAAGAATTGTTTCTTTGTTCAACTTCACTTTGTCAGCCGAGTTTTATATGATAAACTCATTGAACCTTCCCAAATCAAGTTCTGTCTAAAAAATTCAGTATCTTCAGGACAATAATTCCTAGAAGAACATTCTCTTTCAAAGTGATCACTACTATTTGCCCCACCAGTTTTGGGTAATTACACTTGAGCTTTGAAGTTTCCATAAATAACAACAACCATTAATTGAACACCTATATTTGAAGCATTTTTTTACATTTATTCTGTTTCAGTTTCTGTTAATATGTTATTATGTTTCCATTTAGTATATTTTATTATTTAATTTTAATTCCCTGACATATTAAATACTTATTACATACCAAGCACTGTTGTTGGTGTTGGAAACACAGAGAAGTGAAACAGATAAAACCCCTTACTCTATGGAGTTTATTTATTAGGCTGGGGGGAGATTGATAATAAGTCAGTTATTTAGTATGCTAGATATTATTTCGTATACTATAGTATATTATAAAGAAAGGAAAACAAGGGAAGCGTGGTGAGATATATTGGGAAGGAGGTTTTCTTTATGTATTTATAGTGTTTTTAGGAGTTGTCAGGGAGGGTTTGTTTTAGATGGTGACTTCTGAGCAGAGATCTTCATGACGGCAGTGAGAGAGCAAATGAAGAGAATATCTGAGGAAAGAGTAAGTATAAAGTTCCAGGGACAGGAGCATGCTTGGGGGGGGGGGGGGGGAGGGGTTTCCAGGAATGACAGAGAGCTTCATATGGGTGAAGCATATGGAATGAGGTGGGAAGCACTAAGAAGAAACCAGAAGAAGTGGGGAAAGCTGCCAGAAAGGGCTTTAAGGCCACAGAGAACTTGCAGTTCCTCCGAATGAGCTGGAAAGCTGGTTTTTGGGTTAATCAGATGTGACTTTACCTTTAAGACAGAGGATTCTGGCTCTCTGTGGAGAATAGATCAAGGGAGTCAAGAGTGGAAGTAAAGGGACTTCCCTGGCTGTCCATGGTTAAGACTCTGGGCTTCCAACGCAGGGGGCACAGGTTTGAATCCTAGTCAGGGAACGAAGATTTCACATGCAACCTAGCCAAATAAAAGCCATTTAGGGAAAAAAAAAAAAACTTGGGGGAAAAAAAGAATGGAAGTGATCAGTTAGAAGAATTTGGCAATAAGCCAGAGAAGGGATGTCATAGTTCAGACTAGGGTGATTAGAGGTAGATACGGTTTGAACTGGTGGAATTTTGAATGTATTGTGACAGTAGAGCTGATGGAATGTGCTGATGACTTGGTGTGGGGATAAGAGGGAAAGAGAGTCCAGAATGACTCAGGTTTTGAGCCCAAGCAGTTAGAAGAATGGGTTTGCCATTTAACAAGGTGAGGAATGCTGTAGGCGGACTTACTTTAAGGAGAATCAGGAGTTTATGCAAAGTTCCAAAAGGTTGTGTAGACATTCATGAAAGAATGGCAGCTGGCATGTGGCATTCAGCAAAGAGACCTTCATAGGAGATGTAAATTTGAATCTTTCTGATATAGAGAAGATGTTTAAAGCCATGAGACCAGAGGAGGATTGAGGACTGGGTCTGGACATGCCAGGGCTTGCGGATACAGAGCCTGGGACGTGTGAAGGAATAGGAAGGAGTCTGAAAGGGAGAGGGCAAGAAGGAAAACCAAGGCAGAGTGGTTAACCAGAAGCCAAACAAAGACGATGTTTTATAAAGGAAGGAAAAGTCATTTTTGTCTAATGTTTCTGATAGTTTCAGCAGGATAAGGGTTTAAATTGACCATTGGATTTCCCAACAAGGAGATTATTTCTAAGTGTGAATAGTGCTGTTTTCATTGGCACTGGTGGAGTTGACTTTCTGATTATAATGGGTTCAAGAAAACAGGAACAGCTCAATTTCTGTACTAAAGGTAGTAGAATGTTCCATGAGGAAACTCAAGGTTAGCAAGGTTAAAGAACTTGTCCTAAATCACATAGCTAGGAAATGGCAATGGTGGGATTTCAGTTCCATTTGGCTCTAAAGCCCAAGGTCTTTTAATAGTCTTTGCATTTATTATCTTATTTATAAGTTAAATATGTTGATTTTTCGTTAAAGTTTATATCTGTATTGTACAAAGTCACAAGGCTTGCAGTCCAAGAAGAAACTTAATTACATGTTTTGAGGAAGTAGAAGTCTCTTGCCCAAATTTAGATCCAGAGAAAGATTTCAACCAAAGTCAGCTTCATCTTCGTGTAAGAAAATCAAGAGGAATTGAGTTGAGAAGAGCTATGATTTAACTTACTATTAAGTTTTAATGGCAGCATACTCTCCTGTTTTCTTCCTAACTCTTGACCATGCCTTTTGTTTCCATTTGAACTTTTTCTCATGTTATCATCTCTTAATGTTGATATCTGCATGGTCATATATTAAATGCCCTCCCTCCTCACATTGAAGTCAAAAAGAGAAGGGGGCAGCAGAGGATGAGATGATTAGATAGCATCACCGACTTGATGGACACAAATTTTTGCAAACTCCGAGAGATGGGGGTGGGGTACAGAGGAACCTAGCTTACTGTAGTCCTTGGGATTGCAAAGAGTCAGACACAGCCTAGTGACTGAACAACAGCTCCTCACATTGTGTATTAGTAGTGGGACCATGTATTTCACTCCCATGGTTTCAAGTAACACCTATATGCTCTTGACTTCCAAATCTTTGCTTCTAGCCCAGATGACTTTTTCTCACCTATAGTACCATATTGCTGCCTCTGTCTTTGACATTTCCACCTGTATGTTCCATCCACAGCCACCTTAAACCTCTCAGAACTAACCTCCCTCTCCTCCTCTTCCTTCCCCCATCCCGAAAGCTTTGCTCTTCCTTTGGGGTTCTATGTTTCCATCAGTTATACCCAGGCCAGAAGCTTGGGCGTCGTCTTCGAGTTCTTTTCCTCCCTCACCTCTCACATCTCATTAATCACCAGTCACTAATCACTTTCAGTCCTACCTCCTAAAATTATTTATGTAGTCTTCTCAGCATTTCCCTTGCTCAGGCCTCTACCATTTCTCTCCTGGATTCCAAGCACAGCTTCCTCCTTTGTCCAAGTGTTCCAATCTTGGCCACTTCCAGTCTCTTCTTCACACTGCCACCAAAGTTGTCTTGTAGGATACAAGACTGGTCTTGGCACTTCCCCTTCTTTACGTTTCAGTCTGCTTCTTGCCTTTACAATAGACTCTGAACATGGTTTACATGTGCCTGGGTGAGCTAACTCCTGTTTACCACTCTTGTTTCTCATCAACCCTACCCCCATCTATCCCTGTAGCCGTATTAAACTTCTTTTTGTTCACTGAGTACTCTATGACTCTCTTAATCATGAATCTTTAGTTTAGTGACATGTGATTCTATGTTAGCGGGATCTGCTTTTTTCCCTTAATCCCCATCTCTGCCTCTTTCACACTGATTCATTCTAGTCTCAACTTAGACATTTCTTCTTTTGTGAATTCTTCTTGACCCCCTCTTATCTGAATTAAGCATCCTTCCTATGGTCTTTGACAACCCTTTGACTCACTGTAAGATTCTTATATTTCACTGTATTTAAATTGCCTGTTTCCTGCTCCATGCTCCCATTAGACTATAAAGCTTGATGCATGTAGAGACCTTATTCATTTTTTTTTCTGATTGATTTCTTAGCTCTTGGCATACTGTCCACGTGAAATGAGTATTTGTGTAGTGGATTTATGTAGTTAGATTATAAATTAACTAATACATTGAGGCTAGTTGTCAACATACAGAGTATTGGGATAGATAGCCAAGATGGTTTTTAACAGGAAAATCTCAACATTTCATTACCTTGCTTAAAATCCTACAAACCCTTTCCCATTGCTGTAATGAAAAGATTCTGGTTCATGACATTGCTGATGAGGTTTGGTCCCTGCTGCTTCAGTCTCTTCTCCATCCCTCCAGCTCCAGTACTTTCCAGGCATGGATCCTTCCCTTTGTTAATTTCTCCTCATCCTTCAGATCTCAGCCGGCCTTGGTCTCCGGACTGAATCCGTCTCACCGCTTACGCTTTTAGAGTCCTTTTTACCCTGCAGTCATTTTTTTAAATCCCCTTTTGTAAGTATATGTTTGTGAGATGATTTGATATTTGATTAATTCTCTCTCCCTCCCCATATTATTTGAGCTGCTTCTATACTAGCAGTTAGCACAGAGCCCAGTTCAGCACCAACATTTGGTGCTGAACAAATGTTTGTTAAAAGACTGAATGAATGATTGAGAGTAAATTATACTATGTTCAGGTTGGTAGGAAAATTAAGGTAGATTTTGAACCTAGTATGTTTCAGTTCAGAATGTTTAGGTTGGTAGAAAAATTAAGGTAGATTTTGAACCTGAATTTTTGATATTTTATTCCAGAGTAAATTTACATTTTTAATGCAATGGAATGCTATGACCTGAGTTTTTATCTTGGCAACCAGTTTATCACTGAGACGCTTCTTTAAGTATGAAACCTATTCTGTTTTCTGCTTAACAGATTGCTCCAGAACCTGGGCACTTAGAAACAGCCGTTTTATTTTGATCACGGCATGTAGGTCAGGAATTTGGGAAGGGCTCAGCTGGTGGTTCACACTTGGGCTTCTGCTGCCTTGGTGGTCAGGTGTCAGCTCTCTTGCTTGGCTGGCAGCTGATGCTAGCTGGTGACAGTATGCTTGGCTGTGGCTGTTCACAGCAGTGCTGGCGTGTAGCCTTGATAGCACTGTAGTCTCAGGGCACTGGGCTTCTTACATGGAGGCTGGCCTCCCCAGGCCCAGAGTCTCCAGGAAGCCACGTGGAAGCTGTCTTAACTTGGGAAGTCATTCAGTGTCACCTGGGCCTCCCCAGTGGCTCAGATGGTAAAGAATCTGCCTGCAATGCAGGAGCCCCAGGTTCCATCCCTGGACGGGGAGGATCCCCTGGAGGAGGAAATGGCAGCTCACTCCCGTATGGGTTGTCTGGAGAATCCCGTGGACAGAGGAGCCTGGCAGGCTACAGTCTATGGGGTCACAAAGAGTCGGACGGGACTGAGCGACTAACACTTTCACTTTTTTACTTTCAGTAGAAAGACACTTAGACCCAACCCTTCATTTTTTGTGAATACGTAAAAGAATTTGGGGCCATATTTTTAAACCACCACACTACTTCAAACAAAAATCAGGAATGTTGTAAATTTAGGTAGTAAAGCTTTTGAGCCTGAATTTTAACTTGTCTTTATTTAAAGTTTCATGTCTTATCAGTTATTTAATTACATATTTCCTATTCATATCACTGGGAGAAGGGCATGGCAACCCACTCCAGTATTTAGAGACTCCCACGGACGGAGAAGCCTGGCAGGCTACAGTCCATGGGGTTGCAAAGAGTCGGACACGCCTGAGCGGCTAACACATTCATATTGTTATGAAGATTAATGTACTTTGGTATTGTGGGAGTTCTGTGCTTTATCTTTGAATAATTTAATAATAAAGCTTTAAGCAAACTTATATGCAAGTTGTTCCCTTTTATTAATATTTATTTTTGATTATTTGTTTGGCTAGGCTGGATCTTAGTGGCAGTGCGCTTGGTTTTCTAGCTGCAGAGAGCAGGGGCTACTGTCTGGCTGTGCTGCTCAGGCTTCCCATTGTGGTGGCTTCTCGTTGCAGACCACAGGCTCTAGGGCACGCGGGCATCCGTAGTTGCAGTACAAGGGCTTAGTTGCTTCATGGCACGTGGAATCCCCTAGGACCCGATCAAACCCATGTCCCCTGCACTGGCAGGCAAATTCCTATCCACTGTCCACCAAGGAAGTCCAAAAGTTGTTCCCTTTTAAGCTGAAGTATTTTAGGTAATTTCATTGTAACTGAATATCTTGAGATCAGGGTCAACTTCTGATTATATCTGATTAATACCACTTATGTTAATTATCATAACATAATATTATGTTAATTATTAATGAATGATTATTAAGACCACTTATTCTACATATTGTAACTTCTATCTATCATATCAAAATTTTAGCTTCAAGAGTCGGACAGGACTGAGCAACTTCACTTTCACTTTTCACTTTCGTGCTTTGGAGAAGGAAATGGCAACCTACTCCAGTGTTCTTGCCTGGAGAATCCCAGGGACGGGGGAGCCTGGTGGGCTGCTGTGGGCTGCTGTCCATGGGATTGCACAGAGTCGGACATGACTAAAGCAACTTAGCAGCAGCAGCAGTGATTAAAATGTCATTTGAAAAAGGTGAATACCTTGCTGGATAAAAAGAATTGATGTAACGGATAGTTTTTGTGGTGCAGGGATATTCTGTACAGAAATTGTTGTATTTAATGATACCTGAGAATTAACCACTCTAGTTAATGTTTGTTAAATTGGCTCACTGTTGGGTTTTTATTGTTACGATATTCTAGTTTGGCTGATTCTATCATTCGGCTAGTGTCCTCTCACATAGGTAGCCCTTACATTTGCAGAAGCAAGTGTGTTGTGCTCAGAAATCTCCTGGTTGAGGATCCGTGCCCCCTGAAGAGGAGGAGGCGTATTGCTTTCATGATGTGCCTTTTTCCCCAGCTCAGGTAACTAAATTCTGCACTTATTCATTCATGTGCATGACTAATCCCTTTTTAAATCTTCCAGAGCTGTTTGCCTCAATGGTATTCTCTACTGTAAGATTCAGAGGCTAATTATAGGCTACCTAGCAAATTACTTCCCCTTTTGTGGTGTTGATTCTTGCCTGATTTCCTCACTCAGTTATTGGCCATACTCAGCATTCCTGAACCTCTGAGACGTAAGTGGCCAGTTAAATCACCAGGGCTTTTCCCTCTGGTTGCTTAACCAGCTTAATTTTAAACAGCAGGTAAAATAAAACACTTGGTTATAGTGTTTCCCTAGCGTTTTGTTCGGAGAAGACAATGGCACCCCACTCCAGTACTCTTGCCTGGAAAATCCCATGGATGGAAGAGCCTGGTAGGCTGCAGTCCATGGGGTCGCCAAGAGTCGGACACGACTGAGTGACTTCTCTTTCACTTTTCACTTATCATGCATTGGAGAAGGAAATGGCAACCCACTCCAGTGTTCTTGCCTGGAGAATCCCAGGGACGGGGGAGCCTGGTGGGCTGCCGTCTCTGGGGTCGCACAGAGTCGGACACAACTGAAGCGACTTAGCAGCAGCAGCAGCAGCACCATTAACTTCAGTGTTGTTTTTCCCCTTATGTTACCATTTTTCCTCAAGATTGTGAAAGAAACACTTTGAAAATAATGGGCTCCTGAAAAGAAAAGAAATATTCTGTGTGTCCCATGTTCTGGTATTTTATGCTAAGACTCTGTGTGTGTGTGTGTGTGTGTGTGTGTGTGTAGGTCTCAAGTTTGTGTGTTACAAGAAGATTTTGCTCATTTTAATTTATAAAAATCTCAGTTTAGTCATTTTCAGGTGAATTCACATATCTCGGGTTTAGTTGGAGTCAACCTAAGTCCCTTGGGTTCACCTTTTTCCTGCTGTTGGTTTTTAATATGTCACAGTGTGAGTCACTGAGGGCTTCAGTCTTAAGATTAAGGGAGAGTTTAGAGGAATGCTTGAAAAGAAAACATCTGAAACAATAGTAAGTCTTTTCCCAAGAGTTTGAATTTGCTTTTTTTCTGAAAAATACTGTTTGTCCAGATATGTTCTTCTCTTCAAAAATCACTACAGACTTAGAAAATTTGGAAACAGAACTTTCAATTTTGCTTACAAATCATCCAAATGAGCTGCTTTCACAGAGTTCTGACCCATTTGTTTAAAAAATAGCACTTTATGGTTAGCTCTAAGAATAGTTGATTGACGCTAAAGTTAGGAAAGATATACCTCGCTAGCTGAATTTCATCAGCAATCTTTGAATGCTTGGTAGATGAAACATAAAAAGAAGTGTAATGATTTAGTAAGCACAGGCAGCAGGGTATTTTTTTTTGCCTCTCTGTGTCTCTGTGCAGTGCTTTTTCAGTTAAATACCATCATTAAAACAGTGTATCAAAACTGAACATGGACCTTGGAGACGCAGTGTCACTGAATGTCAAAGATTTCTAAAATTAAGAATGCTGTTTCTAAGTCATTGCTTTCACAATTACTAATGATTCTATTAGTGATGATAAGACATTTTGTATCAATAAATAATAAAATTGAGACTCAGATGTTAAAAAAAATCACTGGAACTTTTGGATTCTTTTTACAATCTAGATGGGTTGGCCAGAACCCTGTTGATTTGCTCAGGGTGCTAATAAAGAAAGGTCAGGCAGGCAGTCCTATCACAGGCTGGCTAATGACACACTGATCTGGGGCCATAAATTACCCTTAACCCCACATGGTCAGGTCATAAAGTGTCTGCTTCTGATCAGACGACACGATGGAAGAATTACTATTAATCTCTTCACCACTTCTGGAAAAACAAATGGAGACACACATACTGCTAGTCAGTTGCAGAGACTTTTACACAGAGAAATCTTTTCCAGTGCATAAGACTTTCCTCTCTTTTACTGTGGTCACGCTGCAGAAGGTCAGTTCTCTAGTAACTCAGCTGACTTGAGGCAATCAAAAGTGAGGGGAAGCTAGAGCTTTCTTATTAAAAACATTCTCTGAGCACAGACTATTTGTTTCACAGTGTGCTGATCACTTGAGAAGAGAAGATGTAGCCTATGATCCATCCTCTTACCAAGTGTAGAGATTCAGAAAGTGAAAAGTAAGGTGTCCAAGCAAAAGATTAAGGAAAGTTTATAACTACATTGTGTGATGCTGGTTGTTGACTTAAGTGGTTCTAGGAAGAAGCTGTGTTTATGGGAGTAGAAAAAGTTGAAGCTTGGCTAGTTTATACAAAGTACTTGTTGATACACAGGAAACATAGGAGAAGGGAGTTCGAGGTGGGGTGTGTCTTCAAGTGAGACGGAGTGAGCAAGCACACAGGTGAATGTGTACAGGCTCAGTTGCTCGGTTGTGTCTGACTCTCTGACCCCATGGACTGTAGCCCGCCAGACTTCTCTGTCCGTGGAATTCTCCAGGCAAGAGTACTGGAGTGGGTGGTCATTCCCTTCTCTAGGGGATCTTCCTGACCCAGGGATTTAACCCACATCTCCCGCATCTCTTGTATCGTCAGGCGGATTTATTACCACTGTGCCACCTGGGAAGCCCAAGCACACATATGCGCTCACAAATGCATTTGTGGAAATAAAGAAAAGAAAGTCAGTTGCACAGTCGTGTCCGACTCTTTGTGACCCCATGGACTGTACCCTACCAGGCTCCTCAGTCCATGGAATTTTCCAGGCAAGAGTACTGGAGTGGGTTGCCATTTCCTTCTCCAGGGGATCTTCCTGACCCAGGGATCGAACCTGGGTCTCCCGCATTGCAGACAGATGCTTTTATCGGCTGAGCCACCAGGGAAGTCCCAAAATAAAGAGGGAGGGTAAAAGTGATCATGGCTAGAGAGAGGGGCTTAGAAGGGCAGTACGGCAAATAGGAGTGGAGAGGTGAAGCTGTATGGTGAGGAGGAGTCCGTGGAACAGATGTTTCAGTACAGAGCAGAGGATACGGGCGGGTGGGCGGGCAGCCAGACCCCCAGGTGTCCTGTGTCTCAAGGTTAGGGGCAGAGGGAGCCGGGTCATGGCTTACAGAGCAGGATGAGATCGCAGAGAGCTCTGAGACCCCTCTGTGGAACTGGTACTTTGTTCTGTGATACGAAGTCATCGGAAAGCTGAGTGGAGCTGTCAGATTATAGTTAGTGCTTCAAAAAGAGCCTGGCTTCCTTGTGGAGAATAAACTGTGTTTGAGGGTGGGGTGTGGCGGAAGAGAACCAGGGAAATGGGTTAGGAGGCCGCTGCAGCAGTCCAGGGCAGAGGTGAGAGTGGCGTGGGCTACCGTGGAAATGGTTCCATCTCTTGTCCCATCACTTACCCGGCTTTTGGTTTTCAAAGGTGTAGGGAGTTCTTCGCCTTTGGTCCAGCAGGATGTCCTGCCAGTCTTTGTAGCCTTTAATGTTCAGAGGTCCATGTTGTATTGGCTTGGCCAAAAAGTTCATTCGGGTGGATTTCCCTGAAGATCTTCTAGGAAAACTCCAGTGAACTTTTTGGCCAACCCAGTATAACTGCAGCTGACATCTTTATCTTTTCAAATCACATGTGATTAACGGCTATTCAGCTTGATCCCCTCTCACATCTTGCTTGTCTGCAGTGTGTTTTTTGTCTGTTTTTTTATTATTTGGTCCAGAGACACCAGGAGAAAATCACTGACTGAAAAAGGATTTGGATACCTGTCCATTGTTGCTATTTTACTGATTGTCAGAATCAGTTTATCAAAGAATTTGAGCTTTCTTCTGCTACCTCGTCTTTTGCAATTTGCTGTTCTCCGGCTTTCCTCACTTTATACTCAACAGTTCGCTTACCTTACTTTTTAAAACAGGAACTCCCACCCTCTCCTCCTCACAGATAGCAAAGGTCTTACAGGCCCACCTTCAGTGCTGAGAGGAAGTTAGAATTATTTTGTAATTCTACTTAGTTCTTGTCCTTTAGCGGTTTTGAATTGTTTCGAATGGCTGTCCTTTGCTTCAGTGAATTCCTGTCTAATTACACCTGTTCATCTCTTACTCCTAATTCTTGTTTTTGTAACAGAGTTCCCTTTAGGTGTCTGTTCCATTTCCTCTACCTTAAATGGCAAAGGCCCTGGGGTCATGACTTCACTGTACAGTGGCTGTTTTATTTTGATTTTGGTTGTTCTTTTCTTTGTTTTTAATAAAGGTACATGATAAAGTAATTACTTAAACAGAGATTTACTTAGCTGATTTTATGCTGAGTAACTGAGCAAAACCCTCCCTTTTGTATGAACCTTCATTTGTTTATTTCAGAGTTCTAAAGTGTTTCTTCTCATTACATTCTGTTATTCATCATGGAACCAGTACTATTTCAATTGGAAGCAATAAAATATTGATGTGGTTTTAAAATTATTTTTGAGAAAGCCTCAAGTATTTATCTTTAAAATAGATTTGTCCCATGTGTGGGTTGTATAAATTTTAGAAGAATATGAACCTTATGCATTGGTACCATGACAGATTTTAGTTATCTTGCTGTATAACAATTACCACTGGGTGAAAGTTTACTCAGTTTAAAATATTTTCAACTGGATAGTGTGAGCAATCACAGATACCAGGTAGCATCTTAGAGTACTTTAATGTTTATAAAACAATTTGAGAAAAATTTAAGTAGTTAGAAACATTGGACTTTATATTTTATGTTTAGAACATCCATTAAGTGTCTAATACCCCATTTCTATTTGTTGTGAGGAATTTAGCTCTTTTTTTCTCTATATTAATCTTCTTGTCAAGAGCAACTCATTTCAAGGTGGATTCATTGATTTTCCTCTATAAATATGAATGAGTTTTAATTTTGGATCTCAGCGCTTTAACATTTTTCCTTAGAAGTACCTATTTTATTGAAAAATGAAAGCTAGTTCATAAAGTGATACATGATAAACTTTAATATTTATCTCACTTTATAGATACTTCTATAGCAAAAATGTGGTTGATACCTCAAAAATTCCATAGTCAAAACCCTATCCCCAAACACACAAAAAACCCTATCACACACACACAAATTCCTGCATTGCATTTTGTATATATTGATTACATACTGTGTCATTATATATTTCACGTAATAGTTTGTAACCATTGCCATCTTATAGACATTAATAATCCATTAATAGTTATGTAAGATGTTATGGTAGATTCTGCTTGAAGACAAAAATTATTTTACCTACTTGCCTACTCTCTCAAGGCTTTAAAATTTTCTATATGATACGTAAACACATGTTTACCAGTCATCTTGTGTAGACCATTGATAAAGTTGTAAAGATAAAATGTCAAAAGTTAATGACATTATAGTATGTGAAAGTTATTTACTTAGTTTCTGATGAGCAGAATGAAAATGGGTTTGTATTACTCAGTTGTTTTCTTTGCATAAGATTTAAGAACTGTGAAGGGAAGTCATTCATCCTTCCTTGGCTTGCAGGTTTATTGTCTGGTGAGGAAAGGGAAGAAACATATAACTGTCAGAGTGGAAGGACCACTTTAGAAAGACTTTGTTTTAAAGGAAAACACAAGCTTTCTATATAACGTCTGTTCATCATCACCTCGGCAACCCCCGTTTCCAAATAGGGTGTCCTAAGTTGGCAGACTTAATAGTTCATGGATTATCTTCAGAAGGGTTCTAAGTGCCATTCATTAAAGTGAAAAGGAAGAAGTTCCTTAGGCTTATAAGGATACATCAAAAACTTATAGTAAATATCAGCTTAGCGGTGAGACCTTAGAAGCATTTTCACTAAATTAGAAAAATGCACTGATTCTTGTTGTCACTGTTACTGTTTAGCTTTATTGTGTAGGTCATAGCAGGTGTAATATGAAACAGACAAATATATAATCTGAAAAAAATAAAATACTGATCATTTTTAGACAATAAGATTACGTACATAAAATGTCCAGGAGAATCTGGAGATAAAATGTTAGAACCAACAAGAGAATTATTTTTGCTGGATATAGGAGTAGACCATGGAAATCTTGGTGTACTATTTACCAGCCAGAACCAGTGAGAAAAAGAAATTACATTCAAATAGATACCTAGAAGTAAATCTGAAGACATGCATGATCTTGACAGAGAAAATTATTAATACTTGAGGGATATAAAAGAACAAGTGAATTAAGACAGAGATATGCCCCATTGAATGGGAAGATAGAATGTCATAAAGATGTCTGTTTTCCTGAATTAGTCTATAAATTTAAGGCATATCAAGAGATTTATTTAGTATGTGTAGAAGAATAAATGTCCAAGATGAACAAAGAAAATTTTGAATAAGTAGGAAGGGCACATTTGCCCCAGTAAATAACATTGAGTATTTTAAAGAAAAGTTGATTAAGACAGTGGGGTGTTTTTATCAGTTCAGTTCAGTCACTCAGTCATGTCCGACTCTGTGACCCCATGAACGCAGCACGCCAGGCCTCCCTGTCCATCACCAACTCCCAGAGTCCACCCAAACCCATGTCCATTGTGTCGGTGATGCCATCCAACCATCTCATCCTCTGTTGTGCCCTTCTCCTCCTGCCATCAGTCTTTCCCAGCATCAGGGTCTTTTCAAATGAGTCAGCTCTTCGCATCAGGTGGCCAAAGTAGTTTCAACTACTTTGGAGTTTCAGCTTCAACATCAGTCCCTCCAATGAACACCCAGGACTGATCTCCGTTAGGATGGACTGATTGGATCTCCTTGCAGTCCAGGGGACTCTCAAGAGTCTCCTCCAACACCACAGTTCAAAAGCGTCAGTTCTTTGGCGCTTAGCTTTCTTCACAGTCCAACTTTCACATCCATACATGACTACTGGAAAAACCATAGCCTTGACTAGACAGACCTTTGTTGGCAAAGTAATGTCTCTGCTTTTGAATATGCTATCTAGGTTGGTCATAACTTTCCTTCCAAGGAGCAGGCATCTTTTAATTTCATGGCTGCAGTCATCATCCACAGTGATTTTGGAGCCCCCAAAATAAAGTCAGCCACTGTTTCCACTGTTTCCCCATCTATTTGCTATGAAGTGATGGGACTGGATGCCATGATCTTAGTTTTCTGAATGTTGAGCTTTAAGCCAACTTTTCCACTTTCTTCTTTTACTTTCATCAAGAGGCTCTTTAGTTCTTCACTTTATGCCGTTAAGGTGGTGTCATCTGCATATCTGAGGTTATTGATATTTCTCCCGGCAATCTTGGTTCCAGCTTGTGTTTCTTCCAGCCCAGCATTTCTCGTGATGTACTCTGCATGTAAGTTAAATAAACAGGGTAACAATATACAGCCTTGATGTACTCCTTTTCCTATTTGGAACCAGTTTTTCCAATGTCCCGGTGTTTTTATAGATAGAGTCAAATCCATGAAACAGAAAAAAGAGCTTAGAATGAAACCCAGTTGTATATGGCGACTTGGGACGTAATGAGATTGCCCTATGAGTCAATGAGGACAGAATAGATATTTCAGTAAATGTGCAAGGATGGTTGGCTTTCCACTTAAAAATTAAGTAAGATTCTTTATCTCAACACATGAAGAAATGAAGTCTGATATGTTAAAGCTCTATATGTGTAAATAAAATTTAAAGTCTACTTTAAATTTTGAAGTCGCTCAGTCATGCCTGACTCTTTACGGCCCCATGGACAGTAGCCTGCACCAAGCTCCTCCGTCCTTGGGATTTTCCAGGCAAGAATACTGGAGTGGGTTGCCATTTCCTTCTCCAGGGAATCTTCCCAACCCAGGGATCGAACCCAGGTCTCCCCCATTGTAGGCAGACGCTTTACCATCTGAGCCACCAGGGAAGTCCATTTTTAAAGTCTACTTTAGTAGAATAGATTTACAGATGTCTCTATAACCTTATAGGAAAAGATTTTTCAGGCAGCATCTGAAAAACACAACTCTAAATGAAAATTACTGTTTGATTCCATCTATATGAAGACTCTCTGAGGGAGGAAAATGTTACTATAGATTAGGGTAAAGGTTAATTCACACCCTGGGAAAATCATTTTCTAAAATACACAACTCAAGAATTATTATCCGTTATATATCCATTATGTAGAAAAACTTACCAATCAATTTTAAAAAGACTAATTATTCATTGGAAAAATACAAAATTTAATGACATAAGTGGCCAGTAAATGTATATTAGAAAGTTCATTTTCATGGTTAGGATACACTATGATTCATACTAATGGGGAAAGCACAAATTAGCAACGACGAAACAAGACAATGTTTGGGTCTTAAAAGTGGCAAGATCAAAAAGTCTGATGTAAACCGAGTGCTGGTTAGTATATGGGGTGATGGGATGTTTGTGTCGTGTACTGCGCTACTTCACTTCAGTCGTGTCTGACTCTTTGGGACGCCAGGGCCTGGAGCCTGCCAGGCTCCTCTGTCCATGGGGTTCTCCAGGCAAGAACACTGGAATGGGTTGCCATTGCCTTTTCCAGGGGATCTTCCCAAACCAGGGATTGAATCCACATCTCTAGCATTGACCCGTGGGTTCTTTACCCCAAGCACCACCTGGAAATTTAGACACTACTTGCTCCCAGCAGACTCCTGTCATTACATCGCGAATTGATCGCTTCCAATTGAAGGTTAGGTGGAAGCTCCTCAATGCACAGTTAAATGGATTTTTAACATTTTTATTAAAATATGCTTCACATATCATACAGTTCACCTATTTAAAATATATAATGAAATGTTATTTAGTATAGTCACAGGGTGGTAAAACCATTGCCAGTCTAATTTTAGAACATTTTAGTTCTCTGTTAAAGAAATCCCATACCCATGAGCACTCACTCCTTGCCCCCTCCAAATCCCTCCCAGTCCTGAGAAACCATTGATAAAAAACTTCTCTCCATATAGATTTGCTTATTCTGGACATTTCATGTAAATGGGATTCTGTAATATGTGGTCTTTTGTGGCTGACGGATGAATTTTGAAATACAAAATGTCTATTGTGCTGCAATCAGGGTCCAAAAAATGCTGATAGAATTGTAGTTTGAGCTTAGAAAGTATATCAGCTGAAGAACTGTGTGGAAATGGGCATTTTGCTTCTAGTTTTAATTTTTAGCAATATAAGAAGTTTATAGAGCAACTTGACATGACTTGTTATTCCAATGGTGATGGTCAAAATCATTTTACTGTAGAGTAACTCTTGAATACAGGTACTGTGGTTAGTGTGATTTTAGGTTGAATTCATTGGTAAACGCTAAGTCGTGTCCAATTCTTTGCAACCCCAGGTACTGTAACCCACCAGCCCCCTCTGTCCATGGGATTTCCCAGGCAAGCATACTGGAGTGGGTTGACGTTTCCTCCTTCAGGGGATCTTCCCCACCCAGGGATGGAAACTGGGTCTCCTGCATTGCAGGCGGATTCTTTACCTCTGAGCCACAGGGAAGCACTTAGTAAACATCAGGTTTTCAGCAAAATCTAATTTCTGATGGTGGTTGAAGGTGGTTCTTGTCATTCAAAAAAAAAAAAAAAATTCAGCCTAATCAGAGCTAAAAAAAGTTGCAATTAAATTTTACCACTGTTAGTCCATTACAGTACTGTGTGGCAAGTCAGGATATTCAGCTTCTTTATCTGACAAAATGATGCACAGAGCTAACCATAGTCAACTTCATGAAAGCAAATTAATTCCACTGTTAACACTGCTGGTTTCATAACATAATGCTGTTGTTGTTCAGTTACTAAGTCGTATCTGACTCTTTCGACCTGGTGCAGCACACCAGGCTTCCCTGTCCTTCACTATCTCCCTGAGTTTGCTGAAACTCATGTCCATTGAGTCAGTGATACCATCCAACCATGTCATCCTCTGTCTCCCTCTTCTCCTCTTGCCTTCAGTCTTTCCCAGCATCCGGGTCTTTTCCAATGAGTCAGCTGTTGGCATCAGGTGGCTAAAGTATTTGAGCTTCAGTTTGAGCATCAGCCCTTCCCAATGAATATTCAGGACTGATTTCCTTTTTTTGAATTTTTTCACGAAGTACCTGCTAATGAATAAAACAGTGAGTAATCCTAGCCTTTAAATGCATTACATTTTCACTAGCTTTGTAAATTTGACAAACTAAACCTTTTTTTATTTATGTGTATTTTGGGGACAAATCCGTTGTGTTACATATTAGCAGGTTCCACTTCAGATGTTACTGAATTTATGTTTTCTCAGCTTCTTTAAAAATATC
Organism: Budorcas taxicolor; assembly: GCF_023091745.1. Classification (NCBI taxonomy): domain Eukaryota; kingdom Metazoa; phylum Chordata; class Mammalia; order Artiodactyla; family Bovidae; genus Budorcas; species Budorcas taxicolor. Next base: position 17,810,650 of record NC_068918.1, on the reverse strand, counting down.
CTTGCCTATCGTTTATTTCATGCATATTGTTCATACAAGGCTACTTTTCCTATCACTTCGAGGAGCACTGACTCCTCTGAAAAACAGTAAGTGGTGTCTGTACACCTATTGACATGTAAGGAGATAAGGAAAATGACTTGAAATCATTTGGTTTTGTTTTTAATCATTTGTTTTTAAATTGACTGTTGACATCGCATCCTATTTCTTCAACTCTTGTGAGTAGTGTTCTTACCAAAAGGCTTAGTTTTAAATAAATTTACTTTTCCTAGAAACATACCTTTGGCAGCTACCACATAATGTAATTTATTTAATATGCAGTTGGTAAAAAGCTTTCTTTGCTTGTCTAACAAATATACCATTTGCCCACTTAACTTTGGTGGCAGCCTCATTTTATTTTTATATTTTGTGAGGAAATTTTTCTGTAATAGGACATTCTGTTTAGAATTTTCTGGTTTTTCTGACACTTCTGTATGAGTTGGAGAAATTGTGATGAGTGTGTAGGCTGGGGTTATGTTGACACATAATGTATTTTTTTGTTATGTTTTGCTACATAACAAACAAAATGTGTTGCCATCTAATTCAGTAACAAAAGAAATCAACTCTGTGCCTTCTGTTCCAAGTCCATTTAATCTCTTTTTGCATTGATAATTAGAAAATTAAATGCATAGTATAGTGATACACACGTGGCACTTGAAATATTGTCAAGTTATAACTATCATTGTGATTCATAGAGCTCTGTGCAACAGTGGGAATCAATAAAATGTCACATATAATCTCTTACCACAGCAACTCAACTCAGTCATTGTTGAGCAAAAGCAGTCATACACAGGGAGGATATGCTGAGTATGGTTAGATTCCCATAAAGCTTTATTTGTGGACACTGAAATTTGAACTTGGCATAATTTTCTTATTTCATGAAATACTATTTTTCTTTTGATTTTTTGCAATCATTTAGATATGTAGAAATCACTGTTCACTCATGGGCTATAAAAACAGTCAACAGTTAAAAAAAAAAAAAAGAAAAAAAAACAGTCAACAGGCCAGACCTGGCCCATGCATCAAATAGTTCTTTGAACTCTGTCCTACATCATTGATTTTTCCCTTTATTGGATCTTTCTCATCTGCATACTCTGTTATTGTTCTTTTCTTTAAAAACAACAACAGCAGAAAATAAGTAAATAGAATAGCCCTCCTGTGGCTGCATTGTCCTTTGCAGCTAGTATTCCTTTCCTCCACTCTCCTCACAGTCGGTTCTTGGCCAAGGTTGTCTATACTCCTTCTCTCATGTTTCCTTTCTTTTCATTTTTTCTTGAACACACTCCAGACAAGCTTTGCCTCTCCCTCTCCGCTATAACTGCTCTTGTAAAGGTCACCATTGGCCTTGAAATTGCTTAATCTTATGGCCGTTTTTTCACTGTAACATTACTTAGTTTCTTCATGGTATTTGACGTAACCGATCATTCCCTCCCTTTTGAAACATTTTCTTCACTTTACCTGAAGGACCCCCGTATCTTGATTTTTTTTTTTTCCCTTCTGCTCTGGATATTTCTTTTATAATTCTTTCTTAGCTCTTTCTCATCTACGTTAGTAGAAGCAGGAGACACAGTGGGTCTGCGATGGGGGAGTCAGTCACAAAGAGCTCCGTCTGTCATCAAGGGCAGGGGACTTGAGCCTTTATCCTGCAGGCAGTGAGTGTCACTGAAGCAACAATGTTCTACATTTTAGAAAATAAATTACTGTCCTTGGAGTGTAAAGAGTTGAAGGGTAGGGGAGCCTGATGGGGGAGGAGGAAAAAGTGAAGCTAGAAGAGATGATGATTTTTAAGTGTTACCTAGAAAACAATTATGTAAGGAATATGTGTATGTTATAAATATGTATATGCATCTTTTTATTATGGAAAAATTCATACATAAAATATGGACAAAGTCGTGTGGTTCCCCATGTATCCGTCACCCAACTTCAATAGTTAGTGACTCGTGACCAATTTTTTTCCATCTCTATTCCCACTAACTTCCCCTCCTTTTATTATTTTGAAGCAAATTCCAGACATAATTTCATCTTAAGATGTCTCAGTATATATCTCTATAAAAACTTTCTTTTAAACATAACCAGAATATATTATTATACCTAAACCATGAACAACAATTTCTTAATGTCATCATATATCTAGTCCATGCTCAGACTTCCAGTTGTCTCATAAGTGCCGTGGACTTCCCTGGTGGCTCGGACGGTAAAGTGTCTGTCTACAATGCAGGAGACCTGGGTTCCATCCCTGGGTCGGGAAGATCCGCTGGAGGAGGAAATGGCAATCCACTCCAGTACTATTGCCTGGAAAATCTCATGGACGGAGGAGCCTGGTAGGCTGCAGTCCATGGGGTTGCAAAGAGTTGGACACGACTGAGCGACTTCATTTTCCTTTCCTTTCTGTAAGTGCCATAATTCACAAACTTGTAAGTGAAATAACCAAGATTGCCCAGGCTTCTGGCCCCAAATTTCCCTCAGTTACAGTTGCTGCTTCCAGTTTAGAGAAAGATTTAGTTACTAGCATGACTGTAATAGGTAACCAAAAATTTCTACAACCTACTTTTACATGTGTTTTGAAGCTAATGTATCCTGAGCTGCCTGGTGTTTTCATCAATGCTCGCGATGCTATGGTAGGCAGTTGCGCGGCATTATATTTCTACTTATGCTTTCAGCTTTTTAGGAATAAGAATTATACTTGAAAATTTATACTTGACTCTGAATTTTATAGCTCTGTGGCTGACTGTTGGCAGCCTCAGGGATTTAGAGCTCACCATCTGAAAGAGTTAGCATTGAGATAGTCAAGGATACAGTATGAGAATTTCTCATGGTCTGCTGCTGCTGCTGCTAAGTCCCTTCGGTCGTGTCCGACTCTGTGCGACCCCATAGACGGCCTCCTACCAGGCTCCTCTGTCCCTGGGATTCTCCAGGCAAGAACACTGGAGTGGGTTGCCATTGCCTTCTCCAATGCATGAAGGTGAAAAGTGATAGTGAAGTTGCTCAGTCGTGGCTGCCTCTTCGCGACCTCATGGACTGCAGCCTACCAGACTCTTCCGTCCATGGGATTTTGCCAGGCAAGAGTACTGGAATGGGGTGCCATTGCCTTCTCCATCTGATGGTCTAGGGGTATAAAATGTTATTTGTAAATCCAGGCTGCTAGCGTTATGCAAAACCGTGATGTTAAGTACTCAGATATTACCTAAGGAAAACTTAGATTTCCATTAAGAAATAATTGAAATAAGATTACTGTTAATTCTGGATTGTATTTAGAACCTTGAGTAGGAAGATGTTTGTGACTTGTTATTTGTACGTTTATTTTCCTGACACGATTCTTTAAGTTAATGTGGTTTTATTGCCTTGTAGTACCCATCCAAAACATTCTGCACTCTTTCCTTGAGAAATAATTAATTCTTAGATTTTATTGAATCATTTATCAATATAGTTTCACCACAAACACATTTGAAAAAATTCACCTAAACACTATTGCTTATTTTTGCCTAATTCACCTTTATGTAAATGCAAACATTTATATATTCTTTAATGCCATGCTTTTTATTTTTTTAATTTATTTTATTTTTTTTTATGCCATGCTTTTTAAATTCAAAGTTAAATTCCTGAGGTTCAACCATACTGAAGTGTGTGACAGCAATTTGCTTGATCTCATTGCTTTTCGTAGTTCATTGTCTGAATAAATCCCAGTTTACTCAGACGATTTACTGTTGATAAACATCTGAACTATGTCTGGTGTTGTGGTTTACTGTTTCTATTACAGACCACACACCCATACAGGAATTTCTCCAGAGTTTATGTCCAGGAAAGGTATTGATGCTGCTTCGTAAGAGTGGACATCTTTAGCTTGGCTTGCTGTTGCCAGATTGTTTGCCAAGGTTGTTGTACCAGTTTTACTTACTCTCACAACTGATGAAGGTTCTTACTGCTTCATAACCTCAACAGCACTTTGTAGCATCATACTTTAAGTTTTCAACCAGTCTCATGGGTATGAAAAAAAACTTCACAGTTTAATGTGTGCGTGACATTGAACTTTTTTTTTTAACTTTATGGTTCATTCATGTTTTCCTTGAGGTGCCTTTTTACATTTAGCACATTTTTCTCTGTCTCTTGGGTTCCTTACTGATTCACAGGAGTTCTATTTTTATACCGAGAGTATCAATCCTTTGTTAGTTATGTGTATGACCAATATCTTTCCCTAGTTCATCCATGGTTTTCCTTTTGTTATTTTTATGATTTTTTTATGAAGAATTTAAAAATTTTCTTTAATCTGTTGCAATCTGATTTCTGCCCCCACCATTGTACTGATACTGCTCTGTTGAAAGTAAGATCTGTTGTCAAGGGTAGATCCAGGTTTTTGGAATCTAAAGCTTATGGGTGTACTCTTCAAGACAAAGAACTGTAAGTTGTGAATACAAAATTAGATACAGAAGAAAATGTTAGGAGAATCAGAACACATATGCAGTACTATGTATAAAACAGATAACTAATGAGAGCCTACTGTATAGCACCAGAAAAAAAGAAGGTGTAATCTGTTTGTAAGGACATATATTTGCATGTGTGCTCAGCTGTGTTGACTCTCTGGGACCCCATGGGCTGTAGTCCCCCAGGCTCCTCTGTCCGTGGGATTATCCAGCAAGAATACTGGAGTAGGTTGCCATTTCCTTCTTCAGGGGATCTTCCTGACCCAGGGATCAAACCCATCTCTCCTGAGGCTCTTGCATCGGCAGTTAGATTCTTTACCACTGAGCCACCTGGGGAGCCCTAGGGCATATATTAAGTTAACCTTAAAAAATGCATTCCAAGGGAAAGACAGAAATATAGACCAATGGAATAAAATAGAAAGCCCAGAGGTAAATCCACACACCTATGGACACCTTATCTTTGACAGAGGAGGCAGGAATATACAGTGGATTAAAGACAATCTCTTTAACAAGTGGTGGTGGGAAAACTGGTCAACCACTTGTAAAAGAATGAAAGTAGAACACATTCTAACACCATACACAAAAATAAACTCGAAATGGATTAAAGATCTAAATGTAAGACCAGAAACTATAAAACTCCTAGAGGAGAACATAGGCAAAACACTCTCCGACATAAATCACAATAGGATCCTCTATGACCCACCTCCCAGAATATTGGAAATAAAAGCAAAAATAAACAAATGGGATCTAATTAAACTTAAAAGCTTCTGCACAGCAAAGGAAACTATAAGCAAGGTGAAAAGACAGCCTTCAGAATGGGAGAAAATAATAGCAAATGAGGCAACTGACAAACAACTAATCTCAAAAATATACAAGCAACTCCTGCAGCTCAATTCCAGAAAAATAAATGACCCAATCAAAAAATGGGCCAAAGAACTAAATAGACATTTCTCCAAAGAAGACAACGGATGGCTAACAAACACATGAAAAGATGCTCAACATCACTCATTATCAGAGAACTGCAAATCAAAACCACAATGAGGTACCATTTCACACATGTCAGAATAGCTGCGATCCAAAAGTCTACAAGCAATAAATGCTGGAGAGGGTGTGGAGAAAAGGGAACCCTCTTACACTGTTGGTGCGAATGCAAACTAGTACAGTCACTATGGAGAACAGTGTGGAGATTCGTCAAAAAACTGGAAATAGAACTGCCTTATGACCCAGCAATCCCACTGCTGGGCATACACACCGAGGAAACCAGAAATGAAAGAGACATGTGTACCCCAATGTTCATTGCAGCACTGTTTATAATAGCCAGGACATGGAAGCAACCTAGATGTCCATCAGCAGATGAATGGATAAGAAAGCTGTGGTACATATACACAATGGAGTATTACTCAGCCATTAAAAAGAATTCATTTGAATCAGTTCTAATGAGGTGGATGAAACTGGAGCCGATTATACAGAGTGAAGTAAGCCAGAAAGAAAAACACCAATACAGTATACTAATGCATACATACGGAATTTAGAAAGATGGTAACGATAACCCTGTATGCGAGACAGCAAAAGAGACACAGATGTAAAGTTTGGACTCTGTGGGAGAAGGAGAGGGTGGGATGATTTGAGAGAATAGCATTGAAACATGTATAATATCATATATGAAACGAATTACCAGTCCAGGCTCGATGCATGATACTGGATGCTCGGGGCTGGTGCACTGGGACGACCCAGAGGGATGGTACGGGGAGGGAGGAGGGAGGGGGGTTCAGGATGGGGAACATGTGTACACTTGTGTCAGATTCATGTTGATGTATGGCAAAACCAATACAATATTGTAAAGTAATTAGCCTCCAATTAAAATAAATAAATTTATATTAAAAAATGCATTCCAGTATACAGTGAGTGAGTGAATGTTCGCTCAGTCGTGTCAAACTCTTTGCGACCCCATGGACTGTAGCCCACCAGGCTCCTCTGTCCATGGGATTCTCCAGGCAGGAATACTGGAGTGGGTTGCCATTTCCTTAACCAGTATAGAGTAGGTGCTGACAAATACTGTTTGATTCCTCTTACATGAGGAACCTAGAACAGTCAAATTCGTAGAGTCAGAAAGTGCATTGGTATGTGCCAGGGGTCATGGGGTAGGAGGATGGGGCAGGGGGGAGTAGGGAGTTAGTGTTTAGTGGGGACAGAATTTCAGTTAAGAGGTGAGAAACTCAGGAGAGGGATGGCGGTGAGAGTTGCCCAACAATGTGAATGAGTGCCACTGAACTGTACAGTTAAATATGGTTAAAATACTTTGTGTTATATTATGTGGCTTTTACTACAATAAAAAATTAAAAAAAAATTCAGATTTAAAAAGTTTAAAAATACTACAAAAATCACACAGTTTTAAGATATAATATGGTTTATCTGCTTCATACATCTGTCATACATCTGTTGGGAGGCATGAAACACATCTCTCCTCATGCAGACTTGCTCACAGTACCCCTACAAGTTTGTGTCCTATAGACACAGGTATGCTGATAAATTCTATGTCATAGTTCTATAAAAAAAGAAGAAAAGATCGTATGTGTCTTAATTGTTAAACTGATTGGAGAGAAACTCCGTTTTGACCTAGGCATAGCAAATAAGATCCCTGCTTAAATGCTTTGTGTTTGATGATGAGGAGTTTGCCACAGATACATGTCTGCTTCCCTGTATTTCGAACCTCTTTTCTCCTGTACCGCCTGTGTATTTCCTGCCCTGAGCTCTGTAGGACACGACAGTGTGTGATACAGTGCTGGCACCTTCACTGAGTCATTACAGAAGGGGGTAAGACGTTCCTGGAAGTTGTTCCTACCCTGGGGCCCAACCAGTTAGTTAACTATACTCATGAGTGGCTGCAAATCACATAGACACAGTCCCCAGACTCAGACTTTTTGTGTCAGTTCTCCTTGGGCAGATTTAAAAAATGTTCACTCATAGCTGCAGTAACAACAGGTCAGAGTAGAAGGGGACAAGAGTATTAACAGTTGCAGTCAAAAGATCTTATTTCTGCAGAAACATGACCCCATGAGTACATTCCTAGGACCTTAAAGGGGGCCGCTGCACATGAGAGACCCTGACATTGGTTTCAGAGTAATGCTGTATCTTCTGTCTGCAGCCCTGAGCACTGCTGTCTTTCCTTTCCGTTCATCCCTGTCTTTATTGCTGTCCCGTCCCTACCCCTGCACCCCATCCATGGCGTCTCGTGACCCTGTCTTCTCAGTTACCGTATTTCTCCATGATCTGCCTTCAGACTTTTGTTTTCCACCTTGTTCGTGCTCCTTTGACCTCGTCATTCCTGTCCCTTCAGCTGCTCTTATTGCAGGGATGACCAGAAGTTCTGTGTTTAGCCCTGATCCCTTTTGCAGGTTCCGGAGTCCCTTTTCTGATTGTGAGCTGAGGACATTTCCTAAGAGATATTCCTCCAGACATAACTCACATTAACCATATCCAAAGAGAAAGTTTGTGTTTTCTCCAAAACATTCACTACTTTATCTTCCTAGCTTCCTGTCTCAGTTACTGTTATCTCCGTATCGGTCATCTCTGACTATTACCTAGTGTTGGTTATACACTTTGTTTCCCTCTTTGCCCCTTTTGTTATCCCACCCTGTGGATGACATCTCATGTGTCACTTACATCTGCCTTTTCTACTCTGTTCCTCTACCCGGTTTCAGACTCTCTAACAGCTACAAACTGCTGTGGGGTATGGACAAAGGCTAGCTAAGACTAATTTCACTGGAGGTTTCTTAAATGCTAATGTAAACCCATAAGCTTACCTGGATCCAGTTTGCCCAACATCCCCAGATTCTAAATTCTCGAAATACCATTTTCTGTACACATTATGTTTAGATTGGTCATAGCCATTATCAGATTTATAGTAATTATTTGTCAACATAAGATTATAAGCACCTATAAGATTATAAACTTGTAGTTGACAAGAAATCTATTTTCTCATTTCGGTTAAGAACAATACCTTGTGTATAGTGGACACTAAATAAGTCTATGGGGCTTCCCTGGTAGCTCAGTGATAAAAAATCCACGTGCAAATGCAGAAGCTGCAGGAGATTTGGGTTCGATCCCTGGGTCAGGAAGATCCCCTGGAGAAGGAAATGGCAACCCACTCCAGTATTCTTGCCTGGGGAATCCCATGAACAGAGGAGCCTGATGGGCTATAGTCCATGGGATCGAAAAGAGTCAGACACAACTTTGTGGCTAAACCACCACCAAATACGTATAACACATGCTGAGTTGAGTCCTTCAAAAGTGCTTTTTGCGGCCACTTTTTGTTTTCCAGTATCAGTATGTCTCCTTACACCTTTACCTGTGGTCTCGAACCTGCAGTTGATGTATAGCAGAATTTGACATCAAACACGCCTTCATGTTTCAAGGGGACTTAGGTCCTCTGATGAACAGACAAGGAGAAGCACAGTGCACCTGACAGGGAGGGTAGGCAGGGCCTGCCGGCTCCTGCTAGCTCCGGTTCTGAGTCTTCTCGTTGAGTCCTCAGAGTGGTTGGTCTCGGGATATTTTATTTTAAATTTCCTCTTGTAGAAACGCCATTCCATTTTTAGCCTGCTCGTGACATCAGTGGCTAATCGCAGGTGCACGGGGAAGTTGGCGCTTGGAGCTGGCAGGGATTCATCGCTTCCTCAGCTGACGGCCCTGCGGAGCTCTTCTCCAGTTTCACTGGAGGCTTTCTGCCTTGTGAATACCCATAAGTGTGTCTCTTCTCTCATCTCTCCCACTTCTCGTAGAAAAATAGCAAGTACAAATGGTCTCTCTTTTTTTATTTCTTCCCCCAAGGTTTAAAATTATAGTTTAAACTCACGGATATGTGTGTGGTATTACGGGCGAAGCACTGTACTTAGCCAGAGCTGAAAGCATAGTTACAGGCTGGACAGATAACCCAACTGTGGTGCCACATTTGCCTAATGGTGACAATGTTGAGCATACGCCTGGTAGGGCGGCTCAAGGATCAGATGAAATGATACTTGAGGATCAGATGAAACGATAAAGACTGCTCTGGAAAGTGGGCAACAGTATCTCTTAAAATTGAGAAATATTCAGACCGCTTTTAAAAAGGGGGAAAAAATGGTCATGGACTCCCTGCTGTTGACTTAACATTCGGTTCAGTTCAGTCGCTTAGTCGTGTCCGACTTAACATTAACATATATGCAAACATCCAGTTACACTTTCCGCGTACTTTGTACTTACTCCTCTCATACAGTCCTACAGCTATAAAATGGAAACAGATTCTAATGAAGGTCCCGACAGTTACACAAACAATAACCAAATTTATAAGATCAGTTTAATATAATAAGTTTTTTCCTGAAACTAGATCAGTGTAGATGAATGTTATTCTTATTAACCTGCCATTGGTCATGTAATGACCAAATTCTCTCAAGCCTTTCTTCATTCAGACTACTGAGAAACCCTGGTTTATATAATGGAGTCTCATCATTTAATACTTACTTTCTGCATTAATATCTCTGTTCTTTTTCCTTTAGTCCTTGGCAATTGGTGATACAAAATCTTGCCATGTTGTACCCTTAATTTAAGAATCTAGAAGTTATAGACATATTCTTTTTAAATGGTGTAAGATATAATCACTCAAAAATGAGTTTTCTTTTTAAAAAAAAAAACCCAGTATGGTGAGGATCACTGTATATTGAATTCCAGTTTGAGAAAAACTAACACATAATGTTATAATATATGAAGTGTTATATATAAACAATATACAGATTCAAGGGATGAGTATTAGAGGTGTCAGACAACAGTTATAATTTGTTTGCTGCCATTTTATATGAAAATAAATGCTGTAAATAAAACTTTTATAATTTTTAAAAAAATAACAACTTGATTCTCTCACTGAAAGTATATTCTTTCATGATTTCCTAAGGAAATTTTGGCTCTCATGTTAATTAAGTATTCTAGGAAAACATAATGCATTTCTGATTTGTAACCTTTTGAGAAATAGACATTCTAGAATATATTTTATCTAAATATATTGACTGAAATATGGGAGTAGCTGCATGTCTTTAAGGGAATGGAAATAACTTTCTGACCCAATCCAGTCTGAGAAAGTTTTCCATTATTTGAATTTGAATCAGGCTTTGTAGTCCAGCAGCACGTGCCAGTAATGGGAAGAGTCCTGAATGGACTACTATGTAAAAAGATTTTTAAAACATAGAATAAGCTTAAATCTTAAATTTGAAAGGTAACATACTCTTATTAAGCAATTTTTTGTTCTTTTATTTGTAATGTTAGGGTGTTTCATACTATATAAGAACTATACTTCAGTTATACAGAATTTAAAAATTCCAAACAAATCTTTGGAAATTTTGTCCAAAAGCCTCAAATTTTCACTCATCGACTTACCTTTTACTTATTGATTACTAGAGATTACCTTTTACTTAATGATTTGGTACTTTGCAGAATATTATTTTTTAATTGTCCTTTGATTTCCTTATTGATTAATATGGACTTGTTGCTTATTTATGAGATTTTTCCCACATGGAAAATAAAAGAAGGCAATAGTATTCAGAAGATTAGAGTTCTCTTAGGGAACACCGAGTCCAGTATTTATGTAACATTTAAAATAAATTTTCCGGTATTCTTACTGTGGTTTTTCTTGTTATTGGTCTTCATTTGTGTTTATTCTCCTCCTATACTCCATTTTTGCTACCATCTATTTTGGGGGGCTATGTCCTTGAGGTCAGTAATCAGTAGCATTGTGCTTTTAGGCTTGTAGGACTTAATCTGGGAACTGTAGAACGAAGCATGTAGTGAAGGCTGAGGTATGTAAACTCCTATCACCCATTACTATCTTATGATAAAGATGTACTAACACATTTTCAACTAGTAATTAAACATGACCGTAGAAATAAACTGAAATAAGTTAGTTTCTTTTGAATTATAAATACACTCTTTTAATGTTAAAATGTTAGTGGCTCAGTCGTGTCTGACTCTTTGCAAACTCAGGGACTGTAGCCCACCAGGCTCCTCTGTCCATGGGATTCTCCAGGCAAGAATACTGGAGTGGGTTGCCATTCCCTTCTCCAGGGGATCCTCCCAACCCAGAGACTGAACCTGGGTCTCCTGCATTGCAGGCAGATTCTTTACCGTCTGAGCCACCAAGTGTTAAAACATGAAGTTAAAAATTGAATCACAGTTGTTAAATTTAGGGATCATTTGCTTTCAAGTCCAGAATTGAGACACTTGCCTTGGTTTTTCTCCTTTAATTTTATAGTTCTGAGCGAAGTATAGCATTTCTTCCTTGTGTGATAGGAGTACACTGTAATGGAATCTTGCATGCATCACTGCGTGGATTCCGTATTATTTGTGCTGAGAGAGGGAAACAAAGTGATTATCTTTTAATCCTCACTGGTGTGATCCAAAGCAGTGATAAGTGAAAAAATGCACAGCAGGTGAAGAACAAATGTCCGTGCCATCAATTATCCCTGACAGATGAGGGAGTGTTCTGCAGCAGAGCTTCTACAGCTCCTGTTTCCCTCTGGGCTGGGCATACTAAAATAATTTATGCAGGTATATTTTTAAAGTGCTTTTGTATTCTTAATATGAAATAGGATCTTTAGTGACAAGTTTTTTTGTTTTTTGTTTATAAACTCCGAGCTAAGGGATGGTATACATTGAATTATTTCCGTATTGTTAGTAAAATACTGAAAAGAATAACAGTCCTCACAGTGGCCTACTTTGATTTTCCCAACTGCAACATCTTTGTCTAGTCGTGAGCGTCTAAATGAAGTGTCTCTGTGTCTGGTCTGTTGCATCTGAGCGCGAGGAAGCCTGCTTGGCTGCCGAGAAATGTAGCTGCCGCTTTCCAGGCACCAAAACAATGTGCTCGTTTGTGGATTAAGTCAACTGTGACCTTAAGTCTTTTAATCGTCCTCATCGTGGGCTTCATGGTTTCAAACTGGCCCTGCTGGCTCAGAATCACCGTCCTACTTCTGCGTGCATCCCAATGCCTAAAATGCTCTCCTGGCCAGTCCTCACCTCCCTGTGGGACTTAGAAGAATCGCTTGCTTCTCTGTGTTTTGTTTTGGTTTCATTTCCTCGGTTACTTCCAATCTGGATCCCCTCCCTGACTTGCATCCCGCAAGTTATTATTTCTTTCGACATTCTTATTGACTCCTACCTGCCGCTGCCCCCGTGTTCCTCTGTTGTCTTCCGTTACCAGCTTAACTCTGGCCCTGTGCTTTCCTGCCAGCAGCCTCCCTCATCTTCTCTGCTTTCTGCCAGTGTCCATGTGACTTTTATGCTGGCTTATGAAACTTTATATCCCTCACTAGAGTAGAATCTTCCCTATGATGTTATTTTGTAGCTAGGTATTTTGATGTATTTACAATGGAATCTGTTGGGTTCTGTTATATGCAGTTGGAGGAATCTTGCTGACTCTGTCAGAGGCAGCTGCTTGTATTGTCATCGTTCTGGAGTTGTGGTGTAAGGCAGTTATGTCAGATGAGTAAGAGCAACCAGCGTGCCATGGAGTCTGGAAACCTTTATAGTAGGATAAGGAGAAAGTGAAAAAACATGGTTGTATATTGGAAAGATTGATTTAGTACCAGCATTGGCCAAAGAGTGATTGGTCTACATACACACACACTCGTGCATTTTCAGACATGTACAGGTGGCTGAGAATCAGATGACATGTACAGGTGGCTAAGAATCAGATGTGTGGAGGTGAGGTTTAAAGCCTTGACTTGCCGTGCTGAGAAGATATGATTTAGCTGTTAGCATTGGTATGTACTTTAAGATGCATTGGTGGGAATGAAACAGAATTCATTTTTCATCTTTTCCTCTTGTTTGAATATTTTTCTGTATTTGTTATCAAAGTGTGGCATGCATAGTGGTGAGTGGCAATCCAGGATTTATACTTTTAAAATCAAACTAAAATGCATCGTTACATCTGATAGGTTTATTCAAGGTCAGATCAGGAAGCAGCAGAAATGGAGAGACTACACGTGTCTATAATGACTGATATGATAAGGGACTAAAGTATAATGCTGGCAAACGGGACTGGCTCTGGAGTCAGGCAGGTATGGATTAGTCTCCCCACACTGCTGCTTGTGGGCTTGTGACCTTAAAAAAGGTATTTAACTTCCCCAGGTCTCCTGGTCCTCATGTTACAATGGAGATACAGTAGCCAGTACAAAATAAACACCCAGAGATTAGTAGACAGTAACATCGTCATCAGTATCATTATCGAAAGGTAATTGTAGCAAAGGAAAAGCTAAATGTTTATTGTCTAAGGAAATATCAATAACCTCACATATGCAGATGACACCGCCCTTATGTCAGAAAGTGAAGAAGAACTAAAGAGCCTCTTGATGAGCGTGAAAGAGGAGAGTGAAAAGTTGGCTTAAAGCTCAACATTCAGAAAACGAAAATAATGGCATCGAGTCCCATCACTTCATGGCAAATAGATGGGGAAACAGTGGAAACAGTGTTAGACTTTATTTTTTGGGCTCCAAAATCACCGCAGATGGTGACTGCAGCCATGAAATTAAAAGATGCTTATTCCTTGGAAGGAAAGTTATGACCAACCCAGACAGCATATTAAAAAGTAGAGACATTACATTGTCAGCAAAGGTCCGTCTAGTCAAGGCTATGGTTTTTCCTGTAGTCATGTATGGATGTGAGAGTTGGACTATAAAGAAAGCTGAGTGCCAAATAATTGATGCTTTTGAACTGTGGTGAAGACTCTTGAGAGGCCGTTGGACTGCAAGGAGGTCCACACAATCCATTCTAAAGGAGATCAGTCCTGGGTGTTCATTGGAAGGACTGATGTTGAAGCTGAAACTCCAATACTTTGGCCACCTCAGGCGAAGAGCTGACTCATTTGAACAGACCCTGATGCTGGGAAAGATTGAGGGCAGGAGAAGGGGACTACAGAGGAAGAGATGGTTGGATGGCATCACCGACTCAATGGACATAAGTCTGGGTAAACTCCGGTAGTTGGTGATGGACAGGGAGGCCTGGTATGCTGCAGTTCATGGGGTCGCAAAGAGTCGGACACGACTGAGCGACTAAACTGAACTGAACTTGGTATTGAAGATCTCATACTGTGCCTCTTCATTTATGCTACCCTTTTTAGTCCTCAAAATCCCCTTGTGAAGTGAATAGTTTGGGGGAGGGGTGAAGAAGTTGAGGTTCAGAGAAGTTACGGAAGGACTGTGGTGGAAACTAAGAACTAATTGATCCCAGCATCTATGTTTAATTTTGTTGTCCAGCAGCCAAATGATGTCAGACTCTGCAAAACTCTGCACTTGAAATGCATGTTTTGAAATTGCATCTGATCTTTTTTCTTTAATGATAAAAGTTAAGGTGTTTTTTGTTTTACTTTAAAATTCAGCAATCAAACAAGGTGACCTTTCTCACCTTGGGGAAAAAAATCCAGTGGGAGAGTTTCAGAGAAATATATATGTAAGATCTAAAACCAATTATTAAAAGAAACAAGGCACAGCACTGATATTATTTTGCTTTTGACTCAGGGTCCACATTCTATCTTACGCTTGTTACTGAGGTGCAGCCCGGGTGTTTATCTCAGAGTAGGAAGCAGTTGGTGCAGGACTGGCTGTCATCTGACAGCAGTGTGAGCCTGCGTCCTGGTCTCTTCCTCTGCCCTCAATTCAACATCCAGCTAGGATAGTCTTTCTGTGCTGGTGAATCACAGGTAACAGGTATGGGGGTGGAAGTTGAGGGAGGTAAGCAGGGCAGTCAAGGCCTTAGCCCTCGGGAGAATAAATGCCTGGTAGATGTAAGATAATGAGAATGATTTTCTTGCCTGGCTAGGAAGTTATCCCCAAAGGCAGGTTACAGAAGTGTTCTGAGGCTTGATAGCTTCGTTGGAAAAAGAACAAAGCTCTTGCCAAGGTTCTGTGAGGGTCTGCATCTTTTTTAATGATCCTCTGTTGAGTTCGTTAACAAGCCTTTGGTGTGGACGGAAAGGTAGAATTGTAAATGCGAAAGACGACAAGGGACACACTCACTTTGAAAGGTTAATGCTGACTTGTTCCTTTGAAAGTTATTCTCCTATCTTTTATTTTTTTTATATAAACTTTTATTTAGGACAGAATTATTACATAGATGGTGAAAGCAAAAGTGAAGTTGCTCAGTCGTGTCCGACTCTCTGCGATCACATGGACTATCGCCTACTAGGTTCCTCCATCCATGGGATTTTCCAGGCAAGAGTACTGGAGTGGGTTGCCATTTCCTTCTCCAGGGGATCTTCCCAATCCAGGGATTGAACCCAGATCTCCCGCATTGTAGGCAGACGCTTTACCGTCTGAGCCACACAGTTTCTTTATACTCCATACCCAGTACCCCCTATTATTGACACCTTATATTAGTATAGTGCACTGGTCACATTAACCAATATTGATGCATCCTTATTTACCAAAGTATGTACTTTATTCAGATTTCCTCAGTTTTTCCCTGATGTCCCCTTTCTCTTCCAGGATGCTATCCAGGTTACCACCTAACATTTAGTCATCATGTCTCCTTAGGTTTCTCTTGTCTGTGACAGTTTTTAGACTTTCCCTGTTTTGCTTTTTAGTAAAACTTGGTTATGATTGTGTGTATAGTATTGTATTTCAACTTCTGTATGCACAACAGTGGTCTCACTACTTTACAGTCACATGTATATTCAGGTTTTTTCAATAGTTGGCCAAAGGAAGAAACATAAAAGGTATTTTCTAAGGGCCTCTATGTAGGATTTGTAACCACAACAGAAAGGATTGATTTTGTAAACTCAGCCTCAAGCATGGTGCTTCAGGCCATTCAGGGAAGGATCTGAAGCTTTATGACTTTGAAATATCAGCATATTGAGACATCAAAGGATAAAAAATTCCATGCAACAATGTTGACTCCGCAACTTAAAGACAGATCTTGCATAACATAAGGGTATAAGGTGAAACTTCTTAAAGATGATGACAAAGCAGAAAGACCTTCTGTTTTGCAGGCAAGATAATGAGAAACTTGATCTTTGCAAGAAAATCTTTCTTGATAAAAGCAGATATCCGGATAGGATTTTTAGTCATCAAGTGGTATCACCTATGCTTCCAATAACAGATCTTCAAAGCTTCCTTTGGAAATCTTTTGAAAAGAGTTTTTTCCTTAAATCTGAATCTTTGCAATCTTGAGGAGACATTTAATATCTCAGAATTTTCAGGATATGATGGTTGAAATTCATGTATCATGTTATATTCTAAAAATACAAATTTATGCCATTCTTTTTGATTGAACTGTATGAAGTAGCATACTTTCAAGTATAGAGTGCTAGTTGATTAAATATGGTTTTCTCTAGAGGATAAGGAATTCGAGCATAATTAGGAATTATGGGAAATTATTTATGTAGCAAATTCAGGCTTGATTTGTATCATAATTTCTAGGAATAATATTTAAACTGCAGGTAAAGATTTATGGGGCTTGCCTAGTGGTCAGTGGTAAAGAACTCACCTGCCAATGCAGGAGATGTGGGTTCAGTCCCTGGAAGATTCCCTGAAGAAGGAAGTGGCCATGCATTCCAGTATTCTTCCCTGGAGAATCCCATGGACAGAGGAGCCTGGTGGGCTACAGTCCATGTGGTTGCAAAAGCGTCTGACATGACTTAGCAACTAAGCAACAACAACAGCAACAACAAAGACGATTTATGCTGTGTCTACAGCCGGTAAGAAACGGTGTCCATTTCTAATGACTTGGTAATGGGCTATGGACTCAATAGATACTTTTTGAGGCACTCTTCCAGGCCCAGGAAAGAACTGTCGAAGTCTTCATCGTCTCTGGCAGTTCCTGCAAGGGATCAGAGGTCTGAGAGAAAACTTCTCCGGGAGCTCTTGCTTCCTCACAGGGGACTTTTGCTCATAAGGGTGTCATTTAAAAGGTGAATGAAGAATGGAATATAGAAGTAGAGCATTGCTTTTGTTGAAGATGTCAAGTTGTATTTAAGGAAAAGAAAAGAGGCCTGAACTTTTTTCTCTAGATTCTAAAATTTACGTTGTAGCTGTGATGTGGGAGAAATTTTAGTTAGAGGACTTATCTAATACAGGTGATTGTAATACTCAGGTCCTAACTACAGGGCTACACGTGGTACTAAGGTGCTTTAATGGTGTCTGACTCTTTGCGACCCTATAGGCTGTAGTCCACGCGGCTTCTCTGTCCATGGGATTCTCGAATGCTGGAGTGGGTTGCCATGCCCTCCTCCAGGGGATCTTCCTGACCCAGGAATTAAACCCATCTCTACTGCTGCTCCTGCATAACAGGCAGATTCTTTGATTCTTTACTGCTGAGCCCCCGGGGAAGCCCACAGGGCTACAGAAGAGATTAAATATGTGACCTCACTTCCCTAGTGTAGTCACTAGAACAGTGTTGTTCTGCAGTATGTTATTCTTCTGTGTATGTTACATAGGTGTAATTATTGCATAGAAATTGCTATCCATTTTTTCCATTTAGATTTCTTTCATATGAATTACCAGTTTGCTCCACAGACTTTATAACTGATTTTAATGAATGCATGTGATTCCACTAAATGAATTTATAACAACCTCATAGTCTTATCAGTGTATGTTAAAATTATTTTGCGGCTTTTGTTTTTATTACTGAAACTGAATTCCCTGATGAACATCTTTGTATATATAACTTTATCAGTATTTTGGATTTGATTGACAAATACAATTATTGAATACATACATGTATTTGTATATATTCAACACATATATAAAATTAAAGTTTAGATAATTTTCTGGGGTCTGTCATCTAATTGTCTAATTTTGTCATCAACTCTGTTGAGCCTAATAAATCAACTTGTTGGCTGAGTTACTGCAGTGACTGTGCTTCTTATGTAGAATTTCTGTCTACTTCGTTTTGACCTCTTTTACTCTTTTTTTTCCTTGCAGCAACCCTAGCCTAGAAATTTCTACTCTTTCCTTACTCAATTTGAAGGTTTTAAACCTACTTACCTTAAAGTCTTTTTTCACTTGTTCTGCGTCATTCCATTGCTTGGGACACAGGAATTTCTTGTTTGTGGTGACTGTTGCTTCATGAAAGCATGTTTCCTTGTTCCTAAACCTTCCACACTTTTACAGTTATGTACATCGTTACTGGGATGGTGTTCAACAAACATCCCTTCTGCAGGTTAGAGAGCCAAATTTACAAAGAAGTTGAGCGTTAACTAATCCCAGACCATTCATCCAGTTTCTGGTTGGGGTCCATGAATCACAGAAGGCTGTGATCTGGACGTCCCAGTCTTGAGCACAGTTCATGCCTTTGTTCCCAGTTTTTTGGAATGACTCTCTTTCTACCGTCAGTCAAGCCCGATGGGAAGCCTCTTGCCCTGGTGGGGTGTTGGCTCGTCCTGCAAATGGAGCAGCCCTCTGTGGCCGTGTGCATTTAGCTCAGGTCAGGATCTGCTTGTGGCTGGATCCTTTCTCCTCCCTTGCTTGCCCTCAGCTGTCGCCTGTAGTTGCCCCCTTCCTTGGAGACTCCTCTTTTTCTGGATCCTGGTGATTTCCCTCTCTTGGTGTCAAGTTTAATTAAATAGTGAAAATGTTTACTTTATTCAGGATTTTTTGTGTGTGTGATAAAATTTTCATATCATCTAAATTTATCATATTGAAATCACTGAATTATTTGCCCCAAAAGCTTATATTTATTATGCCACTAGCAATATTTGAGAGTGTTAGTTTCTTCATACTTACATGAGCATTCACAGTTATCATTTTAAAAGTTTTTTCTTGACTTAATGGTTGAAAATAATACCTTATTATGTGTATTTTTATACCACATTGCATGTAATTTTATATAAGTAATTCATAAAGAACAAAAAAGTAGGTAGAGTGAGCTTCCCTGAGTAGGTATCAGAAATGCATGCATAAGAATATATGTTCTTCTTGCACCATTTTATTCTCTACTCATTTTCATGAGTCTGTTGGTAGAACTTGGAAAAAGGCATGGGATGAAAATCAAGTCTCTTGTATATTGAGATTTTTTTTTCTTTTCTCATCCACCCTTCCAAGTTCAAGAAAGGGATGAAGATAGGTATGTAGACAAAGAGCACATTTATTTGTGCTATAGGAGCCCGTGTGATTTCTGTAAAACACCTCCTGTCAAGCCCTGTCCCAGACATGGCACCTGCACAGTAGATTTTTTTCACTTTCTTAGAAGCAGAAGTGATTGTCTTTCAAATGATGCTGTGTCTTTCTAGGAAGAGGGAGAAGTAGGCAAGAGAGAGAGAGAACGAATATGAATATATGCCATGGAGAGCTGCTGCTGCTGCTGCTGCTGCTGCTGCTAAGTCACTTCAACCTGTCCGACTCTGTGTGACCCCATAGATGGCAGCCCACCAGGCTGCCCCGTCCCTGGGATTCTCCAGGCAAGAACACTGGAGTGGGTTGCCCTTTCCTTCTCCAGTGCATGAAAGTGAAAGTGAAGTCGCTCAGTCATGTCTGACTCTTAGCGACCCCATGGACTGCAGCCCACCAGGCTCCTCTGTCATGGGATTTTCCAGGCAAGAGTACTGGAGTGGGGTGCCAGGGCCTTCTTCCATGGAGAGCTGTATCCGTGTAATTATGTGTCATGATGCCATAGGACTTTGGTTCATGGCAGCTGACTACTGTACTGGCATAATAATTTGAGATAGACTCTTTTTCTTACTCTCTAAAGAATTTCTGTCTTCCCTTCTTCCTTCCGTCTTTCCCTTCCTGCCTCCCTCGCTCTCCTTCCTTTCTCTTCTATTGTATTATTTTTCTGAAAGATACAGACAAATATCAAAGCCTTTGTTTTCCTAATTAGTAGGCATAAACTCCTGACAAGCTGCATTCTTTCTCTGCACATTCATTGGGAGAAATTTCTGGGAAAAAAACAAAAACAAAAACTGTTTATATCCTTGCAATTTTATTTCCAGGTGATCTTACCCATGTTATATTACAGAATATTTTTAAATGATGAGATATCTCTATTGCTTCAGTTACTTTAGACTAGTTTCAGTAAATAGTTTTTTTGGTTCATGCTTGTCTTCTTCCACTTCCCATTTGCTGATGCAAAAACAGCTCAGCATTTTTTTTTAACTCAGAGTCAGACTGGAGAAGGAAATGGCAACCCACTCCAGTACTCTTGTCTGAAAAATTCCATGGATGAAGGAGCCTGGTAGGCTACAGTTCATGGGATCACAGAGTCAGACACGACTGAGCAACTTCACTCACTCAGTCAAGAGTCAGACAGGTTTTCAGACTGGCAGGTATGGCTTTGACAGAGAACGGAAGAAAGGCCAGGAGTTGCCCTCCAGGTGTACTGTCTGTTTTCATTGTGTCTCGTACATTTCACGTAATTGAAATGAGCAGCATTTTCTTAAATTATTTTTCTTGAGTATTTGCTCTAAAGGAATGAGGACGGTGTTCAAGTAACAACCCAAAGCTGCTAGTGTGACTAGAAATTATTTTCTCTTAAGATGGATACTGCCAGGACATAATGATTTACCATATTTTTGTTGATTTTATTCTTGGTTTATTCGTGATCGTGTATCTTTAACTTTAGTTTCAACTGAGCTTCCTTGTCATAGTGTGCTAATGAAGTATAATGTATGAACTGATTTGATATTGAATATTTAATTTAGTATCTGTATTATTTTAACTGCCTTCTTAATAAGCAGTTCACGGAGTAGCTCCAGGGAGAATTGCATTTTGCATATTTGAATGCTTGTACCTCTTTCTGTTTTTCCTGACACAAACTATTTCATGTTGAATCTCTAGGAAATGTTTAAAATTTTTACAGTTGAGGTTTTTCTAACTCAATAAAAAGTTGGTTGTATAAAAAATAGCATACCTTTTCAAATGTAGGAAAAAATGCAACTGCTTTGTTTTAAATGTATTCTGCCTCTTAGACCCAGGTATGTAATACCTTAAGCAGCAACATTTACAGAAAGAGTGCCTTCTTTTTTTTTTTTTTTTTTTTTGCTTCTTTGCTCCTGTCCACCACATGACATCCCAGTTAAACCAGAGACTTCAGAGTCTTAAGTGCCTTTAGTAGTCTCCCCTAGCTACTGTGTTGGGTGCAGCAGGCAGAGATCTGAGCTACGACCTGAGGTCTGCCAGCTGCCAAGTCCAACTGTCCTCAGTCTGCCATGGAACCTAAAATTCTGCTGTTAGATTTATGATTTCAGTTAAGATGTGTCTCCAGAAAGACTGGGAGTGAAATTCAGTAAAAACCTGGGAATGCTAACCCATTAAACTTTTCACATATCAGACACATTAGCACAGGCTCTTTAAACTTAAATCACTCTCGAAAGCGATAATTGTGAAGGTATACTGGTGGTAGTGATAAAAGGGAACCAGGAATTCAAGAAATGACATGGAAAAGGTAAAAGGAAAGGAAGCAGAACATATAAGACAATTTTTTTCTTATTTTAAAGTTTACCTAGGTTTTGCTCCACAAAAATTTTAATCTTCAGAGACAATGGACAGCTAAAGTCTAATTAAATGGGCTCTCACCTTTGATTTTACAATTTATAGTAATAGCCACTGTTTATTAAGTAACTACTGTGTCAGTTTCTTGGTCTGATTACCGTAGCCTTGTTAACAGTTTTCTTCATGTAATTACTCAAAAATCACTTGGTTAGGTAGTGTCTTAAAGCGTCTGCCAACATTCGTTAGCGTGAATGTATCCTTCTTTGAATTAGATCCAAAAGTTTTACATGAGACAACAAGGAAATGTTAGATTCTGGAAAAGTCACGTTTAACTTAAAAATGAGAGCTTCATCGGAACCAGTATTCATGGTATTTCTCCATAGTTCTCTATTTGCCATTGCATCTTGTTTTTTCTTTACTCTTCCTTCTCTGTATCTCCTTCCATCAGCTGTGATGTTGCAAGAAATTCTTCCTAGCAGGATACTAACTGGCAGCTCTAGGTTTTTTTTTGTGCTGCATTTTCTTGTCTTTTTCCTTTGTCTTCATATGCATTTTAGTGGGTGTTGAAGGAGTCCCATCAGGAGGTACTGGCCAGATATCAATTTAAAATCAAAAGCCATTTTCCTCTTTTAAAAGGAAACTTATTGAACAAATATATGTTGAATAAGATGAAAGGCCTTGATCAAATAAAAAGATAATCAAAGGCAGTTTGGTATCTAGTTCTTTGTAAGAGAAAACAGCCTTAAAAAGAAGCAATAAGAAATTTCCAAGGAATAAAGTAAATCAGCCTTTCTAGATGTTTCTAAATATTTAAACTACATTGAAATATAGTTTAAATATATATTATATTTTAAATATATAATACTAAAATAGCATTACAAAGACCTATCCTCATAAGCGTTGCAGATTGGAGAGTTTTAAGTTGAGTAACTCACATAACAGAATTTGGGAAATTTTTGTAAATTAACATTCACTGATAAATATAAGGTAGCTATAATGAATGTAACATTTTAAATGTATCCCGTCATATCCGCATTGTATTTTTATATATTAATTGTATTAATACCACATATATCCACTGTGTGTAGTGGTTCACAGTTACATATACTGCTTTTGAGCTTCTATTCAGAATATATTTTGATAATTACTGTAATTTAACACAAGCTTTACTGATAAAGGTGAATTTATAACTCAAGATTTTATATATTCTTGGAAAGCATTAGTTTTGTGTTTTACAGAAATGTTTTTCTATTTGAAATTTTCCAAGAATTTGTCCTGTGTGTTCCCTTAGTGTTCTTTAGCAAAATGATGGCAACAGGCAGCCTATGGGATTTAAAGTTATATTTTACTTTTGTAGTGTGCTTGTGCCCTTTATATTTGAATAAATTAGAAATAATGACGTAGTTTAATTTGAGTTTTGTCTTTATTGGCAAATCTGGGATCATCTTGGAATTTCTTATTCATGTTCATTATATTTTGATGATTATATTCCATGTCCTTTTAAAATACCTATTTCATACCTCAAATTGAAAGTATCCTTTCAGAGCTTAAGAGTAAAATATCTTTGTGCAGTGGATTCATTTGTCATGGTGGTTTTCATATATAGAATATTAAATGGTTGTTTCCTGAAAGTTAGTGTTTCTTAAAAATTATTCTTAAAGGCCTGTTGGGGGAAAAAGTATTTGAAAAACTGATATTTAATTTTGATTTTTCATTGATTCAGCGTTATTGTATTATCGAGCACCTGCTATGTAGAACATAGACTAGGGAGATAGTTGTAGGGATATGATAGTTTTTGAAGCTACATGCTAGTGACAAGAAAGAGATAATACATATCCGTAGGAAGACAGTGGTGATAATGGTTATTGCCAGAGGTACAGAACCAAGGTGAGAGGACAGGTGGATGTAGGTAGGGTAGGGGTGTGTGTGTGTGTGCATGCGCGCGCGCACACGCACGTGCTCATATGCTGGTTTTGGAAGGCTTCCTGGGTGATAGGATGGTTCAGAAGAGCCCTGAGTGAAGCAAGGAAATGAGGCATGTGAACACCCAGTGAAGGAGCCTTCCAGGGAGAAAGGTGACCAGGCACAAAAGTGCTGAGGCCAGAGTATACTTGCGCTGAAACCAAAGTCTGTAAGCTTTGGGTGTATTTAATGTCAGTTTATTCATTGCACAGTTCTTATTCATCTGCTGCTACTGCTGCTGCTAAGTCGCTTCAGCCATGTCCGACTCTGTGCAACCCCACAGACAGCCCACGAGGCTCCCCCGTCCCTGGGATTCTCCAGGCAAGAACACTGGAGTAGGTTGCCATTTCCTTCTCCAGTGCATGAAAGTGAAAAGTCAAAGTGAAGACGCTCAGTCGTATCCGACTCTTAGCGACCCCATGGACTGCAGTCTACCAGGCTCCTCCGTCCATGGGACCTTCCAGCCAAGAGCACTGGAGTGGGAGAAGGAAATGGCAACCCACTCCAGTGTTCTTGCCTGGAGAATCCCAGGGACTGAGGAACGTGGTGGGCTGCCGTCTATGGGGTCGCACAGAGTCGGACACGACCGAAGCGACTTAGCAGCAGCAGCAGTAAAAAACGAAGTATGTGGATTCTGAAAGAAGGGACATAGGAAGAATACTCCATGTATACTCACTGTATATTAATAATTCAGTGTGTCGTCTCACTGAGTGGCAACTGGAAAGAGCATAATATTTTTCCTCCAGCGGATCAAGGTCCAAACCACCGCTTGGCTATTATTTACCTACTGGATAATGTTTATAATGTAAATGACATATGACGGCACCAATAAGTAAAAGCAGCGATTATTTGTTGTTCTAGGATAGAAAATTAACTTGTGAAATGTTAGGATAAATCCTAGAAATATAATCCCCTCTGAGCTATGTATACAGGTTTTACTAAATCAGCCAGCCCTTTTCACTCATCAACTTGTTACTCTCTTAAATGGGAACTGTCTCTGAACCAAATTCAGGGCCAACATGTTACACAACTCCAGATGGCGCTGTTTAGGTAGACAGCCCCAGGTAGTACCATTCATATTATATTAGCCGGTTTGGGGCAGAATGAATGGCCCTGACTAAGCTAGGTGATCCCAGGATAGATTAGAATCTCTTCTGTGCTTTTAACAAAATAACACTGTAGAGTAAATAGGAAAAGATTTTGAATAATGATGGTAATCACTAACACTTCCTGAGTTAAGACTGCATTCTAAGCTCTACTATAAATGCCTGGCATGGATTAGCTCACTAAATCCTTGGAAAAACTCTATAAGGTACATATAGATGATAAAATTAAGGAACATATAGAAAAATTATAATGGCTATAAAGCTTTGCTTTCCTCTAGTTAATATTATGATTAAATTATTTTGCATAGCTAGTGAAAGGGTTTCTCTGGTGGCTCAGCTGATAAAGAATCCGCCTGCAACGTGGGAGACTTGGGTTGGGAAGATCCTCTGGAGATGTAATTCAATTTCTGATGGTGGAAATAGGATATGAATTCTTCTCTATAATTAGCCTTGAGAGATAACTGACTCATTTAGTCAATTATTGTCAGAAACAGTTAAAAAATCAAACAAGCCAAAACCAAGCTTTTGGTATTGACTAAATGCTTGGAATTCTGATGGACAGTAATCAAGACTTCCAGTCTTCCAATGACTCTTTCATTTACCTGGGGTACAATTTTCTGAAGACTCCATTTTTTTAATGAAGGGAAATTATTTTAATTAAAAATGAATACTATTTCAGGTTAAGGTCATCTCTTGACGTATGTTGTAGTATAGTATTAATGAGAAATTATTAGTCATTTGCTTGATTGAGCAAATCCAAAGCTGCTTCCAGCTGAATCATACTGACCCTGCTCGTGATATTATTTAGGCCACCTGTGCCCTGAGATGAACTGGCTCTGGGACTGTATATGTTTATTTTTAGATTTATGAAAAATTAATTGTGGTTTCTGACCATGAATTTTAAATCATCATAACTAGGCTCAAACACATCTTTATTAAATCAAAATAGGAACCATTACAATTAACTCATTTTTGTCAATAAGAAATGTTTGTTTATTCCTGTAGAGTAAAAATCCCTGCTTCACAATTCGCAAACTCTTGGAAAGCATCTTCTGCCTCCTGCTGGTTGTGGAAGCATTTTCCCTGGAGAAAAATGTCGAGATGCTTGTAGAAATGGTAGTCGGTTGGTGAGAGGTCAAGTGAATATGGTGGATGAGGCAAAACTTCATAGCCCAGTTTGTTTAACTTTTGAAGTGTTGGTTGTGTGACTTGCAGTTGGGTGTTGTGGAGAAGAATTGGGCCCATTCTGTTGACCAATGACAGAGGCAGGCATGGCAGATTTTGGTGCATCTGATTGATTTGCTGAGCACACTTCTCAGATGTAATGGTTCTGCCAGTGTTTAGAAAGCTGTAGTGGATCAGATCAGATCAGTGGACCAGACCGCCAAACAGAGACCATGACCCTTTTTTTGATGCAAGTTTGGCTTTGGGAAGAGCTTTGGAGCTTCTTCTCGGTCCAACCACTGAGCTGGTCATCACCATTGTATAAAATCCACTTTTCATCTCATGTCACAATCCAATTGAGAAATGGTTCATTGTTGTGTAGAATAAAAGAAGATAATATTTCAAAACAATGTTTTTTTTTTTCGATTTTCGGTCAGCTCATGAGGCCACCCACTTATCGAGCTTTTTCGCCTTTCCAATTTGCTTCAAAGCCAAATGACCATAGAATAATCAATGTTGAGTTCTTGGGCAACTACTTCTGTAGTTTTAACAGGATCAGCTTCGATGTTGGCTCTCAATTGGTTGTTGTCAACTTCTGATATTTGGCCACTGTGCTCCTTATCTTCAAGTCTCTTGTCTCCTTTGCAAAACTTCTTGAACCACCATTACACTGTATGTTCGTTAGCAGTTCCTGGGCCAGATGCATTGTTGATGTTTTAAGTTGTCTCCACTGCTTTACAACTCATTTTGAACTTGAATTTAAAAACTGCTTAAATTTGCTTTATGTCTATACTTTCTGTCGTATAAAATAAATATAAAATAAACAGCAAGTAATATCATTAGGAAAAAGCATTAAGTGAGAAATGCACATTAAAATGATGTGTAACATAGGTGCATTTATTTAAGAATATATTCCCATATCAAATGGCAAAGTTCAGCAATGCAAAACCACATTTCTTTTTGCACCAACCTAATTAAATATGGATACTATAAAATTATAAATATAGATATGACTTTGTATAATTTTTTGTATTTTCACATTATTGTAAAGAAAATAGTAATGTAAAAAGAGACATACTTCCACCAAGACCCAAGAATTTTACTTCTGAAGATACTTATTCACACATATATTAACACGTATAAGCATTTTTATTGCTATACTATTTCTAAGAACTAACCTCGGAAACAACATCAAGTTCATAAAAAACATATTGGATTAATATAATATAACATATTCATATGATAAAATATTACATAGTATTTCAACCCAAAATTTAAATCTTTATATACCAACATAAGTGGAGAAGGGAATGGCACCCCACTCTTGCCTAGAAAATCCCATGGACGGAGGAGCCTGGTAGGCTGCAGTCTGTGGGGTCGCTAAGTCGGACACAACTGAACAACTTCACTTTCACTTTCCACTTTCATGCATTGGAGAAGGAAATGGCAACCCATTCCAGTGTTCTTGCCTGGAGAATCCCATGGACGGAGGAGCCTGGTGGGCTGCCGTCTATGGGGTCGCACAGAGTCGGACACGACTGAAGTGACTTAGCAGCAGCATACCAACATAAGTAGGTCTCAAAACTCGTGAGTGAAGAAAGGTACAATAGAGAACAATATATGCTGATTATATAGGCAAATGATACACTTTTACATAAAACTGTAAAGATAACTTGCAGGAGGCCTGCCAGTCTATTGATAGTTGATGAACTGGAAGAAGAAATAAGAAGATGGGGCTAGTTAAAAATGACTAAATAGTATTTATACTATTTAATTTCTTTAAGTAGTTACATAAATCATACATGCACACATAAACGAAAGTCTAAGCAAATATAACACCTTAGTAGTTATTACTAAATGATACGAATATTTTTCTTTCATTATTCTTTATACCTTTCTAGATTTTAAAATATTTACCATGAAAGAAAGCAGAGAAAAAAAATCAGAAGGTTTCAGGGAATGTGGTGTCAAGAAAGGGATGTTTTTGTTTCTGTGTTTAA
Organism: Budorcas taxicolor; assembly: GCF_023091745.1. NCBI lineage: Eukaryota > Metazoa > Chordata > Mammalia > Artiodactyla > Bovidae > Budorcas > Budorcas taxicolor. The sequence goes on along the minus strand of NC_068918.1, from coordinate 17,782,520 downwards.
GATGAGAAATATTGATATTAAAGATGTATTTTCAAACGGGCATGGCTCATTAATAGGTAACCAGTGCGTTATTTTCATGGAATCTGTGCAGAAAGGAGTTAGCTTAGCAGACTTGAGCCCACTCTCCTTAGAAGGTGCTACTTGCAAGTTGGACCGTTGGCTGGGGACTTGAGTGGGAAACATTTTCCTACACTGATGTAAAACTTTCCCCTAAATGGTAAGAATGGGTCACTGCCCCTAAATTATTTTTACACAGAATACAGTTTATCCTGAAAAGCTACCCATCTCCCCAGAGTCTGGAATTTGGGTGTGTGCTAGGCAAAGGGAGCTCACGAGTGGTCCCCCGTGAACCCTGGGCCGTGGTCTCTAATGGACTGTGATCCTTCACATGCCTTGTCTGTGCTAAAGGGACTGCGTGCCCTCTGGGTGACTTCACTGGGAGAGAACTCTTGGAAACTTGTACCGGGTTTCTCTGGATTTCACTCTGTGTGCCTTTTCCCTTTGCTCATTTTTCCTTTTGCTGAAATGTCTTAGCTATGAATACAACTAAAAAGAAAAAAATACATCGCCATATGAAAGCATCTTTCAAAAAATAATTCTGGTGACTTTGCCTTTCATGGTATTCAGTGTTTATATGAAGAGCCACACAAATTTTCTTAGAGTTTCATGTAGGAAAAGTTTCTCTCCCAGTGAGTTGGTGTGCTTTTCTTTATTGGACACTAACAGACTTTCACTCCATCGCTTTTCACATTTGTCTTTGCACTGGGAAACAGAGTTAAATTTGGGGATTAATGAGAGTTGTCCTTAGCAAGGTTTTTGAGTCAATAATAGCAGCTCTTTGATGAACAGGCAGGGGTTGTTTTCCCTTTATTCGTCTGTCTTATCACAGGCTATAAATTAACTATAGAATATGTACATGGAGGCATAAAATGATAAAAATAGCCTACACAGAATAAAAAGATTTCTGGGTAGGTAATGTTTTAGGGAGTATACACATTTCTCTCTACTTGGTATTAGGATCAGGTGTTTCATAAGCCTTTAAGTTCAAGTATATAATCTTATGATTAAAATAGGGATAAATTATTTACTTAGTTGTATAGATTTAAGTGCCATTGACTTTTGGGGAAGTTATTATTTCAACTGAGTGTATATTTTTACAGTGTGGGCACCAACCACATTAATCTTTCTGTTCAAACTGTGTTCACTGGTTATTTTGGCACAAGCAAAGCATTATAAATAGATTAACACATTCAGTGGTGAAGATTTAGATAAAACATCGAATTACAAAGCCAGTGATACAGAGAAGTATGTATTCACTTTAAAGAAGAGGTTACCACACATTTCTTTTAATCAGATTTTCTGATGCATTTCTACTATTTGTTTACACTCAACTTCCTAGTAGTACACAGTAGAATTAGACTTTGTATCAGTATAAACACTAGTCATTTCTAATGCTGACTATTCAAGATTTGTGATAGAACAACTTGTAAGTATTAAAAGCTTTATGTTCTTTACAGAATCATGGTAAGAGGGCTCCCTTCTTTGGCATTAGCATCAATTATGGAAGAAGCAGGAGAGTTCCAGAAAAACATCTATTTCTGCTTTATTGACTATGCCAAAGCCTTTGACTGTGTGGATCACAATAAACTGTGGAAAATTCTGAAAGAGATGGGAATACCAGACCACCTGACCTGCCTCTTGAGAAATCTGTATGTAGGTCAGGAAGCAACAGTTAGAACTGGACATGGAACAACAGACTGGTTCCAGATAGGAAAAGGAGTCATCAAGGCTGTATATTGTTCCCCTGCTTATTTAACTTCTATGCAGAGTACATCATGAGAAACGCTGGACTGGAAGAAGCACAAGCTGGAATCAAGATTGCCGGGAGAAATATCAATAACCTCAGATATGCAGATGACACCACCCTTATGGCAGAAAGTGAAGAGGAGCTAAAAAGCCTCTTGATGAAAGTGAAAGAGGAGAGTGAAAAAGTTGGTTTAAAGCTCAACATTCAGAAAATGAAGATCATGGCATCCGGTCCCATCACTTCATGGGAAAAAGATGGGAAACAGTAGAAACAGTGTCAGACTTTATTTTTTGGGCTCCAAAATCACTGCAGATGGTGACTGCAGCCATGAAATTAAAAGATGCTTACTCTTTGGAAGAAAAGTTATGACCAACCTAGATAGTATATTCATAAGCAGAAACATTACTTTGCCGACTAAGGTCCATCTAGTCAAGGCTATGGTTTTTCCTGTGGTCATGTATGGATGTGAGAGTTGGACTGTGAAGAAGGCTGAGTGCCGAAGAGTTGATGCTTTTGAACTGTGGTGTTGGAGAAGGCTCTTGAGAGTCCCTTGAACTGCAAGGAGATCCAACCAGTCCATTCTGAAGGAGATCAGCCCTGGGATTTCTTTGGAAGGAATGATGCTAAAGCTGAAACTCCAGTACTTTGGCCACCTCATGCGAAGAGTTGACTCATTGGAAAAGACTCTGATGCTGGGAGGGATTGGGGGCAGGAGGAGAGGGGGATGACAGAGGATGGGATGGCTGTATGGCATCACGGACTCGATGGACGTGAGTCTGAATGAACTCCCGGAGATGGTGATGGACAGGGAGGCCTGGCGTGCTGCCATTCATCGGGTCACAAAGAGTCAGACACGACTGAGCGACTGAACTGAACTGAATGAAGTACAGAACCAAAAAGTGCTACCACATTATATCTGTGTTTTTTTACAGTATTTTAAATAACTTCTCAGTTAAGCTTTTCATTTTACATCTGAGGAAAGTTTATAATTAGTTTTATTTTCATAAGATCAAGTGACTTGCTGGAAATGCAGGGGTCACTGGTATTGTATAAAAAATTAGAATTATTTACCCTTTTTTCCCCAAAGCTTGATCTAATTCATACCTCATTTTGATACAACAGAATGAGCTCATTGTATTATTTCAAGGTCACATCTACTTGAATACAAGAATTTTCATTGAAAACATTACATCTTGTTTGTTTTAGTTGAAAGCATTCCAAACATATTAGCATTCACCAAACTTGGGTTTCAGCTCAGGAGGACAATGAGAATGAGGGATAAGACAACTGTGGACCTGAAATCCAGACCCATTTTTAGAAAGAGAAAGTGGATGAAGACATACCTGACTTAGAACTTGTTGAAACTTTAGATGGTTAAAAAAGGAAAAAGGTTAGTCTGCACCAGCTAATCTCAGAAAGTCTTTAGAATAGAAAGCCTCAGGATACTTTAAGATGGTGGTGCGTTGTGGGGCTGAAGGTGGTGGGAGTAGTTGAGGATCTGAATAAAGAGTAGGAATCCCCCCCCCCCCCGCCCCACCTTTCTGAACCTTGCACAGCGAGGTGATTACCCCTCTCCCAGAGTGATCAGAGGTCTGACAGGGGTGCTGCAGACCCAGTGTGATAAGAGAGAGGCACTGCACTGAGAGTAGAGATCTGCATTCATGTCCAGATAAAGGGCATCAAATCCCCCACACCTCGTTTGGCCACATGTTCCAGCTCTGACTGTTGGACATACGCTTCCAGGCAAAAAGCCAGAGAGTTCTTCTCTAAAGAAAGGGCATAGCTCCAGGGAAGATACCTAAGCCTACAGGTACATGGTGATTTCCCAGCAAAAAGGCAGCTTGCCACCTGATTACAGCAGTGCAGTCTGCCAGTGAGGCGGCTCAGGGATGCCCCCATCAGCTTCTTCCTCTCTCACTCTGACATGTGGATGGCATAACTCCTCCATGGAGGTGTTCTTCAGTGAAACAGGGGAAAATGAAGCAAGAGAGTGGTGACATGGACTCCAGGAAGCTATAGCTCCAACATAAGGGGAAAGTGGCAAGCTTAGCAAGAGTCCATATTGGAGAAGCACAAAGGGCTTCAGAAAGCATGCTCTGAGAAAGAAGAAATGGAACCTGATAAAGTGGCTCGTCTGATGATGTGCAAAAGAATCTTCCAGGGAAGTTTGTAAGAGTGGAGAGTTTTCAGAAACGTTAGCAATGGGGATATAAAAAGGTTAAAAATATAAATAAAGATGATAAGCCCTAGAAATGGAATAGTTACGTGAAAAATGAAATGACATTGTAATAAAATATTAGGGTCAGTTGTAAATAGTATCACATATAGTTACATATTTTTTAATGAATTTTTAATTAACAAAAACTTGTGTTATAACCTGACAGGAAGGACGGAAATAAGTAAAATGATGAGAAAAGTAGGGAAGTTCTGAATTCTAATCTTTGAATATTAGGAGCATAAACATATTTTCTAGGAACAAAAAAGTAAAAACAAAAGAAAGACTTATGTTAAAAACGATATGCCTCCCAGGCATAAAGATTAGAGTTGGATTTCTGTTTTTATTTACTTCGTAAGAATTGTTTGATTTTTTTAAAAAACAACACACAAGTATAATGTGATGTAAAAAGAGTGGGCAGACACACACAAGTGACTTACCTAACTCTAATTTTTCAGTTGCAAAGACAGTATTGTATTCCTCTCTGACCCTGGGAAAGCTACTTAACTTTTAAGAAGATTTAGTTTCATCATTTGCAAAATGGAGATGATGATTGTAACAATAAAATAACCTTCTATGAATGTTAGAGAACAAAAGGATGCATCCAAAGCATTTGGTAGAGTGCTTGGTACATATTATTGATGATGGGTATTATTAATGCTACTTTAGTACAGGTGTATTTGGCTCTCTAATCCATTAAATTTTTGATAAGCTATGGGAAAGCAGATTGCATCTGAATAACACTTTGGCTTTACTTAATTAAGCTTACTTAAACTAACCTTTAAAGCCAGAAATGATTGTGTCTGGATAGTTAATCAATTTCCAGTTAAGGTCATGGCACTAATAATGCTTTTTACTTCTAAGGCCAGTTAGAGTTACTTATGAGAACTCTTTAAGTTTTCAATTTTAAAGTAAAAAATTAGCTTGTGCATTCTATTTTAAAATAAGCTGTTAGCATATATATGCTTAGATGCATCTGACTCTTTGTGGCCCCATGGACTGTAACCTGCCAGGGTCCTCTGTCCATAAAATTTTCCAAGCAAAAATACTGGAGTGAATTGCCATTTCCTACTCCAAGGGATCTTCCCAAACCAGAGATTGAACCCACATCTCTTGCATCTCCTGCATTGGCAGGTGGATTCTTTACTACTGCATTACCTGGGAAACCCATGAAGGGGGAAAAATTATATATATATACATATATATATACACACACACACATATATACACACACAGTCCAGTTAGTCACTCAGTCATGTCTGACTCTTTATGACCCCATGGACTGTAGCACACCAGGCTTCCCTGTACATCACCAACTCCCAGAGCTTACCCAAACTCATGTCCATTAGTAGGTGATATAATCCAACCATCTTATCCTCTGCCATCCCCTTCTCCTCCTGCCTTCAGTCTTTCCCAGCATCAGGGTCTTTTCCAGTGAGTCAGTTCTTTGCATCAGGTGGCCAAAGTATTGGAGTTTCAGCTTCAGCATCAGTCCTTCCAGTGAATATTCAGGACTGATTTCCTTTAGGATTGACTGGTTGGATCTCCTTGCAGTCCAAGGGACTTTGAAGAGTCTTCTCCAACACCAAAGTTCAAAAGCATCAGTTCTTTGGCACTCAGTTTTCTTTATAGTCCAACTCTCACATCCATACATGACTATTGGAAAAGCCATAGCTTTGACTGGATGGACCTTTGTTGGCAAAGTAATGTCTCTGCTTTATAATATGCTGTCTAGGTTGTTCATAACTTTCCTTCCAAGGAGTAAGCGTCTTTTAATTTCATGGCTGCAGTCACCTTCTGTGACATCATATACCATGTGTATGTACATACATACACACATAAATATTTTATATATGGAGACGTGTACTTGCTCAGTTGTTCAGTGGTATCTGCCTCTTTGCGTGCCTATGGATTGTAGTCCGCCAGGCTCGTCTGTCCATGAGATTTTCCAGGCAAGAATACTGGAGTGAGTTGCCATTTCCTACTCTGGAGAATTTTTCCACCCCAGGGATTGAGCCCACATCTCTTGCTGTCTCCTGTTTTGGTAGGCAGATCTTTACCACTGGGGCCACCTGGGAAGCCCCCTTAGCATGTATCTCCTTCTATTGCTAAATGTCTAAAAAATTCTGAGGTGGGTTTTCATGATTTCCAGTGTCTTTTGTATAATAACTGTTCCTTCTTGTTGTGTGCATGACACATTGTTAGTGCTCATTTGATGATTAAGAATAAGTGCAAATAATGGCAAAAACTTGCTTTAGCTAATTTTGAAAACGTTATTCTTACTGTACTATGTCTTTGGTGATACAAGGCTCTGGATGTTGATAGCTTTTTAAATACTTGCAGAAGTAAACTGATCATTGAAATCTGCCGTGGAATACCTCTTAGAGATGCACTAAAGAAAACCACCAGAGCATTTAGTACTAGTGCATGTATTTTCTGGATTATTTTGCCACCACTATTCTGCCTTGTATTCTTTAGTTAACGTTTTATGTGGGAATGTTCTGTCTCCCCAACTAGACTGAAAATACTTTAGGGAAAAATACAGAAAGAAACTTGTGATATGTGACTGTATCTGCCTGTTTTTGCATAAAGAAACGTAAGAAGGATACACGAGACACAGTGAGATGGTTACCTCTGGAGAATCCCAGGGACGGGGGAATCTGGTGGGCTGCCGTCTATGGGCTACACAGAGTCGGACACGACTGAAGCGACTTAGCAGCAGTAGCCGCAGCAGAGGTGGGCAGGAGTGGGGTGGAAGGTGGTAGAGTAGGTGTGTGCCTCTCCATATAGCTTTGACTTGTGAACCATGTTAATGTTTACTTATCAAAAATAAAATTAAATTTAAAAGAATTTTTTTAAAGCAAGCTTGAAGATAGAATATGAACAGAAGCAAAGGGGATAACTATCTATCAAATAGCATAAAGATACAGAAGAAATATTAATCCACTTGGTGCTCTGAGTGTGTGGTTAGTAGGATATATTATGAGTAGAAGGAGAATTTCAAATAAATCCTGCTCTTTCTGTAGTGGTTTGTTGTTGCTAATTTGTTGATATTGTAATTGTGGATGCTAAGTCGCTTCAGAAGTGTCTCTTTTGCAACCCTATGGACTGTAGCCTGCCAGGCTCCTCTGTCCATGGGATTCTGCAGGCAGGAATGCTGGAGTGGGTTGATACTGTAATTAGGAAATTCTTATTTATGTATTAGAAGATAAAGCATGTAAATAAATGTTATATCAGTGTTCTGACCAGAAGAGAGTTACAAGTATGGAATGAGAGAAAGTGAGAAAGACCCCTTGTAGCATTGGGTTAGAAGGGGAGACATCAGTATGAAATACTGATTTAAAATAAAGAAAAACTCAATAATATGTATTTTAAAATATATAAAATTATATATGTATGTATATTTAACAACTCTGATGACTGAAAGAGTCTGGAGACAGTGATACCTTAGGAGAAATGAGAGTATCTGAAGCTTGGATCTTGATCTCAAGATAAATATTTCCCACTAAAAGAACAGGGTTCTTTGGAGAGTTATCTCATTCCAGCTCTAAAACAAGGAATTAATTCAAGACTAATGCAGGCTTCTCAAAAGGACACTAACTTAAAGAGGTCCCCAATGGCCAAATTTGGAACTATTTGAATGATGGAAATTCCCTGGTGGTTCAGACGGTAAAGAATCTGCATGCAATGCGTGAGACCTGGGTTTGATCCCTGTGTTGGGGCGATTCCTTGGAGGAGGGCATGGCAACCCACTCCAGTATTCTTGCCTAGAGAATCCCCCTGTACAGAGGAGCCTGGTGGGCTACAGTCCATGGTGTCGCAGAGTCGGATACCACTTGAGTGTCTAAGCACAGCACAATGGATTATAACACAATGAATTAAAAAATCTGTAATTTATAAATCTATAGGTCTATATTATGTTTTAACTAGTGTGAAGGATTCTTTTTAAGAAAAATGCCAGCGGAATCCTAGAAAAACTACCATTTTGCAGTCCCCAAGACAATACTGATTCAATACCATCAATGGATGGTAAAACTATTGAGTAAACTGCTTGAGGGGGAATAAAATAGTCTTATGGTCAGGTACCAATCAGAGAGTTGATTAATTACAAGGGGGAAAAGAACTTTTAAAGAAAGCTGGCATAGGCGTCACCATAACCAAGTGGTTAAACACGTCACCACCAACAACGGTGTAAACTGAAAGTATGTGCGTCTCACCTGACTCCATGGGAAGGACGCATCACCCAAAATGTTTAAGTCACATTTGCTTATGGGGAAATAGTAAACAATGCCAGATTGTGAGACGTTCTGCAAAACAATTGGCCTGAATTTCTCAGTGTGTTAATAACAAATTGTCTTATTTAAAAAACGGTAGGATTAAAACAGAAAGAGAAATGACAGCAGAATGGACTGTATGATCCTTGCCTGGATCCTCAGTGATTTTTTTGTAATTGCATTTGGGGGACAATTAGGGAAATATGAATATAGAATATGTGTTGGGTAGGAATATTTTATCTGTGCATCTTTCCCTGTGAAATGATTATATTTCGACTAAGTAAAAATAATGTCCCTATTCTCTTAGGTGGTTAAGCAAAAAAAAAAAAAGAGATGAAACATATATGTGTGTGTGAGAGAGAGAGAGAGAAAAAAAGAGAGGAAGCAAGAAAGACAGACTTGGAAATGTTTCATAATTGAAAGCTGGAAAGAAGTCATTTGAAGCACAGATGATGCCGTGCATTCTTTTTTTTAACAAGTGCCTTAGCAAGCTTTTCGCCAGTACAGACTGAGTGAAGGTTTTGATTTTGCAAGAGAAATGGTGTGGATTGGAGGCAATTAGCATATTTCCTAAAATGTGGGATAGATGTTAGTTAAATGTTTTGAAAATACGTGATCAAAGAATATTGAGACATTAAAATGAAAATCTGTCTAGGTTGCTGATTCAGGTGGACGCCTGTCTCTCTTTCTCTTTGACAATTGCCTGTCACCATTGCTTTATTGGGAAAATGAGTAATCCTTAGCTAAAATAATATATATTAAGTTAATAGTATGTTTCCATTTTGCGCAAGAAATAGAAGTCCCTGTTTGCCTGCTAGCTCAGTCAGCTTTATGGAGAACCAGCAAACCTGGGCAAGCACCATATGTGCTGTGAAGGTGTTCCACCTGCCTCGGAAGCCAAGGGCTGTTCCCTCTTTATGCTGTTCTTCACAAGCAACGCTGCTGTGTGTTTCCCGTGCCAGACTTCTCACCCTCAGCAGGACTTTCGTCAGAGCTGTTTATCGTGACGATAAACAACTACCAGCGCAATTAAGAGACACCCTCTGGCTTGGAGTCAGACATCTGCCAAGGCTTTGATTATTCTATCTCAGTTTATTTCAATAAACAAAGTGCTTACTGTATACGAGGCAGGGTCCTGGTTCTCCCTAGGCTACCGAGATAAATAAAATGTGGTATGTGCCTAGGAGAAGTATATAATCCAGGGAGAGAGGGCTTGAGACAGTTACATCAGTATCTATTATTAAAAGGCAGAGGATGAGGAGTGAATTAGGGGACAACCAACAATATCCTAAGAGCATTTGGTGTTCAGAGGCCTCTTGTCAAAATGGAGGCTTACAGCCCAGGCATCCAGATGGTTTGGGACATTTACAGAACCATGATTCATAGATGTGAGATCTGGTTGTATGTGTTTTTTTTTTAATTGCCCTGTTTTCCGATGTTAATTATTGTAGCTAGGCTGCCAAGCAAACATCTGTTCAGAGTTGCATTCTGGATACAGGCTTGTTGCTTTGGCCCCTCTTGGTGGAAACTATTCTTACTTCACATGGAGTATTATATAATCTCCGTGAATGCTGAGTAGTATGTACAGATCATCAACCTACTACAGGTCAGCACCTGGCCAGAAGATTCACAGGAAAGGAGAAAACAACACATAAATATACAGATGTGTATCTTAAAGATTATAATTAGTAAAAAAAAAAAAAAAAGCTTAAACCACAAACACGGAAAGAAAAATATTGCCATTTTTTTGCTTATCACATTAAAGGTGAAAGTATCAGAGGTCTTCAAATGCTGTTTACTTTGCAAGCTTGTTTTTTTAAACTATGGTACTCATTAGAGCATGTTGTGGAAAAATGGTTACTATCGTGGACTGTAAATAAATACAGCTTTTGGAGAGCAGTTTGGCAATATGTGTCAAAGAGTCATAGTCATCATGTTCTTTGACCCAGTAATTCCAATCTGGGAATCTCTCCTACAGAAATACTCTGAAGAAGCTTCATGCATAAAGTTATTCATCACCACAGTACTTATAATAGTGTAAAATTGGAAACAGCCTCTGCAGGTTAACTGTGGGTTTTCTACTTTCTGAAATATTATACAGCATTTCGAAATGATGATTATAACTGATAATAACACGGAAAATGCTCCTGTTGTGTTATGTGGAAAGGCAAGACACCAAATTGAATTTAGAGTGCATATAGAATTTTTAAAATTACAGAAATTAGATGATGTATTTGAAATGAACCTTTCTCAATTAGTAGATGTTGTTTTTAAAGTATCCAACAACAGGGAACAACGGCAGAAGCAAGGAGATGTGAAACAATGCAATTTTTCTGGTAGCAGCGCTGAAAGCAAGTAACTTACCAGGTGGCTCGGTGGTGGTAAAGAATCCACCCACCAATGTGGGAGACGCCAGAGATGCAGATTCGATCCCTGGGTTGGGAAAATCCCCTGGAGAAGAAAATGGCAACCCATTCCAGTACTCTTGCCTGGAAAATTCCATGGGCAAAGGAGCCTGGTGGGTTACAGTTCATAGGGTTTCAAAGGATTGAACACGACTGAGCGACTGAACACAGAATAAATTTGGTTTCTTTACCAGCTGAGCCATAAGGGAAGCCCAAGAACACTGGAGTGGGTAGCTGATCCCTTCTCCAGCGGATCTTCCCGACCCAGGAGTCGAACTGGGGTCTCCTGCACTGCAGGTGGATTCTTTAGCTATCAGGGAAGGCTTGCAGTGCATTCTAGAAGGTTGTATATGAAAATGTTTATATTGTTCACATTTGGATAAGACAAAATCTTATTTTCCCCCTTTTTCTGTTTTCCCCATTTCCTCTATAAAGGAAACAAACACTTCTCCATGCTCCAGCCCCCAGTATGATTGATACCTCTTTTCCACTTGGTTCTATAAAGTGAGGAATGAAGCAGACTTGTTGGGTTTAGAGAGAAAAAGTATGTTTCTGTTCTGTCTCAAAATGATGAGATTCTTCAACAATTAGATAAAACGTGTGTGTTAGTCTGGAGCCCGCCAGGCTTTTCAATCCATGGAATTCTCCAGGCAAGACTACTGGAATGGGTTGCCATTCCCTTCTCCAGGCGATCTTCCTGACCCAGGGATCGAACCCAGGTCTCCTGCATTGGAGGCAGATTCTTTACCATCTGAGCCACCAGGGAAGCTCAGATAAAACTTAGTTCCATTTTATGTAGTAAGAGTCCAGTGAAATTTTGGTCAGCTAAAAAGTTTTGGCAACTGGAGCTTGAAAGCACATTCAAGAGCCAAAAAACGAAACACTCATTGCCCTTTAATCAGAGGAGCCTAGGATCACTTTAGAGACGTTGGACTAGGAAGGATGGGCTGACCAACAGAGAGGCCCCGAAGTGTTTCCTTCCCTACATCCCAGCCCTTTTTCTTTCCATTAACATGCTGGGTACAATAGCTGAGCCTGTGACCCGTCAAGGATGTGTCTGTTCCCCATAAGGAAGGCTGTGCTTTCAGCCCACCTGAGTTCTCTGCCCTGATAGTTACAACCAATCACTTGTATGTTCTTAGAACTACTGATGAAGGCTAATCTGACTGTCAACCCCCTCCCTCACTCCCAGAGTCCCTTAGAATGATCTAGAACAGGACATTAATTATTCTACCTCCAAGGCTATGTTATACACTAGACAGAGCAAACAAAATCACCTTTCCTCCCCTATAATTGAGGCTGCACCCATGCTCTGTATTGTCGTCTCTGTCTTTGTTCCCTCCTGGATCCTTACCTTTGTGTCGTTGGAGATCTGAATACTACCTAGAAAACCAACACTAGCTATATTAATCTCTTTTTGAATTTTAGCAAATATTTATTAAGCACCTACCCTGTGCTAGGTAGTGAGTGAGGTATGTGAGATGTAAGAATAAATGCATAATCCCTACCCTCAAAAAATTTTATAGGATAATGGAAAATACCAAGCAGTCACTCTAGGATAGATAAAATGACAGGAATGAGCACAGGCTGTTACAGATTTGACAAATAAGCTAAGACCTGCAGAATTTAGGCAAGACACATGTGTATAAATCATGTCCCAAGTAAAAGGAGCAGCAGGTGCTAGAGGCAAACCAGTGTATGATAGACAGAGGCTGTGATGGGGCAATGGCAACAGAGAATCCAGAAAAATCAAATCATTAATTGAATCTTTATTTCACATACTAGGGTTTTTTTTTGTTTTTTTACTTCATCCTAGGCACAAAGGTATTATTAAAATTTTAATTATTGGAGTGCCATGACTGTGGCGTGGAGTGTCGTGGAATGTCATTAGTGGAGTGTGTTTTAAAAAGGGTGTTCCAGAGCCAGGGCAAACTTAGTGGCAGTGGAGATCCAGAGACATAAATGGTTCTTTAAAGTGTGAGTATCATCTCTCTGGGCCATCCCAGTGTACCAGCCCCAAGCATCCTGTATCCTGTATCGAACCTAGACTAGCGAGATGATATGGGGAGGGTGGTGGGAGTGGGGTTCAGGGTTGGGAACTCATGTACACCTGTGGAGGACTGATGTCAATGTATGGCAAAACCAATACAGTATTGTAAAGTAAAAAAATAAAATTTAAATTAAAAAAAAATAAAGTGAATAAAATGGAATTTTGTTGACTGATTGGTAGGGGGAGAGATGAGGCAAAGAAAAGTCAGAAGAGAGAATACTTTGTTTTCCGGTTTCTGCCCCACTCACTGTGATAAGCAAATGAAGGACGGTGGTCTGTCAGGGAGAGATGGATGGGGAGGTGATGAGTTTGGCTTTAGGCTGAGTTTGAGGTGTATGAGTGGAGACATCAAGTAGGGGATTGCATGTGGTTATCAGAAGCTCAGTAGAGAAATCTGGGCTGGAGGTTTATGGGGTGGGGGGATCCGTCAGCATTTGTATGGAGTTGAAACAATGGGAGTGGAGGAAAGACACTCAGAGGACCATCTGTAATAAATGGAACCTTGGAAACTCGGGAAGTTTTAAGAGACAGAAATAGGAAGAATTCACCAAAGGGACAGAAGGAAGTACCAAGAACCTGAGAACGTGGTGTCCTAGGGGTCAAGAAAGAAGCAGAGGTCAGCAGGGACCGTGCTGCAGAGGTGAGTAAATAAATAATCCTTATTCACTAGGGCAGTTAGGAACGAGAAGGTCACTGGTACTTTTGTTTGTAGAGAGAGACCTAAAGTGGAGGAGTGAGCCAGATAATAGTGAGTTTTTAAATGTGGACAGGGAGACAAAAACCTTAGACAGTCTTTCAGTTAGCTTGGTTGAAAATGGAGGGAGACCGAGATGTAGAGACTGACGCATGTAGGGTCCTAAGGCGTTTTTATTTCGTTTTGCTTTTATGATGGGAGAAACTTGACCATGTGCATATGCTCGACTGTCTTAAGTTTCCAGAGAGAGGAGAGATCCTGACAAGGCAGGCACTAATACTGATCTTGGGACGCTCAGCAGGTCCTTCTTTCTACCAAAGAGGAAGAAAGGTTAGAGGACAGCTGATGGGGAACTGAAAGTTGAAGGGGTTCTCATCTGACCACATTAGATTTTACTGTGTCACGTGGGAGTGAGGTTATGGATTGCATGTGGGTCAGTTGCAAAGAGAAAGTTGGAGTGAGGCCTTGAGGAGGAGGTGGACGTTGGCAATGGTTCATAGGTGAGGAAGGCGTGACCTCGAGGGACCCCGAGAGGGGCTGCCGCTTAGTGATGACAACCCAGACACACATGGGGACCATCTGCTTGTCTACCGGACTGTGTGAGGGGGGAGATGAGGGGTACAGCTAACCCTTATGCTCGTCCAAGTATCATGTTTAGAAAGGCATGTACTGCGTCTGATTAAGCATTTAAGAATTCTCAGTGGGCACTAGCAACATGGTGTTATTATTCTGAGTGACTGATTTTGCCAAGTCTGGATCAGCATCAGCAGGGGCTTAATGACAATGTGTACAGGCTCTGACAGTGATTAGGTTTGGATTAAAGCGTCAATAAAAGTTAGCTGCTGCTATCGTCATCACCATCATTCAGTTCACTCTGACAATACCAGAAGTTTCTGGAAGGTTTACAGTTTAAGGCTTTACTGTAGAGCGTGAACATGCCATCAGTGCTCCACTTTCCTGTGTTAGAAAGAATGACAGAAGGCACTGGGCATTCCTGTGCGGAGAGCACAAGACTAAAACAAATACTAAACAGCATTCTCAAAGTGAAAAAAAAGAAAGTTCAGTGTTTATCCATTGAGTCTTTTTAGGAAGTAGGTTTCCTTGTGCAGCCCCTAAACTTGTCTAGGAATTTCATTGCTTCCCTGGGTGACCTTTTACTTCATAGAACAGAGTGGGATTGGGGTGGGTGCAAGTGGGAAATGATGATCCTTGCCTAAATCTATCTCCTTTATTGGATGAAAAACTTTAAATACGAAAAACCATATTCATAGTACAGTAGCCTTGTTTTCACAGAGTAATAATAAAGTAAGAGTAAAAGATAATCTCAGGACCCCAGGCTAAGATTCCTTGATATATATGCAATCTGTGTAGTTCCTAGAGGATTTAATTTCTAGAATATGTGTAATGGCAAAATTTATTGTTACTCCATGTAAAACTGAGGTAAGAATGTATAATAAAACTGAAAATAATACTAATACAGAAGTGTTAATATATATACATAAAGAGCTTCCCTGATAGCTCAGTTGGTAAAGAATCCGTTTACAATGCAGGAGACCCCTGTTCAATTCCTGGGTTGGGAAGATCTCCTGGAGAAGGGATAGGCTACCCACTCCTGTATTCTTCGGCTTCCCTTGTGGCTCAGCTGGTAAAGAAACCACCTGCAATATGGGAGACCTGGGTTTGATTCTTGGGGTGGATGCCTGAAGAAGGGAATGGCTACCCACTCCAGTTCTCTGGCCTGGAGAATTCCATGGACTGTATAGTCCATGGGGTCACAAAGAGTCAGACACGACTGAGCGACTTTCCCTTTCACTTTAGTATAATATATGGTGTGTATAAAAGCTTTCTAAAATGTGTAAATTGTATTATTATTCTCCCTTTACACTTTTTCCTATGTTTGGCTTACAAGAGAGAGGAGTAAGGGTTTTAAAAACAACTTGTCTTTCATTTTTACTTAGGATTATTTTCTCTGTAAAAATGTGGTGATGTGTTCTATTCTTTCCGTACAGCTTACAGTCTTTTGATGTGGTCTCTATTTTTACCATCTTCCTCTATAAACGTTATCTTAGCTAATTTTCTTAAGTGAATGTTATTTCAATCAAAGACCCTCTCTCATTTGAGCTGTCTCAGTGCTAATGCATGAGCAATATTGACCTTGTTGGCTGGCAGCAAAGTCAAGAGGTTTTTATCCTTGTGTTAGCGTCTCCTAAAGAAGTGAAGAAGCTCAGTTGAAGCAGGGTGGGATTTTATAAGATACACTTGAAGTAAATCAAGGCATTTAACACTGGGTATTTCAGGTATTCCAACCCTTTTTCAGTCTAACCACAAAACTTTTCTATGAGAGGTTATAGTATATTCATTCACCAGGCTGGTTTTTGTGGTTACGTCTCTAGCCAATCACATTTTTAAAAAGAGATTTCTATACTCCTAGGATGAGATTTTCCCCTATTTTGGAGGTATTAAAACTCAAACATCAGAAGAGTTTTTAAAAAATACATATGTTTTTTCTCTTTTCATATTCTTAGACACTTTAACTTTGTTCCTGAGAGATAAAGGAAAATTTGGTCACTCTACACTTAGCAGTATTTTATATCTGAAAATGATGAATAGAAACCAGGAAAGGAACTATATTTTTCTTTATCGAATCTAGAAACTCCAGGTAGTTAACAGACTATTCCTAGAACTGAGTGAGTGGTGCACAAAGATACTTTGTTTTGGCATGAAAAAGCTCTGTTGAAATTGCTCCTTTTAAGTTAAAAAACTATGTTAACATGGTTTAACGTCTAGGAAAGCATTGATGCTTGCCAATACTGAAAGCCCAAAACCTGTAGGGGGGGAAAAAAAATCCAAGCATTAAAATGACTGTGAATAAAGCTACAGAACATGTATTTTTAAAGTTTGTGAAACTTGGACTTCTTCCAGGTTTACAAGTAATATCGTAAGGAGTGGTTTTTGTTGTTCTATTTGTTACACAATTTTCAGGAGGAAAGGTTTCTAGATATTTTAAAAAACTATCTTGATGTGAGCTCCATGAAAGGAATGTTCCTTTCTGTGAACTAGCTGTGGTGACGTCAGCACCGTGTGGGATAAGATTCCCACAGGGTTTAGTTGACCGAGGAAATGTCTGCTTTCTCCACTGCATGCGGCGGAGGGTAAGGACAGAGCCCAGAATTCAGTGCAGTGGGAGAGGCTGTACAGTTAGATTACCAAATGTGTGCAGAAACAAAAATGGTCTTCATAACTCAGTTTTGATAAGTAAAATCCTGTACCCATAATTCTCAGTGCTCTGTCTTGTTTTCAGGACCAATGCAAAGTTTAACTTTACTGGTGTTGCAGTCCACTCTGTAACTATCACCGATTGGAGTACAGAAAACACATAGGCAAACATAAAAAACTACTGAATAATAAAAACTGTAACAAATATACTATAATATCAAATAAGAAAAAATAATTCCACCGCCTGAGAAATCCATTTTTAGCAATTCTGTCTTCTTCCCTCTCAGCTTGTATTTTTTTGCATATGCTTTTACATTTTTATAATATATAAATTCAATGTTTATTCTGTTTTCTTACCTAACATTATCAGATATGTGTTTCATATTATTTTTCAATGTAAGAAATAAGGCATAGTCAAAACTACTCACTGTGATCCTTTCCATTCTTCATGGTTTAACTAAAATGCCTTCCTTTCCATGAGCAGTCAAAATTGTTTCTCCTTTGTGCTTCTCTGCCTGAACCATGGTTATGTATGCCCATGTTGTCTCCCCTAATAAACTGAGAATTACTGGAAGGTAGTTTATTCAGCTTTAAATTCCCCCTAGTAGCTAGTAGACTGCCTTGTTCATGGTAGGCACAGAATAAATACTTGAATATTGAATTAATCTATAGAATCATTTACAATAAAGTGACTTAAAATGAAGTTAAGGTGAGAAGAAAAGAGCAGAGCCATAGGAGGAAAATTACAAAAGAAGGAGGAAGTGATAGTATTAATTTCTGATGAGGTAGAGGGAGAATTTAAATGTAAAAACATTAAATACAGAGACCATTATTTATGAAGATATGTCATAAGTCTATATGTACCACACAACATTTCGGTCAAATATAAAACCTAGAAGTGCAAAGGTAATTTGAAAAAAAAAAATATAGTAAGCAATTTCAGTATTCCTGTTTTAGAATCAGATTGAGGAGATAAATGAGCC
The DNA here is from genome assembly GCF_023091745.1 of Budorcas taxicolor. NCBI lineage: Eukaryota > Metazoa > Chordata > Mammalia > Artiodactyla > Bovidae > Budorcas > Budorcas taxicolor. The sequence continues at coordinate 17,764,876 of NC_068918.1, read as the reverse complement.
CGTAGAAATCTATATAGAATGTTACTTTTCTTGATTAAATATTTTAATGTCCAAAACACATTTTAAAAGATTATTTAATTGGCTAGAAAAAATATTCCAAATTTAAGATTTTTATAGTTTACCTTTTTCATAATCAAGTAGAGTTGAAAATAAATTTAGAAAAAAGTTACTGAAAAAACTACATAGAAATTAAAAAAAAGACTTAAAGAGGGAGTAAAAAAGGATTAAAAACTGCCTAGAAAATAATGAAGAGAGAACATTTCATACCAGAATTTTTGGAATCTAGCAAAAACTCTATTCATTACTAAAGAGTAAAAGAAAAAAAACAGAGTGATCAGAAGAAGCTAGGAAAAGAATAACAAAGTGAAACAAATAAAAGCAGGAAGAGCATAATAGTAATGTAAAAATCAAAAGAAAGGAAAACTAAAAGGGGAAAAAAGCAATATAAAGGACAAGAAAGCCAAAGCTAATAATTTTAAAAAACAAAATAAAATGTCATTTTGAGAGCCTGATTTAGGGACCAAAGTAAAAGTAATGAAAATGAGAAAGAAACAAGATGAGAAAGGAGGTAAAAACTACAGAGAGACTATTTCTCAACAAGAATATTCTCAATAAGAGAATACTCAGTTGCAACAAAGGTAAAAATCTAGGAAACAGATTTCCTAGTTTTCTTCCTGCACACACCTAGGTAAACACATTTTCCAGGAGAGAATGAAAGTTACTTGGTGTTTGCAGGAAGAAAACTGGGAAGCTACTACACTGCCCTTCTGAGCTGACATGTCTGTTTTGCAATAATTTTCCTTGACCGTCTCTATGTGTGCTCAGTCGTGTCTGGCTCTTTGTGTCTCCGTGGACTGTAGCCCGCCAGGCTTCTCTGTCCATGGGATTTCCCAGGCGAGGATACTGGAGTGGGTTGCCGTTTCCATCTCCAGGGAAATCTTCCCGACCCAGGGACCAAACTAGCATTTCTTGTGTCCCCTGAATTGGCAGGCAGATTCTCTACCATCTGCACCATCTAGAAAGCCTTTCCTTGGATCTTTTACCTTAAATATGCCCTTACTTGAGTTAGTGGCTCTAGTTGGGCACTAATATACATAAATCCTCAAAGTCACCTGTATTTGCAAAATTTTACTTATTTCACTTTTCAGAAAAGCGTTAAACTTGTTAAACGAATTTGTGAAGGGCAAAATAGTTTTCCATAACTAAACCACCAGCTTTTGGTTTTGTTTGCTTTTGACATTTTTAGGATATTTAAGCATATTTTGAAAGTCAGGGAAAAGATACCAATGAAGAGGAGGGAAAGAAGTTATAAAAGGTCTCTTGTGAGCTCTGTAAGTTCTTTGTTAAAGTTTAAAGTTGTTTCTGAAATTTTCACTTACCCCTTTTAATTGAAATTAAACCTCAGAGTAAAACAAAATTTAAGCCTTCCTTCTCCCACTAGAGTAATACTGATTATTAATCTTTGGTACGGGATTGACTGAATTTACCAAGTCAGTTCAGTTGTGTCTGACTCTTTGCGACCCTATGGACTGTAGCCTACCAGTCTCCTCTGCCCGTGAGGATTCTCCAGACAAGAATACTAGGGTTGCCGTGCCTTCCTCCAGGGGATCTTCCCAATCTAAGGTTCAAACTTGTGTCTTTTACATCTACCTGCATTGGCAGGCGGATTCTTGATCACTGATGCCACCTGGGCAGCCCCAAAAATAAACTCATAGAGTCCTCTAAACAACCAAATGCTATTGGTAAATTCCAGCTTTTACAGATGCTGGGCAAGGGAAACATGTAGCAACTAGTAAATCACTGCAGATGGTGACTGCAGCCATGAAATTAAAAGACGCTTACTCCTTGGAAGAAAAGTTATGACCAACCTAGATAGCATATTCAAAAGCAGAGACATTACTTTGCCGACTAGGGTCCATCTAGTCAAGGCTATGGTTTTTCCAGTGGTCATGTATGGACGTGAGAGTTGGACTGTGAAGAAGGCTGAGCGCCGAAGAATTGATGCTTTTGAACTGTGGTGTTCGAGAAGACTCTTGAGAGTCCCTTGGACTGCAAGGAGATCCAACCAGTCCATTCTGAAGGAGATCACCCTGGGATTTCTTTGGAGAGAATGATGCTAAAGCTGAAACTCCAGTACTTTGGCCACCTCATGCGAAGAGTTGACTCATTGGAAAAGACTCTGATGCTGGGAGGGATTGAGGGCAGGAGGAGAAGGGGATGACAAAGGATGAGATGGCTGGATGGCATCACGGACTCGATGGACATGAGTCTGAGTGAACTCCAGAAATTGGTGATGGACAGGGAGGCCTGGCGTGCTGCGATTCATGGGGTCGCAAAGAGTCGGACACGACTGAGTGACTGAACTGAACTGAACTAAAGTGAAAGGTCCAGAGGGCTTCCCAGGTGGCACAGTGGGAAAGAACCTGCCTGCAGTTATTCAATCTGGAAGAAATGGGGGATTTTATGTCTTTATTTCTTACTATTTTATTTTCAGCTTTCTTTTTCTCCTCTTGCATTGGCTAGCTCTAGTCAGTGTTTAGTAATGGTGGCAGTACATACTCACTCCACTTCCATTCTTAAGAAAAAACTTTGAATATTTCATCATGGAGTATTACGTTTACTGTAGGTTTTCTTATATATACTCTTTATTAGATTAAGGAAGTTTTCATCTCTTCCTAGTTTGCTAAGATTTTAGCATAACTGAATGTTGAATTTATCAAATAACCTTTCCTCTTTCTATTGAGAAAATCATATGATATTTCTCTCTTATTTTATTAATGTGTGAGTTAATGGTAATGGGTTTTTGAATGTTGTCATCCTTGCATTCTTGGAATAAACCCGCTTTGATTATATTATCTGTTTCATGCATTATCTGGATTGGTTTGTTAATGTTTTGTTTAGAATTTTTGTGTCTGTGTTTACAAAGAGATCAGTCAGTAGTTTTTCTTGGTTGCAATATCCTTATCAGATTTTGGTATCATGAGTATGCTGGCCTGATAAAACAACCCAAGTAGTGATCTCTCCCCCTCTTTCTATAATTATTCACTAGGAGTAGTTGGGTAGTGTCAGTGTTATTTCATCCTTAAGTTCTTGGTAGAATTTACCAGCAAGTCACCTGGGGCTGAAGCTTTCTGTGTGGGGATATCTTTTTCCTCTGTTGCTTTTTAAGTTACTTTCTTTGTATTCGCTACTTGGCATTTTTACCTAATGTGTCTAAGTGTGATTTTTATCAAAGGCAGCTAGCACAAATCTGTAATATCTGCTGAGCCAGCTAAAGAGCATACTTGTCAGTAAAGCAGCCACCTTCCTCTCATTAAGGATAAAATTATGGAGAAATCCATGAACCTAAAAATGAATCTGCCTTTATGGTGTTCCACAAAGTAATTAATGCACAGAAAGTGAAAGTCGCTCAGTTGTGGCTGACTCTTTGCGACCCCAAGGACTGTAGAATTCTCCAAGCCAGCATACTGGAATGGGTAGCCTTTCCCTTCTCAGGAGGATCTTCCCAACCGAGGGATCAAACCCAGGTCTCCTGCATTGCAGGCGGATTCTTTCCCAGCTGAGCCACCGGAGAAGCCCAGTGCACAGAAAGTGCTTCTAACAATGCCTGGCACAGACGAGGTGCTGCGTACATTTCATGACTGTTGTTACTGCGTTCGTTGTTGTATTCTCTTCTCCTCTGCCACATTAAGGGACTTCCCTGGTGGCTCAGACGGTAAAAGCGTCTGCCTGCAATGCAGGAGACCCGGGTTCGATCCCTGTGTCGGGAAGATCCCCTGGAGAAGGAAATGGCAACCCACTGCAGTACTCTTGCCTGGAAAATCGCATGGACGGAGGAGCCTGATGGGCTGCAGTTCGTGGGGTCTCAAAGAGTCGGACACGACTGAGTGACTTCGCTTTCTTTTTTTCAGCCTTCAGCCACATTAATGTGCTTCTTTTTAATGATAGAGGAAATCTGAAATCACTTGGTCTTAGGTGAACAAAAGACTGTATAAAGCACGCCGTATACTATCATGACCAACCAAAACCAAGATCGAAACATGTAAGCCATGCGTTTGATAAACTGAGCCTTGAGTCCAAGGTTTATGTTTTCTCTGTCTTTTTCTTTGGAAGAGTTAATTAATTAATCTGTCACTTTTCCAGTTGTCTCCCTCACCTGTGTCACTGAATTACTTTTGAGTTCTCCCAAGTGGCACATTAGCCATCTAACTTGAACATTAAGTGGGTAACTGTGTCTCTTACTAAGGCCCTTGGAGACTGTTGTAGAATTAAATAATTTTGTCTTCAAGAATGGACATGCTTTTGTTCAGATTTGGAGAGCCTATTTTTCAGTGATATAAATAGTAGCATTAGCATTGAACACAACAGAAATTTTGGCCTTTGTTTTAATTATACTAAGTACAAAAAAATCCTATAAATAGAAGTTAGATGACATTACTGAAACTAAGTTGATATTAAAGAATTATTGTCACTTTAAAAAATATTTTGTATAGTGATTATATATTTTTTAAAGATTTCTTATTTTCTTTAGACTTATATTGAAATATTTGTGAGTGAAATGACATGATGTCTGGTATTTGGACTAAATAATATGGGAAGACTGTAGAAGGTCAGGGCAGAGAAAAAATAAAATTGACCAAGCTGAAGCATGGGTACTTAAGGCCTCATAATACCAATCTGAAGATTTGTGCATATGTATATGTGTTCCTAATAATTTTTAAATTTGGGGATAGAATATTAAAATGAATTGAAGAAGAAGAAGAGAAGTCACTCAGTCGTGTCCGACTCTTGTGACCCCATGGACTGTAACCTACCACGCTCCTCTGTCCATGGGATTTTCCAGGCAAGAGTACTGGAGTGGGTTGCCATTTCCTTCTCCAATTAAATACCACTAAATTCCAAATTACTAGAAGAGGCTATCAACACAAATTTAATTACTATATTCTCAAGTTCCATGAGAGTAGGATTCATGGTTTAAGCTACTTTATATCCTGGACTTCTATGTTCTTTACCTGTAATATTATAGGAATTTAATCTATGTTTTGTGGATGAATTAATCTTTACTAAATTTGCAGTGAGTCATTTCCAGCAAGTATCACATATCCATGTAAACTGCGTTTTATTAGAAATTCTCAGTGAGTATTAATAGCACCCACCAATCATCAGGTTATTTCAAGCCAACAACCTGGAATTCTTGACTCCTGCCTTTACTTCATCCTCCGTATCTGGTTCATCACCAGACCCCATTGGTTCCATTTCCAAAATGCATCTCATGTCCGGCTACCTGTTGCTGCCTAGTTCAGTCACCTGCCGTGTGCTGCCTGGATAACTGTAGTAGTCCAGTGCCACTGGTGGAGAGAACCAGAGGACATACTGCTGCCCTCTCTGGTCCGGTGTATTCTCTGGGAAGAGCCAGGATGACGTCTTCGTAAGATGTAAGTCAGGGGATGTCACTGCTCCTCACAGAACCAGTCAGGGATTCATAGTGGACCTAGGGCAGGATCCACACTCCCGGTCACAGCCGGCGAGGCCCGCGCTTCTGGCTCACTGCGTGCGAGTTCAGTTGCTCGGTTCTGTTCCCTGCACACAGGCGCGGCAGCATGTGCCCTGCAGCCATGTCCTTGTTCCCTCGGCCATTCAGTCCCTCCTGCAAGTTCTCTGCGTGACCGGCCCTTTCGTTCTTAGCCGTCACCTCTTCGGAGATACCTCCTTTGATGTGTCGTTGCTTCATAGGTAGACGGATTCCAGTCCACCTGATCCATTTACTTGTTTACCATGTGTTTCCTCCAATAGAAGCCCTGTATCTCTTTCTCGCTCTGTCTTCTCATTTCCCCAGAATCCATCATAACAAGCCAAACCTGTAAAAACCACTTTCAGTTGAAATCTAAGATGTGATACAGTTGTAGGATGCAGTGTTATATTATGTGTCTCTAAGAAAATTAAAATGATACTAATTAAACTATGGCACAATGTTAAATACTATCAATTATAAGATAGTCTTGCCTTTTGAAATATTAAAATGTTGAAAAAATGCATCTTTGAATTGATGAATTATGTACCTTGTTGAATAAATAAATGAATGTACTTTACTCAATGATAATTATTATTTTTTAGTGATCTTTTGAGGAAATAATTCTGAAAAAAATAGACATGTACAGGCCCGAGATTGCCTAGTTCATGAGTAGTGTTTTATTATGAAAAAGGGGATGTTAGTATGAAGAAGTATGAATAATACTTGTATGAGTAATTGCTCCAATTATTACCTTGCCAGCAATAATTCACATTTTATAGGCCTCGAGTGGGCCCGGAAACTTGAATTCTCAATAGACACTTTGAGAGACTCATGCAGTCTGGAAGTAGATTCAGGCTCTGTGCTGTAAAAGGAGGGAAGACAGATAAAATAGGTTGGGATTAACATATACATACTACTATATATGAAATAGTCAGCAAGGGCCTACTGTATAACACAGTGAATTCTACTCAATACTGTAATAACCTACATGGGAAAATAATCTGGAAAAGAACAGATGTTTGCTGCTGCTGCTGCTAAGTCGCTTCAGTCGTGTCCGACTCCGTGCGACCCCAGAGACGGCAGCCCACCAGGCTGTACCATCCCTGGGATTCTCCAGGCAAGAACACTGGAGGTGGGTGCCATTTCTTTCTCCAGTGCATGAAAGTGAAAAGTGAAAGTGAAGTCGCTCAGTCCTGTCCGACTCTTAGCGACCCCATGGACTGGAGCCTACCAGGCTCCTCCGTCCATGGGATTTTCCAGGCGAGAGTGCTGGAGTGGGGTGCCATTGCCTTCTCCGAGATGTATGTACGTGTATAACTAAATTATTTTGCTCTACACCTGAAACGAACACTACACTGTAAATCAGCTATTCTTCTTGCTGCATGCTCAGTCGTGTCCTACTCTTTGTGACTCCATGGGCTGTAGCCCACCAGGCTCCTCTGTCCATGAAATTTTCCAGACAAGAATACTGGAGTGGGTTGCCATTTCCTACTGCAGGGGACCTTCCCAACTCAGGATCAAACCTGCATCTCTTGCGTCTCCTGCATTAGCAGGTGGACTCTTTACCACTGTGCCACCTGGGAAGCCCAAATCAACTATATGCCAATATAAAATTAAAATTAAAATAAAGAAAAACATAAAAGCTAATAAAAAGGGAAGAATACAAAAGAAAAAGGGAAGACAGAAAAGATGGGGACAGGCATTGGAGAGTTGGTAGTGGGAGGGTCATGGGACATTATCATATTGCTTCTGTTTAATAAAATATGAGATCATTTGGCTCAGTGTAGCAGGGTAGAGATTTTGGAGCTTTCAGAGAGAAGAGAAGGTATGAAGTAGGCAAAATGCAGAGGGTGCGCAGCAAAAGGAAACGGTTCTTTGGGAATGGAGTAGACTTGCAGGCAGATATCTGAGAAGCGTGAAGAAGACGAGGCTTTGTTTGGACCTCAGACAGTAAGGTGTCCCAGTGTGATATGAGCTCCTGCTGCTGGCAGAGGGACAAGACGACCCACTCCGTCGAGCTGCGTGGATCGTCTGGCCCCTGTACTGCATGCTTTAAGACCTGACTACCGGGGTGGCTGTGAAATTACTACTTCCATCGTTACTATTTATTTACTTAAATAAACTTAGAGGCAAGGGAAGGGAGGTTAAACATTGACCTGGGAGTAAAATATTCCAGCTTTTACTCCCCCCAAGTATGCAGCTCCCCAGTAAGCAGGAGTCACTTGAGATGTACCAAGTGAACTCTTCTGTGTAGAATGAAAAGAAATTGTCTTTTCACATGCAGAAAACAGAAGTTTTCAATTTTCATAGGTGTCTACTTCAGACTCCTAAGGTGGCTTCATACTCTGCCCTCTTGTTCGGATCCCAGTTTATCTGCACAGCCTCTGACTTCGGCTATAACTGAAAATAATTTAATATAAAACATAATTTGGGTTGTAATAACTAACAAGTATAATAATAAGATCTGATTGTAACTATAAGCAGACTCATCAAAAAAGTAGAAAAAATTGCTTTGGGCTAATACTTGAAAAGCATCTCTGGACTATCTTTATACAATAGTAGCAGAAGATAATATGGAAACTTACATTTCAATAGGTCAGTACTAATAAGGTGGCTTATCCAAAGTTAGATTTTTTTTGATTATCAGTCTGGCTTATGTTCTTTACTGGTGTTAAATATGTTGTTCCCAGGCATCCTATAGAGTGTAGCTTCTTACCTACCTTTCCTTGAGATAAACAGCAAAGTTCAAAGTTACTATGAACTTAGGGTCCTTGTTAATTGCTCATTATAGATGTTTTCTTTCCCCAGATCAGGTGACTTTTTCGCATTCCTCTCTCCATCTTAATAGTGGGCTTTTCTCATTAAGGTCAATGAGTTTCACCTCAAAATGTCAAGTTCACCAAGTGAGAAAGAAATGGTTTGGGGTTGTTTTCCATTTAGAGCTTTTACTGCCTCCCTTTGCTACCCTAAGATGGGCAAAAAGAGACTATGATGCCAGGACTGTGAAGGGTTTTTGTTACTCTTTATGGAAAACAAGCCCAAGTCATCCTTAAAAAGTAGTTTATTTCTTTAAATCCTTTGAAACTTAATTCTGTCCATGCTTTGTACTTGAATCTTATACTGTAATTTTTAATGCTAGCCATTTCTTGAGTTCTCTATCAAATAAATAGTAAATGTGTCATTCCAGTACATTCCCTCTCCCCTCTGCTAATCTAACTCTGTAGTTCTTTGAAGGAGTTCATTTTATAAATTACTTCAGAAGCAGCCAGATCTCAGAGGGATTTTTTTACAGTTTTATGATTGGTTTAATTTTCTTACTTGTTCGTATGATTCTCATGACATGGAAACAGTTATATGTTCTTTACCTGGGAAAGTCAGGGGAAAGGGTTTTTTCTTTTTCGCAATAATTTTTAGACTATTGGATGTTGCATATAGAAGTAAAAGCCTATTTTATTTTGGTCATCATAAAGTTAAATGTGCCCTAAGTCTAGTGCTGAGTAAGGCTATGGTGAGAAAAATTTGAGCTTCCCTGGTGGCTCAGATGATGAAGAATCTGCCTGCAATGCAGGAGACTGAGTTTGATCCCTGGGTCTGGAATCAGTATCCCTGGAGAAGTAAATGGCAACCCACTCCAGGATTCTTGCCTGGGAAATCCTGTGGACAGAGGAGCCTGGCAGGAACTTTGTAGTAAGGTTGAAAAATCTGAAACACCTTTTCATGCAAGCTGTTCTTTTATGTGGCTCATTGTCTGAATGCTGTCTCATCCTGCAGGTTGCAGAGGATTGAATGATAATTTGCTTCCCGGGTGAGCCTGTAATGTAGGCCCATTCCAGTTCTCATATTTCATAATCATTATATTTAATGATAGAGAATGCTTAAATACCCTATCAGTCATTTTGGAAATGTTATATAGTAATTATTTGGTATCACCTGACATGGGTACCAAAGTGATTATCATTTATTATGTATGCTACAGAGTCATGAAAAGTGACAGATAATCCTTTGCTATAATTATGAAGTAAGCATTACCATATGAAAAAGGAAGAGAAATGTAGTAACCAGTGCCTTTTTTTTCTCTCCCGTTTGTTCTTTCACACAGGTACAGCTTGGCCAAGTGGAAATCAAATGCCCTATCACTGAGTGCTTTGAATTCCTGGAAGAAACGATGGTTGTCTATAACCTGACACATGAAGACTCCATCAAATACAAGTACTTCTTGGAACTTGGCCGTATTGATGCCAGCACCAAGCCATGTCCTCAGTGCAAGCACTTTACAACCTTCAAGAAAAAAGGACATATTCCCACCCCTTCCAGATCAGAAAGCAAATACAAAGTAAGCATGTTCACCAGAGTTGTGGGTTAGATGTCACATAGTGAGAGCAGCCAAGTTAGGCCAACTTGTGGTAGGCATTGAGTGGGCTTCCTTCCCTTATCGGAGTCCAAGGTGAGTATACAACGGCTGTAATTCTGAAAATGTGTGGTTTGGGGATGCTGCTAATAGGAGAGTACGCGTGAGGATTTAATTAAAGTTCTCCTTTGGCTTTAACCCGTTTAAAATTCACTCATAGCCAAATTAAAAGACTAGTTTTTAAAGTAATTATCACTGCTGTTACTAAATATTAAATAAATGTATGTTAGTTGCTCAGTCATGTCCAACTCTTTGTGACCCCATGGACTGGAGCCCGCCAGGCTCCTCCATCCATGGAATTTTCTAGGTAAGAGTCCTGGGGTGGGTTGCCATGCTCTTCTCCAGGGGATCTTCCCAACCCAGGGATCAAACCCAGGTCTCCTGCATTGCAGGCAGATGCTTTACTGTCTGAAATTTTTTTCAGTGGACCCAATAAGTAAAATAGTATAATATGCTATTTATTCATTTATTCAGCACATACAAAATGCCAGTATATGCTGGGCAGTGTGCTAAGTTTGGGGGATTCAGTGGCAAACGTGACATAGTCCTTGCTCAAAAGATGTCTAATGAAGGTGAGAGTCATATGTTCTAAAATGATAGTGCAGTATGAGCAGTCATAAGGGGGAAAGGCGGGGATGGGATGCATTGGGAGACTGGGATTAGCATGTGTGCACTACTGATACTATGTACAGAATGGGTAACTAACGTGATACTGTGTAGCACAGACAAGTCTATTCAGTGCTCTGTGATGACCTACATGGGAAGGAAATGCAACAAAGGAGGGGATGTACGTATATGTATAGCGGATGCACTTTGCTGTACAGTATAAACTAACGCAACTCTCGTCCAATGAAAACCTAAAAAAAATGATATGAGTAGTCATAAAACAAAAGCCCGGTAGACTTGTGCTTTGCGAACACTGACAGAAGAGAGGGGCTGGCAGGCCAGGAAAGGCTTCCTGGAGAAGATGCAGCTCTCCAGGCAGATACACAGGGGGGTTCATTTCAGAGCAAGGGAGGAGTGAGTGCCAGGCCCAGAGGCGGAGGCAGGCTTGCTGAAAGCAAGTGCTTGGTAGAACTAGTGGAAAGAGAACAAAGAGGCAGCAGGTCAGGTATTTAAGAGCAGATCATGTTGAGTCTTTCACCCCATAACTCAGGCTTGAATTTAAGTCTGCTGGCGTTACAGAAAGGTCATTCTGGCAGCATATGGAAGATATCAGAGGAAGGCAAGACTGAAGGCAGGGAAACACAGCAACAACAGCAGGGGCAACCCTTGCTTCACTGCCCTGACTGTACATTGGAATCCCCTGGGGAGCTTTCAGGCACACCAGTTCTCAGTCCCTAAGCCCTCCCTACCAACTATCTTCCGAATTTTTGAACCTCACCAAGTGGCTCTAATAGGCAGCAGAACTGGGAACCTTGGCAAGAAATGAAGCAGAAGTAAATACAAACTAAATGTTGTTGATCAGGAAGCAGTTAAAAGTCTTGGTAATAGGTGAGAGATGAAAATCTCAAAATAAAGTGAAACTTATTTTTTTTCTATTTTATATTTTTTATATTTATTTGATTAAACAACTCAAGAAAAATAAAACTAGTACAGATTTGGGGGATGGTTATTACTGTTTTCCTTAATTACTTTTCTAGAAGAGACGACGTACAACATAAGTGGTAAATAATCTCCGTGTTCTGTACTCTGCAGAGTTTTAGGGATAATTCAGATAATTTCTGAAGCAGTGACTTTTTACTGCTTGGTACAGTGTTTTATACGGAGAAGGAAATGGCAGCCCACTCCAGAATTCTTGCTTGGGAAATCCCACGGATAGAAGAGGCTGCGGGGCTACAGGCCGTGAGGTCTCAAGCGTCAGACACGACTTAGTGACTAAACCAGCACCACCCACAGTGTTCACATAGCATTTTCATCATTAAATTCCAAGTTCTCACATTAGCATTAACTACCTGATTTACATGCCCATACCTGTCTGGATCTTATGAGTAAAGAGAACACAGACATGGATACTCTAGCAAAGAAACTGTGACATTCATAATCACAGTATGGCACCCTAAGCTGATCCCATTTTGGGGGATTAGCCAATGCTTATTTGTTAGGTTGACTGTATTTTTTAAAATTCAGTTTGCCCAATAACAGAATCCAAATTGGTATAATTTGTCATAATTTTAAGAGTAGTGAATTCAAGTACTTGAATGCAATGAATTGAATCATGAGGCAACAGAAACAGAGAAAAGTTTACTGCTAATATCTAACATGTTTGAGCAATGTAAAATCTCTTCATGATATTCCTTAGAGTCTATATTGTGTTTTGTATATATTGATGAAACCCTTAGAATAGATATTTCAATATTCTTTCTGAGTCAAGTCATATTAATAATATCCTGATCCAAGATGTCATTCTTTGAGGATTGATTGTGGTTTCTGCTGTCAGTTCAGAGGCACTTAACATCCAAGGTTAAAATTGCTTCAAAATATTATAGCTATTTTATACCAGGAAATACTTTTAGTGGATTCCCACATGGCTCAGTGGTAAAGAATCCGCCTGCCATTGCAGGAGACAGATTTGATCCCTGGGTCGGGAAGATCACTTGGAGTAGGAAATGGCAACCCACTCCAGCATTCTTGCCTGGAAAATTCCATGGATAGAGGAACCTGGCGGGCTATAGTCTGTGGGGTCACAAAGAGTCAGACACGATTGAGTATGCATGCATATACTTTTAGTATATCACACATGTTATATCATATTTGAATATTCCATTTAAATAGGTTTTTGTAACTTTTTTGTACTCTTCATATGGAAAAAGGATAAACAGACTGTATCAACAAGCAGGAACAAGAATTCTTAAGAGCCAGCTTATCTTTCCAGGACCTCATTCAACATCTTTTGGCAACAGTTCAGGAAATAGAGCTTTTCATTATGTTCTGAACTCCACAAAATTCTAATATGAAATAGAACAAGCACATTCCTGAATTGAGAAACTTATGTTGAGACAACCTTGCCTGTGGACAAATCCAGTCTTTCTCATTCCTAACATTTGTCTTCTGAAACTCATGAGGCCAAGAAGTTTCACCATTCCACTTCTATGAGATTGATTTCACTTGCCATTTAGAAATCTAATTTCTAACCTAAAGAGTTTCTATAATTCATTAATGCAGCTCCAAATGCATGTTAATACAGAGAACTAGTTAGCTTGGAGAAAATAAAAATGGCTGGGCTGTAATGGTGCTCAGGTGACGCCTGGAGACAGGCACATCACCAGCACCTGAAGGTTTTCTCCATAGCAATTATCATCTGGGATTTTATGGTGTATTTGTGTGGTTATTTGCTTAAAGTCTCTCCCACTGGTCTCTAGGAGACCAGGTCCAGACTTGCTTACTGCTGATAACCTGTGTCAAGCACTCTGTCTGATAGAGTCTTGTCTCAAAATACATTTCATGAGGGAACTAATCAATGGGCCAGTGCATAAATAATAATTTGTACTGTAATACATGTGGGTGGAAAATGCTGAGCGCATAGGAGAAGAAAGGGCAGGAGAGGTTGGGAAAGCTTCATTAAAGGGCAAATGCATTAAGCTAAACCTTGAAATGGTGAATTTGCTATGCTGGAAAAGGTGGGTCAGAGCACAGGCTTCAAACCAGATTTAAATTTTCAGCCTGCCATATGCTAGCTCTGTAACCCTAAGAACAGCTTGTGCATCTTTTACTGGTGGTAGAAATAATACCTGTCATAAGAGTGTAATAAGGATTAAGTAAGATCACACATATAAAGTGCATAGCACCATGTCTGATATATCCTAAGTGCTCAACACATGCTAGAAATTAGTATGCTTATTATCATTATTAGGAAAAGTCAACAGAATGAACAACCTGGGTTATTAGGGAGGGGATGGAGGAATCAAAAAGAATAGAGGTGGAATAAAAGATTGGGTGACTGATGGATGGTCAGAGTGAAACAGACTTCAAGTTCTTTGAGTTTAAAGAACCTTTTGGAGCATCAAAGAGAAGTCTAGGAGGCTTGGATCTAATGCTAGGAGTGATCTGATGGAAATCATTAATATTTGGGAAGAGGAGGAGGTCACTGAATTCACAGAAATGAAAACTATGTGTTTGGGAGGTAGGAAAAGTTAGTTTCTCGTGGGAAAGAATAGAGGACTGCTAATAATTTAAATATACTTATTTTACTCCTAGGAGTTTTACTGAGGTACAGGCAATTCTGGGTTTCCTTCTTATTTCCAAGGGTAGACCAAGAAATGATCCCCCTTTTCACATTATTTGGAGTAAGTTGAAGAACATGCATAAATCAACAAGGGAACATGTTGGAAATAACCCTTTTTATGGTTTCCTTGAGGCAAAACTCACAGTCATCCCCACTCTTCTTCCCACAAATATTAAGCTGAACCTTGATAATTCACAGAATGGTGCTTTGACTCATCATAAGGTGAAAAAAGCCAATAAAACACCCTGGGGAAACTCCCTCTGTGTTCTTACCTTATGTCTTATGTATTGCTTTCCCTCTTGTAACTATAAATCTTCTAGTTAGAAGTCACAGTTTATAAAGCTGCACAAATGCATTATTTCTTCATGTGAGAGAGAACTTTTCTAAGGTCTGTAAGAATGTAATCAAGTCAACGGGTCTGTTGCTCCTAACTGATAGACTTTAAAATATGCTTAAGTGAAAGGCTGGAATTCTGGTACTACCCAACTTAATTTCTTCCTGTGTCTGTCATTCAATCTCCAATGACCTGTCCTATACTCCAGAAAGATGCCTCTTTGGCATCTTTTGGACTGCTTCTCCACGCTTCCTTAGCATCTCAATTCCTGTTTGGGTTCAGCTGAGGGTTGGCATTGGCAAGGAAGGAGAGAGTGGAAAGAGAGCATCGTGCGTGCATTATTCTGTCCATGGGATTTCCCCGGCAAGAATACTGGAGTGGGCTGCCTTTTCCTTCTCCAGAGGATCTTTCCAACCCAGGGATGGAACCCGAATCTCCTGCAGTGCAGACAAGTCGCCTGCATTGTAGGTGGATTCTTTACCAATGGAGCCAGCAGGGAAGGCCCATTCCCTTCCTACTTCAGTGCAAAGCTCTAGCAGTAGCTGTGTCCCTCCGCGACTGTGGCTTCCCTCTAGAGGGCCCTCCCCTGCCCCCGCCCATGTTTCTAACGCTCACTAGGCTCCAGAAAGTTCATCCCTTGCCTCTTTGGCCTTAGGAGTGGCAATGACTTCCTACTACTTCTGCTTCTAGGGACCTGCCAGTCTTTTGTTCAAATCACCTGCACCTCTCCAGTCATACTTCTAATAAACAGTTTTCATTTATAGAAACATAGGCTAAAAAGTCAATAAAATGTGCTTAAGCTTCCTTCTAGTAAAGACAATTTGAGGATTTTTTTTTCCATCTATAAAAATGTTTGCAGCTTTCCCGTGGAAGTGCAGTTAGCGTGCTGCTCTGCTCTTCAGTTTTCCCTCGACACCATCACTTTAAGTTGACAGTGTTTACAAATTGAGAGTCAGCTTGTGCATCAGCCTGGCAAGATCAGTTTAGCTCATGACACGCACTGAATTCTCTTGGCAGCAATGCATCATGAATCTCAGGAGCTGAGAGAAAACAAGTGTAGTTTCTTAAATGATTGTTGCTAGCATAGATTTGTGAGGGAGATAGATGGAATTCTTGATTCTGGTTTGAAGAAGCCACTTGTGGGGAGGGATCAGTTAGGAGGTTGGGAGTAACATAGACACACTGAGTGAGTGAAGTCGCTTAGTCGTGTCCGACTCTTTGTGACCCCATGGACTGTAACCTTATCAGGCTCCTCCGCCCATGGGATTTTCCAGGCAAGAATACTGGAGTGGGTTGTCTTTTCCTTCTCCAGGGGATCTTCCCGACCCAGGGATCGAACCTGGGTCTCCTGCATGGCAGGCAGACGCTTTGCCGTCTGAGCCACCAGGGAAGCTGGTATAGACACACTACTATATATAAAGTAGATAATTAACAAGGACCTACTGTATAGCATAGGGAACTCTACTTAGTATTCTGTAGTAACCTAAATGGCAAAAGAGTCGGAAGAACAATGTGTGTGTGCTCAGTCACTTGAGTCGTGTCCAAGTCTTTGCAACCCAGTAGACAGTAGCCCACAAGGCTCCTCCATCCATGGGATTCTCCAGGTGTGAATACTGGAGTGGGTTGCCGTGCCCTCCTCCAGGGGATCTTCCCGACGCAGGGATCAAACTTGTCTCTCCTGTGTCTCCTACGTTGGCAGGTGGGTTCATTACCTGGGATACCCCTTAAGAAGAACAGTTGTATACGTATAACTGAATCACTTTGCTGTACACCTGAAATTAATACAGTATTGTAAGTCAACTAAATTTTTTAAAACAGGAAAGCCATCGTAAACAGAGGATGTTATGTATGTGTCCACTGAAAAAAATGTGTCATGCTCAATTATGATGCACGGCCTAATAATTTTATTAGAATGCATTTGTACCTCTAGTTTCTAACGAGATGCTCTGCTGAAATTGGTCTTTGTTTCCTTTCTTGATGCATAAATTAGCCATAATATTTTACAGAGCCTTTCCTTGTGCATGAAACTTCTAACAACAAAAGCCAAATATTGAAATTCACTCGAAATTTTAGCCTACATCTAACCTTAATAAAGAAAAAAAACCTACAATAATTTTAACATTAGAGGCTCATGGCTCCTGTGAATTGACCTGCCACAGGATTGAGAACTGTTTGTTTTTTTCACTTTATCATGTCATCCCTGGGATCTTTAGCACATGAGGCACGTGAAGAATCACTTCTTTTTGATGACCTGCTGGATAGTGGGTGAAAGCAAGCCAGGTGTGGTGTTCATTGTAAAAAGTTCTGTAAGATGTTAGGACTGTGCATTTCTCACCTACCTTACTCTGTATTCCTACCTTGCCATAGTTACCCATTCAGAACTGTAAGGCAGTGGTCCCCAACCTTTTTGGCACCACGGACTGATTTCGTGGAAGACAATTTTTCCATGGACCAGGGGGAGGTGGATGTTTCAAGGGCATTACATTTATGTGCAACTCCGCTTCAAGTCATCAGGATTTAGGTCCCAGAGGCTGGTAGCCTTTGCTATAAGGGAATCTCATGCATTAAGTCTGTGTGTGTGTGAAGGTGTAAAAGTGTTAGTCGTTCAGTCATGTCTGATTCTTTGTGACCCCATGGACTGTAGCCCACGAGTCTCCTCTGTCCATGGAATTCTCCAGGCAAGAATACTGGAGTGGGTGGCCATTCCCTTCTCCATGGGATCTTCCCCATCCAGGGATCAAACCCAGGTTGCCTGCATTGCAGGTAATTCTTAACCATCTGAGCCACCCTGTGCAGCTCCACCTCAGATCATCAGACATTAGATCCCAGAGACAGGGGGCCTTTGCTGTAATGGAATCCCATGCATTCGTCTACGTGTGCATAAATCCTCTCCACAAAATGCCTACCAAGTGACCCTTCAGACACTGAAGGCTTTCATTGTCAGGGAACCTGCTACTTATAGAATCATTCCCTTCCGTTTTGAAAGAGTCATTGTTACCTTCAGACTGAGATCTCTTTCTCCTGCTTCACCTGTTGGTCACAGAGAGAACTCTCACTTTCTCACGTACACTCTGTGCTTAGATGGCCCTCTTGCTGCTTCCGCTGTATCTCTGTGAGAGGTTAGTCTTTTGTGTTGTCTTCCGAGTAGGGTGTCCTTTTGAAAACTGGATGATGTCATCCTGCCGTGGCTAGGGAGTTGGGGTTTATATAAATTGGAGCAGAATCTTCCAGGACTTTATATTCATCTGTGAAGAGGTGAGTCCTCATAGACTCACATACTCCACTGGCTCTTGCTTTCTAGGTTTAGAGGAGGAGTCTATAAATGCTTAAAGATGTTTCCAGGCAAGAGGGATTAGTATAGAACAGTGATTCTCAAAGAAGGGAGGAAGGACTCTCTTCAAAGGACAGAATCCCTGTTCCCAAGTTCCAACATACTGTCCTAGAAAAGCTTGCCTCTCAGTTAAAAGTTAGTATTGAAGTGAATGTGTATACATGCATGCTAAGTCACTTCAGCTGTGTCCAATTCTTTGTGACCTTTGGACCATAGCCCATCAGGCTCCTCTGTCTGTAGGATTTTTCCAGGCAAGGATACTGGAGTGAGTTGCTATACCCTCCTCCAGGGGATCTTCCCCACCCAGGGATTGAACCTGAGTCTTCTGTCTGTCTGCATTGGTAGGCAGGTTCTTTACCATTAGCTCCACCTATTGTGCAATAAATTTGTGTGTTGCTTATGTAAAAGGAGCCTGGAAACCAATAAGGGGAAGGTGGGTAAGGTGATTTATATGAATAAACACCATCTCCGTTTAGGTTATCTTGTCATGTGTTATTCTGCATTTTTGTCCTTATTTGGTCCCCAACCTTCAGGAAAGTTTCCCTTTCATTTTCCCATTTAGTTTAAGCTATACTGTGAGAAATTAAGGGAAGGGTCACTTGGCCACGTTTGGACCGTGTTCAAGGAGCAGTGCCTCATGGACCTATGTATTATTGGCACTGCATTCAGGGTGAGAATCCCAAGTAGCAGGTAAAATCTTAGGAATTAAAAATCAAAGCAAGAATTCAAGTCATCTTCCCATGTGGAGACCCTTCCCCCACTGCCACTCCTTCTGTTAGATTTGATCTTAAAAGGGAGCAGATTGTGCTTCCTTGAAAGTATTTAAAGCCATGCGTTGGAGACTTCTTTTCTTCTCTGTAATACTCAGCACTTCCTCACAATCTCCTCCTCTTTGAGAAAACCACTTTAAGCTGTTACGAAACTTTCTCACTAGTGGTAAAGAACACGCCTGTAAATACAGGAGACTCAAGAGTTGTGGATTCAATCCCTGGCTTGGGGAGATCCCCTGAAGAAGGGCATGGCCACCCGCTCCAGTATTCTTGTCTGGAGAATCCCATGGACAGAGGAGCCTGGCAGGCTATGGTCCATGGGGTCACAGAGAGTTGGACACTACTGAAGGACTTTTATAATTATGAGATGTCACAATTATTTACATATATATTGATTAGTTTCTTTCAGATGCCCTAGTCTGACATCCATAAGTTGTATATGGTTCATCTGAGAAGTTTCTGGACCACAGTATGCTTTGAAAAACATGTCAGGAGTATAGGAACCTTAATGTAAAATGGTTGAACTCTGTTTCTTGGGCGCATTGGCGAGATTCAGAGCTGACCCAGATGAAGTGGTTCTTCTTTCCAGGTCCCACGCAAGCACTTGCTGCTCCCCTGGTGCACTGTGTTTGCTCAGGCCTCAGTGGCAGCTTGGGTTGGGCTCTGCACTGTGATCCCATGACTTTTCCCAGTGACACCCTACTCGTCTTTCAAGGCCTTATTCTTTCTGACTTCTGCCCTTTGGCCCTTCCTTGAGGCAGTTTTCCCATGGCTCCCACTTGTCCAGGCTTCCACTTCAGTAGTTATCACATGGTTTTATAGCTCTTCAGGTTGATATTTTTCTGCGTTCAGTAATTTGAGGACAATATTCCCATTCTTTCTGATGTGTCTAAAATTAGTGCACTCAGTATCTGTTATTTCAAGGTGCTTATAAGTATTTGTTGAATGGAAAATGAATTTTGGAGTATTTTTTTTATTATTTGTCTTAATCTGAAGTTCTTTTAATAATAAAGCAAATTCTTCTTGGAAAACCAACTTAATTCATATTGGCCATGCTACATTTATACATGGATGTTGTCTAATATTTTGAGTTTGATAAGTAAAGATTTTGTGATTTACTTAAAATAATTATGTACATAGGACTGTGTAGTATTTCATGAAGAAAAAACTTTCCTAGGATGTTCTTTGGTTTTTAATTTTGTATTTATTTTGTGGGTTATTTCTTTATTGGCATGACGAACTGTTAAGAGAAAATACAGTTTGCTTACGACAAGTGGGTTGGTTTAATTTGTCCTCAGAGAGTCACTGTAGCCCAGGATTCTAGAAAAGCTAAGGAAATTCAAAAGTAAAAAATGTAATATAAGGTTCTTTTATATTTCATGGATTATGGAACAAGTTACTGAAGATTCCTATCTCTGATAACTTTATTTTTGAAACTCTTGTAGCCTTGCCTGTTGTAGAAGAGTTACACATTAATCATGATGTTTTGTAAAATATCATGTGAATATAATATTTAGTAAACATCATCCGGTAATGTAAGACACAATAATACCATCTCAGCCACTTTTTGTAAATTAGACATGTTGGTTTTTCTTGGAAATTCATGTGATGTTAGCCAATGTGCAATACTTGCTGTGTGCAAAATCATTCATTTTACAAAGAACTTACTCAAGTGTCTACCATGTGCCAGAAATTCTGTGTTACTTAACTCAGGAAATACAGAATGAATGAGAAGCCAGCCTTTGCCTTCTGTGAACTTGTAGCCTGTTAGGGAGATTAGACAGCTACATGTCTAATGCAAATTCTACAAGATACCAAAACTGGTTGGGAGAAATAGGGAAGACAGCCTGAAGCAAGTAGCATTTGATCTAGTAAAGGTTTCAATAGATTGTGTTCATTGGACTTTTTCCAGTTACGAGAAGCAGGGCTATGCTCCCTCTTAAGCTCCATCATGTAATGTATTTTAGTATAAAGCTGCAGGGAAATAGGAAGGGCAAGAAAGCCATCCCAGCTGCCACCCATGGGGCCTCATGGAGAACTGGACCCTAGCTCTGGGAGCGTGAGAGCCCCTCAGTTGTGTTACTCGAAGTGAATGTCTGTTGTTCCCTTCTCCAGCGGTCTGTGCTGCGGTCACTCAGCTTTTCTCTGTCTTTGCCTGCATAGCAAAGGTAGAGTGCTTGTGTATGTATCCCTGTTTTGCTCCTCAAGATAAAAAAAAATCTGTCTTGGCTCATCTCTGTTCACCAAGGAGCATGCTCTGCACAGAGCTCCTGCCAGCAGCCTCATAGGCTGCTTGCCATCAAGCAGCTCCCTGCTTTTAGCCTAGGGACTCATTCCTGGTGTGATCAGGTGTGGCCACTGCGATGGGGTCATGTCCTCTAGAGCTGTGCTTCTAAAACTTTAGCGTGGGGACCTTGTGAAACCACAGGTAGTGGTTTAGTAGGTCTGGGGTGGGACATGAATTTTTGTCGGCAACAAGCTCCCAAGTGATGCTGCACTACACTCTGAGTAGCATGGATACAGCAGGGTACCCTGTGTGTGAGTATAATTACTCAGAAGGCAGGCACTCCATGTGGGAAGTCTGTGATTATGGGATGGCATTTCGTATGGAGGAAGATACAGTGTTAATGTCTACAGGTGTTTCGTATGAGTCCAACTTTGAGTACGGTTAAGGAAGACCCTGCTGCTGGGAGGGATTGGGGGCAGGAGGAGAAGGGGACGACAGAGGATGAGATGGCTGGATGGCATCAGCGACTCGATCGACATGAGTTTGAGTGAACTCCGGGAGTTGGTGATGGACAGGGAGGTCTGGCGTGCTGTGACTCACGCACAAAGAGTCGGACACGACTGAGCGACTGAACTGAACTGAACTGAACTGAAGGTTGGAGTGAATAAGTAAGTCATCGTCAAATGAAAAAGTCAGTCTTCAAACAATTTAGGTGCAGTCTTTGAATAACAAGGTGGTTGGGATTGCCTGTTAGTCCTTGTATTATTTTAATCCAAAGTGAAGTGAAAGTCACTTAGTTGTGTCCAACTCTTTATGACCCTATGGACTCAAGTCCATGGAATTCTCCAGGCCAGAATACTAGAGTCGGTAGCCTTTCCCTTCTCTAAGGGATCTTCCCAACCCAGGGATCGAACCGGGGTCTCCTGAATTGCAGGCAGATTCTTTGCCAACTGAGCTATGAGGGAATCCAGAGTAAGGCGATATTTATTTTCCTGTTTTCAGTGAGAGACAGTAAGCAGGCGGGTCTGAATTTAAGTTATTTATCTTCACTTGAGAACTTGGTGCAAAACTCCTCTCACAGTTTCCTGCCAAGTCTGTGTTGTCAGTGAGGACTGGCCGTAGGATCTGCAGTGAAACTTAGTTGTTTATTTTGTGATGTTGGAAGCCAGAATCCTGGCATGGATACCAAATACCTGATTCCTTATCATTCTGGTACCTTAGGAGAACCACATATTTCCGA
Organism: Budorcas taxicolor; assembly: GCF_023091745.1. NCBI lineage: Eukaryota > Metazoa > Chordata > Mammalia > Artiodactyla > Bovidae > Budorcas > Budorcas taxicolor. Next base: position 17,742,829 of record NC_068918.1, on the reverse strand, counting down.
TTGTCTTCATTAGACATCTGTAGATAAGATAGTTCAGCATTAGTCACAAAAATCCTTGAGCCATTATAGTGTCTGACATTCTTTGAGTTAATCCCAGTTTCAAGGCACATGTTATAGTTATTCTTTGGCTATTCATTGCATAAATATAATCTAAGACTGGCATTAAAAACCAATGAGGTTTTTTTTTTTTTTAATTTAACAATGGTAGAGTTAATTTAGAATTGTGTATAATGTCTAATAGAAGAGAACTGAATTAAATATTCAAGCCCTCTGTCATAGTGGCAGAAGCAAGAGGTAAAGTGAGTCTTTTTTATTTCCCCATTTCATTCATTATATTAAAAAATTATATTCATATAGGCCCCATATGATATTTACATGGTGTTCTTCATTGTTTTCAGTGATCATTTTACATTGTTTTATTACCTGGAATTTACCTACTTTGACTCATTCTTCTTACTTTAAGAATAAATTAATTTAACTTTAATGATCAGAAAAGGCAAAAATGGTTATTTTAAATGACCTAAAAAATCATCTTTTTAAAAAACACAAGAGATTTCCTAGTTTATCTGAGTAAAATCTTGAAAGAGATTTTCAAAGTTAACCTTATATTTTTAGTGTTATAGAATTCTAATTCACTGATTAGATTAACCACATGACTTTCTTTGACCTTGACATTTTACTTTTGAATCATCAAAGTAAGAATGCAGTTTAGTATGAGGAAATGTTTTAACACAATAGAAAGAATGCTGGCCTTGGAGTCACAAGTTTACTTGCTATGTTTCTCTGGGCAAGTTATTTAATCTCTGTGAGCATTAGTGTCCTCACCTGTAAACGTATGTTGTTCATACTGACTTTGGAGCATTAGTTTGTTGATAAAAATAAAGAATGCGTGTAATGCAACAGTATAAACATTATTGTATAACAGCATTTTAATAAATATACATGAAGATTTTAAAAAATTGATGACAAAATGCTGTTTTGTTTTGCCATCAAGTTAAAGCAAAAGTATTTTTGTTACTCATATTTGCACAGCAAGAACATTATCTGTTCTTGACATAGGTGCATGCTGCAGTGCTTAGAGTTATAACAGAAGAGTTGACTGTAATTGCCATTCAGTTAGCCTATAGATTGGAACCACTGTTTTCAAAAAAGAAAGTAGTGGCCTTGTGTACAGCTTACCAAAAGACTTGCTAACTCATCTTCAAAGCATGGTCAGTAAAATCACTCATGCCGAGTGAGGTAAGAAGCAGGAGCACAGAGGAGAATAGTCACTTATCATTGTTTGTAGTGACATATTTTATTAATCACTTTAATCAAACAGATAGAAAAGTCAAGTTATGCCCATATGTTTCTAGAGTGAGGACCAGAAATATGGTTTGAGAGTGGGATACTCCATTGTTATTCAAAATGCAGGAAGTCAGATAAAATGTCTTTCTTGTCAAGAGGAAGACAGATATTTTTAAAACATACACATGCATTCTGTACACCTCTGCACAGTGACCATACAGAGACATCTTCTGATAGTTTCCTAGGTACAGGCCACAAGACCACCATACATACAGTTTTCTAATAAGATCCTTTGTATTATTTTTTTAATTAATCTCCCTCATATGAGTAGCAAACCAGGGGTATCCATTATCATAGCAAATGCTGGTGTAGTGGTTCATCTGCTGGTGTGTTTTTTATTTGATGAAACATCTTGTGGCGGGCGGGCTTTGATTTTATAAAAGTGAATGAAGCCAAGAGCAATGGAAATGCCTGGGAAACTGGTTCAAGGGCCAGACAAGTTCCAGGGTGGTAGCCTGAGTGGGGATTCGGGGCATTTTGACCTTCAGATTTTACCTCTGTGCTTCAATTTGAGGGCTTTTCTTAAGGCCAAATTTATTTCCAAAACATCCCAAGTGTTTAATTCTGCTGTGGTCTACAGACAGCCAGATCATCCAGGCCAAAGCCGTTCTTTCCTCCTTTAATATAAGAGTAGTCATATCTTACCTGTAGTTTTGGTTTTATCCATGGGGAGGTATTTTAAATTTGGACCAATTACAGCCTTTCAGCTAATTTCTCCAAGCATCACCATTCTTATCTTCTTAGACACTTTAAATATATCCACTAGTACTTAACATTACTTTTCCTTACACAGATCCAGTGCCCCACTTGCCAATTCGTCTGGTGTTTTAAGTGCCACTCTCCTTGGCATGAAGGTGTTAACTGCAAGGAGTACAAAAAAGGAGACAAACTGTTGCGTCACTGGGCCAGCGAAATTGAGCATGGGCAGCGGAATGCCCAGAAGTGTCCAAAGTGCAAGGTGAGACCACCTTTAGGAGGAAGGGGGTCACTGAACAATAATATTTACAATGTTGAAGTGATTCTATGTGTAACTTTCCTAATGCAGGCATGGAGAAAAAGAATACTTGCTGTTTCATTTTAGAAGAGTAATTATATAGCTAAAAGGAAGATTTTATATAGAAAAATATATAGAAAAAATATATAGTGTATATTTTTATTCACCTTATATTTCAAAATTTAAATTTAAGTCTACATGTAGACTCCTTAAATTTTGAGGATGGGTCTTAAACTTCAAAATCCTGATTTTCCATTTAAAAATGGAAATTTATATATAGGAAAAAACTCATATGAAAAGTCTATAAAGTATTATTTCGAGTCTACATTAGCAAACTGTGTTATAATCACTTCTCAATTAGGTAGGCTGTGAATCCTTGTAAGCCTTTGCTTGTTTCTCTCTGCCATTGCTTGTCATTTTAGGATCACATTAAACTGGCCGTTTCCTTTTTTAGACTGGTGAAGGAGAAACTAAAAGCTCAGGTCTTTATGGATCCCATTTTTCAATTTTCTGTTGATAATCATACAGATAATCAAGAGTTGGCAGGCATTTGAGCGGAGACCTAGATGTTGGATGTCAACTGTGCAGACAGCCAGGGAAAGGAATTTCTCCTATAGAGAAATCAGCACATAAATCCAGCCAGAAAACTTTGGATTTGGTGCTTACCAGGCAGGGATCTGTTGAAGTTTTTCTCTTTCTAAAGCTCACTGCAGAAAATTATATGTGTATATATGTATATGTATACTCCACCATGTGTGGTTTTCAGTTTTTGCCAAATTTATTTTTGAAAATCATGTCTCAGTTCAGTTCAGTCAGTTCAGTGTAAACTGGGCCAGATTTTCTTTTAAGAATAATTTTGCCATTTCTTTCAGGAGAACTTAGCACCAAGGTAAAAGAAATTTGAATTATCAGAAAAAATTTAAAAATTAATCATGTGAACCCAACTTGAAGTAGTATAAGTATATTCTGAAGCTTATAGATGAAAAAATATATATGTATGCACAGATTGACTACACCAACATCATATACTAGTTAATACGTATATTAATAGTCAGTAAAGCATTGCCTAAAATATCATGTTGTGTTCTTAGTAACTGGAAGAAAATTTTGAAATAGTTTGCATGGCCTGGCCCTGTTAAAAGTGGTATCTATGGATGTCTGAGTTAAAAAGCTTCCTTTGTTTGTCTGTAGAAGGCAACTCCATCTACAGTTATCCCTTTGGTTTTAAGACTCTTTCAGATTGCTGCATCGATTGCTCTGTACACTTATTTTTCACCCGTTGAAGAACAATGAGAGAATGAGGCCTTTCCCCCTTCCTCCTGCCTTTTCAGTTTACTCAGAGCTACTGCTCGCTTTCAAACTAAATAAAGGCCAGCAGGAGTTCGGGAGCCCTGTTTAAGTCATTCTACTTGACACTTTGCTCATAATACTGTATATTTCTCTCTGAAAAGCTGTGAAACAGTTGCCAGTTGGCCTGGCTGGCAGAACCTGTTCTCAGTGAAGAATACTGCAACATTTCATGTTAGGGATATTCTGAATGAGTTGAGGTAGTACATAAAAACATACATTTGTTACTGTAATCCTTTAATCTAACATTAAATGGACTCTGATTCATTGAAAGAAAAAGCACCCAGCTGTAATGAAATTTACTGAATGCACTGACAGTTCCCCACAGTTTTAACAAATATAAACAGTTAAGAGAAAACATACATGCTGGTTTTCTTTTGAAATAATAGCTAAAAAGTTGAGGTTTTAAAAGGAATTACCTTTTGATTAGAAGGGAACGGGGCCGAGGAACCATGGAATGCGTTTACATTCATTCCATGTGGAGCAGAGAACCCACTTTCTAGTGAGATTCAGGTTCCATGAAATTTGTGTCAGGTTACATCATATTTTATGACTTGTTTTGAATACAGATTGTTTTAGGGTTTTTTTAAGCCTGTGACTTTAAAATTTTGTATTTTCTTAATTCTGATTTTGTTGTTGTTGGGCCATAAAATTTTATTTTTGCCCATGAAACCTCCTGAAGAGTAGGAATCCACAGGGAGATATTACTCAGTGAATTAATACTTTTTTTTAATGGGCCAAGGCTTTATTTTCCTAAATACTCTTTTAAGATTTATAAGTAAGAAAGGAAGATGCTAGGAGCTTATGAAAAAAAATTTTCAGATAGTGCTTCCAGGTGAACAAAACAATTATCATATATTTTTATATAAATATGTTTTTATTAATGATAATCAAATGTGTTTAAAATTTTGTTGGGACCAAAGTATATTTATGTACCCTGCATGGGTATATTAGATTGATCCATAATTATAATAATTATTTTGATTTTTAAGTGATTTTTTTTTCATAAAATCATGTAACATATGATAGAAATTCAGAAAATAGAGAAAAAGAATTCACCACTCTAATATACTCACTATTAACATATCAGTGTCTTGTTGCTCTTTGATCTTTTCCCTATTTAAGTAACTTTAAAAAAAATGGTAATATGGGGATAATTTGATATCCCGTATTTCTTCCATTTAACTTTTCAAACCATTCTTAAGTTACTAAGTGGTTTTATAGCATGTATTAAGTGAAAGAAAGTGAAAGTGTTAGTTGTTCAGTCATGTCCAACTCTTTGCAACTCGTGGACTATAGCCTGCCAAGCTCCTCTGTCCACGGAATTCTCCAGGCAAGAATACTGAAGTGGGTTCCCATTCCCTTCTCCAGGGGAATCTTCCTGACCCAGGGATCAAACCCAGGTCTTCTGCATTGCAGGCAGATTCTTTACCATCTGAGCCACCAGGGAAGCCCAACATTTATTAACTATGTAATGTTTGCTTAAATATCCTCCACCTATTAGATACCAAAACTGGTTTTGTTTGGGATTGGAATTCTTTAAAAATATATCCCTATATTATAATTTGTTAATGATACTCATCTGGAATATATATTTTTCCATATTTTAGACCTTTTCTGAAGATAGAATCACTAGGTTAAAAGGATATCAATATATTCAATATTTAGTACATATTGCCAATTTGTTTTCTAAAAAGATTGAAACAATTTATCACCAGAATAGCTTAAAAAACTATTGCTGTATGATCATTTCTTATTATTTAGCATTTCAAGTATTTTTAAATGCTTATTTAATAATTTAAAAATACTTTGTTCTTATATTTTGAATTGAGTATATTTTTAAAAATATGTACTTTAAAAGAGAGCTGGACACATTTTCAGTCCCTTTTACCCAATACTTTGAGGCAAGCCAGTATAAAGCCAGCAGGAAGTTAAAATAAAGAAACAATTACATTAAAAATGTATATATAAAGTAAGTATCATCTCTTCAAAAATATTTCTTAAATATTGTAAAATGTTAATGTTATTAAAAATGGGTGATAAATTCATACATGTCTATTACACCATTATCTTTAATTTTTAAATGTTGAAAATCGTTCATGATTAAAAGTAAATAAAACCTAACAAGGGAACAGAAGGACTCTAACATCAGATTTCTGGAGCTGCTTACCCATCTATATTTGCCCCTGCAATCTCTAAGGATGTGACTGTTGCATTTTCATTTTTATCCTCACATAAAAGTTAAACTTTGAATACTTGGTTTACTTAAGTGAAGTTTGGTTACTATTTCTCAAAATGGTTAGCTTTTTTAAATTGGAAAATTGAAACATCCCTGCTGCAAATTACCTTCTTCCTTAATGTCAGATAAGAGAAATATTTATGTAATCATTTATATAATGTGGAACAAATACAGTCATAGCCAACAAGATGACAGGCAGCTGACCACTTGAATTTTTCTCTTACATAAATAACCACATATCACTATTTAGAACATTTTACAAAGCACTGAAGAGAGAATTAATTAGAAAGTTATACACTTCATAGGCTAATATTTAAGTAATGTGATTTATGAATTAAGGGTAATTAAGTCATTTATTTTATTTCAGTTCAGTTCAGTCACTCAGTTTTGTCTGACTCTTTGCAACCCCATGGACTGCAGCATGCTAGGCCTCCCTGTCCATCACCAACTCCCAGAGTTTACCCAAACTCATGTCCATTGAGTCGGTGATGCCATCCAACCATCTTATCCTCTGTCGTCCCCTTCTCCTCTTGCCCTCAATCTTTCACAGCATCAGAGTCTTTTCCAGTGAGTCAGCTCTTCACATCAGGTGGCCAAAGTATTGGAGTTTCAGCTTCAACATCAGTCCTTCCAGTGAACACTCAGGACTGATCTCCTTTAGGATGGACTGGTTGGATCTCCATGCAGTCCAAGGGACTCTCAAGAGTCTTCTCCAACACCAAAAAGCATCAGTTCTTGGGCGTTCAGCTTTCTTTATAGTCCAACTCTCAAATCTATATATGACTAATGGAAAAACCATAGCCTTGACTAGATGGACTTTTGATGGCAAAGTAATGTCTCCGCTTTTTAATATGCTATCTAGGTTGGTCATAACTTTCCTTCCAAGAAGTAAGCATCTTTTAATTTCATGGCTGCAGTCACCATCTGCAGTGATTTTGAAGCCCCCCAAAGTAAAGTCAGCCACTGTTTCCACTGTTTCACCATCTATTTGCCATGAAGTGATGGGACCAGATGCCATGATATTCGTTTTCTGAATGTTGAGCTTTAAGCCAACTTTCTCACTCTCCTCTTTCACTTTCATCAAGAGGCTCTTTAGTTCTTCTTCACTTTCTGCCATAAGGGTGGTATCATCTGCATATCTGAGGTTATTGATATTTCTCCCGTCATACTTGATTCCTGCTTCAAGATGATGTACTCTGTACTCTTGATTCCAGTTTCTCATGATGTACTCTGCATATAAGTTAAATAAGCAGGGTGACAATATACAGCCTTGATGTACTCCTTTCCCTATTTGGAACCAGTCTGTTGTTTCATGTCCAGTTCTAACTGTTGCTTCCTGACCTGCATACAAGTTTCTCAAGAGGCAGGTCAGGTGGTCTGGTATTCCCATCTCTTTCAGAATTTTCCACAGTTTATAGTGATCCACACTGTCAAGGCTTTGGCATAGTCAATAAAGCAGAAATAGATGTTTTTGCACAGAGTCAGACATGACTGAAGTGACTTAGCAGCAGCAGCAGCAGATGTTTTTCTGGAACTCTCTTGCTTTTTCGATGATCCCGCGGATGTTGGCAATTTGATCTCTGGTTCCTCTGCCTTTTCTAAAACCAGCTTGAACATCTGGAAGTTCACAGTTCACATATTGCTGAAGCCTTGCTTGGAGAATTTTGAGCATTACTTTGCTAGCGTGTGAGATGAGTGCAATTGTGCGGTAGTTTGAGCATTCTTTGGCATTGCCTTTCTTTGGGATTGGAATGAAAACTGACCTTTTCCAGTCCTGTGGCTACTGCTGAGTTTTCCAGATTTGCTGGCATATTGAGTGTAGTGCTTTCACAGCAGCATCTTTTAGGATTTGAAATAGCTCAATTGGAATTCCATCACCTCCACTAGCTTTGTTCATAGTGATGCTTTCTAAGGCCCACTTGACTTCACATTCCAGGATGTCTGGCTCTAGATGAGTGATCACACCATCGTGATTATCTGGGTCGTGAAGATCTTTTTTGTACAGTTCTTCCATGTATTCTTGCCACCTCATCTTAATATCTTCTGCTTCTGTTAGGTCCAAACCATTTCTGTCCTTTATCGAGCCCATCTGTGCATGAAATGTTCCCTTGGTATCTCTAATTTTCTTGAAGAGATCTCTAGTCTTTCACATTCTATTATTTTCCTCTGTTTCTTTGCGCTGATCACTGAGAAAGGCTTTCTTATCTCTCCTTGCTATTTTTTGGAACTCTGCATTCAAATGGGTATATCTTTCCTTTTCTCCTTTGCTTTTCGCTTCTCTTTTCTTAGCTATTTGTAAGGCCTCCTCAGACAGCCATTTTGCTGTTTTGCATTCTTTTTTCTTGGGGATGGTCTTGATCCCTGTCTCTTATACAATGTCACGCACCTCCATCCATAGTTCAACAGGCACTCTATCAGATCCAGTCCCTTAAATCTATTTCTCACTTCCACTGTATAATCATAAAGGATTTGATTTAGGTCATACCTGAATGCTCAGTGGTTTTCCCCACTTTCTTCAATTTAAGTCTGAAATTGGCAGTAAGGAGTTCATGATCCGAGCCATAGTCCGCTCCCGGACTTGTTTTTGCTGACTGTATAGAGCTTCTCCATCTTTGGCTACAAAGAATGTAATCAGTCTGATTTCGGTGTTGGCCATCTGGTGATGTCCATGTGTAGAGTCTTCTCTTGTTTGTTATTTCAGTGTCAACATATTTCCTATTTGTAGGAGGCAGGACACTTCTCTCTCTTTTTTTTTAAAGAAATGCCAAGACATGAACAGGGAGTGCTGAGTTCTAATATGCCATCTTGTTTTATTCATAAAATGCATTGGCATAGAGTGCTCTGTCTTTCTTTGTGGTGTTTGCACAGCAATAATGCTAGCAATACTATCTACAGGTACTGATATTAATTACATATTACTCTCCATTGTTGTTATACAGTTTTATTAGTTATCTCATCAAATCCTCACCTGTGATACTAAGATGCTAAGTTCCAGTGTGCTATCTAGATCTTAATTATTAAATGCTTTTTGATGACGCTAAGATGTTTCACAGGAAGAGAAGGGGGTGGCAGAGGATGAGATGGTTGGATGGCATCATTGACTCAGTGAACATGAGTTTGAGCAAACTCCAGGAGATAGTGAAGGACAGGGAAGCCTGACATGCTGCAGTTCATGGAGTCACAAAGAGTTGAATGCGACTTAGTGATGGAACAATAGCATCAAATTTCAAATTAATAGGTACCATGGCATTAAAAGACAATAATAATAAAATGATAGGTTCAATAGTATGTGAGTTACATTTATGTCTCATTTAAATCTCTAAGGAAAGTTGTGAGAAAGATACAGAAACAGCTTCAGAGAGGCTAAGTAACTGGCCGAAAAGGCAGACAGAGAAAAGTGAATTATATTCATCCACAATTTATTATGAATTTCAAATTAAAGAAATTTACTCGTCAAGATATTTCCCTTCAGATATTTTATTCTCTTAAATCCTATAAAAGCTGCTCTGGGAAAAAAATGTATTGATTCATGGAAATGATTAATTTCCTCCTGTTCATATCAAATTAGCACAAATCTCTGTCTATGAGTTCTTATATCTGAGCAACAGCTGTGTAGCTTATGGTTGCTAAGGAAAGAATTTAGAATATTAATGTTGGATTTTTTTAGATAATCCTGCAGTTCTCTGGCACTTCACGTGCCACTGCAAAAGTATGCTCAGGGGCTGGTGACTGCTTTTAGATAGTACCTGTTATAGAGGATAAAATAGCTTTTCCTTGACCACTGACCACCCACTTTAACCCTCCAGATTGCTTGACATCACTACGTTTGATTCAGTAGTTATCACTGCTACTGTTTTCTTGAAGTGCCAAAATCTAGACATTAGTTGTGAGAAGAGCCTGATTGTTTGGTGGCAGATATTTTCTAGGATATAAACTGTATTGCATCCATGACCCATTTTTTATGACTAAAAACTTTGATGTTGATTAGCTGCCCGAGATTAAATGTATAATGTTAGTACATACAGCATTTCATTGAAATCAGTATATTGTCTTAATTTTAATATGCGACGGTTTAGTTGCTAAGTCGTTTCTGACTCTTGCGACCCCATGGATTATAGCCTGCCAGGCTCCTCTGTCCATGGGATTCTCCAGGCAAGAATACTGGAGTGGGTTGCCATTTCCTTCTCCAGGGGATCTTCCTGACCCAGGAATCAAACCCAGGTCTCCTGAATTGCAGGCAGGCTCTTTCCTGACTGAGCTACGAGGGAATCCCCATTTAAAAAAAATATAGAATAATAAACAAATATATATAAACAAAATAATATAGAATATCAGATAGTCTGTATTCACCTGTTGTTATTCTTATAGAATAGTAGAATAGAATAACAATAAGTGAATATTTCAACATGTAAATGTTCAGGTACCATGGCATTAAAAGACAAGAAGCAGCAATCAGATTTTTGAACCCATTTAAAATGGGTTCACAAATTTGGATTTAAGAAACCATGAAGGAAAGCTTAAATATTATCAATACCTATCCTTTTATTTGAAGACAATATAGTATATTTATCTGTATGTATCTATGCTTATAAATATATGTGTATATACATATGAATACATGTGATTATATTGCTAGAAAATTCAGGATACATTAAAACCACACATACATCTTTGAAACATATATAAAATGGAGTTAGAGTCTAAATCAAGCAATCTTTCTCAGTTTATTCTGTAGTTATATAGTAATTAGAAAATTATCTATTAAAACCGTACAAACAATATTTTGTGTTTATATGTAAGATGAAGTTAGGTTCCGTGTTCATATATTTATAAATAGACTCTCTTATGGTCCTAGTGTATTAGAAAATAATATGGATGGAACTTAATCCTCTTCTGAGCAAAATGTCTGAAACATTGAAGAACAACCTAAAACGCCAGCATCAGCCACCTTTGTGACTGCCAAACATCTCCTTACCAAAGAAATTCTGAAACATCTCCAAGGGGCTGAGAGTCCATGTGGAGAGCCTCTGATAGAGATGCGGGCTTCTGAGAGGATTTCTAGTGAGCTGTGTGGGCACGGAAGAATGGGGTAAAAATCTGCCCATTTTCTGTGTGGATACCGACGGGGCCAGTTTTTCTAAAGGATTTAAAACTTTCTGTGATGGTTCATTTCCTTTCCTTTTCATTTCATTTCCAGCTTTAAAAATTGCTTTTTATTTCTTCAGTCAACTCAACTTGGAATTCCAGACAGGGTGCACGTTTTGCTGGTAGCAGCAGTCAGTAGGCAAATAGTTTGGAGAGGTACGAGGAAAGATCTGCATCCAGAGGAATAAACAGCATCTTCACCTGCTTGCCTTCATGGACTTCTCCAACATAGATCCCTCTGCTGTCCCCAAGATGGGCCTTCTCATAGTCTCTCCATCTCAGTGAATGGCAGCACCAGCCTTCTAGCTGCTCAAGTCAAGAATCTGACCTCATTCTCTCACACCCCACGTACCATCAGTCATCAACTTCTGTAGATCATACTATCAAAATACATTCAGAATTTGACTAAATCTCAGCACCCCCACTGTCACTAATCTGGTTCAGGGCACCAACATCTTTTTCTCTCAAAGACTTTTGCCACAACCTCCTGATGGTTTCTTACTCTTCGCAGTGTCTTAACCCAGCAGCCAGAAGGAGCCTGTTTAAACATAAGGAAGATTACATACTCCCTGCTCAAAATCCTCCATGTCTCCCTTCTCACACAGAGCAAAAGCTAGTCCTTACAGTGACTATAAGACACATCACACTCTGCTCACACTTCCACCCCATTATCCCTCTGACCTCATTTTCCACTTCCTTCGCCCTCCACCAGCCACCCTGCCCTCCTTGCTGTGCTTCAGAAGGACCAGGCGTGTTCCCTTCTCAGGGTCTCCATACCTGTTCTTCCTTTTGCATTCCCCAGATACCTACACACCCAGCTCTCTCCCTTCATGTCTTCGAACAAAATTCAGCTTCTCAGTAATCACTTTCTCCTACCTTATGCCCTTTATAGGCTTTGTTTGTTTGTTTGTTTGTTTTCCTCCCTAGCACCATAGTGCTATCACTATTTAAAATAGTGGATATATTTTGCATCTTGAGAGCAGGGGTTTTGATCTGTTTTTATCCTTGAGATACCTTGAACATTTAAAAGCAATGCTGGGCACTGTTCAGGACTGAATGGACAGTTGATGAATGAATGTATGTCATTTTACTTTACTCCTTACCTGCACTTTTAGTGAGACTCCATCACGGGCTCTGTACAACATGGTTGTTTTTCTTATGAAACCCACATAAGGGAACACACAGAGGTTACGCAGGAAGATGACAAAACACTGTTGCACTTCAGTAGGGCTTTGCATAGAAGTATTATAGATGAGTTCATGGTAAAGGGGGTATCTCCATTCATCTTGCAGAAACCAGGGAGAGCTATGTTATTGAGAATTCCTGGGTGGATTTTGACATAATGAAAGGTATCCAGGGGTGAGAGTATAACACTTAAAGCACAGGACACAGGGCCAGGAAATGAGTGTTGTGTAGTGGAGCCACAAGTATTTTGTGGTTCCTTTAGAGTAAGGTTCACAGAAGGAAGTGGTGAAAGGTGGGGGTAACAGATACAAACAGAAGCCTGGGCCTTGCATGCAATGTTAAGAAATTTGGATTTCATCCTCCAGACTGAAAGTTGTAAACAAGGGAATGGTGTGGTATCCAATTTATATCAGTATTTTAGGTTGGTTGCTGTTGATCATATGAAGGTAGTTGTAGACTTCTAGAAGGAAATGCTGATTGTATGAGCTAAGGTAATGGTCAGAGGCTGGAGAAGAGGAGAATAGCTCGATAAATATCCTGGGGCTGAAACTGTCTGATCTTGATAGATAGCTGGAAGTGAGAAGAGGATAATAGCTAGATATTTAGCTGACGTATCTAAATGGATGGTGATGATACCATAGAAAGTGCAAGTGTTAGCTGCTCAGTCATGTCTGACTCAGCGACCCCATAGACTGTAGCCTGCCAGGCTCCTCTGTCCATGGGATTTTCCAGGCAAGAATACTGGAGTGGGTTGCCATTCCCTTCTCCAGAGGACCTTCCTGACCAAGAGATTGAGCCCGGGTCTCCTGCATCACAGGCAAATTCTTTACCATCTGGATCATGGTACCCAGATATCATAAACTGAGATAAAGTTACTGAGATAGAGTTACTTTTGTTGTTGGGCTAGGGAACCTTGCAGGGATTATGAGTTTGGTTTTGCTTATTTGACTTGGAGATGGCTGTAAGGCATGCAGGTGTATATGACCCCCAAACAGTTGCTGTATGACTCTGCAGCTCAGGAGCGAGGTCTGCAGTGGTGATTTAAGAATGAAATCCAGTGGAGGGAAGTTGAGGCCATTTGAGTATGGAAGAGACTACACAAAGAGTGTATGCAAAGTGGTGATTCATGGATGGAATTAAGAGATAAGTGAAGAAATAGGAACCTAAGAGAGATAGGAGCATCTGGGAAAGAAAAAAGGTGTCATTGAAGCAAAAGTACATCAAAGGTCAGAGGGAAGTAGTGCCCAACTGATTAAATGACACTGAGAAATACAATCATGTAAGAATTAAAAATGTATTCATTGGATTTGGCGATTAGAGGGCATGAATAGTACTCACTTGTTCTTTTAATAAATAAGGCATATTGAGAACAGGCTATGTGACAGGGTCTGTGCAGCTGCCTCTGATAAAATAACAAACAAGATGTGTGTGATATGGACCCTTTCAGACCTTGTCAACTGGGAGAGTAGAGAGTTTGAGCAGAGAGATACATGTAAGTAACGAGGCTTACAATAGAGACTGAGAAATACTGTGATAGGGCTGGTATAGGGTGCTTCTCACTTTATGGATGATGATGTTGTTCAGTCGCTCAGTTGTGTCCGACTCTTTGCGACTGCATGGATTGCAGCATGCCAAGCTTCTCTGTCCTTCACTATCTTCCGAAGTTTGTTCAAATTCATGTCCACTGAGGCGGCGATGTTATCTAATCATCTCACTTCGTGTATCATTTCATGGATACAGTGCCCTGAATACACTGTTCTGGGAATGGTCTCCCGACCTCTGAGTCTTCTTAACTGGTGAACTTCACTTGTCCTTTCTCAAATCAACGGACACTTCCTCAGACAAGCCTTTTCTGACCCTTAGATCAGATCAAGCTCCTTCTGTCAAGTACTCTTCAGCCCTTCTCCTTCATAGCATTTATCATAGCTTATGAGTCTCTATTTATTTGTACAATTTATCACGTCCATCAGTTGGACCATAAAGAAGGCAGAGTGCCAAAGAATCGATGCCTTCGAACTAATACTGGAGACGACTCCTGAGAGTCCCCTGGACAGCATGGAGATCAAACCAGTCAATCCTAAAGGAAATCTACCTTGAATATTCATTGGAAGGACTGATGCTAAAGCTGAGACTCCAATAGTTTGGTCACCTGATGCGAACAGCTGACTCATTGAAAAAGTCCCTGATGCTGGGAAACATTGAGGGCAGGAGAAGAGGGCATCAGAGGATGAGATGGCTGGATGGCATCACCAGTGAACATGAACTTGGGCAAACTTTAGGAGATAGTGAGGGACAGGAAGGCCTGTGGTGCTGCAGTCCATGGGGTCGAAAAGAGCTGGGCACGACAGGGCGACTGAACAACAGCAACAGCATCAATACGTTAGACTGAGAGCTCCTTAAGGGCAGAAGCCATGTTGGCTTTTATCAGTGAGCAAATAAATATTTATTGAATTAATGAGTGAATAACTATTTCCTGGAGAAACACAGTTGATCTGGATGTTTCAGTAACATGGGATTGCAGTCGACTGAGGAAGAATTAAGAAATGAGTAAGAAAAGCAGTGAGAATAGCCTGTTCTTTTAAGAAGCTTAGTTAAAATGGAAAGGTGAGGGTAATCATTGGCTAGAAGGTCATGTGGAATTAAAGGAAGGATTTATTAGGATGGGGAGACTTGGGAACTATTAGCAGGCTACGTGGTGCACAGCCACAGAAGGGAAGGGGTAAAGATGAATGAGAAGGAGGGGAAAACAGACATCTGGAAATTTCTGAGGACATGGGTTATGGAAGCAAGGGAAGTATGGTCAAGAAGAAGGAAGAAACTTAGGGGCTAATTTGTAGCACAGTTCTGCTCTGAGGAATAAGAACTGGGCAGTCTTCTCACTCTTCGTCAAAGAATGTGCCATCATAAATCAATCATAAGACTGAATTGTATATGAAATTCTCTGTAAGAAAGAAAACCAGTACACTCAGTTCAGTTCAGTCGCTCAGTCACGTCTGACTCTTTGCGACCCCATGGACTGCAGCACACCAGGCCTCCCTGTCCATCACCCGGAGTTCACGCAAACTCACATCCATCGAGTCGGTGATGCCATCCAACCATCTCATCCTCTGTCGCCCCCTTCTCCTCCTGCCTTCAGTCTTTCCCAGCATCAGGGTCTTTTCCAGTGAGTCAGCTCTTCGCATCAGGTGGCCAAAGTACATTACATTAGAGGACAATTGAGGTTAGAGTATGGCTTTAAAAAACCAACATAGCAGGAGACACCAAACAGTTTTGAAATCAACATCTTATTTTATTTTTTACAGAATAGTTTACTAGGATAGAGGCAACCAGAGTTGACACTACGGGATTCCTGCTGCTTCGCTACCCTTTCCCTGTCTTCTAGTCCAGTTTTTGATGGTTACTATTTTAGTTCCTTTGATTATCTTTCACCTTTAAATACTGTCGAGAGACTTCTGTCCAGTGTCTAACAGTTTAGGCATAGATGAGGATCTAGTCCCCCTGCAATTCTTGCTACCTCTCTGTTTCCCATTTTCTGTAAGCTGTGACTTTCTTTTTATATTGTCAAATTTAATAACCTCCACACTATTCTGACGTTTACTACTTTTTTCCCTAAAGAACGATTCTAATATTTGAAAACCAGTTGAGTCTTTACGTATCAAGAACATATAACTATGGAACAAGGATTACATTTCCCTGTCTATGGAATCCCAGCTTCTAGGAAACATGCCCCCTTGCATCTTTGTGCACTCTGTTTCTCAGTTATGCTCTAGTTTGTTATGCCTCATATTTGAACCTTACATGCCCTTTATTTTGTTTTGCTTTTCCTGAAAGTCTTTATTGTATTTCTTCCTTCCATATTGGGAATAGAAATACCCACTTTATTTATCATGTCATTTAATATTTAGTTCCTTATAAATTTTATTGCTTGTTGTATATTCCATTGTTATTTTTTGAAGACATGCTTGAAGCCAGCTGACTTCCTGCTCTAGATTGGACTGGCTGCTTTGGAGCCCATTCGCTGGGATTTCTCACGCCTTTTTTTATATGTGGTTGCGTTGTCCTTCTTGCACATTCACTCGATGAAGTGCTTCCTTAGGTCATGGCCCCAGAAAGGGCACAGAGGGGTCTTAGCATCTCTAGAATTGTTTCATTTTTGCCCTTATTATTGTGTGTTTCACAATTGGGCAAGGAATTCTAGGTACATGTTTTTGATCAGGTCTTTGAAGGCTCTGCATATATGTTTGCTCTTAAAATATCCCTGTGTTGGGGTGTCTTTGCTGGCTCAACGTTAGAGAATCTGCCTGCCAGTTCAGGAGACGTGGGTTCCATCCCTGGTCCAGGAAGATCCCGCATGCCACGTAACAGCTAAGCTCGTGTGCCACAACTCTTGATCCTGTGCTCTGGAGCCCGGGAGCTGCAGTTCCTGAGCCCACGTGCTGCAGCTACGAAGCCTGTGCCCTGGAGCCCATGCCCTTCTCCCCAACAAGAGAAGCTGCTGCAGTGAGAAGCCCGCACACTGCACCTAGAGGGTAGCCCCCACGCACCACAGCGGAAGCAAAGCCCGCACGGCAGTGAAGACCCAGCACGGCCAAAGAAAGAATTACCAAAGAAAAATCCCTGGGTTGTGGAGAATTAGCATAGTGAGATCAGTTAGGATCTAAGAGTAGGTCATCGGATCTCCAAAACCTTCTCTCATAATTATTGTTTCTAATTCATCCCTCCCAATATCAAAGCCACTGAGGCAAATGCATATATTAAAATCATTTTATACATAGACTGAATCTCACTGGGAACAGTAATAAATAACAGTTAATTTAGTTATCATTTCCCACTTAAAGGATAAAATAAATCTTCAATTCTTGGTGAAAGTGGAGATAAAGACTTGTAGGCAGATGTGTACTGATTTAGTTATAAAACAGTTTGGATATTTAGCAGTACATTTATTGTTATTTTTCCGCCTTAGAATTAAGCAGAATCTGTATGAAAATAAACAGCTGAATTCTAGCTCAGTAGAACTAGAATTTAAGATAGTTTGTGGGCATTTTATTAAACTAAGTGTAAACAGCTCCCCTCTGGGAGTAGATACATTGATAATCTCTTCTTACAGTGTTCATACGTCCTGTAAAGAATGTCATCGGCTCCGAGGTGGCCCATGCTGTCATTTCGATCTACTGCTACTGTGTGGACTTAATATCAAACTCATACTAAAGAAATATCTGGCATATCCTGAACATTTTATCTTATGACTTGTAAATATAGAGATATATAAGCAACATGTAGTGTTTAATATTCAGCTCCTTATGTATCAGCCATCTTTATTTGATATAGATGGAGAGAAGAAACCCTGTCCGTGGTAACAAATCAAATGATGTTTGTGGCTTATGGGCAGTCAGTTTAATCTAGTGCATTAGAAATATCTCATCTGTCTTAACTCTGTCTCCATCTCTTAATTAAATACAGAATTTTGATGCTGAATTACACTTGGGCAATTAGTTTATTTTTTAGCAGAGATGAACTGATGAATGTTTTGAAGCTATAATAATGTTTTTAAAGCTTCACTGAGAAATAAAATGGACTTTACATAAATGTAATTTATTTATTTATAGCATAGTTTAAAGGTTTATTGAAAATTTTAATAGCAAGCCTTCATTCCAAAGGATAAGGAAGTCAAAGAAAAAATATCAATTTGCTTTCTCAGAAAAAGTGACCTTTTTTTCTTAATTTAGTTTATTATTTTTTAATATAAATTTATTTATTTTAATTGGAGGTTAATTACTTTACAATATTGTATTGGTTTGGTACATCAACATGAATCCGCCACAGATATACACGTGTTCCCCATCCTGAACCCCCCTCCCTCCTCCCTCCCCGTACCATCCCTCTTTAAACCGACTTTAAAAGCTTTGATGTTTTGAAAAAGTGACCTTGAATATTCAGGGAACTCATTTAGCACATGAAATTTGTCATCCTCTGGGTGTCAGAAGTTCAAAATTATAACTTGCTTATTAGCAAATGTGAAAAGTCATGTCTCTTGTTACAAGTTAACTTGGATTATGTCAGTTCATTTCTCTTTTAGCCTGAAGTTATAAAATATTCATATATAATCAAGATATATTTGCAATAGTATTAAAGGATTCACTATGTACCTGACAGAAGTTCTGAAACCATTTTTCATGATTAAATCATTGCTGTTATGTGTGTAAAATATTCACATTACTCTATGGAACCATATAACCTGCAACATATAGGGTTCCTATAGAGTATTATCAGAGCTTAGAATTTTATCACTTCCTGTGTAGACATATTATTGGACTAACAGTACTTTAGTAGCCTGCTATGTTTTGAGTGTTGTTTTTGAAATAAGGAAAGACTTAAAATAGGCTAGAAATTACAGTCTTTGGTATTTAAATGAATAATGAATATACCACATAAAGATTTTAGAACACAATAAAAAGTATTACAAACAGATGTAAAACAACAGTGTAAATTGAATATGAAATTTTGAGGCAAATGAACTGTCAGCGACAAGTTTAATTTCTTAGAACAAGTTTCCTGTTGGAAAAAGTTTGAATATTATTTTAAAGGAAGAATGTGGATTCGTCCGGAGAGCAGCTAAGCCAAGCAGAAAGACTCAGACATGCCTCGTGCAGGAGGCAGACAGGATGACATTGTCAGCAAAGAATACGATTGACCCTCTGGTTTTATCTTTAAGTTTATGATAAGAGGGTGCTTACCTTCCTGGGTAGCTTGAATGGTAAAGACCCTGCCTGCAATTCGAGAGACCTGGGTTCAATCCCTGGGTTGCAAAGAATCCCCTGGAGAAGGCATGGCAACCCACTCCAGTATTCTTGCCTGGAGAAGTCCATGGACAGAGGAGCCTGACGGGCTACAGTCCATGGGGTCACACAGAGTCAACACAACTGAGCAACAAACACTTGCTTTCATGTTAGCATAATAACAAAATAGACATGAATCAGAATCCTTTCTCCATTCATTCAAGCAGAGTACTCTTCTAAGCTCTGGTTATGAATAAACATGCCAGTCTTATGGTTGGTCATGAGGGTAAAGATGCTATGTATGTGCAAAGTTTGGTATATAATAGGCTCCAAGCAAGTATTAGCCCTTCTCCCTTTATAGGTCACATACAACACTATGGTATGTGGCTAGGAAACCTGTTAAGATTTATTTTCTCCATATCAAGATCAAATACAACATACAGTGCAAAGGTTGAGGATATGAAGAAGTAACCTTTATTTTGGATGCTTAGCAGTTGTCTCTGAACATGTTTTCTCCTAATGCTCAGGTGGTTTAAAGGATGAGAAATAATTCAAGGGTTAAATAGGGCCTTGCCCTACATCATTCCTAAATGCCATCTGCTCTGCTAAGTGGATGCAGTCACAGCAGTTGTTCGTCAGGCTTATTCATGGAAACAGGCCCTATGGGTCCATCAGGGGAGAAGTGACCAGGAAGCTGCAGAGCTTAAGCTGCCAGAGATGCTCACCTGCATGGGACCCTTTGTAGGCATCCAGTTTGTAATTTGCATGCTTTTCCTTTAAGCATATGTGTGCTCAGTCATCTACAACTCTGCGACTTCATGGACTGTAGCCCACCAGTCTCCTCTGTCCGTGGCATTTTCCAGGCAAGAATACTGGAGTGGGTTGCCATTTTCTTCTAGAGATCCTCACGACCCAGGATTGGGTTCCTGCATTGACAGGCGGACTCTTTACCACTGTACCCCCAAGCCCCTCTAATTAGATAACCTTCAGGCTCCACAAAACCTGGGTCTACTCTCAAGGGACTGTCAGATAAAAGGGGAAAAAAAATCAATACAATTGAAAAAGATGAGGTGGCCAATAGCAGGAAAAGCAAGTTTGGCTTCTATTGACCAAATAATGATTGGTAGTTACCTTTGAACACTGATGCCCATATGCCCTTGACCATAGCTAGTCCTTGCCTGTCCAGGAAGGTACTCTCTAGTCTAGCATCAGTCTAAGAATCATGCATATGAAGAAGTGATAAAAGAGGTCACCTGGCAATCAGGGAATGTCAGTTATACTGCCCAGTCTTTGGTTCCTCACAGTTTTAGGTGAGTGAAGGGGGAGGGATAAATGGAACCAGTATTGTACTGATCTGACTCAGTATGTGCGTCCAAAATGGGTTAGTCCCTCTATGTATATTATCACATTTTTATTCTCATAAGTAATCTAATATAAGTAAGTAGTATCATCTAAATTGTAGCCTGGGAGATAAGAAGTAACCTCAGCTATTACCTGTAACTTGACAGCAACAACTTCTGTATTTTCCTGTTAACTTGACAACGACAACAGTTATGCAGGTAGCATTGTATACACAGTCCTGTACAGGCATTTGCAACTAACATTAGAGCTAGGAACTAAAATGGTATTGCAGATACACTTATACCTACTGGGGCTTTACTGGTGGCTCAGCTGGTAAAGAGTCCACCCAACTGGGTTCAGTCCCTGGGTTAGGAAGATCCCCTGGAGAAGGGAAAGTCTACCCACTTAAATTGCCTCCTAATCATTGAGTAAGATGTATGTTTAGAAAGATAAGTGAATTTTCTTCAGGATGTGTTTGTTTATATTAGTCAAAATAGGCCAACAGCTTCAGCATCTGAAATGTTAATGAGCTTTACCCATCGAAAGGGTTTGATATAAAGATGGCCTTAAAGGATGTGATTATAAGCAAACTCACAGCTTCAGGAATGCTATCTAAGGCTTTTATTTTGGTGAAACTTGTATCTTTGGTTCCATACATCCTTTATTAAACATTCAATAACCTTGTTCTTCTTTCTCTCTTTCTCTGTCACAGATCCACATCCAGAGAACTGAAGGGTGTGACCATATGACCTGTTCCCAGTGTAACACTAATTTTTGTTATCGCTGTGGGGAGAGATACCGCCAGCTCCGTTTCTTTGGAGACCACACCTCAAACCTCAGTATATTTGGATGCAAATACCGCTACCTCCCGGAGAGACCTCACCTAAGGAGATTAGTGCGAGGGTCAGTCTGTGGTGAGTGTCCAACATTATTTATAGGGGTCTTCCTCAGGAAGTACGCGGTGATGATGATAGAGCTTAGAAATGTAATCCGACAGCTATGATAAATCTCTGCACCTGGCATGCATTCTAGCAGAGCCTTTAGCTGAAAATAGGAGGAAGACATTTTTCTCTCCTTTTGTGTTTAAAATAAAAAAAAAAGTTTGTTAGCAGGACACTACCTATATGAGCAAGTGGCTTTTGTTCAAAAAATGAATAATTGAGTATACCGCAGAAATGTGAAGTCATTAGTCTTCTGAAACCCTATTGTAAGTGATTTGATAAAAGGGAACACTGTCACATTTATTTTTGTAGTGATGATACCTAGCAACGGGTCTTAACATATCGCCTCTGTTTATTCACGGAAGACATAACAGTACAAGTTTTAAAACCCCTGTGTTTCCTTTTGGGGCCTATTTTCATGTGTGTGTACGTGTGTACTCGTGTGTCAGGATGTACCTGACAAAGCAGGGAGCAGCTGGCCTTATAAGTTCTCTCTCCTACACGTATTTTTCCACCTTCAGGACAGCTGTCAGACCATCTCAAACTGCTGTCAGACCATCACAAGTATGGCAGGAAAATGTGGACTTTTCTCCTGTGGACAAACAGGGAAGAATACAATAATCCATGTTACCCATTCCATTTTACAAAATGGAATAAAATGATTTTGTAAGCAGTGTTTTTAAATAAAAGAGCAGTTCAGTTTCAAACATCTCATCCCTACAAAAGGCAGGACAAAGAGTTACTCTGTCAGTCCCAAGCTTGCTTCCTCCCTGCCGTGGAAGAGAGTGGATGGATGACAGCAAAGCCCTGCTGACCTCTGTGTTTCCCTGATCTACAGTTTGGGAAGTCTGCACATGTCCTTGGATAGAGACAGGAAAAGGGCCTGCCCTCCACTGATACCTGGAGGATGAGAAACAAGGTCTTCATTTCATGTCACCATCTGCCCAGCTACAGATCAGAGGTTCTGCCTCTAGAGAATAAGGCAGAACAGCAATTGGAGGGTAATTAGCGTCCTCTGACATGGAAGTATCTCCCTAGTAGGGAGTAGGCAGATTTTTCAGTGAATGGCTTCCTGGGTAGCTCAAACAGTAAAGAATCTGCCCACAATGCGGGGGACCTAGGTTCAGTTCCTGGATCAGGACGATCCCCTGGAGAAGGGCATGGCAACCCACTCTAGTATCCTTGCCTGGAGAATCCCATGGACAGAGGAGCTTGGCGGGCCACAGTGCATGGGTTTGCAAAGAGTCAGACATGACTGAGTGAATAATACTTTCACTTTCACTTTTTCAGGGAGTAGGCGGATTTTTCAGTGAATCGTATTGGGAATAAAAGTGACAGAAAAATGCTTAGTTCTCATATTATTCCATACAAATATTCAAAGTATTAAAGCATACATTGGTGAAGAAAATACAGGTCTTTAATTGATTTCTTGTTGGCAAGTAGCTTATATACAAAAATGGCTTATGCAAAAGAAATGGAGGCCCCCGAAAAATAAATATCAATTTTTTTTAAAAAAAGAAAAGAAGTCTGGAACCAGAATTGAAGAAATAAAGATAGCCAATAAACATGTTTTAAAAGATTCAGCATTATTAGTAGTCAGAAAAATGTAAATTAAAATAAAATGAGGTTTCTTTGGATTATTGATTAGCAAATATTTTGTCAAGTTAATACTCTGTGCTGAATTTCCATGTTCTATTGAATGAATTGGAAATTTTGTGCAGTTCTTTTACAAATAAGTTTGATGGTAACGTGATAGACATTTTAAAATATAATAAATCTAGGCTGACAATAGTGTACTTGCAAGTATAATTTAAACTAGCAGAAAAGGGAACAAAAAAATAAGTACTAAAATATTTAAATAGGATAGGATATATGGATATGATAGAATATTGTTTCAGCTATTGAGAATAGTATTTTAAAAGAATTATTATTGATCTAGGAATAACAGAATCTGAGCTTAACTGTCCTCAAGACAGTTTTAAAAATAGACTTAAACATGTATCAAATGGTGATTGCATGATTATAATAAGTTTATTGCTTCCCAGAGAGAAAGAGAGCACATATCTGGTTCTTTGAGTCCTGTGATGTTTGAAAACAATAGTGCTGTTACTTTGCAGTCATGTTTTATCACTCTTATGAAAATATCACTCTTATGAAAATTGATAATTACTTAAAAAAGAAATATGAATGAGCACACACTGAGCTACATGTACAGGAGAAAACGGATTCACTTAAAATATGCATGTCAATATATTCTAAACTCAAGCATAGCTTTATGAGTGTACAAAATAAAATTGTTCAATGGGAGTTAGTATTGCTTGATAGATTATATCATTGGTGAAAAATGTAAGTAAACCTCATGGTTAGACATTTTGTCAACTGAATGGCAATTTTTTCAAAATTAGATATTAAAAAATATATTTCCTAAAAAAAATATTTTCTATCTATATATTTTCTGTGGTTCCAAAGACCCTTTCTTAAGAATAAAAAATGTTAACATTTTTCTGACAAATTTCCAACAAACGGCAGCGTTATGTTTCTGTTTTCTAATGTAGTTGAAGTGAAGTGAAGTTGCTCAGTCGTGTCCGACTTTTTGCAACCCCATGGACTGTAGCCCACCAGGCTCCTCCATCCATGGAATTTTCTAGGCAAGAGTACTGGAGTGGGTTGCCATTTCCTTCTCCAGGGGATCTTCCCAACCCAGGGATCGAACCCAGGTCTCCCACATTGCAGGCAGATGCTTTACCGTCTGAGCCACCAGGGAGTTGGTTAATCCAAATTACCATCCTTATTTATAGAATGGTGTTGCTGCTTGATTCTTAAATAGCAGTGTCATTCTACTGCAAAGTCCCTGCATTCCTTCCTCTTCTCTTGTGTTTGGGTTCTGTAGCTGTTGCTACGTCACATGCTTTGAGATCAAGATTACCATGTAATGATAAAGATTACGATCTAAAGACATTAACTATTAGCCTCTATTTTTGTGCTAGTGCCTTTTAACACCAGCAGGATTCCGGTTGTGACCTCTGTGCTGTAACTAGAGTTTATTGTAATCACTGCTCAGTTATTCATTCAGAAGAGAAAATGCTGGTTGATGCCACTGGCATCCTTACCAGTGTTTAGCCTTCTTATAAGTGCTTCCTTTTTAAGTTTGCTAAAATGATTTATTTGAATAACCTTCAGTATATTGTGTGTCTACTGGTAATTTTCTCTAACAACAGTATTGAAACATCCCATTTGTCATTCAGTATATTAGATGTTCGTGTTATTAGTTTTCTTTGGACCCAGGAAATAAATAAATCACATTTTCAGATGTGGGCTTGGGCACTACTAGCGCTCCGTTTTGTGAGCTAATTAGATTTTCTTTTGCCGGCTCAGGATGTGTCACTGCCTTTTTAATCTTTCAGAATATTAAAAAAAAAAATGAAAGTGGAAGAGATCTAAAGGAAAAGCATAAAGCTGAATGGTTCTGGTGGAGTGAGTGAGTCAGTAGCTTTAGAATTTTCCTGGTTAAAAAAAAAAAAAAGAATTTTCTTGGTTGTATAAGGTAAGTAATTTATGAGATGGATGACTCATGTGCTCAGGACTTGAGTGAAGTTACTGAATTGTACATATTTGTTCTACACCTGATACATTTCCAGAGAAATATTGCCTTAATTATAACGACTCCTTAAAAATACACACTGTGATATTTAAAAGCGTTGCTGAATTTGTATTTTGGTTTTAGTTTAAGACTCTCTAAATGGTTTGCCTTTTGTTTTCCAGCTGGAAAATTGTTCGTTGCACCTCTAATTCTGGTCTTGGGATTAGCACTAGGGGCCATAGCAGTTGTCATCGGTAAGAAACACTTAATGTATTTGAGATAAGAATTCTCTGGGTGCCGTAGAGAAAACACGCGTGTAAATGTAATAGTGATTCAGTTAGTAAGCAGGGGAGATACCTGTCCCGTGCTTGCTCTAGATAAGCCATCAGCACATGATTTATAGAATCAGAGGGGTGTGTTTCATATAGGATGTATTTGTGTGGCACTTTTTCAGTCCAGGAATACTCTCATTCATATTTCTTATAAAGCATTATTAACCCTCTTTTAATACAAAAATTAATGTAACTAGAATTTTACTGAAAGATTCCAGTGGACAAGAACCCAGATTTTCCAATTCTGAGTTCAGTTTAGAGCATCCAAGGAAAGAGGCTCTGGTTCAGTTTGGTTAGTTCTAATAAAAGGATTCCCTGGGTCAAAAATACATTTGATGTGTGTAGGAACACATGCCCAACATAAAATTGAGCACTGACAAATAGAAAATGTATCAGTGATAAATATAGTCATACAGGTATATTAAAATGCACATTTCAAGCAGTGATTCTGAGACTCGGGAGTGCTTTATAAGAACCATGAAGGCTGGTTAAAACACAAGTTAATGGGTCCTTGCCCTAGTTTCTGATTCACTATAGAGATAGGACCCATGCATTTCTAGTTCTAAAAGGTTAGGTGACACTTATGCTGATAGTTCACGGACCACACTTTGAGTACCATTGCTTTAGAGAATTTAAAAGCAAACATGATAGCTAAAGGCTGCTTGGATAATTGTTCCACGTAATAGATAGGATTTCTCTTTTTTCCTAAGTAAATTGATTTTATATGTAAAGTTCTGTATAGCGAGTAATTCGTATTTGAATTATAAAGTAACTGACATTTATAAGTTCTTACAATGAGTGAGGCTTTATGAAGTAGATGCTATTTCTGCATTTTACAATTCAGGAAATTAAAGCTAGTCACTAGGACCTCACAAATGGTAGAATTGGGCATCAAAGCTGACATTTGCTCCACCACCCATCTTCTTGAGTAACATGTTAAATGGCCTGAAACCAAAGCATGAATATCAGTGTGAAAGATATAACCAGGGTTAATAAAGAAGACTTAAACTTAAGTTTTGATATTTTGATTTTAAAAAATTCATATCAAAACTGGTGTCACAGACTCTGTTAAAAGGTGAAGAGAGAGTTTAAAAAACAAAAAAAGAATGAAGAAGAGAATCTTGAGAATCTAAGTACATTTCATAGCATAGGTATCTTCCCTCTTCTCATGTATTACTAAATAATGATTATTAATAAATAGCTTGCAAAATGAACATTTGAAAATAGAAACGTTACAAATCTATAGTACAAAAAGCCTGTTCTTTTAATTAGCTTTCATCTTTTTCTTTTAATCCCCAGGTTTATTTGTATTTCCTATCTATTGCCTTTGTAAAAAACAGAGAAAACGATCACGGACAGGAATGCACTGGTAAATTCAGGTGAGGTCACGTGATAGCGCTGGTCTGGGTAAGAACCGCACAGGATGATACACGCGTCAGAGGGCTGCACCTTGCGACCGCCTGGAGGAACCTCCTGCCTCCTCTTCCCCGTGTTCTCTGCAGGCCACAAAGCCTCTAGCTCCAGTGCATTCCCAACATGGAATCCTGTCCTTTCCGTATACAGATTGCTGCTTTTACGAAACGGTCACTTTCATAGACTAAAAACATCTATATCATAGACTCTTCATGGTTCTTGGAAGACAATACTTTAATTAGAACCAGTTATCCTCAAAACTGTCTGAGCATGTGTCTCCTGAGCATTGCTTAGACTGTCTTTGTCCCTGACTCTCCCTCCAGGCCTTCTTCTGAGACTTGGGGTGAATAACTCAAGTGCCACCTGCACACCAAGCAAGGCCACCTTTCAGAAGATGGAGGCTTACCACGTGCACCTGTTTTCATCTGTGTCCCAAGCATATAATTCCTTCCTCCTCCAGATGCTCTAATTGTTACAAATCTCAATGCCCGAAAAGGAACTAATGAAACTAAATGAGAAGACTCTGAAGTGTATACGTGTAGGGGTGTGAATGTGTGTGTATATACATATCTGTATTAAAACTAGGTCCATACCTTGTTCTTGTCGACTTCCATGCCTCTACACTATTTTTCCACATTTTTGTAGACGTATTTAAAGACGATCGTTCCTTTGTGGGCATAATTTGGTAATGTACTGAATTAAAGTCAGTGTAGACAGCAGGCGATTTTGATGTTGACCCTTTCTGTTTCTTGCTGTTTTTCTGTGTGTCTCAGATGCAGACACGGAAATTTGTGCAGGGTCACGTCAAGGATTATCAAACTTTATAAACTGACAAAATGGAGAGGCTGCTTCTGGGAAATTCTCGAGACCTAAACATTTAGTCTTCTTTTCAGATTTCTTACATGTTGGCATACTTGCTTCACTCTATAGTTAATTTAAATGAGTTTGCTGTAGAGAGAACTGCTGAGGCCTTTGAACATATCCCCATTCTGCTAATTGTTTAACCAATTTGTGATGATAATAATTATGCTTTAGATTAAGCATATGGTATTATTTAAAACCCCACCCTCTCACCTCTCTTTTCTCTCTCTCTATTTGTCCCCAAGTTTTTCATAAACACAAATACTGTTTTTGAAGGATTTTTCTTACGTTTACTGCTTCAGTGCATAATAATGTGTTGGTATCTTCTTATGTACGGTTGATTTGAAACAAAACTTTCTGTGTTCACAGGTTTATCTAAAACATAAACTGCTTTTAGAGAAGGAAGCAGAAAATGAAAAAAAAAATTTTTTTTCAGAACATTTTACCAAACTGAGAAGTCTTTAAAAGTAAGAAAAGGACGAGTAACTAAATTGTGTTTTATTTTGTTTTCATTATGAGTGTTCATCATTAAAGACCCCTAAGAAGCCTAAAGTTTCCACTTGTCTACAAATCCTTAACATTAGTTATTGGCATTGATGTAGCCGTTTACTTGTCAGCTGCCTTTTCTTAATTGAAATAGATTATGTGATAAAACATGCATTAACATGGATAGTTTGTCTTGTTGGGCTTCAGAGTATAACATTTATCATTTTTATTTGATCTAAAAAGTCCATGATAGTGAAGTTTATGTGCACAGATAACAAGCCAGCACTTCCATTCTCTCTCAGTAACACTCAGAAAAACTTTACTGCTGGACTCGTCTGTTTCCAGTTAGAGGAGGCTGTGTCCATTTATGGTCCTAGAATAGCATATTTCAAAAGCATAGCATGATACAAGAAGTCATGCTGTAGCTTCACAAATTCTTCCGTGCCTCTACACTGTTTTTCCGTTCACCCAGCTATCTATCAGTCCAACAAATATTGATCGAGTGCCTAGTCTGCATCCTTTAGTATGAGAACTGAGAGAATGGAAAGTTCTAGCCCTAAATCCACATAGTTTTGTCATAAAAGTGCTTAATTTTTGTAAATTAGTCTTTCCCTTCCTGGACTTAGGTGTTAGTTTAATGACGTGTGCATGTGATGAATTCTGAATCTAGTGGATGTGTCTATGTATGATATGTGTATGTATATATATTTGGATATATACATGGCTGCATACGAATACATATATACCAACTAGCTAAATAATATACTCTCTGGTCCTGGATAATCTGTTTCCTTAGGTTATTGTATCTGTGTGTCTGTTGTCTTTGGCCTACTCAGGGATTTTTTATTCCTTTCTTTGAATAACTTATCTTTTGGAGATATTTTTATATTATTTGGAAATGTTCCAGTTTTCCACTTAGAGAGCAGTGTCTATTATCAGTGAAGGCTCTTTCATCAACACTTGTGATAGTGTGCACAGCATTGCACAGGATTTTCATTTTTATATTTCATGGACTTTTTAAAATTAATGTGTGCATTTTTCACTTTCAGAGTTGCTATATATCTGGCCTTTCCCTGCTAGTGACTTATAGTAGGTATTTGTGAATTTTTTTGCTAAGTGTCATTAAGATCTTAAAAAGGAAGGAGAAAGATAAAAGAGATTATTTATATGTTAGTGCCAACATTGAAGGTAAAACAACCTTACCTTTTGGAGGAAATTTTAGAAATGCCTTTAGAAAAAGAAGTATGTGCATAAGATGAATATCTTTTTATCCAAGGCTTATCATTTTAGTATTTTTTATTATAAATGCAATATATGCTCCTTTAAAAAAATCAGCTATAAGGAATTATAAAACACAAATTCTTCTGCTTTTCCCCACCCCTTATTTTCTAGGGGTAACCACTCTTAATGGTTTGGTATAGGTCTTTCCAGATACTATCTAAAAATATACAAATAAGTAAATATGTGTGTGTGTGTGTATCTGTGTATTCGTTTTATACAAATAGAATAATAATATGCTTACTGTCCTGTGACTATTTTTCATTTTACTATGTATGGGTAGACATATTTCCATAAGTGTTTAAATATAGTTACCTCATTCTTTTGTAAATTACTACATATTCCATTGAGGGGCATACATTAATTTATTTAATCAGTCCCCTATTAAATGGACATCAAGATTGTTTTCACTTCTCTGTTACAAAACATTGGTGAAGACCCTTTACATATATTTTTGTTACTGTGTGAACATTTTCATAAGTTTTAAAATTTGGTTTTTATATTTGTAATAAAATTTTAATGCATTTTGGATGAATGAAGATCATAGAGATAATATATTTAAGACCCTTTTCTTGGAGAAAAAGTTGTGTAAAAGTGCACCATTTTTAAAGAAAAGCATATTTTGCAGGATAAGTTGTCCTCATGCTTGATTAGCCAAATAAATATCTTGCCAACACAAAAGAAAATTCATCTTATTCCAATAAAAATAAAATGCAATGAGATGTCTATAATATAATGAGAGAAAGATACATTGATGTTTGGATTGCCTAGTTTTAAAACTTGAGGAAATTAAGTGAAGTGGCTAAAGTGATCGTATCTGTCACATTTTAAAAACACTATCCATGTTCATGCATGTTGTTCCACAGAGGAACTTAATCATGCCATTGTGAAAAGCAGGAAGCAATATGTTGGTAATCTTGAATGACCACAATATCCACAGGAAAATAACTTCGAGTGTACATGAAGTTGATGGTGTGCTGGGGTGCTTACAAACAGAACAGTATGGCATGTACTTTACTATGATTCCCAGCATCTCCTGAAGGACTTCTGTGTGTGGAGTTAAGAAGAAAAGAGCAATCACACCTTTTGGCACAAACAGCATTCTCTTGCCACCACCCTGATTTTCTGATAGGTGCTATTGTTTCCTAAAGGTAGGGCAGACTGGAAAACAATCAAAGATAATTAAACACTGGTCAGGTTACAACCTGGGATCTTTAATTGTGCTGTCCTTTCTGGGATATCGGATTCCTGAGTGCCTATCAGGAAATTCCCTGTCTTGTGTGACCCATCATCTCTTGAGTCCCAAGGCCACAGGTGAGTCTTTATCTTTTGATCCTATCACCCAAATAGATGGCCCAAGGCTCCCCTACAGTACCTTCAAACAGTTTTCCAGTCCCCAAACAACCCAACCTCATTTTCTCCACTCCTCTGAGACTCTAACTGGCTCCTCTGCAGTAGAAAAGAGGAGGGAAGGAGTGGGTTAAAAACTCACTTAGGAACCTGCAAGGCAGTTTCATTCCTCCTGGACCTTCGTCAAATTACAGTACATCTGCCAACGCATCGATCTAGTTTCTCCCTTATTAAACAATGCAGTTGTTTTTAACACTACAATTTTATAAGCTCTATTGAATTCATGATTATAATAGTGGCCTAAGTAATATTAATTGGTATACTTCATTAAGTACCAAGATAAAAATTCATACCAAATGCCATTTTATATTTGAATTTTTTATGCAAGCTGCACATATGCCTTAATGTCAGTCTTCCCGTTGGATTGTGTGCTTAACCTTTCATATTTGTGGCTGAGATCTGTCTCAGCTCTTGAAAGTAATCTTTCCTGTGGTCAGCTTTATTGTTTTCTGTTAATGCCTATTATAAATATAGCCTTAAGGTCCAATAATGCACTTTAAAATACTTGTGTCATTTTAAGTAATCTGACAGAGTTGAAGAAACTGATTGCAATGTTTTGATGGAGACAGTAGAATAACAGTGTTAGCAAATAGATGTCACCTCTTTAAATCTGACAGGCGAGCAGGGATGAGGGTAGAATCAGAAGCTGAAAATTTAAACCAAGTAAAACATACCTGAAAAAGATATAGCCAAGATTCCGAAGCATATAGTAATTCTAAAAGTTGGTATTAGGAGCTTGAACCTAGCAAGCAATTAATACATGTTACATAATAACCTCATTGGAATATTTGGTTAAAATATTCAATTAATTTCCACTGCATGTTTTAGCTGCATTTTTTATTTTTCATGAAATCTATAAAAGAAATTCTACCAACTAGTACCATAGTAAATCAAAACTACCATTAATAGCCAGTGTAAGCATATTTTGTTTGTTCAAATCATTGTATTTTAATTATGACATCTTCCTCTGGAAAATAAGTTGCAAATCCCATTTTAATATGAATATCCATAATGATTGTTTTAATAATTATGAAATAATTATAAATTTGGTCTGAATGAAATTAGAGTCCAAATTTGGGGAGTATTCAAGATTGTGAAATGCTGCCTTTCCAATGCAAACCTTTAAAGAGAAAGACACTTCTTTGTAAATCATAGAGGGGTTTCGCTGGTGGCTCAGATGGTAAAGAATCCACCTGCAATGCGGGAGACCTGGGTTCGATCCCTGGACTGGGAAGATCCCCCGAAGGAGGGCAGGGCTACCCACTGCAGTATTCTTGCTTGGAGAATCTCCATGGACAGAGGAGCCTGTAGGCTACAGTCTATGGGGGCCTCGAAGAGTCGGACGCGACTGAGGGACTAAGCACAGCACAGAGGGTAAAGCTATACTCATTTCAGAGCCAACTGTTGTGTGGGGCTTGTACTGTACATCGCTGTTCTGGGGCTGGAACTTTAGTCACTTAATCAGAATCCAAGAAACAGAGTCTCAGTAGTGTGAGAGTTGCAGTCGTCTTTTCGGATCATTAGCTGAAGCCTTCAAATATCACATAGTTTACATTTCCTCATGAAAAAAAACGTATTAGTCACTCAGTCATGTCTGACTCTGCAACCCTATGGACTATATAACCTCTTGGTGCCAATTTAGCAGCATGTAACTTTCCATGTTAGAAATTATGTTCTTTTTTGGCTAAAGAAGTGACTGTTTTGAGACTATCAGTATGGCCTTAAAAGGCAATGAATTTTTAAAAAAAAAACACAGAAGATTGCTACTACCTTTTTTTGGCCACTTCCTTTTAGTTTACAAAAGAAATCTCATTAGGTGTATTTAACTCTGCTTTGCTTAGATTACACAACCTTGTTAGCATAGAAAATATTTTTTTGTTTTTTTCAGGGCTATCCCACATTTTTGTTGCTCTGATCCGTCATACTACTTTTTTCCCTGCTTGTAAAGTGATATTCACATACTTGAACATCAAGTTTCTGTTTTCTTGCTAGATTTCTTAATTATCTTGCTTTTGCCCTCTGCAGTCCCCTTCCTATCTTGACTGAACGTGGGATAACTTCTTGTCTGACCATTAACTTTTTTGACTCTAATGAAATTCAAACTGAAAGGACTCCACAATTTGGCCCTGGTAGTAGATATGTAAGTTGAAACATGCCAGGACAACTTGGAACACTGTCCCTCTTCTTGATAGGAGTTGGAACACCCTGGGCTGCCCTCTTGTTGTTACCCGGTCCTTAAGGCCTGTCGGATTCTTTGTGACCCCACAGACGGCAGCACGCCAGACCCAGCCCTCTGATATGAAGTAAAATGAATGAGAAGATGTCAGTTGAATCAGAGAGCCTAGAAATACTCTGAAACGTAGCTTTCAAATTGCTTCAGGACTACTGTAAGGTCAATACTGTGTTTGCATCTTGGTTAGACAGAAAGCACGTGTGGACATTCATTCAGTGTGACCCCTAAGTCATTCTTGATTCATCCAAAATGGCCAGATGTGTGCCTGGGGGTCTTTGTTTCAACAGAAATCCCACAGCTTGGTCTTAAGGCTGGATTTATAATGTTGTCACATTTGTATGTAAGATTTGACCATGGATCCATACTCTGTGAACATTATTACTTTCTGATAGTCTACAGTGGATGGCATTGAATGTAACTCATATCAGCCCTTTTCTAGAGAAACCATGCAAAGTTTGCAAATGTTCAACATTTTCATTGATATGAAAACCCATTACTTCAGATTTTTCCTTGTAGCTGGCCCAGTACTTTGGTTATCAGTTCCCTGTAAAGTTAGGTGTTCACCTCATGCTCCCACTGGAGAAATAGTGTGAATAATTAAGTCAAGTTCTTAAAAATAATATTTTTCACTATATATTATTTCTTCTATGTCCAAATATACCTTTATTCTTTCAAGTAAACACTATCTAAATATATGATAGAAGTATCTGAAATTTTCAGTTTATACAAAATTAGCATGCTTTGTGTTCCTTTGTAAAGAAAATTCTAGATAAAGTGTGCTTTTTATCAGCTTATTACAAACCCTTTCTTTAAGACATGTTATTTTAAATTCTATATGGCAAGAGCTTAATTTTGTTATTTGAGCATATTCATCATAATTAAAAGTCTTTAGATGGTCTTGAAAAAAGTAAACCTACCCTGTATTTTGTATGAAACTTAGAACACTAATTGGTATATTGGGGTATATTGGTATATATATACACACACACCGTAACAAGGACAATCTATTACAGATTTTTAATATAAAAATTAATTGACAATCTTGTTTATTATGAAAGACATTATTAGTTTAATAAGTAATAAGTTCTGAGATATCATAAAAATAATTTTGTGTTGAAAGAACATGAAAACAGTGGCATAAAAATGTTAGGTTAACACATTATTTATTAAGAAGCCACAACAATTAGTTGTTTTGTTTCTATTGCAAACAAAATTATTAGATGTCTTCATGAAACAAATTTATTTATATGTATATATATGTTGCAAAATTGTGGGCCTATTCTCTTTTTCAAAAAGAATGTAAAATACTAAAAAGAAAAACATTTGAGTCTTTAATCTGTCATTATCGTATATTTAGAAATTGCAGTTCTAAAGAATAAATTTTACTTCCTTTGAATTACCAGAATATATTCCATTTAAATTTCATTCTCACAAACAATAGCAAATGAGAAGGATGTCTTAATTTTAAGATGAGTGACTTTCACTGGTAGGGTGTACCAGATCTTGTCCATAGTCTCATTACATTCTTTTCATTTTCTGTAACATTAATAATGTCATACTCCTTTTCATAGTAATATATGAGCCTGGTTGAAAAGAGATTTTCTTTGCTTTTTCAATGACATTGGCAAATATTTATGTAGTTTTACTTTTTATCCCTTTCTGCATTTCATTGGTCATACTATTAACTTTGGTATTCATAAAACTAGGTGGAGGAAGTCATTTTGAATATATTTTAAGAAAGAGGCATGTAGAAATAAGAAAATAGAAAACATTAACACTCTTTTGTAGAAACTCCTAAAAGAAAATTGGAAAGGAAACAAATTCTGTTATGATGAAAATGTTGAAAAATTGGGAGTGTTTCCGACTTTAATTTCTTACCTTTTTATAGTGATCAGCTTCTTATCTCCAAGTGGTTGTTTCATGCTGTTGGTTCCATGAATTGTGCTTTCAGCATAATATATAACTCCTCCTCCCCACTATTCTAGTGTTTATACATTAATTGCTTTTAAGGAAAGAAGAAATTAGTGAGTTAAGGTCAGGGAACCTGGGTTTATTACCGTTTTCCGATAGCACTAATGTATAATCCCTTTAACCTTCCATATGGTGCTTTGTGTGATGAGAGTATGAAACATTTATCTATGTTATTAGTGCCTTATTTTCTTCACTTGACTTTGTTTCTTATCTGAAGAGCCATATATTTTTGTGAGTGTTTCTTTGTCCTTCTATGTAAAGTGCTGATGAGACACTTTAGGAATATATATATGTAGGCTGCATTTGCCAGTTCATTCACTGTATTTACTCCAGAACAGCAGGTTAGCCAATATATTTTTCTTAAATTCATCGTCATTTTTAAGCTAAAGTATTTTCAAAAAGGATCTTAAGCACCATAAACTGAAGCCATTACAACTGAAATGTATTTTCAAGCCACCAAAAAGAATGCTGATTATTAAAGTTTAAAACAAGAGTTGGAATGGCTGTAAGTCTTTATGGCTCCAATTAGGACAAAATTACAAAGCATTAAAAATAAAAGTAATTATATGGTACTTCAGGAATTTGACCAGTTTACTACCACTTGTCTTTCATAATACTTTGTCTGTAATTCCACAGAGATGCCGAAGAATTGATGGTGTTTGCTATTTAAATGGAGTTACGCATTCACAGTGGGCTTTATGAACAGTGAGACATTTGGACAATATATTATCCTGCTCTTCTTGGTCTTCGCCTTTTGTGTTAGTTTTATACAAAAAGCTGGTGTTGTTGTATTCTTTATGTACCATAGTATATAATTTGACTTTTCCTGATGAATGTATAATGCATAATTAAAATAAATCATGTGTTTAGAAAAGACAAAGACACAGGTTGTATATGCAAATATGTGTAAATATTTGACAAAGAAAAAAGAGGAGAAGAATCTTCCTGCCAACAGATACGTCCTGCTGGATGGGACATGGAAATTAACAGATTTTTTTTTTTTTTAAGCAGTGAAATTTAAAAATCTATTACCTCAAGAATTTTCAGTGGATATGTATCAGTGTAACGATCCTTCTTCATAAATACATTCTCACTTGCTGCTGGCAGTAAAAGCAACCCACGTGTCAGATCACACAAATTTTAGGGTCAAGCCTTTCAAAAGATGGACACCTTGTAAGACTCTGGAGCCCAATTTTGGACTTTTAGTAATGTCCCTATGGCTCTGTGCTGTGGTTGGGCTTCTACATTTATTTCTTGTTGTTTTTGGTTGATTATTTTAGAATGGAAGGGTAATCTTAATCATGAGATCAGATCTCATGGAGGGGTATAACAACATTCACTCTACTTGGTTGCAGATTATAAAGGGAACCAGCTACTCTGTCACTGTATGAAAACTGTTGTGTGGATTCCTGTGGAGTGCTGTTTACTTGCATGATGTGTGCAGGACATCATGCACCGTCATCTAGCAATGCCTAATAAAAGTTTTTAAAAGAGAAGACTCTTGGTTTTTTTCCCAGTAGATTTGGAATTTAAAGACATCAAAAGGTAATATTGGGCAGTGCCAAAGTTACATGTATGTAAGTAAATCTGGAACGTTACTGAAGTCATGTCTGCACTAGATTCTTAAGAATGGAAAAGCAGGAATGCACAGAAATTCACGGGTGTGCGTTTTGGAAGGTGGGTCATGTTGTGTTGTTGTGGCAGATTTTGAGGAAAGCACACAGGATAGTCACGATCGTTCTGCATGGAGTGTGATAAAGACACAAACACTGTAAAAGTAAGAGTTTGGCTTAGGGTAGTGATTGCTCCTCAGACAGAAGGGGCCGGCATGGAGTGGGAAAAGCAGAAACTGCTAACCATTAAAGCTAAATATATACGCCTTCCTTATAATGCCTTCCTAGATACATCATTAGGGAAACAAGGGCATTTGTTGGCCAAAGGACACGTATAAGCATTCCTGTCAACAGTAAAGTGGACAAGTACACTGGGGTATATTTACATATATTTATACGATGAAATATTATAAGACAATAACAATGAAAAATAATAATTTTAAAAATCTACAGAGCAATGCATGGGCTTCCCTGATGGCTGTGGTAAAGAATTAACCTGCCAATGCAGGAGACACAGGTTAGATCCCTGGGTCAGGAAGATGCCCTGGAGAAGAAAATGGCAACATACTCCAGTATTCTTGCCTGGGAAATCCCATGAACAGAGGAGCCTGGTAGGCTACAGTCCATGTGGTTGCAAAAGAGTTGGACATAACTGCTCAACAACAGAGCAATGCACAAAAATGTGGTTGACTCTCACGGACGTTGTTGAACAAATGAAGCCAGATGCAACAACGATATGTTGATAGAACCATCAACACAGATGAAACTCATCAATGGTGATAAAAGATACAACACTGGTTACTTTGGCAGTGGGGACAGTCATTGACTAGATAGGGATGATGAATAATACAGTATCACTTCATCTGGGTTTTAGACGAGGCACTGGCCAGAGGACGGATGGGGTGTGTGGGGCCCTGGCGCTGCTTGCCACCTCCCTGCAGGGCCCACATCCACTGTTGCCCACCCCTGTGGACAAGGGTTCCAAGAGAAGTGGGTCTCCTGCACGTGCACAAGGGGCGGGACAGCGAGGCTGTGACATCTGTGCGTCAGCAACACATCCCGAGGCTGTCTCATCCTGCGTATGTAAAGGAAGTTGTTCTGTTTGCTTGTCTTTTAATTGAGGAGGTAAATTTTTAAGTTCAATCTAATGTTATGGCGAGGCTAGAAGATAGCTATCTGCAGAGTCCTGGTTGCATCTTCCATTCACCAGATCACTTCTAAACCTGGCTGACAAAATCTCTACATCTCAATTAAACAGTATCCCCAAGAAAAGGAACAGAAGGAGAATGGGATGAAAGGGAGAAAGAAAGGAAAGAGGAAAGAAAAGGACATTTGAGAAGCTAGAATAGGAAAAAGGAGCCAGGAGTTACCTGAAAGAGCCTGGATCCAGGTGGAAATGAAGTGAAATCAGGACAGTTGCAAACCCCATCTGATTTTAGAACTAAAGGCATTTTTTTGTGTGTGACTAAATTAGAGTGTCTGATTCCCCTCAAACATTAGAATTAACCACTGTTAAATTATTTGTTAGCATTGTGTGTGTCTTTAGTCAGTTCAGTCATGTCCTTAGCCCTGTAGGCTCCTCTGTCCATGGGATTCTCCAGGTGAGAATACTGGAACGGGTTGCCATGCCCTCCTCCAGGGGATATTCCTGAGCCAGGGATTGAACCCACGTCTCATGTTTCCTGCATTAGCAGGCAGGCTCTTTACCACTAGCACCACCCAGAAAGCTCACTGACTGAGTCTAAATAACTTG
Source organism: Budorcas taxicolor (assembly GCF_023091745.1). NCBI lineage: Eukaryota > Metazoa > Chordata > Mammalia > Artiodactyla > Bovidae > Budorcas > Budorcas taxicolor. Next base: position 17,704,584 of record NC_068918.1, on the reverse strand, counting down.
CTCCATCATAAAGCCTGTCAGGGACAGAGCTGAGATCTGAACCCAGGCTGAGGAAGACCCTTGAGTCACAGCACTAGATTGCTTCCTCATCTCCTCTTATTAACCAGGGAATCAGGCAAGCTACCTTACCCATTTTTTAACATCTGCAATTTTTTGCAAAGAAAGTGAAAGATGCCCAATTGTTTCTGACTCTTTGTAACTCCAGTTCTCCAGGTCAAAACACTGGAGTGGGTAGCTTTTCCCTTCTCCAGGGGATCTTCCCAACCCAGAGATTGAACCCAGGTCTCCTGCATTGCAGGTGGATTCTTTACCAGCTGAGCCACAAGAGAAGCCCAAGAATACTGGAGTGGGTAACCTATCCCTTCTCCAGCGGATCTTCCTGACCCAGGAATCGAACCAGGGTCTCCTGCATTGCAGGTGGATTCTTTACCAACTGAGCTACCGGGGACAAAGGAACATTGGGAAATAGGGAATAATAACTCACACAGAGTTGAGGCTCCCATCACATGAGACCATGTGTCTGCAAGCACACAGAATAATGCCAATGATGTTCTCTTTGATTTATTTGTTGAAAACCTATTCAATATTTTTTATTTAGTTAATTTTTTTTAGTAAACATATATTGAGCTCCTCCTTTGTAAAACGATACATAATGTATATGCATTTCAGAGAAGACCAGGCCCCAACACCAGTCTAATGGAGAGAGTGCTAGGCAAAGGTTTAAGGTATACAGCATCAGGATTTGACTTACATATCAATACATCATGAAAGGATTATCACAGTAAAGTTTAGTGAACTCCCATCATCTCATATAAATAGAAAAAATTTTTAAATAGAAAAAACAATTTTTCTTTGTGATGAGAACTTTAAGATTTACTTTCTTAAAAACTTCCAAATGTCACATGAGCAGCGTTAATTATATTTATCCTATTGTGCATTACATCCCTAGTACTTATTGCTAAAAGTTTGTGCCTTTTGATTGACTTCGTCCAATCGTCGTTCCGCCTACTCCCTGCCTCTGGTAACCACAGAGCTTAATCTGTTTTTCTGTGAGTTTATTTTTGAAGTATAATTATCTAGAACACTGTCAGTTCCTGTTACACAACACAGTAATTTGATTTTTCTATGCTTTTCAAAGTGATCACCACAATAAGTCTAGTGACCATATGTTAACCTACAAAGATACTACACAGGTATTGATTATATACCTCATACTAGGCATTTCATACCTGTGACTCATTAATTTTACACCTGAAAGATTGTGGAGAGGTATAAGCTTTCAGATGACTTGAATTCTTAAGCAAGGAACTTCGATCACATGAGTAAGATGCTCTGGGGTACTAACACAGTATAACTTGAACCCAAAGAACTGGCTTCTGCTGCCTGCTCCTGGGTAATATGGCCTTGGAACAGGTATTCGGTCTTTCTGTAGACAATTTCCCTTCCTTGAATATAGTAGAACCATATTTCTCACCTTATTATGTGAACAGTAATATGTAATAAAGTCAAACTACAGCATTAAAAACCATTCATAACTGTATACAGTTAAATTTTGCTTTAACAACTGCACAATGGGAATAAATATACTGGGGATAAATGTTCATACAGGAGGTTCAAAGTAGTATTCAATGAATGGCAATTCCCTTCTGCTTCCCTCACAAAAAACACACTTGACCCAGAGAATGTTCTTAATAATCGCTGGGTTTTAACGTGTGAGCTCAGTTGTTCAGTCGTGTCCAACTCTCTGTGACCCTATGAACTGTAGCCCAACAGTCTCGTAGTGACCCCAAATTAATAGATTTCTCATCCTGGTTATTAATTCAATGTTGAATTAATGTAGTGGCTTGCCAAATTAGAATTTTGGTTTACCTAGTTAGACATGATTGCAGACTTTAAGACTCTTTGAGACTTGTTTCTCTTAGCTGATCTACTATTTAAATTAGGTTCAGGAAGTACCCGCATGAGGACAGCCCAAGAAATCATCCAGGCATTCCATGAGGGAGGTTGGGGTACTCCCCCTGCACACACAGCCAGCAGCACAGAAGCCCTTTCAACATCCAGAAATAGATCTCCCATTGAGCCTCTGTTTATCTCCTCTGACCATAAAAAGCAGCTGGCTCGGCAGGAAAGACTGGTGGCTGCAATTAACTCCAGGAGACTGTAAGCCCAGTCCCAAGCAACATGAATAAAGGCTACTCAAAGAACTTTTGGAGTCATGTTGCTAGCTCATTGCTAGGACCATTCGGTCATCTGAGGAGGAAATCTGTGAGCTAAACACCAGACAAACTGCGACATTTCCTGTAGCCACCAGAGGCACTCAGAATCATCGCATTATTCTGGGAGATGCTTCAGAATGACGATCAAATATCTAAAAAATGATTAAATGCTGATGGCATTTTGTTAAATGAAAAGCATCCAAAAAAAAAAAAAAAGGATTGCTTGATCCCATTGTTTTCCTCTTCTGTGACTTGGTATTCAAACTTTTGCTCAATATTAGACTAATAGGAGCTTCCCTTATAGCTCAGTCAGTAAAGAATCTGCCTGCAATTCAGGAGACCCAGGTTCTATTCCCTGGTTGGGAAGATCCTCTGGAGAAGGAAATGGCAATCCACTCCAGTATTCTTGCCTGGAGAATCCCATGGACAGAGGAGCCTGGCAGGCTACAGTCCATGCGTTCGAAAGAGTCAGACACGACTTAGCGACGAAAAGAAAGAGAGAGCCTAATAGTAGTTGCAAAGAAAAAGCTGAATCAGAATTTTTAAAGCCACTGGAGGCAATAAGAGGTCTGTATTGGAACACTTTACACTTCATCACCAAGCAATTACCAGGTCATTAGGAAACAACGTTAAACATCTCTCATGTTTTTGCTAAGAGCCCTTAAGACCACTATTTTTGTTGCTTATTTTCTATACAAATGAATTAATAAAGGCCTAGAAAATTGCAGTAATTTAATTCACTATGCATGTGTCCAGGAGCAGAAACAGGAAGTATCAAGTGCAACCGAATGACCATCTGAGGCTCATTTCAAATTTATATTAACTTGGTATTATTAATATTCTTGAGCTCATGCTCAGTCGTGACTGACTCTTCACGACCCCGTGGACTGTGGCTCGCCAGGCTCCTCTGTCCGTGGGATTCTCCAGGCAAGAATACTGGAGGAGGTTGCATTTTCTTCTCCAGAGGATCTTCCCAACCCAGGGATCGAACCCCTGTCTCTTGCATCTCCTGCACTGGCCGGCAGATTCTTTACCACCAGCGCCACCTGGGACGCCCATTAAATAAGCCAAGAAAGGCCCCAAGTTTTTACCCCCAAAACTTCTCTGGGGCCCAACAAATGCTTTTAAAGCTACAGGTAGGCATTTTGTATTATAAAAGTCTAGCTTTTTGCTTTTATTGCATCTAAAATTCGTTTTTTATAAAACTAAAATAAATATTTCTAGGGTGCAGTTTCTGCAATGTTGTAAACCCTCTATAGCTGATGGATCCCTGCTGAATACAATAAAAATAAAAACCAGTTACTGGAAAAGGTAAGAATAAGCAAAACTAAGCAGGCTGTGGTGGGAAATCAAATATGGAGAAGCAGCTCGCTTCGTGGGAGGGTCTCGATTGTTTTCCTTGAATGTTTTGCTCCAAGGCATGATTGTAGAGGACACAGCTGCAAAAATTTCAGTTGAACCCCCTGCCATCTTTACCTGCCTTCAGAACTAAGAAGACAGGGCAGGAGGGGGATTGTGGAGGGGAGAGAGTGGAGAAGGAGAAATGAATGAAAAGAGGAAATCTCAGCAGAGAAACAGAATCTATTTTTAAAAGAACCAAATAAAACTCTCAGACTGGAAAAATGCAACATCTGGAAAAATTCACTGGTTGAGTTCAGAACTATAACAGAGATAGCAGAGTGAAGTGTCAGTAAACTTGAGGACAGATCAATTAAAAATATTATATCTGAATAATAGAAAGAATTTTTTAAAAATGAATAGAATCTTAAGAATCTCTGAAAGTCGCTCAGTCGTGTCCGACTTTTTGTGACCCCGTGCACTGCAGCCCACCAGGCTCCTCTGTCCATGGGATTCTCCAGGCCAGAATACTAGAGTGGGTAGCCATTCCCTTCTCCAGGGGATCTTCCCAACCCAGGGATCGAACCCAGGTTTCCAGAATTGCAGGTGGATTTTTTTACCGTCTGAGCCACCAGGGAAGTCCTGTATAGGATGATATCAAAAATTCTCATATATGTAAACTTAAACTCCTAGACAGAGAGAAGAAAGAGATTGGAGGATAGACTACAATTGGACACAAAAAATCTTTTGGGAAAATAGTAACTTGATTGTGGTAATGATTTATACACCCGTGGAAACTCATTCAACTGTACACTTTAAATATAAAAGTTTAATGTCCATTCTATATCAGTGAGCCAGTTTAAATGATTTAAAATTGTATACACATGCGAAAGAGTAAATGTTCTTACACCCAAAAAAGATTTTTGGGTTTTTAAATATTCTTTTTCATATTTTCTAAATTCTCATTATATACATGTCTTTTTGTGTTTTGTTCAAGTTCTATGTTTTAAAATTGGGAAAAATTAAAATTGTTTCTAAACAAGCAACTTTACTTTGCCAGCAAAGGTCTGTCTAGTCAAAGCTATGGTTTTTCTTTTTCTGGTAGTCATGTATGGATGTGAGAGTTGGACCATAAAGAAAGCTGAGCACTGAAGAATTGATGCTTTTGAACTGCCGTGTTGGAGAAGACTCTTGAGAGTACTTTGGACAGCAAGGAGATCCAACCAGCCCATCCTAAAGGAAATCAGTCCTGAATGTTCAGTGAAAGGACTGATGTTGAAGCTGAAACTCCAATACTTTGGCCACCTGATGCGAAGAACTGACTCACTTGAAAAGACCCTGATGCTGGGAAAGATTGAGGGCAGGAGGAGAAGGGGAGGACAGAGGATGAGATGGTTGGATGGCATCACCAACTCAATGGACATGAGTTTGAGTAGGCTCTGGGAGTTGGTGATAGACAGGGAAGCCTGGTGTGCTGCAGTCCATGGGGTCGCAAGGAGTCAGACACGACTGAGCGACTGAACTGAACTGAACTGAAATAAGCAATTAGTTTAAATATAGTATTACTTATCTGGTTTTGTCTTTGGGTACTTTCTATTAAAGTTTTAGAGAAAATTTAAGTATTATATTTGTCTTACCTATTGGATATGCTGTGTGTTTAGAGTGTTTCTTGTTTTATTTTATTTGAAATAGCATGCCTCCTATTAAGTTTTGATTTGTGGCTGTCTGAAAGACGAGAAAAACACAAAAATGCTTAAATCAAAAATAGCTATCTTACCATACTTAAATGGTACAAACCTAAGCCAAAAAGAGTATATTCCAATCTACTCAGTGTATATGGATTAAAATTACCTACTGAGTTCATTATTAACTTTTTAAAGTTTTATTAATGAAAATCAGCAGAATCACCATGTTTTGTTATTATGATAATTGTTTCCATAACCATTTTAAACACTGCATGAGAATTTTGTCTGTTCTTAAGCATATTTCTTCTAGTATGTGACTATAAGAACTCATATTTTGTGAATGTGGGCAGAAGAACTAGTTTATTAAGTAAATGTTTCTTTGTCTCTGATAGTTTACTGATATATATAAATGTTAAATAGAAGAAGCCCAAGGCAATTGATTTTATAAACCATTGTATTGCCACTATTTTCTCCTTTTTATAAGGCCCCTTGGGTTTTATCACATAACTTTTTTTTTTAATTAGAAGTTACAAATTAAGAGCCAAATGGTTTTAATTTGCAGTTAAGCTAAAAAGAAAGCAAATTGAGTGTTTTTGTAGACAAATATTTAACTAATAACCTCTTTGGTGTTGCTGACAGTGATTACATTTCATCACCACATTATCATCATATAGCCTTAGTAATAGGCCTAGAGTCTCAGGCTGTGCCCTCCAAAACAGCAGAGCCCAAGATCAGATCTTGCTTGTAGGTAATAGTTTATTCTGGCATGTGAATCTGAGAAACAAGAGCAGCAGCTGGGAGAATGAAACAGGAAAGGAGAGTGGATTTATCAAAGGCTGCATTATCAAGGTACTGTTGCCTCTGCGGGCACCTCGCTTCAATCAATCCTCGAGGTCCCTCTGAAGAGCTAGGTAGAATGTTTCTCAAATTGTCCACCCTGAAGACAGAGGAGGGGATGTTTATCCACCTGCTCTGATTCCCATTAGTTGAGGGTTGCTCCATGGAACAAAACTCCCTCATACTTCCATGTACGTGAATCTCAAGGGCTCAGCGGTCTCCGCAGAGCATCCAATGAAGCAGAAGCAGAGAACTCCCAAGACGGAAACTGCAGGAAGGAGCTGTTAGATTGCCCTTGCCAGCAATTGACTGCCTTGTGCAGCTGAAGACAAAGGATGGGCTGAGACGTGAGAGCATCAGGGGTAACAATGCGGCGTTCTAGGGATGAACAAACCAACAAAGAGGAGAACCAAGACAATTTGTTAGGCTAATCCCATTAGCCTCTGATACACAACACACACACACGCGTGTGTGCATGTCCTGACACTGGCGTCCATCGGATTTCGAGAATCAATTGTGTTCTCTTCCAGACTCTACGTTTGGTAATATCAAGTTAGGAGTTTCAAATCAGCAAAGATGTGAGTGTTTTGCACTACAGAAACTGGCAGGCTTTTTACACATCAGAGCATTTTTGTTTGTTTCTTTAGTGGGAGTGGGGCGGAGAGCTGCCTTGCCAGCATGCCACCACTATCTGTATGGTGTGTACGTGTATGCATGTGCTTGCATATACATAGACACACATGACAAAGGTTTCACTTAGTTTTAAATTGTAAGTTAAACAATTTTGGTAAAATAATAAAAATAAATTTAAAAGTAGTACTATTTTGATTTCAAAATAGAAACTATCAGAGGAGCCTTTGTATGAAGGAATAAACTTGAAAGCATCAGTAAAATATTAATGCACCACCTCCCTAAACACAGATTAAGTGGGGAAGAAAAGAGCCCAGCTGAGGTAGTAGCCATATGACAATCTGTTACGGCCTGACTGGTATACACATGAAATTTCTCAGACATTCAAGGACTAGACACATAGTACAAGTAGCCCTCCAATTCCTTCAAAGTTCCTGGTTTGTTTTTTTTTTTAAAGCATGTTTTAACATTAAAATAGCCATTTGGGGCCTAAATTCAAATTACCGAATTCATTGTATTGCTTATAACTTCTTGCAGTTTGAAAGACCTTACTTGTAACTTTGGATCCACAAGTTTCAACCAATTTAGAGGACAATCCTGTTACCAAAGGTAGCAAAGCTTGTCACAGAAAAATATTAGTTCAAAGGGCCAGAACATACAAAAGGAGAAAAATTCTGCAAAAGCCAGTGCTTCAGTTCTGTGGTTATCTTTTCTGTCAGGAACCAAATGTAAATTCTATTTACATTTATCCCAGGCTACTTATTGGTAAATATCCTAACGTAAGACTATTACTACATTTAAAATTTCACAATTTAAATTTCTTTCATGATGTTTCCTCTTTAGAATAAACTTGAAATAGAAGCTTCTTGTAGGAAACACTCTGTTGAGTGTTCAGCATTTCAGCTGCTAGTGAAATGCTGTTAGCAGCATCAGTATTAGCTGAACCAAGATGTGGTTATTAAAGTCATAATAATGAAAGTGATTACCCTGGAATCTCTCTTTGGTCTCTCACTCTTTTTTAATATATAACTCTGTTGGTCCTGATACAAAGATATTTAATCTTTGCCTTTCCAAAATGACCCAGAGTCATGTAGCTAACAATGACTTTAGACTAGTTAAATTAAATTATTCTTACCTTGTCACATGTCACTTCATTGTATCATCAACTGAATTTAGTATCAAAGGTGAATTTACTTAAGTTGCTCCTTCCCTTGCTTTATTTTTCTGATAAACATAAGAACACTGTAGTAAGTGTCCAACACTTATATCAACTTTTTTTATAGCTTACATGATGATTGCTTTTAACACTTAAACCTAATACCACACTGCTTATAGGAGAGGTGAAATGAAAATGCTAAATGCTATGTATTTAATGGACATGAAGAGGAACGATGCATTGTGAAATGCTTGAGAAACTTTTGACTTCATGAAATCAGAGGCTTTAGTTTCAGACAGACTTACCTCACCAAGAATTGCCTAACCATATAATATTGGGCAAATTAATTAACCTCTCTAAGCCTCAGTTTCTTCATCTATAAACAAGAAATGCAATATAACCTAACTCTCAGAGCTCTTGAAAATTATGACTAAGATGATCTATATCAAAGCATCAACACAATGCATGGAACAATGTTAAATTCAAAAGATCAAATCAAAATAAAACATTGTTATTTTCAGAAATAACTTCATCTATAAAACGGAGATAATAGCTCATTTCAAGGGATATTGTGAGGAATAAAATAGTTTACACATGTAAATTGCCTAGAAAAAAATTCTTAATATAAAGTAGATAATCAAGAAATGATACCTGTTATTATCATTCGATATATTGCCACTGAACCAAGTTCTTTTACATGCTTATGTTTTATAAAGCTTATAATTTGGAGCCCTCTGGTGTTCATACTGGGCACTGCAATTTTGAATCGGTAGAGTTAAGCTTAGATCGGTTATTTCCTCAAACTATTATTTACATATGATTTTGTCAATCCAAAAGACCTGTTACTCATTTAATATTTTAATTTAACTTATTTCTTAAGGGAAAATCAACATGTTTCCTAAACCAATTTTCTATCATTATGATAAATATTAAAGCACTATGTTTTTAACATCTGTGTATGGATGTGAGAGTTGTACTTTGAAGAAGGCTGAGCAACGAAGAATTGATGCTTTTGAACTGTGGTGTTGGAGAAGACTCTTGAGAGTCCCTTGGACTGCAAGGAGATCCAACCAGTCCATTCTGAAGGAGATCAGCCCTGGGATTTCTTTGGAAGGAATGATGCTGAAGCTGAAACTCCAGTAATTGGCCGCCTCATGCGAAGAGTTGACTCATTGGAAAAGACTCTGATGCTGGGAGGGATTGGGGGCAGGAGAAGGGGACGACAGAGGATGAGATGTCTGGATGGCATCACAGACTCGATGGACGTGAATCTGAGTGAACTCCGGGAGTTGGTGATGGACAGGGAGGTCTGGCGTGCTGCGATTCATGGGGTCGCAAAGAGTCGGACAGGACTGAGCGACTGAACTGAAATACATAACTATTAACACAGAACATTGTCATTTGGGTACCAACCAGAATTATACCTCATACAACACGTGAGAAACCTCATTTTATATCAATAGATTTCATTTTATGCATGGTTAGGAGAGCTTTCAATTTTTAAGCAAGTTTTTAAAACAATGAATCTTAAAGAATCATGAGACGTTAGTTTGATGGACAAGAGGACAACGGATTTTTTTGAACAGAGATTAAAGTACATGTAAATGCAGAGGGCTGTGGAAGCACTTGCCTCATGGCAGAAACTGCCAGCGGCTGGACCTGAGGTCCACGTGAGAGGTGGGCGTGGCCACATCAGGGTCGGCCTCCTGTGTCCTGGGGAAAATGGACTCCTTTCCTGTAGAGTCATTATTTTCCCAAGAATTGAGTTCCATGAAATTTTAGTAAATACCTCTCACCATCTCTCAAAAAGAAAATGCGTGTGTGTGTGTGTGCGCGCGCGCAGGTGCGTGCGTGTGGTGTCAAGGTTGCAAAAAGCTGAGTTAAACCAAATTACACAATATTTTTTTTATTGCAGAGGTTGCAAAAGCACTGTAAAACTTTAAGGGGAAATTAAAACGGTAATATGCAGATTTCGTAACCGCGTTTGATCTTTGGAGTGGTTTAGTTTTTGAAATGTCTTGTGAGAAAAGTAAGAAACGCCCTGGGATTATGGAGAGTTCTTTTTTATAAAGACAGTAATAACATGATTAGATCTGTATTTCAGAAAAATCGTCGGTAACGACGTGGCTAACTTGAGAGGAAAAAAAAGTAGAGGCTGCCAAATGTGTTAGATTATGGCTGAATCACCCATGTGCTATGCTTAGTCTCTCAGTCATGTCTGACTTTTTGAGACCCCGTGGACTGTAGCCCGCCAGGCTCCTCTGTCCATGGGGACTCTCCAGACAAGAATACTGGAGTGGGTTGCCATGCCCTCCTCCAGAACTTCCCAACCCAGTGATAGAACCCAGGTCTCCCGCATTGCAGGTGGGTTCTGTGGAGTCTGAGCCACCAGGGAAGCTCTGAATCACCCGCAGTACATGTAGAAAACATAACACAGTCACTACATATGTCATGATTTAAACTATAATAGTGAAAGATAATTTTAGGACAGTACAAATTTGAAAGGAGTAATTTATGCCTGAAAAGAAAAAGACACTAATTAAATAAAGTAATGGAGCTTATTGGAAGGAATGACAAAACCTAAGAGATAAAGAGAAAGGACAGAAGAAGAGGCTTCTTAGAATGTCAGAAAAATATTCCATGCCAAGAAATTAGTACAACGGTAAATATATCTGAGTAATAGAAAATAATCATGATGATGGAATAAAGGGAATACTAGAGGCTAAACAGTAACAAATTAAAAAAATTATTTCCTTTTTATTTGAATAATTATTTTGTGTACTTTAAAGTTTTCTTGGTGCTTTTGTGGAAAATGACAGATGGAGGTGGAATACTTTAGCTTATGAAATACAAATCAGTTGTGGCTCTTACTATCATTATGAGTTATCAAAGCCAGACTGTGTGTGAGTGTATGTATGTAGTGATTGGTAGTGTTTTGGCAAAAGTGAGTGGGAGATAGAAAGAGGTGGAATAAAAAAAAAAAATCTCTTAAGGTAGAAAGCAAAACTCCTTGAATATTTAAGAGGAATAAAAAGGGAGGAAAATATTTTCCAGAGGATATTAAATTATTCAAGCAGGTTGATGGATCCTGTTTGCTCTCAAACTGATTGTATTAACCAGCATTTAGAACAGTTGCTCTACTCATTTGACAGTTATGGGGAATAATTACTCATTTTCCTTATCGAACTGGTTTGAAATGTCACATTGTGTGAGAGTTCCTGCAGCTTGTCAGATTGTGTTAATTTTGTTCATTTTTCTAGTGAATGTTTTAAACTGTTGACCCAGCTCATGAATACAGCAGCCCTTTTCTTTCTCTTCTGAAAAAGATAGGTGATTGGGTAACAGACACCATTGGATATGCAGAAAATGAAGCATCCTGATATAGAGGCAAGTCAATATTTTTAAAAGAAAGTCAGCATAATTTTTTCTTCTTTTCAAATTCTTCCATTGATATTATGTGACATTTATTTCAGGTGAATTTAATCAATTAAATTTTGTTTTTAATTTATATGTTCACTGACTATTCCCTAATACTATTATAGAATGAATTGTGGTTGTGATATTTTTAACTGTTCCAAGGAGCAGAGGGAAAGAAAATTAGAAACTAGGAGACAGTCTGGAGTCTATGTTAAGAACACAAGTTGAGGAATTTAATCTAGGTTCATAGTCCCGCTCCACAGTTCTTAGCTGTCGGACCTAAGCCAGTTTCTTTGTCTGAAAGATGGATGAAGATAATGCCTCTCTCCAAAGAGATTTTATGCATATGTGAACAATTATTTTATTGTTGTGGAACAGTCTAAAATTACATTGTTAATATTAATTTAATACTATTACTTTGGGTTTTATTTTTCAAAATGAAAATTAAAACAAGAGCCTGATAGTATGAACCATTTGGTACTCCGGATTCTCCTTGGGTTCCACTAATTTATCCAACCTTATCTATAACTAATTCCCAGAATTAATCCCCCATTTCAATGTGGCTGGTCTTGTTGACCAAGCTTCCTAACTTCCATTTTCTCGAGATTCCAGCTGGGTCATGCCTTCAAGGATGTCCTCACTCGTCCCAAACAAAACATGAAGCACAGGATCCTAATTCTCTTTTAAGGTATCTGCATATATACATATGATCATAAATTAGTGATATTAAGCATTTGTAAGAACATGTTTGCTTTTTAATAACTGCCTCTTAAGTTATCTGGAAAATTGCCTTGTGGGAGAATGTCAATCATCAAGAGTTAGGAGTAATTTTTGGCAAAGAGCTGTATTGATGTGGTGAAGAATCTGCCTGACAATGCAGGAGATATCAGAGATGGGGATTCGATCCCTGGGTTGGGAAGCTCCTCTGGAGAAGGGAATGGCAACCCACTCCAGTATTCTTGCCTGGAGAATCCCATGGACAGAGGAGCCTGGAGGGCTATAGTCCATGGGGTCACAAAGAGTCAGACACAACTGAAGTGACTTAGCATACAGCGCAGCACGAAATACTCCAAGTGGTTGCCTGTCCACTCTGCCCATTTATAAGCTCATCCTAGATGAATAGGATAATACTTATACGTGTAGTCATTACTTCCTCAAAGATCAGAAAATAAGGAAAACTAGGAATGAGAAAACCTTGCATTATTAAATTTGTATTTGGCAACTAAAAACCTCAAATCTCTAATTCTCATATGATAGACCAGAGATCCTAATACCATTGCACAATAAAAAATATAAATATCCTTAAACTATTAAAAATGTTAAATACACTTTTTAAATGAAGAGAAAGGGCTAAAAAAGAGTCGGGGAGATATAAGGACAGGAATGAATTATGAGATGTCTGGGGAAGTAAGCTACCTTGGAAGCATATGCAGATTCTTATTTCCATTCAGAGAGAAATTTAAAAAAAAAAAAAGGCCTTCTAACTACAAAAAATGGGAAGCCAAATGGAAGAACAGTCTTCATAAAGTTTAGACTCAACAAAAAAAATACAAGGAAGCTAGGAATAAATGTAACAAAGTTCAAAGCCTTTATTAAGAATATGATAAAGTTTAATGAAAAGGTCGGTTTTCATTCCAATCCTGAGGAAAGGCAAGGCCAAAGAATGTTCAAGCACAATTGCACTCATCTCACAAGCTAGCAAAGTAATGCTCAAAATTCTCCAAGCCAAGCTTCAACAGTAAGTGAACCATCAACTTCCAGTTCAAGCTGGATTTAGAAAAGGCAGAGGAAGCAGAGATCAAATTGCCAACGTCTGCTGGATCATTGAAAAAGCACGAGAGTTCCAGAAAAACATCTATTTCTGCTTTATTGACTATGCCAAAGCCTTTGACTGTGTGGATCACAATAAACTACGGAAAACTCTTAAAGAGATGGGAATATCAGACCACCTGACCTGCCCCTTGAGAAATTTGTATGCAGGTGAGGAAGCAACAGTTAGAACTGGACATGGAACAACAGACTGGTTCCAAATAGGAAAAGGAGTACCTCAAGGCTGTATATTGTCACCCTGCTTATTTAACTTATATACAGAGTACCTCATGTGAAATGCCAGGTTGGATGAAGCACAAGCTGGAATCAAGATTGCTGGGAGAAATATCAGTAACCTCAGATATGCAGATGACACCACCCTTATGGCAGAAATCGAAGAACTAAAGAGCCTCTTGATGAAAGTGAAAGAGGAGAGTGAAAATGTTGGTTTAAAGCTCAACATTTAGAAAACTAAGATCATGGAATCCAGTCCCATCACTTCGTGGCAATTAGATGGGGAAACAATGGAAACAGTGAGAGACTTTATTTTCTTGAGCTCCAAAATCACTGCAGATGGTGACTGCAGCCATGAAATTTAAAAGATGCTTGCTCCTTGGAAGAAAAGCCATGACCAACCTAGACAGCATATTAAAAAGCGGAGACATTATTTTGCCAACAAGAGTCCATCTAGTCAAAGCTATGGTTTTTCCGGTAGTCATGTATGGATGTGAGAGTTGGACTATAAAGAAAGCTGAGCACTGAAGAATTGATGCTTTTGAACTGTGGTGTTGGCGAAGACTCTTGAGTGTCCCTTGTACTGCAAGGAGATCCAACCAGTCCATTCTGAAGGAGACCAGTCCTGAATATTCACTGGAAGGACTGATGATTAGGCTGAAACTCCAATTCTTTGGCCACCTGATGCAAAGAACCGACTCACTGGAAAAGACCCTGATGCTGGGAAAGACTGATGGTGGGAGGAGAAGGGGAGGACAGAGGATGAGATGGTTGGATGGCATCACCAACTTGATGAACATGAGTTTGATCAAGCTCCAGGAGTTGGTGATGGACAAGGAAGCTTGGCGTGCTGCAGTCCATGGGGTCACAAAGAGTCGGACACGACTGAGTGACTGAACTGAACTGAAAGCTTAATGGAAAGATATTGAAAGACATAAATTAATGGAGTTGGTTACTATGGTCATGGATGGGAGATTCAAATTTCTTTAAATTTATCTATAGGTTCTATGATATTTTGATCAAAATTGTAGTATGTTTTTATAGAATTTGTCTTGCTAATTCTAAAATGAATGTGAAAGAATAAAGAGCTATGTATGGCCAAGACACATTTGAAGAAATGCAAGCTAGAAGTTGTTCCTGAGCAGATTTGTAATTTCGTATAAAATACTGTAAATTAAGATTCTGCAGTATTGTCCTAAGGATAGATACACTGATCAATGGGATGGAATAGATATTACAGAAATTAAACCACACACATATTGTTTAGTCTTGATAAAACCATTTCACAGGTTTTCACGGTAATTTTTTAAAAGGTTTGAAATGAACTTAGGACAAATCTGTATATATGAACAACAAAAGAAAATTTAAAGATTTTTAACATAAAATGTATTTGCTTGAATTTTGTAAATGTAAAATGTAAATGCTTCCTAAGTTAATTATGACTTAATATTACATGGGATATATTTGACTTGTGAATTTTTCCTGTACTATTTGCTTCATCAATAGGAAAGTTCTCTGGAGAAACAGATTTCTCTTCATTCATGAAGAAGACTTACTACAAAAAACAAGAACTCAGAGACAGCTCATGAAAATGTTTTTTCCTGAACAATTTTCATATATGTTCATTTTCATTCAAATTGTTAAATACTGCAATATTAAATTAATAGAATATTTGAACAATTGTAGTTTATAGTACTTCTAAGACTTTTTCAATTCCAAAATAGTTCTTAATTACTTTGGGGTTTATTTTTTCTTCTTCCACAAATATGTTGGCACTACACAGTGTATATAAAATATACTGGGCTATATACAGTACTTTAAATCAATTTTAAATTGCTTTCTTCCATGTTATAGTTTGCAAAATCACAAGTTAATTCTACTCACTCATTCACATCCCTAGCAGAGCTAATTTGATTGAGTCTTAACTAAGACAAGCCTACCTACCAGGCCAGGTCCTTGAATTTGACATAAACTAGTATAACAGAGGGGCTTCCCCTGTGGCTCAAGTGGTAAAGAATCTGCCTGCGGTGCAAGAGACTCAGGAGATACTGGTTCGATCCCTGGGTCAGGAAGATCCCCTGGAGGAGGAAATTGCAACGCAATCCAGTATTCTTGGAAAATTCCATGGACACAGCAGCCTGGTGGACTACAGTCCATAGACTCGCAAAGAGTCAGACGTGACTAAGCACATACGCATCTCCAATGTAACAAAGGTTACGCTGACATGTTCTTATTGACCTACTGCAGTTTTCATGATCAATTTGTTTTGTCTATAACATTTACTTAAGACCCAGTTTAGATGATTTCAAGTGCCAAAGTCACTTTGAAGTTTAGAAAAGAGCAATCGTGGTCATGAAACAATCCTTTGCCATTTTGCAGTGTTGTCTGTGATCTATCCTATGGCCATAGACAACAGATGTGGCCTGTCATTAAGATTTTGCTGTGTGGCCCAGGAAACTCAAACAGGGGCTCTGTATCAACCTAGAGGGGTGGGATCCGGAGGGAGACAGGAGGGAGGTTCAAAAGGGAGGGGATGTATGCATACCTATGGCTGATTCATGTTGAGGTTTGACAGAAAACCAAAAAATTCTGTAAAACAATTATCCTTCAATAAAAAATAATAATAAGATATCATCTAGATTTCTGCTAAACCAAATAAATGAGCCTTCTGGCTCCTGTAAAACTATCCCTCAGGACCTTATCAATAATCTCTGTGTCGTTTTACTTAACCTTTCTCTAATTTTTCAATGTCATTTACAAACAATGAAGCCGGAAGTGTACATTGTGTTCGAAAAAGCATGGCCCATACCTGCCTTTCTGCTTTTGTTTTACAAGAATGGTATGGTCATATCCATTTATCTAGAGGTCAAACCCTGACAAAGACAGCCACTGGATACACAGCCACTAACCACAAGAGCCATCTCACCAGCAACAAGCCGTTCTGGAGCCTTTTGTAATGAAATTGTGCTTTTCAATAAACAAATCAGAAATCCTCTAAGGAATGAGGGAAAAACACAAATAATCAGAGAACTGACTGTGTAGTGAGACCTTGTCTTTTCATCCCGTCCTTCTGTGCCTCTTTTGGAGCTTCCATGCTTTCATCACCCTGGCCCTGTCCTGTGCTGGCCTGGCTCTAGTTGACAACACACTCCCTTTTTCTCTTTCCTCAGTGCTACTGAAAGAGTTGAACATTTTTGGAAACACAACAAACACTAAACAGAAATACATAACCAACAAGGACCTGCTGTATAACACATGGAACTCTGCTCAGTGTTATGAGACAGCTAGGATGGGAGAAGAGTTTGGAGAACGGATACATGTATATGTATGGCCAAGTCCCTTCGCTGTTCACCTGAAACTGTCACAACATTGTGAATTGACTACACTCCAATACAAAATAAAATGTGTCAACAAAACATAACAAAACACTAAGCAGAGAAAAAACTACCCCCAAAACCCAAAAAACAAGAAGATACAAACAGCCTGGAAATAGCCGACTTTGGCAAACTGCAGGTTTTGAAGTCTGCTGCTGCTGCTGCTAAGTCGCTTCAGTCATGTCCGACTCTGTGCGACCCCATAGACGGCCTCCTACCATGCTCCTCTGTCCCTGGGATTCTCCAGGCAAGAACACTGGAGTGGGTTGCCATTTCCTTCTCCAATGCATGAAAGTGAAAAGTGAAAGTGAAGTCGCTCAGTCGTGTCCAGCTCTTAGCGACCTCATGGACTGCAGCCCACCAGGCTCCTCTGTCCATGGGATTTTCCAAGCAAGAGTACTGGAGTGGGGTGCCATTGCCTTCTCCTTTGAAATCTAAGAAAACCAAATGAAAGAAAGTGAGAGTGAAAGTCGCTCAGTTGTGTCTGACTCTTTGTGACCCCATGGACTATACAGTCCATGGAATTCTCCACGCCAGAATACTGGAGTGGGTAGCCTTTCCCTTCTCCAGGGGATCTTCCCAACCCAGGGATCGAACCTAGGTCTCCAGCATTCTTTACCAGCTGAGCTATCAAGGAAGCCCGATGCTACCTCTCAAATGACTGGTGCAGGACTAGGCTTCTTTCTTGCCAGAGTCTCAGATTCTTTGTGCCTGATGGGCACGTTCCAACCTGAAGGCCCATATAAGTGATGCTTTCCCCATCCTCTTTGTTATACGTCTCCCAGGAAAAGAGGTTGGGCTAAGAATGCTGTCACTGGAACGTCAAGTGTGTACCTGGGCAGAACTGATATGGACCCATTCGACCTCAAGGAAGAGCATGGACTTCTAGCTCTTTCCTCGTGCAGACGTACAGAAAAAAGCCACAGGGATCATTCTGCCTCCTCTTACCCTTGTTCCTTAGGAACCAGGTAAAGCCCTTAGTCCTTTTTAGGACCACGGTGTCTGTTCAGGCAGCAAATAAGGAATGACTGATGAGAAGGGAAGAAGACGACAGGAAAGCTCCAGAGCAGCTATGTGTGGAAATGAAGGGCAAGAACCCCTTCTTGCTAGGCCCAGAGGCCCTCCCTATACGGTGTGTGCTAAGCCGATTTAGTCATGTCCAACTCTTTGCAACCCTATCGACTATAGCCTGCCAAGCTCTTCTGTCCATGGGTTTCTCCAGGCAGGAACACTGGAGTGGGTTGCCGTGCCCTCCTCCAGGGGATCCTCCTGCCCCAGGGATCGAACCCATGTCTCTTCCACCTCCTGCACTGGCAGGCAGGCTCTTAACCGCCAGCGCCACCTGGGAAGCCTCCCTGTACTGTGGGGGCCTCCTTACCCACCCAGGGTAAGCATTTCTATTCATAATGACCTTCAAGAAATAAAGTCATGGCTCTTAGCTGGGGGCAGCTTGGCCTGCCAGAAGACATTCGACAACAGGGAGACATTTTTGATTGCTCAAACTGAAGAGCTGCTACTAGTGTCTAGTGAACAAAGGTCAGGGAAGCTCCTACCCATCCTATGGCACAAGGAAGGATTAGCAAGTGAAAAACAGCAACAGGCCCTTCCCTGGCAGTCCACTGGTTAAGACTCTGCCTTCCATTGCGGAGGGCTGCAGGTTCGATCCCTGGCCAGGGAGCTACATGCCTCGTGACCAAAAAACCAAAACATAAAACAGAAGTGATACTGAAACAAATTCAATTAAAGACTTTAAAAATGGCAACAGTGTTGAGGTTAAGAAGACCTTAGAAAATTAATACATTATAAATGTATTTTAGAGATTGCTATTTTAAAATGATTCTACATTTTAAAGCTTTAAAGTCTAAAGGAGTAAGTTTTAGTATTTGTGTATACTAATCCTCAGGGTACAATTAAATAATATGCCTCTTTTCAGTGGGAAAAAAGCACCTTTATCCTCTAATTTCTTTGAACATCTATGCATAATTTATGACCCAGAGAAAACATTTAGAAATTTTGGAGGAACTTAGAAAAAGCAAAATCTGTACACTAGGTTCTTTGTAAAGGATTTTATATAGTGATCAATTTATTGAGGAGTTTTTGAGGGATAAACACATCTCATATGGGGTACAAGGGAATTCATTGATATTTTCCTACACCACTTGGAAGGATGGGAAATTCAAGGTGATACCCATTTTATCCTAACATTTCTCAAAACGACTTGGACATTAGAGTTTCCCAGGGGATAGTCAGGGCCAAGTCTTCCTTGCTCTGCTGGGAGGAGGGAAGGACAGGGTAAGAGGCACAGGCAGACCTAATCTAAGCTCTCCTTCAAACTTCTCTTCCTTTGCCAACTCCCCTGGAAGGAGGGACAGAAAATTTTTTGCTTTGTCTGCTCACATTTCTTTTTCATTATACTCTGTTTACCCAGGTGGTGACTTTTTAACCTGAACACTCAAATTTTCATATCCTTTAAGTATTTTAAATTTTAGTTTCAAGCACAAGCTTTAGCATCAGATAGACTTAGGTTGAAATAGTGACTTTACCATATTTTAGGTATCTGTGCTTGATTTTACACTCTTACAATGATAATTATTAGTAATAATTATAGTGAATATATGTCCATATGTGTGTGTGTATATATATATACATATTAATATATTCATCTTCAGATACTGTGGACAGTTTCTAAAACAGTCATTCTCAATCTTGGAAGCATATCAATATTACCTAGAAAGCTTTCAATATTATCTAGGGAGCTTTCAAATCTAAATGTCTGCAGAGTGGGAGCCAGGTGGTCAGAAATGTTGAAAAGCCCCTTCCCTGTGTTGTGAGGGTGCACCAGTGGGCTGAGAAACACTGCTCTGGCCCCAGAAGATAGGAGGGAAAGAACACATTAATTAATACTGCAGAGAACATTCTGCCACAAAACGCCACAAAATACCGAAACTCAGGCGCGGAGAGGCACAGAAACTCACCTCCAGTTCACTTCAGTCGTGTCAGACTCTTTGGGACAACCTGGACTGAGCCCGCCAGGCTCCTCTGTCCATGGCATTCTCCAGGCAAAGATACTGGAGTGGGTTGCCATGCCCTCCTCCAGGGGATCTTCTTGACCCAAGGACTGAACCCGCATCTTCTGCATTGCAGGTGGATTCTTTACCGCAGAGCCGTTGGGGAAGCCCCCTCCAGTTACATAGCTAGTACTTTTCATCAAAAGGCATCAAAAGCATGTTCCAAATGACCCAATCAAAAAATGGGCCAAAGAACTCAACAGACATTTCTCCAAAGACATACAGATGGCTAACAAACACTGGAAAAGATGCTCAACATCACTCATTATCAGAGAAATGCAAATCAAAACCACAATGAGGTACCATTTCGTGCTGCTCAGAATGGCTGCTATCCAAAAGTCTACAAACAAATGCTGGGGAGGGTGTGGAGCAAAACAGAACCATCTTACACTACTGGTGGGAATGCAATCTAGTACAGCCACTATGGAGAACAGTGTAGAGATTCCTTAAAATTTTGGAAATAGAACTGCCATACGACCCAGCAATTCCACTGCCGGGCATACACACTGAGGAAACCAGAAGTGAAAGAGACACATGTACCCCAGTGTTCATCACAGCACTGTGTCCCAATAGCCAGGACATGGAATCAACCTAGATGTCCACTGGCAGAAGAATGGATAAGAAAGTTATGGTACATATACACAATGGAATATTACGCAGCCATTAAAATGAATATATTTGAGTCAGTTCTAATGAGTTGGGTGAAACTGGAGCCTATTATACAGAGTGAAGTAAGTCAGAAAGTCACCAATACAGTATATTAATGCATATATATGGAGCTTAGAAAGATGGTAAAGTGAGGTCACGCAGTCGTGTCTGACTCTTTTCAACCCCGTGGACTATAGCCTACCAGGCTCCTCAGTGTGGGTTGCCATTTCCTTCTTCAGGGGATCTTCCTGACCCAGGGATTGAATCCGGATCTCCCGCATTGCTGGCAGAGACTTTACCCTCTGAGCCTGTAACAATGACGCTATATGCAAGACAGCAAAAGAGACACAGATGTAAAGAACAGACTTTTGGACTCTGTGGGAGAAGGTAAGGGTAGGATGATTTGAGAGAATAGCATTGAAACATGTATATTACCATATGTGAAATAGATGACCAGTCCAAGTTTGATGCATGAGACAGGCCACTCAAAGCCGGTGCACTGGGACAACCCAGAGGGATGGGTGGGGAGGGAGGTCGGAGGGAGGTTCAGGATGGGGGACACATGTACACCCGTGGCTGATTCATGTCAATGTATGGCAAAACCACCACAATATTGTAAAGTAATTAGCCTCCAACTAAAATAAATAAATTAATTTTTTAAAAAAGCATGTTCTTCAGTGTATTAGTAAGGATCACGGTGAGAGTGGCATAACTTATCTGTCCTTTCCTGTTTGTACCTCAAATTTCTCTGCTCTGCCCACCTCCCAAGGGCTCCCTCAGCCCGGGTCTGAGTGTGCTCTGGGGAGTTATAAGTGACCCAGGAACTTATTTAGTCAAGACTGTTGGTATACCATCCCTTTGTCCAGATAAGATTCCCACTGCAACTCTACCTCTGAAGAAAGGTCAATTGTGGAGGAGTGAACAGGTTTTCATTAACTTAACCAAACACACACCCACTGTTTTCCAGGTGGATTATCTACAGAGACAAAGAACACAAGGGTGAAGATGGCTGTTTTCCTTAGCTTTAAAGAAGTGAAGGAAATTCACCATCCTAAGTGCCAAGAAAAAGGAGGATGTAAACACAATCTCCTTTGACTAAACCATTAACCTGGTGAATTCCTCCATCCTTCAAGACTCAGCTGAGGCAAACATCCGCAAAGAAACCTTCCTTTGTCTCCTCCCCCATCTGAGTTAGGAGAGCTCCCTTATTTGCCCAGCTGCGTACTTGGCTTAACTCTGCACTGCTTTATATTACATTTATATTCTGTTATATTTTTATTATACTGCACTGCTTTATAGAGCATCTGCCTTCTCATGAGTCCATGAACAACCTGGGTAAAAAGGGTCATGCCTCCTCCTGTCTCTTCAGGATCTAGCACAGTCCTTGGCACATAGAAGATCTTCAGTAGCTGTTTCTGAATCAATATCAATATTTCCTTATTATGAACAGTGATAGAAGACATCAAGAGGGCAGACCTTAACATTCTGTAAATCAGAAAAATGAGTCAGAGCTTAGAAGAAGTTTAGATGACTCAAGGTGGAAAGTCATTAACTATTTTTAGCTCCTTTTAACTGCTAGGAGTCAACTCTAACCTGTTGTTTAATCTCCAGGGTAGAGAGGACCGGAACAATGAAACAGGCTCTAAAAAGTGATTTAATCACCGATTCTGATTCATCCTTTGGTGCATCCTTGTTCGCTATCACCAGAAACCATTTAAAAGCCATGCTTGGTGTTCTATAGAGCCATTTTAATGGCAATGATTACAAATCAGGGACCTCTTCAGTATAACAAGAAACACTGATATGTTTATACACGTTCCAGGCAATTATGAGTGTTCCTCTTTCAAGCAACAATATGTCTCTCTTAATGTTTATTAGACTATATTCTGAGAGTAACTATAGAAACTACTAGTTAGTTGTTTACTCAATAAATCGTTTTATAGCTATGAATCTGTATAAGGCTCTTTGGCAGGCAATGAGAGGCTCAATATAAAGACCCACATTGGCAATGCAGGAGACCTAGGTTCAATCCCTGGGTCAGGGAGATTCCCTGGAGAAGGAAATGGCAACCCACTTGCCTAGAAAATTCCACTGACGGAGGAGCCTGGCAGGCTACAGTCCACGGAGTCACAAGGAGTCGGACACGACTGAGTGACGAACACTTTCACACTTTCAATATGAGAGACCCACACTGGACCCTGATAGACTTTACCATCTAAGAGAGGACAAAAAGTAAAACCAGCTGAGCAATACAGCAAATCATTCAAGACGAAAAGTAAGTAACTGTACTGTATTTTGCAGATGAAGATGGCACAGATGGGAGGAAAAGTTACCGAGACAGCTAAAGATCTGAGGAGGTGCGGCAGGAGCTGGTATTTCTTAGTCCCTGCCACGCTTTCTGGTCACATGGCCAGGTCAGGTCAGGCTAGGAACAGAAATGTACATTTCTAGTCTTTTGTCTCAAAAATGTGACTGCTCATCAACCAATAGGTACAGCCCATGGGCTTCAGATTAGAAAAATTATACAGCTGATGCTTTTTATTGGCAGATTCTGTATCTGTGAATTTGCCTCCCTACAAAAACGTGTGACATCAGAGTCAATACAGCGCTTTCGTGGTCCCTCCTGGACAAGGGCAGAGCCCTGAAAAAGTTGGGAGGACTGGTGTATACCTCCTAGCAAGGGAATCAAAAGGCTAGCCTCCACCTTCTTCTTTCAGCTCTCAGATGGTACACAAGTGCCCTTCTCCCAGACTACAGTGAAGGCTACCATGAAGGCTAGTTCTTCTATTTAAAAAGGCCTCCTTGCCTAGTTGGTGGTATAGTGGTGAACATAGCTGCCTTCCAAGCAGTAGACCTGGGTTCAGTCCCCAGCCAACGCAGCAGGCTGATCTTTGGGGCTTAAATGGCAACCCATGCCAGTGTTCTTGCCTGGAGAATCGCAGGGACAGGGGAGCCTGGTGGGCTGCCGTCTATGGGGTCGCACAGAGTTGGACACGACTGAAGCGCAGCAGCAGCAGGTGGCGCTAGTGGTAAAGAACCCACCTGCCAATGCAGGAGACTAAGAGACATGGGTTCAATCCCTGGGTTGGGAAGATCCCCTGGAGAAGGGCGTGCAACCCACTGCAGTATTCTTGCCTGGAGAATCCCATGGACAGAGGAACCTGACGAGCTAAGGTCCATAGGGTCGGAAAGAGTGTGACACAACTGAAGGGACTTAGCACGGATGCACGCCCGCACCAAGCCTAGTGCTGAAGAGCCAAGGGGTATCCTAAGTGCCTGAAGGCTGTCTGTGCCTTAGGGAGAAATGCACATATTGAATAAGCTTCAGAAGTTCTGTTCAAGTTTCCTAAGTTAAATAAGCTTAATAGTGCTGTGGGCTGGGAGTGTTCAATATTAGTGAATGAACAGCATGTATTAAATGAAACAGAAACACACAGCAAACAAAGTTATATACTAATCAGTTGACAAAAAATATTGAGTCCAGAGGTTCAGAGGAACCTACCACTGTATTTACCAGAAGCAAGGATCGCTTATTGTAAAGCTCCCTTCCTTCCCCTCTTCAGGGCATTGGGCCCCTGTGCTTGCAAGCCCATGGATCTTGCCATTGGTAGGCAACGGCATTCATAAGAAACTGTCCCATAAACACACACACACAAACACCCTTTCATCTCCGGTATTCTGACACCAAGTGTCAACAGTGGTACTTTCTTCGCCTAGGATATTGATCCCTAATCATTTCTTTTTGTTGATGATTGATACCCTTT
This sequence comes from Budorcas taxicolor, assembly GCF_023091745.1. NCBI lineage: Eukaryota > Metazoa > Chordata > Mammalia > Artiodactyla > Bovidae > Budorcas > Budorcas taxicolor. The sequence continues at coordinate 17,680,408 of NC_068918.1, read as the reverse complement.
CCCTTGATTTAAACGTACACATAATTTTAGCCCACATGCTCCGTTGGCATAAAGTCCAGAGCCACCGGACCACTTGAGTGTATAAGGGCCACTGTTTAATGATTTCTCAATATTCAAGTCTGTGAACCGGCAGACGATTCTGACGACTGAGACCTCGGTTGATTGGACCTCGGTTATATCCAAAAGAAAAAATGCTTTTATGTTTGTGGATTATTTCAATGAACTATATAGAAAGTGGGTATCAATAAATGTATTTACAAAAAAAAAAAGAGAAAATTGAAGGCAGCGCGGACCTCAAGCCGGCTTCAGACATCGCTGGGCGGAGCAGGCTCCCTGAGCCCGGAGCGCGCGCCCCCGGCCGGATGCCCGAATCGGCCGGCAGGTGGCGCCCAGCGGTGGGCTGCACCCCCGCGAGGTCTGGGCCAGGTAGACTGGAAGGGGCGGAGGTAACTGGGAGCGGGCAGCGGAGGCCGCCCCGCGGCCCCCACCCGCTCCACGCCGCGCTCGCTGCACGCGTGCGGGGAGAGGACGCGGCCAGCTGCGTTCCGAGATCCGGCACCTCCGCTGCTTCTCCGCCAGGCGCCGGGCGTCCCCGCCACTCTCAATCCGAAGTCGGCCACTATGGAGGCGCAGGCTCGAGGTGAGTGGTCGCCGATCGCCCCGAGGGTCAGGCCCTAGGGCTCCCAAAGGCCCTTTCTCCTCATCACCTAACTTTGCTCCCCGGCCGAGCGGATGGGTGACCTCACCCCGGGTGTCCACCACTCTACTCCTCCCCGCGCCTGCGGGACAGTTCCTGCTCCCCCAGACTCAGGATGTGCTGTGGGCTGGGGACCAGTGGAGAGGGCCCTCGACAGGAAACGCGCCCCCGGATTGCTCGACTTCTTTCCCAGCCAGTCGCGCTCGAGCTTCCCACACCCCGCGGGCGCCTGCAGGACCTGTTGGGCAGGGTCCGGAGAACGCCTTTCGTCCCGTTCTCCCCGCGGGGAGTGGGGAGAGGCCGCGACGACTCCTGCCGTACACGGTGGGCTCGCGTCCTGCACCTCTCGAATCCCGAGCTGAGCGCAGCGCGCGCCGAGGTGCTGGCTCCGCGGAGACCCTTGGTCTCCCGGACACGCGAGGGGTTTGCAACGCGGGCACCTGCCTTCCGAGGCCGGGGAGTGCGTTACCCGCCCGCTGATTTTCGCAGCTCGACGCGAGCATCCCGGTTTCCTTCGGTCGGGGGGCGACCTCTGCCTCCCTTGGCGCGCGAGGCCTTCGAGCTCCGGGCGTCGCTGGCTCCAGGAGCCCGAGAGGGCTTCACCGAGGGGAGCCTGGTGTCTTGAGGTCGCCAGCAGGGAAGGGCTGGGGAATCCCGATGGAATCGTGCCAGAATGAAAGTAAATGGTATGTGTAAAGAAGCAGAGGTGGACGAATGTGGAGCGGGAGACTGGTGGGAAGTCTGACTCTACAGAGTCTCTCTTGGGAGCAATGCCGAGAAGGAATGAATGCGGAGTTCAGCCTTTTTCAGGCTTTAGAACAATCATCACCACCTTTCTTCCACGGGAAATTCTATGTAGGCTTTTAAATCAAATAAGAGCCCCGTTTAAAAAATTAAAAAAACCGAAGAGGTTCATGCCCCTATCTGCTCCCCTTTTAGGGGCTTGTGTCCTACATGAGAGCGACTTGGCAGATGCTGGGTCTGGAGTCACCCAACAGGTTTGGCTGCCAGGCTTACAATGGTCTGAACAGTACGAACTATCCTCATTCTTTCTACCAGCCAAGATCTTGTCCATAAGGCTGCTGCTTCCAGTATTTTTCCTCCACTATCTATCTAAATAGGAGAGGAGAATTCAACCAAGGGTGGGGAATTTTTGTACGTGTGCTGTGTGCTCAGTCCTGTCGGACCCTTTGCAACCCCATGAACTGTAGCCTACCAGGCTCCACTGACCATGGAATTTTCCAGGCAAGATACTGGAGTGGGTTGCCATGCCCTCTTCCAGGGGAAATTTCCCAACTCAGGGATCAAACCTGCATGTCTTGTGTCTCCTGCACTGGCTGGCAGATTCTTTACCACTGTGCCTCCTGGGAAGCTCCTGGGGAGCTTCTTAGTCTAATTCAAAAGTTGAGATTAGGTTGGAGGCCTCCACTCCTAAACTGAAGCAGGTAGGGACAGCTGGAGCTTTCCAACCTGGTCTAACCATGAGAATTATTTGCAGTTTTAAATACAGGCCCTGGCCCATTCCGGATCCAGCAAACTGGAATCTCTGGGGCCTGGGCATGGGTATATTTGAAAGCTTCCCAAGTGAATCTGTTATTAGTGAGGTTGGAGAGAAAAACTACAGCAGGTAGGAAACAGTCATCAGATTGGACCCACTGGTGTTCCCGGTTTGCTTTATTTGTGAGATTTACTTTACAAACACTCCAGTGCTTTCCTTTGCCAAGCACTGTGCTAGAGGAACAAACATGGCCTGGATCCCTGCTCTGTGAAATTTATAGTAGAGAAAGAGACGGATATTAACTTGAGAGTTACTTGACAACTAAACAGAAAAACTGCAACCATCTAAATGATAAGAAGGGGACCACAGGGTAGTGAGAGCCTGAAGGAAGCTCCCACCCTAGTAAGGTAGTGAAGTTGCTCAGTCGTGTCCACCTCTCTGCAACCCCATGGACTGTAGCCTACCAGGCTCCTCCGTCCATGGGTTTTCCCAGGCAAGAATACTGGAGTGGGTCGCCAGTGAGAGCCTGAAGAAAGCTCCCAGCCCAGCACGTGATAGTCAAACCAGCAGAGTTTGCTCACTGTGTCCCTGTTTCTGCTCTTTGTGCTTTACATGGGTTGACTCACTGCTTCACAGCAGTTCCATGAGCGAGGTAGTGTGGTCCTTCCCATTCTCCAGAAAGGAAACAAGCCAGATCTGTAAATTCCTTATAACAACAAGTATATAATATTGCAGAGTGGATGCTGTAAAGGCCTACTCCCCACGGAAAGCCTACCACTTTCAGGAGAGAGCCAAAACTGAAGTCCCTACCTGCTCGTCCTCTCTTTGGCCCCCTCTGCCTCTTCCCCCTTCATGTGAAGCCCTCCCAGGAAGACTGTTAGGGTGATGGTCAGCCAGGGGGGCAAAAGTGAATAGAGTTGAGAAATATTTGGGAAGAAAAAAATGGTAACTTGGATTGGCTGTCAAGGATGGCGGATGACTTGGGAAGGAAACAATGGTAACTTGAATTGGGTGTCAAGGATGACTTTCAACTTTATAGTTTTACAATCTGGTGGATGATATTTGCCCCTTAAATTCTCATCTTCCCCATTAAGTTCTCCATTTTCAGACTTTTTTTTTTTTGGTCAGTTAAGTAGCAGACATATTAAGTTCTTTAAAAATGAAATGTTTCACAAAATGTTTATGGTTTTATTAAAGAGATCTTCTTTCTATTTGGTACATTTCTCTGGCTAAATAATTGCCTCTTAGATTCTATGAGAGTCCTGTAGTTTCCTAAAGGCAAGCTTCTAACCTCAGCACTGTTTATTTTAGAGTTATCTAGAGTGGAGAAGGAAATGGCAACCCACTCCAATGTTCTTGCCTGGAGAATCCCAGGGACGGGGGAGCCTGGTGGGCTGCCGTCTATGGGGTCACACAGAGTCGGACACGACTGAAGTGACTTAGCAGCAGAAGGGGATGGCTTCTCTTTCTGCTCCTTGATCTGGAGAAAAGCAAACATGAATGAAGTTAAGTGGTCAGTGCTATTGAGATATCCTCAGGTACTTTATAGTACCTCTTCCTGGAGGAGGGCGTGGCAACCCTCTCCAGTATTCTTTCCTGGAGAATCCCATGGACTGAAGCACCTCAGCATGCACTTTACAGTACAGATGCTATGGACTTTGTTTGCACACAAATCTCCATAAATGCAGTAGTGGGTCTTAGAAGTGAAATGCTGCTGTTAGGTTCTTTGACTTTGTAGAACAGATTACTTGCAACAGAACAGGAAGACATTCTGGGAAGTTGGCAGAAGGAAAAACACAGAAGTGGGGTTAGGAACAGTTCCAGGAGGAGAGGCTGGAGAACTGTGTGCAGTGAGAGGCCCACAAGAGGCTGCTGTTGCCAGTTGTTTTCCTGGTACTAGAGAATTTTGCTTTAATAAAGTTGATATGTTAGAGAGAGAGTTTATTTTGGAATGTAGCATTTTCCTGAAATATTTGGCAGTCCTTTAAAGAAGATTCCTGATCTTTTGGAACCACCTTTCACATTTCATTACTCTAGAAATTAACGTTTTGTCTTTCCCAATGTCTTGAATGTTACAAGGAAAAATTTCACTTAATACTTGTATGTATTCAGATTAATAATTGTGTTAGTGTCCTATGATTGCTGTAACTGTAGGATAAGGGAGTTAGAGAAGGGGAGGTTCGGAAGAAGAATGAGACTAGCACTTTATAGAAACAGATCACCTTTAATGGGGCGAGAAGGGGCAGCAGTCAGATTAGTGAGCTGCTGCACTAACCCAAGAAAAGAGTAAGTATATATAGGCATATATGTGGAAAGCTACTGTCTTAAGGGGGCCTGTTCTTCTCCAAGGTTGTTCAGAGTAGTTCTGTCTTAAATGGCTGGGGCAAGGAATTCTGGATATTGGCCAGAGGCTGGACTGGCTGGGAGCTGGGCATAATCAACCTTAATGTCCTTTTTTTTTTTTTTTTTCCCTTTGTTTTACATAGAATGGTGGGGAGGACCTGGAGGGGAGTTTTAACTCCAGGCTATTTTGAGCCCTGTAACTTTCCTTCAATAACAAATTGCTACAAATATAGTGGCTTAAAACAACAGAAATGTATTCTCTCACAGTTCTAGAGGCTGAAGTCCAAAATTACCACTGCTGGAGCAGGTTAGGATGTCAGCAAGGCTTCGATCTTTCTGGATGCTCTCAGAAATGCTTTTTCCTTGCCTCCTCCAACCACTGGCCACATCTCTTCAGCCTCTGCCCTTGTGGTCCCGTTGCCTTCTCTTCTGTCAGATCTCCCTCTAAGAATATTTGTGATATTTCATTTGGAGCTCACCTGGAGAGTCTAAGATAATCTTCCCATCCTAAGATTCTTTTCCCATAAAGGTGATATTTACAGGCCCCAGGGACCAGGACCTGATATCTTTGGGGGCCAATATTCAGCCAATTATAGTAACTATCTTTTATATTCAGACATTCTATTCAGGAGGATTCTCAGAAGTCCATGAATGACTTAAAGTAATAAATGTCAGATTAAGCCTGTTTGCAGATTCCATTAAAGTGAAATGTCATGTTTATCTTACGTTCCTCTTTGCTCACAGGACGTTTGTTTGGACTTGTCTTGTTCCAGGAAGAAGTCAGGGCACTTTATACAGACAAATGAAACACAGGAAGATAATGTAAGTTAGATGAAAGAAAACAAACAGATAAGAACCAAAAATAAAGCAAAGAATGAGCTCTAGAAAAAATAAATACAGTTGTATCCTTTTTATTAATATTCCATGCAAACAAATTCTTGCTTTGTAAGCAAAGCATATTATTGTTTTTTGACAAAACAGTAAAATAATCCCTTCTCTCTCAAAGAGCAAGAGGTTAAGTCTCTTATATTGTAGGGATCAGATTACCCAAAGAAAAAGAAATCTGTTTACCACATTTCAGGCGGTACAATCATAAACCTCAATCTATGGAAGCTAGGTGTTATACCTTTTGATTTATGACTTTTAAAAATATTATGAAGAGTATTCTTACTGTCTTCAAAGCTACTTTCTACGGTTTTACTTTCCCTCTAAATAAAAATCTTAAAGTAGGTAGTGATGTACATATAAGATAAAGTCAATCATTTGTAGCAAATCATATACTGTTAGGCTTCCCTGATGGCTCAGTGGTAGAGAATCCACCTGCCAGTGTAGGAGACACAAGCTTGATCCCTGGACTGGAAAGATACCTGGAGAAGGAAATGGCAACCCAGTATTGGAAATGGTGCTCCAGTATTCTTGCTGGGAAATCCCATGGACAGAGGAGCCTGGCAGCCTACGGGTCCATCGGGTCACAAAAGAATCAGACACAACTTAACGATTAAACAGCAGCATGTACTGTTGTTGCAATTAAATTTTTTATAAAATGGAGTCACGTGAATCATAGATATTATTTAGTTGTCGTTGTTGTTCAGTTGCTAAGTTGTGTCCAACTCTTTGTGACCCCATGGACTGCAGCATGCCAGGTTCCTCTGTCCTCCACTGTCTCTAGGAGTTGGCTCAAATTTGTGTCCATTGAGATGGTGATGCTATCTAACCATCTCATCCTCTGCCGCCCCCCTCTTCTTTTGCCTTCAGTCTTTTCTAGCGTGAGGGTCTTTTCCAAGGAGCTGACTCTTCATATCAGGTGACCAAAGTATTGGAGCTTCAGCTTCAGCATCAGTCCTTCCAATGAATATTCAGGATTGATTTCCTTCAGGATTGACTGGTTTGATCTCTTTGCAGTCCAAGGGACTCTCAAGAGTTCTCTCCAGCACTACAGTTCAAAAGCATCAACTCTTTACTGCTCAGCCTTCTTTGTGGTCTAGCTTTATGGTTTTTATGGTCAAACTCTCATATCCATACATGACTGCTGAGAAAACCATAGTTTTGACTATATGGACTTTTATCAGCAAAGTGCTTTTTAACATGCTGTCTAGGTTTGTCATAGCTTTCCTTCCAAGGAGAAAATTTCTTTTAATTTCATGGCTGCAGTCACTGTCTGCAGTGATTTTGGAGCCCAGGAAAATAAAATCTGTCACTGTTTCCACTTTTTCCCCATCTATTTGCCATGAAGTGTTGGGACTGGAAACCATGATGTTAGTGTCTTTAATGTTGAGTTTCAAGTCAGCTTTTTCACTCTCCTCTTTTACCCTCATCAAGAGGCTCTTTATTTCCTGTTCGCTTTCTGCCATTAGAGTTGGTATCGTCTGTATAGCTGGTGGTGTTGACATTTCTCACGGCAGTCTTGATTCCAGCTTGTGATTCATCCAGCTCAGCACACTAGAAGCTATTTTGAATTGCGTTCCCTAATATATGCCTTGTTTTCTTAATACTTTTTGGCAGGCAGAATTTGAGAAGTTGCTTCAAAAAACTTAGAAGTATGTGAGTCCATTTTTCTGGTTAATCATAAGATTTGGTACTTGGTGTTAATATATTGTCTCATGTATTCTTCACAATACAACCTCTGAACTAAATCTGCATTTTTATACTATGGAACTGAGACTGAGCAGAATTGCTTACTTCCTCTAATTTACCAGCCAGTGTGTGTGCTGCATAGCTTAGTCATGTCCGACTCTTTGTGACACCATGGACCATAGCCTGCCATGCTCCTCTGGGCATGAGATTTCCCAGGCAAGAATACTGGAGTGGGTTGCCATTTCCTTCTCCAGGGGATCTTCCCCAGCCAGGGATCGAACTCATGTCTACTACATTATAAGCAGATTCTTTATCCTGTGAGCCACCAGCGAAGCCTTGGGAACTAAGTAAATAATAAATAAGTACTTTAGCAACTATCCTTTAAAATATGTAAATCATTTATACTTAAAAACTGGGAATTGGAGAAAAGAGGGTGGCAGCCCCAGTTACCAGCCTGACTTGCTTTCCATGTACGTGAATGTTCGTCATTACTGCAGTTCTGGAATGTCCCCAGCAACACTTTGAAGCCACTTCCTAAACTGACTCAGGATGCAGTTAAGAACACATGAAGGATGACCCTAAGCTGTGGATTTTCAAGCTTGTCATTCTACTTGTCATTGAATGTTTATGAAGTGAAGTGTAATTTATTTAAAATCTATGCATTAAATTAAGAATCATTATTAATGCACCAAGGAAGGCAGTAGAACATTTTAATGAATTTGAGTTGGCTAAAAGAAAGCTTTGGGTCCTCAAGGAAAGATGAATTTTAAATAGTTTCTCACAGTGTGAGTCGTTTATAAATGTTGCATTTTGATGCAGAGCATGTGAAAGTCCCAGAATAAAACCACAAATCTCCAAGAATACCCCTTTATCACCAACCTATTACTTCTTCCTCAGAAGAGAAAAATCTGATGCTTGGCTGTTTGTGCTATAGCCAAATGACATACCACATACCGAAAAATTGTGTCTATATGTTATATCTCATTTCCAGACTTATATCTCGTTATTTGCAGCTTACACAAATTACATTTTCTCTGACGTATATCTAAAACGCAGAATCCACCAAGCCCTTGGAAACTGCAAAATGCAGTTTTCTTATAATTAGACACTTCTTTTGTCAATCAATAGCAAGAGCAGCTTGTCAAGGATCCTGGAAACAGAACTGATTCATTCAGAAGAAAATGATAACTATGGGGACAAAGAGAGGGGTCTCTTCAGATTTCTCTCTTTCAGAGTCTCTGGCTGTTGGATATTTTTTGTTTGTTTTCCCCTGATTTCCGCCCCCTGTATGTGAACGAGCTGAGAGTAGTGATAATGAGAACAGTAAATAGCCTATAAATATTGCCAACATTTGGGATTTCAGAATTCATGTAGGATTCATTTCTACATGAAGACATTATGGAAAGATGGTTCCCTTACTTAAGAGTCGAGACAAGTCAGTAGGAAATTGAAGTCTTTGATCCTCATTATTCGTCTTTTGATACCCCAGGATCCATCTTCTTGCTTTCTGCAAAGTTTATTTCAAATGATGGAAAGGTTCTTATAAGCACTCCTAATTTACACATTTCTCCCAATTTACACATTCCATGAAGGACATTACTGACAAGGAAAATGTCTGTTTATTGTGGACTTACTGTGTGCCGGACCTGGTTCCAATTGTTTATATGAGATGTTCCGTCAGATTCCCAGAGCCCACCCTCAATGACTCTGTACCTGAAAGAAGGAAGCTTATTCTGAGGATTAGGACTCGCATTTGTCCCTGTGACCACTGAGAGAATGTACAGAGGTAAGAACACACATGCAGAACTTTTTTGAAATATGATCTTGCTATTTTGGGAGGGGAGAGCGCTGAAGAATTGATGCTTTTGAACTGTGGTGCTGGAGAAGACTCTTGCGAGTCCCTTGGACTGCAAGGAGATCCAACCAGTCCATCCTAAAGGAGACCAGTCCTGGGTGTTCATTGGAAGGACTGATGCTGAGACTGAAACTCCAATACTTTGGCCACCTTATATGAAGAGTTGACTCACTGGAAAAGACCCTGATGCTGGGAGGGGTTGAGGGCAGGAGGAGAAAGGGACGACAGAGGATGAGATGGCTGGATGGCATCACTGACTCGATGCACATGAGTTTGAGTGAACTCCAGGAGTTGGTGATGGACAGGGAGGCCTGGCGTGCTGCGATTCATGGGGTCGCAAAGAGTCGGACTCAACTGAGCAACTGAACTGAACTGAGCAGAACTGATCCACCAGCCAGAAGGCAGCTGATTATTCCATGGCAGTGCTCAATGCATATGCCTTACGGATTCTCTTGCATGCAGGAAAAGGGCTGAGCGGAGACCTTGGCCTCTCCTTTCCAGAAACGATTTTGACATCTGAGAGAAAAAGTCCCTTGTATTTACAAACAGAAAATCTAATACATTTGAAAAGCAAATCTTGTATTGGAAAAAAAAAAGTGGGTTGAGTATGTAAAAAACAGGGAAAACACACATCTAAAGAACGATTCATATATACATTTGAAAAGAATTGGAATCACAATATTACCTACCCCTCTAATGACTTACATTCTTTGTTTACATTTTAAAATATATTTTATTTTTGAATTGGAGGATAATTGCTTTACAATGTTGTGCTGGTTTCTGCCGTATGACTATGCAAATAAGTCATAATCATGTATATATCCCCTCCTTCGTGAGCCTGCCTCTCCCCCTTCCATCCCAGTCAACTTAAATTCTTTGATTATGTATGTTATGGGGTTGCTGACTTCCTTCATTAAGAGAATTGGACAAATAATAGTGGTATTAGCACTAACATTTTTTTTATTCTTTTATTTAGTTTAAAATTTTTTAATTTATTTTTAATTAGAGGATAATTGCTTTACAGTGTTGTGTTGGTTTCTGCCATACATCAACAGGAATCAGCCGCAGATACATATGTGCCCTCTCTCTGGGTTGGGGACATCTGAACCTACATATGAATCTCCCTCCCACCCCATCCCACCCCATCCCATCCCTCTAGGTTCTCACAGAGCACAGGGTTGAGCTCCCTGCATCATACAGCAAATTTCCACTGGCTACCTATTCTACATATGGTAATGGATATATTTCAAGGCTACGGTCTCAATTCATTCCACGCTCTCCTTCCCCCGCTGTGTCCGTTAACCTGTTCTCTACGTCTGCGTCTCTACTGCTCCCGTCAGATAGGTTCATCAGGACCATTTTCCTAGATTCCATATATATGCATTAATACATGATATTTGGTTTTCTGATTTACTTCATTTTGTAGCACAGGCTCTAGATTCATCCACCTCAGTGGAACTGACTCAGATTTGTTCCTTTTTATGGCTGAGTAATATTCCATTGTATATCTGTTCCATAACTTTTTTATCCATTCATCTGTTGATGGACATCTAGGTTATTCTATCTCCTGCTTATTGTAAATAATGCTGCAGTGAACATTGAGGTGTCTTTTAGAATTGTGGTTTTCCCAGGTTTTTTGTCCAGTAGTGGGATTTCTGGGTCATACGGTAGTTTTATTCCTAATATATTTTTTAAAGAAATCTCCATACTGTTCTCCATAATGGGTGTATGAATTTACATTCTCACCAACAGTGCAGGAGGGCTCCCTTTTCTCCACATCTCTCCAGCATTTATTGTTTGTAGATTTTTTTTTTATCATGGCTATTCTGACTGTTGTGAGATGATATATATCTCATTGTAGTTTTGATTTTCATTTATCTTATAATAAGCAATGTCAAGTATTTTTTCAGGTGTTTATTAGCCGTCTGTATATCTTCTTTGGAGAATTGTCTCTTCAGGTCTTCCTCCCATTGTTAGATTTTCTTGTTTGTTTTTCTGATATTGAGCTGCATGAAATGCTTTATTTTGGAGAGGAATCCTTTGTCAGTTGCTTCATTAGCAGTTACCTTCTCCCATTGTGAGGGTTGTCTTTTCACCTTGTTTATGGTTTCCTTTGCTGTGCAAAAGCTTTTAAGTTTGATTAGGTCTCATTTGTTTATTTTTTTCATTTATTTCCATTACTGTAGGAGGTGGGTCATAGAGGATCTTGCTATGATTTATGTAAAAGAGTTTTTTGTCTATGTTTTCCCTGTACGAGTTTTATAGTTTCTGGTCTTACATTTAGGTCTTTAATCCACTTTGAGTTTATCTTTGTGTATGGTGTTAGGAAGTGTTCTACTTTCATTCTTTTACACATAGCTGTCCAGTTTTCCCAGCACTACTTATTAAAGAGACTGTCTTTTCCTCACAGTATATTCTTGCCTCTTTTGTCAAAGATGAGGTGCCCATAGGTGCACGGGTGCATCTCTGGGCTTTCTCTCTTGTTCCATTGGCCTATATTTCTGTTTTTGTGCCAGTACCACACTGTCTTGATGACCTGCCAGCCTCACTTGGCACAGTTGCTCAGTCCCTCCTCCCTGGAGCACTTCATTCTCTTGGTTTCCAGGATGCTAAGTGCTTTCCCCCCACTCCTTCACAAGCCCTGCCTCAGTCTCCTTTCTTTCTGTCTGCACTCATTCTCTTGGTGAGCTTCTCACACTTTTAAATGCCATCTGAAAACTAACAACTCCCGCATGTGTTTTCCCAGCCTGGACCTGGCCCCTCACCTTCAGCCTGTTCACTTGCTGTCTCTACATGAATGCCTAATAAGCATCTTGAACTTAATGTGTCTGACATTGAATTTCTGATCTTCTTTCTTGGAAATAACCCTGGAATCCCAGTATCTCCCAAAGTTATCCGCATCTCAGCTAACAACACCATTTCAACCACAGTAGCCCCAAACCTGTCTTTGGAAAGGCCCCATCATAGCCCATTTCCAGTCTGTCATGCTAGCTCTACTTTCAAAAATATGAAAATGTGTGTGTTAGTTGCTCAGTCATTGCCAACTGTTTGTGACCCCATGCACTGTAGCCTGCCAGGCTTCTCTGTCAGTGGGATTTCCCAGGCAAAAATACTGGAGTGGGTTGCCATTTCCTCTTCTGTGGTGGAGGGGGTGGTGATCTTCCCAACCTAGGGATCGAACCCAGGTCTCCTGCATTGCAGGCAGATTGTATACCATCTGAGCTACCAGAGAATCCCCCTTTCAAAATATGCCTAGAGTCAAATGACTTGCACCCTCTCTGCACCTCCCAGACGATGGTCTGGGCCACCATCATCTCTCACTGACTCTCTGCTGGAGTTTCCTAGCTGGTCTCCCTGCTTTGGCCCTGGCCTGTCTTCAGGTTGTTCCTCCACATGGTGTGGAGAGTGACCCTCTCAAAACATGTGGCACCATGCCACTCATCCCTTCAGGACTCGGCAGTCAGCTCTCCTTTCGCTCAGGATAAAGGGCGGGGTCCTTGCTGTGGCCACGAGGCTGCGCCGTGATCGGTCCCCCTTCTTCCTCGTTTCCTCCCTGACCTCATCTCCTAAAGGACTCCCTCTGAGTTCCCCCGGCTGCCTCCTCACAGCCTTTCCACTCACTGAGTCTCCTGCCTCAGAAACTCCCTCAGCTGCCTCCCCGGCTCGTGTCCTCATCCTCGTTTCCAGTCGGGGTCACCCTTCGTCCTGGCAGCCGGGCCCTGTTGCGAGGAGACAGTTCTCCATCAGTCTCTCGAGTTTCTGCACAGCTGGTCTTGGGAGCAAAGGCATTCACAGCTGATTCCCCCTGGATTGTCTTTGCAGGGAGGTTTTGCATAGCAGGCCGCCTTGGAAGACAGAGACCGCCTCCCTTAGGGGTAGGTAGGTTTATCGTCCGAGATAATAAAGATCAGAACTCCAGTGAGACCCGATGTCTGCAGATCTGTTTAAAATCAGAGCATCCTAATCTCGGTGTTGCTCTCAGAAACTCATCCCACTGTGTAATCAGACAACACCTGGCCCTCAGCGTGTCACCCTGCCAGAATTAGGGCTCAGGGAACCGGTGCAATGATGTTACCATGGCTACTGCTATCACTGTGAGTAATAAATTCTCTCTGTTCTGTGACCCAGGAGTCGGGTGTTTTCTGCCAGCATCTCCGAAGCTGGCAGGCTAATTTGTTTGTTCGCCAAGTGGGGTGAAATCCAACCCTTCACAATTCTTGACACCCGTCCTGAGCCATTAACTTCAGATGGCCCTGTTTTAGGCTTCCTCTAGCTGCGCCTTGTCCAGAGTGAGCAGTCTGTAGGCCCACCTAGAACCTGTGTCTCTTCTCCTAGGCTGTCCTCGGGGTCCCCAGGACTCCAGAACGCTCTGCGTAAACAGCCCTCAGTGGGCCGCCAGGCTTGCGTGTCCCTTTGCGGGCGGACCATGTTGCCAGCGTGAACAGTCTTCATCCTGAGCTATGACAGAGCTGACTGCTCTTAGAGGTGGCAGTGGTGTACGGGCAATGTACTGCTTGTCAAAGTGTGATCCCTTGACCAGCCTCATTAGCTTCACCTGGGAACTTGTTAGAAATGCATATCCTTAAAGCCCCACTCTGGGCTTCCCAGGTGGTGCTAGTGGTAAAGAACCTGCCTGCCAGTGTAGGAGACATGAGATGAGAGTTCAGTCCCTGGGTTGGGAAGGTCCCCTGGAGGAGGGCATAGCAATCTACTCCAGTGTTCTTGCCTGGAGAATCCCATGGACAGAGGAGCCTGGCGGGCTACGGTCCATGGGGTCACACAGAGCTGGACACGACTGAAGCTGCTTAGCATGCATGCACGCAAGCCCCATTTCTAGACTGACTGAAACAGAGCCTTTGGAGACGAGCCATCTCTGTCTCCAGGGCCCTTCCAATGATTCTGATGCACACTCTGCTTGAAACTTCCAATATAAACTCACCGGGCTGGTTTCTGCATGCACCTGTATGGGAGCCCCTACTTGTTCTCATGGGGGACAGATCCCAGAGTGACCCCAGTGAGGAATGATTTCTGGTTTGCATACCCCTGTGTGATCCCTCCGCCTGGATTTCAGGTCTGTTTGCTCACCTCTTGCTCGAGAGGTTGGGTCAAATGTCCTTTGAGCTCCTGACTAGCTTGTTCTTGAAAGGCTCATTAAAATTCTTTATCACATGTTGCTTTTTAAATGTAAAACTATGTATACATGTATGTACCAGATGTCCCAGGTGGTGCTAGCAGTAAAGAACCCAGCTGTCAATGCAGGAGATATAAGAAACTCAGGTTTGGTCCCTGGTTCACGAAAACCCCTGGAGGAGGGCATGGCAACCCACTCCAGTATTTTTGCCTGGAGAATCCCATGGATAGAAGAGCCTGGCAGGCTGCAGTCCACAGGATTGTAAAGAGTTGGGCATGTTTAAAGCGACTTAGCATGCATGTGTGTGTGTGTGTGTGTATAATGCTGCTGTTCCTATATATATATACAAAACTATAAAGCAGCAATAATGGAACTATGCTTGTTTCCATTTCTATGTGGAAAGCTGCTGCTGCTAAGTCGCTTCAGTCATGCCTGACTCTGTGCAACCCCATAGACAGCAGCTCACCAGGCTTCCCCCGTCCCTGGGATTCTCCAGGCAAGAATACTGGAGTGGGTTGTCATTTCCGTCTCCAATGCATGAAAGTGAAAAGAGAAAGTGAAGTTGCTCAGTTATGTCCAACTCCTCGCGACCCCATGGACTGCAGCCTACCAGGCTCCTCTATCCATGGGATTTTCCAGGCAAGAGTACTGGAGTGGGTTGCCATTGCCTTCTCCGAAGTTTGCAGCCAAATTAGATATTTTCTTTTCCTAACGTAATTCCTAAAATTTAAGTCTGGATGCTGGTCCTTTGCATTTAGAGAATGACTGTACACCCACATAAGTGGTTTCTCTAGGCTGAGGATATGAGTGTATCATGTGGGGAGAAGTCAGGAGGAAGAAATAGAAGAAAAAAAAGAAAAAGGTTCTGGCATATAAAGGGACTCCAGCCTAGTGGTGGGAACACAGATGTTGTCTCATAGAATTGAATTCATGAACTGAATTGAGTTCAGTTACTTTTTGGATGTGTGACGTTTAACTGAAGTCTCAGTTTTCTCATCTGAAAAATGGTGAGAGTGGGGGGTTTGGTGATGACTGAGACAATGCCCATGAGGCACTTAGGACAGTGCTTGGGTACTATTCCAGTAATGAAAAGGAAATGTGAGATTTATTTATTAAACCAAAGTCCTTTCTTATGAGCTTACCACCCTATTTTTGTCATAGCAGTTAGGTGTCAAGCTACTATCTTTAATGCATTCTTTTATCAGAAAATTCTTTGGATTTTGTACACCACCTACCATGTTATTAAAAATAGCTCTCTGGAGCTAAGGAAAGATGAGTAGGTTGAAGATAGAAATAAATATATAAGTTGCTGGAATTTGGACATCTGGCCTGCATGCAGAGTTCTTTTCTGGAGTGTAAATTTTACCTAGTAAAGCACACTGCAATTTTGCTAACAAGAGGGTATTTTAAATGATTGC
Organism: Budorcas taxicolor; assembly: GCF_023091745.1. Lineage (NCBI taxonomy): Eukaryota > Metazoa > Chordata > Mammalia > Artiodactyla > Bovidae > Budorcas > Budorcas taxicolor. Next base: position 17,664,892 of record NC_068918.1, on the reverse strand, counting down.
TCCTTTGGTCCTTCTTGGATCAAAACTTAGAGACAGGCAGACATACAAAGCCGTGTTCATCATTTGGACACATTTTGAGGATGTGAGTGCTCAGTTGCTCAGTCGTGTCTGACTCTTTGTGACCCCAGGGACCCACCAGGCTCCTCTGTCCATTTCCCAGACAAGAATACTGGAGTGGGTTTCTGTTTCCTACTCCAGGGGATCTTCCTGACCCAGGGATTAAAGCAGCGTCTCTTGTGTCTCCTGCATTGGCAGGTGGATTCTTTACCACGAGCGCTGCTTGGGAAGCCCTTCTGAGGATGAATGAGTTAAATTCTTTGCTTCCATTTCCGCTGCTTCTCTCATGATAATTTCATAGATCATCGGAGGCGGGGGAGTGCTGGCAGTGCTTATCTTTTCAGATGGCAGATCTTATTTCTGGCCTTTTGTGGTTTGGATGTTGATTATTACAGTGCAGCCTTGCTGAAGCAGTGCGGAGCCCATGGAGCAAGGTGTGTGTTCGGGTGGCAGGCCTTTGAAGATCCTGGTGTCTGTTGCTTAGCAGCACACTTGAGATTTCCAAGTATTCTGAAAAGCACCTAATGACAATAGGTTTCTGCTCTTGCTATTTCAGAGGTTTCAAAAAATAAGGCACAAATGAAAACTACATATATATATATATATATATGTATGTGCTGTGCGAAGTCACTTCGGTCATGTCCGACTCCTTGTGACCCTATGGGCCATAGCCCGTCAGGCTCCTCTTTCCATGGGATTCTCCAGGCAGGAATACTGGAGTGGGTTGCCTTGCCTCCTCCAAGGAGTCTTATATGCATATATATTTTTTTTGTGTGTGTATATATAGATATATGTATATATATACACCCATCCCAATCTATTTCCTTTATTCTGCCTTCTTTTTCTTCATAGCACTATGGCATTTTATATTACGCATAACTGTTTGCCTCCAATTTCTCTCAACTATTATTAAACTCCTTGAGGGCAGGGAACTTTGTCTTCTTTATTTTCATATCCCCAGTGTCTGGAACAATGACTGGTCCATGGAAAACACTCTGTAAATACTTGTGGAGGAAACAAAAATGACGGAGTGAATAGTACTGAGTGGATAACATCTTATCTAGCCCCAGCAGGGTGTAATAGGGGATGAACATCTCAATTTTTATAAGAAATGGCTAGTTTTTTTAAAAAATTATTGTAACTTCTCATCAAATCTTTCTAAATTAAAGAAGCACTGGTAAGAGGGGCTTCCCTGGTGGCTCAGCAGTCAAGAATCTGCCTGAAACGCAGGAGATGTAGGAGGCACGGGTTCAATCCCCGAGTCAGAAAGATCCCCTGGAGGAGGGCATGGCAACCCACCCTTAGCATTTTGGCCTAGAGAATCCCAGGGACAGAGGAGCCTGGTGGGCTGCAGTCCCTAGGGTTGCACAGAGTCGGACACGACGGAAGAAACTTAGCACGCACACATGCAGTAAGAGTGATGGTAAGAATTCTCAGTATTCTTTCTCTGTCATGATTACCTGCAACACTGAAGTACCGAAGATGACTTTAAGCTTAGGAGCTGAGGGATGGTGATATAAAAATAAAAGCTGGGGAAGAACTAAGTTGCCCCTCTTAAGAAAAGGAGAGTGAGAGGACTCTGGAGAAGGGGAGGGGGAAATACAGGAAGGAGGGAAGGAAGGACCCCCAAAGAGTGAGCCTTGGAGAGAGAAAAGGAAATACAGCGGGACACAAGAAGAGATGCCTGGAGGCTGATGAGAGAAACTTAGGACAAGAGGTGCTTCTAATGGCGCTTTCCCGGGAAATGAGATCAATCACCTCCTAGTTTTCCCCGTGATATCTTGATTCAATGAAGAATTTCTTTTTTAAAATGGAGTTTTGTTGGTAAGACAGCTCAAAAGAAAAGAGGTCACTGGACACCTGATATATATTTGACAAGCAACAAAATAGATACTAGGTTTCTCCCAGTCTCCATTAAGCCACTATTGAACAAATACGTAATAGACTTCAGGATGAGCTGTGCAGATGAACCGTGTGCCCTGGGTTCCCAGGTTTTCCTGGCTGTCCTGGTGCAGAGTCCAAGAAGGCAAAGGAGGGACCAGAAAGAGAGACTGTAACCCACTCTTTTGAGGATGCTTTATTCGAGCTGCTGATTTTCAGTGCTGTGGGAAACCCTGCATCAGCAATACTTCATCATGCTGTTTTACCTGGACAAATGAAAGTCTCATTCATAGAAATAAAAGCTACCGGAATTTGGTAGCATTTTCTCCTGTAATGTGCAGGTGGCCTGATCTGCTTGCTCTTTTGTAGAGATTTACGAGAAGGTATTTCCTTATTCTTACATCCACTCTTCTGCCTGTTGCAAGAAGTTACTGAATTAAACTTGAAAAGCACTTATTTCCTTCCCTGAACGAGCCACCTCCCTCAGGTCTTTGCTGATGGCCTGTGAGGCTTTGAAATATTGATGTCTATGCATCCATTTTCCTCCCAATTTCACTGACCTTTCATTGGAGAGTATTTTTAGCTTTGTTGAGAATTTAGGGCAAATTCTGATTTCTGAGGGCATCTCTTATAGGTGGGTATTCTTTCAGTTTCATAAAACTCAAGATGTATTCTGTAAAATGAATATTTGACTCAGGGTTAGCCTTTATACTAATGAAGTTGTACACTATGAAGTAAATTTAAAATAAGCTCCCAAGGAATGACTGTGTAATGTAAAAGCTTTTTTTTTTTTTTTTTTGGTAAAATCTAATCTTAATACAAATAGATGTAATCATTTTGATAATCAAATGTTTGTTGAGGCCCTATGTAAATACTACTATTGTGCTGTTAAAATGTCTCTGACTTCCTAGCAAATACAGTAAATGCTGCTGCTAACACACTAGCTTTTTGAGCTGTGAGCTGTGTTTATCCACACACCAGTGAAGAGCTCTCTTGACTGTGCTAGATGGCATGCTCACCATTGGACATTTTTCTGTGTCTCCATTTCCCAAGCCCACTTTCTAGATTCCCAGGTTTTGTCCACCTGGAATCCTGGTTCCTTTCATATCGACTTGACAGATCCCATCCAACTGCTAATGAACTTCTGATTTTCTCCCTGGAGTTAATCCCTGTCTTTTCCCAACTTCCATGGCACTTTGAATCTGTTGTGTCCTTAAGGAACAGCATCATCACCGAGAACTGGGAGAAGTTCATTAGTGATCTCGTACAGTCTCCTCATTTTGCAGATGAAAACACTCCAAGATCTGGGCTGGGGGTGGGGCATTGGCTCAGGCTGGTTTCTTTTACGTGGGTTTTCCTCCTGCCTCGCGGCCCTGTGATCCTGTCGTGTGTGTGCCTTCTCCCTTCTGAATCATGCTGTGATTTGTTCTTGTGCCCTGTTGAAAAGACTATTTGGAAGTGTTTTTTTTTTTTTTAAACAGTTAACATTTTATTCATTGCAATCAGATTCAGAATATTTACATTCTTAAGTTCAGCTTGCATATCTTATCCTATTTATAAAATGAGCAAATGCTAATAATAACTGTTAAAGGAACTTTGAATAGTATGATATTAAAATAGTCTGATATTAACCAATATATACATGTAGCTGATATAGTCAATTTTATGTTTGAGTACTTCAGTTTTTCCAGTTGACTATCCTGCCCAATTACTTAAATCTTGTAAATCTAGAAATTAAATATATAAATATAGTAAATCTAAAATTCTCATCTAAATGTTCTAATGTTACTTACAAATTTAGTAAGATTTCTACTTTAAAATCACATTTAAATCAATGACCTAATTAAATGCTTAAAATTGTAATTATAAACCTGATAGTCTCTCAAAAGATGAAACTCTCTCAACCATAATATGAAATTCCAAATATTCAGATGCCTTCCCACAAGTTTGCCAGTTCTGTGGTCTTACTCATTTCTTCATGCGGCAATTACCTGAAATATCTATGTGTCAAGGCATTGTTCTAAACTCCAGAAAAACATAAGCAAACAAAAAGAAAATTTCTGCCCTCAGGAAATTTCTTCCCCCTATTTGAGGGAAGAAAGTGAAAGTCGCTCAGTCGTGTCCAACTCTTTGTGAGCCCATGGACTATACAGTCCATGGAATTCTCTAGGCCAGAATACTGGAGTGGGTAACCTTTCCCTTCTCCAGGGGATCTTCCCAACCCAGGGATCGAATCCAGAGTGGATTCTTTACCAGCTGCGCCACAAGGGAAGCCCATTTGAGGGAAGAGGCAAATAGTAACCATGGGCTGCCTCCCGGACTATAGCCCGCCAGGCTCCTCTGTCCATGGAATTCTCTAGGCAAGAATACTAGCTTGGGTTGCCATTCTCTTCTCCAGGGTGTCTTCTGTACCCAGGGATTGAACCCAGGTCTCCTGCATTACAGGCAGATTCTTTACTGCTGCACCACCTGGGAAGCCCATGTGAATAGTAAACAACATAAATTAATTAAAGATGTACTATACTAGATGTATTGGTCATTGTTAAAGAAAACAGTGAACAGTTGAAGGGGGTGGTGGAGTGATGGTCATAGACGATTCTGCATCTTTGTGGGGTTGATACTCTGCACAGAGACTTTACTCTCTTAATTGAGCTTACTTTCCAGGAGACAGAGTTGGCTTTCTGAGTACGTGTGAAGTTGCTCAAGGACAAGAGATTTAGGTTGGAACATTGCCTGCATTCTCACTGGTGACCCTGGTGAATACCCTGAACTGCTGTGTCTGCAATTCTGGGACTTCTAGAGGGAAATCTGCAGCCCCCACTTGATTGGATTTTGCATTTCTTTGCCTCTTACAAAATATGAACATTCTTTCCACCCTGCTGTAAAGACCTCTGCTATATCTCTGAAATCCTTCATATTCTTTGAGTCACTCAGTCTTAACAGACACACCTGACTGCATTCTTGGCATCCTTCATAGTTCTCTCCTTCATTTGGACACAACTTCCCCAGTCACTTTCCTGTTCAACTTTAGCTCTCCTGGCAACAGAGAACTTCAAGAAGAAAAACTCTGTGCTTTGTTCCATTACTCTGTTTATCACTGTGTGCTGTGGAACACAGTGGATTACCCAAGAAAGCCCTCAGGACATGTTGCTTAAAGCAGTAAGTACCGGGAACGCTCCCTGGCGGTCTGTGATTACGATTCAGGGCTGTCACTGCCGCAGCCCGGGTTCTCTTCCTGGTCAGGGAAGCCTTTCTTCTTCCTCTCCACCTGCCACCTACCAACCTCCTCAGTGACTGTACCACCCTTTGGGCTTCCCTGGTGGCTCAGATGGTAAAGAATTCGCCTGTACTGCAGGAGACCAGGTTTGATCCCTGGGTCGGGAAGATCCCCTGGAGTAGGAAATGGCAACCCCCATTCCAATATTCTTGCCTGGAGAATCCCACGGACAGAGGAGCGTGGTGGGCTGTAGTCCATGGGGTCACAAAGAGTCCAACACAGCTGAGCAATTAGTACAACAACAGCAGTTAGTGTTGCTCCAAGAAAGACAGGGTCATCCCACTCAGCCTCCTGGTTAAAGTCAACTGCTCAGAGGCTGGACTCCCGCAAGAGTGAATGTTGTTGTTCAGTCTCCAAGTCAGGTCCAGCCCTTTGTGACCCCATGGACTGCACCACCCCAGGCCTCCCTGTCTCTCTCTTACCATCTCCCGAAGTTTGCCCAAGTTCATGTCCATTGAATCTGTGATAGCATCCAGAGGATACATCTCATCCTCTGTCACCGTCTTCTCCTTTTGTCCTCAATCTTTCCCAGCATCAGGATCTTTTCCAGTGAATCGGCTCTTCACATCAGGTGGCCAAAGTACTGGAGCTTCAGCTTCAGCATCAGTCCTTCCAATGAGTATTCAGGGCTGATTTCCTTTCAGAGTTGACTGTTTTATGTCCTTGCTGTCCAAGGGACTCTCAAGAGTCTTCTCTGGCACCACGGTTCAAACACTTTCAATTCTTTGGTGCTCTGCCTTCTTTATGGTCCAACTCTCACATCTATATATGACTACTGGAAAGACCATAGCCTTGACTCTATGGACCTCCTTCAGCAAAGTGATATCTTTGCTTTTTAGTACCCTGTCTAGGTTTGTCATCGCTTTCCTTCCAAGAAGCAATTGTCTTCTAATTTCATGACTAAAGTCACCATCTGCAGTGATTTTAGAGCCCAGGAAGAGGAAGTCTGTCACTGCTTCCACCTTTTCCCCTCCTGTTTGCCATGAAATGATGGAACTGGATGCCGTGATCTTATTTTTTTTAATATTGAGTTTTAAGCTGGCTTTTTCACTCTCCTCTTTCACCCTCATCAAGAGGCTCTTTACTCCCTCATTGCTTTCTGCCATTACAGTCCTATCATCTGCATATCTGAGGTTATTGATATTTCTTCTCACAGTCTGGATTCCAGCTTGTAACTCATCCAGTCTGGCATTTCACATGATGTACTCTGCATATAAGTTAAATAAGCAGGGTGACAATATGCAATCTTGTCGTACTGAAGTGTGAATAGAATTATAATAATCCCCACATGCCTCTAAGCCCTTTGCTAACTAAGAACCACTATTGGAATACTGATTTCCATAGTATTAGTGGTTGAATATTTATTTTATAAATTCCTTAAAACATTTCACAGGCAGATCATTTTTTCCCCTTTCTATTTAGGCTTTAGGGTAATGTGAGTTGTATACTGTTTTGCTTCTACCATGCTGATAATTTCATTGTGTCTGGTATATATTTAAGGCAGAAGTTTTTTCCACGGATAGCTTCAATGTAGCAGAATGATTTTTCATTTCTTTCTTTTCACTCGGTAGTACTAACTTTTTTTTTCTAGTCCTTCAGTGCACTTACTCTGAATGCCAGTGATCTTTTTATGGACGGAAATACTGAGAAGGCAGCTCTTATTTGAAGTGAGTCTTTTCTGCTCTCAAGCATGATAATGTTGTTTGAGCATTCTAAGAAAATTTCAAAAATAGTTTTTAAGAGGGCTGTGTTGCCCTGGGGAGTAGCATCTTCAAGGCAATCTGGTTAAGAGAGAGAGAGAGTTTGAAAGCCATTTCGACAAGGAAAGTCACTTTCTACCTCGAGTCTAAATGCACCTGGATCCATCACGAGGCAGAACTCTGATGCCATCTTGACGCTACCATTTCATTATCTCTTATCCATAGTTCTGGTTATTGCTGTTCTTCGGTCAGCTCTCTATCACATGAGTAATTGTTCCACTCAGAGTCTTTGGGAATCATCAGATATGTCAGTTTCCCTATGTCTTCTCATAGTTGTTATACAAGCCCTATTTTATTTTTGTATAATTATTATCTCATCATATATGATGTTGTAAGTCAATTCAACTCTGTTATGGAGTGAAGGTGGAAGACAAGGAAAGAAGGAAAAGAAAGGCAGGCTTGTATTTGTTATGATTTCAAGGACAGATATTTGAAATTGAACCTTTTCCCAGGGTTACCTACCAACTGCTATGGTTAACTGGACAGTTAGTGCCAAGCATGGTGTATAACTTTTTTAAACTGAACAAAATTTCGCTTTAACTTTGAGGTTCCTGAAAGTACTAACAAATTGGAATTTGCAAATTAAATCCAATACATAACTTTTAAATAAATAAATAAATAAATTCAGCATATCTATGTGTGTGTATTCAGCTTTTCTTTATCAGAGGATATAAAGGAGAGTGTGAATTACCCCATTCTGTAGAATTCAACTTATAATTGAAAACATGAGTGGGATTCTTTCACATCTATATAAAACACTATTTCCCAGTTTTTCTAATGATACATTCAGGTATCAAAAATGTTTTCTATTTACTTGCTCAAAGTTCCTTTAAATAAAGAAATAGAATCAAACCAGCTCCCAGCTCTGGTGGCCCACAGAATGGCAGCCAAATGACTTGCTATTACCATAACCCTTTATACTTGCTGAATGCTATTCAGTACATCTAATTGTGAGTATTCACGGTCTTTTCAGGGGGTGTGAAGGAGGCTGGCATTGCTCTTGTGCAGATTACAAAGCTGGAAACAGAAGAGGGGGGAAATAATGGCATAGAGTAGTCTTAGAAGTTGGGTTCAAGTCTACAGTTTGCCTTTCTCTTTAAGATCCAGAAAGGTGAAAAATCTGATGGCAGTGAACATGACATCATATTATTAATGAATTATTAATTTACATACTTCAAATCAATTTGTAGCAATGAGGTAGCAAACCTGTTAATATATGATCTAAATGATTAGCATAAGTAACAATGCCAGACAAAACTTCAGGAAGATGAAGAGGTTGTAATATAAGATACCTCTCCAGGAGGATTTAGGAATAACCCAGGGAACTGCGTAACAGATCTAAGAGACGCAAGAAACATTATCGGCCATAGCACAAAGAGAACTAAGGCTGCTGGGAGTTCAGTGATACTGTCAAGGTGACCAGCTATTCTGCCTGATCATGTACATGCTATTTTCTAGAGGAAAAAGGGAGAGACGAAATCAAACCAAGATTTAACCAGAGTCATGGAATTTAAATATCAGACCAAGAATAGCTATAGAACTTGGGTGTTTTCCACTAGCACTGAGGATAGAACTAGACAGAGGCATATGTTACTCTATGATAACATTTATTAAATGGTAAGCATCTTCTGTATGCTGGGCAATGTATTGTTGTTCAGCCGCTCAGTCATGGACTGCAGCACAGCAGGCTTCCTGTCCTGCACTGTCTCCCGGAGTTTGCTCAAACTCGTGTCCATTGAGTCAATGATACCATCCAACCATCTCATCCTCTGTCACCCCCTTCTCCTCCTGCCTTCAGTCTTTCCCAGCATCAGGGTCCTTTCCAGTGAGTCAGCTCTTCGCATCAAGTGGCTGAAGTATTGGAGTTTCAGCTTCAGCATCAGTCCTTCCAATGAATATTCAGTGTTAATTTCTTTTAGGATGGACTGGTTTGATCTCCTTGCTGTTCAAGGGCTCTCAAGAGTCTTCTCCAGCACTTGAAAAGTGTTCAAAAGCATCAGTTCTTCAGTGCTCTCCTTCTTTAGGGTCTGACTCTCACATCCATACATGACTACTGGATAGACTGCAGCCTTAACTATACAGACCTTTGTTGGCAGAGTGATGTCTCTGCTTTTTAATGCACTGTTTACATTCTGCTGATACAGTGATGACCCAGAAGGGGTACTAAAATGTGTCAGCATAGATAATTGTGGCCATTCGGGATTGATCTGTTTCCCTTGGCATGGTATGAGCCATAGGTCTCTGGACAATTTCTCTCTCTTTTCAGGTTTCAAAGGAGAGCTGGAGTGAGTTGGTGTTGGATGGTATAGGGTCTGAGGAGTCTCTCGGGCATTAGGAAGATTCTGGGGCAGTTGACTTTTGTTTGGAAAGTGGAGTTTGAGTGCTGTGCCCCTGGTGGCTCTGCCCTACATCACCCCTTCAGGCTAGTTCTTGTGGGCCCAGCTACCTCTAGGATGTGTCTGGCTTGAGGGAGGCAGGACTATGTTCCCTGGCAGCTGTACTTCCTAGAAATCAGTTAAGCATATAATGACAGAGTGCCTGGGATGGCAGAAAGGCATAAATGCCGAGTAAACGCCCAGGGGCATTTTATTAAGCCAGTACCCATAAATGTATGTCACTTGGCTGGATGTTGTATGGATCGGTTTAAACAGCAGCTGTGCCTTCTCGGAGGCGAGGTGCGAAGCACACGGTGGTGCAGGGAACATGTGTAAACCTGAACAAACGCACAGCGCAGCATTGTTTTTGACCACGCAGAGGCACAAGCTGCCTTTTTCGGGGTTCGTGAGCTGAAGTCGTGAGCAAAGTGGTGTAGGAGTTGCATTTTTAGAACGTGAGGTGAAAGCAGTGGCTGCCTCTGTATAGACAGTCAGGAGAGGTTGCTGAGGGGGCGGTTTTGAGAGCTGGTTGAAGGTAGAAAGGGAGGGAACCTGCCATTTAGATGGATGATGACTTTCCAGGTGCTGGGTACTGTGTCTTTTTAATTTTTTTCTTTTAAAAAATTTATTCTTTAATTGGAGGGAAATTGCTTTACAATGTTGTGTTGGTTTCTGCTGTGAAATAAAAGAAAGTGAGTGTTAGTTGCTCAGTCACGTCCAACTCTTTTCAACCGCATGGACTGTATAGCCCACCAGGCTCCTCTGTCCATGGGATTCTCCAGGCAAGAATACTAGAGTCGGTTGCCATTCTCTTCTCCAGGGGATCTTCCCAACCCAGGGATCGAACCCCAGTCTCCTGCATTGCAGGCAGATTCTTTACTGTCTGCGCCACCAGGAAAGCCCTTCAGCAACACAAGTCAGCCACAATTACACATATATCACCTGCCTTTTGTGCCTCCCTCCCAGCCCCCTGTCCCACTCATCACAGAGGGCTTCCCTGATAGCTCAGTTGGTAAAGAATCCACCTGCAATGCAGGAGACCCTGGTTTGATTCCTGGGTTGGGGAGACCCCCTGGAGAAGAGATAGGCTACCCACTCCAGGATTCTTGGACTTTCCTTGTGGCTCAGTTGGTAAAGAATCTACCTGCAATGCAGGAGACCTGGGTTCAATCCTTGGGCTGGGACGATCCCCTGGGGAAGGAAACAGCTACCCATTCCTGTATTCTGGCCTGGAGAATTCCATGGACTGTATAGTCCACGGGGTCGCGAAGAGTCGGACACAACTGAGCAACTTTCACTTTCACTTTGAGACTTTAAGTAATTTGCGCACCAAGTACTAACAAATTACTGTGTGTGTTTATATACCACATTGTAACAGACACACACACAGACACACACACACATATGGTGGTGATTAAGAATGCAATGAAAGGTATTTTGAGTACTTCATGAAACTCTGAGGACAGCCAAAGAAACAAATTCCCATTCTTTGAGGAATTTCCAATAGAACTGATCCTTATACAATAAAAAAAAATGAAAAAAAAAAAAAAAAGGAATGAAAAGCAGCACTGAGCATGTATATATAAAACTGAAGCATCTAGAAGGTTCAGGGTGGCCAGCCCAGGTCACAACTATAAAGGAGAACTTCTTGGAAGAGTGAGCTTGAAGCACGGCTTTGTAGTTAGGATTGACAGGACAAAAGTGCTGGATTGCTTCTCGGCCTTTTGGCTAAGATCAAGTGTAGATTATAAGTATTGGGAAGAAGCTTAGATAGTTGAAGTGTGCCTAGTGAAGGGCCTTGAAGTGGCACAGGTTGATGCTATTGGTGTTTGTATGACTCCACTGGAAGGTCTTAAGGGAAGTATGTTAAAAAAAAAAAACATACGCACATGACAGTATGCACACTACAATATGCAAAATAAATAACCGACAAGATGTGAACTGCTCCAGTCTTTCTGGAAAACAACTGGGCAGCATCTATTAAAATTTAAATTCGTCTCTTGAAATTTTTTGAACCCAAAACTACCCTATGGAATGGTACCTGCACGAAGATATCCATTGCAGCACTGATTATAGTGGGTACCTTCCTAGCCAGAAAAAAGTGAAGTAAATAAGTGTCCATCAAAGGGGCAATGTTTGAGTACATACAGTATTTGGTTATCATGAACTATTCACCAGCCCCTTAAAGCAGTAGTTTTGGATGTACTGTTTAGCATGCATAGTCATTATGCATTGTTAAGTAAGAATAGCAAGAGACAGAAGAGTACATGACTGTGATGCTATTTTTGTCAAACAGTGGCAAAAAGTGCATCCTCCGAAGACGCCTAAGACGCTTCAGTCGTGTCCAACTCTGTGAGACCCCATAGACGGCAGCCCACCAGGCTCCCCCGTCCCTGGGATTCTCCAGGCAAGAACACTGGAGTGGGTTGCCATTTCCTTCTCCAAGGCATGAAAGTGAAAAGTCAAAGTGAAGTCACTCAGTCGTGTCCGACTCTTCACGACCCCGTGGACTGCAGCCCACCAGGCTCCTCTGTCCATGGGATTTTCCAGGCAAGAGCACTGGAGTGGGCTGCCACTGTGTATGTATGTGTAGTTATGTATTTATACATGTGTACATACATATAGACACATGCATTGGCAGCAAATAAACAAAGCCTTATGTTGTCTTAAATCCAGAAACTGTCAGATGCACTTTTGTTTTTATGCCTCCTCATCTACCAAGTTTTTTTATGGCATTAAAACATGAAAGGTTTTAGCTGGGGTTTGGAGGGAGGGGTAAGGGGAGCATTTCACCTTTGAGAATAATTAATAGAGATCTTGTTTTGAAAGTTTCTGTTGAGAAGGTGGCCAGGATTTATGGCATTGCCTGTTGAATAAGATGTCCCATAGTTCTCCAAGCGTATTGTACATTTGGAACAAGTTACCATAGCTGAGAAAACTAATGACTCCAGTGGAGACTACAGTGCGTCTCTACTCTGTCAACTTGGTATCTAAGTGGAAAGGCACATTTTTATCCTTCGGGGGATCTTCTTCCTGTAGTAAGTGTTGATTCTTCCTCCTTCTAAGTATAGCTAAAAGGGCCTCACTTATCCTGGCTTACTCCTACCCTTCCCTTGTTGGAAAGAGGGACCTATGCAGTGAGAGTGTGTGAAAATTTAGATCTTGTATTAAATGAAGTAAAGCGTCCTTCTTAGATATGTTTTTCAAACTTTTCAAACCTTGATACAAAATAACCAATACATCTTATGTTACATTCTGTTATATTGGTGTGTATATGTATACGGTTGTGCCTATATATATACACACACATATATACAGAATAATGGCTATGAAGGAAAATTTCATGAAACATTACTTGCCCTAACTCTGTGTATTCCTAGTAATTTCTACTCTATTCTCATCTACCTTGTTTTATTTCATTAAAAAAAACGCTAGTCACAGACTCTTAAGTTGACTCTTAAGTTGACTAAATGGGGTAGTGACCTGCATTAAAAAAAAAAAAAAGCATCAGAAAACACCTATCAAGCTGGGTGTCTGGCATTCCCTAGTCAGAAGATTTCCACTGGGCTGTTTAGGCAGTTACTCAGTGAGATCAAATCCAGACCTAGATGTTCTCTGCTTTGTTGAGTACATGCCGGTAAGGCCAGCTTATGGGGAAGGCATTCAGGGAGCAGGTTCCTTAAGATATTGGGTTGGCCCAAAAGTTTGCTTAGGCTTTTCCCTACGATGTAATGAGAAAACTTGAGTGAACTTTTGGGCCAACCCAATAGTTTTCAGTCTTAAGGAAAGCATTGTGTGATACTTTTAGAGAATTAGCTTAAAATGGGAGCAGATACTTTTTTACTGCTGTGGTAGATGCCTTAGGTAGTAATTTTTCTCCAGCAGTTGGATTTGTCATAAGAAGGCTGATCATCCTGATATAAATAGAAGGCATCCCAGTTAATTTCACCTCTACCCTAAGCATTCTTTTCTACTTAAGCTTTAAAATTATATGCTTAAATAGAAAGAAAAAAGTTCCATACCATACTTAACAACAATTAAGTATATTTTTATAGTAATTATCCCAGTTGGGCAAACTGCTAAATTAATTCTTTGTAGGACCAGTAGAGATCAGTTGCGCACCTCATTTCAAATACGGGATTTGTGTGGGTCATAATCATAGAGCTGCTGATGTAGGCATTGAAAGTGGAAGTGTTCACAAATCTGACTCCTACTTTGACTGCAAAGGAAAATGACATGTATTGTATCTAACTAGATTTGAGAGCAACAAATTTTAAAAAGACAGCAGAAAATGGACTCTGCCTACGGCGTTCTAGGATACCTAATTTAAGATGTGTATAACAAACATTTTTAGGTATTCATTAGGAAAGAAAGCCTTGATATCCTGCCATCAACTTTATTTTTTTAATCTAACATGTTTTTCATGGTCATTAACACTGATGCCTTTGATTTTGCAGGTGTTGTCAAAAGATAGTTAATCACATGAGGAAAGAGCAGAGTTGGGGTTGGCAACCTCTCTCTTTGTAGTACTTTTCCATAAGACTTCTTTCAACAACCTCATTGTTCTTCTCTTTTTACTCTGGAGTAGATCTAATATTGAAGGAACTTGATTTTGTTTCCTTATTACATGAGTGTTTGAAATACATTGAGCCGTAAGAAGAATATAAAGTAAAAACCATAGCAGTAATACTTACAGTTAATGAAACACTTAATAAAAAGGGTATTCTAAGACAGTGAAAGTCAAATCATAGGTCTTCCTAAAATATCCCTTTCCATTTGCCCTCCCTTCCTAGAATTCTCTACCAACACTGAAGCATTGGAGTTTAGGATAGAAAGGAAGTATGGATAGAGCTTTCTGCTCTAAGGTCATTTCCCACATCTTTAAAGAAAGACAGCCTCAAGAGCCAGAGTAGAAATAGCTCTTATAATCTATACTGGTCATAATTTGAACTATTCCTACTGGCTGTGACTTTGTAACTGGCAAGAATTAATATGCCTTTCTTAGTTTCTGTAGGACTGTCAAAAATGAAGACACCAATCTTGTGACCAGTCCCAAGTGAATCAGACTGTTGTTCTTGGTGCCCTATTTGCAGAATAAGTCCTAGGTCATTCTCTCTGAAAACAGTGCTGAAGTAGGTGGCATTTGGGAGTCACTGCAAAACCCAGAATGAAGATAGGAAATCAATGAAGTGGAATGCCATCAACATTACATTGGCATGCTTCGGAGTTTTTACAGTGTACCCAACATAATCTCTTTTGCTAGACCAAGGAAACAATATGGAGTCATCCAATACTGTTGTCTCCACGCTATTTACTGATGACAGTGGTTTGTATTATGTTGTATGATGGTCCATGGAATCTTAACTGGATTCTGAATTCATTTGTCTTCCAAACTATAGCTTTGTTTTTTCTAAGAGTGAATTCTTGGTGACCTTGGGATTTTGTTTTGTTCTTGATGTCTGCTTGGTTATTTTGTTCAGATTATATTTTCTCCATTCCTTTATTCTCAATAGTGTTCCTAACCTTATTTCCTAGTGGATGATTTTGCAGGAGAACAGACTGTCCTTTGACACTTGGATCTCACCCATTGTCCACTTGCTTGATGTGTTTTGTGAGCACAGGCATTTCTAAATGGAGAGACTCAATGTCCTCTTTCAGTTCCATCAAAATATGGATTTAATTAGTTTCCCTTTAATTTCAAAAGGAAATGGAGAAGGGATAATGATGTGTTCAAAACTGGGGACATATTATTTCTTGTAGGTGAATCAGCATAGAGGAACCTACCCAATACCAAATATCACTGGTGCAGCACTGTACGTGCCCAAGCACAGTGGTATTTTCCATTCGGCTGGCTATTCTCACATGCAGTTTGTCAAAATAGAGGAACAGGGTGCAGATATTCCAAGTATTAATATAAAGCCAAACATACTCTGAGCTTATCTATCTCTTTAATATCTGGAGAGAGAGAGTTCTGAGCAAAGGAAGAAGTGGATAACTGTGGGACATCACAAGTCCTCACCAGCCTTCAGATACTTGATTTTCCCTTGTTCCTCCTTCTGCACACTGGACACCAACATACCTTGTCATTATGAACTTTTACTGTTTTTTAACAAAAAGTTCAAAAAACAGAACCAATATTCACACAGTGTAATAACATGGAACTTGCTATTCTAAAGCACAATATAGAATCATAAAAGGTTTGAACAGGATTACGAATGAAGAACCTGAAATAGCAACTACACAGCCACCAAACTTTTCAGTCATGCTGTTGCAGAAGACTGTCCCCCCTCATTACTCCCTCAGGGCCTCTGTTGCAGGAGAGTTGCTGGGGTGGGGGGTGGTTAAAGATGGCTTTACTCCAAGTGGAAATCGTTGTTCTTCTGATGAAACTGGCTGGCATTCAGGACCAGGTATTTAGCTCTTGGCATATGACTGCCACCCAGCCTCACTGACATCTGCCCTTAATGCCAAGGGTTTCAGAACCAGCATCATGAGGTTCTTTGGGGTTAATTCATAGCAATAATACTTATGAGAAAAAGGGGGAAATCCTAATTTTACTTGTCTAGAAGTGCCTCAGAAGGATTGCCAAATGTACTTGCTGGTAACTTGGCCACCTCATGCGAAGAACTGACTCATTGGAAAAGACTTTGATGCTGGGAGGGATTGGGGGGCAGGAGGAGAAGGGGACGACAGAGGATGAGATGGCTGGATGGCATCACTGACTCGATGGACGTGAGTCTGAGTGAACTCCGGGAGTTGGTGATGGACAGGGAGGCCTGGCGTGCTGTGATCCATGGGGTCGCAAACAGTCGGACACGACTGAGCGACTGAACTGAACTGAACTGAAGGAAGAAATGGACATGCAGACCTTGTCCCTTTAATGGAAAAAACACCTGCTATGACATCATTTGGCCACCAAGGGACGCGTTACTAGCCCTTCTTGGGAAAGTGGGGGTGGGGGATGGGTATGTTTTATTTTCTTTTCATGCAGCGGTACCTCACAGTGAGTCTTTCTGCTGCCCAGCTTCAGTTCTGAGGAAATCAGTTCAGTTCAGTTCAGTGCAGTCGCTCAGTCGTGTCCGATTCTTTGCGACCCCATGGACTGCAGCACGCCTGGCCTCCCTGTCTACTATCTCCTTGTCCTCCTTGGCAAGCATTTAATCCTAAGGGCACCAATGTTCGTGAAGCACTGCCTAGCTGGTTGTTTGTAATAATCAGTGCTGACATCTATTCATTATCTTTCTGTGTTAGACATTATACCCAAGAGTTTACATAATTTAATCTTATTTAATCTTCCGGACAATTTTTTGAGGAATTGACTATTATTTTCTCTATCTTACAGATGAGGAAAGCGATGCTTAGAGAAGCTAAGTGAGATAGCCAGGACTGCTCAGCTCTTAAATGCGTTGCCAGGACTAGGTCCAGGTCCATCTTATTCCAAAGGAGATATTCTGAAGTTATACTGAGATTCTCAGTAGAAAGGGTGGAGACCAGGGCTAAGACCTGTCCTCAGTGGGGTGGGGCAGAGGACCTAGGGGATTTTTTTCAAGCTGTTTGTGTTTCTGTTCCCCTTTGCCGTGTTCCTCCTCTGTCTTCCCCTCTTTCTTCCTTTTCTGGTGCCTCTCTTCCTGGGTAGACTGGGTGGGGGAGTGCCATCCCTACTGCCGTTCACTGCCACAGTGAGTCACTGTTCCTGAGAGTGTGTCACAGCTCTTCGGGGGACCATGAAGATAAATTGCTGAGAACCAGTGGGCTGGGGGAGGCTGACAAATCCCCAGCCAATTTTTCTGTGACTTCCTGTGTGAGGCATTCTCTCTACGATGGCATAGCTTCAGGGGCATGCACAGTGGTGGAGTGCTAAGGCAAGCTGGAAACAGCCTCTGTGGATATGAGAAACACATGCATAAAAAAAATAGGAAACTTGTCTATAAAATGTACGTGTGTGTGTGCAGTCAGTCATGTCTGACTCTTTGGGACCCTATGGACTGTAGCCCGCCAGACTTCTCTGTGTCCGTGGAATTTTCCAGGCAAGAATACTGGAATGGGTTGCCATCTCCTACTTCAGAGGATTTTCCTGACCCAGGGATCAGACCCATGTCTCCTGTATTGGTAGGCAATTCTTTACCTCTGTGCCTTTGTGTGTACACATACATAAGCAAAGCACATATTCATGAAAAATATGTATGTAAATGAGAAAAAATATATATATACATAGATATTTTATATGTAAATCTATATATCTAGGTATAATATTGATGTGAAAGTATTGGACTCTACGTACGTATTTCCTCCCCTCCCAATTCCAACATCAACCTTAGTAAAAGTGCACAGCTGTTATGTGTTCATTGCACAGGAGTTCTCCTTTGAGACTTGCAAGACTGAGCTGGGGAGATGATGAGGATGAAGGCATGCCCAGGCCTTCAAGGAGCTCACAATCCAAAGGACTTTTGTTTTCCTTGAGGATACTGTTGACAGTTCAATGTATAGATCACTGCTCTTAGAGCATCGCGATTTAGACAGCCAGAGAATTCTGTGGAAAAGTTTTCTGAAAAGTAAAAAAATTAAAAAATGAATACAGGGCCCCATGCCATTTAATCGGTAAGAGCTGACTAGGACCGCCTCTGGAGTTCCAGCGTATTTACTCAATTACGCAATTGATATTGAGTGTGACTTTTTTTTGTTTTCTTGGCATCCTGTAGTTTGCAATTGGTTAGAAGTGGGCAGTTCACAGCAGGGAAAGATCTGGAAGAAGCAGGGATAGATCTGGAAGCTCAGTATTTCCGAGTTTTCTGTTTAAGGATGAGAGGGCCATTTATAACTCAGCAGCCCATGAGGTCATCCCTGAGTACATCACAGCATCAGGAAAGTCGTGTTTTCTCCTCTAAGCACATCTCCTATCCTGCCATCCCTCTGCTCAAAAGCCTGTCCTTCTTTTTCCATCTCCTGCCTCCAGTCTCCTTTCCATCTTTTTTTCCAATTCAGGATCCTCTAGGATCCAGACCAAACGTTCTTTTTGGTACATTTCTTATCCCTTCCGGAGAAGGCAATGGCAACCCACTCCAGTACTCTTGCCTGGAAAATCCCATGGACGGAGGAGCCTGGTAGGCTGCAGTCCATGGGGTTGCTAAGAGTCGGACATGACTGAGCAACTTCACTTTCACTTTTCACTTTCATGCATTGGAGAAGGAAATGACAACCCACTCCAGTGTTCTTGCCTGGAGAATCCCAGGGACGGGGGAGCCTGGTGGGCTGCCGTCTATGGGGTCATATAGAGTCAGACAAAAGTGACTTAGCAGCAGCAGCAGCAGCTTACCCCTTCCCCTAAAAGCCTAACTTCGGATGGTCAAGCAACTCTTCATTCTTGTACTAAACCTGAACTTTTTTGGTTCTTATACTTTGCCAATGCTCTTCCTATAAGATCTCCCTCCCCATTACTACCTGTCAAGATTCTCCTATTTTGTGAGACCAACATTAAACAACATTTCTGAGAAGACCTTGAGGATTAGTTTTTGGAATTAAACATTTCCTATCTCATGCCAATAGTATGCTGTTTAAACACTTGGCTAAAGTGTTTATTACATTCTTTCTTAATTTATATTTAGCTGTGCACACTGAGGAGCTCTACTCTGTTCTTTGAGGGTAAGAAGCATATCATGCATTTTTTGTGTCTCTTTAATGAAAGAAAGATTTTGTATAAAATGAGTATTTTAAAAGCATTAAGTAAACTTTAGGTCTATGAGAAGCGCACTGATGTGACATTCTCTAGTGATACAGGGTAAGTCAGCATTGTCATCTCATGTTGCTTTAATCAGTACTTGCGTGTTTTGATTCTTTGATGTTCCAAGCAGGTTTTAACCTTAGGGCTTTTGAGCTAGCTCTTGCCTGCCCCTAGAAATGTCTTTCCTTTTGGAGTTTTAAATTTCAGCTCCTTCTTGGGGCCAGCGCAATGACCCATCTTAGAGAGGCTTCTTTTGACTTCTCAGACCACTGCCGGTCCTGTTTTGAGATGGAAACCCTTCCTCCAGTTGCTCTGTCGAGGTGCCCAGCCACAGCCTTATGAGTTGTTGCTTACCTGCTCAAGTGTCTCTTAAGTTTCACGAGAGCAAAAGGCTTTGTCTGCTCTGATAATCACTATATTTCTAGAAACTAGGCCAGGGCCAATCTGTGGCACCGCTTATATCATATTATGTCATTTAAAATCAATTGTTCTCAATCTTGACTGCCTATCAGTGTCACGTGTGGGACTTAAAAAAAACGCAAATGTGCAAGGTTGACCTCAAAAATTCCAACTCAGTTGACTTGGAGTGATGCCTTAAATTTAGCTCTAAAGGTATGACTCATCAAAGGCTCAGGAAAACAAGGAAAGATAAGATTTGCATAGCTTCCAAAGTTGTGGTTGTTTTCTAAGACTTCCTATATTTTCTGTTAAGACCTCATCTCATATCCTTAATCCTTCTGACTGTCACAGAGAGATAATAAGAAGATCAAACATGAACTTGCATCAGAAACATCTGGGGCAGTTCCAAAGTGTTAATTACCATTTCAGTAATATAAGAGCTCAATTATAGTTTGAATGTTGAAACAAGTTTGGGTATGTTGCCCTGCAAATACAGGAAATGTAAATAAATATCATCCTAGCTTCTGTCTAAATATCAGACTGACAATTGCCAAATGGTTTTTAAGAGACATACTACATGTTAAATTGTTATTTTTTCTCTTAGCTTATATAAGACACATGACATTGATTAATGAACTTGACATGAATATTTATTTTATCCATAATATGCACTTTGGTGTTTATCAGATTCCATTAAAATTGTACAACAAGTTTCAGTGGAAATAGAGCTTTCCTTTTCTTCATGCTTATGTATGTGACATCAGAGTCTATTCTTACACTCTCCATCTACCTCATCACCATGGTATCTAAACAGATTTATGAGTCTGACACGCTGTCCATGTTTTACATATGAGGCACAGAGGTGAGAGCAAAGAGAGTCCTTGGAGCCACTGGAGAGTGGCAGAACCAGCATTAGAATTGCTGCCCCTTAGTAGCAAAGGTGTAGTCATATTCCTAAATCTTTCGGCACAAAAATGAAAAAACAACAACCGTAAATCTATTCCTTGGAGATACTTGGGCAAACCTGTGCTTTTAGTCAGAATAGTCATGTGGTGACTATCCCACTAAGGAGCTCCGGAAAAGAGTCTCCCAACTTTTTCTAGACTTCGAGGAACTACATTTAATTTATAATCTGAAAACATTTCTGAACACAGATGCATAATCTTGCTTACTGAAATGTCATTTCATCTTGTTTGTTGCTTGCTGAGAAAAGAGCTGCGGCTCTTTTCAACATGCCTCCTATATATGAACGGTCTTTCATAGAGAGAAAGAGATGTTCCTTTCCCAGATTACAGTTTCTTTTTATGTGTTATCACTTTGACCGTCTAAATCCTTGAATCTTTTAACTTTTTCATCTTGGTAGGTCTGTTATCTTCATAATCTCTAATGAATAGTTCTCAACAACACATATCTGCCCTTTGATCCAGTTCCGTACTGAGCGGTATGAATCAAGTTCACGTGCTTAGAAATGCAAGAGATGTAACTTTGCTTATTTTTCTGATTCTCCTTTTTTTTTATCTCTTTCGAGTTCTTTTTCTAACAGTGAGAATTTTGGGGAAATGTTTGCCTTCCAAGTCAGAAATCACTTCCCTTTTTCTCCCTGCCAGGCCCTAAAGTAAAGACTCTTTTGAGTGTTAAGTGTACGACTCAGAACTCTAAGAGGCAGAACATGTGCCAGGTACTAAGTCGCTTTAGTCGTGTCTGACTTTTTTGCAACCCCATGGCTAGGCTCCTCTGTCCATGGGATTCTCCAGGCAAGAACACCGGAGTAGGTTGCCATTTCCTTCTCTAGGGGAATCTTCCCGACCCAGAGATCTAACCCGTGTGTCTTAATATCTCCTGTATTGGCAGGTGAGTTCTTTACCACTAGAGGCAGAACAGTTGGATGATTTTTTTAAAAGCAAAGTCTGTTTTCTACTCAAATTAAAATATAACGTTCTAATCATGTGTGCAAACTTGTTATTTCTGAAATAACATGTAATTTAATATTTTCTTAAAGTTAGCCCATACTTCAGAAACAAGAATTTCTTTCCAATGACTACTCTCATTTGAGCTCTATCCCAAACGATCATTAAAAACTTGGCCAAGTTGTTTTTCATTTCATTTTAGTGCTAAAGATTCAGATGGGTGGCAGGAACTAGGTAAACAATAGTGTCTGTAATTGGTGACGTGGAAGAGTCCAAAGAGAACTGAATGAAGCCCATTAGCCTTTGGAGGTGAGAGGTTATACCATCCAGTTTTCAAAGAGGCATTTGAGTGTCTTTTACCTAAGACAGTGGAGTCACTAATGTCTCCAGAAAAAAAGGAAATAAGAGTGAAGGGAGGGGATGTTACGGGCTTCCCAGGTGGAGCTAGTGGTAAAGAACCTACCTACCATGCAGGACTTCCCTGGTGGCTCAGACGGTAAAAGCATCTGCCTACAATGCGTGAGACCCGGGTTCGATCCCTGGGTCGGGAAGATCCCCTGGAGAAGGAAATGGCACCCCACTCCAGTACTCTTGCCTGGAGAGTCCCATGGACAGAGGAGCCTGGTGGGCTGCAGTCCATGGGGTCACAAAGAGTCGGACACGACTGAGTGACTTCACTTTCTTTCTTTCTACCATGCAGGAGAGGTAAGAACCTATGCAGGAGACATAAGAGATGCAGGTTCGATCCCTGGGTCAGGAAGGTCTCCTGAGGAGGGCACGGCAACCCACTCCAGTATTCTTGCCTGGAGAATCCAATGGACAGAGGAGCCTGGCAGACTACAGTCCATGGGGTCACACAGCATACACGCATGCATGCAGAAAAAGCAGGGGAACATGGCTCGACCGTTTTCTCTCTGTGAACACCAATTTTCTCATCTATAAGTTAGGAATGATGATACTTAACCGTATGAATTAATGAGCATCAAACCCACTGGCTTAGTGCCTGACACACTGAGAACGTGTGTCAGCTCCCTCCTGGCAGCCATAATAGTGGACATGGGGCACCTCCATGCTTTCAGGAGAACTTCTTCAGTGGTTCCCAGCGGGGTGTGGTCTGCCCTGCAGAGGACATTGGGCAGTGTCTGGAGACAGGTAGTCTCAGCTGGGGGAAGGATCCTACTGATGTCTATCTGGCAGAGACCCTGTAAACTCCTGAGCATCCTACAGTGTGCAGAACAGACTTCCATAACAAAGAATCCTCTGACCCCAAATGTCATATTGTGCTGGGGTTGAGGCACCCATCCAACTGAAAAGTCATAGCAAAAAAGAACAAGTTTGTCTCATTTTCCTTCATCCTTAGGAAAAAGAACATGTAAATATACTAACATCGTGTTAAGATAACATTACTGACCTCTTCTGGCACGTAAGGATCCCAAGAGCCTACAGAATCTAGACACTGCTGTGAAACGGAATCTGATTCTGATGAAAGAAAACTTTTTCTTTAAATGTAAGGGTGTTTTTGTTTGTTTATTTGAATTTAAACAAACCATCTTACCTACTCAGCTGATTATGGATTGAAGGGTCTAAGGCTGGATATTATTGATTTTCATTTTTATCAAAAATACAGCCTAAAAAAATGTTTTGCTAGATTTGTGTGATTCACTAAATAATTACTGATGCTTGCATGACACATAAAACCAAGAAAAAGTCAAGTGTTAAATTCTTTATTTAGACATTTATTTCAATTCAAATGAGACTCTGAAGGAAAAAGACATCAAATTTAACTTGCCTTCATATACAAGGAAAATATGCTAGAATTGAGTACTTACATCATGAAATATCAGATGTCAATGAAAAATTTTAAATGACTTACTGCACAAGAATGCTTTGGAATCATAGGGCAGTGTTAAAGCTTGACTTTTCTTGTGTTTCCACGTTGTTGCACTGCCGGATGAAGTCTCTTTAGTGGATGATTACCACCTGACTGCCTGCATTGGGTTTCCTGGGACATATCGCCATGGTTTAGAGCTGCTGTGTGTGTGTGCTAAGTCGCTTCAGTCGTGTCTGACTCTTTGTGGCAGTATAAACTGTAGCCCACCAGGCTCCTCTGTCCATGGGATTCAACAGGCGAGAATACTGGAATGGGTTGCCATGCCTCCCTCCGGGGGATCTTCCCAACGCAGGAATGGAACCGCAGGCTCCTGCATTGCAGGCGGATTCTTTACTGCTGAGCCCTGGGGAAGCCCTTAGAGTTGCCAGCACGTGTTAAACTCCTGAGGTGCATCTTTCTAAAAGAATGTACATTTTAAAGCCACTGATTATTATTTAAACCCTTCTTTCAGTCATTTTACTTGAAGACTTTGGTTTTGTGGTTTTGTTTGCCACCACCTGGAGAAGAAGTTTAAAAAAGGACCAGGAGCCTTCCTGTTTCCATGTTTGTGTGTGTATGTTAGATGCTCAGTTGTATCCAACACTTTGCGACCCCATCGACTGTATGTAGCCTGCCAGGTTCTTTGATTCATGGGATTCTCCAGGCAAGAATACTGGAGTGGATTCTCATTTCCTTCTCCAGGGGATCGTCCCAACCCAGGGATCAAACCCAGGTTTCCTGCATTGCAGGCAGGTTTTTTATTGTCTGAATCGTCAGGGAAGCCCGTTTCCATGTTTAGTATGCTATAAACTCACTTAATAAATTCTTAAGATAGTTTGATCTTTTTTTTAAAAAAAATAGTTCTAGACTTAGTCATTTGTTAAAAATATGTTGAAAATTGACTACATGTGTACAGAATTGTACTCACTACAAACAGATTTAAATACATATTTTCTTTGAAAAAATTTGCATTCAAAATATAGGAAATGCTTTCACAAAATAGAGGCAAATGATATGCAGAGTTTCTCATCAGTTCAACATGACCTGATTTTTAAATGTTCCTCAATAGTCATTGCTCCCCAGAATGAGCAAAGGCTTGTATGTCTGAGAGTGTGGGGACAGCAGACCAGCTTCTGGTAACTTCTGACTGCAGTGGTCTGTGAGCGCTGTATGAGATCCATGGACACTGGGGCTTTGCGTTCTCCCTGTCCCTCCCCTGCTGATCTCGAAAGGCACTGTCTTCTCAGTTCAGTTCAGTCGCTCAGTCATGTCCGACTCTTTGTGACCCCATGGACTATAGCATACCAGGCTTCCCTGTCCATCACCAACTCCCAGAGCTTATTCAAACTCATGTCCATCAAATTGTTTATGCCATCCAATCATCTCATCCTCTGTTGTCCCCTTCTCCTCCTGCCTTCAGTCTTTCCCAGCATCAGGGACTTTTCCAGTGAATCAGTTCTTCGCATCAGTGGCCAAAGTTTTGGAGTTTCAGTTCAGTCCTTCCAATGAATATTCAGGACTGATTTCCTTTAGGATTGACTGGTTTGATTTCCTTGCAGTCCAAGGGACTCTCAAGAGTCTTCTCCAACTCCACAGTTCAAAAGCATCAATTCTTCAGCGCCTCCCTGTAGCTCAAACGGTAAAGACTCTGTCTGCGATGCAGGAGACCAGGGTTTGATCCCTGGGTCGGGAAGATCCAAGAATTGCAATCCACACCAGTATTCTTGCCTGGAGAATTCCACGGACAGAGAAGCCTGGTGGGCTACAGTTCATGGGGTCACAAAGAGTCAGACATGACTGAGTGACTAACAGACACACAGAGCTTTCTTTATAGTCCAATCCATACGTGACTACTGGAAAAACCATAGCTTTGACTGGACGGACCTTCGTTGGCAAAGTAATGTCTCTGCTTTTTAATATGCTATCTAGGTTGGACATAGCCTTTCTTCCAAGAAGCCAGTGTCTTTTAATTTCATGGCTGTAGTCACCACTACAATGATTTTGGAGACCCCCAAAATAAAGTCTCTCACTGTTTTCATTGTTCCTCCATCTATTTGCCATGATGTAATGGGACCAGATGCCATGATCTTAGTTTTTTGAATGTTGAGTTTTACACCAACTTTTTCACTCTCTTCTTTCACTTTCATTAAGAGGCTCTTTAGTTCTCTCTTTGCTTTCTGCCATATAGGTGGTGTCATCTGCATATATGAGGTTATTGATATTTCTCCTGGAAATCTTGATTCCAGCTTCTGCTTCATCCAGCCTGGCATTTTGCATGATGTACTCTGCATATAAGTTAAATAAGCAAGGTGACAGTATATAGCCTTGACGTACTCCTTTCCCAATTTTGAACCAGTCCATTGTTCCATGTCCATTTCTAACTCTTCCTTCTTGGTCTGCATGTAGATTTCTCATGAGGCAGGTCAGGTGGTCTGGTATTCCCATCTATTTCAGAATTTTCCACAGTTTGTTGTGATGCACACAGTCAAAGGCTTTGGCATAGTCAATAAAGCAGAGGTAGATGTTTTTCTGGAACTCTCTTGCTTTCTCTGTGATCCAACGGGTGTTGGCAATTTGATCTCTGGTTCCTCTGCTTTTTCTAAATGCAGCTTGAACATCTGGAAGTTGATGGTTCACTTACTATCAAAGCCTGGCTTAGAGAATTTTGAGCATTACTTTGCTAACGTGTGAGATGAATGCAATTGTTGAGTAGTTTGAACATTCTTTGACATTGCCTTTCTTTAGGATCGGAATAAAAACTAACCTTTTCCAGTCCTGTGGCCACTGCTGAGTTTTCTAAATTTGCTGTCACATTGAGTGTAGCACTTTCACAGCATCATCTTTTAGGATTTGAAATAGCTCAACTGCAATTCCATCACTCCCACTAGCTTTGTTCACAGTGATGGTTCCTAAGGCCCACTTGACTTCACATTCCAGGATGTTTGACTCTAGGTAGGTGATCACACCATCGTGGTTATCTGGGTCATTAAGATCTTTTTTGTTTAGTTCTTCTGAGAATTCTTGTCATCTCTTCTTAATATCTAATTTAATTCAGATGACCGTTATATCTACCACCATGGGCAAGAATCCCTTAGAAGAAATTGAATAGCCCTCATAGCCACAAAAGAGTCCAAAATGCAGTACATGGGTGCAATCTCAAAAACAACAGAATGCTATCTATTTGTTTCCAAGGCAAACCATTCAATATTACTACTACAAGTCTATGCCCCAACCAGTAATGCTGAAGGTGCAGAAGTTGAATGGTTCGATGAAGATCTACAAGACCGTCTAGAACTAACACCCAAAAAAGATGTCCTTTTCATCATAGGAGACTGGAATGCAAAAATAGTAAGTCAAGAGATACCTGGAGTAACAGGCAAATTTGGCCTTGGAGTACAAAATGAAGCAGGGCAAAGGTTAACAGAGTTTTGCCAAGAGAACTCTCTGATCATAGCAAACACTCTCTTCCAACAACACAAGAGAAAACTCTACATGTGGACATCACCAGATGGTCAATACTGAAATCAGATTGATCATATTCTTTGCAGTCAAAGATGGTGCAGCTCTATACAGTCAGCAAAAACAAGACCAGGAGCTGACTATGGCTCAGATCATGAAGTCCTTATTGCCAAATTCAGACTTAAATTGAAGAAAGTAGGGAAAACCACTACACCATTCAGGTATGACCTAAGTCAAATCCCTTATGATTATACAGTGGAAGTGAGAAATAGATTCAAGGGGTTAGATCTGATACAGTGCCTGAAGAACTATGAACAGAGGTTCGTGACATTGTATGGGAGGCAGTGATCAAGACCATCCCCCAGAAAAAGAAATGCAAAAAGGCAAAATGGTTGTCTGAGGAGGTCTTACAAATAGCTCAGAAAAGAAGAGAAGCTAGAGGCAAAGGAGAAAAGAAAAGATATACCCATTTGAATGCAGAGTTCCAAATAATAGCAAGGAAAGATAAGCAAGCCTTCCTGAGTGATCAATGCAAAGAAATAGAGGAAAACAATAGAATGGGAAAGACTAGAGATCCCTTCAAGAAAATTAGAGATACCAAGGGAACTGTCTCCTCAGCCACCTTCTAAAATCCAGAGCCTTGGGACTTCCCTTGTGGTCCAATGTTTAAGACCCCACATTGCCAGTGCAGGGGGCACATGTTCGATCCCTGGTCAGGATTCCGCATGCCACAGGGTGTGGCCAATATGTAAGTAAATAAATGAATGTTTAAAAAATAATAATAAAGTAAAATAAAATCTGGACCCCTTTTGCCCAGGTCCATTTTGCTCAGCTTGTGTTAAGTTTTCTTTGGGTATGTTCCTTTACCAACTCTTTATTTGGAATTAAAATCACCATTCACGAGTCAGAAGTGTGCATTGTCTCCCACTGGTGCCAAAGATGTAGACTGAAATGAGTTATTTAATGGTTTATACCTATACTGTATATATGCTGTCCATGTGGTGATAACATTGACACAGCTGAAAAGACTCATCTATTCTTTTTACTCCTACGTATTTTAAAAGTCTATCTTCCCCCCCAAAAATAGGCTATGATTTTGGATTGCAGTTTGTAAGAACTGGCAACTCTCTTGCTCAGAAAGATTCCCTGATTCAGTCATTTTTCTTGTCTTTTCTATTTTCTTGGTGATTTTTGACCAGAGGTTCCAGTCATTCTCCTATTATATGCTACAACTGTGCTAAGTGCTGGAGATTCAGACATAATGAAGACAGAGTCTGTATTCTCGAAGTGTTCTTCAGTTCAGTTCAGTTCAGTCGCTCAGTCGTGTCCGACTCTTTGCGACCCCATGAATCGCAGCACGCCAGGCGTCCCTGTCCATCACCAACTCCCGGACGAATAAACCCGGAAATCAGTGTGATGAGTGCTGGAGCAGAACCAGTCAGAACAGATAAGATACATACACGAGGAAGCAGGTAATCCAGGGAAAAGCTTCACAGTGTGGGTGCCATTTGGCCTGGGCTCCCCAGGTGGCTCAGACGGTAAAGTATCTGCCTGCAATGTGGGAGACCCAAGTTCAGTCCCTGGGTTGGGAAGATCCCCTGGAGAAGGGAATGGCAACCCACTCCAGTATCCTTGCCTGGAGAATCCCATGAACAGAGGAGCCTGTTGGGCTACTGTCCACGGGATTACAGAGTCGTACATGATTTAGCGACTGACACTTTCACTTTCTTTCACTTTCTGAGGTTGAAGGACTTCCCAGGTGACGCTAGTGGTAAAGAACTCGTCTGCCACTGCAGGAGACATAAGAGACACGGATTCAATCCCTGGGTTGGGAAGATCCCCTGGAGGAGGGCATGGCAACCCACTCCAGTATCCTTGCCTGGAGAATCCCATTGACAGGAGCCTGGAGGGTTACTGTCCATAGCATTGCAGAGTCGGACATCACTGAAGCGACTTAGCCGGAGGCAGGCTGAGGGTGAAGCAGTGTTGAAGGTGACAGGGACGGGCATGACTTGCCAAAGAGCAGCGTGAGTAGAGGCTTGGGAGCTGAGACGGCCCGGCGCTCTGAGAATGGCTGATGAGCTGGCGCCGGTGGAGAGCAGGCTGCCTGATAGACTCCCGAAGAGCTCAGTGCAGAGGGGCTCTATCCAGTCTTCATGCTCTGCTAAGATGGTTATATTTTACTCTGCATCTAGTAAGGAGCCATCAAAGGCTCTCTGGATGCTGTAGACCAGCTTATCCTTAGGTGAGCTAAGTATGATGTAGGGGCCCCAAGGAACCCAACTAGAATGATAGGGACTTTTTTCCTTAATGTATATCTATTTTAGAAAATTTGAAGAATATAGAAAAGAGGAAATAAATGAAAAAGTCACCTATAAATCCACTTCCCAGTAACACTCATTTAAAAGATTTTTCTGGATTTCCTCCATATAGTCTTTTCCTATGCATAGAAAATATATGCATTTTACATAAAATTTGTTTTAAAATTTCAAACTACAGTTTTATATGTTTTAAAATTAGCATGATATTTTGAGCTTTTAATTGTTATCATTAATTGTTTTTCTGGAAAATTGGTGTTTTAAAATGCAAAATGTTTGTTTTTAACAGACTTATCATAAAGCGTAAAAATAATCCTCCATTTTTTTGACATTTAACATTTCACTTTCTTGTTGTTAGTTTTCAATATTTGTCTTTAAGAGAGTTTGCTGAACACACCAGTTAGTATTGTTAAAAATAATACATCAGTGATATTGTATAATTTTTCATTGATTCCACTGAAACAAGATAACAAATAAATGTTTGTTCTGAATGGAAATGAGGCATTTGCTTTGATGGTAGTGAGAGTAATTTGAGTTAGACATTAGAAAAGACTTTCTTACTTTAACAGTGGGAGACATATTGTAACCATTGGACTCCTGAACCTATAGTCTCATTTTCTGGATAACTTAAAAGATAAATAGCCAAGACCTAAGTACTTATCTTTCTTACCTGAATTGACTAGGATAGGTAGTATCTTGCATATATATTTATACTTTTGTTATCCTTTTAAATTTTACTTATACATCATTTTGAAATTATAAAATGCGAATTTTGAGAAATTTTAACAGTTACATACTATGTTAGTCCATTCAGGCTACCATAACAAAAATGCCATAGTCTGAGTGACTTAAACAACAGAAATATATTTATCACGTTTCTGGAGGCTAGAAAGTCAAGGTGCCAGCAGATTTTGTGTCTGGTGGGAATCCACTTCCTAGTTCATAGATGGCCATCTTTTTGCTATGTCTTCACTTGGTGGAAGAGGGCAAGAACTCTCAGGGGTCTCTTTTATAAGGGCACTAATCCCATTCATGAGGCCTCCACCCTCATTACCTAGAAGTGTTAGTCACTCAGTCATGTCCAACTCTGTGTGACTCCATAGACTGTAGCCCGCCAGGCTCCTCCGTCCAGGCAAGAATACTGGCATGGGTTGCCATTTCCTTCTCAAGGGGATCTTCCCAACCTAGGAATTGAACCTGGGTCTCCTGCACTGCAGGCAGCTTCTTTACCATCTGAGCCACCAGGGAAGCCCTCATGACCTTATCCCTTCCCAAAGACCCCACCTCCTAATATCATCACATTGGAGATTATGATTTCAACATGTGAATTTGGGGGGACCACGAATATCCAGTCAATTGCATATACTTATTGTAACCAGCCAGGTAATACAGAGGTATGTAGAACAGTTAATCTTTTCCCTGTCCAATCTCACCCTTTTGCAATAAATAGCATTA
Organism: Budorcas taxicolor; assembly: GCF_023091745.1. Taxonomy (NCBI): domain Eukaryota; kingdom Metazoa; phylum Chordata; class Mammalia; order Artiodactyla; family Bovidae; genus Budorcas; species Budorcas taxicolor. The sequence continues at coordinate 17,634,416 of NC_068918.1, read as the reverse complement.
ATGATTTGGTGTGTATTTTTTCTCACCTCTCTCAGTATACTTAGAAACACACGGACATTCATGTTCACATATAAAAGGTATTTCTGTTGAGCAGAGTACTGTGTGCTGGATATTTATCCCGAGGGAGCAAAACACCATGCACCAACGCCAGGAGAGAACTTTAAACACTCCTGTCCATTGTATCTTGATATTGGAGTTACCAAGGAAAACACAGCAACACAGTCAAGCACTCGATGAAACAGTGCTTTGCTTACGTAGAAGGAGAGAAAGATGAGCTTCATTAGTGTGCCCGGGTCCCTCAGGACTAGCAAGTCCCCTCCCTCACCCAGGTAGACAAGGGCAATGGATCTTACTTACCCTTCTCCTTTCTACCACCATCAGCAATGGAGAGGAATGATCCCAACCCCACCCCTGTGGAGCCTGAAATACTGAAAGCTAGGGTGTGCTTGAGGGTCATTGCCACATGTGTAAGCAGAGCAAAAAAGCACCCACTAAGCCTGAGATAAGGAAAGAGATTCCCTTACGAGGTGATAAACCCCGCAGGGGCCATGTGGGCTCTTTATCTCTTGGTATGAAATATCCCAGGCCCAAGGCCCTTTCTTACTCTGCCAGATGGAGATCCGAAGACCTCATTCTAGAGACTGCCTTTCCCAACAGTTTTTATTCTTCTTCCCAAATGGGTCACAGGCAAACATGACTCGGCAATTTGCTTTAACACATATAACAACATACAGTGAAACTTCCTCCTGGTCCATGCATGTCGATCCAATTCATTATTTTTAATAACTGAAAAATAGTACTCCGTGTGAGTGTCCTGTGAGTACTCTGTGTGAGGTGCTTGTCTCTGACATTTCTATACTAATGAGCATCCAGGTTTTTTTTTTTAGTTTTCTACCGCTGCCAACAATGCTGCTGTAAATATTTAATACCTGCTTTCTTAAGTCTTCCTCTCTTCCGTAAGATTGATTCACAGAAGTGGGAGGGCAGGGTCAGAGGGGCTCTCAATCAGCTGTCACAGTCCAGAAGTGAGTGATGCGGAGGAAGACCTGTTTCTCTACAACCTTAGCAGCACAGGCTGTGCGCCCACGTTGGCGTTTTTGCTAATCTCTTAGATGAAAAATCATAGGATTTTTAAATTTTAATTTGCATTTTCCTTCTTACCAGGCGGGTTCGTTACCACTAGTGCCACCTGGGAAGCCCTAAACTTTCCTAGTTCTTGCATATTTTATTTCTGCTAAAGATTTCATGATTCAGAAACACATCTTTCTAGCTCCTTTAGCATTTATTTTCCTTCTCAGATTTCAGGAGAACAGAGATTTTCCTCCTGGACATTGTCATTAGTGGCTATTTGAAATGCTAAAGTTTTAATAAGTGAAGCTGGGTAAATGTGAATGTTATTGAACTAATTGTTTAATGTAAAGGGAAGACTGCCTATACCTCTGACCATTGCTTTTTTTAATTTTTTTAGAGTTAGTAATGGTATTCTGTTAAGCAGTTATTAAAATATTTAATGTTGTCTAGTTTTCCTTTTGGAAGTAAAACAATTTTGACACCTTTAAGTATACATAGAATGAGCTAATAGCAATCAGATCAGTTCAGTTTAGATGCTCAGTCATGTCAGACTCTGAGACCTCATGGACTGCAGCACAACAGGCTTCCCTGTCCTTCACCAGCTCCCCGAGCTTGCTCAAACTCGTGTTTATCGAGTCTGTGATGCCATCCAACTATCTCAATGCTTTTTAAATGATCAGGCCTTGGAGTCAGACTATGGTACCTGTAGCTGATGGTTTAAGAAAAAAGAGGGGAGAGGAAGGGAGAACCAGAGAAGGGATTTCTTTTTTAAAAAATGAGTGTTAATTTTTGTTGGTGAGTTTGGATCCAGGATAGTTTATTACCCTGGGCTTTTCTTGTAATAGAAAAGAGACCATCTCCCTTCTTGTTCAAAGCAAAAACTCTGAGGCTGGGTGTTAAATTAGGAGGATTTATCTTTTGTCAGTTTTGGTTTCTTTTTCCAAATTCCATGAGCGGCAAACTTGAATATGTGTGTATGGGGCTGGGAGTTCTGAAATGAGGATGGGGATGCAAAAGAAAAGGATGATTTAAAAGTTTAGATGGTCTACCTGTTTGGGGTTTGTCTATACACACTCCCACAGTAGTTTTATTTTTCTGCGTCAGTGCAGGAGTTTATTCAGAGAAGGAAGTTCCTAGAGTCTGTTCCACACGAAGATTAGCTATTTTTGTTTTTCCACAACTATTTGTTTGTTTTTTAGTCACAAATTTGTGGCTGCTGTGTTTTTATGACTGTGTTTTTGGGTTGCTTTGGTCTGCGTTGCAGATTTATCCACCATGCATCTATTTTGTGTGTGTTGAATTGTGCCTTTCAAGACTAGCAAATGATGGTTTGAAATGGGAAACATATACTAAGTGCCTTAATCTTATACTTGAAACATAGGCCATTGGAGAGCCAAGAAGATTCGCAATAAATATTTTACATCTTTTCATTGAAAATTGACTACATGTTTTTCTCTGTGGTTTGGAGTGTGTTCACTTGAAATGCTTGTAAGCAACAGAAGCCATTGGTGTGAATAGGGCCATGTGACCTCAGGTGAGGCATAAAAGCTCAGGTCTGCGTGGCTCACCCTTTGCTTGTGATGCATCGTGGTCCCCCGGGAGTGACGTTCAGAAACAGCCCCTGGCAGAACGCATCTACCACATCAACTGTAAGGAACTTAAGCTTCTCTGTTGCTGGCTTTCATTTCAGAAAACCTAACTAATGTCTTACGCTTGTTCCCTTGACCCACTTTTAAACACTGTTTTTAAAAAAACTTTTTTCTACAGTATTCACAGTTATCTTTTATCAATATATTCTAAACAACATAAATTAACACTGATGTTGGAAAGTATAATACAACTCTGTCCTGGGTGACAAGAAGAGAACCTTTCTACCACAAATGTTGCTGTTGTTCAGTCCTCAGTCATGTCCGACTGTCTGCAACTCCATGGACTGCAGCACGTCAGGCTTCCCTGTCCAGCCCTGAGTTTGCTCAGACTCATGTCCATTGAGCTGATGATGTCATCCACCATGTAATGCTCTGTTGTCCCCTTCTCCTCCTGCCTTCAATCTTTCCCAGCATCACGGTCTTTTTCAATGATTTGACTCTTCTCATCAGTGGCCAAAGTCCTGAGTATATGTCTGTTTTCAGTTTGTGGGGATGTTGGGTAAGATCCTGCTGTCGGTGTTTTCTGTTACCAAATGGAGTTAACTTTCTTGGGTCACCCATCATGTCTTGAGGATCCTAGTTCATCTTAATCTTTTTCATTTTACTTACTTGTATCTTTTTCAAGGAAGTAGAAACTTAGAGCTGTTTTATCTAGAATTATAGAGGTATAAACTCAGGCAGAACATTGATAGAATGAAAGCTAGCCTCAGGTTTAACGTAGTTTTTGAAGGGACTAGATGCAGTTACAGAAATGGAGTGCTGGTACCAGGGCAGCTGATATATTGATGTGTGTGGATTGTTCCTTCTCTGCCATGTTACTTACCACTTTTGTCAATGGCCATCACACTGGTTGTAAGTCTTGGTCATCTTGTTGTCAACACCACAGAAAGACAGGTGTTCCCCTGACTGAACATCAGATTTAATGTATAGGCATTTGAATAGCACATATGTAAGGTCATGATAGCTAATTAAATTATTCCACAGATATTTATGGAGTACCAAGTACTGAGTGAATAAAGTACTTCAGAATCTAACAGAGGAGAAAGACAATGAATCATACAGTTAAAATACGGCGTAAGTGCTAAACATCTCGATGTCATTGAACTCTCTGTGTCCTTCCCAATGCTTACCAAATAATCCTTTGCTGTTCATTTAGTTTCTCAAATAGATATTGTTCTGGGAAAGTAGAGAGCACAGACTTTCCCATTAGGAATTTGATGTACTCAACAATCTCCCAGAAAATCTGTTAGTAAAAGCTATCATCTAAGAGGCTGATTACCACAGTGTGAAATAGTGACATAAAATATCTGGAGCTAAGAAAAACGTCTGATGACAGCTTGGAATCTGACATCACTCAAATATGCAGCCAACCCAGTGATCCCAGCCTGAATGGCCAGCTAGTCTTTCGCACTGTACTTAATGCGATGACATTGCCTATAGTTAGCTCAGTAAAGTGATGCCACAAAGCCAGCCACTCACATGGGCCTGGGCAGTGGCACTCTAGCCATAGGGTGAACAAGGCCCATCTCTTCTCAAATGCCCACAGTTTTCAGAGCCTTCAGGAGCACCCTGAAGATGTGGGTGGGCTGGGAGCCCAGGGGAGCCTTGGGTAAATGGGGCCCGTTCATGCTACCTGAGATTCCTTTCCTGGGAGGTGAGTAAGAGCCCTGGTCAGACTTTAGTCACAGAAATGATCATTTAGGTTTAAGTGCATCCTGGATTGATCTGAGCTCCTTGAAGATAGACTGCCCTTCGGGGCTGGGTAGTGCTTGTGTAAACACTGAAGTGAAGTGAAGTGAAGTCACTCAGTCATGTCCGACTCTTTGCAACCCCGTGGACTGGAGCCTACCATGCTCCTCTGTCCATGGGATTCTCCAGGTAGGAGTACTAGAGTGGGCTGCCATTTCCTTCTCCAGGGGATCTTCCCAACCCGGGATCAAACGTGGGACTCCCGCATTGGAGGCAGATGCTTTAACCTCTGAGCCACCAGGGAAGCCACTGGGTGCCATATACTTTCTGCTAACTTTAGTTTTCTGTTGAATTTTGGTGACCTCATTAATACCCAATGCAAAGGTATGTTTTCTTATACAATCAGAAGACAGTCACCTTGTACATAAGCATGAATGAGAAATAGAAGGACATGTTTCCATACTTACGTTGATCTGTATCTGTAGTAGCATGTCACTTCCATCTCTAGCCAAAGTTAGATTTTGATCAGTCATAATTTTTGTTTAGAGATGAATATATTTTAACCAGCATCTAACTATGTGGGCTATCACCTAAATAGTATATATTTTTTTTTAAAGCAGAAAGATGAAGTATAAGAATTTAACTTAGTCTTCTACAACCTCAGAAGCATCTTTAGATAAAATGCTTAGTAAAAAGCATAAAGTTTTCCTTTCCTTTAGTTAGCTGATTAGTAACTCTCAGGCTAAGCATTACAGAGATGACTTGTTTTAGTTACATTATTAAATGACACCAAAGCTTTAGAAAACAATGCTATTAATGTGGTGATTCATGTGTTCTTCATATTTTAAGAAGGACACCAAACTTTTGCAAGACAGTGTCTGAAATGTTTTCTTCATAAACTTGTTTAACTATAACTATAGTAATATATAGTATTGTGTGTTTTACTGCAATTTATAATGCAAATTATAATGTAGCTTATACTCTATATATGCTATTTAGTAGCAATATGTAGAGTAGTTGGGCTTCCTTGGTGGTTCAGCTGGTAAAGAAGCCGCCTGCAATGCGGGACACCTGGGTTCTATCCCTGGGTTGGGAAGATCCCCTGGAGAAGGGAACGGCTACCCACTCCAGTATTCTGGCCTGGAGAATTCCATGGAGTCCATGGGATGGCAAAGAGTTGGACACAACTGAGTGACTTTCATCTCATGTAGAGTAGTATATGTCATAAAATGTAGAGAAAGCAAAAAAGACAATATTTTAGATTAATTTAAGGCACACAACATGTTAGCTTATTTTCCTAGTGTTGTTGGCAACTTGGTAGGATTCTCGGAAGAGAAACTGAAGAGGAAGGAGAGAGACAATTCAGAGAAAGACGGGGTGGTATGGAAACAGGAATGAATAGAATATGACATAGCACGTGACAACCTGCTGGGTTTTGAATGAAGCCTTGGTGGGAAGATCTTGGGCAAGCTAGTTGGAATCATCACTTGTAGACTGCTGTAGATGGTTTTGAATGCTAATATTAGAATTTTCAAATTTAGAAACAAATCTCATCCACTTAATGTTTTTTAAACTAGCTTTGACATGATGAGAGTATTGTGTTCAAAATATTAATTTGAGTGTTGTGTAGGTTGAGTGGTGGAGAAAGCCACGGAAAGCAAGGAGATAAAATTTAGCTGAGATTTAAATGCTTATGAGTGTGTAGTGATAAAAGCCTAAATCACAGTAAGCAGTAGGCACAGCAAGCAATATTGGGTTGTAGCAGTGAAACTTCAAAAGGATAGACAAAAATGACAGATAATGAAGAGATATGGAAAGGGCATCAAGAAGACTTGATAGGATGTAGAAAACAAGCTTATGGTTATCAAAGGGGAAAGAGGGTGGGGGAAGGATAAAACAGGAGTTTGGGAGTGGGTTGCCATTTCCTTCTCCAGGGGATCTTCCAGACCTAGGGATCGAACCCAGGTCTCCCACATTGCAGGCAGACGCTTTAACCTCTGCACCACCAGGGAAGCCCCAGATACAAACTACTATATATAAAATAGACAGACAACAAGGGCCTACTATATAGCACAGGAAGCTGTAGTCAATATCCCATACGAAACCTTAATGGAAAAGAATATGAAAAATCTATACATATATATATATATATATATATATATATATATATATATATGTATATATAACTGAATCACTTTGCTATATATGAGAAACTAAGACATTATAAATCAACTATACTTCAGTGAACAAAAAGAAGAGTTGATAGCTTGGTTTTCTATTCTAGGGTATTGGTTCAATAAGCATTAGTTAAGCAACTCCTATACAAGAGGGTTTGGGAGATGAAAGCCCACCGTGGACTTTTTCCAGTGTTTGATGGTGGTGAGGCTGCATATGTTACAGCTACAGACTATCATAGGTGACAGCTGGGGTTTATGTTTCACGCCTGCTCTCAAAGGCTTGAGATAGGTTACCCCCACCCAGTTCTGTCCTGCCTTAGGGCTCAGGCCTTGGTTTTAGGACATGGCAGTGCAGAGGCCTCGCTGTACTGCTGTTAGCATTTGAGGCCTCTGCTGAGACTACAAGGTGATGCCTAAGAAACGATATTTTGGCTTCTTTGTGGAAGATTTAGTGAATCCTGTGGAAAGGATTCTGATGGATAAATTTGTTTTATAGCTTTAATTTCTACCCTTCTCAAATTAATATGTATTAGGGGCTTTGTTCACTTAAAGATAGTCATAAATCCAACAGGAATGAGATTAGCTCAGTTGTTTTTCCCTTAGGGAATAAGTGGAGATACTTTGAAGTTTTATGTTAAAAGAATGCCTAAAGCTATTTTTACCAAACATCCTAAAGAAAATGTGATTAAGTAATAAATATTGCAGTCTTAAATTTATTATTTAAAACATGGTTAATTTTCAGGGCTTCCCTGGTGGCTCAGAGGTTAAAGCGTCTGCCTGCAGTGTGGGAGACCTGGGTTCGATCCCTGGGTCGGGAAGATCCCCTGGAGAAGGAAAAGGCAACCCACTCCAGTATTCTTGCCTGGAGAATCCCATGGACGGAGGAGCCTGGTAGGCTGCAGTCCATGGGGTTGCAAAGAGTCGGACACAACTGAGCGACTTCCTTCCTTGCTTCCTTCCTTTAAGCTATTTTATTGAACTCTTTTTTTCAAGTCCTTAGTATAGCTGTGTGTTCTTTTTGAAAATATACACTATTCTTTTTTGTTAGGTTAAATTTATTTGTTAATTTCTGAATATTGGTGCAAACACACACATACATGCAAGACTATTTTGCTTTTTAAGAGAAATTCTGTAACTTTTCTGTATTTGCCAGCAATTCAGGATATGATCACTCAACTGAAATCACAGTTTATAGTCATTTTAACTCATAGCTGTCTATACTGTTTCAATCATATACATGAAGCCACAACCTAATCCATTGACTCTTGAGAGTCCCTTGGACAACAAAGAGATCCAACCAGTCCATCCTGAAGGAAATCAACCCTGAATATTCATCAGAAGGACCGATGCTGAAGTTGAAGCTCCAAAACTTTGGCCACCTGATGCAAAGAGCTGACTCATTGGAAAAGACCCTGATGCTGGGAAAAATCGAAGGCAAAGGAGAAGGGGACGACAGAGGATGAGATGGTTGGATGGCATCACTGACTCAATGGACATGAGTTTGAGGAAACTCAGGGAGATAGTGATGGACAGAGAAGCCTGGCATGCTACAGTTCATGGGGTCGCAAAGAGTCGGACATGACTGAGCAACTGAACAACAGGAATCCACTGGAGCACTTGACAAGGATGCATTAAAAGTATATTGATGCCAGTGGCTAATTTCATTTCAAGACTAGAGGGGAGATATTTTAATCCAGAGCTCACTTGATTTGTGTTTGCCAACATTTTGTTGGAGAAGGAAATGGCAACCCACTCCAGTATCCTTGCCTGGAAAATCTCATGGACAGAGGAACCTGGTGGATTGTAGTCCATGGGGTCGCAAAGAGTCGGGCACGACTGAGCGACTAACACACACACACACATTCTTCAAATGGCTGTGAGATATAGAAGGGTTAGAAGTCAGACTAGCCTAAATTATAGCCCAACGACTTGTGACTGATCCAGACTCCAAACCCAGGTCCTATGAGTAAGAGACCCCGTTAGCAATGGCTGAGACCAGCCCACAATGACTTCTCGTTGGATCTGGTTCAGTTTGTTGTCATTCAGCCCCATATGTGGGACCGACCCATCTGAGTCATTGCCGGCCAGTGGTAGATACAACGAAAGCAGGAAGATGCTAGCATTGGACAAGTATTTAGATACCTGCCTGCTTCCCCAGGATGTCGCCTCTCCAATGCAGAAGCACGAATCCTGCAGTAGAGTCAGACCTGTGGATATTTGTTAGTTTTATTAAAACAGATCTGTATATTTTGCTGCATGTACTAAATGAAAGGAAATCAATCCCAAATATTCATTAGAAGGGCTGATGCTGAAGCCCCAATACTTTTGTCATCTGATGTGAAGAGCTGACTCATTGGAAAAGACCCTGATGCTGGGAAGGATTGAAGGAAGGAGGAGAAGGGGACAACAGAGGACTCGATGATTGGATGGCGTCACTGACTCAATGGACATGAGTTTGAGCAAGCTCTGGGAGTTGGTGAAGAACAGGGAAGCCTGGCGTGCTGTAGTCCATGGGTCTGCAAAGAGTTGGACATGACTGAGTGACTTAACAACAACTAAATGAAAGTAAAATGGCCATCTTTGCGTACAAAGTACTCCACAGCAGGGCCACAAGATTTATTCCCACTACATCTTGTACATACATGTGCTCCATTTTGTTTTTTAAACCTATCCCTGATCTATTCCTGTATCCCTACCACCCTTGGGCTTTGGATAGTGTGGAAGAAAAAGTGGTTTAGTCCATTCCAGTACAATCATTTTCAAAGCCCCTTTAAGTAATACTCAATTCCTCAGTAAAATTACCCTCGAGCTCAGAATTCTCCTCTTTTAGCTGCCCTTTCCCTTGGCCCAGCTAAGGGGGTGGCTAGTGTATGGAAGCAGGAAGGGCCCATGTAGCGAGCGCCTTGTATTCTGCTCTGGCTCTTTGGGCAGCTGGGACCATGAAGTCTTCTGCTGCTGCTGTTTCCTGCAGATATTGCTTAGGATCTTGTCTTGCTCACCTGAGTTTGGGCCCAGTAGCCCTTCCAGGCTGATTCAGCCTCACTTTGGCACTCACTGGCATCAGATCTCTCTACCTTCTCCATCCAGAACTCTGGCCAGAGCCGGGACCCTCCACTCCTGCCGCAGGACCCCCACCCCCGGCCAAGGTGGCAAGTTTCTCCCTAAGTATGACGGGTATTCTGGATCCCATGCGTGGTTACCTGATGCAGAAGATTGAATTAGGAAACTAAACACCAGGGGTCAATCTGCCCCACCACCCAGCTCCTGCCCAGTTTACCGAGATGTGGCTGTGTTCCAGCTTGGTATGGGACAATCTGAAAGATATTTTTTTTTTCCTAGACACCTCACCCGAGAATAAAAGGAAAGTGGAGGCAGTCTTCCTGTATCAGTCAAGGACCAGGAAATAACTCAATGGATGGCATGCTCAGAAAAGGTGCCTGATATAAAGGGTTTAATGAAGGAACTACTAGAAAGATAGGAAGGATTAAGGGAAATGAATGGGGGATGTTGTAGTTCTTCAGAATAACAGCAGCAGGAAATCAGTACAGTCCCTAAGCTGGAGGAGAGGTCAGGGTTCTAGGAACTAGATGAGAGCTGAGCTGTAGAAGAAAACTGCCTGACAAGAGCTGTGATCTTCAGTGGTGAAAAGCTGATTCAGTGTTTTGATATACTGAGCCAACTCACTGGAAGAGACCCTGATGCTGGGGAAGATTGAGAGCAGCAGGAGAAGGGGACAACAGAGGATGTGATGGTTGGATGGCATCACCGACCCAATGGACATGAGTTTGAGGAAACTCAGGGAGATGGTGAAGGACAGGGAAGCCTGGCGTGCTGCAGTCCATGGGGTCACGCAGAGTCAGGCACGACTGAGTGACTAAACAACAAATATTCCATTTAAAGTTATTATAAAAATATTGGCTGTGCTTTACAACATATTCTTGTATCTTGTTTCATATAGTCGTTTGTCTCTCCTAATCCTCTACCCCTATGTTTCCCCTTGCCGATCCTTCTTCCCACTGGTAACCACCAGTTTGTTCTTTATATTTGTGAGGCTGTTTCTGTTTTATTTATTTATTTTTTTAGATTCCACATAGAAATGATAACAAACAGTATTTGTCTTTCTCTGTCTGACTTATTTCACTAGCATAATACCCTCTAGGTCCATCCACATTGTTGCAATGTCTTCTTTATTTTTTCATCTGTTGATGGACACTTAGACTGCATCCATATCTTTGTAATAAATAATTATGCTGTGAATATTGGGGTACATATATCTTTTCAAATCAGTGCTTTTGTTTTCTTTGAGTAAACACACAGAAGTGAAATTGATGGATCATACAGTAAGTTCTATGTTTGGCTTTTTGAAGAACCTTCATACTGGCTTTCCATAATAGCTGCATCAATTTACATTCCCACTAACAGTGCACAAAGATTCCCTTTTCTCCTCATCAGCATTTGTTATTTGTGGTCTATTTGACAATAGCCATTCTGGTGTTGGTGATACGAGGGATGAGGTAATACCTCATTCTTAATCTTATCCTTCCTTTCTTTCATGATTTGCCCTTTGGAACAACAGACTGGTTCCACATAGGAAAAGGAGTACGTCAAGGCTGTATATCGTCACCCTGCTTATTTAACTTCTATGCAGAGTACATCATGAGAAATGCTGGACTGGAAGAAACACAAGCTGGAATCAAGATTGCCAGGAGAAATATCAGTAACCTCAGATAAGCAGATGACACCACCCTTATGGCAGAAAGTGAAGACGAGCTAAAAAGCCTCTTGATGAAAGTGAAAGAGGAGAGCGAAAAAGTTGGCTTAAAGCTCAACATTCACAAAACGAAGATCATGGCATCCGGTCCCATCACTTTATGGGAAATAGATGGGGAAACAGTGGAAACAGTGTCAGACTTTATTTCTGGGGGCTCCAAAATCACTGCAGATGGTGACTGCAGCCATGAAATTAAAAGACGCTTACTCCTTGGAAGAAAAGTTATGACCAACCTAGATAGTATATTCAAAAGCAGAGACATTACTTTGCCGACTAAGGTCCAGCTAGTCAAGGCTGTGGTTTTTCCTGTGGTCATGTATGGATGTGAGAGTTGGACTGTGAAAAAAGCTGAGCGCCGAAGAATTGATGCTTTTGAACTGTGGTGTTGGAGAAGACTCTTGAGAGTCCCTTGGACTTGCAAGGAGATCCAACCAGTCCATTCTGAAGGAGATCAGCCCTGGGATTTCTTTGGAAGGAATGAGGCTAAAGATGAAACTCCAGTAATTTGGCCACCTGATGTGAAGAGTTGACTCATTGGAAAAGACTCTGATGCTGGGAGGGATTAGGGGCAGGAGGAGAAGGGGACAACCGAGGATGAGATGGCTGGATGGCATCACGGACTCGATGGACGTGAGTCTGAGTAAACTCCAGGAGATGGTGATGGACAGGGAGGCCTGGCGTGCTGCGATTCATGGGGTCGCAAAGAGTCGGACACGACTGAGCGACTGAACTGAACTGAACTGAAGAAATCCTTTCTTACCTAGAGGTCCATAAATATGAAGTCCCATGTTGTCTTCTAAAATATTTATAGTTTAATATTGGTGAATGGTGTGAAGGTATCCCATTTTATTTTTTTAATATGGGTAACAAGTTGTTCCAGTAGAATTTATTGTATGGCCTCCCTTTATCCAGAGATGTATAAATGCCAGTGCTGTTGTAATTCATGTCATAAATAAAGCTTCCCTATATGTGTGTGCCTGCATCCTATGCCCCTAGAGAACAGTGCATTTGCGTTGACCAGATGCTGATGAACTCCATAGGGAACCTCTTTATTTTTTTGCTAATAAGGCATTTTTCTCACATGACAAGTCTGAAGTCCCTCGACAGTCTGTGGCACGATGATGTCACCAAGAACCCAGGCACTTCCCACACCCCTTACCAAGAGTCTGTGTGGTCATGATGTTTCCTCACTGCTGCAGCTGTTCTAGGCTCCATATCTGTATATTTCCATTACCAAAGTCGAAAAGAGTTTTATTTAATACCTCTTATCTCAAGGTTTGTTTGTAGTGATGCTTCCAGTGGATGTGATGGAATTCCAGTTGAGTTATTTCAAATCCTAAGAGATGATGCTGTTAAAGTGCTGCACTCAATGTGTCAGCAATTTAGAAAACTCAGCAGTGGCCACAGGACTGGAAAAGGTCAGTTTTCATTCTAATCCCAAAGAAAGGCAATGCCAAAGAATGTTCAAACAACTGCACTATTGCACTCATCTCACAATGCTAGCAAAGTAATGCTCAAAATTCTCCAAGCCAGGCTTCAACAGTATGTGAACCGTGAATTTCCAGATGTTCAAGCTGGTTTTAGAAAAGGCAGAGGAACCAGAGATCAAATTGCCAACATCTGTCAGATCATCGAAAAAGCAAGAGAGTTCCAGAAAAGCATCTATTTCTGCCTTATTGACTATGCCAAAGCCTTTGACTGTGATGATCACAAGAAACTGTGGAAAATTCTGAAAGAGATGGGAATACCAGACCACCTTACCTGCCTCCTCAGAAATCTGTATGCAGGTCAAGAAGCAACAGTTAGAACCAGACATGGAACAACAGACTGGTTCCAAATCTGGAAAGAAGTAAGTCAAGGATGTATTGTCACTCTATTTATTTAACTTATATGCAGAGTACATCACGTGAGATACCAGGCTGGATGAAGCACAAGCTGGAATCAAGATTTTTGGGAGATTAATGAAATTGAAAGAGGAGAGTGAAAAGTTGGCTTAAAACTCAACATTCAGAAAACTAAGATCATGGCATCTGGTCACATCACTTCATGGCAAATAGATGGGGAAACAATGCAAACAGTGAGAGCCTCACTTTATTTTTTGGGCTCCAAAATCATTGCAGAAAGTGACTACAGCCATGAAATTAAAAGATGCTTGCTCCTTGGAAGAAAAGCTATGACCAACCTAGACAGCATATTAAGAAGCAGACATTACTTTGCCAACAAAGGTCCATTTAGTCAGTGGTTTTACCAGTAGTCATGTAGGATGTGAGAGTTGGACTATAAAGAAAGCTGAGTGATGAAGAGTTGATGCTTTTGAACTGTGGTGTTGGAGAAGACTCTTGAGAGACCCTTGGACTGCAAGGAGATCCAACCAGTTCATCCTAAAGGAAATCAGTCCTGAGTATCCATTGGCAGGACTGATGCTGAAGCTGAAACTTCAGTACTTTGGCCACCTGATGGGAAGAACTGCCTCATCAGAAAAGACCCTGATGCTGGGAAAGATTGAAGGCAGGAGGAGAAGGTGACGACAGAAGGTGAAATGGTTGGATGGCATCTCCAACTAGATGGACATGAGTTTGAGCAAGCTCCGGGAGTTGGTGATGGACAGGGAAGCCTGGTGTGCTGCAGTCCATGGAGTGGCAAAGCATTGGACATGACTAAGGACTGAACTGAACTGAACTGAACTGATCTCATGGTTTTTTGGGACCATCTCAGGATGTCATGAATTATTGGGGGAGGCTCTATTGGTCTGTCCATTCTGTGCTGAGGGTCAAGGCAGGTGATCTGCCTTGTAGATCCCTGTGGGGAGGAAGGGTATCTATTTCCAGTTCACCTTACTCTTAGGGTGTTGCCCTGTGGGGTGGCAGATTTATGGAGGGGTCTCTTCATAAAATCCTCTCCCTCAATAGTCCTGGGCTTTGTCCCCAGTCCTCTGCATCCCATGGGACAGTGAAAACCGAGGCTGGGATTCATCTCGGTGGCAAATGCAGAACTAATGAAACCTTGTTTATACCTACAGCTTCCCACTTTCACTTAGCTTTGGGCATTTCTTAGTATTCTTCACTTTCTTGGCAGCTCATTACACATTTAGAATGATTTTCTTCCGAATTTTTAGTTGTTTTTCAGAGAGAGGGTCAATCAGAGTATCTAGTCCTTCAGACTGTGGAACTAGAATTTGGCTAAATTTATTCTTTAAATGACAGTATATTTACCAATCTTGCCTAAAGGTTTGTTGGAGACCGAACCACTGCAAGGAAGAGATGAAGATGCAATAGCCAGTGCTGACTCCCCTAGCATGCTCTCCGAGGAAGAAAAAGAAGAGTTAAAGGCAGAACTAGTTCAGGTATGCTCAGTGATCTTCTGGTTGCTATGCCTATCTCCGGATTCTCAGAATTATTGTTAGTCTGATGTTGGGTTGACCAAAAAGTTTGAGTTTTTCCATAAGGTTTTAAGAAATGGAGGTCCATTTATATGGACCAATATATTGGAACATTTATATGGTCCAATAAAAGGTCCATAGTACAGTTATGTTGCCTTTCATTTAATAAGATTGAATAGGTGTTGAATTGTAAGATAATTCATTTTCTATGGTATTTTGTAATGCTAATGGTCCATTACCCAATGGTGACCGTAGGAAAACAAATGGTCTTGATGCTCAAGCAACAATAAATAGCTGTAAACATGCACCTCATATTTAGTATCACAATGCTTAAACCTGATGGAATTCCTTCAAGACCTCAGTTAAGGCGCCAGCTACCTTTTAAGAGCAGTTGTTGTTTTTGGTCAGCAGCCTAGCTCAACAACTACTTGGAAATGATTTATTTTTATAATGACAAGTCAGTCATGGAAGCAACTGGATTTATTAAATTGATGTGCTCTTTTTCAGAATAGAACTCTGCGGGTGGAGAGGGAACTGTGATGACTTTAGGCTTCGTTAGATCTTGTGTAGTGCTCCCAGCATCTGGTTCTAGATTCAGGGAGGCTGCCTGGCTTGTCGTGAAGACAACTCTTAGTTCAAGCCATTTGTCTGTATCACCCACTAGCCCCTCAACACTTTGCTAAGGAGCGTTTACATTGTAAGAGGAAAGGGCAGGAGAAGGGGAGCTTCTTAAGCAGAAGCAGCAATAGGGCAAGAAGGAAGGGGCCAGGGTTCCTCCCCATTTTGAATCCCTGGCTCAGAGGACAGAAAGCCCCTGGTCCAGTGGCAAGCAGGGCTCCACCTTCCTGCTTTGGCCTCTTCTACTGGTTTAAATTAAGCTTCACCTTACCCTCACCCCACTTCATTCATCCCAGACTCTCCAAGCTCTAAGGTTCTGATGGTGAGTGTTCATGATAGCTCTTAATAAGACTGAAGACATTTCAGGTGCTTTCACAAGACACACCCTAAAATCACTTCATGCTCAAGTAAAAGAGCAGCTTGTTCTTCTAGTGCAGCAGAGATTATTTTAGTAAGGACAGTGCCTCAGATCAAATGGCCTAGTTCTTTAGCTGGGTCTGTCTGTGGCCACTGATCCAGAACCACCTTGTTGACTTCACATTGGCCACACCTGCCAGGGTTCATGGACCAGTCAGCCTTGACAGGGAACGTCCTAGCTCCACATTTTCTTAAGGCCTGGAATCCTGGATCATGACTTGTTTGTGTCAGTTTTGGTGTCCGAAAGTTATATTCTACAGACCGGTGTTAGCTAACTGATTCTAAGCTAAAATTTAACTCCTTCACTGCTGCTGTCCAAGTTTAAGTTCATACACAACCTCTGTAACAGACCAAGTTTTATAAAATGACTTGATTTTTCTTTCGGCAATTACTGATAGACAGATAGGTAGATGGACAGATGGACGGATACACACATACATACACCTATATTTTATGCGGCTGCATTCTATATTTTCTAAACTTTCAACAATGATCATGTATTGCTTTGATAATTGAGAAGCAGTAAGCCTTGGTTCTCAATTGTTGCCCCCATGAATATAAAAACCCAAAGTTTCCACACATTTTTGTCTCATTTGGCCACATTAACAATCCTCCAGGGTGTCTCACTCCTAAGACTTTTTGAGCCTGACTTCTGAAAGTAACATCAGACTCCCTGTTACTTGTTCATGTTATCAGGATTGATGCTTTATCCCTTAGGATGCATTAGCCTCCATGCCTCCTGTCTCTCATTTCTGGATTCCTTAGGGGTGAAGAAGCATTGCGTCTTGCTAAAGGTGGCAGTGTGACTTCTGGGGACACTGGGCACAGTGCTTTGCTCATGCGCAGCAAAAAGCAGAGGAAGTTAACTGCTATTTTTCCTTTTCACATTCCCATTTCTTCTCCCTCCACCGCAGGCCACCAATGCTTTATGCTCAGTCTTTTCTTAAACCCGCTTTTTCTGCCCTTACACAGTGCCTGCCCTTCGCACACACACACAAATTAGGTTCTTTCAGACCACACATGCATTCAGATGACCTCAGATGCTAGGGTTTAATTGTATCAAGGACATCTCAGCAGTCTCACGGCTGGCTCTATGAAGAACTGAGACGTCTTGTAAACAGCTCAGCTTATCTACTTCAGTTCTCCACAGATATTCTTCCAGGACCCCTGCTCACAAGCAGCTCCTCTCTGTTTGAGGGAAGATCCCACTGGGTCTGTTAGCCACGTGGGTGGACACCTCACAGATCAGCCTGTTAGATTGTTTTCGAGTCAGGCAATCAGTCGTGGCCGTGATCCAAGGCAAGAGCTTTGCGTAGGAGGACGTCTTCTGTCTGACTGCTTTGCATAAAGGGGTCGCAGGGTATGCCGGGCACCCAGTCTCCCCTTCTGTACACTGCCCTCCCTCGGATTCTTCCGCTGTCTGCTAGCTGGGCTGGACCCACCCTGCTGCGTTCCCCCCGCACCCTGCTCTGCTTTCACCTTACGCTGTTTTGTAGCCCATATTCCCAGGAGGACACCTTTAGACTTCAGGGTGAATCTGTAACTGCATTCACTCACACAACCAGCATATTGTTCTGTTTACCAAGGGCTGGCTGCAGGAAGATCTGTCCTTGAGGAGAGAGACGTAAGCAAATACTGTCCAAGAGGCTACTACATCTTAGACGGAAGTCTGCATTTTAAAAGAGGAATCTGTTCAGTCTTGAGTTGGTTATTGTGGTCATGCAATACACGTGTTTTTAAAAGTTCCTTCAGCTTTCCTCTGCTGCCACTAAGGTGCTTGGTCCTTCTGAGGAAGCGAAGGCCGTTTTGGGGTGAGGCTGTCACTTCATCCGGCAACTAGCACTGTGCCTGGCAGCCCCCTCCTAGCTAACTCGCCTGCACCCTGGCCTCCGTCTCGGAGCTCGCCTGCATCCACTCGGCCCTCATTCTGCACGACAAGGAGGTGACGGTCCGGAGGATAAGATCAATGCCTTCATTACTGCAGCTGGTGTACATGTGTTCACTGATCCATGTCAATATATGGCAAAAACCACTACAATATTGTAAAGTAATAAAATAAATAAAGTAATTAAAAAGAAAAAAAGGCAGCTGGTGTAAATGTTGAGCCTTTCTGGCCAGGCTTGTTTGCAAAGGCGTTGGCCAGTGCAACATCGGGGGCCTCCTCCAGGGCTGGTGGACCTGCCCCGGCCACCACTGCTGCCCCAGCTGAGGAGAAGAAAGCAGAAGCAAAGACAGTAGAATCTGAAGAGTCTGATGATGACATGGGCTCTGGTCTTTTTTCACTAAACCTCTTTAGTAACGCATTCAATAAAAAGCTGAGCTCTAAAAAGAGAAAAAAAAGTTCCTTCAACGCAACACCAGTATCACTTCTGACCTGATGCAGTGGTTTGTGTATACATGGAAGGTGTGCAGTTAAGATTTCTAATGAACTTGACTCATAGCACCAACAAATATATGTATTTGTAAATTCTAGAAGTAGAATATGGGGTTTTTTTTTAAACAAATCTGGTCCATATATAAAGAAATACTATTTGTTTTAAGCATTTGTTCTCATTAGTCCTCTTACCAGCTGCTCCTAACATCTTTTCTGAGGTCTTTACACATCTATTCTGTGGGGTTTTTTTCCCTAACTCTCTTTTTAAATAAACTTGCTCATTAGTTCTGTGCTACTAACATCCCACTCACACTTTCATTTCACTAAGCTGCATTTGATGCTCAGTATTCTATAATGTGGCTTGGTTTTTGAAAAGGATAAAGTGTTGGCATTATAACTGTAAATTTATGATTATATAATAATCAAGTACTGCCAATGTCGCCTAGATAAAATGACTCAAGAAAAATAGGTATTAATAAGAGTAGGAAAATTACCAGACAGCATTACTAAGTAGACAAGCCTCTTTTGGCTGTTCCTTCTTGGCGTGTGGTTTCCCAAGGAAAGCACACAGTGCCGTCAAGCCACCTGTCTCAGGCTGGCAAATAAGTGTCCTGGGCTCTTTCTTCCTCTCCCAGTTTTTTCCTTTAAGTATTTATTTCTTTCTGGACTGAACTGGTGAACAACTAAAGCATGCATAACCAATAGTGTCTTACTGTAGCACCCCTCTGTGTTAATTGGGGTTCTCCAGAGACATAGAACCAATAGGATGTATATAGAAAGAGATTTATTCCAAGGAATCAGCTAATGTGATTCTGGGGGCTGGCAGCTCCCAAGACCTACAGTCAGCAAGCTGGACACCCAGGGGAGTCAATGGTGCAGCTTGGTCTAAAGGTCTGGGAAGAGCCGATGTTTCAGTTTGAAGCTGAAGGCAAGAAAAAACAAAAAAGC
This sequence comes from Budorcas taxicolor, assembly GCF_023091745.1. Lineage (NCBI taxonomy): Eukaryota > Metazoa > Chordata > Mammalia > Artiodactyla > Bovidae > Budorcas > Budorcas taxicolor. Next base: position 17,615,323 of record NC_068918.1, on the reverse strand, counting down.
CAAACAACAACAAGACAAAACAATGTCCTAGCTCAAAAGCAGTCAGGCAGATAGAATTCCCTTTTACTCAAGGGAGGGTCAGCCTTTTTGTTTTATTTAAGTCATCAACCCATTGGGTGAGGCCCACCAACTTTGGGAGAGCAATCTGCTTTACTCAGTCTGTCCGTTTAAATGTTAATCACGTGCATAATCACCCTCAAAGACACAGAATAATATTTGACCAAATGTGTTGGTAACCCATGGCCTGTCATACTCTCCCAGGTATTATCTGCATTTTAATTTTAATTCTTCTTTACTCTTAGCCAGGGCAGGAGAAGAAGCATGATTTGAAGCAGTATGAGCAAGACACCAAAGGCTGTTACTCCTAAACATCATACTGATAATTAATAGTTTAAAAAGCTATTTCTTTCTCTGTATTTGTGACATATTTTATGTAATATAGCAGAATAAACAGAAAAGTAAGTCGTCAGTCTTCTAACATAAATTTTATTTTGAAGCTAACTCATTAGTTCATTTGTATTTTTGCATTTTTATTGTAACAAATTGATATAAAATTAACTATTTTAAAGTGAATCATTCAGTGGCATTTAGTACTCTTATAATGCTGTGTAACACCACTTCCGTCTAATTCCAGAGCATTTTCATCATCTCAAAAAGGAATCCCTTACCTGCTCAGCAGTTACTGCCCATTTACCCTTCTTTTCTGTAGCCATGAACCAGCATTCTGTCTCTGGATTCAGCTATTCTGGGTATTTCATATAAGTGGAATCATACAATATGTGACCTTCTGTCTGATTCCTTTCATTTAGCCAAATGTTTCTGAGGCTCATGTGTGTTGTAGCTTATATCAGTACTTCATCTATTTTTGTGACTAAATAATATTCCATTTTATGTATATACTACAATTTATTTATCCATTCATCCTTTGATGAATATTTGGATTGTTTTCCTGTTTTGGCTATTGTGAATAGTTCTGTTATGAACATGTATATACATGTATTTGTTTGAGTATCTCTTCTCGATTCTTTGGGGAATATAGTAGGAATAGGAATGTTGGGTCATATGGTAATTCCACCTTTAACTTTTTGGGAAACTGCTGGACTATTTTCCATAGTGGCTGAACCATTTTTATTTCCACCAGCAATGTACAAGGGTTTCAATTTCTCCACATCCTCGCCAATACTTAAATTCCTGTTCATTCATATTTAAGTAACCAAGTTTAAATATCTAATCTTGTACATAAATATTTATCCTACAAGGAGATCTCCTAGGGGATGTCAAGAAACCAGAGAACCAGACTATTAGTTTCTAACGAAGACATGATTAATTCAAAATTAACAGGGAAAGGATATCTTAAATACTTCAATTAATGATTTACCTGCACTCCAGCTCATTCCAAAATGAATTTGATATGGCTTACAATGTGGAATTTCTATACTACCTGCATCAGAGTATCTGGGGGTACTTGTTAAATAATATATATATATATATAGACAGGCCTCACCAAATTTGAGACATCAGAATCTCAGGGCCTTAAAAGGGGCCTCCTTCTGGAATCTTCATTTTATTTTATTTTATTTATTTATTTTTAACAGGACAAATCCACACTTTTATTTATTTTCAAGAAGTTTAAATTCTCGAAGGGTACAGCATCACACGAATTCTGTGTCCAATGGCCTTAAGCAGGAAGGTTGCTTCGGAATTTGGCACAAACCATGCCACTGTTTCCATGAGCTCGAGTGATCTTTCCCCAGATTACTCTGGTTTTGTTAGGTTTTCCACCAGGAGTTACTGTGTTGTTCTTTGCTTTGTACACATAAGCACATCTCTTGCTTAAACAGAACTCAGTTTCATCTCAAGCATATACACCTTCAGTTTTCAGGAGAGCAGTGTGTTCCCTTTGGTTCCGTAGACCCCGTTTATAGCCAGCAAAAATTGCCTTGGACCACAGCCTTCCAGACATATTTGTCGTTTTAGAAGTCCCGTTCCCAGCAGGCCTTCACAGGGTCCAAGATGGCTGAAAGAGCTGGAATCTTCATTTTAAATGTGCTCTCTGAGTGACTTTTATATAAACTGAAATTGATGTAACTAGGCCAAAAATTCTCATTAGTCCAATAACGGGTTGAATCTCACCAGGATCATCATTTAAAGTATTTGTGATTAGAGGACTTTCTGCTGTGTCAGGATTCTGTGCTCTGCAGAAAGAGATGAGATTGACCATTTTCAGTCATGCATGTTAATATAATTTAAGAATTATCTTTTAATTTTACCTTTTGGGATTTTCTTAATAACTATTTTGGCATATATTATGTTTAGATCACTGATATATAAATGGAAGCATTAAGAAGCATGAGTCTAACATTTTATTGCAATAGTGAGACTTTCATTATAGTGCCTGACATTAGTCTGCATAGAGTAACTGAGTTCATGTTTTTACCATTAGAAGTCTTTTCTCTACAAATACCTTTTAACATATGCTTCAATTTTTAAATGATTAGATGTGGGATTTAATATTTCTTGAGGATGATGTTTGATGAATTGGTCACTTCAGCATTTCTATCACTTTTTTGGGACCAAGGATGTCATTAGAAATCTTATGAATCCTTTACCCATTCCTCCCAACTCCCCAAAACTAATGAATATCCTACTGTCCCCCAGAATTTTGAATAAATTTCTGAGATTCCATAGATAAAAGGCTGAGAATACCGAGATGTTTAAACCTCTCTCTTCTTCTCTATACCTTTAATTTTTCTCTGCAAGTTAAAAAATTTCTCATTACTCTTGTTACACATTGGAAAAAGCAGTAACACCTAATATATCTACAAAACCAGATTCCCAGTCATTTCAGTCACTCAAACATATTATTTATTCAAAAGAAAGAAGAAAAAAATCTTTCTATACTGAATAAAAAGCTGGCCTGAAGCCCAAGTATTTTCTATGGTAAGAGAGCTAGAGATACAACCTTGAGAAATCTTAGGCAACAGACTAAATGCAGGTGAGCTCACTGACTACGATGAAGATATGGAATGTAACATGAGAGCAAAAGGATAGAGGGATCTGATTTTAAAATGATAATGTGTTCTCATTTAATGGAGAGACTGAAAACACAGTCCCCCTTGGTCACCCCTGAATACACTCCTTTTGGAGTAATGAGTATATATCTGCATACCGAAGACTCTTGCTTGCCAAGAAGAGGTAGCGTGGAGACTTCTCTGGGGGTCCAGACTCTGTGCTTCTGACACAAGGGGTATGAGTTCGATCTGTGGTAGGAGAACTAGATCCCATATGGCACTTGGCGTGGCCAAAGAAAAAAGAAAACATAGGATGCTACTAATTATAACATGTTCTTGCCTGGAGAATCCCAGGGACGGGAGAGCCTGGTGGGCTGCCGTCTTTGGGGTTGCAGAGAGTCAGACACGACTGAAGTGACTTAGCAGCAGCAGCAGCAGCATGGAAGGTGGAATTCATTTTAGAAAGACTTCAGAAAAATGTCCATGAACATACAAAAACGTTTCACAACCATTAAAAAAAATGGATAATGTTAGACTACTAGGACATTTTGCTGATATTAAAAGCTCCAAGATAGTGTTCTTTTCTGCTAGAATATTTCAGATGGGTGATTCAGTATTTCTGCCTGTTCTGTTTAAGTGATTTTTTTGTGAATACAAAGGTTTACAACACTATTTTTGCAAAAGTAGATGTCATTGTTGAGATGTTTTTCTAGCAGCTATGTCTCTGGTGACCCAAGGAACACATTTGCAAGATGATTGACAGGGTTAGTGAGGCTGTTTGTGGTCAGGAGTAGAGTGACACTTGGAATATAAATGAGGCTTAGATGCTTCATTTTTTAAAAAGAAGTAAGTAGTAAAATGCCAGCTTGGCAAAACCACAATGTATGCTTAGGTGTGGATGGCAAAAAAATAACACTGACTAATGGCATTTAAAAAGAAGTTATTAGATATAGACTACAAAATCAATTTCCTGTTCAAAAATTATATCTACGTACAATTTTAGAAAAACATTTGGACGATTGAAAACCAGAAACTCCAAGCAGTATCTATATCCTAGTAGATTACACATGGTTTTTATTGTTTTTGTATTTTGCTGTATGAGTGAATTTTTTACAAGGAGTAGTGTTTACATTTAGAATCATTCAAACTAAAAAATCTACTTTCATTTTAAAATATTAGACTTCTCTGCAGGATGTGTTCGCTAAGGCCTTGCATGGGGCTGTGTAAACAAGAGGGTGCCCAGGGTGCTTTGGATCACTGAGAGCTTCCGCCCTTGTATGTTTCATCTGGTCTGACATTTTCCCCCATCATTTTCCCTCCTGCTTGTAGCTGGAAGACGAAATTACAACCTTACGACAAGTTTTATCAGCGAAAGAAAGGCGTCTTGTGGAGATAAAACAAAAACTCGGCATGAACCTGATGAATGAATTAAAACAGAACTTTAGCAGAGGCTGGCATGACGTGCAGACCACTACTGCGTAAGTATATTTTTTTTCTTAAAAAGTAATCACTGAGCCTGCTGTCTTGCCTCTTCTATATTTTTTTTTCCTTCAAGGCTTATTTTGTACTGGTGTCCAGGGAAAATATTTTCTCTAGAAGTAAAATATATAGAAATATGAATGGTCATTAATATGTTGCATGATGCAGGCTCTACACAGTAGCTTCATGAAATAAAACTTTGTTCACCAAAACTCTGTTTTCACTTAGACTACTTTTATGGAGTTGTACGGTTTTAAATTCTTTCTCTTCAATATATATATATTTTTAACATTTGTTAAATATATACTTTAGGCTTATGTTTTTCCATAAAATTCTAAATCCTTTGAATACTTGGCACTCACTACATATTTTGAATTTCTATCAAAAATGATCGACAGTTTTAAAAACTGTAGACTTGTTGACCATTAACGTAAAGAGAAAAAACTGTATCTTTCATATTTGGGGGATGTGCTTTTTATCCCTGTTACTCTATAGAATGTGTATGTATATATTGGCCTCTGCCTCCAGTTCCTGGCACAAAGCTCCCAAACTCATAATTTCTCAAGTGATAAGAGCGCTAGGAGCATCTTTTGTTCTCATGTTTGCTCTGTGGCCCTTGTTCCTGACACAGAGTTCCTAAATCCTTTGGGATTTCCAGGGTGACAGCTGTATCCTTGGTTCTAATGAGATGACTCTTGGTGGACTCCTAGAGTAGAGCCGGTCACCAGAAAGACCAAGCCATGATTAGAAGCTGTCAGTCCCATGCCCCCTTCTCTATGGAGAGAAAAGGACCTCGAAATGGTCTATCATGCCTACGATGAAACTCCATAAACATCTCAAAAATATGGCATTTGGAGAGCTTTGAGATTGCGGAACCCATGGAAGTGCCAGGCAGGTGGTGTCCCAGGAGACAGCATGGAAAGCATGCGTTCCCATGGGAACATGGGGATGGGTTCCCATCCCCACATGCCTCTTTCATCGGGCTGTTCATCTGTATCTTTTATCATATAATTTTTACAAAAAATCGGTATAACCGAGCAAGTAATCTGTTTTCTTAAGTTCTGTGAGCCACTCTAGCAAATTAATTGAACTTGGGGAGGAGGTTGTAGGAACCTTTGATTTATAGCCCCTTGGACTTCCCTGGTGGCTCAGACAGTACCTGCAATGTGGAAGACCCAGATTCAATTCCTTCGTCGGGAAGATCCCCTGGAGAGGGGCATGGCAACCCAGTCCAGTATTCTTGCCTGGAGAATTCCATGAACAGAGGAGCCTGCGGGCTGCAGTCCATGGGGTCGCAGAGTCGGCCACGACTGAGTGACTAACACTTTGGTCAGGGGCACTGGTGATAATCTGGACCTGCGATTTGTATCTGAAGTGGGGTGAGTGGGGCGCAGTCCTGTAGGACTGAACCCTTAACCTGTGGGGTCTGATGCGATCTCCAGGTAGTGTCAGAATTAAACTGTAGGAGACTCAGCTGGTGTTGCAGAACCTCTTGATGTGAGAAACCCCTCCACACAAACACATCTGGTGTCAGAAGTGTCCTGAGTGTGCTGGTAAATGTGAGAGTACAGGAGAAACACTGGAGAAGCAAGTTTTGCTTTCTTAGACCACCACAAATGTTTTCAGCTTTGCTATTATCTTCTTGTCTGATATTAGGCAAGGTATAGAATAACTTTGAGTATTCTACGGTCTTGCTTTTGTGGGGTTATTTTTTAAAATTTCACAAAATAATTAACTATTGTGGTACTTTTCTAATGATTTAAAATATTTAGCTTGCCAGGTGGTCTTGTGCCAAAGGGAAGAAGGTGCCCAAATCCTAATGTGATTTTTCTTCCTTTCGTGTGTTGGGGGCTGGGGCCTGATGGAAAAACCATAGAGGCTTCCTATCTTTGACCCCAGATTCCACCATCAAGAAATTTTTGACCTTGTGTTATGCATTTTCTTCCCTACTATTACCCTTTGGAACTTAAAGATATTACATTCCTAGTATCTGAGTGGGAAACAGTTTTTCTCTTTGCTGATACTTCTCTCCCATGCATAGAGGGGCTTCCATGAAATGAGATCATATTAGTACCTGTCATAGGTAATGAGGATTCAGTGAGTGCAGAACAGCATCTGGCACTTTGTATGCCTGTTTGCTGTTCTAGGAAGCACGTCTGGTGGGGAGATCCAAGAATTCTGTTTTGGCTTCACAGACTTAAGAGAAGGAACCATGGTTGCCAAGGAAGGGGGAAAGAATGAGGGGCAGGGACGGCTAGGGAGTTTGGGATGGACAGGTCCACTGCCATATTTTAAATGGATAACCAACAAGGATCTGCTGTATTGCACGTGGAATTCTGCTCACTGTTTTGTGGCAGCCTGGATGGGAGGGGAGTCTGGGGGAGAATGGATACATGTATACGGCTAAATCCCTTGACTGTGCATCTGAAACTATCACAACATTGTTAATCGGCTATACCCCAATACAAGGGCTTCCCTGGGGGCTCAGTCAGTAAAGAATCTGCCTGAAATGCAGGAAACCGCCTGCAATGCAGGAGACCTGGGTTCAGTCCCTGGGTGGGGAAGATCCCCTGGAGAAGGAAATGGCAACCCACTCCAGTAATCTTGCCTGGGAAATCCCATGGATGGAGGTGCCAGCTGGGCTACAGTCCATAGCGTCGCAAAGAGTCAGACATGCCTTAGCAACCAACGCAAAATAAAATGTTGAAAAAAATTCTGTTTGAGCTGTGTTCAGTCTGAGATGCCCAACAGACCAACAAGTTGCTCCAAGGGGGCGACTCAGAGGAAGAATCAGGGCTAGAGATGGACATGAGAGTTATCCACATACTGATGTGGTGAAAGCTACAGGACTAGAACAGATTTCCTCAGAGATTAGTTAGTAAATACAGATGATTACGGTCTCACTCACCTTTAGGAATGATGTGAACTTTCCTTTGTAAAGAAGAATAAATCTCTTCTTTAAGAGGGAGGCCTGAGTCTATCAGCAACATAATTTTAGGAGATCATTCTCTCGCACCCTTTTTTCTTGACTGCTAAGGGAAGGAATGATGCTGAAGCTGAAACTCCAGTACTTTGGCCACCTCATGCGAAGAGTTGACTCATTGGAAAAGACCCTGATGCTGGGAGGGATTGGGGGCAGGAGAAGGGGATGACAGAGAAGGAGATGGCTGGATGGCATCACCGACTCGATGGACATGAGTTTGAGTGAACTCTGGGAGTTGGTGATGGACAGGGAGGCCTGGCGTGCTGCAATTCATGAGGTCACAAAGAATCGGACACGACTGAGCGACTGAACCGAACTGAACTGAACTGAAGCGAAGGGAAAAGTCCTATGTTGGGACAAGGGGTAGAGTATGATCATAGAATCTATTTTTCCCCCGGATATTTTTAATGGTGAAATAAATTATTGTTTATTAAATAATTTGCATCCATTAAAATGCTGCTGCTGCTGCTGCGAAGTCACTTCAGTCATGTCTGACTCTGTGTGACCCCATAGACGGCAGCCCACCAGGCTCCTCTGTCCCTGGGATTCTCCAGGCAAGAACACTGGAGTGGGTTGCCATTTCCTTTTCCAATGCATGAAAGTGAAAAGTGAAAGTGAAGTCGCTCAGTTGTGTCTGACTCTTTGTGACCCCATGGACCGTAGCCCACCAGGCTCCTCTGTCCATGGGATTTTCCAGGCAAGAGTACTGGAGTGGGGTGCCATCACCTTCTCCGATTAAAATGCTACTTTTCCAAAAAAAAAATTAATTACATAGAAAAATGCTAGCTAACATAATATTCAGTGAAAACTCATCTCACTTATAAAATATATATATGTAGAAAAAAGACTGAAAGGAAACTGGGTGATGGATATGTGTGTAAGATTCTTTATTTTTTCCATTCACCCATCTTTCCTTTTTTTCCTCCGCTGAATATTTAAATTCCTGCTATTAATGTACATCATACTGACTTTAGAACAATATCTATGCATCATGTGGTGAAAATTTTGATGTGAGGGAGTGATCAACTGGGGTAGGGTTAGCTTGGATAGAATTAGATTTCAAAGCACTAAAAGGAATTTTAACTGTCAAGGCACTACAGGTATTCCAGAGGCAATATTTTGCATGCTGATTAAACAGTCATGACCTATTTAGTTTGATTTATAATGAAATGAAAACCTCTGATATGTTAATGAAAGATTTTGCATGTTTTAGTTTGTGGTAGGGTTCATATTGGAAAGAAACCAGATGAATAGGAATAACTACACAGCAGATTAAAATTAACTCCTTTTTAGAAAGATAACCATACAGTATTAGGTCAAGAGATCATCTGTGTCCCAGGGCTTGTTGTTGCTGTTGTTTTTGTCATAGTTGTTTGATTTCAAAGACTCTAAGAACACACACAGAAAGTCCCCCTACCCTCTTCTTTTTTCTTCTCTGAAGCTTTATAATGTTTTTAGGCTTTAAGGAGGCACAGGGGAGGTGGGTGGCCTTGGGGTGAAGAGGTGGGGAGACCATTGGAGGAGAAATTGAATCTCTTCTGGAGATAGAAGGAAAAGTAATTTGAAAACCTGATTCATGTCATGGTGGGCTATTCAAACTGATGTGCTTCGTTTTAGTGAGTATTTGGCCTGTGCTAACCCGTAAAATTGCCCCAACACTAAACCCCTCTGAGTTGTATCATAGACCAAATGGTAGTCTACAAAGGGGAGAAGGTCATGGAATGGAATTTCAACTATTCCATCTTTTTGGAACCTTAATAAATTCACCCTATATACAGAGTAGTAAAAATCTAACATTCAGCTTTTTAAAAAATGCACAGTGCTTGAAAATTGAAGCTTGGTATATGATTTATTTACTCTTTGATTTTGTGCTTCTAAGACTTCCAGCCCATTGTGGTCAGTAAAGATTATTACATCTTATTTATGTGGCATTGCTGTGGCGCCATTAGGTTCAGAAGTGCCAGTGAAGATTAAAGACCTAATTTTAAAAGACCACGTATCCCATCTCTCTCATGGTTGCTCATTCTTACTGGCCTCATCATACAAGGTAGAACATAGGTTCTACTTTTCTAGATTCAAGTGGTAAATCTGTGATTTGGTGTTGTGTTTAGGGAACCTTTGGAAGAGAAGAAGTCTAAATAGTTTTTGTCTTTGGTGAAGTGCTGCATATGCAATTGTTAAAGTATTACTCTCTTTTAAATCCCATAATAGAAAATAGATTTGGGTTATAAAATGTCTTCTTGTAAAAAGACTGTTGAATTTAAATTTTTTTCTTCTTCCTGCATGTAGAAAAATGCTTTAGGTCAGAACACTTTAGAGGATGACATGCTTTCTCCTTTTGACTATTAACACTGATTTTCAAATCACTAGCACATGAAGAGAGGAAGAGCCCTCTGTCAGTATGCTGGCCAAACAGCTCACCTGTTCTAATGTTTAAAGGTTACCCATTCCTTAAAATGTAAAGATACACACACACACAGATACAATGGAGTATTATCCAACCATGAGAAAAGGAAATCCTGTTGTTTGCAATAATATGGGTGGGCCTTGAGGGCACTATGCTAAGTGAGGTCAGAGAAGGATAGAATCTACATGGTGTCACTTATATGTGGAATCTAAAAAAAAAAAAGTCAGACTCTTGGAAACAGAGAATGCAAGAGCGGTTTCTGGAGGTGGTGGGTATGGGTGAAATAGGGAGAGGTTGCTAAGAGTACAAACTATCAGTTGTAAGTTGAATAAGGTTTGAGGAGCTAATGTATAATATAATGACCATAGTTGAAAACACTACTGTATAAATGAAATTTGCTAAGAGAGTAGAACTTAATGTTCTCATCAATATATACCTGTGCATGAATGCTTAGTTGCTTAGTTTTGTCCTACTCTTTGTGACCCCCATGGACTGTAGCCTGCCAGGCGTCTCTGTCTATGGAATTTTCTAGGCAAGAATACTAGTGTGGATTGCCATTTCCTTCTCCAGAGGATCTTCCCGACCCAGGGATGGAACCTGCTTCTCTTGCGTCTCCTGCATTGCAGGCAGATTCTTTACCTTCTGAACCACCAAGGAAGCCCATATTCCCCCAAAGAAGGTGTTTGCTGGAGTTGCTTTAGAGCACGCAAGGACAAATTTCCCTCACTCATTTTAAGGTCACCATGGCTCTTCCCTAGAAGGGGAAAGTTCACGCTGCCAAGTCCTGACTTTGCACCTTGTACCTGAAGTCAGGGAATCCAACTGGACTCTGTTTCCTCCCTTTGGCCTCACAGGGCTCTTGCTCTGGTTGATTTCAGGTGCTGGGGATACAGTGATGATGAACAAGATGTGGTCCCCACCCTCAGGAAGTTCAGATAAGTCACAGAGAGGGACTCAGAAACCCTAATTGCAGCACAAAGAACAATGTTTGGAAAGAGCTGTGCAGAGGGGATTATGGGAACCCTGAGGAGAGGCACGCAACACAGACGTCTTAGAGCAAATACTCTCGAGTTTTCTGCCTCCCAGTGCACAACTGACAGCAACTGAGGATATCTTAACATTTTGACTTTTATTTAAGGAAGATGTATTAGTCTCCTGCTCTGCCAATTATGGAACTCAGCAGTGGTGTGATTCACATTTAGCTTAAAATAAGAGATGCTGCTGCTGCTGCTGCTGCTGCGTCACTTCAGTCGTGTCTGACTCTGTGCGACCCCATAGACGGCAGTCCACCAGGCTCCCCCATCCCTGGGATTCTCCAGGCAAGAACACTGGAGTGGGTTGCCATTTCCTTCTCCAATGTGTGAAAGTGAAAAGTGAAAGGGAAGTTGCTCAGTTGTGTCTGACTCTTTGTGACCCCATGGACTGCAGCCCACCAGGCTCCTCCGTCCATAGGATTTTCCAGGCAAGAGTACTGGAGTGGGGTGCCATCGCCTTCCCCAAAGAGATGTTAGTAATCTAAAATGTTAAATACTGCTTCCTTTTAAATTAGAAGGTTGTCAGTTCAATCAGAAGGTTAGCATTTAAGTTGTTTTTCATCATTTGAATATTATTGGACATATTTTTATGCAGTAGAGTTGAAAAACAGTTTTAAGGCAATGGCACCCTACTCCAGTGCTCTTGCCTGGAAAATCCCATGGATGGAGAAGCCTGGTAGGCTGCAGTCCATGGGGTTTCGAAGAGTCGGACATGAGTGAGCGACTTCACTTTCACTTTTCACTTTCACACATTGGAGAAGGAAATGGCAACCCACTCCAGTGTTCTTGCCTGGAGAATCCCAGGGATAGGGGAGCCTAGTGGGCTGCTGTCTATGGGGTCGCATAGAGTCGGACACGACTGAAGCGACTTAGCAGCAACAGCAGCAATATAAACTAAGTGGGCTTTCCAGGTGGCGTAGTGGTAAAGAATCCAATCCACCTGCCAGCGCAGGAGACACAAGAGACGTGGGTTCGATCCCTAGGTCAGGAAGATCCCCTGGAGAAGGAAATGGCAACCCATTCCAGTATTCTTGCCTGGGGAAACCTATGGACAGAGGAACCTGGCAGGCTGCAGTCCTTGGGGTCACCAAAGAGTTGGACACGACTGAGCACAGCACAAACTATGTACAGAATTTCATGGCACAGTGAAGGGAGTGAAATGCAACTATGCTGACTTCCTTGGGGGTTATCAGTGGCCTGACAGAAGGGCCCTTTTTCAAGATGCAGGCTCCTAGCATCTGGATGGGGATGCATATTACTTATTCAGTTTTAGGATCAAGCCCAATTAGGATGCACCATAAGGTACAAAGTCTGTGCAGTGCATAACTCCAGAACAGCCCTTCACTTAGGGTGTTATGTGTAATATGTGTCTTTCCCTATTCCCTAGGAAATGTCTGTTTAGTAATGAATGTTTAGTTTGATTTTATCATCTAGATAATACATGATTTTTACACTTCCTAAAAACACAGGCATTGTGTAAATAAATAACATATGGTGCTGATAATATTATAGACTTGTTTCTTCCTGCTAACAAAAAAGAATAATAGAATATCATATTACTAAAAATAGGTGGAGAAACAGTGGAAACAGTGTCAGACTTTATTTTGGGGGGCTCCAAAATCACTGCAGATGGTGATTGCAGCCATGAAATTAAAAGACGCTTACTCCTTGCAAGGAAAGTTATGACCAACCTACATAGCATATTCAAAAACAGAGACATTACTTTGCCAACAAAGGTCTGTCTAGTCAAGGCTATGGTTTTTCCAGTGGTCATGTATGGATGTGAAAGTTGGACTGTGAAGAAAGCTGAGCATAGAAGAATTGCTGCTTTTGAACTGTGGTGTTGGAGAAGACTCTTGAGAGTCCCTTGGACTGCAAGGAGATCCAACCAGTCCATCCTAAAGGAGATCAGCCCTTGGTGTTCTTTGGAAGGAATGATGCTAAAGCTGAAACTCCAATACTTTGTCCACCTCATGCGAAGAGTTGACTCATTGGAAAAGACTCTGATGCTGGGAGGGACTGGGGGCAGGAGGAGGAGACGACAGAGGATGAGATGGCTGGATGGCATCACCGACTTGATGGACATGAGTTTGGGTGAACTTCGGGAGTCGGTGATGGACAGGGAGGCCTGGCGTGTTACAATTCATGGGGTCACAAAGAGTCGGACATGACTGAGCGACTGAACTGACCTGAACTGAACTGAAAGTGAAAACCAACAATGGTATTTTAAAGCATTTGCTTAAAGTCTGATAGTATATTTAGGGCTGGATGACTTGTGGGAGGTGGAAGGGGTGGAGGTATAAGGGAAGTTCCCACATAATGGATATCATAGGACATAGTATTTTTGGAGGTGCCATATGCATGAAAGTTCTAGGCTAAGCAGGGAGCTTTGAGGGAACTTACCTGGGGACAGCGTATATTGGAATATGATGGTATGTGCATTATAATAATTGTTTTTCAGTTGCGATCCCATGGATTGCAACATGTCAAGCTTCCCTGTCCTTCACCGTCTCCCAGAGCTTGCTCAAACTCATGTACACTGAATCAGTGATGCCATCCAACCATCTCATTTATAACAATTAATTTTTAAAAAATCAGTTCAAATTTTTTGGTTCAGTTGAGATATAATTATATTAAGTATAACACATGTGCATATGTGCTGAGTCGCTTCAGTCATGTCCAACTCTTGTCACCCTAAGAACTGTAGCCCACCAGGCTCCTCTGTCCATGCATTCTCCAGGCAAGAATACTGGCGTGGGTTGCTGTGCTCTCCTTCAGGGGATCTTCCTGACCCAGGGATGGAACTCACATCTCTTATGTCTCCTGCATTGGCAGGCAGGTTCTTTACCACTGACGTCACCTGGGAAATCCAATATAATACATACAGCTCTGTAGACGTCTAGGCAGTGCAGTATAGTGACTTGACTTACATATTCCCTCAGGTTAGGTGCTTTTGTTTTCTGCTTCATTAATTAACGCTTGGAAATTCCCCAGGCTAGTGGACACACCACTGCCTTTCCTGCCACCATGCTCAAAACCTGAAGCCAGTCTTTTTGTCTTGTTCCATTTGTCACTAGTAACCTCTTGTCAAGTCTGTCCGTTCTCTCTCTTTAATCCATCACACCGCTCTGTTCTTTCTGCCTTGACTCCCAGTTCAGACCAACAGAGGCGCTTCCCCTTCGATCACTGATTCCTTCATCTAGTATTTATTCAGTTTCCCCTTTTTCCTGCTGCCAGATCCTAGGGACACAAAAATGAATGGCTTCCTTGTCCTCGGGGAGTCAGCCTTGTGGGGACATAGGTTTGGGAACAGATCATTGCAGTACTGTGTTCCTAAAACTGTCTTGAAAAAAGTCACTGTATTAGCTTAAGATTATGCACCCTTCTTACTCCAACCTCTCTCCATATTACAAAATAAGTACTAGTTCAGTTTTGCCTTTTTATGGTTCCTTTTACCCACATAAATAGTAAAAGCTTACATTTCTCTTTGAAATATGCATTCTCTAATCTGTTAGCTTTGATGGCTAGAGCTTTCATTGTCCTTTCATAGAGTTAATACATCTCTTTAAGAATAATTTTCTACTATCAAAGCAGTTCCATTATTTGTGATTAAAGATCTGCACATTCACATCTAGGCTTACAAATGTGTATTTTTTACTGAGTTCAGATTGCATGGTCTGACTTTCTTGCTGATGAGCAGCCACCAATCCATCCTTCCCAAAGAACAGAAGCAATTGCTTCTGTGGATCATCTTCCTAAATCTGTTTTGGAAAGGGAACTTTCAGAAGTTCCTTGGTGGCTCAGTGGTAAAGAATCTGCTGCAATGTGGGAGACCTGGGTTCGATCCCTGGGTTGGGAAGATCCCCTGGAGGAGGGCATGGCAACCCACTCCAGTATTCTTGCTGGAGAATCCCCATGGACAGAGGAGCCTGGCAGGCTGCAGCCCATGGGGTCCCAAAGAGTCGGCCAGGCTGAGCGACTAAGCCCACAGGAGAGAGAAGGACGATGAATGTATTATGGGCGGTCTTGATAACAAGCTGTTCTTATTTTTCTGTTTTATTTCTAGCTACAAGAAAACACATGAAACCCTGAGTCATGCGGGGCAGAAGGCAACTGCGGCTTTCAGCAACGTTGGGACAGCCATCAGCAAGAAGTTTGGAGACATGAGGTACTGTGGGGAAGAACCATGCGGAAGAGGCTAGGCCTTTGGCTTTCAGAGACAGGAGGGGCATTATCCATTGACTAGTCTTCCTAAGGCATTCTTTTCTTTAATTGGATTAAAATTTTACGTGCCTGATCCTATTGGTGACTGAGATACATTTTTATATTGGGACATTTTCTACCTAAAGGTCAGCTTAGTGGACCTGGTCACAGAGATGCCCTTTCTACTATTTAGTAAAAATAGAAGACAGAGGGTACCTTTAATCACCAGTAATAAGGAGAGATTCCAAAAGAATGCAGCACACACTGAATTTGAATCACTGTAACTTAAACTAAGTTAAAATATGCTTTCAGTGAATATGCTCTGATAAACTATTCTTGCCTACATTTTTGTACACATACAGCTAGTATTTATATTTTTTCTATGCTAAATATATAGATATTTATTCTTTTATTCTAAAAAGCTACCATGGATATATGCACCTGGTAATATTCTTTCTTTACTTTGGCAATGTATTGTGAATATATTAATAAATGTTTATTACATCTTTGTTTTCGGTGGATGTATTATCTTCCAGGGCAGAGCTGTACCAAAATTTTTAAACCAGTTCCTTTGCACATTTTGGTTATTTTCAGTATTTGTTATATAAAATTAGGGTGAATATCAAGATTTTGAACTAAGAACAATGTAGTATTGACCATTTTTATTTTTTATATTATATTCTAGAAAGTTATCTTACATACAGTTGCTGCTCTCATATTTTTTTGCTTATTTAAATGCCTATCATAGTTTATTTTGAATTTGGCTGATATGCTTAGGAGATTTTTCTTTATAAGTCAATGTCATTTTTGTCTCTAAAAACCAAGTTCAATTTTTAAAAACTTCTCAAGTACATTTTATGTTTCTTCTTTTTAAAAACTATGTGCATATTATTTTACTGGATTCTTAAATTATTGCTTTATGTATTACTCTGCAGCTTTGATGCCTAGAGGCAAATATTTATATCTTTGTGTTTAAGTTATTTTTTGACTTCAAAAATTACTGGATTGTGCCCAACATTCATGCATCATTTTAAGAACTTGGCATTCATGAGGCTAGAATTAAGTAAGTACATATGCATGAATCTGAGTACATTGCTTTATCTTCATTTTTGCTAATAAAGCAATAACGAAAAGCAATTAAAATTCTTCAGAGGCAGCATGTGATGAACCAGTATGCATTTTGGATTATTAATTAACCCTAGCTTTATTAGAATAAAATTTGCAGTCATTTCAATGGCAGGAAAGCATTTATCTAAACTAATTAAATAATTCCTTAAAACAGGAAAGACCTTATCACCAGTTATATCCAAGAAAATATATTTTGTCATGTTTATAAAGTTTGCTTCCCACATACTTAGTTGAAACAATGATCACAGTGGCATAATACTGCCGACAGGAACGGTGTTTCTCCAACTGTAGGAGACTTTACAGACACCTCTGAAGCTTGTTACATGCATATTCCTAGATTCCACCTCTCTCTCTTGAGCTTGCACCTCAGTCGGTCTTGGATGGCATCTAGGAATCTGTTTGAAATAAGCTCCCAGCTGATCTGACTTCAACTGGTTAGGTGTTGAGGAACCAAGTGTAACTTACCTGTACCTGGGCATTCTCAGTTATAAATGTAGACAAGAGTAACAAGATCATCAGGTTATTATGCAAGCAGCAGAAGACAGCATGCCATGTATTAAACATTCAATAAATGCTAGTTTTTACCTTTGCTAAGGAACTGTCTCAGTTACAAGGTGGCCCTCCAGGACAGAAATTAGGCAGAGCCCCTGAACAGGAGTGTGCTGTATTTCATGAGTTGTACAGAATGAAGACTGTGTTTCATACGTAGAGCGTGTTGACACACTCATGTTCCTGCATGAACTGGGCATAATATCAAGGTGTGTTAACTGCCTTTCCTCCTGTTTCAATGTGGCTTTGTTTTAGCATAATGGATAATCTGTTTCCCAGGAGTTCCAAACTTTTCGTTAATTACTGCTCTGTGTAGAGGACACAACACTTCCACTATAAAGTGTGTCTAAAAATATTGGGAAATGTAGTCTTTATTACTAGAGATTCAAATATGATCCTGTGATATTTTGTAGACCTATATTTTCCAATCTATATTTTTCTCAAGCTAAATATCTAACATCTATATATAAATGAGGATAAGTCCCTGTGGAAACAAGTTTTACAAAGGATTATTACTTTTGATTATACTAGAACAAGTAATATATGTAAAAATCATATTTGAAAATTACTTAAGTTTAATACAATAATGATTCTTAAATGAGAACAATTAGTGGGTTTTCAATTTAGGGTTCAAATTAACTTGTCAATTTATAAAATGATAGTGGGGAAATTTAAAAATTTTCTTGCAGGCATTTTACTTTGAACCCCTTTGCAGTCTGAAAGTATTAATATCATATTATTTTATATTTTGTTGGTTACATCATAATATCCCTTTGTGAATTCTGGGAACACATTTCTGAATTTGTTCAAAAATTGCCAGAAAAATTTAGATACCTTAGGAGAAAAACAGGACCTCTCAATTTTTTGTTTAAAATCATTACAAGTTAATACTCACAGGTTTCCAAAACTTAGAATTTGGACCTTTTAATAACTGAGTGAAAAACACTATGTTAAGATTTAATTTAGATGTTTTATAAAAACAACTATTTCCTGAGCTAAGGTCCTCCTTTTATCCTGATGACCCCTAAGTGAAAGCCCCTCAGCCAGTCCTGGAATTCTGCCTCCTTCTCCGTCTGCTGGATAACATGGCTAATAGCTACTTAACCAGATGGTTTTCTCTGAGGTTAACATGAAGTTACATTTATGAAAGGACTCTGTGACCAAATGCAAGCTACTGGAATCATTTTTATAATAATAATGTTGCCATCTTCTTGGCACTTCTGGGTGAATTTGCTCAAACAGCGTGTAATCTAGTGGAGAGGAAATCTTTGGACAAGGCTTGTATAACTTTTAACAGAGAATCCAGCTATAGCCATGAGAAAAACAGTGAGAAGCACCCATGGCGGATTCATGTTGATGTATGGCAAAACCAATACAGTATTGTAAAGTAAAATAAAAAATAAAATAAATAAAATAAAATTTTGGCTCAAAAAAAAAAAAAAAGAGTTGGTAAAGCAATTGTGAAGACATTAAAAAGTCAGTGCACTCAGAAAGAGTAAGGAACGGGGTCTCTTATCTTTTCCCTGGGGCTCTCGAAAGGGGACAGCGGGCAGTGTGGTCCTTTCTCTGCATCCCGATGCGCTAACCTTGCTCCTCCTTTTCTCTCTTGTGCTGCTCTGGCTGCAGGTCTCATTCCATCGGGTAAGCGCTGCCCCGGGGGCCCAACTGGCTCCCTCCCTCGAAGCTCCCTTCCTCCCCAGAGCACCACAGTGGGCGTGCCTCGGCCCCAAAGCTCTTTTCCCGAGAGTGTTCTCGACCAGGGAGTTACAGAGTTAGAGCACCTAATGTGTTTGCATCTGTTTCAGCACTTGTTTATCTCATTTCTGAATCATTTATTAATGCATCACTTTGGCTTGCTGAGTCATCCTCAGGGATCTCTTTCTGCATCATGCCCGTGGACAGAGGTCCTTAGAAGAAAAGGAAAGTGAAATTGTGCACTGCAGATATATATGAAACCCGCAGAAAGTAAAGTCGAGAAACAGAACAATTTCTTCTAGATTGTCATGTTTTTCTGAACTTCTTATTACTGTTATTTAGGCAGATGGTTCACCTTCAACTTTCTGTACCCTCTGGAGTTGAAGTGGAAACCCCAAATGTTAACACGTGTGCAATTGTGAGTCCCAGGTCTCTGAATTAAGCCTCCGTTGGGGTGGAATCTTATTATATAAATTTAAAAAAAAAATCCTTTCCTAAGAAAACTACCTGTATTTAAGAGATGCTACTGCTAAGTTGCTTCAGTCGTGTCCGACTCTGTGCGACCCCATAGATGGCATCCCACCAGGCTCCCCCGTCCCTGGGATTCTCTAGGCAAGAACACTGGAGTGGGTTGCCATCTCCTTCTCCAATGCATCAAAATGAAAAGTGAAAGTGAAGTCGCTCAGTCGTGTCCAACCCTCAGCAACCCCATGGACTGCAGCCTTCCAGGCTCCTCCATCCATGGGATTTTCCAGGCAAGAGTACTGGAGTGGTGTCCCATTGCCATCTCCGATTTAAGAGATGAATACGTGATAATGTTGATGAATTTCTTTTAGTAATTCTCTTTTTTAAATATAATTTATGAAGAAGTAGTTTGCCTATGATTTCTAAATGGAGTGTCTGTAAATATCCGCTGCATTTCTTTGTTCTTTTCTTTCTGAGTTCTAGTAAAGTTACTAACCCTAACCTCAGTGGATATTGTTAGGGAAGGTGAGGGTGGGTTTGATCCCTTACCTGTTAAGCTTCTTGGGAGAGGAGCAGGCAGGAACTGTGCTGGAAAGTGGATGAGGGAATGCTTGCCTAGGAAAATAAACCCCATTTTGCTTCCTCCCTCCACACACCGTGATTTCTAAGCGGAACTCACATAGAAATAACAGTCCGTCAGAGGGACAATGAATCAGTTGCTGTAGGATTAATAAGGTAAGATAGCTGATGCTCTTAGAAGTCTCAGAAAAGTTGATCCTTGTACCAGTTGTCCTAGGATGGAGGCGGAAACCCTAGCTCCCACGTTGGACTGTGTGAAATGTGTTTACTTGGCGTGTTTCCTTGATGGACTCATGTTAACTCTGTGTAGCCCTCTGATGAGCTTCAAATGGGATGACGAGCTGTTAGCTGCCTGGCTCTACCTTTTGGGCTCTGCCCCTTGTCCCTGACTGTCTTCCTGAAACAGGAGGAGGGAGCTGGACCAGAAGTCATGTCCCCAGAGTCATGTACTTGGGCTGCTGGCCTGAGCCAGGGGGGAATCAGACACTCTCCTCAGATTTCCTGGCTTACAGGGAAACTATAGGGTTGGCCAGAAATTTGTTTGGGATTTTCCATACGATCTTGCAGAAAACCCAAATGAACATTTTGGCCAACCCAATAAAATAATATGCAGCCTCGGACCATCTGCTCTTCCTTTATTCCTTGGAAATGATTGTGGCCCATCCTACCCAACAATAACAAATATCGTCTTGGTGGGGAGGGCAGGGAATACTTCAGATAGTTGACATTGCTGTTTTAAAACTGTGAATGAGGAGTTTCTCATGTACTTATATTGTACTATCTTCTTTTCTCTTTTTTTGTTTCCCCTTTAATCT
Source organism: Budorcas taxicolor (assembly GCF_023091745.1). Classification (NCBI taxonomy): domain Eukaryota; kingdom Metazoa; phylum Chordata; class Mammalia; order Artiodactyla; family Bovidae; genus Budorcas; species Budorcas taxicolor. Next base: position 17,594,975 of record NC_068918.1, on the reverse strand, counting down.
GCTTTTGCCCTGAAGCTACTCCATTCGCCATTCCATAAGTATGCCTGCAATGAGGTAATGTGTAAATTAGTTTACATAATCTCAGTGCAGAATGTGTATGAAGTGTTACTGTTATTGTGGATTTTTTTCCTTTTTTATATGAGGGGAAGTGCCATGACCTATTATATTCTCTTTTCTGATGGCCCCAGGAAAAGAAGGCTGACAATGCTATAGAAGAATGGTTGCTGTGAAGGGCTCGGGCTATTGGCTGGACACACTAGTTTAAATCCAGCAGTCCCTGATTTGTATGACCTGAGACAGTTTACCGAATCTACCTCAATCTCCATTCTCTTGCCTGTATACTAGGAGAAATGAGAATCTGTCTACTTTAAATGACTGTTGTGAGATGTATGGTCTGCATAAAGCACTCGGTACAAGGCCTGGAACGTTCCAAGCACACCTGTAAAGGGGGAAATCATTTTATTACCACAGCATTAAATGAAAAAATAGGAGAGAAAGAGGGCTACAGTTCTAGAAAGGATAACATTAGGATTTGTTAAAGGATATATTAAGGTGAAGAGTCTACTGAACAATAAAAATACCATTAAGCTTATTGGTCAGCTGAAAACTCCAGAGGAAGGTGTTCCTCTGGCTTCCAGTTGGTGTGACATAGTGATATGATCAGATAAAATCAAAAGGTTAGACTGGGAGTCAGAGGATGCAGGTTGTAGCCCAGTTCTGCGAGGGGTAATCTTGGCAGCTTTGGGAAGATCATTTCGGTGATAGCGGTTTCATCACGCTTAAAAATAAAGGGCTAGAACCAGACTTTGGGCTCCTCCCACGGTGCTTCCAGGAACCCTTGGGCTGCCCTGGGCAGGGGCTCAGTGGAAGGACATCTGGCCCCTGGAGCCCTCCCTCACTTCATTCAGAACTGTGTCTCTTCTTTCCTGCTTTATATTACTTATTGCGGTGTGATTACATTCTAGAGGGAGCTCAGTTACTCTAAACAGTTCAAGCACTTTGAAGCCAAATTCTTTCTAGGGTTATTTGCGGTTTCTGCCTGTTCTCCAGCATGCACTCTAGTGTAATCAGATTAGAGGAGTGTCTGATTTATTATACCTGCTGATGTCTCTTCTACACTGGGGCTATGTTGTGACTTTGCAAGTTGGACCAGAGCATTTGATTTCCCTAATGTGGGGAAAAATAGAGAGCATAGATGGCTTAGTTTATATTTGAATGACTTGCTCCCCTAGCATGAGAACATTGACCAGTGCACCCTGCAGCCCTGAGCTTCCTTACTTGTTAAATTTTGTCTGCGTGTCCAAAGAAGGCTTGAAAAAAATTCGTATGGCTTTTCTCTGGGAGACAGAAATAATCAAATGACTTATGGGTCAAATGTGTTCCTTATGAGCTTGCCTGAAATTAACTTTTTTTAAAAAAGGGATTTTACTCAACTAACATCCACTATGAACCATTAGGATGAACTAAGTGTCTGCCCACTGTGGTCCTATACAACTGATGGATAACAGGTAGTCATGTGACCAGCTTGGTCAAATAAAATGTGCGTTGGAAGTCAGGTGCTAGTAAGTATATGCTTTTGAATCACTCTCATGCAATTTCACTAGTATTTCATCATGAGACAGGTACTGTAGAGGATTGCTCATAGGAATTTGACTCATATTTGAGTCATATACAAGATGTGATGCTGTGCTTGGTCCCTCCGGGCTCACCATTGTTAATTCATGCAACCTGGATGCAAATGGATTTCTGACCATCCAGAGTATCAGCCTTGACAGACAAACTCTAACAAAGACAAATTCATTCAAAAACATATTCTGCATGTTAGTTTTCTCTTGATAGTATTACAGCCATGCTATAGCCCACACCACACAATGAAGCCCGTGTTTTATAACTAGTCTCCCTTATAAAGTTTCTTTAGGTCATTTCTCTTATTTTATTTCTTCTGCACTCAAGAGAGACTAGAAACTGGCGTATCAAATATAGTAACATTCAGTTGAATTATTTGACCTGAAAATGACGACAGTCACTGTTGCTGAAAGCTGACATGAGTACTAGATTTAAGATTCATTTTTAATTCAGTTCCAGTTGCCTTAGTTGGACTGAGCTGATATCATTGGACTTGGTGGATATCACTTTTAAGGGTAACGATGTCATTAACTCATAATTTCATGTAGACAAATACAGTATCGGAAACCAAAAAGCACCACTGAGAAATCTAAATCTTAGAAGTATAAACATGGTATGTAGATTATTTAACACAATGACTGAGTTACAAATAAAACGTCAGTAGACTGCAAGGTTCTGTCTAGTGAGAACAAATAAGTATCTTCTCTGAAAGGAAATATAACACGTGAATAGCACCGTTTTGATCAAGCATTAGACAAGTAATAAGTATATTTCAACCTAAAATAAAGAAGGCATTGACTTACAGAAACACTGCTTCCTGGACACTGACAAAATACTTAGTTTTAAAACTTAAAAACTTTAACGTTTGAAAACATATGAACCTTTTTCCCCCTGTAGCTATTTCTGTCTTGTCTCACATTCACTAAAAATAAATGACTTTTAAAATTCCATGTGGGAAAACTTGAACATGACATTCTTCAGATAGACTTTCCAGTGGTTATAAAATAACTGGGTTTGGAAAAGGCGTATTGTGATAGAAATCATTAATTAGTAAATGAAAAATTAAGCTATCACTTCTTTGACTCACTGGGAATGATTTATGGTTCAACATGGAATTATGCCAGTTTTAGCCTTGCCAAATGCTATATTATTTATTCTATAGCTGAGCATCTGACAATTTTACTTAGAAAAATCCCATGGCAGGTTATGGTTTCTGGATCTAACCTAGCAGAAGTAAAATATCTTTTAAAACATGGTTGGTGTAGGTGGCCAACCAACAGCTAGCTCTGGTGCAGAGGTGATGTTTGAAACCAGATAGCACAGTTGCTAACTCAGCTAGGTCTTTGGAGCTGACCTCTCTTTTTTTGTTATTTTAGGAATTCTCCTACTTTCAAATCATTTGAGGAGAGGGTTGAGACAACTGTCACAAGCCTTAAGGTACAGATGAAGTAAAATTTGCGTCATGGGGTTCATGAATCAGGAAAGCTTAGTCGCTTGGTTCCAAAGGTGGGGCCACCAGCATTTGGTTCCAAGGCTGCCACCAAGAAGGCAGCCTTGCACCGAGTCACTTTTCTTCACATGTAAATCTGTAAATAAAACCAGTATTGAATATTGTTACTGTATATGTACGAAGTTGTTCATGTAAACCATTCAGGAGTGAATTGTGCATTCAAGTGAACTGGGGTTTGCGTTGATCTCTTTGCTGGTTAGAACTCTTAATGCTATTACTCAAGAGGCAGGTATGTGATAGATGAATGTGGATAGGACAAACCATACGTGAACTCTGAATTTAGAGTGGAAGGGAAATTTCCGTAACAGCTCAGAGCTCCTCTGATTTGGTGTATCAGTAGAAATAAACTTGGCTCCATGGGTTATCCTGCCATCCACCACCCCTCAACTACTTAGATTTGTCTACTCCGTTCACATATTGAGCACAGCACAGCATGAAGGCAAAATGAAGCTGAGTCACAAAATGTATTATTTTGTAATGGTGCATTTGTTCTCTGGATATACACTGAAAAGATGCCTGTTGTATAGTAGGTGCTAAAAAAATTGATTGAATTTCATGTTTGAGCATAGATAAATTAATGTACTGAAGATAAAAGAGCAAAAATAGAAGCAGTCTAATCTTAAATGTAGAGCACATTTAAAACAGGAAAAATCATGGATACTACTAAGGATTTTTTTTAAAGATATTACCTAAACATAATTACATCTTGATATTATCACTATTTTGTATACAGTCCATTTCTGTATTTCCCTGTAACTGGGAAAATTAAGAACATGTGTGACCTTTAACTAGCTCAAGAGCAGATATAGGTATGTGCTGATTACCCAGCTGCTTCTGAATCATGCAGCCCCCACATATGTTGCCAGGCGAGAGTTTATGAGATTGTAAGTAATTCCTTCCTGGAGGTCCTACATGCGCTTCTCAATTTTGAGCTGGAGGGTCCTTCCCTTTAGAGGAGGGTTTTTACATGATTTTCTCTTTTCCAGGCCTGTGATTAGGTGTTTAAGGCCCAAGAATGAAATTATTACTCAGCATTTACCATGCTTTCATTGACTCCGGTTACGAGCAGTTTCTAGTTGTACAGTTTTACTGCTCTGCTTGTCAACGTTATCATTTATTGAGTGTTTAGGAACCAGGAGGAGCCATTATATTGCCCCTATTTGTAGAGAAAACTTTTGGTAGGGAGGGACATGCAGTGTCACAGAGATTTCTCTTATTAAAATACCTAGTTTCAAAAGAGAAGATTCAAAAAACCCTAGGGGTTAATTTCTCAACATTTGGTTCTCAGCCTTAGACAGTCCAAGAAGGATGGATTTTGTTGTTAGCTCAATTCTGACACAGGAAACGTTGTACATTTTGGGGTTTCCTTTAAAAGAAGGAGATATGAAGAAGCAAAAGAAGAATAAAGAACAACCTATTTACTTTTGCTTTAAGGAAAGTCTGGTAAGCTTACAGGACACATATGATTCAAGAGTTTGATCCACACTGTCAGCCTCTCACTTTTCTCGCCTCATCTGAATGGAAGGTGTAGAGCGTGCCTCCTCCCTCAGACGTGTACAAAACCAACTCCGCCAACTGCATACTAGCCTGTGTCAAGACCGCCTGAAAGCAGGTCCTATATCCGCATGACTGCCCATAGATTTTACAAGACTCACATCCCACCCAGCTCCTGGGTCATGGCCAATGCTAGCTTCCCTCTTTCCTGCCCACACAGTGGAGAAGAGCTGATAATCATTCTTTGTGTCAAGCCGTCAATTACAAATTCCTCATTCCTTTTGTTCCCCAGACTAGACAGTAGATGTTTAACCCTTCCTACATTGTTTATTTTCTGTGTAGTTTACTGTTGTGTTCTGAATCTTCTCCAAAGCTTCTGTAACTTTCTTCAATTCTGAATCCTGAGGCTGTTTCCTGCTGAAGGAATGACTCATGAATCAGTAAGGATGAGTGAAATAACCTGCAGGTCGATATGCTGTATTCGTACTGACACATACTGCTTCAAGCCTGATTTTTCAAACACCACTCAGAGGGGACCATGTTCATATTTGAGTTCTATTAGAAATAATGTTCTGCTGTGAAGTGAGGTCCGTTCCTGCCATCTTCTCACACAGTCTGTCACACCATCTGGCATTTGTACCCAATGGATCATTCGGTGGATCATTCTTAGTTTATACCCAATTGTGTAGTTAGTTTGATTTTCCAGGAAAACTTGCCAACTCATCCAAATCATGTAAAGGTAGTCCTTTCCACCGACATCCTTGTAATGCACATCCTTATAATACACATCCGTGTATTGCTTGAAATCTTGGCTGGTGTAACCTGTGTACTCAATAAGCACCATTTCTATTTCATCTAAAACAAGCAAACAAAGCAGGCCTAGAATCAGCTCCTACGAAACCATATTTGAAACACTGTTCTACCGTGTTCCAGTGAATCATGAGCAATGACATCCTCTGTTCCATATCAAGCAGAACATATTTTCAGTGCACCTACTTTTTGATAAGCACATTGTATAGCCTAAATTAAAACCTCAAAAAAGGTAAGACATATTATACTTATTGGTTCTTTGTGTCCTTTCAACTAGACATTTTATTATGAGAGACCAGGAAACCCAATTCAGTAATTCAAAGAAATTTCTTTTTGCTAAGAGCAGTTGTAATTTTGGGGACATAGTGACAAATTCTTGGATGAAAAACCATTTTGAAGGGAAGAGTTCACGAGAAGCTTATTATTCACATCTCTGCTTCAGCACATATGCACGTGCTAAGTCACTTCAGTTGTGTCCAACTCTTTGTGGCTCTATGGGTTAGGGTTAGGGCTAGGGTTGGCATGCCATTCTTCAAGGGATCTTCCCAGCCCAGGGATCGAACCCAAGGCTCTCAAGTCTCCTGCATTGGCAGGGAGTTCTTTACCACTAGCGCCATCTGGCGGAGAAGGCAATGGCACCCCACTCCAGTACTCTTGCCTGGAAAATCCCATGGACAGAGGAGCCTGGTGGGCTGCAGTCCATGAGGTCGTTGAGGGTCCGACTGAGCGACTTCACTTTCACTTTTCACTTTCGTGCATTGGAGAAGGACATGGCAACCCACTCCAGTGTTCTTGCCTGGAGAATCCCAGGGACAGAGGAGCCTGGTAGGAGGCCGTCTCTGGGGTCGCACAGAGTCCGACACGACTGAAGCGACGCAGCAGCAGCAGCAGCAGCAGCAGCAGCAGCAGCGCCATCTGGGAAGCCCACATCCTTGGCTTTAGGCAGTACTTTAGTATTGTAGTGTGTGGTCATTAAACTCACATGGTTAGGAAACCCCTTTAGTCCACTCCTTTCTTTGCTAAATTGCTTCATTTCAAAGTGGTTTCCTCCTTCTTTAATTTTCTCTTTTGGTTTGAGAAGTTGAAAACTAGAAGAGAAGAATAAAACAAAGCCCAGAAGAATACATCAGTAGTTGGTATTCACCTGACTCATTACTCTGTGACTGAATGCGACTAAAGAGGAAGATGAAAACTATTAGTAGAGTCAATTACATTGAATTAGACTTGTCTCTCAGAAAATAAGCATAGTGAAAAACTAGGTAGTTGAAGCCAATCCCCTGCTTCTTCCCAGTGTTAAGATAACAGAGTAGAGGGGGAATCAGTGCTCTGCGCCTGAGGTCTGCAAACTAAGATGGATAGACTGAATCCAGCTGGTCCCCTATTTTTGAGTGATCTGTATGCTAAGAAATGATTTTTACTATTTTCTTAATGGTAATTATTCTTCAAAGGAAGAATAATATTTTGTACTTTGAAAATCAAATTACATGAAATTCATATTTCAGTGTCCATACATACAGCTTTTATGGAACTCAGCCATGCTTATTCACTTACATATGATCTTGGCTGCTTTCTACCGTTGCTGATTTGAGTATTTGTGACAGAGACTATGGGGTTCTCAAGTCTAAAATATTTATAATCTGTCACTTTCCAGAATGAGTTTTCCAATCTCAAGCAGAGTGGAAAAACTCAACTTAGGAACTGAATTTACAGAGGCAGAGGGATTTTAGTGACAGTGGGAGAAAAGCATGTGTGTGATTTGCGAGAACTGACCTGCTTTCAAAACCTGGTTAAAGGTTTTAAAAGGCAGGCCAGGCAATCAGCAGGTACATTCCCCAGTGCAGTCTATGTCCTTGTGAGTGATCATAAGTGACAGTGAGGTGTAGATAGAATTCTGGCAATAGCCACATTATCTATTCTGTGCCTTTCTTTTCCTCAAAGTGTTTTTCCATATTGTTACTGGTTAAAGGAGGGCCAAGACTTGCATTAAGCCTTTGGGGCCGTTAAATATTCTTTTGAAAGACCTTTTACTAAGAAATTTTTCAAAGTACTTAACCATATTCCTTAATTATAAATTGATTTCTTCCTGACTATGGTCTTATTAGCCAACAACACGTATACCAAAAGAGAGCATCTGAAAGCATCATAACTTTGCATTGTAAGGTATATCCTCCTATTAAGACCGCTGCCTGGAAAGATATGAGGTGACTAATGCTTAAGCCATGATTCATCTCCAACTCTCAAAGTAGAGACCAGAGATCATGTTCCCTTGATCCACCCTGCTTTCCAAGAGACATTTACCAGAACTTCAGATTGCCTTGTTAAGTCTCAAAAGGAAAAGTTGGCGTCGCTTAAAGGGGTTCCTGCATTTGTAAAATTGGGGGGATTTATCTAACATTCAATTCTGTTTTGATTAAATTGGTTCTCTGGGTGACTGAAGAGACGGTGCAAATCCACAGATCTGGACATGCCCCTGAAGGGACTGGGAATTTTAGATGTAGAAGGGACAAAGAGAATATTGCTGAAGTTAGAGAGACAAAGAGTGTTGTACAACTTAAAGTTTCGAGTCCAGTCCCCAAACCCAAATATGATTGACACCCTAGCCCTCTGTGAAAGGAAACTTAACTTCTCTACATCCTTGGCATCCCCTTTTCATGCCCGCTCAAGAAAACAAGTATTTCTGAACTTCAGAGTAATCCATCTTATTTTTTAAAATTACGAAAATGACAAACTAACTGTACCTGTGCCTCTTGGCCCGTTTCAGACGAAAGTAGGCGGGGCGAACCACGGCGGCGGCAGCTTCGAGGAGGTGCTGAGCTCCGCGGCCCACGCCAGCGCGCAGAGCTCGGCCGGCGGCCCCCGGCTGGCCGAGGGGGCGGAGCTACAGTGCTAGGGCCCCGCCCTGCCCGCGCGCCTCGGCAAGGAAGACCACTGTCCCGCGGGAAGACACAGGCCTTGACCTTGTTCTTCAAATGGCTTCGCCTCAAAGTTTAATTAAATGATTTACATTTGAATTCGTGTCTTTGCTGGACCACACAACCATTTAAGAGTTCCTAGATTGTCATCTTTTAAAATGTCAACTTCAGCAGGTACACAGTTGGTCATGACCCTTGTTTTTGTGTAATTCAACATGTTTTCCAAACCTGTAGCTGTTAATTATTTGCTTTGATTTTTGCTTGAACTTCTATAGGAAGTGCATGTCTTTGAAGGCTAAGTGGCCCCTTTCAGTTCTGTCCGCTGGATGGCTCTCTTTCTAACTGGCTCCAGCAGGGAATGAGATGGCACTGCAAATATCTTCAAACTGCTTGTGAGCTCCCTCACCTACTGCAATTAATTCCTTATGCTTATTTGAGCAATTAAAATAATTGATTTTAATGATAACTTTGAATCCTTAATTTCTTTACGTTTCAGGGCTGTTGATGAACGTGATAGGTGGTAGTGTAATTCTGCAGATGCTGTTTTAAAATCAACTTCTACTGCTAATCTGGAGAATATAAGAGGATACATAAGTAATTATAACCTCTGCTACTTTAGGATGCTAAAACAATCTCCGATTCTGAAATTCTCTTAAATCTACCTAGAATAGTACTTAACTCAGGTAACTACTGAGTTAAGTACGCAAGAAACAGATGCAAAAGGATTTGCTAGAAAATGGTAGAAGCAGAGTTCTGCCACTCTTTCCAGTATGCAAACTGCTCACATTAAAAAAAAAAAATCATCTTAGTACAATCAGATTTCTGCAGTAATGTTTACCTTCCACATCACAAACTTCTCTTTTCTTCTCGATGGGAACGTACGTTTGTTGTTAGGTAGCAGGTAGCATTTATTATTAGTAGTGGGTGTCGGGGGGTGGGGGGTGTATAATTTCCTCAGTTCTGTCTCATTGCAGCAAAAATTTGAAATGGCAGACCAGTGTTGCAGCTCTGTTACAGCTGTTTTATTGGGCAAGCAAAGAAGAGTACACCCTCGAGGCATGAGGGTGGGCCAACCCAAAAGGAGACGCCTCAGTCTGTCTTGGCTTCCTCCTTTGATTCATTCATCTCCTCCTCCCCTTGAGCCTGCCCTCTGCCAATTGGAGTAGGCAAGAAGGGGGCATGTTGGTTTCACCTGAAGTTCTCACTCCAGGCTGCGGATTTTCTTCTGTTCCGTTTTCTCAGGCTTTTCTCTGTCTTTTAGCCGCCACCATTTTGGACTCCTTTTTTCTATTCTAATTACCTGACAGTAGCATCCTGTAGCTACATTTTTAAAATGTACACTCTAGAATGTAGAATAGATTTACCAACTAAAAAAAAAAACAACAACCAACTCCAAATTTAAATATAGTAATATGTTATTTATAGATATATATAATCCATATAATATGCATAACATAGTATGTTCATTGTTCATTTTGTAACTTCATTAGATAGAAGTGGGTATTTGTGACATATTGAAATAAAGCTAACTTTAAAAAATTCTATTCACATTAATGGAGCAGAACAATCCATATACCTAACTGAAAATCCAACTGGTTCAGGGACACAGAATCTCCGAGGCCTGGACTCTTGGGAGCAACAGGTGTGGGGGTGTAAACGAACCAGAGTAGACAAATGTGGACAAAGGAGCTCTGCCAGCCGAAGTGTTGGCATTCTCCCTAACCTAGCCTTCCAGCCTGCTGGCTGAAGCCAAACCATGTCTAGCTGGCTTGTGAGTGTGTTGCTTGCCCACTGCTATGGTGCGCCCTTGGTCTCTCTGTCCAGTCTACAGTGGCCTGGTCACCTCTTATAAACTCACTGCCACCTTCTTTTGGCCACATTCAGCACACTGCATTGTATTAGAAAATGCAGTTACATTGCTATAAACAAATGTCTTCATTCACCAACCCATTTCTACACACAATAGTCTCAACCTTACAATCTGAAAACACAGCATGAAAACTGGGCAGAAAAATGATCAAGAAAATTAGTGTTAATGCTCAAAGCTAAAATAAACTATATCTTAGCTGTTTATTTTAAATCATTCTTCAAAAATTCTATTTTGATGTTTTATAAAAACTATATTCCTATCACCTCTATTAATTGTTAAATTTTTAAAAATTATTCCCTCTGAGCGAGGAGTGGTATGATGGCCATGATGTCTTTTTTTCATTCTGCCATGAGATGTGTGATGAATAACTCACATCACTTCAGTTCAGTTCAGTTCAGTTGCTCAGTCGTGTCCAACTCTTTGTGACCCCATGAATCACAGCACACCAGGCCTCCCTGTCCATCACCAACTCCCGGAGTTCACTCAAACTCATGTCCATCGAGTTGGTGATGCCATCCAGCCATCTCATCCTCTGTCGTCCCCTTCTCCTCCTGCCCCCAATCCCTCCCAGCATCAGGATCTTTTCCAATGAGTCAACTCTTAGCATGAGGTGGCCAAAGTATTGGTGTTCCAGCTTCATCCTCAGTCCTTTCAATGAACACCCAGGACTGATCTCCTTCAGAATGGACTGGTTGGATCTCCTTGCAGTCCAAGGGACTCTCAAGAGTCTGCTCCAACACCACAGTTCAAAAGCATCAATTCTTTGGCGCTCAGCTTTCTTCACAGTCCAACTCTCACATCCATACATGACTACTGGAAAAACCATAGCCTTGACTAGACGGACCTTTGTTGGCAAAGTAATATCTCTGCTTTTCAATATACTATCTAGGTTGGTCATAACTTTCCTTGCAAGGAGTAAGCGTCTTTTAATTTCATGGCTGCAATCACCATCTGCAGTGATTTTGGAGCCCCCCAAAATAAAGTCTGACACTAAGCCATGCCATGTGGGGCCACCCAAGACGGGAGGGTCATGGTGGAGAGGTCTGACAGAATGTGGTCCACTGGAGAAGGGAATGGCAAACCACTTCAGTATTCTTGCCTTGAGAACCCCATGAACAGTATGAAAAGGCAAAATGATAGGATACTGAAAGGGGAACTCCCCGGGTCAGTAGGTGCCCAATATGCTACTGGAGATCAGTGGAGAAATAACTCCAGAAAGAATGAAGGGATGGAGCCAAAGCAAAAACAATACCCAGTTGTGGATGTGTCTGGTGATAGAAGCAAGGCCGATGCTGTAAAGAGCAATATTGCATAAGAACCTGGAATGTCAGGTCCATGAATCAAGGCAAATTGGAAGTGTTCAAACAGGAGATGGCAAGAGTGAACGTCGACATCCTAGGAATCAGCGAACTAAAATGGACTGGAATGGGTGAATTTAACTCAGATGACCATCGTATCTTCTACTGTGGGCAGGAATCCCTTAGAAGAAATGGAGTAGCCATCTTGGTTAACAAAAGAGTCCTAAACGCAGTACTTGGATGCAATCTCAAAAACAACAGAATGATCTCTGTTCGTTTCCAAGGTAAACCATTCAACATCACATCACTTAAGTAGAATAATTAAAACAGTCGTTGGTTGGCAGGTCTCATTTTCTCATTGCCTAATGACTCTGGAGCTGCCTGTGTCTCCCTGACTTTTGACGGGCAAGTGTATCCCAATTTGACCCGCTGCTGAGTTGCCCTATTTTGTTCAGCTGGGCTCAGCTCACATGCAGTATTTTCAAGTGTTCCACAGTACTGAACAGGATTTGCACACAATGGACATATTTGGCTAACAAATCAAAACAGCTTCAGGCTAGATCAGCACCAAGTATATGAAATGATATTATATGTATGATACCAAAAATACATGTCAATAATAAAAAACTCCAATATGAATTGTGATTACAAAATATTTTTGAAGTAAGCCATTCTGTAATTTAACCATTTAGCACTTATTAAATCCTGTTGTTTTGATGGAGAATATTCATAAGTTCACACACCTTTATCTCATCAACTATGACTACTGATAGTCATGTCAGCAAAACAGTCTGCATTTTCCCTAGATTACACATTTCTTATAGATCTGGTCATGAACCATGGAAAAGAGAACTGTGTGCTTTACTGTGAACACTCCTGATAAGCCATGCCACTCACAGTGGTCAATGTGAAGAGGACACTGGGGATCTAAGTGACTGTTCTGCCACTGTACGTTGTTCCAAAATTACGTCAGCCTGAAAGTTGCTGAACTTCACTGTATAGTAGTGCAAAAGGTTGTGAACTTTAACCCCAACCCTCTCCTCTCACTTTTTATCAGGTTGGGGTGTGGATGGGTACAATAAAAGAATGTAACCGGGAAGGGTTAATTTTGAATTCATGTTGCTTATATGACTTTAACCCTCATTTTGCCACTTTGGGGGTTTCCCTGGTGGCTCTGATGGTAAAGAATCTGCCTGCAATGTGGGAGACCTGGGTTCGATCCCTGGGTCAGGGAAGATCACCTGGAGAAAGGCATGGCAAGCCACTCCAGTATTCTTGCCTGGAGAATTCCATGGACAGAGGGGCCTGGCAGGTTTGCAATCCAGGGTTGCAATGAGTTGGACATGACTGAGCGACTAACACTTTGCCACCTTGTTATTGTAGGCATACATAACTGCCTGCCTTGGGGAGATAACCTGAGCCCACCTACCTGTGAAGGACAGTAAGGAAGTGAAACTAACATATCCATCCCCCTGCCTAAGGCTTGCCGTTTGCACCATCCCCCTGCCTGAGGCTTGCCGTTTGCACGGGCTGAATAGTCTTTTCACTTGTTCCCTCACCTCCCTCAGTCTCTGATCCATTGAAGAACCTGGCAACTAGGCCCTGGGAAGATGGTTATTTTGAGGTGCTATCTTGCCATCTTCTTGGTCAGCCAGCTTTCCGAATAAAGTTGTCTTCCTTAACACCTTTTCTCAGATGTATTGGCCGATCTTTGACAAGCAGAGGGAGCCTGGATTTGGTAACAGGGAGATGGTGATAATGTGACATGGAAAGCAACTGTTTCAAACCCGGTGTTTAAATATATTATTCCAGTAAGCAAGATTTAGGAGTAAATGTGAACCCTCATGTGGCAGGTAAATGAAAAACTGAGATGATCATGACTAGTATTAAGTCTGACCCAGGAAAAACTTCCAAAGTCTCTGTGTGGATTTGTGAAAATTACAGCAGGCAAACATCCCAATAAAACTCCAGGGTCACGGAACATCTTCTGGTTCTAAATGTCTGAACTTTATCTGGGGTTATTTTGTGTGTATGATTTCATGCCAGGAGGAAAAGAAAAAAAACTCCAAAATCTGATATGGTTCTGTTTTCTTGCTAATTGTATCTCCAGTACTAACCAGACTTTGTTGACTTCCAGCCATTTACTGGTTTTTACATAGTGTGGCTGTGATGCAACAGCATTTCAGTGCAGAGCAACACGGCTCTTTGCAGTGCGGATCGGCTCTATGTACACGTGTGTGTCGTCTCCGAAGAGATCACGGCACCTTGCTTCCGGCAGACTGGGTATCCATGGATACTGCAAAGTGTTTCCAAAGAAACGCTGCCTAGAATTCTCACCATGCCAGCCTTTTTAGGCCTTCTTCAAATGGAAACTGACATCTGAATTAAAGGGATAGGCATCATGCTTCCACCAAACTCTTGAGCTGGCCTACACGGACAGCCATCCTTTCTCCACCATTCAGTGGCTGTGCATCACTTAAAGGCAAGCAGGGAAATTACTTACCCTGTGAAAGGGAAACGAAGGGAAGAAGCCAGGTCTGACGTGATCGCTCCATAAGGTTCAATGACCCAGTAATAACTTATTACGTATTTCTTGTCTGCTAATAAATATAATCAAGGCCTGAAAAATATAAACCAGCCAGGGGAAAAGCAGAGGCAGACAAATTACATTTGAAATTGCATGCCCAGATTTCTATCCCCAGATGACAAAAAGGATTGCAGGGAGGGAACCATGACCAGGTTTTCAAGTCTGTGATCAGGGGCCTAAAGCAGGTCATAGTGAATTAAAGATCAGGCTGCAGAACTTGAATAAAGCAGCATTTCAATTGATGGGAGAATGCATTATAATAATTTCTTCTCCCTAGATCCTTATCACTAAGCCAGCTAAAGAATCTTCTTAAAAGCAATCATAATTAAATTTTCTATTGTTCAATGAATCTGGCCTTCAGGGATGTAGGTTATGAACTCAGAATACGATGATTTAGAATCAACAATAAATATTCCAAAGTTTAAGACTTTAAAATTTTATTTAGTTCAAATCCCTCCCTCTCAGCCTCCAAGTCTCCAGCCATGACATTTTCGTGACCACATTCTGTAGCTTCTTTTATTATCCAAACTGTATCATGTTTCTTGCTGCAGTCCAGGCAATTTAAAATAAACACATCTGGGAAAATCAACAGACCAACAGTGGCAAAACACAATACCACGAGACAGAAAACTGAAATGCTTGTTATAGGAGTGCAGCAACGCAGGGGGCATCTCAGGAGCGTGGCTCACTGGCGACGCCGGCTATGTTTGCGTTTCTTTCTGCCTCGAGTTCAGAAACAAGCTGGACTATCTCAGGGTGACTGAATTTTCCTGCAAGGCAAGAAGACGGGGTAAGAAATGATGACAAGAGAATATATCAATTTCTCCAGCTGGATCCTAGGGCTTGCCAGGGGCTCGGTTCTGTGATCTGACCCACACTTGACTCCAACACAGATGATACAATCCGGTCCTGGAGAGGTGCTTAAGGCAACCACTCAACTTACTTTTCATCACCCCAGATGCAACGGAGAGTAAAGATGAGAATTAGGAAAAGAACTGCAGCTCAGGCAGAGCTGGCGAAAACTGCAACAAGCAACCTTTACTGGGAACTCCAGGGAAACTCGGGGAGGTTGGGGCCCTCTCTGGGAACATCTGAGAACAGCCTCTGGCCATTCTGAATGTGCAATTGTGAGGACCAAGCACCTACATTGGAGAAGGAAATGACAACCCACTTCAGTGTTCTTGCCTGGAGAATCCCATGGACAGAGGAGCCTGGCGGGCTGCAGTCCACGGGGCCACAAAGAACCAGACAAGACTGAGTAACACTTTCACTTTCAAGCACCTACATATGCAAAGATTAGCAGGAAGACCAGTGGGTCCAGGCTGTCCCCTCGCTTGAAAACAAGAATGCAAACATTTACCCTGAAACCAGCCGCTCTGTCCTGTCTTCCCGGCCCCTTGGCTTTCCCTGGACTTCTGCCCTGGGCAGTAACCAGGCTCTGAGCTATTTTAGGTGGACAGAGGCTGGCAGGGGCGGTGTTAAGCCCACCATCTCTTCCCTGACGGTCTTCTCTTGCCAGTGCCCTCTGCTGCTTACTGTTCATTCCACAGTGAACTCTGTCCCATTTATTCCCTATGTGCCACCCCTTCACTTTCTTGCCCTACCTGACACCTGGCTGGTGCAGCTGCGGTGTAGCTTTCCCTGTAGCTCCCCCAGTGCTGGCTGTTTTCTGTCTTACGCAGCTCTTAGCACCAAGCCGGGGCCTGTCCTCCATGATCCATGTTGTTTCCAGGTCACCCTCTGCCCGACTGTGTGAAGGCTGGCCGTCAGACTTACCATCATTCCACCAAAACCGCTCTTACCAAGGGCACCGATCAGCACCACGCTGCTCAATCTGACGGCTACTCCTGCCCTCTTGAAACTTTCTCCCCTTGGCTCTGGGACCCCTGATTTTTCCCATCTTTCCCATCTAGTGTGTGTGTGTGCTGAGTCACTCAGTCATGTCCAACTCTTTGTGACCCAATGGACTGTATCCTGCCAGGCTCCTCTGTCCATGGAATTCTCCAGGCAAGAATATTGGAGTGGACTGCCGTGCCCTCCTGCAGGAGACCTTCCCAACCCAGGATGGAAATCAGGTCTCCTGCACTGCAGGTGGATTCTTTACCGACTAAGACACCAGGGAAGCCCAATCTAGTGGAAAGTCCAAAACCCTCAGGTTCCTCTCACAAACACCGCCACATACAAAATTGTTGACTCTACGCTCAAAATATATCCAGAATCTGACCTCTTCTTATGTTTTCTATCATGACCACCCTGTTCAAACCAGGGCAGGCAGAATGGTGAGAAATCATTTCTTACATCAGCTACACGTTTTATATTTAACTGTTCAACAGAAGTAGTACACCAGAGGAGAAAGTGCAGTGAGTTTTAATCTCAAATTTGGCTGTGGGCTCATCACCCACTTTCCAGGCTCAAGTTTCTTCCTTGGTAACACGGGGAGCTTAAACTAGATGATCCTTCCAGCTCCCGTATATTTGGATTCTATCAGTATTCTCATGTTTCATTTTCTATTTTTTTCATTGTGAATGCATCCGAGGATAACAGTGTAAAGCACAACACAAACATGATTATGACCTTATTGTGAAAAAGATGCTATCTGGGAACCCGATCATTGCTTCTAACACGGTTGGCAAACCTTTTTTGTGAAGAGTCAGGTAGTAAATATTACGGGCTTTGTGAACAATTTGGCCTTTGTGGCCAAGTACTCAATTCTGCAGCTGTAGCACAAAAGCAGTATAAACAATACATAAAGAGTGTGGCTGTTTCAATAAAACCTTATTTACACAACCAGCAGGCCAGTGTGGCCCATGGGTTATAGTTGACCGACTCCTGGTTTCCAGGAGTTAAACAGAATTCTGTTTAACTGAAGTCAAACATTTTGAGCATCATTTACCTCAAGGACAGAGGAGACAAAGCTGGTCGTGGCCCTCAACAGCTTACCATAGGGTGGGGTGAGTAGACAGGGATTTGGGAAGAAACCCAACTAGGAACATCATAATGGAGAATGCAAGTCAGACTGTGAAATCACGGTGGCATGCTCTGGACCACGCGGAGACTGAGCAAAAAGAAGGAACACTTAGTCGTGACAGGGAGGATTGAGAAAGGAAACCAGAGAGCTGAACAGCCTTAGACTCCAGAGCTGTTTGTGCTCAGCTGCTCAGCTGTATCCGACTCTTTGTGGCCCCATGGACTGTAGCCCACCAGGCTTCTCAGTTTATGGAATTTTCCAGGCAAGAATACCGGAGTGGGTTGCCATTCCCTACCTCCAGGGGATCTACCCAACCCAGGGATAGAACCCGTGTCTCTTGCGTCTCCTGCACTGGCAGGCGGATTCTTTATAAACCACTGCGCCACCCGGGAAGTGCAATAAATATCAAGATTTTATTTTAAGGAAGAGGAAAGCTGCCAAACAAAGATGCGATGATACCTAGACCTACAAAGGAGAAAAGCACTGAGATGTGCAAGGTGAACTCCTTAGCCTGGGAGATTAAATTAGGTGGTTATAACCCTTAGCCATACAGAAACAATGAGGGCCTTGCCTAGGGCAGAGGTAAGTGAGCCAAGACAGTAGGCAAATCAAATCAACCCCATTATAATGCAAATCAGATCTGGGAGTTTATTTTGGAGCTGGGACTTTCCTCGACTTGATGAGGCCACAAAAGGGTTGGGAGAGGTCACAGCAAGGCCATCTCTAACAGTTCTCAGGAGAGATGGAGGGTCAGCTGAGCCTGGGGAACTGTGAGGGAAAAGAGCCGGAGCTCTGCTCCAGGGAGCAACAGGAGACCCGTGGTCAGTGCCCCTGGCTCTTCACTGCAGAAGTTGTGCCAAATGAAGAGAGCCAAGGCTTACTGCCAGGCAGTCTTCTAAACACGTCACATATATCCTCAAACAACCCTATAAAGTAGACTCTATAATCATTCTCAATTTAAAAATGAGGAAGAAAGAAGAAAAGATAGTGCTAAGTCGTGTCCGACTCTGGCGAACCCATGAACTGTAGCGTGCCAGGCTCCTCTGTCCATGGGATTCCCCAGCAAGAATACCGGAGTGGGTTGCCATTTCCTTCTCTAGGGGATCTTCCTGACCCAGGAATTGAATCCAGGTCTCCCACATTGCAGGCAGATGCTTTTACCGCCTGAGCTACACAGGAAGCCCTAAGAATAAGGAAACGAAGACCCAGAACTAGGTGAAGTAATCTACTGGAGGTTACCTAAGGTGACTGTGGCAGAACCAAGATTTAAACAAAAGCAGCTTCAGGCCTGCGCTCTGAAGAGCTGCAGCAACAATGACGACTTCGCTGCCTGGAACTTCCTCTTTTTAAATCTCTCTCTCTGCCTCTACCTTGCATGACCTTCCACCTATTAAGCACTGACATAATGCACTTTGACATTCATCATCTCGCTTAAATCTCAAAACCAACCTATGGATCAAGTAGGGTACTATGATTTCCATTTTTTAGGGAGGACACAGAGAGGTCAGGAGACCGCCCAGGAGCACACAGCCAGTATGTGTGACGTGAATCTGGAGCTCAGACTGCAGGGCGGCAGGGCTCTCTTGCATTAGGCAGCCTCACACCATGAATCCCACCTTTTTCTTCTCAGATGCTCCATATGAAAGGGTCAGAGGAGGGCTGAACAACCAGGGACTTCCCTAAGGTAGTATCAGTCATTACACCAGGAGCAAGTTAAGCCAACCTGAAGCGGTGCTTATTGAAACCAGCCCTGCGTACCTGCTGTGGAGTCGTAGAAGTCCTGCAGCCTCCCAGGCTTGTTCTCAAGGTCTTCATATTCAGATGCCTGAAGAATCATCTCACACTGGTCCAGCTGCTTCACGAATTTAGCTTCTGCACTAGACTGGGTCTCGTATTCCTAAGTAAAGGACAGTTAAAGCAGCAAGTCTAGGGCTGCATGTGTGGGTGCTAAGTCGCTTCAGCCGTGTCTGACTCTATGGACTGTAGCCCACCAGGCTCCTCTGTTCATGGGGTTCCCCAGGCCAGAATACTGGAGTGGGTCGCCATTTCCTCTTCCAGGGGATCTTCCCGGCCCAGGGATTGAACCCGCCTCTCTTACGCCTTCTGCACTGGCAGGCAGGTTTTCTACCACCAGGGCCACCTGGGAAGCCCACATGATAGGTTATGCCAGGAGAACCTGGTCCCTGAAATCAGTTACAGCTAAAAGCACATTCTCCACTGGCCGTATTTCTCCACTGTATACAAAGCCGTCACAGAGACTACTCGCACGCAGTTCCACAGCTTAACACCCATGTTCCATGTGGGCGCTCCCAGTTCCATCTAGTCTACCCGATGCCTGCCAAGTCTCATGTGTTCACATGGGCACTTCCAAACATTTTCCTTCCTGTTTAGTAACTTGTCTTCAAGACCATTAGTCTTTAATTCAGATTCTGAATATTAATTTCAAGTTAATATTTCATCTTGAGGCTTCCCCGATGGCTAGGTGGTAAAGAATCTGTCTGCTACGCAGGAAACGTGGAGATGTGGGTTCGATCCTTGGGTTGGGAAAATCCTCTGTAGGAGGACACGGCCATCCATGGCAGTATTCCTGCCTGGAGAATCCCATGGACGGGGGAGCCTGGCGGGCTACAGTCCATGGGGCTGCAAGAGTCAGACACAACTGAGCAACTAAGCAACAGCAACCAATATTTCATTCTATGCTTCCGCAGTGAGCTCCCTTTCCATCTAATGTCAGGCCTCCTTTCCCGTTTGAAGTGAGTTTCTGGCTTTCTCCTTTCGTTTGGTTTCCACTCTACTCTGGGAAGCTCTGTCCTTGCTTTCAGAATAGAGAGGAGCTAATCACATCCCTCTGGGTTATGACTCTTGAGGACACAGCCAGGGTCTGAGAACTCTTCCTGCCAGCTGTCTGTGCGCGTGTTGGCGGCAGGCAGGCGGTGAAGGCACCGGGCGGGAGGCAGCTTATTTACCGTTCCTCGCCCCACTGGTCCCTCCCTCCTCAGTGCAGACCTGCAGCAAGAAGCCGCAGGCAGTCGGCGTCTTAGAGCACGCCCATCACACAGCCACACGTCCCAGTTAAGGCCGCGGAGAAGCATCCTTCTATGAAGACCGAGGTGTTCCCAGCTGATTTCTGTGTCAGGTTCTCGTTTGTAATCCCACCCTGGATACTGAATCTGCCGTGCTTTCTCTCGCCAGGGTGATGTGTTGTGAATCACTGATGTTTTCTTGGTTTTTATTAGATGCAGCTCCGGTGGGTGTTTGCAGAGCAACAGAAGGATAAGGGTTTCAAGCAGGAAAGATATACATGTTCTAGGTCCTCAACATGGAGGACCAAAGGGAAGAGAGAGAGAAAAGGCGAAGAAGGTCAAAGATATCCTGTCTCCCTTGAATAAAGACCGGCCCTGATCACAGTGCAGACATAAGGTTAACATTCTGCATGTCATGCTCTCCCACCTTAGTGACTCTCCCTCTGGGACCCAGGGCCCTCATATTGCTGCACATCAAACTCCCCCCCGAAACGCTACCCTTTTACTTCAGAGGACAGAACAGGGGGACCTCCTGAAGTGCTTGCACGCTCAGTCGTGTCCGACTGTGCAACCCCGTGGACAGTAGCCTGCCAGGCTCTTCTGTCCATGGGATTCTCTAGGCAAGAATACTGGAGTGGGTTGCCATTGCCTTCTCCACAGACCTTTTGAAGGAGTGCTTTTTAACCCAGCTGGATCTTCAGCTGCAGGCTGGGAAACAATTCAAAGGCAGGTGTGTGTGCCAGGCATTGGGCATGTGGCAGGGAGTGGCTCCTGCTTTGCGCTGGGATTCGAAGGGCTCTTTCTTTAAAGCAAAACTCAGGTGGTAGAGCAGACATCTTTCTGTGATACTTCAAGGAAAAAGTGAAAATGCTTTCTCTTGACTTACTGAAATGTGATTTCACGCTTCTATGGCAGACAATAAATTATAATTGCTTTAACTAGACATGACCCTTTGGGCCGAAAGCTGTTGTTAGTGGTGAACAGCAGTGATTTACATTTCAAAAATCAATTCAACTGCCATTTTCTATGTAACTAGTACTATCTGAAGTTCCCTGCGTTCAGAATGACCCTATTTTCTGAAATCAAAATCAGACCACAGGGACTGGAGACAGAAAAACAGAGCATACTATGTACGTCAGGCAATATTCTAACTGCGTTGTCGTCACTGTTTGGTTGCTAAGTCGTGTCTGACTCTTTCGCAACCTCATGGACTGCAGCCTGCCAGACTCCTCTGTTCATGAGATTTCTCAGGCAAGAATACGGGAGTGGGTTGTCAATTCCTTCTCCAGGCCATCTTCCTGACCCAGAGATGGAACCGGTGTCTCCTGCATTGGCAGGTGGATTCTTTACCACTGAGCCACCAGGGAAGCTTTCCAATTGCTTAACATACTATTTAATTTGACTGCCACACAACCCTGGAATACGGGTATACTATTATTAGTGCCATTCTGTAGATGAGGAAATTGACATACAGAGAGGTACCGTACATTGCCCAAGATCACACAGCTAGTAAACAGAGGAGCCACTAATTTGAACCCTGGAAATCTCATACCAAAGCCAACGTGTTAATATTGAACATGATTTTTTAAATGTGTAATAAAGAGCTGTTCTCTGTTTATAGTGTTTCCACAAAGTTCAAATCTACTTGTAATCTATGAATGTGATCTTATTTGGAAACAGTCTTTGCAGATGTAATCAAATTAAGAAAGAGTCATAGTGGACTAGGACGGATCTTAATCTAATAACCAGCATTCTTACAAGAGGGAACTGGGCCCAGATACAGACACAGGGCGGGGGCGGGGCTGCGGAGGTGGCACAGGCAGCTTCCCTGGGGTCTCAGTGGTAAAGAATCCGGCTGTAATGCACGCAATGCAGGTTTGATCCCTGGGTCGGGCCACCCACTCCAGTATTCAAACCTGGAGAATTCCCACGGACAGAGGAGCCTGGTGGGCTACAGTACATAGGGTCGCAGAGTCGGACTTGACTGAAGCGACTTAGTACGCATGCACAGACACGAGGAAAACATCTGACTATGGAGGCAGAGCCTGGAGCCATGTGTTCGGAGGCAAGGCTGCCAAAGCTGGACGAGGCATCACCAGAAGCCAGGGAGAGGCAAGCAGGGAATCTTCCTCTAGAACCCTCAAGGAACAAGGCCCTGCCCACACCATGATTTGGACTTCCAGCCTCCAGAACAAAGAGGCAGGGCTACCCCAGAGTAAGGAGGGGCTAGGGGCTCAAGCAAGGAAGGCGGGGGAAGAGGTTGGAGGGAAGTGAGAAACTGCCCGAGGCAGGGATGGGTTATTTTCCCTTCAAGGTGGAAGTCAGTTCTAGGAGGGGGACAACAAGAGCACTAGGCAAGCCCCTTCCCTGGAGCCGCCTGCTATCAGCAGCAGCAGGGAGGCACTGAGGCCCAACGGGGCCCATGTTCGGTGCTGGGCCCCACGGCGCATCTGCCCTTGACCTCACGCAATCTGGACAACCCTTACGGGTTTCACAGATGCGCAGCTGACTCAGGGAGGCGAATGAGCCCAAGGCCACTGAGCCAGGAAGCAGTGAGTTGGGAACCCAGTTCTGAACGACCCCAAAGCCCACATTTCTCTCAAGGACCAGAGATGGGTGGGTGTGAGGCTGGCACGGTGGAGGATGAGAGCAATGCATCAGGAAATCCAGGGGCTCTGAGTCAGTATTTGCACCAGGCATTATGGTGAGAAGGGAAATGCAGAACATGGAAGGAAGAAACATTTCTATTAGCCCTGACAGACACCTATAGCAGTTGGGAGATGAGAATCAGACAACCCAGAAAGCAGGTAAGTTAGACACGGCACGTTAAGATAGTCTAAGGCAACTAAGACACTGACGGGCCATATAAATTCAGTTATAATAAAAAGCAACCCAGTGCATATACTTACTTCCCAAAGTTCATAGAGCTCCTTCTGGAGATCCCCTGGGAGGAGCTGGGTTAGCTGCTTCATTGCTTCCTGAAAGATCAAACCATTATTTTAATCATGTTCACATTTGTTAGTTAACAACTCATCTACAAATGCCAAATAATGGACTCACGCTTTTCCAAATAACTCCCAAAGGGGCAGCAGAATATTGGAGAAGATTTAGGCTAACAAGGAGGGCAATTGTGTACATTAAATAAATGTCTTTTTTATATGTATTTATTCAGGAGCACTTATGTTGTGGCCGGCAGCACACTGGACACAACCAAGGACAATGAGGAGGGTATGAGACGATTACAGAAATAACAGAAGTGAGGCCAAAGATTTTATATCTTGAGGATGAGAGTCCCCAAACGCATGTGAATTTCAACCGCAAGTGCATGCGTGCTCAGCTGCTTCAGCTGTATTAGACTCTGCGACCCGATGGACTGTAGCCCACCAGGCTCCCCTGTCCACGGGATTCTCTAATCAAGAATACTGGAGTGGGATGCCATACCCTCCTCCGGAGGATCTTCCCAACTCAGGGATCAAACCCTCGTCTCCTGCATCTCCTGTACTCTTTACGGCTGAGCCACTGGGGAGCCCCTCAACAGTAAGTAGTATAGTTCAAAACAAATCTGACTGTGAGGAAAACAGCAAAGTGTCAGTGAATTACGAAGCTCAAATAAAGTTTTGGTACACCATTATGTTCACTTTCTATTGCTAATATTTTTATTTGCAAAATGTAAAGCACTACACAAATGGGCACCTATTGTCACTAACATAAAGGAAATTACAAGACAGCATTTTGTTAAGCTCACAGACTCACAGGCTGAAAAGAGATGTTTAAGGGTAGTGAGCCCAACCATCCACGTGCACCAATCCCCTCAGCAGCATCTCTGGGGACTTGTGTCCTCCCCCACACACATGCCTCATGCTGGGAACCTAGCACCCCAAGAGGCTGCTCAAGTGGACTTTAGGCAGCATTAGCAGGAAGTACCAGTGTCTCATATCAAGCTGAAAATTGTCCCTGCAAGTTCTTCCACTGTGCCTAACCCTACCCCTCCTGCCTTCCTCCCTCACAAAAACACAATGTCAATCAGGTGGGCGGTAACCCAGCAGACGAGAATCTCTGTGGCCAGTGACTGGTCCAAGGGATGGCCATGTAACTCTACCCAGCCACTCAGTGACCAGCTGCACGGTGAGATCGAGGGAGAGGAGCCCCAGAGTAGAGTTCAGAGAGCCAAAACGCACAGAAAGGCTGAAATGAGAGTGAGAGCACCGAGGGTGCTCAGTACATACTTCTCATCTCCAAAGTCCCAAGAGCCCCTCTTATTCCATCTCTTCCTTCATTTCTATGTTGCTCCAAAACCCTCAAGTATCCCATTTGGGGGGCATGAGGCCTGCAACCTACTCTCAAATGGCTTTGCAACTCCTTCCCTCTCCTCCTATCGTCATCCTCCACCTCTTAATCAGCTCCAGTTCATTTGGCCAGAGCTTAGGCTCCCTGAAAAGAACACTGTTTTAAAAACCACTTTTGGCAAAGTGCTTATATAAAAGGGGCAAGGTCTTACTAAAATCAAATGGTGAAATGGTAAAAAGCAATAAAAGTAAAAATGAATTCTTTATATATAACTAGTTATAATGGGCAGGAAAAAAAAAGTTACAGAATGCAACCACTTCCAGAGCAAACCATACTGGCCAGTGTCAATGGTCGGCTCTTGTAAGTAGCGTCGCCATCTTGAATGGCTTGTAGCATTATTCCACCCTTAGTGGTATGAAATTTTGGGTATTTTGTACTTGCATTCTCCCTTGTTTCTTTTTCATAAATCTCAGCAAAATATGTGAGAAAAAACTACATTTTCAAAAATTAAAAATGTCTCTACAAATAGATCACTTTTCTCTCCACTATAATAGAGGCATTTGCCCATTGCTTTTGTTTGAAAGGAATGAACTGAATAATATATATGTACAGAGATATCAAAATCTAAACTCTTCGAATATAAACTTAAAAGTCCTGCTCTGACAAGGAATTATTTTATTCCCTTTAAAGTGATGTACCCAGCACTGAATATAGTGATTGACGGGTGGTCTGACCCAGTCAAAACACAATGGAACCAAAGTGTCCATCATGGTAAATGCTCTATTTCTATAAATGCAGCTCATGACTGAGTTGGCTTTTTGGAAATCACATATGACTTATTAACAAGCTTCCTGTTGACTAAAATCACAATGTCCTTTAAAAAACAAAACATAACAAACAAATATGTTTTTGCTCTCTTCCTGAAGCTGAGCAATGATTTTTCTGGATCTAAACTCGTTGACACCATTTGTTATTATACAATCAGGATTGCATTTGAGACCTCTTAGCTGTTATTCCTTGTTTGGCAGCTTATGCCACAGAATCAGGCCCTTTTTAAATGATCCTCTGAAATCGACTTCACTGAAGTCCAGGACAAGGGTCTGATGATACCAGACTTTCCCTTCTTGATTGTGAGCCCTGCCACTCCCACTTCTAAACTGAGTTTTGCCTTGTTCACACGTAGATTTGGAGTGCTAATTTCCCTAGCTTCTTCCTGTTAGCAAAGCATGTCAAGAATTTGCCTGAAGTTCTGAGCTGATGAAACGTGAAGCACCCAGAAAGCAATATTCATCACTCACATGTCACTGGTGACGCTGCACAGCGCCAAAGCCAATGGCAAACTATAGACTGAGATGCGGTTTGGAACCCAGCTTGCCATTTACTAGCTGTGGAATCCTGAGCAAGATACATCTGTCTTTCTGGTTTCTCATCTATAAAATGAGGTTAATAGGGGTACCTACCTGAAGGGGTTTGCTGTGAGGATGAAACAGTCGCTATATATAAAGTACTTATTATCTAGAACAGGGTAAGGACTCTATAAAATATTCACTACATGTTTCACTTTCTCTATCTTGCCACGTTCACTCTCATAATAAATGGTTCTTCCCCTTTTAACCTCTAGTTCTCCAGCAACTTTAACTGTCAGGTATGCGTGTATATATATGTATCATGACTCTGTCCTTTTAGTAAGTTTTCCCTTTGCAGAAGAATATAATAACCTATTATTGCTGTACTCCAGCCTCAAGCTCCATTCCACTAGTTCTTAATGATCCCTTCAGTTCAGTTCAGTCCAGTCATTCAGTCGTGTCTGACTCTTTGTAACCCCATGGACTGCAGCACGCCAGGCCTCCCTGTCCATCACCAGCTCCCGGAGTTTACTCACACTCATGTCCATTGGGTTGGTGATGCCATCCAACCATCTCATCCTCTGCTGTCCCCTTCTCTTCCTGCCTTCAATCTTTCCCAGCATCAAGGTCTTTTCAAATGAGTTAGTTCTTCACATCTGGTGGCCAAAGTATTGGAGTTTCAGCTTCAACATCAGTCCTTCCAATGAACACTCAGGACTGATCTCCTTTAGGATGGACTGGTTGGATTTCCTTGCAGTCCAAGGGACTCTCAAGAGTCTTCTCCAACACCACAGTTCAAAAGCATTAATTCTTCGGCGCTCAGCTTTCTTTATAGTTCAACTCTCACGTCCATGATTCCTACAAGGCATCATTTACCATCTCGGTTTATAACATAAAGTTTGTTTTATTCTGTTTAGGAGGGTAGTCAGCCTACAAGCATTGCTTTTGCCTCCACCCTCTAAATTTTCTCTTCTACACCCTCATTCTCCCTTTCATCTTAGTACCTACTTTCCTCTGGGACAATCAGCCTTCCAGGGTTATCAAATATTTTCCCTCCCACTTACTTGGGTTTAAAGCCCTCTAAATGCAGTGGACTAGCCTCTGGGAAAATGACACCTCCTGGTCCAGTATGTGTGTTTCACCTCAAGGGGCCAAGAAACCCTCAGTTAATTATCTTAAGGCATGATTCAGACATCCGAACCTCATCCCTAAACACCATCTGCATAAGGAGCTGTTTACCTCCCACATCTTGGTCTGTTCCCAAATACTAATGAGTGGAGGAAGAAGCAATGAAGGATCAGTGCTTCCAAGCCTTTGGTTTCTTTCCCAAGAACTTGCAGTGCTTAAAGATGTTTGCCTGTCCTTTCTGATGATGATATTTATTCTCCTGTGAATCAGATGGGGTGGGCAGCAGCCAGGAGGTTCAATGAGGCCGGGAGGGCTTTTCATCACTGGCCAGATATGGCATCCAGCACTCTCTGAGTGACAAGTCCCCTCGATGCCCCTCTAGGGGGCGCCACTAGCCAGGACTCAGCTTCCGTCAGGACAGAGGTAGGTTTACTCTGTCGCCAGGCGCTGGAGATCCCTCCTGCTGAACTGTTCTTTCTTCAGAAGGTTCTGATTCATTCCTCGGTGGAGTGTACCTCACATTGCTTGGGTGCCCACATGGGAAGGGTCTTCTTCCTCTGGTCATTTTAAGGCTTCTGATCACCTTATGGTTCTTCAGCCTGTGATTTCTCCTCCACAATGTCTAAATTCACCCTTGTATGAAACTACCATACATCCTGACACGTGGTATATAACCAAGGGATCTTTTCCTCTATGCATACGTCAACACTCAGCATCCTCCGGTTTGGGGCTAACTCCTTTCTGCAACTCAGTATCATTTTTTTTTAAATTTATTTGGCTGCACCCGGTCTTAGTTGCGGCACATGGGAACTTTGTTGCAGCACACAGGATCTAGGTCCATGACCAGGGATCGAACTCAGGCTTCCTGCTTTGGGAGTGTGGAGTCTTAACCACTGAGCTACCAGGAGAGTCCCTGCAACTCAGTATCTTGAACTAACTGGTTTTTATATCAACCAATCAACCCAGGAATTCTTTATTCACTACAGTCTAGACTCCTACAGAGAAATGTTTCCTTAGCTCCTCCCTTTTCACCAACTGTCCTGATGCTCATGTGTTCTGGACCTGTATTCATAGGATGACCACATTCCGTATCTCCCTTGTTCCCATAATTTATGCTGTGTTGGAACGCCTGAATTGAGATTCCCTGGGGACCTTCTTGCCTCAAAAGGGGAATAAATGCTGTTGGCTTCTGAGCTCTGGCCACCCTTTCCCCAAGAACAGCTATTGAAGCCCACCTTCCCTGTTAAACCATCTTGATGAAGGCTGTTGACTTAAAGACATTTAGGATCAATCCCTCTGGCCTACAAGAAAAGCAGCTTGCAACAATCCCTGAATTGGGAACCGTCCATTCAGCCCCGCCCCCCCAAAAAAAAACCTTCCTGAATTTTCCAGTCTCTGCTTCAAATACATCTTTCTGTTTGTCCCTGGGCTCTGGTTTTAAGACTCCAAATCAGCAGACCCTGTTTAATTGATGTCATTTCCTACTAATACAAATTTAAAAATTTTTTAACCACTAAATTAAAGGACTAATTTAAAATTTGTTGTTATTGTTGTTGTTTAGCCAGTAACCTGTCTGACTCTTTTGTAAACCATGGACTGCGGCCCACCAGGCTTGTCTTACTAAACACTAATTATAATAATGATTATTCCTGGGTTTTATAGAAGTTCTCTCCAAAGAGCGTAACTGGCATGGAGAATGCCTTCAAGTTCCAGCTATCTCCATGGTTCGAATGAAAGCCATACCACGTATCCTGTGCTCAGATCCCCTTTCTGCCTCTCCGTGCAAAATGAAACCAACACAACATCCTGTCCCTGTGTTAAGGCTTAGAACAAGCAAAAACCAATTCACTGCTTATTCCACGAAATCCTTACTTCTGGAAGGTAAGACTGTAAACCAATCCAAAGTAGAGTAAGCACTATCAGCTTGCTCTTCAAGACCCTTGCTAAGACCTTGCCTCACCAGCCCTACCAACCCAAAGCTTTTATGTTTAAACTTCGGGCAATCTCATCTTGCAAGACAGTAGCCGCTCTTGTAAGATCCATCCGAACATCCTCAGGCCCAGGCCCTACAACTCTATAAATACCCTCCCTTGATCTTCCTTCCCAAGATACTAAGACTCTATCAAGGAGGTACTCTCTCTTAGGGTTGGTGAACTTAGCTGCATTTCAGCAATGGGTTTTTCTGGTTTTCCTTTGTTTCAGCAATGGGTTTTTCTTTTGTGGAGTCAACAGTCAACACCGACCTCTTCTCGCCTATGTTTTTCTTCTTTGGGGACGTTATCTGCTGGTGCTATGTCCCCAACGATGCATTCTGCCATATCATGAACCAGGGCTAGGCGTACACATCTGACCAGGCAAGAAATAATTACACAGAATTATACTCACTACAGACTCCTTCTCTATACTACTTTAAGTTACATAATATAGTTTTTTTCCCCAGTTTCACAGAGGATTTTAATGCAGTATTTTCTAAAGGTAATTATATTCTACCAGCCTGCAACAGATCTGAATCAAAACTGCTAGTTAATATTCAATACAAATACATAAGAATGCAAGGGAAGCTGTTAGCATGAATTAAAAAAAAAAAAAAGCTGGTCTCGCAAATATCACTTTAAAAGGTTGATAACTTTAGTTTAAAAAGCCAGAAAAAGGTGATCTGGTTATAGCATTTATTTACCGATTTAACACTTTAAAAAAATAATTTTCCAAATGTACTAGTTAGATGTCAAAATGAAGCCCTTTATAGAGAAATAGGTATAGCTGGACAGATCTGAGTTTGAATCCAGCATTTAACATCTATTAGCTGCGTGCCCTTTGCCAAGTCACTTAATTTTTTTAAATGCTAAGTTCTGCAGCCTTCATTTTATTATCCGTAAGAAAGGGGTACTAATGCTTCCTAAGTTTGGTATGAAAATTAAATTTGATACTTTATGTTCCTGGAACATGTTGATCATTCAACAAATGACTATAATTATTAGTGGTAACAATTGGGAATTGTTAGTGGTAATGATTGCTGATCAGGATAATCGTCATCAAAATAACAAAGGCAGCTCATGAGATAAATGCCCCAGAGGGCCAGTCTGCTTTATGTTCCCAGCATCAACAAGGCAGAACAAGAACTCGCAGGTGTCCCTGCCTGCAGCTGCTTTCTCATCTAGCTCAAACTGCAGACTATGCGAAGGTTCATCTCCATTCGACACCATGTTCATCTTGTACCATGTGCCAAAAATCTCCTTAAGTTCTACCCCATCTACAGAGTAACAGGGCTCCTGAGACTCCCAGATGAACCTCTGCTTCACTTGGGTGGACTGATTTATCATTTCTAGAACATACCTTTACTTCCTTATCATCAGAGATTTGGTCTCCATGCCCTTCTCTTTCTATGCTGTGTCTTCTACTTCCGTACCTAATCAACCCTTTAGAGGTCAACTCAGATTCTGCTTTGTATAGAAGCCACTCTGGGCCTATGTACTTCATCTGGGTTTTATTTACTACCTTTTACTGTTTGGCTAGAAAACTTTGTCCTGTGCTCAAAAATCATTTTAAACACTTGTTGGTTGACTTAAGGGGACAGGATATCTCTTTCCAGCTCTTTCCTGCACATACCACTTCAAAAAGTCGCTTCACAAAAGAGTGCTGCTATTCAGAAAAGGGGCTAAATAAAATACATAGTGTCTGGATCCAATTTTAGACATAAAACACTTACCTTCAAGGCCCTGGAAAATCCTCAAATCACACTTATGTTTCCTTGAGACCAAGGCAGACTCTTTCACTTGCCAAGAGAAAACCCAGAGTGCAGTTTACAATTGCTGCACACAGTCCCCCTGCCCACATCCTGAATCTGTACAGTTTGCCTCAAATAATTTTTCTTGACTATAAACTAACCTAGAAGAATTGGACACAGGCCTCATACGTGAAGAGTCATGCACTCCCATGGATCACAGACCCTACTGACACCAGAGTTCACAGCTTACCGGTCTTTGTTCAGATGTTCATCTTTGGTCACTAGGGCCATAACTGCCATCCTGTACATGTGATCTGATACGCTCTCTGGCTTCTGGACATTTCTGTATACCCAGCCAGTCCGTGGGACTCTCTGATAAAAATGAACAGAAAGAAATTTATAAGAATACATATTTTAACTATCTGCTATGCTCTTTGAAGAGAAGTCCAGGGAATAGAGCACTGGGCCATAGTTTCAGTACATATTAAAAAATGTTTAACCAACTTAGGGAGAGACATCTGGAATCAAATAAACGAGTGAGGTCAGAGAACGAGAAAGAGAGGGAAGAATAAGCCATAGATATACAACATAGAAGCGCTTCCCTGGTGGCTTAGATGATAAAGAATCTGTTGGCAATGCAGAAGATTTGGGTTCAATCCCTGGTTGGGAAGATCCCTGGAGAAGGGAATGGCTACTCACTCCAGTATTCTTGCCTGGAGAATTCCATGAACAGAGGAGCCTGGAGAACTATAGTTCAAGGGGTCACAAAGAATCAGACACGACTGAGTAATTTATACACACACACACAACCTGTAAGTCCAACAGTGTTACTGATGTTTGCATGTACAGAACATACACAAGTCCTTAGACATAAAAGGGAAAGCGCTGAACTTGAACAAGTGACAGACTTCCAAACTCTGAAGCAGAAAGGCTTAATAAGTAAGGCATTTCTAATGTCTTTACACTACCGCCAATCATACCCTGTGATCCTAAGGGCCTGTCTTTTCTCCTTGGGACTTGACATGTCTGAACTTTATAAACTACAGTAACAGTGGCACGAAACAATCTGCTTTGAGCTTGGAGAAACTCCGCAAAATCATTATTGGGTGTGGCCAGGATGGGGGTGGGTGATGGAAGGAGGATCCCCTCGGATATAACTTCAGTGTCTTACATAAAATCCTTCCTTAAAAAAAAGATTTTAGGCACTCAAACCCTGCAGGATCAATGGATTCTGTTCTTCCCACTAGCCCAGGGGTCGTGACCCTCCTATGTACTCGGGCCAGACTCGAGCCTGGAGATCCACACATCACAGCGCCGGCTCCCCTTCAGAAATCTCTCGCAAGGCCGCCGGGGCCGGGCCCCTCCGAGCGCCAGGCCGACACTGGGGTCCACTGCGGCTCGGACTCTGCCCGGCCTGGGGTGGGGCCCAGCAATCCCGCCACGCCGTCTTGCCTCCTCCGCCCGCGATCCTCACGCACGACCGCATCCCTCTGAAAGGGCTTCCCTCTGCAGGCCCCACGAGGCGCGGAGAACCGAGGAAGGGGGCAGGCCTCAGGCCGGGCGGGGACCGGAAGCCTGGTTGCCCGGCGGCCGGCCCCGGCCTCTCTCCGCGCAGCCGCGAACTCAGACAGCCCTCCCGGCGCCCGCTCACCTTGAGCTGCCCCACCAGCCGCAGGAACTGCAGCAGGTTCCGGGCCCCGCGGCCCGACATGGTCGCAGCGGGTGAGGCCGAAGCCATGCGGCAGCGGATCCCGACAGGTTCTAGCCGGCCGCGGGGCCACCGCTCGAAGCGCCTCCCCCTGAGGCTCCTCCCCGAAGCCCCGCCCACGCCCCTCCCCCGAAGCTCCTCCCCTGAAGCTCCTCCCCCTTCTCCTCCTCTGCGTCCCTCTACATTTCTGTCTCAGGTTTTCCTCAACCCTTCTATCCAGACTTCCGCCTTTCTGGCCCCGGTGGCAGCCGTTGAGCATTGCACCACCCACGTCAGAGACTCTGTACTTGGAGCATCTAGGTGTGCTTTACTTATTTGCTAAACTCTGCTCAGCTGCACTCCATCAAACTTTTGAAGGGCTTGCAGTTCCTTGGGGACGGGCAGAGTGAGTGGCGTGGAGGAGGAGGGAGGCTTATGTCATAATGCACCGAAATCTTGTCTCTGGACTAGAGGAAGAGATAGACTCTACCTCCAAGATAGCAATCTATAAACATTTTTAACGAGGGCACAAGGAAAATGAGTTGGAAGGGGACATTAATTAGGAGTGACAAGAGTACTGGAAGGATTGGGTGCTAGCCATAACTAGAGGACTTGGAGGTGAGGATAAATGGCTAGGGAGTGAGAACAATCCCATGATGAAATCCCAACCTCCCTGACACCGCAAGTGATAAGAATCCCCTACCCCAGAAAGTTGTTCAGGGCCTGTCTCAACCGTCTGTCTTAATTCTATCAACAACCAAGGGTGCCAGGTTTTAAAGGCACTTAGTGTTAGTCACTCAGTCATGTCGGACTCTTTGTGACCCATGGACTGTAGCCCACCAGGTTCCTGTATCCATGGAGTTCTCCAGGCAAGAATACTGAAGTGGGTAGCCATTCCCTTCTCCAGGGGATCTTCCCGACCCAGGGATCAAACTCAGGTCTTCTGCTTTGCAGACAGATCCTTTACCATCTGAGCCATTAGTGACGTGCCTACTGAAGGACTTCATGAGAGCGGGTAGCATAGAAAATAGACTCTATGAGGAGGGAGGAAGTAGAGAGACCAGTTAGGAGTCTACTGAAGTAATTCTTTGGGGAGATGATTTGGCTTAATCCAGGATTCTAGTAGTGGAGGTGGTGAGATGTCGAATTGGGGGTATAGTTTAAAGGTAGGACTAACAGGCTTTGTGACAGATTGGACATGGGGTATGAGAGAAAGAGAGGAATCGAGGATGCCTTCACAGATTTTGACCTGACCAACCAAAAGGTTGGAGTTGCTATGTACTGAGCTGGAGAAAACTATAAGAGGAAGTTGTGGGAAGGGTGGGAATCAGCAGTTTAGTTTAGGGCATGTTGAGATACCTATCAGAGATCTTAGCAGAGATGTAAATCTAAAGGTCAGGGGAAAGGTAACAACTTTGTGTAAGCAACATAGGACGGTTCGTAAAACCAAGAAACTAGATGAGACGATGTGTTGGAGAAGTGTGGATGAAGAAGAAAGGATGTCTGAAGCCTCAGGTCTCAGGCAAACCAACATTTAGAGTTTGGGAGGCTAGGATGAAGTAGCCACTGAAATAGAAGACTAAGAGATAGTTGTATCCTGTAGGGCAAATGAAGGAAGTATTTCAAGAAGGAAAGAATGCGATCAATGAAGTCAGTGTTATATCATATCAGTCAGTCAGTTCAGTTTCTTAGTCGTGTCCCACTCTTTGCGACCCCATGGACTGCAGCAGACCAGGCCTCCCTGTCCATCAACAACTCCTGGAGTTCACTCAAACTCATGTCCATAGAGTCAGTGATGCCATCCAACCATCTCATCTTCTGTCGTCCCCTTCTCCTCCTGCCTTCAATCTTTCCCAGCATCAGGGTCTTTTCAAATGAGTCAGCTCTTCACATCAGGTGGCCAAAGTATTGGAGTTTCAACTTCACAGTCCTTCCAATGAACAGTCAGGACTGATTTCCTTTAGGATGGACTGGTTGGATTTCCTTGCAGTCCAAGGGACTCTCAAGAGTTTTCTCCAACACCACAGTTCAAAAGCATCAATTCTTCTGTGCTCAGCTTTCTTTACAGTCCAGCTCTCACATCCATACATGACCACTGGCAAAAACATAGCCTTGACTAGACAGACCTTTGTTGGCAAAATAGTGTCTCTGCTTTTTAATATGCTATCTAGCTTGATTATTCCTTTCCTTCCAAGGAATAAGTATCTTTTAATTTCGTGGCTGCAGTCACCATCTGCAGTGATTTTGGAGCCAAAAAATAAAAGTCTACCACTGTTTCCACTGTTTCTCCATCTATTTCCCATGAAGTGGTGGGACCGGATGCCGTGATCTTAGTTTTCTGAATGTTGAGCTTTAAGCCAACTTTTTCACTCTCCTCTTTCACTTTCATCAAGAGGCTCTTTAGTTCTCCTTCACTTTCTGCCTTAAGGGTGCTGTCATCTGCATATCTGAGGTTATTGATATTTCTCCCGGCAATCTTGATTCCAGCTTGTGCTTCTTCCAGCCCAGCATTTCTCATGATGTACTCTGTATATAAGTTAAATAAGCAGGGTGACAATATACAGCCTTGATGTACTCCTTTTCCTATTTGGAACCAGTCTGTTGTTCCATGTCCAGTTCTAACTGTTGCTTCCTGACCTGCATACAGATTTCTTAAGAGGCAGGTCAGGTGGTCTGGTATTCCCATCTCTTTCAGAATTTTCTACAGTTTATTGTGATCCACACAGTCAAAGGCTTTGGCATAGTCAATAAAGCAGAAATAGATGTTTTTCTGGAACTCTCTTGCTTTTTCAATGATCCAGCGGATGTTGGCAATTTGATTTCTGGTTCCTCTGCCTTTTCTAAAACCAGCTTGAACATCTGGAAGTTCATGGTTCGCATATTGCTGAAGCCTGGCTTGGAGAATTTTGAGCATTACTTTACTAGCATGTGAGATGAGTGCAATTGTGCGGTAGTTTGAGCATTCTTTGGCATTGCCTTTCTTTGGGATTGGAATGAAAACTGACCTCTTCCAGTCCTGTGGCCACTGCTGAGTTTTCCAAATTTGCTGGCATATTGAGTGCAGCACCTCCACAGCATCATCTTTCAGGATTTGAAACAGCTCAACTGGAATTCCATCACCTCCACTAGCTTTGTTCTTAGTAATGCTTTCTAAGGCCCACTTGACTTCACATTCCAAGATGTCTGGCTCTAGATGAGTGATCACACCATCGTGATTATCCGGGTCGTGAAAATCTTTTTTGTACAGTTCTTCAGTGTATTCTTGCCACCTCTTCTTAATATCTTCTGCTTCTGTTAGGTCCATACCATTTCTGTTCTTTATCGAGCCCATCTTTGCATGAAATGTTCCCTTGGTATCTCTAATTTTCTTGAAGAGATCTCTAGTGTTTCCCATTCTGTTCTTTTCCTCTATTTCTTTGCACTGATTGCTTGCAGTGTTTCTCCAAGGTAACATTTCCATGTTTCTGATGAGAAAACTGAGGGGCACAGAAGTTAACGAGCTGGCCTGAGTTTTACAACCAATGAACAATGCTTCCATAATTGAAGTTTCGGCCTGTCTTCCTCCAAATCTTTCTTTATTGACACCTTGCTGCTTCCCAACCCTCTAGCTTTTAGTACCACATATTGTTGTGGAAATTAAGATTCTGTGTGTAAAATAGATTTGGTGTACTGTTATTTGTGTAAAGCATTGGGCAGGTGAACAGATAGCAATGGTTGATCCAAGAAAATTTGCCCAGAAAATGTTTATAAAAATGTCTTAGGAACAGATGAAAGAATAGAGACTAAAACCTATGTTCTTTTTAAAAAGTTTTTCCTTTAGATACCCAAGAGAGAAATAATGCTTCTGCCTGCCCTGTCTTCACTGATAAAAAGATTTAATAGTTGGTCTTTATCAGTGACTCTCAATCTCCAGGTGACTTTCCCCAAAGGAACATTTAGTAATGTGTGGAGACATTGTCCAAACCAGACTGCCAGTCTTGTTGTCACAGAAAACGGTGGAGGGTGTGCGTCTAGGAAGCAGAGGTCAGGGCTGCTACTAAAACTACAAAGCCTGTGACAACCGCCCACAATAAAGAATTAGCCAGCCGGATGTCTCTTATGCTGCAGTTAAGAAGCTGCAGTGTATAGCTCCAAAATGAAAATGCTTACAAGTAAACTCATATTGTCGACGAATTGTAATTGGCAGAAAATGGAAGTATATTTATGTTAACTTGAGTGAGAAAATAAAGTAAACAAACAATTTTCACGTGTA
The DNA here is from genome assembly GCF_023091745.1 of Budorcas taxicolor. NCBI lineage: Eukaryota > Metazoa > Chordata > Mammalia > Artiodactyla > Bovidae > Budorcas > Budorcas taxicolor. Next base: position 17,558,453 of record NC_068918.1, on the reverse strand, counting down.
ATCCCTCTTTAAAGTAGGGTAGGCAGGCTCTGGAGCTTGGCCACAGAGGTCCTGGAAAGGTGAGGGGAATCAGGAAGGCTTTGATCATTTATGTAGCTAGGTTGGGCTTCTCAGGTGGCCCAGTGGGTGAAGAATCTGCCTGCAATGCAGGAGACACGAGTTCTGTCCCTGGGTCAGAAAGATCCCCTGCAGGAGGGCATGATGACCCACTCCAGGATTCTTGCCTGGAGAATCCCATGGACAGAGAAGCTTGGCACACTGTGGTCCATAGGGTTGCAAAGAGTTGGACACAACTGAAGCAACTGAGTGCACACACACACATAACTAGGCTAAGCAGAGCAGTTCAGCTCACAGAAGATAAATGTAGGATAGTAAGTCTGTGGAGTGGACGAATATTCCAACGGGAGTATTTGCTCAAGCGAAAGAGCTTGGGCTTTGTTCTCTTTTGCCGCTTGCTTGCCTGTGGTGCAGTATTGCAGTGCAACAAAATAAATTAGGAGTGGGCGGGAGTCTTCCATTGGAGAAGGCAGTGGCACCCCACTCCAATACTCTTGCCTGGAAAATCCCATGGACGGAGGAGCCTGGTGCGCTGCAGTCCATGGGGTCGCTAAGAGTCAGACACGACTTCACTTTCACTTTCACTTTTCACTTTCATGTATTGGAGAAGGAAATGGCAACCCACTCCAGTGTTCTTGCCTGGAGAATCCCAGGGACAGAGGAGCCTGGTGGGCGGCCGTCTATGGGGTCGCACAGAGTTGGACACGACTGATGCTACTTAGCAGCAGCAGCAGCAGCAGTCTTCCATAAAACCAGCCATCAGGGACAGAGGTGGAAGGGCGCTCTCTGCTCAGATGAGCAGCTGCAGAGTGCACCCTGTCTGTTGGCTGAGGGTGATGGCCGAGACATTGCCAAGAAAGGTGTATCTTCTTTCCAGTTAACCTTAAACTGAACAAGAAGAGTTTGGCTCCACGCTAATTGTCATGAGTAGGCGTGTTAGAATCACCCCTGGACACATCTAGATTATAGAATGGGGGTTCTGCTTGTATAAAGATGGTATTACAGTATTGTTTTGGTTTGTGTTTTACATTATTATCTGAGTATTAATAAATAATCTCTTACATGAGTTTTCTGGCAAGCTGCCAGACTCTCTCCATAGATAACCATCTTCAGTGACTGAAGAGTTTCATAACTGCACAAGAGTCTTCAGCTACTGTATCACTCCATCCTTATCACATGGAACAGATTGGAACTTTTATCCGTCTTGAGTGACTGAGACTACAGTCTGCCCCTGTTTATCGGCAGGTATCATCAGGAATAGGGTGGCATTCCAGGTGAATTTCACGGAGGACCTTGATGCCAGCCACTGTTTTGGGAGCTGCTACGTGGTGACCTAGGGCTTCCCAGATGGTTCAGTGGTAAAGAATCTGCCTTCAAAGGCTGGAGATGCAGGAGATGTGGGTTTGATCCCTGGGTTGGGAAGATCCCTTGGAGGAGGGCATGGCAACGCACTCCAGTATTCTCACCTGGAGAATCCCGTGGACAGAGGAGCCTGGTGGGCTGCAGTCCGTGAGGTCACAAAGAGTCAGACACGACAAAGCAACTGACAACAGTTACATGTGCTCACATTCAGAGGCCTATCAGGTATCTTAGACCAGGTGCCAGTGTCCTTCTCCAAACACAGAAAAGAAAAAAAAAAGAAACTGTCACACATACTCAGCAGTAGCATTTCCATGTTAAATAAAAATAGTTACTCCTATAAAATAGCAGCTAAGTTAAGTAATATATAGAATAAGCCAAAAGAGAGCCAGAAAACAATTCTGATAATATGAAGCTTCTAACAGTCTTTCTTTCTTTTCACTTCCAATTAAAACAAATGCTGTTGTTCTGGCACATTCCTCACTATTAAAGAGTAAACCTGTATGTTTTGTAACAACACCTCAGGTATCCCAGAGGCCAAAATTCCAATAATCTTATACATCTGGAGTGACATGGAACCCAGAGGATTAAAGGGGAAGGTGATTTTTAAAGTGTGTCTAACAGGAAAAAAAAAAAAAAAAGGAAACAGCCCCAGAGCATCCAGCATTCATTAAAGCCATCAGACCAAAACCTGTTGGATTGGGCCCAAGATGGTGTTGGCACTTAATGGTTTCTTGGTTTGATGTTCAGGAAGAATAGCGATTCTTCAGTGCATTTTCAGAGTCATAAAAGGCAAACCAAACCACAGCAACATTCAAGACAGGATGCATAGAGGAAGTCTGGCGGAAGAGGGGGGAGAACAGTGAGGATGGCAAATAACAAAGGCAGCGAGCGGTGAATGTTATGAGTGGTGGAAACAGACATTGGCTCCAGGAAAACAATTAGGTATAAGGACAGATACTAAAACTGCAGGGCTTAGCCTCACTGAAAGCTCAGGACAGTCAGGCAGTCTTGCAGGAGGCTGGTGAGAGTGTAACAGTGGTGGAGTATCTGCCTGAAGTGCAGGAGCTGCCGGAGACGTGGGTCTGATCCTTGGGTGGGGAAGATCCCCTGGAGGAGGGCATGGCAACCCACTGCAGTATTCTTGCTGGAGAATCTCATGGACAGAGGCGCCTGGCAGGCTATAGTCCACAGGGTCCCAAAGAGTTGTCTATGACTGAAGCAATTTAGCATGCATGCATCAGGCAGTGGGTACAAGAAGCATTTAGATGGAAATGATAATGCCTTTCTTTTAAAAAAATTATTTTTATTTATTCATCTTTAATTTTTGGTGTGCTGGGTCTTTGTTGCTGAGCACCAAAGAATTGGTGCTTTTGAACCGTGGTGTTGGAGAAGACTCTTGAGGGTCCCTTGGACTGCAAGGAGATCAACCAAGTCAAACCTAAAAGAAATCAGTCCTGAATATTCATTGGAAGGACCGATGCTGAAGCTGAAGCTCCAGTACTTTGGCCACCTGGTGTGATCAGCTGACTCATTGGAAAAGACCCTGATGCCGGGAAAGATTGCAGGCAGGAGGAGAAGGGGATGACAGAGGACAAGATGATTGGATGGCATCGCTGACTCAATGGACATGAGTTTAAGCAAACTCTGGGAGTTGATGGACAGGGAGGCCTGGCGTGCTGCAGTCCTTGGGGTCGCAAAGAATCAGATGTGACCGGGCACTGAGCAACTGAACTGAGCAGTCTTTGTTACTGCGCAGGCTTTTCCATAGTTGTGGAGAGCGGGGACTACTCTGGTTATGATGTGTGGGCTTCTCGTTGCAGTGGCTTTTCTTGTGGAGCATGGGCTCGGTAGTTATTGGCACACAGGCTTAGTTGCCTTGAGACATGTGGGAATCTTCCCAGATCAAAACTGTGTCCCTTGAATTGCAGGCAGATTCTTAACCACTGGATCATCAGGGAAGTCCTGATAATACCTTTCTTTAAAGAACACCTCATTTGTGCCACACCCTGCACTAGGAGTTGGAAAACAGACTCAGAAAGATAAAAAAAAAATTTGCCCAAGATTGTACACGTGTTAAATTGCTGTGTCAGAATTGAAACCTGGTAGCACCAACGGTCATGTATTTTCTAGTATCCACACCACTTCCTAGGACTTTCTAGAATGGCATTGTGGGAATCCTGGCAGTCATCAAGTTCTCCTGTGTGAGGAAATCATTTCACAAAGAGAGACGCTGTGTCAGAATATGCCATTACTTGGTAAAGGTTGAATGAATTTCAAGCGGCTATATTACCAAAGAATTATATGTCAGAGCTTGGAAGGTGATACAGAGCAGAAATGCTCTTCTAGGCAAAGTACATCTCAAACTGTCTCTAGGAATAAATCAGGTTATGTGTGTGTCTTTGGTTCAATTTAATTGAAATGGTAATTTTTTATCTTACACTTACAAGTTTCCTTTCTGACCTCAGAAGGTGGGAAGTGGTGTAGTTCTGTTACCAAGTCCTGTCCGACTTTTTGCAACCCCATGGACTGCAGCATGTCAGGCCTCCCTGTCCCTCACTGTCTCCCAGAGTATGCCCAAGTTCATATCCATTGAATTGGTGATGTCATCCAACCTTCTCATCCTCCGTTGCCCTCTTCTCTTTTTGTGAGTGTGCTAAGTCGCTTCAGTCGTATCTGACTCTTTGTGACCCTGTGGACTGTAGCTGGCCAGGCTCCTCTGTTCATGGGAGTCTCCAGGCAAGAGTATTGGAGTGGGTTGCTATGCTCTTCTCCAGGGGATCTTCCTGACCAGGGATCAAACCTGTGGATACTGCGTAGCAGGCAGATTCTTTACCGCTGAGCCACCAGGGAAGCCCCATTGAGATGTTTACAGAACAGCACAAGTCAGGAGGGCAAAAATGTTAACTTAATGAACAAACTTCAGTCTGTTTTGGAGATGTTTTCCAGTATCTACCAGAAGAGATGCCATTGGCCCAAAAGCCTTGGAATTTTGATAAAACAAGGTCGTTCAGGACTGGGACACATGTGTTCCCCTCTTCTCCCATGCACAGGTGAAGCTGGGTGGCAGAGAGTTGGGAAGGCGACATATCAAGCTGCCTGGATGGTCCTTTCTGTCTCCGAGGCCGGAGCCTATCTTGGGTCAGAGCCATGGCAGCAGCGACATTCTGCTCTAACTTTCTGTTTCCTCCTATTCTCTCTTGATCTGAGCTTTTAAAACTGCCTTTTAAAAAAGGAACAGCAATGGGTGTGTATGTGCCTTCAGCTGTTTTTAATTCTCTCCCAGGCCGCCTCTCTCCAAATAAATGACACGTTGTAGAAGGTGTTTTACAGCCTGACTTGTTAATCGATCCAGACTGCTCTGTAACAAAACCTTACACGGCAATCAAGGTTAAAAGACCAAATCATAAGAAATGTGCATTGGATAAACATAGTGTCATTTATATAAGAAGAAGCCTTCTTCTTCTTAAGAAGGATTGCGTGCATGCCCTGCCGAGTCCGACCCTTTGTGACCCTATGGACTGTAGCCTGCCAGGCTCCTCTGTCCATGAGGATTTCCCAGACAAGAATACTGGGAGAGGGTTGTCATTTTCTTCTCCAGGGGGTCTTCTCGACCCAGGGATTGAAGCTGTATCTCCTGCGGTTCTTGGATTGGCAGGCAGATTCTTTGCCGCTGAGCTACCCAGGAAGCCCTCTTCTTCCTAAAGTACCTTCTAATTCTAAAATTTTCTTACAGTTGAAGGGTATGTTGCTTTATTCTTGGGCTACTGGAATTTTCCTTTGTTGGTGGAATTAGTTTGTCTTCATAGATTCTACTATGAACAAGCGAATAAATAATACAAAGTTAATCGAATCTGCTCATTTTCTCTTTCCCAGGATTCAGGACTGAATGTCTATAGAGCACTGTATAACCCCTCACTTAACACCACTGTGTTTAATTATTTTCAGTAACTGCAAGATGCACTATCATGATAGTTAAAACATTTTCCTTAAGCATTGGTGATTTTCTGAACTTCATTTGAAAAGCTTACAAAAAGTATTTTTTTTCTTTTCAGATGGGGAAATGATGATCAAGGTCACAGTTTATTCTGCCAATGTTAAGAGGAGTCTCATTATCCTTGTTACTTTGTGATTGATTAATATGTTGGATAATTGCTGACTTGTTGCCAATGAGTTAATTGATAGGCACAGGATCTAACTATTAACATAGAAGTAACATGCACACAGTAAAGTGCTACTGAGCAGATCCATGAGCGCTGTCCACAGCCCCACTCAGGATGGGTGCACAAGTGGTACAAGAGGTGCATACCCATCTTCTGAACGGAGACAAGAGGGATAAACTGGAGGCTCCTTTGGCAATTATTTCCCCACAGCTTACTGAGTCGCTGCATGTAATATTAGGAGACCGACACTAGGTGGCGCTATCTCACCAGTGTTCTCTCTTCAGCGTGCTGAAGCCTGCTGGGCTGCGCTCTGGAATACTACATTTATTGTCCTGTGATTGCTGATTTGGTTTCGGCAAAAGCTTTCAGTTCTCATCACGTTTTTCTGGCTTTTTATATCTCCTTTCTTCTGCTTTTCTTTAGTTCTTGAGAATCTGGGCCAATGATAGGTTTAGAAATGGTGGTCATCATGGTGGTAATCGTCATACTAGACAATTTAAAGAGGAAAGTACAGATCCTGACCTTTTACTGAAGGCTTATTATGTGTTAAGGACTTTTCAAGTGTTACTTCTAAGACTGCTGGGAACTCTGCACGGCTGCCGTCATTTTATGAACAAAGAAACCAAGGTTCAGAGAACTGATGCAACTTTCCCAAGGGTCCCCCACCAGCAGGCAATCGAAGCACAACATGAGCCCGGGTTTATCTAACATCAAGGCACTGATGCTCTTTGAATCATTCTTGGAACTTGAACATGGGGTGTAGTGAGAAAAGCAGGAAGAGGCTAGATGTCGTGAAGTTCATATTCTGAAAGAGGAACTAGAGTAAATGAACTAAATTATTTGCAATATAATTTTTAAAGCACAGTGGCTTATTTATAAGTTCATAAAGTTTATAAAGGGTCTAAGATTACTGGGGACACTTACGAGGAACAGAGTCGAGAAGACATTCTGAAATCGACTCTTCTTGAGTTTTTTCATAAGGGATGTAGCTCTGAAGATGAGAGTAGGGTAGGGAGGGCAGGCGAAAAAAGGCAGATATTCTTGAGTTTATCCCCAAGCTTATGGATCCTTAGGGTCTTAGAGGTGGTGCTAGTGGTAAAACCCTGCCTGCCAATGTAGGGGACATAGAGACTTGGATGGGATCCCTGGGTCAGGAAGATCCTCTGGAGGAGGGCGCGGCAACCTACTCCAGTATTCTTGCCTGGAGAACCCCAAGGACAGAGCAGCCTGGCAGGCTACAGTCCATGAGGTCGCCAAGAGTCGGACAGGACTGAAGCGACTTGGCACAAAACGGTTTTGTGTCATGACACCTTCATTTGCTCTATGTCCTTTGGGGTGAAGTCTCAGCTAGAGCCACAGTCACAGGGGAGGGAGACCTAAGTAAAATATTTTAAGGGCTAAGAGACCCAACTCTCCCCAGTTATTTATCACACAGAACCTTATGAACAGAAAGAGCCAGCAATCTCATAATACTAAAACTAACGTTAATTTGCTTGGTGACTTGCGTGCATCACTGTACTTTACGTTTTCTTTATTTTTTGTTGAAATGTAGTTAATTTAGACTGTTGTGTTAGTTTCAGGTGTACAACAAACTGATTCAGTTATATATACATATATTTTTTAATCATGTTCCTTCCCATTCTGGTTTATTATAAGATATTGAATATAGTTCCCTATGCTATACAACAGGACCTTGTTTATTAATTGTATTGTATACATAGTGTATGTATCTACTAATCCCAAACTCCGAATTTACCCCTAATTTATCTCTTCCCACCTCCCCACTTCCCTTTGGTAATGATGTTTGTTTTCTATGTCTGAGACTTGCTTTTTTGTAAGTAAGTTCATTTCTGTCATATTTCAGATTCCACATTTAACTGATCTCATGGACTGTTTGTCTTTCTCTTTCTGACTGACTTCACTTAGTATAATAATCTCTGGATCCATCCATATTGCTGCAAATGGCATTATTTCATTCTTTTTCAATGGCTGAGTAGTATTCCATTGGCCTTCCTGGTAACTCGGTGATAAAGAATCCGCCTGCCAATGCTAGAGACACAAAAGACATAGGTTCGACCCCTGCGTTGGGAAGATCTCTTGTAGTAGGAAATGGCAACCCACTCCAGCATTCTTGCCTGGGAAATCCCATGGATAGAGGAGCCTGGTGGGCTATAGTTCATGGTGTTGCAAGAGAGTCAGACACAACTTGGTGAGTAAACAACAAGGGTTCCATTTATATATGCATGCCGTGTGCGGAGTCTCTTCAGTCATGTCCAACTCTTTGTGACCCTGTGGACTGCAGCCTGCCAGGCTCCTCTGTCCGTGGGATTCTCCAGACAAGAATACTGGAGTGTGTTGCCATGCCCTCCTCCAGAGGATCTTCTAGACCCAGGGATCGAACCTGCCACTCTTATATCTCTTGCATTGGCAGGCAGGTTCTTTACCACTGACACCACCTAGGAAACCCATATTTTTGTGTGGGTATATAGGTAGGTAGATAGATAGATAGATATAGACATAGATGAGTGCTAAGTCGCTTCAGTCATGTCTAACTGTTTGCCACCCATTGGACTGTAGCCCACCAGGCTCTTCTGTGCATGGAATTCTCCAGGCAGGAATACTGGAGTGGGTGCCTTTTTCTTCTCCAGGAGATCTTCCTTACCCAGGGATTGAGCCCAGGTCTCTTGCATTGCAGGCAGATTCTTTACCATCCAAGCCACTAGGAAAGCAAATATATATATACATATCCATGGACATTTAGGTTGCTTTCATGTCTTGGCTATTGTAAATAGAGCTGCTATGGATATTAGAGTTCTATCTTTTCAGGGATTGAACTTGGGCCTTTAGCAGTGAAAGCACCAAGTCCTAACCACTGGACCGTTAGGGAATTCCCTATCTTTTTGAATTAGAATTTTCTCTGGATCTATGCCCAGGAGTGGGATTGCAGGATGGCATGGTAACTCTAGTTTTTTAAAGAACCTTCATATGTTCTCCATAGTGGCTGCACCAATTTACATTCCCATCAACAGTGTATTCTATCATAATACAGCTCAATAAAATGTGCACTAAATTGATATTCCCTCAGGATGTCAAGCTTAGGCAGGTTCAGTAACTCACCAGAGGGCACACAGCTAACAAGTAAGTAGTGAAGCTGGGATTCCATCCAAACTGGCAGATCAAAGAGCCCACTTTTAGCCTTTAAACATAGGACTTCCACTTCACACGCTACATTGCTATTCAACCGCTCAGTCATGTCCGACTCCTGGAGACCCCATGGACTGCAGCACTCCAGGCCTCCCTGTCCTTCACCTTCTCCCAGAGTTTGTTCAAAGTCGTGTTTGAGTCAGTGATGCCATCCAACCATCTCATCCTCTGTCGTCCCCTTCTGCCTTCAGTCTTTCTCCGGAATCAGGGTCTTTTCTAATGAGTCAGCTCTTCACATCAGGTGGCCAAAGCATTGGAGCTTCAGCTTCAGCATCACTCCTTCCAATGAACATCCAGGAATGATTTCTTTGAGGATTGACTGGTTGGATCTTCTTGCAGTCCAAGGGACTCTCAAGAGTCTTTTCCAACACCACAGTTCAAAAGCATCAATTCTTCAGCCTTCTTTATGGTCCAACTCTCACATCTATAGATGACTACTGGAAAAACCATAGCTTTGACTAGATGGGCCTATGTCGGCAAAGTCATGTCTCTGCTTTTTAATATGCTGTCTAGGTTTGTCATAGCTTTTCTTCCAAGGAGCAAGTGTCTTTTAATTTCATGGCTGCAGTCACTGTCCACAGTGATTTTGGAGCCCAAGAAAATAGTCTATCACTGTTACCACTGTTATTCAGTAGAAAGTTCAAGGTTTTAAAGAATGGTCCAGGCTGAGAAATGAATTAAGAATTACTGTCTTTTAACAGTGAATTCATAGATGGTAAATAATGATTTTAGAGCCCAGAACTGCTCCCACTGAAACAGCCATGAGGTGCAGTCTGAGGTCCAAAAGGTAATGGAATGCTGTGCAAAGAGAAAATGCTAGTGATCGCTGATTTATTTTTCCGTTTCTCCTCTGACTCTGGCCCGCAGAAAGGCTACCTTGGTTTGCTGATGAGAGGTGGCGCTCTTCACCAAAAGATCATCACAGCAAGTCTACCAGCTGGGCATAAGGCTTCCCACTTTATTACTTCTTTTTAACCGGCCACAGTTGTTCAGTATAAATCAACGTGGGATGCATAGATAATCTCAAAAAGAGATTATCAAGGTACCACATTTCCTGAGATGATAAACTTCATTCAGAATTAAAATAAGGAGGAGGAGAAGAAAAAGGAAGGAAGAGGAGGGAAAAGCAGGGTGGGGAGGGGAAGAAGTCTTCAAAAGACTTACAATGTTTCAAGAAATGTTGGAATTCTCTTATGGGCCACATTTAAATTAATTTGGAAATTTGGGCCCCAAATTAGTGTGACAAAGAGATGGGTTTCAAGGTCTTTAGTTCTGCAAGAAGAGGGAATTAGGTTTTTAGGACCTGTCAACCACAGCTCTAGGTTAATAAACATTAGCATTCAAATGATGCGCTAATGAAGAAAATCATATCCATGTAGACTTTCAAAGGTACAAGTGTTCTTGGTAAAAAAACAAAAACAAAAACAAAAAACTTTAGTCTTAGGAATAGAAATTAAAAACTTAGGATTTAGTAAACTGTGACTCAAATTTAACACAGAACTCCTAGAAAGCAGGGCACAAGGATTTGGTGCCCTGGTTTAAACTGATGATATTGGGGGCTGCATCTTTCTATACCCTTTGAAAGATGAATCTGTTCATGGTCATGAGGAGAAAGCATGGAGTTTTTCCTTGGCCTGGAGCTAAAATGGACTGCCACTGTTTTCACTTTATAAACCGGGTCAGCTCCTCAGCTTACGTAACACTATCTCCAGTTTGTCTGAGCTCCTCCAAAGATGAAGAGCTCACTGTCTCTCATAGCCACCTAGGACAGTGCTTCTTCTTAGAGCATCCCACTTATATTAAAGGGAAATTTGCTTCCCTGCTTTTTTTTTTTTTTTGTAATTCGTCAATAAAATAATACTTCAAAAACCATTTTTGAGTACTTGCCACATGTCCGGCCCTGTTCGGCTTTAGGAATAAACAGTTAAGGGGATTATGTATAGTTCAACTGATTTGGTGGAATTTATAGTCCAATTTGATACACTTCCATTTTTTCCATCCTCATCGTCATAAGAAATAGGTCAGACTCTCTGGATAACGATGGCATTCTGCTGCAGTGACATTAGCATCTCAGCAGAGATGTAACCTAAAGAACTCTCTAAGTGTCTCTGCACACCACCACACCCCCATCGAAGAATCACTGCTGTGATGGTTCTGCATCCTGCAGAAGTCCAGTCCTGTGTCAACAGGGTGGCAGGTCAAATATCTGAAGACAGCTGTCACATAGCCTTCTCTCTGTCCCAGTCAGTTCTTTCAGCTACGCATGCTACTGTTTTCAAAATATAATCATTATCTTTCTGCAGCAAAGATGGGGTTAAAAAAAAAAAGCAGTTGATAGTAGCTGTAAATGCATCCATTCCTGTGGTATGTGAACTGAACCTATCAGGCCAAACCAGTAGCTGAGCGGGAGCAGAGATGAGGAGCGTGGAGAGCCGTGAGCTGCATGCAGTGCCCGGCAGCCGTGGCTTCCCTACTGGAACTGACTTAAATGCGTGAAGGACGTGGATTAGAAAACAGGGAGATGGAGGTACCCACTGTCCCATCTTCTTGTCTTCCTTTGTTCTAAGGCACAACAGATTATTGCTGGATGGGGGTTAGCAAGGAGGTAGAAGAAAGCCTATTCTGTACTGATTGGCAAAACCTAAAATTTAAAGAGAGAGGAAGAAGAAGACAAGACAAGCTAAGATAAAAATCGTTCCAGCTCATACAGCTGGAATGTTTATAATGTAAAGAGACAGCGGCATTAAAGGATTAGGGCCCGCTGCCTGATTAACATCATTTGATCTTTTGCTATTGAAAAGACCCTGTGTATTTTCAAAGGCAGTGGGCTTCTTAAATAAAACCAGGAGTCTGGGTTAGCAGAAAGCTGTTAGAAAACAACTCATTTTCTGTTTAGTAATCTTTTTTTCTTGCCCTACCTGCTTCCTAGTCTTTAGTTTCTTTCTCTGTTATTGGGAGATACATCTAAATCTGCAAATTGGGGCGCAGGGACATGTGATTTGTCAAAAACAAACATAAAAGTCACTGTGACCTAAATTGGTCAGATCATATTTTTCTCCATGAATATCATCAGAGGGGAACTTCTTTTTCTATTTTGTCCTAAGTTTATTGTTTCATCTTTTACTCTCAGTCTACAAAATTCCCTGTACAGTTTCAGTGGGAAAAGATTAGCACCTAATTACAAGATAGTGTTTTCAAGATACAATTTCTATCTCGTTTTTCTGCTTGCTCTTTTCTTTTTTTGCAAGTTTCCAGTAAGCTTGATGCCCCTACTGAATCAGATGGATCATAGGTAGTCGATGCTTTCCATCGGCCAACTTGGTGAAGCATATTTGTGGGGGGAATAGGAGTGTCTCCGTGTCCACACTGTCATTCCAGGGTGGCCGGGCGATGGGGTGGAGAGGGCCTCTGGTCATTCGGGGGGACCCAGCGGTCGTCATAACTAGTTCAGTCTCTGTGGCCCATTCAGCTCTTGGCATCGCTGCCAAGCCAGCCAACAAAGGAGCATTGTAATCCTGACAGTTTCCCAGCATTGACTGGACAGGCGCAGACCACCAACCAGCTCCTTTCGCTTCTACTGTTCACAAGTGAGACCATGAATAGAAAAAAGTCAGTGGCAAAAATCCCACATCCTGCTGAAGTTGGTGTGTGGATGCTTTTCTCCCAAGTGAGTCTCCCTTGGACTGGTAATCCTTGTACCTGTTTCTTTGTCCTTTTTGGTCCATTTTTAAATACAATTAGCTTGAATGGTAAGACATAATCCTCAGTGACCCTACCAAAACATTAGGTTTGAGTTTTGAAAAATAAGCATTTGCATGCAAGACTTTGAAGAAGGGGAAGTATAATAGAAATAAAAGTTCATGATAAGCTTGAGATAAGAAGCAATACTTCCAACTAATGCAAGGGGCCATGGTGAGTCTTAAGAAGTTGAATTTGGGGGAATAGACTAGAGTTTTCAGAAATAGAATGGAATCATCTGAACTCATTTGTGTTTTTAGATGTGCACCCAAAAGCCTGCCCTTTCATTAGACCAGGCCAAGGACTTCTACAACTCTTGATTTTAAGAATAGCAACAAATAAAATGTTTACGAGCAAAGTAAATTCAGAGAGATTTATCATGACTTTACCATTAATTGAGGGCTTCTGTGGTGGCTCAGATGGTAAGGAATCCGCCTGCAATGCAGGAGACCTGGGTTCGATTGCTGGGTTGGGAAGATCCCCTGGAGAAGGGAATGGCTACCCACCCCAGTATTCTTGCCTGGGGAATTCCATGGATAGAGGAGCCTGGGGGTTACAGTCCATGGGGTCACAAAGAGTCAGACATGACTGAGTGACTAACACACACGCACTAACAGCCTAAGCTTTGAGTTAGACCCAGGTTGGTAACATCAGCCTTAGAGCAAGGCTGGAGGCAGGGGGTGGAGAGACACATGGGGATTTGCTCCAGGTTCCACATTTTGTTCATTTATTTATTAAAACTATTTTTATATTTGTATAGTGATCTAAGACCAGTGATCTTTAAAAAAATGTTTTAATTTATTTTGGCCACACCACATGTGGGATCTTGGATCCCTGGCTGGGATCAAACCTGCACCCCCTCCATTGGAAACAGGGCGTCTTAATTGATGGACTGCCAGAGAAGTCTCTGGGCTCTGCATTTTAGAAATCTCTATTCTGGCCTCTGGGCATCGCATCAAGGAGCGTTCAGGTCAAGGGGCAGACTCCCCTGGCCCCCACTCAGCCTTTAGGCCATCATCCAGGTACCAGGGACAATATCTTGCTCTGCTGCCCAACCTGTTTCCAATCTTCTCAGGCCTGTTTCTTTCCAGGTCTGTTTTCCTGAAAGTGCATTGCACCACTGGGGATCACTTCTAGGCTGAAGTGGGGGCCAAGACAGGCATTTGTGGGAGCGTGAGGGGAGCTTGACTGTGTAGACGGCGCAGAAGAATCGTGAAGACTGAGAATGTTTAGCACAGTGTCTCAGCATTCAGTGGATCCCCTGCAAACATTATTTCTGATACAGTCCTTGAGTACCTTATTACGTATTTTCTACTTTGAGAGAGAGAGAGAAAAAAGCATGAGAATGCAAGCTTCTACAGGGGTGGGGGTAGGGTGCCATTTTAATTTTTGGTGTCCAAAAAGGAGTATTCTTCTCAGTAACTTGGCTGTTGTCCTGGCCCAATTCCAAGTGCCCTATATTCAAGCCAATTACATTCCTCCCCCACTGGATAAATTATTCTTCACCTCCCCCATAAAAATCATCATGTTATACTTGTGAAACAAAATAGCTTCTGTATTCTACCAAACATTCAAAAAAATGGTTATATCTCAGTGTATTTCTGTCTGTGACTGGTTTGGAGTTACACTGGAATTTATTAGAGTGAGATGTGAGTCTTAGGTCCACGATACTTCTGAATAGTAATAGATTCCATATCAAATGGAGAAATATCACACGATAGTCTCTGGGTGACTTAAGATGAGACAAATTGTTGTTTTTGAATTTATTGATGATTTATTTTTGGCTTCAGCAGTTGCAGCACGTGGAGTGTGCAAGCCACAGCAGTTGCGGTGCACAGGCTTCCTTGCTCTGCAGCTTATGGGACCTTCCCTGATCAGGGATCGAACCCGTGCCTCCTGCACTGGCAGCGGAATCTTACCCACTGTCAGAGATCGAACCCGTGCCTCCTGCACTGGCAGCGGACTCTTACCCACTGGACTACCGGGGAAGTCCTTCTGATACGAATCTTTGGGTTGAGGCTCAGCAAATGTGAGCTGTTGAGCTTACCTCTAAATCACTGAGTTCCCAAGCAAGGTCTTTATTTATCTCATTACTTTGACCCTTTACAATGCCAGCAGCCTGAGCATTCATGAAACAGGTTCTCAAGTCTTGTTCCAGATTCACCTCCAATAACGAAGAGCTATGAAATGGCAACCCACTCCAGTATTCTTGCCTGGAAAATTCCATGGACAGAGAAGCCTGGTAGTCTACAGTCCATGGGGTCGCAAAGAGTCGGACACGACTGAGCAACTTAAAAAAAAAAAAAGATTTAAGATAAAACTGTTGAAACTGGAAAGAGAAACATTGACAGTGTTAAGAAGTCACTATTTTTTTTTTTTTTTCTGTCCCTTTCTCTGAGTTTAGCATCACTGAGGTCTAAAATCCCTTTTGGTGATCGATTTAGGGAAGTGACTTTCATTTCTTGAGATCACAGAGCATGTGACCAGACAAAAGTGGCAAATTTCCATGAGGAAAGGACAGCTTTAGGGCCCAAGGCATAGCTGGGAGCACAAGTGGCTCCCCTTTGAGGAATATTCCAAGGAAGATCATCCCTAGATCTAAACTGTACTTGGTTTTTAATGATTTCAAGCAAGAGACAATTCTCACCAAGAGGGTTGCCTTTCCCTGCATTGTTCCTGTTTGGAACGGACCTTGTTATTGTAAATTGTTTGCCCAGCCGCTGTGTTCCTGGCTTAGCGCTCCTTGCTCCTCTGTGCTCGCTTCAGTGGAGAAGGTGGTCAGCAAACTCTGCTGCCCTTATGGACTTACTGAATTATTGTTTCCATGCAGGCTGACATTACCCAGGTCTGTGACTTTCCCCTTCTGACTTTGCTTTTTAAACTTTCATTCTGAAATAACTTTTCTCATTCCACAAGTCCCCTGATAAAGTCAAGGAGATAATAAAAGTAATTACATGGGTTGTTCAGGCCCAAATAACTGTTTGGGAAAGGAAGGACTTTAATGATTCAATGAAAAATAGTGATTTCATCTGATTGATTCTGAAAAATCATTGCAATTATTTGTCTTTGGTGTGTGTCTACAAAAGTATAGTTTTCTTTTTTTTCACATGTGTTCTTTTATTCATCCTTTCAGTTCAGTTCAGTTCAGTTCAGTTGCTCAGTCTTGTCCGACTCTTTGTGACCTCATGGACCGCAGCACGCCAGGCCTCCCTGTCCATCACCAACTCCCAGAGTTCACCCAAACTCATGCCCATTGAGTCAGTGATGCCCTCCAACCATCTCATCCTCTGTCGTCCCCTTCTCCTCCTGCCCTCAATCTTTCCTTGCATCAGGGTCTTTTCAGATGAGTCAGCTCTTCACATCAGGTGGCCAAAGTATTAGAGTTTCAGCTTTAGCATTAGTCCTTCCAATGAACACTCAGGACTGATTTCCTTTAGGATGGACTGGTTGGATCTCCCTGCAGTCCAAGGGACTCTCAAGAATCTTCTCCAACACCACAGTTCAAAAGCATCAATTCTTTGGCACTCAGCTTTCTTTATAGTCCAACTCTCACATCCTTTATAATGTTTAATTTTTTTACATTTAAGTAGTTGACTTACTGAACTTTTAATTTTTTTAAGTTATTACTAATAGAGAATGGATCGACGGTTGCCAAAGGTAGAGGGTGGTGAGTGAGAGAAATGGAAGAAGGGGGTCAAAGGGTAAAAAGAAAAAAATTTAAATATAGGTGAGGAAAAAAGTTAGTGCCTTAATCTCTTTGCAAGAATTGGTGGTAAGGTTTACATTAGATTATCATCCCACTTATTGTCATTTCGCATGCTAGGTAAGCCTTTCTCCAAAGTGAACTCACACTGTTGAATAGAATTTTTTACTATAATAAGAATCTAAATGGTATGCTGTGCAGTGGTGTTCAGCCTGATTTTGGAATTCTACCTTATTTCTCAAAGTCTATCTCTCTATGGATGATAAACTATGGACATGGAAGGAAAGCCTCTGTTTCCAGTTTCTCTAGCAGATTGATGTGCTCTGCAAATGCTAGATATTCAATCAGTTTCATGCTTTAATAAGTTAACAGGAATTAAGAGTGCTGACTAAACTGACTCATTAATAGTTCAGTTAAATAACCAGTGAGTTGCAATCTAAGTAAAAGAACACCGGTTAATTTTGTAGTGGCCACCTGAGAAAAACCTGCCGATTTGATAGATACTAGAAAAGTGAAGTCAGAGGCAATATGAACATCATTTGTAACCCTTGATAAGTGTGTTGAAGTCAGATCTAAGTTTGCAGCATGAAATGGCCATTTACTAGCCATGTGCCTTGGGATGAATTTCTTAATATTTTTAACTTCGTAGTGCCTAAATTTCCTAATCAGGAAAATGAAAACAATATTATTGCTGTAGTGTACATAAAGTGATTAGCATAATGCTTGGAATAAAATCAGTACTCGAGGAACAGAAACTCATGTTTTTATTAAGAAACCATTATCATTTTCTGTCCTACTTCGTAAGTAAGACTATCTCATATGTGCATACTGCATGCAAAGTCACTCAGTCATGTCCAACTCTTTGCCACCCCATGGAGCATAGCCCGCCAGGCTCCTCTGTCCATGGGATTCTCCAGGCAAGAATACTGGAGTGGGTTGCCATGCCCTCCTCCAGGGGATCTTCCCAACCCAGGGATTGAGCCCTCATCTCTTAAGTCTGCTACATTGGCAGGCAGGTTCTTTACCACTAGTACCACCTGGGAAGCCCCATCTTATATGTACACTCCCTTTAAAAAAATCTCTCCAAATTAAAAAAAAAAAACAAAAAACAAAAAAATAAAACATGAGCTTGTGGGGAAACTTGCATATTGAATTACTTGCCTTTGTTGAAACCTCCAAGATGGTGCACGAGGAATTTGAAATTTCATTTAAGTTTTGTGAGCCTTGCTATACTGGGATGTGTAAAAAAGAGGGAGGAATAATTATCTACTCAGAGCAAGCATCTCTTTCTGGTCCCCATAGTTCTCTCAGTACATTATTTCCATTATTTTGGCTCAAAACTGTGACTTTGGATGGTTCTACTCTTTCAGTCATTGTGATCTCTTACCAAGTCTTTTCCTTTCTGCTCCCATATGTGCCACCATCAGCAGCGTTTAGATCACATCATGATCAGCTTTGACCATGGTGGGTGTGGCTGGAAGCCCCTCTCTCCCCAACCCCTGCCCAGGATGGGTCCCCTGGCCATCCCCCTGCCTGGGATGGGATTGCAGCGCTAAGCCTGTTTCAAGAGCTAGTCTGAGTCCTCTCCCTCTTGCAGATGTTGCCCTCATGTCTCCAGCTGCCCTTTCAGTCTCTCCCCGCTGCACTCACCATGAGAATGGTGGGCGGCGGAGGTCTAAGAATCACCAGGCTTCTTGGCATTCTTTGGTGTCGGTTCTAATCCTGCTTCCACTTACACAGAATTCTCCACACAATTTGTCCTTTTGGCCTCAAGCAAGAGATGTCAAGACTTAGACAAGCCTGAGAATCAAGACTCTGCAGTATTAAAGAACGTGATTTTGCTGGGCCAGGTCCTCTGTACAGTTTCTCTTGGGGACTTCTCAGCGGGGGGCTCTATGGCATGCGGGCTTCCGTAGTTGTGGAATCTTCCCAGACCAGGAATCGAACCTGCGTCCCCTGCATTGGCAGGTGGCATCCCATCCGCCGTACCAGCACAGAAGTCCCCTTCTCACTGGTGAGGGTAGTTTTGGATAGCTTTTCTAGTGTGATGACTCTCTCACTTCTTCTGTTTGCTTCCCTTTTTGTTTTTTATTTTTCGTTGCGCTGGGTCTTCATTGCTGCGTGCGGGCTTTCCCTAAGTCGCAGTAGGGGCTCCCCTTCGCGGCAGTGCACAGGCTTCTCATTGCGGGGGCTTCTCATTGCGGGGGCTTCTCTTGGTGCGGAGCGCAGGCACGCAGTGCATGGGCTTCCGTAGTCGCAGTGTGTGGGCTCAGTTATTAGCAATGTGTGGGCTCTCGGGCATGCGGGCTTCCGGAGTCGTGGAATCTTCTGTCCCCTGCATTGGCGGGTGGCTTCCCATCTACTGTACCACCACGGAAGTCCCCTTCTTCTGTTGTTTTCATAGCACTTATCGGGACCCTTTCTTTCTTCTGCTCCTGTTGCTCCTGCCCGTGTTGAACTCTGCCTCAGCAGTAGTTTCTTCTCATTGCAGGGCTTTGTCTTGGGAGGGAGCTTTGATGAACCCCTCCAGCCTCACCACTCTCTCATATGGCTATGCGCCCCTAGGGAGAGCTCAGCGGGCCTCTGCTCGTCTCAGGGCTGCCAGAAGCCTGCCGGCTTCCCTCTGCCTCCTTCTGCGCTAAGGATGACCACACACAGACCTTGTAGCTGTGGGTGCTCATAGTTTGAGGTTTGTGGAGAATACTTCGTCGCTTAGTTGCTGCACATGTTGCCTGTGGGTTGTTGGGTTCTGGTATCATAGTTGCTCTGGCTGTTCTTCATGAGGGGAATTCAGGGATATTTAAATACCATGCCTTCACCACTGCCATCTTCCCGGAATCTTTGTAAGTCATTTACAATCCTTTCTGATGTGAAGTAGGCTATAAAACAAGTGAATAAATAAAAAGTTCTCCTTCCTGTTCCTTATAAGCCTCTGTGTTATATGTAAATAATTCATATATACAGATATATTCCAGTTAAAAGAGAACTCTAGCTATGTTTTAGGTTGCTGGGACACTGCCAGCTTATTAATTAGCTCTCTGAAGTTGGTGTTGGGAGTTTTGCTCCCCGCCCCATTCCTGGGAAGGTCCACACTGTAGACATTTCAGAAAGCTGAGGCTCTAATCTGATCCCAAGGCAGAGAGGCAGCTTTCATTTCTTGTCTGTTTCCTTCACCCACGTGCTTTCCTCAATGGTGTGTCCCTTGTGTCATCCTCAATGGAAGTGGGGAACCGGAGGTTTGGGCTCGTGCTGTGGATATCCTCAGGGGCCACTTGACAGACTTTAAGAGACCTGATAATATCATAAGTAAGGCTTCTCTGTGAATTTTCTCTTAACATCAATGTGTTTTTCAGTAGATGTATCCCAACTGAGTCACATAGGTTGGTATGGGTCTTCTCTGGCAGCTCAGTGGTAAAGAACCCACTTGCCAGTGCCAGAGGTGCAGGAGACGCGGGTTCCATCCCTGGGTCCGGAAGATCCCCTGAGGGAGGAAAGGTGACCCACTCCAGTACTCTTGCCTGGAGAATCCCATGGACAGAGGAGCCTGGTGGGCTCCAGTCCACAGAGTCACAAAGCGTCGGACACGGCTTAGTGACGAAGCACCAGCACAGCTCTACATGTGTGTGTTGGGCAAAGAGTTAACCTCCAGCTCCTTCAGCCTGTGATGCTTGCCCTGAAAAAATGATGATTCTGAAATGCTGCAGTATTCATATGGTATTCACTCTGGGTCCAGGATTGGAGAATACTTTTCTATTATTCTTTCACATAAAAAGTCATTCTCAATCATTTTATTTGTGTATTTTCCTAGTTCTAACTTAGTCTGCAGCTTTTTTTTTTTTCATTGATTTTAATTGGTTTCCAACTGACCACATTTCCAGTTTTACATGACCACTCGGAATTTGGAACATTGCACCCCAAGGCACAGGAGAAAAGTTTTGGCCTCACGGTATTGATAACTAGGCTTGTACTCAGTCATTCATCCTACTAATAAATTATGAAATGATACTGAATCATAAGTGTTCAGTTTTCTAAGTGTAATCGGGTACATTTGCAATCTCCGCATTGCTCTGTGAAATCCTTTAATAGAACAGCTGTGATATAATTGTTAAGTCTGCTTTTGGAATCTGTATAGATAACACTGTGATAAACATGTAATTGTTATTGCTCAATACTGTTGAAGGAAGGGGGAGAGGACGGAGGGAGAGAGGAAGGGAGGGAAGACGAAAGGAGAGGCAGGGGTAATGTGCTCATATGTAGATGAGTGCTGGGTTATGATATCCTGGAGTCCTTGCAAAATGGCTTTAAAAAATAATTAAGACCTTAATTTTTTATTCCTTTCTAGGAAAACACGAAGTGAAGATATGCAATATTTCCCTCAAGCAAACTACTTAAGAACATTTCATGTTATGCAAACAAATGAGAAATCAGCAAATACCCCTCTGCTGTGGGGAGCTGAGGGGAACAGAGCAAACTGGATTTTTTTTTTTTCTCCAAAAGCAAAGCTCAGGGTTAGATTTGTGGTTTTAGGGGTTATTGCTTTTATTTTATTTTTTAATT
Organism: Budorcas taxicolor; assembly: GCF_023091745.1. Lineage (NCBI taxonomy): Eukaryota > Metazoa > Chordata > Mammalia > Artiodactyla > Bovidae > Budorcas > Budorcas taxicolor. The sequence continues at coordinate 17,537,672 of NC_068918.1, read as the reverse complement.
TACATTTATTTATGGCTGCTCTGGGTCTTCGTTGCTGCCGGCTTTCTCTGGCTGTGGCAAGGACGGGCTGCTCTCTGTGGTGGTGCATGGGCCTCTCACTGCGGTGACTCCTCCTGGAGCCTGGAGCACGGGCTTCAGTAGTTGTGGTGCACGGGCTTTGGTTGCTCTGCAGTATGTGGGGTCTTCCCGGACCAGGGATCGAACTCGTGTCCCTTGTGCTGGCAGGCGGATTCTTATCCACTGTACCACCAGGGAAGTCCTGGATCATTGGTTTTGGATTAAAAGAAAACACTGACGGAAATATTTCATGAGTGCTTTGTTACACCCACATCATTTACTCTTTCCATTTAAAAGTGGATTATGTGGGTGTCCTTAAAGATTTATCAATTTTTAAAAATTTTCTTGGGATACTTTTATAGATTCTTTAGCTTTTTAAAAAAAAAATGTTTTGTAGCTCGTCTATGAAGCCCAATTAAGCTGTAATTCCTGTGTCACACGGAAGTCTCTCTCTGTCAGTAAAAACTAAATAAAAAGATTTTTGTTTTCAATGACTTTTGTGCATTAAGATTGTAGAAATACAGTCAAACCTCATGGTACAGTGGTTTATTATTTTGTGGATGTGACTAAAGAAGAATTTTATCTGATAAATTGATTTCGCAATTTAGAAAGTTTGTTTGTTCCTGTCCCCAGCATGGGTGTCCTGGTAGGGCTCCATCATAAATACATGTGAGTGTGTATTTAGGTTTTTCAAAATGAAGAGTTTAATTGTAACCTTGCAGATTCCCTACTTACTACTATATCATTTTTTGGTTACTTGACTTAATCTTTGACCTTTCTGTACTATTTAGCAAGCTAAATGTTCAGCTCTGTGGACTTCTTTGCCAAAGGCAGTGAGTGTTTTAGACCATTTTCAGTTCTGTACGGGCCGGTCTCTGGGTTTCCAGTGCAAGTTGCACACATCTCCATCACCTCTCCTCCCAAACTGTGCTGGAAATGTGGCTACTGGTTTGTCTCTTGCCTTTACTGGAGGCAGTAACTAGTTACTCCATCGCTATGTTCCTTATGCCTTGGGCTATTCCTGGCAGAGAGGAGGCACTCAATAAATATTTATCATATGAAATATAATGTATACTTTACGGGACACACTAGAGCTCTTCTCCAGTCCTCAGTAGCCTTGCTTCTCATTATTTTATAAAGTATGAAGAGTATTCCCTCTTTCCTGAACCACTGAAAGCACTAAATTACAGTTACAGATGGAAGACAAGATTTCATGGCTACTGGTGAACACATTATTTGATGGTCTTTGTACCAGTTACTCTTTGCAAACTGGCATGCAGAATTTTTCATCAGCATGAATCTAAGTCACTGTGATGACATTAGGGAGGTGATAGGGCTAGAAGAATGACTCAACGCTGAGACACAGACATTGCTGTCGTGGGCATTTATTGAGTAATTAGAGAAAGTCACAAACAGGTGAAATGCTAGCTTTCTTCAGACAGAGTTTACAACGATTTAATAGCATGTTTAGACTTGGATTATTGTATACTTTGGGGTCATGAAACAGAATGATCAAATTGACATCTTCTGGGTACTTTTTGTTAGGTCTTATCTAATAGTGCAGTTGGATCTATTTTTTCCTTTATGCTCATATCACTGTCATTTTCCTTTTGAAGCTTGGCTTTAGACACTCAAGAGTGAGAAATAAAGTAAGTGACTGCCTTAACAAGCACAGCTGCCCATGACTGCGGTGGATTTGCTGTGTCATATGAACATGTGCTCCCTGAATGTTGAACAATAATCTAGATAGTTTTCTCCTTATCATGAGACTAGAGAAACAAATTAGATTTTTAATTTTTCTATGAATAAAGTGTCAATTATGCTTTACCAGTTCTAAGAATTTTTTTCTTCTTAGGAGTAACAAAAAAAATGTAGCGTATGCACTTTGACCCCAAAATTCCAACTTTGGGAATCTCTTCTGAAGATATAAAGGTGTCTGTGATTAAGGAAGTCTCCTGGAACATTGCTTGTAGTGGAAACAAACTGCAAATATCCTGACTATCCACTTATAGGGCAATACTTGAATAAAATATGGTGCTTCCATGCTACAGATCCATTCATTTATAGACAGAATTCAAAATAAAAATAAAGCCATACAGTATACTCTATCCTTCTTTCTTTTTTGTTTAAGGTGTGCCTTTGGAATCCCCTCAGGTTAGTATGTGTAGCTGTTTATTTTCTTTAGTATAGATGTGCCATGTTTTATTCATTCATGAGGGTGATATGTGTGTGAGAGAAGCGGATGGAGATTATTATTTTTTCCTTATACATATATTTGACTTATAATGAATGTGTATTACCGTTACTATTAAAATACCTAATAAATTTAAAACATAATAGCAAAGGTTCATTCAAAGGGGCTGGCTTAAAGACAAGGTGTTTAGGACTATCTCTTGAATATGATAAGTATTCCAGACAATTAAACAGTTTGAGGATGTATGTCAGATATGAACACAAAGTAATGAGTATGCTTTCTGTTTTTAGTTTTCACAAACTAAATTCAAAAATGACTCTAAAAGAACAGTTTCACAGGCTTTTAGCTAAATACAGTTGCATTGGAATGACCACATGTTTCCAGGATTAAGACAAATAATAATTTGGATATTTAAGTTCTGACATTTTTCAAAAAGTCAGTCTCAAAACTTTACGGTCACATTGACCACATATTTGTATATGAGGATGGATGTACAGCGTGGTCTTTGTCTATGAGGACTGAGTGTCAGAAAAAGGAGAACAAACCCAAGCATGGAATATTGACTACTGAACAGCTAAAATCCATCCTAACTCCTGTTATTCTCTTCCATTCTTCATTCTTTTTGTTAATACATCTTTTCACTGTCTTGGTTCTTACTACTTTGGCTGGATAGTCTTGTGATTTTCCACTATTCAGACGTCATTTTGAAAATCATATTTACATATTTTCCCTTGTCAGGCTGCCCTGGCGAGACAAGCATGTTAAGTGTTACAAGGAGATGCTGTTACTAGTACAAAGGATAAAAGGACTTGGTTGGGAACAGTAGCCCCAGACATGAGAAAAAAATGTTACATGGTTCCAGAGGCGTTGTAACAAGAGTGGAGGGTACATAAATGATCCCAGGTCACCAGATTAGTGCAGATAAGAGAAGGAAGCACGTGGACCCGAGTTCCCTCTATGGATATTAACTGGAAAATACAGAGGCATGGGCAGCGTGGTGTGCTGGGGTAGAACAGGGCGCGAACGTATCCTGTGACCTGCTTATCTACAGAGCGCTGGGACCGGGTCCAGCTACTTTGATCCTCTAGAGAAGCAAGACTGCTTCCTCATGTACAGCTAATTTGGTAGAGTTCACAGGGAGTCCAGAGCTGGGTCCTGAAGCCGGCTGCCCAAGTGACCTCACTGCAGGACTCACCAGGGCCCGAGTGCCTGCTGTTCTCCTAATCACACGTCCTTGATATGGCTTATAGGGAGCTGTTTCTTCCTGAGATGCAATTTTCTCACTCCCAGAATAATTCGAAGACTAATAATACAAAGAACACTAATAATACGCCGTGTCCTGATAACTGAGGGTGTTCTCCTGCTTTCTCTGGTTTCAGGATATAAGCGGGAGTCCTGATTCAAAAAGTACTCATCTGTCCCTCCCAGCAGATGGTACTGTGGTTGGAAATCTTTACAGCATTCCAGCGGAACCATTGTGCCTTTGATGCGTCATTATGCAAAGGCCCAGGAGCTATGGAACATATTACCTTAAAGGTCTGCCTAACACAGCCTTGGCACTTGCAAAAGTGGTCTTCACACTGAGAGTCCCAGAATGTGCCTTACAAAGTAATAAATTACATTTCCAACAGCCGTTATGACCTCAGCGAGAGATTCTTGCCGCCAGGAGCAACTCCATGTTACTGTCAGTTAATTAGTGTTGGTATTCATTAAAAGTGGGAGTGAGAGCCCGGAAACGATCCATTACTCATTGTGAATGGAGTCATGGGACAGCATAAAAGCTCTCCAAGTAACCACTGAAAGCAAAAACCAGAAATCAGAATAGAGATCAAGGAACTGTTTACTTACTTGGTTGTAGTTCTTTACAACGTGAATGCACACTCACACAAACACACACTCACACAAACATACACACAGTTTTACACTGAGCCCTCTCTTGCACATTCACATGCGCATTTCCATTAGCTCCCCTAGTTCAGGCTCTGGGTTGAATTGTGCTCCTTCCCCATCTCCCTAAATAAAGACATGTTGAAGAATGAACTCCCAATATGTGTGAATGGGAACTTCTTTGGAAATAGGGTCTTTGCAGAAGTAATGAGTTAAGATGAGGTCATATTCAAGTTAGTGGGCTCCAATCCAATATGACTAGTGTCCTAATAAGAAGAGAAAACAGAGATCCAAGGAGGAAAATGTCATGAAGACACAGAGACATACAGAGCCAGAGGCAGAGACTTAGGACTGCGCAAGCCAAGGACTGCCGGGGGCCACAAGAGGCGAGGAAGGCTCCTGCCCTGGAAGAGCTGGAGGGATCACGGCCCTGCCAACGCCTCAGTTTCAGACTTCTAGCATCCAGTTTGTGGAGTTTTGTTATGGCAACCCTAGGAAACTTGTATAGTTCATTACTATGGAATGGATACCCTCACACACACACCCTCCATGCACGCCTCCTCTGACACACTTGAATTACTCGTGTTATGTCTCACTTAAAACAATTCAAACACAACAAACTCGCCCTCTCTACTCCAATCAATTCATGTCAGGCTGTCTTGTTTGGACTACGATGAAAGATGAGTCAGATTTGCAAGGTGGGCAACTGCTGCTTTGTGCTGTAAGGAACACATGCTGCTGTCTTTATCTTTCTCCAACCCAGAAAACAGTTGTGACGTAATTACAATAAAAATGCTTCTTTAGGATATATTTGCTCCATTACTAATCTAGCTTTGGAATCCCAATAAACTGGCCCATAAAGGAAGTTGTCATCTGAAGGGTTTTTAATGAGGTAATTTTTAACCAATTTGAAATTCTGGCAGAAAAAACTTGTGAATGTTCACGGCAAATTTAAATATGATTTTCCTGTTAATTCATTTTTTTCCTACTAAGCTTAAATAAAAACCTTTCCAAATGAACATTCATTTTGCTTCTTTAAAATGACATGTACAAATTGCTTTCATACCTACTCACCAGTTACAATAGTCACAATAGCTTATATTTGTGTGTTAGCGTCTATAGCAAGTATAAATAATTTAAGGTGGTCCTTGACATCAGTGTGCATCGGTTACAACCAGTGTTCCCCAATTTATATCTCCTGCCCACCATACTTTTTCTTTGAGCTCCCTACACCTGACTCCAGCTGTCTATATCCTCATCTCTACTTAGATGTATTAAAGACATTCAGATTCAATATATAGAAAATCAAGACTTTGATTTTTTTTGTTATTCTAATTCTATTTCATGTTCTCTTTCTCCATAAATGGTGCCACCCTCCACTGAAGTATGCATACAAGTCAAAAACTTGAGCTTCAGGCCTAAGGCCACCATCTTTCCCCACCCTCCATCACTCTACCTTTATGGAATTGAACACCACTAATTCTTTCCTCTCCTAATTGGCTCTGGTGATGGTCGTTTAGTTGATAAGTCGAGTCTGAGTCTTTGGCGACCCCATGGACTGTGGCCTGCCAGGCTCCTCTGTCCATGGGACTTCCCAGGTAAGAATACTGAAGTGGGTTGTCATGTCCTTCTCCAGGGGATTTTCCCGACCCAGGGATCAAACCCACATCTCCTGCATTGCAGACACATTCTTTACCACTGAGCCACCAGGGAAGCCCCAGTTGTCTCTGGAGTCTGCCCCAGTTTCCCATTCTCCTCCAGCACTTGTTTCACCAAGCTCCCATGATCTTGCCTCTAGATTACTGCAGCAGCACCCTAATGGCAGGAAGAGCAACAGCCACCCTGCCCATGCCCCAGCCTCTTCTTTACACTGCAGACAAAGGGATTTTTTTAAGAAAGCAATCTTAAGATGGCATCTGCCTGCTTAAACACACAATGGTTTTCAAAGCCTTGCTAGTAAAGTTGGGAATCCTTATCTTGTCTAGAAGCTCTGCATGCCTCTCCCAGTCACAGCTGACACTGCTCTCCTCTGTCCACACACTCTGAACAGGGTCCCTCCTTGGGGTGCTCTTCCCAACTCCAGGTTTCTACACCTATTGTTCTTTCTGCTTAGAAGACTTTTCTCACCTCTTCTTCTGCATGAATTCTTTCTGTTAATTGCCACTTATCATTCAGGATTCTGCTCACGCAACACTTTTTTGGGGAAGTCTTTCCTAAGGTCACAGATCACCCCATGAGAGTATGTTTATTGATTCTCTCATTCACTCAACAGTTATCTAGCATCAGGGCATGCCAGGAAATCTTCTAGGAACATAGACTACATCACTGGGTATGAAGACAAGGCCTCTGCTCACAAGAGCTTATGATATTGTTGGAGGAAGAAATAATACACAGACAAATGAACAAGGAACCACCAGGCAGTGATAAGCTCAATGATAGAAATAGTGAAGCATTAGACCTCTCTGAGAAGATGACATCTAAACTGAGATCTGAGGGTGAAGAAGGAGCCAATGGCATGAAATTCTAAGGGAAGGACATTTCCAGTGGAGGTTCAAGTGGGAAGGAAGGTTCTGGAGAAGAGAGAGATGGTAGAGTGCAGAAATGAAAGAGGTTAGGTCTATAGAAGAGATCACCAGTGGCAGGATTTTGCAGGTTAGCATAAGGTATTTGAATTTTATTCGAAGTATAATGAGAAGGTACTAAAGTGCTTTAAGCAAATAAATTATTTTCTCTCATTTACGTATTCAAAAGACCGCTCTGGGTACTGTGCTTGTGTGCTAAGTCACTTCAGTTGTGTCCGACTCTTTGTGACCCTATGGACTGTAGCCCACAAGACTCCAATGTGCATGGGATTCTCCAGGCAAGAAGACTAGAGTGGGTTGCCATGCCCTCCTCCAAGGGATCTTCCTGACCCAGGGATCGAATGTGCATGTATTAAATCTCCTGCATTGGCAGGCAGGTTCTTAACCACCAGTGCCACCTGGGAAGCCTACTGTATGTGAAGGATTTTAGGTGTATAAGTGTTTAATACAGCTGTCAGATGGGGGCTACTGCAGTAGGCCAGGTGACTTGGACTGGGAGAGCCACCATGGTGTTGAAGGAAGACAGAAGATGTCAGATGGAAATCAAAAGAAGAGAAACTGCTGGCAGATTAGATATTGGCAATAAAGGGAAAAGAAGACTCAGGGGTGATGTCTTCATTGTGCGGCTAGGTGATTGGTGGTAGCAATTTATGAGAAAGAGGATACTAAGCAACAGCAGGTTTGGAGATGGGGAAAACACGAGCCCTGTTTCAGGCATGTCAAATTTGAGATGTAAGATGGCCAAGTAGATTCATCAGGTAGGTTGTGACTTCTAAGAATCTAGAATCCCAGTGACAGGTGATGCCTAGAGTCACAGATTGGAAAACCATCAGCATATGGATATTATTAAAGCCAAAATCCTAGGAAGAACAGTGAAGAGGAACCGAGACTGAGCCTTGGGACATGCTGTCTTTCCTGGTAGAGCTGAGGACAAGGGGCTAGCAGAGAACGATAGAAGGATGGACGTGCTGCCACCGTCTGCTGCTGTGCTCAGCTGTGTCTGACTCTTCGAGAGCCATGGTCCAGGCTTTCTGTGTCCATGGAATTTTCCAGGCAAAAATACCGGAGTGGGTTGCCATTTCCTCCTCCAGGGGATCTTCCCAACCCAGGGATTGAACCTACTCTCCCGAATCTCTTGTGTTGGCAGGTGGATTCTTTACTACTGCCCCATCTGCTTGCCAAGAGTAAAAGTGATCCCGTAACAACTCTGTTTAGGGTGTTGTTACTGTTGCCAAAAAAAAAAAAAAAAAAAAATCAGCAAAAAAAAAAAAAAATTTCAGCAAAAATAAAAATCTAAACAACCTTTCTTCCTATAGTTGACAAAAATATGACTCCTGCTTCCACGATCAAAATTAAGTTTATTTCTCCTACCAGTAGGAGAAAATCCAAATCTCATTCTCATTAGGAAATGCAAATAGTCATAGATTTTCCCTGGCTCCCAATCTAAGTTCTGGCTAATTCCTTCCTCTTTTCTTTTTCAAATACCAGTCATGTAAAAGGTGACTTTAAAAGATCTAAAAATAACAAATGTATGTCTGAGGATCACAGTCAAATATATTCCCAACAACATGCAGACACGTCATGTTTTCAAAGTAGAAGAAGGCAGGATATCCAGTATGTTGTGGATAATTTATACTTTTTCAGTGAATATGTGCTGCGCTCTACTTAGTCACTCAGTCGTGTCCGACTCTTTGTGACCCTGTGGACTGTGGACCGCCAGGCTCCTCTGTCCATGGGGATTCTCCAGGCAAGAATACTGGAGTGGGTTGCCATGCCCCGCTCCAGGGAATCTTCCAGACCCAGGGATGGAACCCACCCAGGTCTCCGGTGTGGCAGATGGAGGTTTTTTTTCCATTTCAGCCACCAGGGAAGCCCTTGCAACTGAATATGCATGTGTCTATACGACTGAGCGACTGAACTGAACTGAACTGAACTGATAGTTTAAAAAGCCAAGAATCTTCAAAAGAAGTTTGGGAGAACAGGGAGCAAGGGGAAGTAGTTAACAGATAAATAATTTGTGTTATCAAGGCCTTTGCAACACTGTTGTGTGTGTGTCAGGCTCCAACACGCTTACCGAGGGCAGCAGAGGTTTTGCATCAAAACATTCATCAAAGTTGCATTCCATTTCCACAGCCCGATATCAAGATTGCCCAGAATCACATCGTTATGCCATTAGACACCTAATGCAAAGCCATCAAGGCTTTCAGCTTTCCCTGGGGACCCCTTGGGAGGAGTTTTCTGCCGAGAGAGCCGCAACTCAGACCTGATGCCTGTCAGGAATGAACCGTGGGGCAAGCTTCGGGGAGGGCTTCCGTTGTCAAAACAATAATAGCTGTAATTTTCTCTCCCTCTATTTACAGGAAACAAACTCTTCCTTCCTGTTCTCTGCCTGTAGCAGAAAATAGACAAGCCCAGCAGATGTCCAGGGATGGCGGAGGAGTACTGCAGCTTCCTTGGAGAGAAGCAGGCGCTCCAGGGAGCCTTGGGGTGGGGGCAGGAAGGCTGCTGCAGTATTGCATCCTAATTCCTAATGGGAGCAGCACCCTTTCTCTCCCACCATCTCCCTTTGTCTCTTTCCAGCCCTTTCCTACCCCTGTGAGGCGAGTGAACTAAATATGGCCAGGGAAATCTCCAGCAGTCACAGTATTTTTATTTATTTCGGTTTTTTTTTTTTTTTTTCAGCCACAGTATTTTTAAACCCTTTGTGGCCGCCTGTTCGCAGTCTCCTGTGACTTCGATGAACCAGATCCAGAGAGTTTCTCATGGGAATCCAGGACGCTTTGCCACAACTGCTGGCTTCGCTTGGCTGTTTGGGGCCCTTGTTAATGCAGCCCTTGGGGTTTTGCTTCGTGTCTTCAAGACTTGGGAAGCAGCAGACCCTGTGGAGGCACCGGGAATGTGGTAGGGAGGCTGTCTTCACGGGGCGTTGCAAGGACGACTGCCCTAGGCCTATAAAGACTTGCTGGCTTTGTGGATGGAGCAGTTCAGGTTGAGGGCTAAACTTCAGGCATCTTCATGCAAACTTGGGCACTAGCAAGAGAGATTCAGCTCTCACTACTTTCTAAGGGCCCTTTCATGTGGAAGTTCTTGTTATTGTTGTGGTGGTTTGTTTCCTGTGTATTATCCAGCTTTAGTCAAGATATTGTGTAGGGGACTTCCCTGGTGGTCCAGTGGCTGAGACTCCACGCTCCCAATGCAGGACGCCTAGGTTCCATCCCTGGTCAGGGAGCTAGATCCCACATGTCCTAACTAAGAGTTTGCAAGGGTCAACCAGAAAAAAATAATTGTGCATGCCACAACTAAGGCTCAGTGCAGCCAAATAAATAAATATGAAGACAAAATTCTGTAAATATATGGCCTATCCCGTCCCTTCACCTTTGCTCTTCCCAGTAACCGAGAAGAGCAGTTATTTAAGATAAAGTTATTTATCTTTCTGATGCTCTTGCTGAGGTCCTTTTCTGCACTGAAAAGATTTTCAAAATGCCCTGGAATAGAAAACATTTCATTTTATTAATATTTGAGAAATATCTTTATTTTCCAGCCATTTCTTTACAAGGATTATGATGTATTTGAGGTTAAAATGGAACGAGGGGAACCACTCTTTTTAAATTGCCTTTAAAACAATAATAGAAAAATGAAATGGTCACTGAGCGTTGTTTCCTGCAGGACTACTATGTGTAGTTATTTGTCTGAGTTAGGCATTATGTAACTCTGCTGCTGCTGCTGCTAAGTCGCTTCAGTCGTGTCCGACTCTGTGCGACCCCACAGATGGCAGCCCACCAGGCTCCTGCATCCCTGGGATTCTCCAGGCAAGAACACTGGTGTGGGTTGCCATTTCCTTCTCCAATGCATGAAAGTTAAAAGTCAAAGTGAAGTCACTCGGTTGTGTCCAACTCTTAGCGACCCCATAGACTGCAGCCCACCAGGCTCCTCCATCCATGGGATTTTTCCAGGCAAGAGTGCTGGAGTGGGGTGCCATTGCCTTCTCTGTATGTAACTCTAGCTGTCACCACTCATACTGCAGATTTAATTTAATATGATGATTTCCTGGCAGGTGTCAGTGAAGTGTGTTGAAGGAGGGGTGTTTTTTGTTTGTTTGTTTTGTACAGAAGAACTATAAAGGACCAGCAGTATCCACTTTTTTTTTTTCATATTGCACTTTACCTATTATAATCACTACTATTTACCAAAGGCTATCAGACATTAGTATAAGTATTATGCTAGTAATCCATCTCTGAAAAAAAAAAGAAAAGCCCTGAATTGCAGTGTTTGTTAATTTAGTTAATTACCCTGGTGTAAATATTCCCTTCACAGCCTAGTTCAAGCTACCAAATCTCTTGAAATTGAACATGGATTTGAGAAGACATGTTCACAACTGGCTTTCCTGAGCTGGTACATACAAGTCAGAGCCAGGATGCCGCTGGTAACAAACATTAGCTAGTACTAACTGCTATAAGTATTCACAATCTTATTAATAGTTCCTCTATCGAGTGACACTGTTATTACATACTTGCATACAAATAAGGAAACTGAGGCATGGGGAAGTTATGTTCCTTTGCCAAAAGTGATAGAACCAGTAAGCAGTGGAGCTGGGCTTTGAGCCCAGGCAACCTAACACCAGAGTCCACACACTTAACCCCTGTACCATTCTGGGAGTTCAGTAAATGATTTCTGAATGATGAAATATTGATTTGAGGAAGTTTATACTCCTTTAGGTGTTGTATCAGTCTGAATTCTACTGGATAAAGAACTAGTGCTAAATACTTATGTGCATATGTTAGGCAATTATTAGTGAACTGGCTTACCTGATTGCAAGGACTGGCTAGGCAAGTCTGCAGGACTGGTCATCCAAGAGGACTGACTGGAAACTCTGGGGCAGGAGCTGACACTATGGTCTACAGGTGGAATGTCTTCCTCGGGGAAACATCAGTCTTGCTCTTAAGGTCTTACAACTGGTTGAATCACGACCACTTAGATTATCTAGGATAATCTTCCCTACATAAAGCTAACTGACTCTGATCAACTTTAATCATACCAACAGTCATCCTCCCAGCATCATCTATGTGTTGGATTGAGTAACCAGGAACCATAGCTTAGCTAAATTGACACAGAAGGTATTATGAGTTGAATTGCATTCCTGCAAAAGTAATGTTGAAGGCTAACCTGTGGTACCTGTGACTGTGACCTTATTTGGAAACATGTCTTTGCAGATGTGATCAAGTTAAGATGAGATCATCCTGGAGTAGGGTGGCCTTTAAGTGGGCGTGACTGGGTGTCCGTGTAAGAAGAGGAAGGCAAGTTGGACACAGACAGGCAGGAGGAATGCCCCGTGACGTGGAGACAGAGCAGTGATGTTTCTACAAGCCAAGGAACATCAGGGTCACTGGAAACCACCAGAAGCTAAGGAGCAAGCAAGGAAGAGTCCTTCACTGGTGCCTCCGGCAAGAGCATGGCCCTGCCAACACCTTTGTTTTGGACTTCTAATCTCCAGAACTGAGACAATGAATTTCTGCTGTTTCCAGCCAGTTTGTGATCTTTTTCTTTTTTTTATGGCAGCCCCAGGAAACTAAACAGATAATCTTAAATATAACACTAAAAGATGTGAGCTCAGTCGCTTCAGTCGTATCTGACTCTTTGCGACCCTTGGACTGTAGGCTGCAAGGCTCCTCTGTCCATGGGATTCTCCAGGCGTGAATACTGGAGTGGGTTGCCATGCCCTCCTCCAGGGGATTTTCTCAACCCAGGAATCAAACCAGCATCTCCTGTGGCTCCTGCATTGCAGGTGGATTCTTTACTGCTGAGCCACAGGGGAAACCCACACTAAAGGATAATAGATTCAAATAATGTCTACCTTACCAACGTTTGAAACTTCCCTTCCATTTAAAAACAGTAGTACGTTTGCCACTATTTTTCTGTGGGCTCCTCAGCAGGCATTTTGTGGATCCTTTCAAGTTTGACCTGTGTCTATAAACTGATTTGAGTGGCTTCTATTTAATTATATATAGGCAGGAATTTATACACATTCCTATTAAAACAATCAGTTAAAATATTTTGCTTAAAAAAATATTTTGCTTAAGCCAGTGTGATTGATATTGTAAAAGCATCTATAGTAGTGCATTGAAGTAAATATTTATGGATGAATGGGGAATAAATTCATTTACTGCCTTCAGGGCCAGTTATTTATCCTTTGGATTTATGTTATTGTTAACAATTCTTTTTAAGGCTAAGCAGGATTTTGAGGAATAATTACAATCAGTGTCAGATGTGATGGAAAAAAAAATAATTTTATTACTTTTTGCCTTGTAGCCTATAAACTGTCTTCCTCAAAAGAAGAACTAAGAATATTTTCAGCAATCAAAATTACATTAGAATAAGTTTTAGAAAAGTCTCACAAAGTAACAGCTTGGAATGTCAACAGTTCTTTTGATAGGCAAATTTGGCATAGCAGTTTGTGGGTTTTTCCCTCAATTCATCCTGGAATTTTATAATCACATCTGTAATGTCATTGCAGCAGGCTAAATGAATTACCAGGCTATTTGATGTTATCCAGTTAAAGACATTTTACCTGCAGAGTTCTGTATGATTGTGGAAAATTAAAATAGACTAATTCCAAAGCTCTAGACTCATTTGTACACAGACGTTAATTGTAACACTGGAATTCTTTCCGTGTGTATAGCAATTGGATTTCCATTCTATATATTTGATGCCTTGCACTATATGTAATGAAATTTATCACTTGCTGTCCATCATCTCCATTGATTACATATGACAAAATAAGTACAGTGAGGTGAACTAACCTTCCCAGATCACACAGCTAGTAAGTGGTAGATCCCAGCTGGTGCTAGTGGTAAAGAACCTGCCTGCCAATGCAGGAGCTGTAAGAGGCACAGGTTCAATCCCTGAGTTGGGAAGATCCCCTGGAGGAGGGCAGGCAGGCAGGCTAGGATTTGATCCTAGGCAGTTTGACTGCAGAGCCTGTTCTTTTAACCTTCTTGATATGTGAATAGCATGTAAATGGCATTCAGCAGAATTGAAAACACCTCCTGTGTTCATTTAAAAATGGTTTTCAGCCATTAGCATTAAACCAGTAACAGTTATAGGGATATTAATCGGTAAGTATATGGTTGAAGAAAGTGAAAACAGCTTCACGTACTCTGTAGTGTTTCGTCTAAACTGAGCGTCCTATCGCTCCGTAGGCTTAGTCTGTGTGGATGGCGACCTAGGCCCCCTTTCCCCAGCTAAACCTCCTTGGACTCATGACTCATTCACTGTGTCTGGAAGGCAGTTAAGCTGCAGAACTACTGAAGAAATGGCTCCTTTATATATTGAGATACATAGAGGTCACAGACATGATCTGGTAACCATTTCTGTCCATGTGTTTCTTTGGTTCAGGAGGCCAGGTTATCAAGCATGTTGTTTCAGAAAAGGAGAGATAAAAGAAAACAATGGCAAGCTGGAAGTGGCCATTTTTTAGGATATTCGACATTTAGCTGACTCTCCATATTTGATTCCTTATTATCTTATTTGCTTCAGAAACATACCACAGGCCAGGGATGATGCTAGAAACACTTGGACATATTTCAAATTGAATTATTGTCATTCCTTTTATTTGAAAACACCATGAGAAAATGGAGCTCCAAAGTGCTCCTCCTGGGTATGCCTTGACAAAGGGCATTCTTGTTTCCCTGCAGCCAAGAGGCCTGTGAGAAAGGGCACAAAGTGTCTGCTCTATTTTCAGGAGGACTCCACTGCAAGAGCGGGTTTTCTCACAGCTGTCAGTTGACAAGGGAATTCCATGGGTCAAGCCTATAGTTAAATCAATTGCGTGCCTATATGGGAAAAACTCCAGCTTATCAAACTTCCTAGTGTAAATGCAGGAGTCTGGACTCTTTCACATACTTCAGGTATTTAAATTATTTGAAAATGTATTTTTAAGATTACATCCATTAAATCTTTTGAGCCCGCTAAGAATAAATCAACTGCCTGCTTTTCCGAGATACTAAAAATTAGTTCCCACCCAGACTTACCTGTTGTGCTCCATGCCTTTTAGATCCACGATACTTTTTCCAAATGTGACTTTTAGCTCCCATACTTAGAATGAAGGCACTCCCTAGACTACCTCTGGGCCAAGAGATCCTGTGGTGTTGAAATGTCCTGTTTTGTCACTGACGTTCCATTTGGTCTTAAACTGATCAACTTGCAATTTAAATGTTATTTAAAAGAAGACAACTGCTTGGACTAGATTAACTGGCTTTTTAAAAAATAATCTTATTTATTCATGTATTTATTTTTTTCTGTGCTGGTTCTTGTTACTTCGAGGGCTTTTCTCTAGTTGCAGAGAGCAGGGGCCATGCTCTGGGTGCAGTGTGGGGGTGTCTCATTGCGGTGGCTTCTCTTGTGGAGCTCTAAGGCATGCACGGAGAAGGCAATGGCACCCCACTCCAGTACTCTTGCCTGGAAAATCCCATGGATGGAGGAGCCTGGTAGGCTGAAGTCCATGGGGTCGCTAAGAGTCGGACACGACTGAGCGGCTTCACTTTCACTTTCATGCATTGGAGAAGGCAATGGCCACCCACTCCAGTGTTCTTGCCTGGAGAATCCCAGGGACGGGGGAGCCTGGTGGGCTGCCGTCTATTGGGTCGCACAGAGTCGGACACGACTGAAGCGACTTAGCAGCAAGGCATGCAGGCTCAGTGATCACAGCTCCCAGGTTCTAGAGCACAAGCTCAATAGTCGTGGCACACAGGCTTAGTTGCTCTGCGGCTTGTGGGATTGGCCCCCATCAGGGATCAAACCCGCGTCTCCTGCATTGGCATGTGGATTCCTATGCACTGAGCCAGCAGGGAAGCCTTACTGGTTTATTTAATCCAACTACCTTTTTAAATAACCTAGTGTATATTTAATCCAGTCACCTACTCCTCTTAAAAACTGACCACTGAATAATCACATATCTTGGTTTGATAAACTCTTATTTTTCTCTACAGGAGCCAATTGTTCTAACTAAATCCACTAATAGATGGGCATCAAATGTGACAGCACCCATCTGTGCTTTACCTAACTCTAAACTGCTGTCTGTCCCCTATGTCCTCTGTGCAGGGACTGAATTAGGCAACCAAAGGCTCCAACTCTCCAGCACTGAGGAGTGCTGACCTTCGCTAAGAATTTGTATTTTAGGATGCGTGTAGGTTAGGGCTGTGCCTGCGTGCTCAGTTGCTTCAGTCATGTCCAGCTCTTTGGGACCCTATGGACTGTAGCCCGCCAGGCTCCTCTTGCCCATGGCATTCTCCACCCAAGAATACTGGCGTGGGTTGCTGTGCTCGCCTCCAGGAGATCTTCCCTACCCGGGATTCGAACCCTCGTTTCTTGTGTCTCCTGCATTGCAGGCAGATTCTTTACCCACTGAGCCACCTGGGATGCCAGGTTAGGATTAAGTTCTGCTAATACCAGAGAGCCATCTAGAGTGAATCGAACAGTTTAAGGGTCCATTGTTTTACATTTAAGAAGTCCAGCAGTATTTGGTGCAATGCTGGTGTGGTTTACCCTATAAAATATATCAGGGGACCAGTCTCGTTTTTTTCTGCTGCTTTGCCTTGCATTATCAAGATCATGAAAGCGCTGATAAAGCTGCAGCCATTCACGTCATGTTAGAGGAAACAAAAAAGAGAGAAAGGGTGCCCCTTCTTTCTTAAGAGCTTTCCATAAGTAAGTATTGATACTATAGAGATTTCTCCCTCCATCTCATTTCACTGCCAGGGCTGGGAAATACAGTTTTTCAGCTGAACACATTCAGGGTTCTGGTACAAATGAAAGAGGAAAAATAGATATTAGAGGCAATGAACAGTTTCTGCCACAGTTAAACTGTTGTGAAGAAAATTTTCTCACTCATTCAAAATTCAGTAAGCCAATATTTATTAAGAAACTGACCTAGGCACTGAAGATTCAGGACCAAACTGACACAGTTCCTGCCCTCTAGGATACCACAGTCTAATGGAGAAGATATTCCTGTTCATGTTCACAGGGGATTATGTAACAGAAGTAGGCTCGCTTTCTATGAGAACAACTAGGCTAAACTCTGCACTCAGGCAAGGGAGAAAGCTTTAGGGAAGCCGCGAAAGAAAACTTTTGGACAGGAAGAAGAAACCTCCAGTGATAATATGTTGGGCTGAGGTCACATAAGGTAAAGACAGAAAAAATTGGCAAGGGGACAGGTAAGGAGCATAAAAGAAAGAGCCTGGAGAGATGAGCCCAGCCCAGATCACAGAAGTCCTTGTAGGCTGAGGTGGTGGCAATGGTTTAGTTGCCCAGTCATGTTCTACTCTTGTGACCCCATGGACTGCAGCCTGCGAGGCTCCTCTGCCCATAGGATTTTCCAGGCAAGAATACTGAACTGGGCTGCCATTAGGCTGAAGTAATTGAATTTAATTTTAAGGAAAATGGGGAATGATTTCAACAGTTTAGCAAAAGGGAGATGTTTAAGACATCTGATTTTGTTTTTAAACAATATATTTGGCTACTTTGTAAAGAATGGATGGGAGAAGACAAATATGAAAAACGTGGAGAAGCTGATGGAGGTTAAGGTGGTCTGCCTACTGGACATGGGTGCATGAACCAGGGTGACGGCTGTAGACGAGAGGTGGAATCAGTTAGGTTTGCTGGTGAATTTGGCAAGTGTCATCTTTGGTAACTGTGACTGGATAGATGGCAGGAATATAATTCACCTGTGTGCATATCCTTTGTAAGGATAAAACTGAGGCCTTTGAAGGCAGACACAACCCCTTCGGTGCTCAGCTTTTGGTGTTCAACAGATGTCACCTTTGACAAGGAAAGATGGCCTTTTTCATCCAGGCAGATGCAACTGTACACGCATAGTGTTTCAAGAAGAAGGTAGTGCTCAACGGTGTCAAATGCTGTTGAAAAGCTGAGTTAGATGAGACTGAAACAGCATCCACAGGTTTTGACACCAAAGAGGTGACCGATGACTCTCCCAGAGTGGATTCAGGAGATTGGCTTAGGACAAAAGGCAGATGGATGGAAGTGGAAAAGCAAGTAAGCGAGGAAAGGAGCTAAATGAATGGAACACTCTGGAAAATTTTCTCTGCAGACTGGAAAAACTGGCAGTAGCTGAAAGAGTGTGTAGAGCAAATCTAGGGTGCTTCTTCTAAAAACTGAAGTTACCTGAGTAGTCTTGATGTAATGGGACTCATCCCATGCCCCTTCCTTTGGGAAGCCTGACATGACCGTCTGGGCCCAGGCTACACCCATGTTCTGTGTGCTACCGAGTAACTTGAACATACATCCTCCTAGGATGTCCCATGCTGGCCTGAGGTTGTCCTGGCGTCTGCAGGCTTCTCAGTCACCTGGGAGCAGTCCTCCCCTGGGCGTGGACAATGGCTTAGGTCCCCACTTGCCTGTCCTGAGCTCACCACATTCGTAGGTCATCGGTGTACACATTTTGAGGGAACTCTCTATATTTAGTTCAAAAGATAAGATGGTAAACAACCTTTTGTTTAGAAGTAGACTCCCCCTTCCCCCCTTCCCCACTACAAACACACTCAGTCTGATATTGGACTAGCTGTGAAAAAGAAAAACATCCTCTTGGAAATTGTTCTTCAAAATAGAAAACACAGCTCTGGCTGGAAGGTGACATTGTTGGCACACACACTGCATGGCATTCCACTGGAGGTTTTCAGTGTGCACAGGATGTGGTTATGAGCAGCAAGCCCATCCCTGCAGAGACCTGAACAAGTGTGCGTGCTTTTAACTCCAAGGACATCCAGAGTTTTCACATGTGACTTCTTTGCCGGGTTTGTCCCGCTCCGAGAATGGATCCCTGTCCTGACTTTCCATATATTTGGTGCCTCCCCTTTCTCTTTCTCCCAGCAGGAGCAGAAGTAGCATCTTGGCAGGACTGGGCAAGGTTCGCTTGGTGAGCTTCACTCTGCCAGGAAGAGAAGCGTCCACACAATCCTTGGTTTGTTTCTAATGACAACCTGTAATAAGGATGGAGGTCAGGTCTGGCTTCTGGCCAGCTGTGTACACTCGTGTCAGAGTATACTGGGGGCTCAGGAGGGACTTCAGAAGGAAGGGCCGCCTGTCAGTTCAGAGGAAATGGTGTCAAACAAGTAAACTGCTCCTGGGCCCCTCCCCCACCCCCAGGTCAGCCCATTGTGTGGGGTCACCAACCAACAGCTAATTCTTCTGTCCCCTTGCCATTGATTGGCAAGATGAATGCCAGAAGCAGGTGAGAGAAGATGTGGCCACAGAGGGGGGGCTGCGTGCTGACACGAGGGGTGAGAGAGCTCCAAGTACCTCTCCATCCTCAGGGCTTGAATTAAATGACTTCCTTCTCTGGGGCTACAGACAGGTCACGAGGGATAAAATTATCAGCTCAGGAAAGAGAAGATGTTTATAGCTTCTGCTACTTTTACAAAAATAGATAAAAGGAAGGATTGTTTTTTTCCGCCCTCTGCAGCCTGTAAACTTCCTTAGCACTCTGCATAATTTGCTCCTTCTTCCAGAAATAGGGGAGTCCAGTGGGACGCTGTGTGTTGAGACTGTCAGGTCCATGGTGTGTGACGCTTTCAAGGCAGAGCTCTCCAGCTTAGAGAGTTATTTCACTGCAGCCATCTCCATCTTTCCCCTTCCTTCTTTCCCTCCTTTTTCTTTTCTTTCTTTCAACTTTATGACTTGTAATTTGCATACCATAATTCACCTGTTTTAAGTATAATTTACGGAATCATGTAACCATCACTATGATCCAATTTTAGAACATTTTTACCACCCCCTCCCCCAGCACTCTTTCTTTTATCAACCACTCCTCATTCCCAGCTTCAGGCAACCATTAATCTTCTTTTCGTCTCATAGAATTTCCTTTGTTGAACATTTCGTGTAAATGGAATCATGCATACATTTTTTCTGGCTCTTTGTGTCTGACTTCTTTCACTTAAGCTACCCTTTTGAAATTTTATTTATGTTATGGCTTATGTGAGTACTTGGTTTCTTAATTACTGAATAGTATTCCACTGTATAGACATACCACATTTTGTTTATCCATTCATCACTTAGTTGATATTTGATTAATTTTGCTTCTTTACTAATATGAATAGTGCTATTATGCACACTTGGGTACAAGTATTTATGTGGAAGTATGTTTTTATGTTTTCATTTTTCTTGAGTCAATATCTAGAAGTGGAATCACTGGGTCACACAGTAAATTTGTGTTCAACATTTTAGAAACTGCCAAATTGTTTTCCAAAATACCTGCACAAATATCTATTTCTATCAGCACTGGTTGAGAGTCAGTTTCTCCTCATGCTGACCGATGATTGTATTCTCTGTCTTTTGCATTTCAGCCATCCTGGCAGGTGTGAAATGATACTGCAGACTTTCTTGCAAAAGCTGGATTTAGGAACCTGAATTTTCCTGGTTGTCAGAGTGTTATCTATGTTCTGCTAGCTTGACAGGAGCCATCCTGAGATAAGGGGACCAAATAAAGTCAGGAGAAGATAGTGACTAAAATAACAGGTTTCCCAGGTGGTGTCAGTGGTAAAGAACCCACCTGCCAATGCAAGAGACCTAAGAGTTACAGGTTCAGTCTCTGGGTTGGGGAGATCCGCTGGAGAAGGGAATGACAACCCACTCCAATATTCTTGCCTGGAGAATCCCATGGACAGAGAAGCCTAGCAGGCTATGGCCCACAGGGTCCCAAAGAGTTGGACATGACTGAAGCAACTTGGCACACAGCACAGAGTTTTAAAAGGCAAATGTCCTAAAAAGAAGCATTCTTTTTATGGATCAATAGTAATGAAAAAAATCATCTTATACTCTAATTCTCCTTAAAATAAGAAGAACTGATCTGAAATACCTACCTTCTTGTTTGACAGATTTGCCAAGATTTAAGCCATGTCTGAAATGTAAAACTTTAACTTTGTGGAATCTGATTCTGCTTTGGGTTAGATGATGTCAGAAATGAGTTCAATTATAGGACACCCAGCTGATGTTCAAATACTGCCTGATGGTAATGGTATGGGGGACTCCCGCCCCCCAACTGCCCCCCCTCAACTTCCCCCACTAATTCACACACACTGTAGTTTCTGGACCCTTTTCAGGGCCACTTGGGTTTGTAGCATCTTCTGGTTATAATGCATTTTGAAGAAGGACATCTAAATTTTATCTTATATCAGATTTCACGTAAGGACATTAAACTAAAAAGAGCATTTCGAGAACTTCACGCTTTGGAAATGTTGCTTGACTAGTTCATATGGAGGTATGTGTATTTTTACTTCGCTTGTATTAGATAAAATATAATAGCTGGTTCTGCTTTGGGATTTAAGTAGATGTGTTTCCTTGTAGACCATGTTATAAATCCTTGTTACTTGCCCTTGGTTAGTTCATTTGGCTTCTACATAGAGCTACTAAGCCCAGTATCCCAATGTTAGCTGACCTCAGTACTTCCATGGCTACAGACTACACAAATGCGTGCCCTTGGTCAGAAGAAGTAGGTGTGGCAAGATACATGCCAGGGTCAGCACTGGAAGGAGCTTGGGAAACAGATGTGACTGTTCTTCTGAGGCTTTAAAATGTCCTTTATTTTACTCTAAGTAGGTCATTCATAAATGAATAGTGTAAAAACACTACTGGATACTTAATGGGCACTTAATAGATATTTTCAAGGCTGTGTCAGTTAAGCAGGCAACTAATCATTTTGCCCATCTTTCCTAGGGTGTGTCAGAGGAGATAGAAAGAGACAAGATATGTGGACAAGCTGCTAGAAATGTGTAATAAATTGCCCAAGACTGATACAAACAGTGTTAGATTTCTTGAGGAGGGAAACATATATTTTTTTTTCCCTCTGAGAAACTGGGAAAAGGTTCACACTTAAAATGAATACTTGGCCTAGACTTTGAAGGATGGATGACGTTTTTTAAAGTTTGTTTTTTTTTAATGTGGACCATTTTTAGTCTTTATTGAATTTGTTATAATGTTGTAACTGTTTTGTGTTTTTGTTTTTTGGCTCCAAGGCATGTGGGATCTTAGCTTCTTAACTCATGCCTCCTGCATTGGAAGGTGAAGTCATAACCACTAGACCACCAGGGAAGTCCCAAATGGGCAAAGTTTCAGTAGAGGCGAGAGGTGTCTTGGATAGGGCACACGGGAGAGAGGCAGGAAAAAAAAAAAAGATTTTTTTAGGGAATTTTTGATGAATTATTTTGACCAAAGCAAACAGTTTTAATAGAAAGCAGGCAAATAATGTTGGTAAATAAAGGTCTTGAACGTCCCATCAAGGAGTTGCACATTTTACTATGGAGAATAGGCAGTCCTCTAATGTTACCAGGATGATGGGTATATGACAATATGCTAGCAGCGTATGGTCTGGAGAGCTGGAGACTGCAGACCCTGGTTACCATCTGAGAGGGGAAGAAACGCACGACCATGTCTCTGAAAACATCAAGCAAAAGCCCCCTGTGAGAGATGGTGCAAAGGCAGAAGGGAAAGGATTTCATAGCTGGTAGGATGTGCCAGCCATCGTTTCCCTGGTGGCTCAGACGATAAAGCAGCTCCCTGCAACGCGGGAGACCCAAGTTCGATCCCTGGGTAGGGAAGATTCCCTGGAGAACGAAATGGCAACACACTCCAGTATTCTTGCCTGGAAAATTCCATGGACTGAGGAGCCTGGCAGGCTACTGTCCATGGGGTCGCAAAGAGTTGGCCATGACTGAGCGACTTCACTCACTCACAGGAT
Source organism: Budorcas taxicolor (assembly GCF_023091745.1). NCBI lineage: Eukaryota > Metazoa > Chordata > Mammalia > Artiodactyla > Bovidae > Budorcas > Budorcas taxicolor. Next base: position 17,515,210 of record NC_068918.1, on the reverse strand, counting down.
GTGCCTGGCAGGGTAGAGAGTCATCAAGAGGATTTCAGATTTGCAAACTCAGATGAGATGGGAATTGGCAAGCTGAGCCGAGAAACGAGCGACAGGAGAGAAAAAGACCAAGTTCGGTTTTCGGTGTGTGTCCTATTTTAAAGGCCTGGAAGAGGAAATTTCAGCAGGCCTTTGGAAATGCATTTGCCTAATACAAATTAAGCATCCTCCATCCCCACCCCCCTCCCCCTCTTTTTTAAAGTTAATTAAATTTCCTTCACTCAGGGCCGTTCCCGTCCCGCCCGGGAGAAGTGAGGCTGAGTCACGCAGTGAAAAGGTCCTTCCTGGAGGAAACTGCAGATTCCACTTCTGTGGGGGCTAACTGCTTCCTTGCAGTCAGGACAAACGAGGTCACTGGAAACTTCCAGAGACAATGCAGCCGTCTTTGCCAGGCTGGAGGAAGAGGGCCAGCCCCGCGGTCGGTGAAGTGTCCCCCCGCGTGGGCGCTTGATCGCTTTTTCGCTCCCGCCGACGTGCCTGCTGTTTTCCGGTCCCACGGGACAGCTCCCGGACTTCCCCCCTCGGGGCAATAAATATAAAAGCTTCCCCCCAGCCCCCTGCACCGACAGCCAGCTTCCTTCAGGCCACCAACAGGCACGCTGGTAGCAGGTGTTGTTAAAAGTTAGGGGATGGCCGTCCACCACGCCGGGCCTGCTGGCCGCGCAGGGTGGGCCGGCTGGGATGCGCGGCGGCGCGCGGGCCGCAGGCGCAGGAGGGGCGGGGGCGCCGGGCCCAGCTGCCGGCCTCGCCCGCAGAACAATGCATCTGTCACCCGGTGAAGGATAGAGCGGCGCGGGCTGAAAGGGAGGCGCACGTCTGGCTAGTCTCCCCACCAGGCTGGCTTGTGCGCCTCCCACTGCTCTTGGGCAAAGAGCCAGCAATAGGGGCCTTGGAAGGTTCTTGATCAGGATGTACCCGGTGAAGAAGGAGCCACAGGAAAAGAAAAAAAAAAGGATCAGCGGAGGCTACTTTCTGCCCTGCCTTTAGTGAGGTCATGCCTTCAGCCCTCCAGGGCCTGGGTCTCCTGCCTGCCTTCCCCCACTGCTCACAGCACCCCTTTGGGAAGAGAGGATGGAATGGAGAGCTTGACGATTGATAAGCCTTCCCTCCGCTATCGGGAAAGCCTGCCCCGGGTCACCGGACCGATTATCACTCAGGAATCCTGCTGTCGGCTATTCCGGGCTCCAGCCCCAACCCGCTCTCTAACCTGAGGCAGGCCTGTCGCTCAATTTCCCCTTTTCATCCATACTCAGGCGCTTTTCCGGAACATAAGCCAGAAAGGAGGCAGCAATATATCGGTGACTCCCACCGCCTGGCCCAAGGCTGTAGTGTTCCGAGTGATTAATTTTAAGGACCAAAATTCTGTTCATTACTTTCAAATGTGAATATAAGCACACATACTGTACACACATTCGTATGTATTCTAGCATGATTAATTCATAAATACATATATTTATTTACAAGCTATAGCCAGTCCTCCAGGATCTGATCAAGAGAATAAACGACATATATAATTAATCAGAACAATTCATTTAGTGATAGTCTTCAGATGATTTATGCTTTTAAACAAAGTCCCTCTAACCTTATTTTCACTTTTATTTTGTTTAAGCCTCCCCAGGTACACTTCGAGTCTCTTGAACACAGGTCAACATCATACATCCTTTGTTACTTGGATAGATGGTGATTACGTTACACAGAATAAGCTAACCTTTACCAAGGCCACAAAACTGAGTTAGGGACAGAACAAGATGGTCCCCAGAGATTTGGATTTCTAATTCAGTATTTATTCATAACAATTAGATTATAATTTTCTAGAAGGCAAGACTATGCTTTGTGTCTCTAGTTCTTCTAACCCTAACCCTGGCATACAATAGGTGCTGAATAGCTATTGTTGGGATTTCTCTAAAATTCCAGAAAGAAAAGGACAAGGACAGAAAAAAAAAAAAAAGGACCTAGTTAACATTACAAAAGAAAAAGAAATTCAATGGCTCTATAAAATAAAAATGTGGCCTCAACACATGGATAATAAGTTAAGAAATTTGGTTAAACTGGCATGTGATGTAATTCTGAGAGACATTTCCATGTCCAGAAAAAAGCTCCTGAGTACACAGGAGCTGAATTTTAAGATAATGGTAGTAGATGATGATCTTGACAACAAATATCTGGAAAAGAAAATGAACTCTGGGCTTGATTTTGCAGTACAAGTAGGTCACAGATAAAATTGTCCTATGTCCAGAGTAGTCAGAAATCAAATAGTTGCCAGAAGATGCAAAAAGAGGACTGCAATGTCATAAATCAGATGAGTGAGCCTCTTGACCATTTTGATCAGGAAAATACAACTGAAGGAAATGTGTATCAGAGGAAACCAGAAAGGATGCTTTGCCAAAGCCATTTTTGGGTGGAGAGAATGAATATATCAAATTTCTGTGGACATGAAGGAAACGAATATCTTGGTATGAGGTGAACAGTCACCAAAGAACACACCCCATCGGGAGAGGAAGGGCAGAATCAGGACAGAGACCCAGAGGCTGAAGAAGCGCATGAAAGGACAACCATGTTCAAGTTCCCCCCAAATGATCACTTGTAGATACCAGAGGGAAAGACGCAAAGAAACGTGGTGCCACCGCTGCCTTCCCGTCAGATGTTTCTTCTGAACAGGGAGTCCCTGTGTATAACCTCGTAATTTGGGGAGACTGAACTTATGGGTACTTGACTCCCCCTTTTTCTTTTTCTTTTATTTTCACTAGAGAGAGGATGGAATTGAGTGGAGATATGGGCAGGGCTGAAGGAGGAAATTCTCTTTTGTTATGAGCAGCAACTATAATGATGTGACTGCAAGCCCCCATCCATGTGCCTGCTAGAACTGGGAAAATATGAAGCCTGCAGCCTTTCGAGGAGTTCCGATTTCTTAATTTCCGCTGCGGGGTCCCAGAGAGCAGTATCAGGAGTTGTGGACTGGTGAGGGGTCCTGTGCAAAACTACAGAATATGTAGAATTGATCGTTGTGCCCCCTTTCATCTCCTTTTCTGAATCTCTCTTCCATCTCTTGCTCCTACCCTTGTCTCCCAGATCCACAGTCTCCTCTGCTGCTCTCAGAAATGTCTTTAGCTCAGCTCACAAAGCCCCCACTGAATCCACCCATACAAACGAGCTCGTTTGAGCCCCACTCTCAAAAGGACTTATTTAAAATGTACACTGTTAAAGCACTCCTGTGTTAAAAGAAGATTATTTGCTGCAAGGTCATTCAGGAAGAGATTGTCAGAGCTGAGACTTGAACTCAGGTCCTCAGAAGGGTGTTGCCCTTAGGCGCAGTTTGCATGGGGAATTCTCATTCCTACTTTACACTGCTCTAGGCGGCCAAGGCTGCCAGATAATAAAGACAGATCAGTGTCGTTGTGACATCTACTCTCCTCCTTCGCTCGTGTTTGCAAGATGCTCTCCATCCCTCCAGGGGTCCTACCGACACCCATTGGCTTCATGCCGCAAGACGAGAGTGTGAGAAACTGCGAATTACAGATTGAACACTGAGGACATCTTGAAGTGGAATTGAGGAAGAAAGTTTGGCAGAGGGGGAACAAGATAATGAAAAGCAGTAGTGCTGTTTCTCTGGGGAGAAGGATTCTTCTTGAGGGTGAGTTTAAAAGTTTTAGAAAGGGGAAGATGGTGAGACGAAAGGCAGGCTTCCTCAGCCCAGAACCTGGAGGAAAGAAGAGAGGAAGGCAGAGCTGTTGCGATGTATACCTGGATGGTGGTCTCTGGGCTTGGGAGGAAGAAAGATTCCTCGTTGCAGATCAGCAGCCTTGGTACCGAGCACATTGGAGGCAGCAGATAGTCAATATTTGTGGATACAAACCTTAACCTATTCCCCAGGCCAAAACTAAAGCTGGGAGGCCAAATGGGATAAGGCAAAAAGGAATCTATAATATGAGTTAGGGATGAATAATTAAGACAAAAATATAATTGAGGCTACTGGTGAAAGTTATTGGTATTAGTGGTGGTGTTATTTATAGCTGAGGCTGTGAGAGTCAAAGGGAGCAGAAAGGCCATTGAGAAGCACCTGCTGATTTTATGAGGGAAGAAAATGAAAGAGAGAAAGATTAAGTATCCTTCTAAAGCATAGAGAACTGCTTTAGTAGCCAAGAAATGGCTTTACATCTGAGACTCCTTATTTAGAACCTGAATTTAAACTAAGGCCAGCATGGATGTAAGGCCAGCATCCTACACCAGTTCCAAAGTGGAGAGACCATGGCTCCATGCTGGAGCCAGCTGTCACTACTTTGTGCCACTGGACAAGGTGTGAGCTTCTTGTATTATCTGAAATGTTGGGAGTTTAGTAATGACAGTTTCTACTCCATCACAAAGTTGTTGTGAAAACCTGAGACAGTGTGTCAAAGGATTATATCAAACATTTGCAAAGGTAAATTATTTTCAGTGTCTTTTAGTATTTGGGCAAAAACCTCACTTATATAGTGTTACCTTGCCCTAATTGTCATACAAAATCTGTGTCAGAATATGGAGACATTTTAAAAGATATTAAATCTCATGTGATAAAGAAAAGACATGTGGTCAACATGCATTCATGCTTTTAAAAACAACCTCATGGAAGAAATATTCTGCCTTTTAACCACATGGCAAGTCTTATTTAGATTGTATTTTACATTTTCTTGCTTTATGTTTCTATTTGAATTATCTAATGTTTGTCTGTGTTTATAGTTATACATATAGATGTATCTTTAGCTTCGTGTGACTATGTGTGCAGCATCTTAAGAAACTTACTGCCTCTAGAATGATCGGGTAAATAGATTTTAAAGGATCCTAGTGGTTTTTCATCCAAGAGAAACAGAAGACTGAGAATAATGATTTCAGAGCTTCCCCTTACAGTGACTTTAGTTTCTGTTGTTCTACCATTTGAACAAGAGGGAAAGAGACAGAGAAAGAGATGCTTCAACTTTCCCATTTAAAGTCATGATGGGAGAGCTGGCTCTTCTCAAAGAGAAAGAAGTGGGAAAGGGACAAGATAGCAAAATAACATCAGTGGGTAATAAATAGACGGCAATTGCATCCAAAGATGGAAAGGAACTCTTGCAGCTACTTTGAAGGAAGCTTCTGCAAATAAGCTTGAATTCAAAAAAGAACAATGCAAATACATTTTGAAGAATCTTAAGAAGATGCAAATATAGGAAGAATGTATGTAGAGTTGGAAATAACTATTTAAGAGCTAAGACAGGAAAAAAAAAAGGTGTTGGTTGTTGGTTTGCTCCATTTTCTAGCAGGAAGGAATGCCTAATGGTTACAAATAGAATAAAGCACAGAGCTCCTGAGTATAGCAGGATGAAGTGAAGAGTTTGGAAGAGCAAAATCTGAGGACTACAGAAATGTCTTGAGTCGAATGGGTGAGGGTATCCATTACATGAAAAAGTAATGAAAGGGTGCTAGTACCATTAATAGAGCACCCTTCTTAGAACAGAATAAATGATGAAATTAGAACAATATTATTAAGAGAAAAGAAGACAGCTAATACATAAGAGAAGTCATGTAAATTAGAGAATGGAGAAATGATAGGAAAAATGATATAAGGAAAACCATCCATCATGGATTATTGTTTGGTTTGATTTGGTATTATGTTGGCAGGTTTGACATTTTATGCATTAAAAAAAAAAAGGACAGTAGCTAGCTAATGACAGTGGAGATGAGAGGAAAAGACAATAATAGAACCAAACACAATTTAAATATTTAAAATAATTTTAAAAATGCATTTAAATAGCACGCAAGAAGTTTCTAGAAGACCTGAGAGGAGATTCTTTATGTAGCTCTATACATTTCTAGGAAAAAAGGGGAAATATTAGTCAATTTAAAAAATATTTGTGCTTGATTTTCACAAAATCCTAGACCAAAATGTCAACTGATACATTCCTCTCAGATTATTTCTCAGATCAATGATTAGATTTAGTTGAGTCTTGTTTTCCTGGAGTAACACAGACGTTTTTGAAAAGCCCATGAATAGTAAGTCTGCAGGTGTCCCTTCCCTGGTGTTCTGGAAATGTGACCGGTCTCTCCATGTGACAGGATCACACCACAGCTCGTAGCCACTCTGCAATAATCTGCTAGTGATAAAGACTTTACAAAGCCGACCCCCACATGTACTTGCAGAAAGGTCCCTGTCAGATGCAGCAGGTGCCTGTAACATGCGAGAGTGGATTACCAGAGCTGACATGTTCCGCAGCTCAGAGGGCCAGTTTAAAGATGCCGAAGCAGGGTGCCCTGTGTGTGGCTCTGCTGGGGCAGTGGTCCTTGAGGGTTCTCCAAGCCAATGGCACTGAGCCAAATAGAAAACGATTTACCCCTGAAACTGCTCAACGGCTTTAAGAAGAAGAGAAATGCTGAGCATGGACTGTAACCCCATGATGAAAGCAATTCCTGGGCAAAAAGCAAGCCATTTCAAAAAATACCAGTGAAAGAACTTTGAGACTACTGGGAAACGTTTCAACTTGGAATCAAATGAAAGTAAAGTTGGCAAGTAACCCTGGGGGTGGGAGGGTTAACTTTTCTCCCTGAGCTAGGATTCTTAAAGCCTTATATTAATACACATGTGATACCTTTGCAATCACTGAACAAATGGAGAAACACTCTCTGCGCAGGAATATGCATCACTCGTCTTTCCAAATGAAGTTTTAAAGTCTGAGACCTTACTTGGATAAAATCACTAGATAAAAACTTAGATAAACCTAGCTCTGAGCCATTTATATGGATAAATAATATTTTCTCACTTTAAACCCTTTTGAATTTTAAAATTGGATATAGAGAGCAATTTAGGAGTAAACTTCAGAAAGGCTAAGTAACATAATCAAGGGACAACTTGAATCCAAATGCTGTCATCCCCAGGAAGTTGGGATTTCATAGATATATTTTCTTAATATTGTTATATAAAAAAGGTAATATGTGACATTAAATGTTTGATTAAAATGAAATAAGTACAATAAATTTCACTTTTAAAATTTATATTTGTATATACACACTTACTCTGCCTACCAGGTGGCCAGTGGTAAAGAATTTGCCTCCCAGGTTTGATCCCTGGCTTGGGAAGATCCCCTGGAAAAGGAAATGACAACTACTCCAGTAGTCTTGCATGGAGAAGTCCATGGACAGAGGAGGCTGATGGGTACAATCTATGAGATCATAAAAAAGTCAGACATGACTGAACGACTAAAACAACAATGACAATACATACTTGACATTAAAAAAATTGTTTTTCTTTATGGCCATATCATGCAGCATATAGGATCTTAGTTCCCTGACCAGAGATCAAACCCAGGTCCCCTGCAGTGGAAATGCAGAGTCTTAACCACTGGCCTGCTAGGGAGGCTCACGCGTGACGTTTTGAGTCTAAGGAGTTGCTTTTTTCTTTTTTATTTTTTAGTAAAAAGTTTGAGCTTTTTGAGAAAAGTCACTCCATTAATTGGGAGATTTGTTTTATTTTAATCAAGTACAAAACTAAGGGTAAGGGAGGGGTTAGGATTTCTTTTTTCTCTTGTTGCAATTATTTGGTTATTTTTAAGATGCTTGTACCTAAATTAATTCAAATCTTTTATTCATTAGTTTTGTTTCTAATAATTTGGAGCCTATGTGAAAGTCACAATAACATTTAAAATTTGATTGTCCATCACCATCAAAGACATTTAAATAGGAAGCTTTAGGAAAGGGCAAATGAGAAAAAAGAGAAAAACCAACAGGTTTACAGCAACTGCTATGGCAACAACCTTGGTAGAACTTTGACATAGAATTATTTTACAGTTAAACTTTGTGACTATTCCTGAACCATGTATGTATGAATGGATACATGTATGACTGCAGATGAGCTTAGAATCTAGAGATGAAATCACTCCCTATTCTATATGGTCTACATTTCAATCTCTTCTCCTTCTGCCCCTTGTCAGTGTATCAGATTGCTTCCAGTTTAGCTGGACTCCATCCTAAGGGTAAGTCACTACTTAAGTTGAGGATAATATGAACAATAACAATAGCTAATATTTATTGACATGTATTGCGTTCTGTGAAGTGAAAGTCGCTCAGTCCTGTCTGTTTGCGACCCCCTGGACTATACAGTCCATGGAATTCTCCAGGCCAGAATACTAGAGTGGGCAGCCTTTTCTGACTTATATGAAAATCACCAACTCTAAAATCCAGGATTAGGAAAGACCAATTATAACTTTTTTTTTTTTTTAAGAAAAAATCCTGTGGTCATACCATCACTCCTGACTTTATATTATTTTAATTCTAATTCAAACCTTCAGTTGGAAGGACTCAACTTTTAGACTAGCAAAGGTTTACTAGTCAGGGAAAAGACATTCAATTCTTCAATCAAACTCCAAATGCTAATTTGTGTTTGAGATTGCACCCAACAGCTAAAAGCAGAGGAGAGTGGGGCTTGTTTTGTGTGTTTTTACATTTCTTCCTTCTTTTAACTATACATTTAATTTGATCATGAAGAATTTTCTCTAGATTTGAGTTAAATTTAGAATAGAAAAACATTGAGAACATAATCACTACATTGTGGGAAGAGTGGGACCCCTGGCATTACCTTGGGTGGCTCTTCTTATCTTTATATTACTGTTAAACCACTTCATTAAGTCTCTCAATTATTTTGTCAAGTGATACAACTAACAAATAAATGCCAACATGTTTACATTTAATATTCATGAAATTTAAAGCAAAGAACTCCTTTCCTTTAATGGGTTCTTGTTAAAACCATTTGCAGGGTTTTATCTGGATATTTGTATTCTATAATAAACTTGCTAGAAAGTGCAAGTTTCAGACAATATTTTTATTTCTAAGAAATGAGTGCATGCCTTGGTAAAAGGCATTTAGGAGGGGGAAATACTACAGACACACTCTGGTTTCCTTATGTTAGAAAGCATTAGATTTCTTTATTGACAATAACAATATTGTTTCGGGGCTGAGAGTTATGCAGGCAACAATCATTTGTTAACCCCCTGCCAGGGGCTCATCAGAAGCTGAGCTGGGCATGGATGTCCACAAGCAACTAGAACAGAGATGGTGTCTTCCTTGGGCTCACAGTGCAGGAAACATGAATACATAGAAAAACAGCATAGAATTGTATGACATTCTGGACAGATATACGAAAAGAGTAGCCCGGGAAAAGTGGATTTCATTCACACTCACTGCTTATAGATGCAGACGTTGCGCTTTATTTTCAAACTGCCTACTCTTCAGCAGTTTCATGCTATTATCTCCTACGAGAATCTATAAACCACCCGCTTGTTTTCTACTTTCCTTGTAAACTGAATAAGCCTTCAGCTTATTAATATCTTTGCTGACTGTTTTGCCCTCACTCCTTACCACCCAGCCAGAGTTGCAAGAGAAGTATATTTAAAGCTTCTGCTTTTGAAGCATGACATGTTCAAATCCCAACAAAAATGGCAGTGTAATCATCAAGATGAAATTTTAAAAAATGGCCATTCCTATATTTATACTTTACACTGCCTGGGACCAAATACCACTGCTCATTTTCAGCTCCTCCAAAGGAAGCGGAAAAAAAAAAAAAAAAAAAAAAAAAAAAGGCAACCTTCTCATATATCTGGTGACTCAGATAGTAATGAATCTGCCTGCAATGCAGGAGAACAGGGTTTGATCCCTGGGTTGGGAAGATCCCCTGAAGAAATGGCTGCTCACTCCTTGGCAAGTATTCTTGTCAAGTGTTCTTGCCTGGATAATCCCATGGACAGAGGAGCCTGGCAGGTTACAGCCCATGGGGGTCACAAAGAGTCAGACATGACTGAGTGACTTTCATTTTTCTTGTGTTATATAGGACAAGCAATATATTCACTTGGTTTAAAAATGTAAAAACTATGAAACTTTTCAAAACATTGAAAAGGTACAAAAGTACATGCTTAGCTTCCAGTTAATATCCTAGGAGATGAGGCTTCTAGAGATATTTGAAACATATACAAAATCAGTGCTCTTCTTTGTCCCTTCATTCTTTCTTCCTTCTTTCTCCCCATCCTTTTCCCTCCTGTCTCTTTCCCTTTTTCTTTTCTTTCCTTGTTTCCTACTGCCTCTTTTATTTTAAACATGTTTAGCAAAATAAAACTATCCTCATTGTTTTTTCCCTTGACTTTTTATTTTTTCATTTAACAATGTATCTTGAAGATTTTTCCACATCAATATATATTGAACTTTGCCTTTAAAAAAAAATTTTTTTTTTTTTTTTGGCCATGTCACAGGACACATGAGATCTTAATTCTCCCACCAGGGACAAAACCTGCATTTCCTACATTGGAAGCACAGAGTTTTAACCACTGGACCATCAAGGAAGTCTCCCTGAACTTGGCTTGATTTTTTATAAAACAGCTGTGTACTAGTCCCTGGAATAGATGTATCAGGATATATTTAAGTTCTAACTTATGAGAAATCTTGAACGTGAATCATTTCACTAATGAGGAAGTATACTTTAAGGACAAACTTTTAAAGGTGGAAATGCTGCTTTGAAGGATATATCCAGTTGAAGGGACTATAACAGATATTGCCGAACAACCAAAGATTGTTTACTTGTTCTGACCATTAAAGAGTGACTTGGGAATCCAGTTAAAATATCCAACAATGACAAAAGAAGACTGGGTCTTATAGTAATGGGTGTGTCTGGTTTTCGGTTTTGTCATTGTCAAGCTATTCACATTTTGGTCTCTTTGCAGACATGATCAAAGGTTATCTGCTAAGAACAAAAGCAGACCAAAATCTGGAGAGTACAGAGAGATCTCACAACAGTGGTTTAATTTTAAAGATATATTATTTGTATATAGAAATTCTGATTGTATTCCACTTCTGTCTTCTCTCATCTTCTCGATCATTTTGGCCACTGATGTTCAAAGCAAATCTGTCTTTAATATAGTTACTAAACTCTGTAGGATTTGGATAATCTTTTTGCATGCTTTCATAAACTGGAATTGGAGACAGCAACACAATTCAGCCTCTTGCTGTGGAAACCACAGCTTTCTAAAGGGCATCCTGCCTGGACATCACTTCATAGAGAACAAGTTCTGTCCCCTGGGCGCCGTGAAGACTGCCCGCACGACTTGTTGCATCATGTGACCTTTGGCAGTAAACTTAAATTTAAACCAGAGACGAAACAGGGCATTTCGCCTTTTAACAATTGAAGTCCCTCCAGTTTCTGTGACAGCTCTTCCCATTATACTCCCTGCCCTGGTTTATCATCTAAACATTCCTAGTTTGAAAACCCATGTGAAAAGACTCAGCTTATCCCCCAAGACCATTCAACATGGGCCAAGTGACCCAAAGAGTAACAGATCTTGCCTTAAGTCAGTCAATGGAGGGATGCTAGCCATTCTTATCTTCAAGATTCTACCTCATGTGCCAGGATCATGGGAATCCACCTGTTCTGATCAATCAGGCAAGAGAATCCCCCCATGAAGATGGTTTTGGGCGTTTAGTGTTGTGCCCTGAAAACATTGCCCAGCATTTTTTCATGAGTTGTCATGAGGAAGTTGGGGAACAAGTGAGTTTATGAAGTGAATGGATCATCCTGTCTCTAACATGGCAGTGAACTCAATGACCATTTGAGGAGTGAAATCAACATTTGCATTTTCACCTTCCTTCTCCTGATACACTGCTTTGTCTTTTGACCAGCCTGGAAAGGCCTTTCTCAGGGAGACAGCTAATCTGGAAGTAATAAGACAGCAGAATAGCTAGAAAAGCCAAGTTGTCTTAAATAATAGGATGACGCTGCACAATGGCACATTGCTTAGCCAATATTTTATGAACCAGATCTTGCAGCAGCTTTGACTCTGAGACCATGAGAGTGAGGATCAAACTAGGCCTTAACTCCCATCTGTAACTAAGGAGCTGGGGCTCCACTGAATGGCCGAAGGCTTGAGGGCCAAAATAAAGGCTGACGACCATCGTCTCCAGTCAGTGCTGACCTCTGCAGAGAAAGGAAAGGTGACTAATGAATATGATCACAGGAACCATTGTAAAACTCACTCAGAAAAACAGTGGAAATTAAAATAGTGTAAAAACGCAAAGGAAGGGGTGATGGATCTAAAACACTTTAACGGGAGAGAGAATAAAATAAACTGGCTATGATTTGATTGGGTGGTGAGACTAATGACGGATGGTCCTTGAAAGTAGCTAAAATCATTAAAGGGGCCTATTGAGATGAGCCTAAGATAGGAGGGTGTGTTTTTCTTTTTTAAGAGAGCACAGTGCTTTGGCATGCAATTTTTAAAGCATAAAGGAATAAATGGAACTACATTGGGCCTTACTGTAACCCAGATTTCAGTATCTCATGGGCAGGTGTCTGTTCGCGGTACTGAAAACTCCACAGCCTCCAGGAAGCCCCTGCTGTCAGCAGAGCCTCACAACTGGCCAGGTTAAATGACAACAACAACAACCAGCAAACTAATGAGGCTGCAGGCCCAGAGGAAGACGGATACGCAATAGTTACCCTGGAGGAGAAATATTTTGCTACCCCACACGACGGGGTGGCCCAACTCTCTCCCTGCTTTTTGGGCAAGCAGAGGGGGAACTGAGTTTTAACTCCTGTTCTTTTTCTCCTGGGATATACAAGGGCCCATGCTGTTCAGGCTGACTTCTCATGTAGGAGGGGCTGATTCTGACTCATGAAAAAAACTACATATGGTTTTACTTCCAATGACATCTGGAAAGCGAAGGGTCAAATATCGCCTCATAGAGAAATGTCCTGGTGAACACGGGGAAGAAGCCGGCTCTGTTCTCTTTGGGAGATTAGTAAGAAGTGAAAGAGTCAAGAGTGGATGTGGGTGGAATTTTAGTGAGGAATTAGAATAATGCTTCTTTTCCTTTACTCCCCTTCTTAAATTACTTCTATGAACAGAGGTAAGGACAGAGGTAGGGGGAGGAAAGGAGAGCAGAAAGAGCTACTGGAGGGATCACAAGAATTCAAAGAAAATCACAACCTTCCAAAAAGAAATGAAAGTTTTTTCAGCCCTATTTAATACCTGCCCCGTGCCTTGGCACTGAGTGAGTTTGAATTAATATTTCATATTTAGAGAATTTAGAAATAATGCCTAAACATTTACAGCATTTTGTTTCTCAAGGCATAATAATTTTCATTTAATTTCACATGAGCCTTGTCACATTTACACAAAGAAAAATCGAATTGGCAGTAAAGGAAGCATATTCTTGTTATAATAGGAGCACTTTATGACCAGTTTCTACCCTCCCAGAATTGGCACTGGGAAACGTGATGGCACAATAGAAAGACAAAGACAAAGACACACATTCTCTCCCCCTCCCTAGACATATAACAAGTTCCCTCAAGTCTAATCCCCCCAGCAAGGGATCCCACATTTTTCATTAATATAATACAAAAACATATGGTTAAGAAAAGAAAAAGAACATAAAGAAATGAGTAGAAGAGCTACAGAATTCAAAGAAAACACATTCCCTAGTTCATACCCACATCTAACTGCCTACGAAATTTCAATGAAAATCAGATGTGATTTTCAGCATGTATTCTGCTTAAATAAAACATGAGTGAAATACAAGGAATTCTCTATGTGGTGGTTACAAAATTGTCTTTCCCTGTACTGAATTATAATTGTATGGGATTATTGTGAGGATTAGATGGTATTTGTCAACTGTTAAAAAAACTATACAAATTTATATTCCCAAATGTTGAAAATTAATTCTTACTGTTCCAGAGATGAAGATATGGTTGCAAAAGACAAGAAAAGGTAAATTTTGGGCCTAAATGTGTACCAACCTCAAGACATAAATTGGCAGTTGTTTTCAAGAGATAAAAAACAATTCCGCCAGCGTTTTTCCTTTAAAAAAATTTTTTTTCTTAAAAGAAAATTCCAGAAAAAAAAAAAATTCCATCCTCATTTCATGTGTGTCACAATGGAATACAAATGGAAAGAAATACAGTAGGAAGAAATACTTTGCCTGTAAGCTCCCAAGCTTCTTAGGAAGCCCTGAAATCAGATGAAAGAATGAAAGGAAGTACGGAAGCAAGGAAGGACATGGAGGAGAGAGGAAGGAAGAAGCACAAGGAAGAAGCCGAGGTGAGACCTGACAAGGAAACGAGTCTCAGCTTATCACGAGTCACTTGCTCCTCTTCTGCTGAACACACTGCAGCCAGCTCCCCTGGTTGGTACCTTGTTCTTTAATCTGAGGCTTCGACTTCCTTTCATCTTTCTGAATCTGATCTAGTTCATCCTTAGAAGGTGCTTAAGGGGCTGAGGACCGCGAAGTCTCACTCTAAAAAAGATTAAGATAAATAATAGGTTGTAGAAGGGTTTTTCTTTCTTTTGACTTCAGGCTTTTGAGAATGTTTCCACATTTATTTCTATTTAAAGCAAAATATAATTCCTTTGCTGGAGTTGAAAGCCAAAGTCATAATATCAGCAGGAAAGAATATCTATAGGTTCACATTCATCTACATGTGATGGCAAGACAAATGGAAGTAATAATGCCCCCAAAACCCCCAGTCCTCTTCTTCCAAAACGATCGCTCCTTCCATCAACACGTTGACTGAGCACCTTTTATGTGCTGTGCATTCATTCTTTCAGGCTCGGGAGACACTGCAGTGGACAAAACAGAAAAATCCTTGCTCTTCAGAAATGAGAGTCCTGGAGGTGGGGGGCTAAGTAGTAAATTGGAGATGCCGTAAACCGTCACTTATTTATCACAGGTTATTTGCATTAAATACTCTCACATAAACATGTCCGGATTCAGTCAAGAGCAAGATAGAAAATTTTGAGATCTTAATATCGTGAAATCTTTTAAAAAATCCTTAAACATTTGAGAAAGCTGGAATATATACAAAACATAGGTTTTAGCAGCTTTAAAACAAAACTAAGATGATGTTGTTTGTAGTCTGAAAGGCAAAATATGTTGTACAGTCTGGTTTAAAAATTTTTAAAAAAATTTTCCCTTCAATGATCAAAGGCTCAAATGAAACATGAGTAAGAAAGAAAAATATTTTTTCAAATTGTTTCACAAGAGAGTGGAGGAATTGGAGGGAACTGCTTTTAAAAATATTTCCCCCCAACTTTTCTAGTTTCATTTTTATGTTCCCATAAAGCCTGGCCTGGTGTCTTGCATTTCATGGCTTTTTAGTGAATATATGTTGCACAATTATTTTATGAGTAGTAAAGGCAAGTTCTTGATTTAGAGAGCCTCTCAAATTCATTCTACAAAAAATATTTTGTTGGATCTAAACCGAAAAGTAACCATTTTATTGTATGGTTTATAATTAATTCTAACCTTTTAATCCTCAAGAATCCAAAATTTCCTTTGGGAAATAAGCCATGCCTATAGCTTATTGTTCAAAATCTATTGGAGATAATTACATTGTTTTATTTTATAACCCATTACAAAAAAGATAGTTGTTATAACATGGCTTCGGTATTTTATAACTCTGGAGATTCTACAATATTAAATTACTTACAACATAACTTGGTCTTACTTAGCATAGTTTCAGAAATGAATGGGCTGGCTTCACCCCTAGGTACAAGACAGAGAGAGAATGCTCTGAAAGGCACGATAAAAGTCCGGGAAGAGCCAAACCATCGGGTAAACATAGTCTCAAAGAAGCTATGATCAGGGGATTGGGTTTATTTTGTGGTCCAGGAGGTGGAGAGTTAAGGGTCAGCCAGGGTTGATTGCTAGGAGCCAAGTCGGGGCAGTGCCAGGAGGCATGGCCAGGAGATGGAGCAGAAAATCTGTAAGACTAACCCAGGAACTGAAGGCAGGAACATAGAAAGCCAAAGACCTCAGATGGCTCCTCCTTAGCCTAGCACTGCTCTAAGGACCTTGCTCTAAGAACCTCCTCGATAGCACAGGGAATTCTATTCAATACTCTGTAATGGCCTATATGAGAATAGAATCTAAAAAGGAGTAGGTATATGTATATGTGCAGCTGGATCACGTTGCTGTGCTGCAGAAACTAACACAACGTTGTAAATCAACTATACTCCCTTAAAAAAATTTTTTTTTTTAAAAGACGCCCTGTCCTTCTAGGCATCATGTTAAAGACACTGTCCAACGCCAGATAGTGAAACACTTGGATTTTTTAACATTAATTTATTTATTTTAATTGGAAGATAATTGCTTTACAAAATTGTGTTGGTTTCTGTCAAACATCAACATAAAGCAGCCATAGGTATACACACTTGGATGTTAGTTTGGGGAGGAAGTAGAAAAGTAAACATTTTCCCAAAGAATTGCCAGTGGATTCAATGAGATCAGTGATATGCTGGTATTAGTTACCTGTTGTCATGCTTGTGACAGTATAATTCTGAAGTTAGCAGTTTAAAACAACACACATTTATCATCTCACAGCTTCTGAGGGCCAGGAACCCAGGGATAGTTTAGCTGAGTGTCTCTGGCTCTGGGGCTTTCACAAGTTACAATCAAGGACTCAGCTGGGCTGACTCAGAAGAGTCATCTCAAGCAGGAGAGCAGGAGAAGAACCATTTCCAAGGTCACGTTTCCAGCTGTTGGCAGGCCTATGTCCTTGCTGGCTGGAGACTAAAGGTATTAGGTCCTTGCCACGTGAGGCTTTTAACAGGGTAACTCACAACATGGCAGCTTGGAGCAGCTCACAACAAGGCTTCCCCTTGGAGCACGTGGGCTAGAGAGTGAAAGAATGCAAGAGTGAGTGAGCGTGTTGGACGGAAGTAACAGTCTTTCTAACCTAATCTCAGAAGTGACATCACATTGCATTTGCACTATCCCATGAGTCACAGTGAGTTTTCACTGTGTTCAGCGATACTCAAGCAGAGGGGGTACGCAAAGGCATCAATGTTAGGAGGAACCCTGGGACCCTTCTTTGGGGCTGCCTAGCACTGCATTCCACAAAGAAATCTGTATCACTGGATATTTTAGAACAGATTAGAAAACACTTGATCATGCAAAGATCAAGGTTTCACCTGCCTGAAGGTAGAAACTGATGTTATCTCAAAAGTTCCTTTTACTCTATGGTTATATTCTCCGTAATGAAATGGGTTTTTCTGTCTGATACACTATGGTAGGTCAATCTCCTGTATTGTCACATGGCCAAAGTCTCTAAATAGTATAACACAGAGGTTAAGAAACAGACTGTTAAGCTTTGAGTCCCAGATCTTAAGTTACTAGCTACATAATGTTGTGCCTCAGTTTTCTCATCTGAAAAATGGGGATAATAATTTTATCTAGCTCATGAATTTTACCTAGGATGTCATGAAGATTAAGTGAGTTATGGGCTTAGTACAGACTCATGCTCAAACAACATGGTCAATAAATGTGAGCTAATGCAAGAAAATTGACCTGTCCTCTAACTGTTGACAACTTCAGGAGAAAAGGAAATTGATCTTTTTTTCCATATGATTTCATATATGTTAGCCACATAGACCCTTTCTCTTTCCTGACTTCCTAAAATGTCCTCATCAGATTAGTCATACCTCTAACATGATGACTCAAAGACTTAAGCACAGTGGCAAGATAATGTATGTGAGGAGACAAGGGCTTCAGTCTTCTATTGTCATATTCTAAGGCTATATCACCTATTTACAATAATATTTATATTTAAAAATTATTTCTCAAGTATTAATCTTTTCAATTGCCATAACACAACTGGAATTTAAAAACTTTTTAAAATTCTCTGATGTCTCAGTTGATTTAGTCTTTGATATTTTTATTTGAAAAAATCATGCTTATGCTAGGAAAAATAGAAAATATTCCCAATAACTCAGTGCATAAAGAATCCACCTGCAATGTAGGACACAGAGGAGACATGGGTTCAATCCCTGGTCAGGAAGATCCCTTGGATAAGGAAGTAGCAACCTATTCCAGTATTCTTGCCTGGGAAATCCCATGGACAGAGGAGGTTGGCGGGCTACACTCCAAAGTTCTCAAAGAGTCGGACGCAACTGAGTGACGAAGCATAGCACAGAGATAAATAGAAAAATAGAGAACCAAAAAGTAAAACAAAGAAATACACTTATAATTCCAGTATTACTGATATCTTCTTAGTTGATTTTTAGAGTTTTTGATTTTTAATTAAAAAATTATGTTTATTCTAGAAAAATTGCAGTAAGTAAATAAGTAAATTAAAAAAAAATACATACATACATATAATATACTCTGTGTGTACAGAAGGTCTTTGAGAATACATTCTGCTGAAGAGCTAATATCTATACTTTCCAAACTCAACTTAATAAAGACCCATTTATGCCTCGTTTGGGATTGGAAGTACTAACACCCACTAAAAAACTACCTTTTCTTTTTAAAAAATTACCTCTTGAATGGAAACCCATGTAGTCAGCTAACATGAAATTTTGTCTAACCTGAATGAAGATACTAACCTATTTTTAAACTTCCAACCCATTTTTAAACTTGAGCATAATAATGTATTTTCTAACATTTTCAATGAAAGATAATTAATGGAACATTCACATTTAGCACTAAAAAAATCTCAATCAAATGCTTCTCCATCAAAGAAGGAAATCTAGTCTTAACTATTAGAAAATATAATTCCTACTTCCATTTATCTTCAACTCCATTTGTAGTTCATTCCAGGCTGATGATCCATTGTTTAATCTGGTAAGAAGTCATTCAAAAGGAGATCCTTCAGTTGTCTGTGAACTTCAAGTCTTCCTCTCCCTTTCACGTTCTTTAGGCTTAAAAGCAATAAACGCGCTCCTGCTGCTATGCACTTATCGCTTTAAAAAATAATTTAATTTGTTTTGGCTGTGCTGGGTCTTTGTTGATGCACTGGCTTTTCTCTAGTTGAGGAGAGCAGGGGCTACTGTCTAGCTGTGGAGCTCCGGCCTCTCCTTGCAGTGGCTTCTCTTGTTGAGGGGCACCGGGCCTAGGGCGCTCAGGCTTCCGTAGCTGTGGCATGTGGGTGCAGTAGTCGTGGCTTGCAGGCTCAGTAGTTATGGTGCACGCGCTTAGTTACCCTGTGGCATGTGGAATCTTCCCAGACCAGGCATCAAATCTGTGTCCCCTGCACTGGCAGGTGGATTCTTAACTACTGGACCAGCAGGGAAGTCCTATGCGTTTATCTTATTTCACTTATTATCTCTACTTTCTATGCATGTATCTACTTTTAGAATCTATGCTCTTCCCCAGTTGTTGAATTTATAGTCATGGAATTGTTTGCAGTATCACCTCATTATTGCTTTGATTGTCTAATGTCTATAGAAAATGTAAAAATGTCTCTTGAATTCTCAAAAATTATAATTTGTGTGCGTTTTTCTATTTTTTTGGTCAATCTAATTAATTTATCAATTTTACTAATGGCAGCAAAGAAAAAGCTATAAGTGTCTTTGATTTTCTCTATTTCTATCATTTCATTGGTTTCCACTTTTGTGTTTATTCTATCCCTCCTAATGGTTGCTTGTATTTAATTTGTCCTTCCTTAAAGTTTCTTAAATTTATTTCTTAAATTCTATAAATTTAAATCATCAACTTTTGACCTTTTTTTCCCTAATGTGAGCATTTAGAGTTACAAATTGCCCTTCAAGCCCTGCTACACCTATATTTTGCATATTTTAATATACTACTATATTTTAATTTTTTCATTATCATTCAGTTCCAAATATTTGTCCATTTTTTTTGGAATTTCCTCTTTGATCTATAGATGATTTAGAACTCTGTTGTTTAATTTCCAAATATTTGATGATTTCCAGGTGTACTTCTTTTACTGACTTCGAGAGTAGTATTGTGTTCAGAGAACATGTTTTGAACTATCCCAATTCTTCAATATTTATTGAGACTTATTTTATGGCCCAGCATCTGATCTATCTCTGTATGTTTTAAGTGAGCTTGGAAAGAATACTGTTAAAGGATGTAATATTCTACAACATCAAATAGGTTCAGTTTGCTGATAGTGTTATTCAAACTTTCGATATCCCTAGTGACTTATGCCAAATTTTCCATCATTTGCTGAGAGAGGAATATTGAAATCTTTAACTACAATTGTGGATTTGCCTATTTCTTCCCCTGGTCCTATTAAGTTTTTGTTTTGTGTATTTTTGGAGTTCTGCTTTTAGATGCATACCCATTTATGATTTCCACCTCCTCCTGATGGACTGACCCTTTTATCATTATGAAATGTTCCTTATATCTTTCTCAATACATTTTTTTTTTCTGAAGCCTACTCTGTCTGCTTTTAATACAGGCAAACTTTTTATGAGTAGTGTTTTCCATCCTTTAATTTTAGCCTATTTGTAGCTGTTTTTTTATACTGAATGTATTTCTCTTTTAAGCTACTTATAATTGAGCCATGGTTTTTAATTAGGCCTGGTGAACTTATTTTTGCTGGAGAGTTTATGTTTGGTTATAAGCCTACTATCTTATTTGAGCTTTATTTGTTCACATAATCTGTAGGTTTTTCCCTGCTTTTCTGACTTTCTTTTGGATTGAGTAATTTTTAGTACTTCATTTCATCTCCTTTACTCATTTATCTTCATATTTTAAAAATTTTATTTTCTTAGTAGTTAATTTAGGATTTCTTACATGCATTTTAATATATTGAACTTTCACCAGAAATATTACAATAATTTATAATAATAAAAATCTTGATAACATATAATTTCATTTTCTTCCTTCTCATCTTTTGTGTTACCACATATGTCATAAATCCTGTGATTGTTTTTGCTTTAAGGAGTCAATTAGTTTGCTTTTTATATTTACCTATGTGAAAGCTGAGTGCCGAAGAATTGATGCTTTTGAACTGTGGTGTTGGAGAAGACTCTTGAGAGTTCCTTGGACTGCAAGGAGATCCAACCAGTCCATCCTAAAGGAGATCAGTCCTGAGTGTTCATAGGAAGGACTGATGTTGAAGTTGAAACTCCGATACTTTGGCCACCTGATGGGAAGAGCTGACTCATTGGAAAAGACCCTGATGCTGGGAAAGATTGAAGGCAGGAGGAGAAGGGGACGACAGAGGATGAGATGGTTGGATGGCATCACCAACTCAATGGACATGGGTTTGGGTGAACTCCGGGAGTTGGTGATGGACAGGGAGGCCTGACATGCTGTGATTCATGGGGTCACAAAGAGTCGGACACGACTGAGCGACTGAACTGAACTGATGTATTAACCATATCTGGAGTTCTTCATTTCTTTGTGTAGAGTCACATTTTCATACAGCATTATCTTTCAACCTGAAAATCTTCTTTATATACTTCTTGTAGCCCAGGTCTCCTGGCAATAAATTTTCTCAAATTTGGCTTGTCTGATAATCTCTTTACCTCAACTTAGTTTGAAGAATAATTTATCTGCTTATAGAATTCTAGGTTACAGTCTTTTTTTCTTTTAATAATTAAAAAATGATAATCTCTTATCCTTTTTTCCATTACATCTGATTAATAAACAATAATAATTCTTACTATCATTCCCTTAAAGGTAATTCATCTTTTCCTCTGTCTGCTGATATGTGCCTTGGGAAAAAATGGACTCACCTCATTTTTTCTTCTTTTCTTGGGGTTCACTGTCCTGTGCTGTTGTCAAACATTTGAAATCGTTCTTTCATTTTTTTCCAGTTGTATAGTTGTTTATGCCTTGGAGTAAATTTAGTAGTTTAGTCCCAACATCATGGGTAGAAAGAAGTAGATGTTAAATAGGGTAGCATCTATATGAAAATAAGTAATGAGTATCCAATAAAGAGTGAGTTCCCCAGTTTGAAAACTTTTTTAATTTAACACTCAGCAGCTGCGAGTGATTTTGAAGTAGGGTTGTAACTTACTTGGTAATATAATTTAAAAGTTTTGGCTGAGGGTTGCAGCAAGAATATACTGAAATGAGAGGAAAAAAAAAAAGAAAGGCTAGGTGATCTTGTAAGATGCTGTTTCAATTGTGAAGGAGACACATAATAAATTCCTATACCAAAATGGAGGCATGGAGAAGGGAGAATAAATTCCCCTTGAAACAGAGATAGATTCTACAGATATATAGGCAGAGGCAGAAATAATCCTAGTTGAAGAAGTTGAGATTATGGATTCTAACCAAAAGTAGGTAAATGTATGGGAAGAAGAAGATTTATTTCTCTTAGAACAAAAGAAAGTGGAGGGGAGAGGAACACTAAAAGCTCAGGGAGAACTGAAAAATCTCATTTTGAATAACTTCTCACTAAATTAAACAGTGGAACATTGTTTGACAATGGCCTAGAATAAAGTAGGAAGTAGACTAGGCATAAAAGGAAAATGGGACTTATTTTTCAAATTTTTTTTGTTGTTGGTGGTGGTGTTTGTTTTTTGGCTGCTTGGCTTGTAGGATCTTATTTCCCTCACCAAAGATTGAACCTGGGGCCCTTAGCACTAAAAGCACAGAGTCCTAACCACTGGACCACCAGGGAATTCCCTTTCTAGTAGTTAAGACTAGAAAGAGGTCCTTCTATAATGAAAAAGCAACTGTTGAGATTTAAAAAAAAAAAAAAGCAAAAAGGTGTGCCTTTATATAATCCTTAGAGCATTAAATAGGCAGAAGATCTCCTAACAATTGGATCAGGAAAACCTTATTCTTCTGTTCAGTTCAGTTCAGTTCAGTCGCTCATGTCGTGTCTGACTCTTTGCGACCCCATGAATCACAGCACGCCATGCCTCCCTGTCCATCACCAACTCCCGGAGTTCACTCAGACTCACGTCCATCGAGTCCGTGATGCCATCCAGCCATCTCATCCTCTGTCATCCCCTTCTCCTCCTGCCCTCAATCCCTCCCAGCATCAGAGTCTTTTCCAATGAGTCAACTCTTCGCGTGGGGTGGCCAAAGTACTGGAGCTTCAGATCTTTATCAGTGTTATGTAGCAATATCTTTCATGACTTCTGGTATTTAAGCAACACAATATCATGTCATTGCAGCCTGCTTATTTTCCTGCTAAAACATTGGAGTTTGGCTTTCATAATACTGAAATGGTTTCTAAAGAATTTTTACAAACAAGGTAATTAGTTAAAGAAGTCAATGTCTGGATGATAGTGAAAAACTAAAACACTGTATTTTCCACATGTATCTAGGTAAGAGGTATACTTCCACCTGCTGGTTCCAGTATGCCTAAATTCCTAGTGGTAATGGATTTTAATGAATGAAACCTAAAGCTGGGGCACACATTACCCCTATCATTCAAGTCCCTTACTTTGTAGATGAGAAAGACATGGCCCCTCTTGGTTCACAGACGTTGAATGATTGGCACAACGTCACACAACTTATTAGTGACAGAGGCATCCTATAAAAATCACACCATATATATAAAGCATCTTGTGCCCAGTATTATGCTAAGTGTTTTAGTGTCACAAGAAACTCTGATGAGAAAGCAGCATCACAGAGCCCAAGCAAATCGTCAAGGTAACCAATTTGTCAGTGGCATGGCCAGAATTCGGTTCAAAGCTTGCCTGACTCCATAGTCTATGCTCCTATCCAGTACCTCAAAGCCTTTTCTTTTTTCTCTCTTTTTGTTCCATTTGTAGTGTGCTTTTTCTCATTTCCATTGGTAAAAATGAAAGCCTGAACTGGTAGTCTTATCAAAACTTGGACTGATGGATCTGTAGAAAAGCAAATGGGGAAGACCAATAAAATAGTCTGCACTGTTGTACATCAGCTTCTGACTCTAAGAAATCTAATGCCAGTGGAAAAAAATGTAGGTTTTCCTCCTTGGTGGCCTTGCAACCTTATACTTCCTCTTTCTCGGGCCATTCTGCTTTAAAAATTTATATATCTCGGGTATTCACAGGCTCAGTGCTTCAGATCTAAATCTTTTCCCACTCATAAATGGGTTCCCATAAAAACTAGTGTTTTTTCAACCGAGGATTGTGACCCACCATGAAATCAATTCAGTGGGTCATAACTAATGTATTTTTTTTAAAACTAAATAAGATAGAGGACATTATGTCCTTTACCAGTTGACCACCCCTGCCCTGACTAATATATTAGGCTTGAAGGGGATTTCATTTGATTCATAATGGGTGGCCGTGGGTAGAGGTAGTTTCTTTTAATTTTGATTTTGCTTGAGTTAACATGCAGTGCAAATATACTGAAATCAGCATAAATCATGACCCAAAAAAGTCCCCTGCAGAGATCCTTAGAAGAAACTTGTTTCCTTATGAGCTATTTATGTAATAATTAACTTAGGGTGCTCTAGTGGTCTTTCTAACTTTCTCTTTACCAGGGGCCTGGAATCTAGGGGCTTCTCAGGTTAATTACACCCAATTTAATTCTTGCCTCCTCTGTGCAAGTCAGAGTTCAAGACTTTGGAGCCTTGAGGGCTCAGTGAAGCTTCAGCTGCCAAATTGCATGGGTCTGAGAGGATGAGAATCAGCTGGAGTTCAAGCGTTAGTCCCACTCCCTCCCCAGATGAAAAACCGCATTGAAATCTTTGTCCTCTGCGCTTTGTTCCTAAAGCAAACAATATTCAGCTAAGTACAGTATAAAGGGTTACCATTTGCCACAACTGATAAATAAACTGGTGACCACAATGATGAGGGAGCGGTGGGGTATTTTGTGGTGTTGAGGGGAATTGAAAGCTCTCTTTCAGTGGAGACAGGCTACAAAAGACCAAAATCATCAAAACAAGGAAATCAATCTTTTTCTTAGAACAGAAGCTTTGTTGCCTGCAGTGTTTTTATTTTTGGATGCCTGCTCATTAGCAGGTAGATCAATTTCTAGAATCATTTTTTCTAACAAGGAGATTAAGGGTGGAGGTAAAGTTCAACTTTCTTTTTTATTTTTTTCTTAAAAAATTTTTAACTTAAAAAACAGTATATTGGGGTCCTAATAGAAACATAAAAAAATTAGATGACTAGATTTTCCTGATTAAAGCAAATTTATTAGAAACAAAGTTCAAAAACAAGATACTGAATAAGTGATGCCAATAGGTTTTATTGTTGTTCAGTCGCTCAGTTGTGTCTGAATCTTTACGACTCCATGGACTGCAGCATGCCAGGCTTCCCATACCATCTCCCGGAGCCTGCTCAAACTCATGTCCATTGAGTCAGTGATGCCATCTAACCGTCTCATCCTCTGTTGTCCCCTTCTCCTCCTGCCTTCAGTCTTTCCCAGTGTCAGAGTCTTTTCCAATAGGTTTAGATAAATTTAACTGTGTATAATAGTTCAAGTTAACTATTGCAGAAGAATCTGGTTTTTTTTTTTCTATATTTGTATTGCAAAGTTTTTATAGTTATATAGGCTTTTGGTTTTATAGGGATTTGATGAGATTTACTTTGTTTGGAATTGGTAGGTAGTGGCCAAGATGTCTGAGTAGGAAACCCCTGAACTCACCTCCTTTCCTGTGTGCCAAGTTGCTTCAGTCGTGTCTGACTCTCTGTGCCCCTATGTAGTAGGGTCCTCCAGACTCCCTGTCCAAGGGATTCTCCAGCAAGAACACTGGAGCGGGTTGCCAAGCCCTCCTCCAGGGATCTTCCTGACTCAGGGATCGAACCCACGTCTCTTAAGGCTCTTGCACTGGTAGGTGTGTTTTTTACCACTAGTGCCACCTGGGAAGCCCATCTCCTTTCAGAGGCCATCAAAATTACAACTATTTATAGAGCAGCTTTTAATTTCATGGCTGCAATTACCATCTGCAGTGATTTTGGAGCCCCCCCCCCCCCCAAAAAATAAAGTGAAGAAGGCTGAATGCCGAAGAATTGATGCTTTTGAACTGTGGTGTTGGAGAAGACTCTTGAGAGTCCCTTGGACTGCAAGGAGATCCAACCAGTCCATTCTGAAGGAGATCAGCCCTGGGATTTCTTTGGAAGGAATGATGCTAAAGCTGAAACTCCAGTACTTTGGCCACCTCATGTAAAGAGTTGACTCATCGGAAAAGACTCTGAGGCTGGGAGGGATTGCGGGCAGGAGGAGAAGGGGCAACCGAGGATGAGATGGCTGGATGGCATCACGGACCTGATGGACGTGAGTCTGAGTGAACTCCAGGAGATGGTGATGAACAGGGAGGCCTGGCGTGCTGTGATTCATGGGGTCGCAAAGAGTTGGACACGACTGAGCGACTGAACTGATAGAGCAACTATCCATGAGCATGACCTGAAGACTCGTAGAAAATATATCCCACAGCTAAAGATACAAAGAAAGAACCACACTGAGATGGGTAGAAGGGGCAGAGACATGGTATAGTCCAGACGAACACACCTGGTGTAGGCAACCCACAAACAGGATAATCGTGACTGCAATGTTTATCCCCAAGAAGTAAGGGATCAACACCCAGACCTATATATTCTGTTACATTGATCTACCCATTGATCTTAACACCATATTAAATTTTTACATAAAGTTTTAATATCTAGTAAAACAAATTCCTTCTTAACTACTCTTTTTATTTTGTTTTAATCTCCAAATGTTCTTAGCTAAATTTTTCTGTTTAGTTCCATGAAAAATAAGTAGTTTTTAATGTCCCTAAATGACACAAGTTTCAGGTAGAGAGGGTAATTTTTATTAGACTCTGTATAAACATGTAAATTAATTTAGAATATTTAACATTTGTCAGATTCCATCTTCCTTAAAATATGATACAATTCTATATAGCAAAACTTTTTTTTGCATCTCAGTGAATATTTATGGTTTTCTTAACATAAGCCTCATATTTCTTGATAAGGTACTACTCAATTATTTTACAGTTAAATTACTGTGATATACAGTTCTATTAATATTAGATTAACTTGTTTTTTTTCAAAAGCAAATCTTGTAATCTACAAATTATGCTGTATTCATTCAGTGGCAGTTAGACATGAGATCCATGAAAAGTACTGGGGCCAAGTTTTCAGAAGAATCTGAGAGATTGGGATCTTCCTCATGAATTGTGTCTGATGCTTGATCCACAGGGCCTGGGCCCTTTCGGGGCATATGCCTGACCTGTAATGCTAGCCAGTTTTCACATGGTTTACAATACTTTTGGAATGATCCAGAGCTTTATGCATCCCACTGATCACTCGTGAATATAAGTACTGACTCTTTCCTGCTTTTAACAGGTCACCTAAATATTGCTCTATTTCCAAAGACTAAAGTTTTTTCCCATGAGATCAGCAACTCTTTTTCCCTTTAGGACTGTCCTATCTCCAATAACAAGCCATCCAACGGAAACATATGCTATCAGTTCCCATTTTCCCCCCATATTATTCTCTGAAATACGAGAAAAAAAAAATCAAATGGGGAATGAGAAAATTAAAACTCTCCCCTATACACCATTTTTGGAATGTATTATTTTTATAAACAATGAAAGTAATTTTCCCACCCTAACTATAAGATTTCATAAGCCAACTTTTTTCCCATTCATTTTTCAAAGTCTTTATGGGGCAGACTGTGTTGTGTCATAGACCAGAGACGTACTGGAGCCAGACACCAGTTTGGCACTCAAAGTCTTCAGCTGTCAACTTGTCCACGAGGAGCAAGACACTCCTTGCTCCCATTCTGGTCTGGGTGTTTCAGCTTCTTCCCCTTGCTGGAGAGCAAGCTTGGGTGAAGCATCAGTCCTAAGTATCAGTTCTAAACCCAGTCATGGGATACGTGGGATGAGTGGCTAGGGTTGACTCTCATTATAGCTTTCTCTTACCCAGCTCAAGACCTGAAGCATCCAGACAGTAAATCTCACTTCAGTGTGTGCACATTCCACATAAGTCCACACACACAAATATTCCTAGGTACATATGAAGTTTCACGTTTCTTAACCTGATAAAATACTTATAAAATAATTGGAAAAACTTGTTTAAAAAACCAAAAATAATCAGATAAATGGTCTTGCTAAAGCTGTTGGAATTTCAGAGAAATAAATCACTCTTTTATCACTATTCCCTCAAATAATTGATATTAAAAAAAATATACTGTAGTTTTACTGTTTTAACCATACCAATGGGAAGGTCTCATGGAAAAGAGATGTAATTGGTGTTGATAGTAAAATTAGTAGGTCATGTGTTTGCCACATTAACCTTTATGCATTTGGGGGACAGTAAAAGAAGAACTTCGTGTGATGCAACCAATTATTGTATGACCTCAAATACAGTTCAGGTTATGTCATATCTCTAAAACAGAACATCCCTGTTCAGTAGAAATTTGAAATAACACAATTTACCTGGGAAGTGGCTATATTTCTAGCCCCATCAATATTGTGCTAAAGATCTTTCGCAACATGAGAATGGGCTATAACAGAGGCTGAAGAGATGGTTATCCATGAAATTTGTCCCAATAATCTCTTCAAATTCTCACCTGCTCTCAGTCACCTCTTTATCAGATACCACACACTGGATTTCTCATCATTAGTATATGTTGTTTGCACTAAGACATTATCCAAGACTCTCAAAAATCACAGAATCAAGATGTCAAAAGGTTTTGTCAAGAACTGTGAAGGGTCTCAGATTCTACCCTACTTTCATGCTAGTAGGCTAACCAGTTAGTTTCTTGGATTCTGGCAGAAGACAGGAGAGTCTTGAGTCATAGACAAGAAAAGTTTATCCCTCACATGCATAGCAGTAGTCAAAGTATCAGCATTTTCTCTGGTTCCTTGGGCACCAATCCCCATTCTCGTCTCTCCACCTCATAACTGACCCTGGTGTTTCCCCTTGTGGCCCTGCATGGTCTGCTTAATTTTTCCCTGGGGAACTGTGAGCATCATAAACTTTCATGACTTTAAGGCCCCTTCTCTTTGATTTCTGTGTTACCTCACCATACCTTAATAAACATTAAATTATGATTAAAACATAATCAGTAACTCTGCTCACAAAGCACACAAATATGTGAGAGATCCATGAAGAATTGTCTCCCAAAAGTACTGTCTTAAAGGGCGTTGATTCAAACACCACTGAAGCCCAGATTTTCTCAAGAGGAAATCTTCCTCTCACAAAGTGACTCAATCTATCTTTTAAGCATTTTTCTTTAAAAATTCTCATATAATCTGTGACTCTTAATCTACTTCTTTGATAGCTTAGAACCAAAGAGAATGCATATGTCTGAAATGCTTCATAATATATAAGCATATGTGAGCGCTCAGTTGCTTCAGTCATGTCAGACTCTTTGCTACACCATGGACAGGCATGCAGCCCACCAGGCTGCTCCATCCATGGGATTCTCCAGGCAAGAATCCTGGAGTGGGTTGCCATGCCCTCCTCCAGGGGATCTTCCCAAGCCAGGGATCAAACTCGTGTCTCCTTTGTCTCCTGTATTGCCAGGTGGCTTCTTTACCACTGGGCCACCTGGGAAAACCTATAAAGCAATTATACTCCAATTAAAAATTTAAAAAAATAAAGAGGTTAAATGAAGAAGTTAGCATGCCATGACTTGTTCCTACTAAATCCAGAGTGGCACCAAGTGGTCACCATTTTATTTTCTCCATCTAGGAGCTCATTATTTTATATTATAGTTATATTAACTATATTATATTATGTATAAAATAATTATATTATATAAAATGTTATATAAAGTTTGTGCATGTATCTCTCTGTTTTTAGTAAACTTAGATCAGATTAGATCAGTTCCTTGAATTATTTAGCCGCGGCCTTGCAAACTGAGTTTTTATCATCATCATCATCACCAAGCATTTAGTAAATATTGTATGTTGCTCTGATCTATGATTTGTCTTGAAGGAATGACATAAAGAAAAAATTGCTGTTAGAAAAAGAAATTCCAGGAAGTAGTCCAACACTGGTGACAACTGGGCCAACTAGTATCAGCAGAAAGAAAAGCATCAATAAGGAGAACGTGCCAAAGTGGGGAGAAGTAGTAAAGTGAGGAAGACCACACTGAAGTGAATACTTTTAATGCAAATCAAACCTATCCTTTAAGAATTACATTTTTGTAATTATTTCTCTTACCACATTACTCTCTCTGCAGACAACTCCTTATTATCACTTGTGCCCTTAATCTGATTGCTTGTTTTATCATTTATCATGTAGATGTCCTGGCCAGTTCACAATCCTGGGAGGCAGGGACTGTATCTAATTCTTTAATGCTTTGACCCTCTGCAGCTCTAAGATTTAACTGGCTCAATCCTATGTACTTAGTGATAATTTTGGAACTGAAAATTTCAATTTGAGGGGATTATAAAGCAGAGACTTTTAAAACTGAAAGGAGCCTTGGAAACTGATACCTAGAAAGACTGAATGACTTGCCTACAAGCTCATAAATCTCTATGCATTCATTCACAAAAACGTTTCTCCCTAGCTTCATTGCCAGGATTATGTTTCTTGGATATCCAAAATTGCTTTAAAATCTCTGCTTACAAGGCAGCAAAGCCTATTTTGATTGTTTGGCTTGGTGGAACTAGTTTACATATTAAGAAAGGTACACTTTGATCCCGGAGTCTGATAATTTCTTCCAAGACCACGTGTAGGCTTTTACATAGACACAGACATAAACAAATTCATCCCAGAGAGCTATTGGGAGTGTTTCTCAGATACTGGTGTATATTTAGGAGATGATGGTATATATTTAGAAGGGTCTCTTTCCTAATTCTTTTTATTAGCAGTTGGGATAGTGCCAAGAATCACAAACTGAAAGTCAGCATTTCATTAAAATGACCCAAAGAGCAAATCAAATTTTTCTGTAGCCCCAGGAAGAACTATCTGTGGTGCATTTATAAATGAGTTAACCAGAAGGCAGAGCTTCTTTGATGACTGCACTGGTCTAAGCTCTCTATTATGACTCATGGAAATAACCAGCAGTTGTGCCCATCGCTTCATCAGCTGGGCTCAAAAAGTCCCAAAGACTGTATATGTCAAATAGACCCTACTCCTTCCCTGTCGATCAAGACCCAAGGCCTTCTGCATGTACACCTCAACTTGATTACTTTAAAAACCATTCTTTATGACTCATTGGGATGTTTTTGTTAGTTTATATTTTATTAGACATTGATGGAAAAGGAACACCATAACATCTATCCTTTGTCCATATCCCATTAGAAATTCTGGAAGTACACTATTAGGGACCTTAAGATACCTTCTTTCTTCATGTTTACTATACTGATTTTTAATTTGTAAGGGGTACATGACACAGAGACTATACTTTTCCAGTCATTTTGTAATGGGATATAATATAGAGAAAAACATTCAAAACAACCCAGTCCAACTCTGAGACTTTTCTCTCTTGAAAGTCCCTGGAGAGACTCTTTTTGGACTTTTTCCTATTGGTAAACCTAATATTTGCCATCTATCTTTCCAAGAGCTATGCAAATGAGAAGGTTTTAAAAATATATTTAGAGCTCTTTGGAGAAAATGATGTGCACATGTATGTCATTTTGGAATTGACTTTTTTTTTCCTTTCAGGAGCAAGAGAGAAGCCAGGCAGTTCCGAGTATTTGAGAAAACAAGTGGAGCAAGGGGAGTGGCTGACATAGGAAGGGAAAGGAGACATATTTCATGGACAGAAGTTCTTCTCCTTCTGGGCCACATGGACCCTACAGCACCTGGACCTCAGGCAGGTGGAGTGGGGAAGGTGTCACCGAGCTAGAGCTGCTCATTGCCTTTCACTGCCCTGAGGCCAGCACCTCCACGTACTGTCCAAAGGCTGCTTTTGGCTGCTGCCTCTGGAAGTCTTGCTGCTGCAATGAGCAGACCATTCTCTAGGTCAGCCCAGACGGAAAGGGAAAAATTGAACCCACTTTAATTTTTATTACCATAGAACTTCTGTTTTCTTCACAGATTTTGAAAAAGAGCCAACTAGATATTACTTAAATATAAGAAAACCCTTAATGCTATGGATTTGCCATATGCTCAGTCGTGTCCAACTCTTTGCCACCCCATGGACTGCAGCCTGCCAGGCTTCTCTGCCCATGGAATTTTCCAGGCCAGAATACTGGAGTGGGTTGCCATTCCCTTAATCCAAGGGATCTTCCTGACCCAGGGATTGAACCTGCATTTACTACATTGCATGACAAAGCATGAATTTTCCTCAACTCATCATCCTGAAACTAGGCAGGTTCTATGCATAATATGCAGAGTCAGTAATAACAGCCACACAGAGAGGCAATCTCTACTAGCTAATAAATCGTACATTCCTACACCAAGCCTGTCCTTGTCCTGTTAACATGTCCTTGGCAATTTTTAATTCAGTTATTAAATTCAAGTATAAATAATCACCAACTCTAATTATCATTAAATATGAGTCATAGCTAGCCACTGTATGATATTTTGCTTATAACTTTCTTTCATTTTGCAAATCTAATTTGAACTGTACAAAATCCCTCCAAAATGTATTATCTTAATTCACATATATTAGTTAGTATGGGCTGCCATAACAAAATACCAGTCTGGGTGGCTTAAACAACAGAGATTTATATAGTCACGGTTCTGGAGACTAGATGTCAAGGGGCCAGCAGGACTGGTTCCTGGTGAGAACTCTCTTCCTGGCTTGCAGGTTGTTGCCTTCTCACTGGATTCTGTCATGGCCTTTGCTCCATACCATCACTGTCTCCCTCTTCTTCTAAGGATACCAGTCCTCTCAGATGAGGGATCCAACCGTAAGATCTGGACCTTAATTGCCTCCTTAAACACCCTGTTTCCAAATACAGTCGTACTGGGAATTTGGGGTGAGAGACAAGTCCATGACACCCCATTTCTTAGGTAAGACAACTGATGGAAAACTGAAACTAGAAAGACTAAAGTGTCAGAGCCAGTGCTTGCTTCCAGAGATCTTTTGCTGCAATTCACTTGTGATTAAAAAAAATAATGATAATTTAATATATGCTTGTAAAGAGCCCCTGGCTTTTCAGAAACTTCAAAGATGATCTGTAAAACACTGAAACAATGAAAGCATGAGATTTTTAAAAAAAGTTTAATAAAATTATTCCATACCATATTATATATTACTTGTTTAAAAATAATGATTATTATTCCTTATACTATATTACAATGCAGTAGAGGTAATGTCACCCTGCTCTGAGCCTAGGTATTTTCACACCCCAGCGAGCATGCCTGCAGACCACAGATGCATGAATGAGCCTGTTGAGACCAGATGAACCATCCAGCTGAATCCAGCCCAAATTGCCAATCTACAGAACTGTGAGCTAAAAACTCATTGTTATTCAAGCCCCTGAGGTTTGAGGTTGCTTGCTCTTGAAATAACTGATAACTGATCCCCTAATTAATAAAAGAGAGTCAAAAACAAAAGTACAAAGAAGTCAACGGCTGCCTTAATATTTTGAATCTCCTTTCTTTTCTAGGTTTAACACTCAGGCACTTGATAAATATTTATTTTCATTATTCTCAGAAGGACTGCTCTGAGATTGAAAATGTAGACAGCTTAGTCAATAACAATTATTCAATCACAGAGTTACCCAAGGGAGAAGGAAAGAAAATACTTTAGATATGAAAGTTGACCTCTAAATTCTCAACAGCCAGTAGGAGTATCTAAACCAACTCTGAAACACATATCTGAATATATGGGTACAGAGGAATAGATATTTAACTATGTAAACAGAATTAAAGATTATGGAGTGATGTGCATGAGAGCAATGGTGGGAAGAGGCAGCGTGATTAGAGTGACTGTACGAATGTATTTTTTGACCAAAGTGAGCTTCTGAATGGACCCTGGTGTGCCCACATTTACTGATATCTCCTCTGCCTCTTCACCCTCATTGCAATCGTATTCACTTGCCTTTTTGGACTGAAACAATCCGAGTACTTTTACCAAGCAAGCACAGAGGATTCTCCCACGAGTGAAAAGATACTAGGGTGCAATTCAAGCATCTGTATTTCACTGTGTCTTCTGCCTGATTGCCTTGTTCTACTTCTAAGCAATGGAGATTAGGCCTGAGTTTGTGTTCCTGGCTGCCAGATAAATCATTCTCCTGCATATCCTTTTAATGAACCATCATATTTTTTCCATGTTGAGGGCATTCTGGGCAAATATGGCATTCTGGAGAGGAGATTACTATTGATTACAAGCACTGCGTTTTGACTTTGTCATATGGGGAAAAAACAAAAACCAAGAAGAGAATGGTAATTAGGTTTAGGCTAAGATCTTAAGGTTGTATACTGAAGGAGTTGATGAATGCCCGTTTGGGAAGTGGTTGCTTTCTGAAGAAACCTGTGTGATCTGTCAGGTGATTTTATTCCACACCATTAGCCTCTCCAGTTTGGAGGTGGTTGTCACTGGCATCTCAGAGCCCTGAGTTAAAGTCCTTGTGGGAAGAGTGTGCTAGCTGGGAAAGGATTTTTGTGGCAGTACACATGACTTGTGTGGTAAAGGAGTACATACAAGCAGTTGGTACTGTAACATTTCCAACCTAAATCTAGACTTTTCTGAACTTGCCCTAGGAAGAAGTTAGACTTCTGGAAATTTTACCATTTTTAATCTTCCTTTCTCCCACCTCCAATTTCCCACATATTTGTGATAAAATATAAAATACAGACACCTCAAGAAGTCAATCTTCGTACCTTACAGTGTGGCAATTAGAACAATTACTCTAAACTTTTTTTTGGAGCCCATTCTGTATTTATTTATAATTGAAGTACAGGTGACTTACAATGCAGTCTTCATTTCTGGTCTTCAGCAAAGTGGTTTATATATATATGTATATATTTTTCATATTCTTTTCCATTATGGTTCATTATAGGATATTAAATATGATTCCCTGTGCTATACAGTAAGACTTTGTTGTTTATCTATTTTATCTAAAGTGGTTAGTATCTGCTAACCTCAAACTCCTAATTTATAAACTTTCTTTTAAACACAAAATGTGATGCTATATTCTGGAATAAACTTTAAAGATGCTCATAAGTCAGACTTTCCCCCAGGATATAATTCTCTTCTCTCAACACTCCCTTCATATTGAATTGTCTTATACATTTTTTTTTTAATGTGAAGTTGTTTGTTGTTTGCCATGAAGGCCTTCCCATAGTCTTTTCATCTATTCCCATCCTGGTCTACTTCCTCTAGTCTCCTGCCTCTCCTCCTAGTTTATTTATAAAAGAGATTTTTTTTTTCAGAACAACTTTTGATCAAAGTTGCATTATTGATACTTAGGGCAACTCCAAAACTTTGGATTATGAAACTAGTCCATAGACAAGTCTATGGTCTGTGATTGACCAAATGTATTGCATCAACACCAATTAGACATTTTACTTTTTAAAATGGATCAAAATGAACTATAATGAAATAAAAATACTATTTACCTGTGAAAGTAGTTTACTGCTTTAAAAACAAAGCAGAGGAATTTTTTTTTTAAAAACATTAGTTTGCTGGAAGGAATTCTAAGAGGTCCTCTACTTTATTCTTTTTCAGTTAAGATCTGTTCTTGATATCACTAAATAAGAGTGGTTTTATCATTTCTTCATTTGTTTTTTGTTAATAATTTCTTTAGCAAAAAACAAAAATGAGAGGTATCTATTCTATGATAGACATGCTGCTAGGACTGATGGATATTGCAGTCATTGCCATAGAGTTTATTGAAACTATGAGGATAGGAAAACCAGAAAAGAAGACCATGAAAAGTGAAAACAAGGCTTAGGAGAGATAGCAGTTAAAAACCCAGCTAAACATTGTTATTATTCTGATGATCCTGGTTACTTACCCATAATTACCAGCAATCTACTAGTTTAAGAATTCTCTTCTTCAAACTTGATGAAGAAAATACAAATTCATAAGCTCATCGTTTGAAAAGTCCATAGTGAATGACTTTAAAACTTGGCAGGATTGAAGCACGACATCACCACAGTCAGGATCTCTTTGCAACTTTCAGTTCTGCTGTTCTCCTATTGGTTTCTTTTCTTCTAAGAAATAAAACGAATAAAAAATAGCCCTGGTACAAATGAACTTATCTACAAAACAGAAATAGAGTTACAGATGTAGAAAACAAACATGGTTATTGGGGGTAAGGTGGGGAGAGAGATAGATAAATTGAGACATTGAGATTGTCATATACACACTACTATATATAAAATAGCTAACTAATAAGGACCTATTGTATAACATAGGGAACTCTATGCAATACTCCATAATGGCCTATATGGGAAAAGAATCTAAATAAAGTGTGTATATATGTATATGTAGGACTGATTCACTTTGCTATACAGCAGAAACTAACACCACATTGTAGATCAACTATACTCCAATAAAAATTTTAAATAAAAAGAATAGCCCCTAGACATAAGAAAGGAGGATGACTGACAAGACACAGAAAAAGTGGAGTACCCCCACAAAAAGTACCTTTAAAGTATTAGGGAGTACAGCCAAGTCAGATATATAAAGACCTAAAATGCAGACCCAGGTCTATCTCAGCTCCTGAATTTTCTGTTCATTGCCTTCTCCACTGTTCAGGAAAACTGAACTATAATTCAATAAGGGATTGAGGTGTTATCTTCCACCCATTCAATTACTTTCAGTGCCTACTATTGCTAGACACTATTGTGAGTACAAGGTTATACTCTGGAAATAAATAAGAACAATTCAAATGAGAACAGAGGCCATTTGCTCAGAGTTTGCTATAGCAAGGGAGTTGGCAACCATCATTTACATTTTTATTACTGTTGTTGTTATTGAGTTACTAAGTCATGTCCAACTTTTCTACCTCATGGGCAGTAAAACACCAGGCTCCTCTGCCCTCCGCTATCTCCTGGCCTTTGCTCAAATTCACATCCATTGAGTTGGTGATGCTACTGTCTTCTCCTTTTGCCTTCAGCTTTTCCCAGCATCAGGGTCTTTTCCAATGAATTGACTCTTTGCATCAGGTGGCCAAAGTATTGGAGCTTCAGCTTCAGCAACAGGCCTTTCAATGAATATTCAGGGTTGATTTCCTTTAGGACTGACTGGTTTGATCTCCTTGCAGTCCAAGGGACTCTCAAGAGTCTTCTCCAGCCCAGTTGAAAAGCACCAATTCTTTAACATTCAGCCTTCTTTATGATCCAACTCTCACATCTGTACATGCCTACTGGGAAAACCGTAGCTTTGATTATGTGGACCTTTGTTGGCAAAGTGATGTCTCTGCTTTTCAATATGCTGCCTAGGTTTGTCATAGCTTTCCTTCTAAGGAGCAAGCATCTTTGAATTTCATGGTGGCAGTCACCATCACAGTGATTTTGGAGCCCAAGAAGATAAAATCTGTCACTGCTTCCATTTTTTTCCCCCTTCTATTTACCATGAAGTATTGGACCAAATGTCATGAACTTAGTTTTTTTTTAATGCTGAGTTTCAAGCCAGCTTTTTCACTCTCTTCTTTCACTCTCATTGAGAGACTCTTTAGTTCTTCACTTTCTGCTATTAGAGTGGTACCTGCATGCTAAGTTGCTTTAGTCATGTCCAACATTTTGCAACCCCATGGATTGTGGCCTGCCAGGCTCCTCTGTCCATTGGGATTCTCCAGGCAAGAATATTGGAGTGAGTTGCCATGCCTTCCTCCAGGGGATCTTCCCAGCCCAGGAATTGAACCTGTGTCTCTTACGTCTCCTGCCCTGGCAAGTAGATTCTTTACCACTGCTGCCAGCTGGGAAGCCCATTAGAGTGGCATCATCTGCACATCTGAGGTTGCTGATATCACTTATGTTTTGTTGACTCCAAGGCAGGCAGGGGAGTGGAAAAGCAACATATTGAAGAAAAAAGAAGGCTTTAGGCCTGAGGGAAGCTGGAGAGGGGCTGAATGGGAGGGAGCATGCTTTGTGACAGTTCTGGAGAGTGTATTTTACTTTCTCTTGTTGGTCCTGACTTAGATATGGGGACAAAACTGAAAAAGCTGTCAGTTATCAACCAAACTATGAGAACATCCTGACCATTCTGGACCAAAAAGTTGTAGTTTGACTTCCAGAACTGGTTGCTACAGAGGTTGAGGGCCAGTGTTATACTGTCATATGTAGTCTGGTCAGGGTCCATTTATAGATCCATTCACATTGGTGGAGAACCAGGGAAACCATGCCTGTTCCATGGAGCTTACAGGCTGTTAAAGCAGGCAGGGGATGAATAATGCTTTAATCAGGCCACAGACAATGCTTCCTGGGTATTGAAGCAAGTCGCTAATAGTGGATATGACCTATTTTGGGGAGTCAGGGAATTTACCTGAGCAAATGACATCAAGCTGGTCCCATCAGTTAACTGGAAAAAGCTCTTCAGAGGTGTCAGCATGTCCCTACTTATAGTATTTGTGAGGTTTCTCAAACATCTGTCAGTAGTAGACTATATGCTCCCAAAAGGGTACCAATTCCCCTCTGTCTCCAATTGGAATCAAAGGAACCAAGGCTTTATGCTATTTTTGTCTCTCACACCATAGCAACAAAATCAGGACTCTCATCAGTGAGGGCCTATTGGTTCTTAAAACAGAACCTCCGAAAGAGCAGCATTAAACATGAAAATAGTATCCTGACCCTCCTTGGACTAAATGTTGTTAATCAAGTTTAAATTTAGCTCCCACGAAGTCTCAAAAGAAAAGGCTGAGAGAGGAAAAGCTTTGGAGGCCTCGGAGGCAAGGAAAACAAGTGTCAAGTCTATGCCAGCGACCTGTAAAAACAAATGGTCCTGATGAGAAGGCGCGCCCTCCAGAAGGCTCATTAGCAATCAGACGCAGACCAGGGTGGGACCAGGCCAGAGCCAGTGCCAAGCCTGGGACTCAGTGCTCTGTCTGCTGCCAGGCTCCTGAGAAGTGCCCTGGAGGGGCTTAGATGGGAGGAGGAGGGCAGGAAGCCAGGAATCAGGACAGGCAATGTGAAGCAAAGCAAAGCAAAGCAACGCTGCGGTCCTTACTTCCCCCACTGATAACCAGTAATGAGACATGCAGAGAGGCTGCTATAGAGACTAAAGGATTTCATGCCAGAGCCAGGGCTTCCTAGCTACATTTTTGCTCCACCAGAAAGCTGTTCCCACTCTTTAGAAGTTGAAGGACCTCTTAAAATCAACTATTTTTGTGGCCTTTTATGTAAGTGGAGATGCATTTTATTTCTTAACTAAATTAAAAATTTTTAAAGGCTACCTTGAATTTGGTAAACACTTTAAATGAACTTGCATTTGTTTCCCCCTCAACAGCAGTTGCACAGGTGAGAAAACAGAGGGTGTAGTTTATACAGCCCTCCCCCATCTGCCTGCCAATGCAGGAGATGCAAGAGACACGGGTTCAATCCCTGGGTGGGGAAGATACCCTGGAGAGAGAAATGGCAACCCACTCTAGTATTCTTGCCTGGAAAACTCTTATGGACAGAGGAGCCTGGCGGGCTATAGTCCATGGGGTTGCAAAGAGTCTGACCTGACTGAGCACGCCCCAATCCCTCCCCCATCCCTACAGGCTCCCAGAAGGGAAACTGTAGCAACTAGCACACAATGGAAAAGGAAAGAGTGAAAGGGGGGGAACTGCATTTATTGAGTACTGACTGCATACCGTACTTGGGTAGGAAACGTATTCTTTATTATCCTTCTTTTGTATAATCCCTGCTGGTGCTCAAACATGTCCAACTCTTTGTGACCCTATGGATTGTAGCTTGCCAGGCTCCTCTATGCATGCGATTTTCCCAACAAGAATACCGGAGTGGGTTGCCATTTCCTCCTCCAGGGGATCTTCTCCAACCAGGGATCGAACTAGTGTCTCCTGCGTCGCAGGCGGATTCTACACCGCTAAGCCACCAGGGAAGCCCAGGAAACAACTAATTTTGGAGAAATTATGATACCTGCCTCAGGTCCGACTATTGGTAAGTGAGAGAGCAAAGGCTGAAAAATCACAGCACACACCTGTTCCTGCTTGTTTAATTAAGCAAGGAACCCATTAGACAGGAGGTTCTTATGCCTTAGCAGCCTATGTAAGCAGACAAAACCTAAGCCTGTAAATGCCTCAAGATTAACACCTGTCAGCGCTTCTAAACACTTCCGCTTTGGTGCGGCCTGATTTGAATTGATTTTTGCTCAGATAAACTCTTGAAGTTTTTAATATGTCTCAATTTATATCTCAGTTTATCTTTTAAATTGGGCTTCTCTGGTGGCACATTGATGAAGAATCCACCTACAGTGCAGGAAAGCTGCGTTCGATCCCTGGGTTGGGAAGATCCCCTGGAGGAGGAAATGGCAACCCACCCCAGTATTCTTGCCTGGGAAGTCCCATGGAGAGAGGAACCTGGCGGGCTATAGTCCGTGGGTCACAAAGAGTCGGACACGACTGAGCGACTCGGCACACGCACACATACTCAAATCAGTCCAGCCTCTTTGGGAGTACATCTGGAGCCTGCTAACTATCGCTCACGTGTATTTCAGGAGTCTTGCGCCTGGTGGAACTTACTGTCCTAGATGCTGTTGGTGGGATGTAGCAGTGATGAAGGACTGAAAAAGGATGGGGCTTCCTGGATATAGAAGGTTTAGG
Organism: Budorcas taxicolor; assembly: GCF_023091745.1. Lineage (NCBI taxonomy): Eukaryota > Metazoa > Chordata > Mammalia > Artiodactyla > Bovidae > Budorcas > Budorcas taxicolor. The sequence goes on along the minus strand of NC_068918.1, from coordinate 17,474,919 downwards.
GTAGCTATGTGAACAGTAGATTGCAGGAATTTTAACCTACATTACACATTAAGTGTTAAAACTATAAAGGGTTTAAAATATAATTCATAACCCCTCAAAGACCTCTTCTATAGAGAAAAGAATGAGAAATTAACATTTGGGCCACTATCCCCAAATGGTTTTTCTTTTTAAAATCTGTTTTCTATCAGTATCTGAAGATTATTGAATCTTTTCACTCAGGACCCTAGTTTTCAAATGTGCTCGAATTCCTCCAAACCCTTCAAGGATCCCCTAGGAAAGCAATGGCCGATCTGGGGGTCTTATCTCAGCCCTGAGACCCTCCATCCCTGCTTTCACAAAAAGTGCTTCATATTGGTCTGTTTCACAGGTTAGATTGACTGAGGAGATTTTGTTTGAAGAAAGTTGTCTCTGTCTTAAAAAAAAAAAGTTTTAAAACCACTGTAGTAAATAAATTTAATCCCTGGCTGGTGATAAGTCCTCAAAACTTATTCGTTGGCCAAGGGTACTTGAACCACAAATGATTCTTCTGAAAGTCATATTTCATTCTTATTTAAAATAACATGAGATAGTATTAGAAACATTCATATATTTTCACAGAAGATGAACTATGACATTAATCTGGCCCATGTGGGAAGGTTAGGAAAACCGTGCTACTGTTGGCTGATCCATGAGTGGGGTTAAGGAGATCTTCTGGGGAGTCAGGAGGAGCATTTGAGCTGTTACCCTACTTACTCAACTCACATTTTCAGTTTTGGAGTAAATATGGGGACGTCCCCCTGGAGAAGGAAATGGCAACCCACTCCAGTATTCTTGCTTGAAAAATCCCATGGACAGAGGCTACAGTCCATGGGGTCACAAGGAGTCAGACACGAACTGAGGGACTAACACTTTCACTACTAAATCTGAAGTGGGTTTTTTTTTTTTTTTTCAATTAAATACTAATGATCCTGTGGTCTCTTCCACTCTGAGAGAACAAAGACCTTGTCAGACCTCGGGGAAGCCACCTTTACTGCACACCCATCCTCCTGGTCAGATCTCATACCACACAGCAATGCAGAAGTAGCTTTCGCAGACTTGTTAGCTGACTGCGACATAATGAGAGATAGGTTGGCTAAGATGCCCTCTGGGGGGAATATGGTGCTGATAAACAAAGGATGATGAGGTGGGCAGTGCTTTTTTCCCATCCAGGAATAAATAGCTATAGTGTCATTTATCGAACTCTTACTAAGAACCAAGCACTCTCTGATTCACTCCTTTGAAGTGAATCACTTCACCACTTTTCAGTGAGAGACTGTGGCTGCTTTAATATGTTCCAGTGGCTCTCCATTCTAATCAGAAAAGAATCTAAACACTTGACCTTGGTTCCAAGGCTCTAGCTAATCTGGTGCATCTTCTCTCTGACTTGATCTTTCTCTTCGCATTCTCCCCTTTGGTAGCCCTGCGTCTGTCTTACTGGTCTTCATCCTGTCGCTTGGCTGTCTAAGCTTATTGTGGGGTTTGTAGTCCTATTTATGGGGCTTCCTGGGTGGCGCAGAGGGTAAAGTGTCTGCCTGCAATGTGGGAGACCCAGGTTCGATCCATGGGTTGGGAAGATCCCCTGGAGAAGGAAATGGCAACCCACTCCAGTACTCTTGCCTGGAAAATCCCATGGACAGAGAAGCCTGGTAGGCTACAGTCCATAGGGTCGCAGAGTCAGACATGACTGAGCGACTTCACTGGGTGGCGCAATGGCTAAGAATCTGCCTGCAATGCAGGAGACCCAAATTCGATCCCTGGATTGAGAAGATCCCTTGGAGAAGGGAACGGCTACCCACTCGAGTATTCTTGCCTGGAAAAGCCAATGAACAGAGAAGGCTGGCAGGCTATAGTCCATGGGGCTGCAACGAGTCAGACCTAACTGAGTGACTAATAACATTACACACACATATTATTACACATAATATTACACACACAGTAATATATAGGGGCTTCAACGTGGCACTAGTGATGAAGAACCTGCCTGCCTGCCAGTGCAGGAAATGCAGGAGACATGGGTTCGATCCCTGGGTTGGGAAGGCCTGGAGAGGGCATGACAACCTACTCCAGCATTCTTGCCTGGAAAATCCCATGGACAGAGAAGCCACAGAGTTGGACATGACTAAAGTGACTTAGCACACATACTATATATACAGTAATATATGATAAATATATAGCATACAGCATGTATAAGTAACATATATAGTGATTCCATGGACTGCAGCCCACCAGACTCCTCTGTCCATGGAATTCTCCAGGCAAGAATATTGGAGTGGGTTGCCATTCCTTTCTCCAGGGGGGTCTTCCTGACGCAGGGATTGAACCTGGGTCTTCTACACTGCAGGCAGATTCTATGCCATCTGAACCACTGGAGAAGTCCACACATATATAGCATATATATTAAATTAAAAACTAATGCACCTGTGGTTCCTTCCTCATAGCATATATATATATATATAAGTTAGTTGACCGGGGCAGACATGTATTTCTCAAGAGTGACTCACTTTTGGAATAGGTACAAAACGACTCTCTCCTGGGTTGGGAATCTGCGCCCTTCATCTGTGACTGAGACGCAGTCTCCTAGTTTATAACCTTTACACTCTGCCTTTTACAATCTGAGATAAATATGTTTACCTTTCTTTTCTGAAGATTAGCATGAAAACACATCTTCTTAGGACTATGAATCTGGTTAATAAAAGAGTAATTTCAACTCAGAGCCTTTAAAGGCCTGGATGAACTTTTGGAAACATTATCTGAGATTCCTTTATTACCCTTGAGAGGATGTAGGAACCCAATAAGCCAAATAAGAGACTTGAGCTGTTTTTATTCCCTCAAAGAGCAAATCAGAAGTCTACAAACTCTGTAAATAATGATTGCATTTAAACCACCTAAATTGAGCACCCTAAAGGCTTGCTTTGATAATTGAATTCTGGGATCCTTTGCTTTTAAACTTTCTTAGCTTTGGATGAGTTACCTGATGGAATTTGTTAAAGCTTAGTTTACAAACAATAACTAGGCAAAGCTGTTTTTGTCTGTGGGGAATCATGACTACCAGTTGGAATGATCTGAATAAAAGAACTTTTTTCTATGCAGCTCACTGCTTAGACTGCAGTGTTGGAAAATCTTATATCTGAATTGCTGTCAGTTGACCTCAATAACCTTCACTTTCAATGGTCTTGATGCATTGATTTTTGTCTAACTTGAAACCATGGGGAATAAAAGAAGTTTCACCTGAAACTTGGCCCAGAATTCTTTGTGGTTTATAAATCATGCACACACACTTGGGTTGGGTTCGTGTTTAGAACAAAAATCAGACAAGGAAACTTTTGCTTATTTCATATTTAAAAAAAAATTACAGTCCTGCCCAGAATACTATGTGTTACAGATACCAGAATGCACTTCTGGATATTTGAGTGGATACGAAGATCTTAGGGCAGAGAATTAGACAGAAATCTTGGATATCTCATCTGAATGTACTAGATTTATTTCAGTATATTTTTAATATTTTTAGGCTTAAGGGAGTTATGATTATTTTTGGCATTAACAATGGAAAGAAATTCCTCTTGAAGTGTTGAGATAAAATATTTAAGCAGTATTAATTTTTCTAAAGAATAATATAGAAGAAATGAAAAATTGGTGAGACATGTTCTATAATCTCTAAATTTTTTCAAAAATTTAATCTGTGATTTTCTAAGGATGAATACCATTACAGTAAGAATATTTATATTTCTACCAGTGGTTATAAAATTTTTGAGTCATCTCAAAACAAATGATTATCAAAAAATACCATTCAAAATTATTTGAATAGTTTGAATAAAGCTTTATCTTCTAGATACTTAAATATGAAGAAAAAAATCAATTTACTGAGCTGCCTCTTAATTCTGAGAAGAATGGCAGGCACATGTAGGAGCCTCCTCTTCTTCTAAGTAAACTGGTTATGATTTTGGAAGCATTCTAATTTTCCAATGATAAGAGGCTTTATATTCATTTTACACAAATTAACTGCAGATAAATGTAATTAACACTTTCAATCACAGAAAAGTATGGAGAGTGAGGAGCATAAAAGCTTGCAAATGGAAGAAAGAGAGACAGGTAGAGTTCTGTGTCCACAGAAGCCCAAATAAAGTGTAAAGAATGGAGTAACCTCCAGTGAAGTAAAGGAGAGCTCAAGGTAGCAAGCAAGGGTAAAATACTTTCCCACAGAGGTATCTTCATAAAAATTGTGAGGGGAAACCATAGAAGATGTTTAAAGAATTTATTGAATAGCCTTTCTGTGGAATGATGTGGCCTGTGGGGATTATCTGATTTTGTAGGATTGTGTGCCTCTCTATGTGACTAGGTTCCTACAGCTCTGTAGAGAGATGTTAACTGGTACAAAACTGCACATGCTGCTAAGTCGATTCAGTCGTGTCCGACTCTGTGCGACCCCATAGACAGCAGCCCACCACGCTCCCCCATCCCTGGAATTCTCCAGGCAAGAACACTGGAGTGGGTTGCCATTTCCTTCTCCAATGCATGAAAGTGAAAAGTGAAAGTGAAGTCGCTCAGTCGTGTCTGATTCCTAGGGACCCCATGGACTGTAGCCCACCAGGCTCCTCCGCCCATGGGATTTTCCAAGCAAGAGTACTGGAGTGGGTTGCTATTGCCTTCTCCGACAAAACTGCACATAGAACTGTTCATAACAATGCAAATGATTCCTGCTTACGGCAGTGTGAATGGATTTCTCAGAGTTAGCTCAGGCTGCCATAACAAGACAGTGTAAAGGGTAGCTTAAACAACAGAAATGATTTTCTCACAGGTCTTAAGACTAGAATGCCAGTAGGGTCACATTCTGGCGACAGCTCCCTTCCTGGCTTGCAGATGGCCACTTTACGATGGCCTCACGTGGCAGGGAGAGTGACCACTTGTATCTCTTGCTCTTTTATAAGGGCACAAGTTCTATTGGATCAGGGATTTACTCTCAAGTCCTCCTTTATCCCTAATCATATCCATGAAGGCTCTACCTCCAAATAGTCACATGAAGGGGTTAGGGCTTTAATAAATGAATTCGGGTAGGGATTGTGAGGGGCAGGGACAATTCAGTCCTTAACACTCAGGCAGATAATGTATTATCTCTGTATGTCAGAGTATCATTTAAACCAGGGGTTCCCAACCTTCAGGATCTAATGCCTGATGATCTGAGGTGGAGCTGATTTAATAATAATAGAAATAAAGTGCACAATAAATACAATGCTCTTGATTCATCCCAAAACTATCTTACCCTCAATCTATGGAAAAATTTTCTTCCATGAAACTGGTCCCTGGTGTCAAAAATGTTGTGAATTGCTGCTTTAAACCATTTGTGACATCTTACTGGTTCCCTCATTGGGAAATTGTTCGTCACTCAGTCGTGTCTGACTTTGCATTTCCATGGGCTGTAATCTGCCAGGCTCCTCTGTCCATGGAACTCTCCAGGCAAGAATATTAGAATGGGTAACCATTCCCTTCTCCAGGGGATCTTCCCGACCCAAGGATCGAACCTTGGGTCTCCTGATTGCAGGCAGATTCTTTACTGTTTAAGCCACTTTATTAATTAATTAGTTAAATCAAATCTTTGATGTGTTTGTTTTATAGTTGCATAAGTCATAATTATTTAAAAGATTTACTCTTTAACAAGAGGATCCAACTTTATTCTTAGACAGTAGCTCCTAAACTTACTGTAAAGAGTCAGATATTTTAAGACCCTTTTATACCTCAATTTATTGCAGTCACTTTCCCTGGTTGAAAAAAACTCACCCTGGCTTTTTTTTATAGTTTATGGATCAATTATTAATTGAAAAGTAGCTGGATTCAGGGCTTCCCTGGTGGCTCAGATATGAAGAATCCGCCTGTAATGTGGGAGACCCGGGTTCAATCCCTAGGTAGGAAAGATCCCCTTGGCAAAGGGGAAGGCACCCCATTCCAGTATTCTTCCCCGGAAAATTCCATGGACAGAGAAGCTTGATGGGTTACAGTCTACGGGACTGCAAAGAGCTGGATTAAAAACACTGAGAAATCCATATCCTTAGGTTAGACCTTGGTGGATTCCTACAGGTTGTACAATTTGGTTGAAGTTACTCAAACCCTTGGCCTCGATTCCTAGATCAATATACTGAAGGAATTGGGATGAATGTTTTCTAATGTCCCTTCCAGATATTAGAATGTGCTGGTCCCATGATCTGTGCATATAAAGGGGTGGGTTGTAGAGACAAAACATTCCCAGTTGTCTTGAAGAAAAATGTTTTAATAAAATATCCACATTTCAGCGATGTCTGCCTTCTCCTTACCCTGCCAGGTAAGACTGGGTTTCAGAAGATTTTCTTTCTCTTCTTTCCCCCGTTCTTTTATACAGCTGCTTCCTGCTCCCTCAAGAAGTCACTACCTCCCTTTGTGTTCAAGTTTCTCCATCTGTGAAATGCAAGGCTGAGTGCCCATCAGCCTCCCAGGGGTATTCCATGTCTGATTCCCTTTCAGAGCTTTCACTATGCTGGGCATTATCTACAGGCTAAGCTTGGCATTTCCTTCCTTTCCTTTCTTGATCATAATTTGATCCCAACTTCCTTGGGAGCCTCTTGTCTATACAACATGTCAGTAGTTCTAATCCTGTTTTAACATAATTTAGAGCTATGGTGATGCTAATGATGTCATTGATAATGAGCTGGGGATTGGCAGAGATCCTTTTAAAAAGTGTGTTCGAATAGCGAAGAAAAGAATTAAAAAACAAACCCAAAAAATGAAACAAACAACAACAGAAACCCCCACAGTGATAATATAGGAAGAAATGTCCATCTAAATAAATTAATTTATACAAGATAGTGTTGCCAGATAAAATATAGGACATTCAGTTAAATTTGTATTGCAGATAAACAGAGAATAAATTTTTAGCATCCCACGCAATGGACATGTGCTTATCCATACTAAAAACATTTTTTGTTGTTTATCTGAAATTAATATTTAACTGAGTGTCCTATATTTTTGTTTCTTAAATACAGCAACCTTAATAAGACATTAAAAACAGGGCTTCTGTCCAGGAACTTCTGACTGAGATAAACTGAGGTTCCAGTGTGAGGCTAGGCTTTTTTCAGTTCTTCAAATGTTAAGCAGAGAAATATTCTGAAGTTGACAAGGGGAAGAGGTTGAAACTTCCCCATAGTTATTCCTTCTAAAAAACATGTGGGGAAACTGTAGATATCATCACTCTGAACTTTTAATGTCCATGGATATTTGGTCCTAGAAAAAAATAATTGGCCATTCCATGAGAAGTTGCAAGTTTTCATATCTTTAGTAGAAACAATGCAAGAATTTTCTAATGGCTATAAAAATTATGCTGTTTTGAGGGATTCTGAAGGTAGCATTCATAAACAACGAAAGGTTACGGGTATTTTCAGGACGTCTTTGGCTTTAAAGCAAGCACTCAGTGCCAAGAACACTGCTGCACAATTGTAGGCGCTGATTCAGCGGCCACTCTGTCGAGGATTGTGTGACAGGCATGTAACAAAAGGCTTGGATGAGCTCCAGACTACACATGCGCACTGCCGCTCCGCGGGCTGCCTCTGAGCTCCACCCGAGACTCTGCACCCTCTACAGAAACCTGCACTTGAGGGAGACTGACTCAGTCCATCGACCAGTAGGGAAGCGGCTCCTTACTAGCTCTGCAAAAACAAAAAGGACTTTTATCTAATGATTTTTGGGAAATAAAATCATGTGTGTGCGTGTTCACTCATGTCCGCCTCTTTGCGATGCCGAGAACTGTAGCCCACCAGGCTCCTCTGTCCGTGGAATTCTCTAGGCAAGAATACTGGAGTGGGTTGCCATTTCCTTCTCTAGAGGATCTTCCTGAACCAGGGATCAAACCTACATCTCCTGCGTGTCCTGCATTGCAGGCAGATTCTTGACCACTGCACCACCTAAAGTGATCAGAAAGTTGAAAGTGAAAGTTAAGTCGCTCAGTCGTGTCCAACTCTTTGCGACCCCTGGGCTGTAGCCCACCAGGCTCCTCCGTCCATGGGATTCTCCAAGCAAGAATACTGGAGTGGGTTGCCACACTGAGAGGTGTGACTATCTCTGCCATCTAACCCAGCACTACTCAAAGTACCCTCAGCTCTCTAGTGTTGGTTTGTGAGCTGTCACCATTCAGCAGCAGGAAAACTGAAGAAATTTAGAGTAAACATTTAGAAACCTTTATAGTAATCCCACAGATTAAAAACAAATCTGTTGAATTTAATAATGAAAAGTTGGAGCTTGCATGCTGTATACTTTTCTTGTTATTGCTGGCTTCATTTTTCTAGTCATTTGTTTTTTATAACTATTTCACAAAAGTATCAGTTATTAAAACTATCATATTATAGAAGATGAAAGGCACACTGGTTGATGTCCTTTAAAACAAATCACTCCTACGATGTTTTAAATGAGAATCACTAAATTTATCAATTCAGACTTTCAATATGTAGTAATTACAAAGCAAGTACTTTGCTAGATACTGTGGGTAAAGTGATGAGTAAGATAGGCGTAGTAGTGGGGTAGTGGGGTTTCTGACCTCACAGAGTACATTTCAAGGGAGAAGACGTAATAAAATCACGATAAAATAGAAAAATACAAGGTGAACTGGGAGTGCACTGTAAGAGACCCTGAACTGGTTAAGAATTCTGCGAAACAGTCCCAGAGGAAATCACCCAAGCCCTGTTAGGAATGCTAGTCTGAAATTCAGAGGAGAGATCTGAGCCGGAGGTATAAATGTGGAACAGTCCTCTGAAGATGTTAATTTAAGGCTGAGGAATGGATGAAATTGCCTACGTAGAAGGCAATTGCCTACGTAGAAGACAGCACATCAGAAGAGGGGGGAACTGAATCTAACAGGTCTAGCAGCTGAAATGAACCTCCAAAGAGAATGGAAATGGAGTAGCAAAGAGGTGAGAAGAATTAAGATCTGTGGAGCCCCTGAAGCTAAACAAAGAGGGTCTGGAGAAAGAGGGAATGATAAAGAACTTCCAATACTGCTGAGAGGCCAAACCAGAACTAAAAAATAGGCACTTTCTTCACAGAGTTGTGGTTTTTGGTGGGAGAGGTTCCTGGGATCTGGTGATAGACGAGGGAATGTTTCAGAAGCCAACATGCAGGAAGAGTTAAGAAAAGGAATACAGCAATTATAAGCAGCTCTTTCTAGAAGTTTTGCTGGGGAATGGAAAACAGTTTAGGACTATATTTAGAGGGAAATATACGTGAAAGAATTTTTATCTTACCTTTGAGATGAAGCAGCAAACAGAAATGCTGATTGTGGTGCAGTGAGGTGAAAGTCCCTGTCGCGTCTGACTCTTTGCACCCCATGGACTGTAGTCCATGGAATTGTCCAGGCCAGAATACTGGAGTGGGTAGCTGTTTCCTTCTCCAGGGGGTCTTCCCAACCCAGGCATCGAACCCAGGCCTCCCATATTGCAGGCGGATTCTTTACCAGCTGAGCCACTAGGGAAAGTTATCAAAAGCAAGAGCTTGAAGATAATGAAGACTGTAGGTGCTAGTCAATGGCAGGAGGAATGAAAATTCCTGTGTGATTTAACACTCATCCCATTTATAATAACAAATACCTGCTCTCTACTAGGTTCTCCCCTCCTGAGGGCAGGGACCACGTTTGTGTGGTTCATCACCCTCTTCTCAGCACCTGGGCTAGTGCTGGGCCATCGAGACGCTCAGAAAATAATGAAGAGAACCTGACTCCCAAAGAGGATGTGTGTCTTTTGACACATGGAGAGCTCCCTCTTCCTGCTAAGAAGACATGAAGGAAAACTTCAAAAGGGAGAAATGTGAGGGACTTTTCAACCGATACATTTTCTCTGTGAAAGGAAAGCGTGAAAAGAGAAGGGGGGGATTGATAGGGTAGAAGTCAAGTCAGGGGGGTTTCCCTTGTGGCTCAGATGGTAAAGAATCTGCCCTCAAATCTGCCCAGAGATCCAGGTTTGATCCCTGGGTAGGGAAGATCCCCTGGAGAAGGAAATGGTTACCCACTCCAGTATTCTTGCCTGGAGAACCCCATGGACAGAGGAGCCTGTAAAGACTCTGAAGAGAATGATCCAGTTTTGACACTCCTGTTTGAAAGTACAAGTTTGACACTACTGTAACAATATTTACTGAACCACTGAAGAGTGATAAATGGCAATCTGTGACGACAACACGACTAAGCTGTGTTAGATGTTCATATATGGTACATATCATATGGAGTCACAACTGTCAAAGAAGCATGAAGGAGGAAAATCTTCTGGGTGAGAAGTTTGTAGACTAAGAAGAGATTGGGCTTTGGCACTGGGAAAGCAGTGTGGGCAGAAATTCGATGACAGGATTTGGCCCTTTGGAACTGACAGGAAGAGCAGCTCCGTTGAGCTGAAGTTCCCCTCAGGTACTAAAATGAAGGAATTGGGGGCAGGAGGAACAGCAGTAGAGGGTCATGAGCACCCCTGCCCATTTCATAAAGTGCCCAGGCTGCCTTAATATCTCCCAATCTCATGCTAAACTCTTCGTGTTTTAGATTCACACCACCCACCTTCTTACCTCTTTTCTGCTGTCTACCACCCTCCAATCACTCCCATTTATTGAGGACTGTGACTCAGGTTATCCTTCCAGTCCAGGGCCTGAGTTTGCACTGTTGAATTGTGTGCTGAAAGCTAAATCACAACCAGATCTAGCTTCAGGTGCATCTGGGAAATGTCATTGTTTCATTTTTAAGCCTTTTTAGTACAGGAAGAAAGAGTAGAAGGAGATTTGTTGTTTAGTTGCCAAGTTCAATGGCACCCCAGTCCAGTACTCTTGCCTGGAAAATCCCATGGACGGAGGAGCCTGGAAAGCTGCAGTCCTTGGGATCACTGAGGGTTGGACACGACTGAGCGACTTCACTTTCACTTTTCACTTTCATGCATTGGAGAAGGAAATGGCAACCCACTCCAGTGTTCTTACCTGGAGAATCCCAGGGACCAGGGAGCCTGGTGGGCTGCCGTCTATGGGGTCGCACAGAGTCAGACATGACTGAAGCAATTTAGCAGCAGCAGCAGCAGTTGCCAAGTTGTGTCTGACTCTTGCAACTCCATGCACTGTAGCTCATTAGGCTCCTCTGTCCATGGGATTTTCCCAGGCAAGAATACTGGAGTGGGTTGCCATTTTCTCCTCCAGGGGATCTTCCCCACCCAGGGACTGAGCCTGTGTCTCCTGTGTCTCCTGCAATGGCAGGTGGATTCTCTACCACTGAGCCATGAGGGAAGCCCAAAAGGAGACTGGACAGATATTAAGCAAGGAAATATCCACTGTTACATTCACCACAGTGGACAGAGAAAGTATATTATAAGATGATAGAATAAATGTACTCTATATTATAATTTTAATTTTATAGAATATATTATATACAATATATATTTTATAGAATATAGTATATTATAGTTTTATAGAATATAGTATATTATAATTTTATACTATAAGAGGCAGAAAAAAAGACTAGGAAAGTTTAAAAAAAGTCTTCCGATATAATGCTAAGTGATGAATTACAATTTGAAGAACTCTATTGATATAATATTATAAATATGCAAAAACTGATGAACATATGGAGAAATAGTTGATATCACAGACAAATTAGGTAACATGACAGCAGGGACCTATTGTATAGCACAGGGGACTCTGCTCAATGTTATGTGGCAGCCTGGATGGGAAGAGGGTTTGGGGGAGAATGGATGCTTACATGTATATGTATGGTATATGTATGGCTGAGTCCCTTTGCTACTCGAAACTGTCACAACACTGTTAACTGGCTCTACCCCAATACAAAGTAAAAAAAAATTTTTTTTTAAATCAGGCAATGTGATATGGGACAATTTTTATCTTGGATTTCAATTATGTTAATTGGTTTGTGTTATAGTAACATCACTTCATGGGAAATAGATGGGGAAACAGTGGAAACAGTGTCAGACTTTATTTTTTTGGGCTCCAAAATCACTGCAGATGGTGACTGCAGCCATGAAATTAAAAGATGCTTACTCCTTGGAAGAAAAGTTATGATCAACCTAGATAGCATATTCAAAAGCAGAGACATTACTTTGCCGACTAAGGTCCGTCTAGTCAAGGCTATGGTTTTTCCAGTAGTCATGTATGGATGTGAGAATTGGACTGTGAAGAAGGCTGAGCACTGAAGAATTGATGCTTTTGAACTGTGGTGTTGAAGAAGACTCTTGAGATTTCCTTGGACTGCAGGGAGATCCAACCAGTCCATTCTAAAGGAGATCAACCCTGGGATTTCTTTGGAAAGAATGATGCTAAAGCTGAAACTCCAGTACTTTGGCCACCTCATGCGAAGAGTTGGCTCATTGGAAAAGACTCTGATGCTGGGAGGGATTGGGGGCAGGAGGAGAAGGGGACGACAGAGGATGAGATGGCTGGATGGCATCACTGACTCTATGGACGTGAGTCTGAGTGAACTCCGGGAGATGGTGATGGACAGGGAGGCCTGGAGTGCTGTGATCCATGGGGTCACAGAGAGTCGGACACGACTGAGCGACTGAACTGAACTGAACTAACTGAACTGAACATCAAAATTGATAATGAAAGTTTTTTTTTTTAAGTTAAGTTGGCAAGACTAAAGGTTTAACAATTAGTATGAACTGGGGATGTGAGGTGAAGGTGAAAGTCATCGATGGTAAGATCAAAGGACTGAGAATTTTGCTCACCTGTCCTGTATCTAACACAATGCCTAACAGATAGTAGATGCTCTGCGCGTGTTTTGAATGAACATCTCTTTAGCTCAGGAAAAAATTGTCCAAATGACACTGACTCTCCCAACTCCTTAAATACTTGATATAGCTATCTTGTTTACTGTTGGGGAAACTAAAGTTTCTAGTTCTAAGATGGGAAGCATAGTAATCTCTTGCAATTGTATAGTCTTTTACCTTTCAAAGCTCTTTTGTGTAACATTTTTGCTTACAAAAAACAGTTTATCTATGTTATCTACGTAAATGACTGTCCTTTTTGTTACCCCTGAGACATAGCTGTGGAATAACTTGTGTTTTAAGAATGGGTACACTGAGATACACGGTGCCATAGGGAATGACTTAGAGCCTGACAACCGTTCAAGACCATAGCTCAGTTGTTCAGATGCAAGCAACCACTGAAAGAACTAGGTACATTTTTTTTTGCTGTTGTCAGTGATTTCCTCGGGATTCCTTAGCAAGTGGTGAAAGAGCAAAGAGAAGGAGTCAAATGATTTGGGACTGAGATTTGACTCAACTTCTGACCGACTCTGGATCAGCTCCTAAAAGCCACGATACTTGCTTTGTTGGCTTCTTGATTGTGTGAAATAATACTAAATTTTACAGTCTATGAGAAATCTATGTTTGGCACCGTTTTTCTCCTTAAGCCTTTTGCATTATTTGTGATAACCACAGTGTCTTCTGGATTTATAACACCAAATTAAAGTGATTAATTTAGTGCAAGACGCTATATATATGCATGCTAAATACATATTGTTAATAAATAAATATATATATATATATAATAAATGAGACTAATAAAAAAGTGTTCAAAAGTAGTATGAAAATACACAGAAGGGACAAGTGATTCATCCACTCCAAGTTTTTTACAGTAGGAAGAAACCCCAGCATTAAAAAAAAATTGAAGTATAGCTGCTTTACAATATTATGTTAGTTTCAGGTATGCAACATAGTGATTCAGTGTTTTTGCATCGAAAAACACATTCTCCCCTCCTGAGGGCAGGGACCAGGTTTGTGTGGTTCATCACCCTCCACTCAGCACCTGAGCTAGTCCTGGACATTAGAGATGCTCAGAAAATAATAAAGAGACCCTGACGTCCATAGAGGATGTGTGTCTTTGACATATGAAGAGGTACCTCTTCCTCGCGGCTAAGAAGACACGAAGGAAAACTTACATTACAGGTTATTACAAGGTAATGGCTGTAATTCCCTGTGCTATACAGTCTATCCACGTTGCTAATCTATTTTATACACAATTGTTTGTATATGTTAATGTCATACCCCTAATTTGTCCCTTCCCCCTTCCTGCTTCCCTTTGGTAATAACCACAAGTTTGTTTTCTATATAAGAACTCAGCATTTTTGTAGCTTCCTTCCTCTTTATCACTCCAAACATAAAGTAAATATAGAGATCTAAATACATGGCTAAATACAGCCCATTAAAACTGACTCAAATGCATTTGCACCAAAAATAACCGAAATTTTGGACTTTCTGTTATATAGATCCAGGTCTGAGTCCTTTCCTAAGACAAGATCTGTACATCAAGTTGCTGGTGTTTGAGTGGTAGCCGGAACTGATTTTGAATTTCATTTTGTTTCCTGTTACAGTTCTTAATTGCGTCTTGAAACAGTAACGACATCAAATGAAGTCTTTCGTGGAGATTTGAAAAATCCCAGACACTACAGTCTTTAAAGAAAAACCTCTCACCTAGTGTATCATTTCCCATCCAGTCAGTGACGCTGACAGTCTTACCCTGAACTCAATCTCTTCGCCACAACTGTCCACAGAGGAGACAGCGCTGAGGTTAGGTTTTTAAGCCAAAGGCAACCGAGTGTATTTGGGAAAAAACCCAAGGAACTTTGCCCAAAGGATAGTTACGCATTCCGCTCCTCTGTTTGCCAACATGATCACGCACGCAGAACCCAGCGAGTTCCCCGAGCGCTAGGAGCAGCCACAGCTTCTCTGTGAGGCCGAGAGTCCCACTGCCCTGAAACACCACCAAACTCCAGGGCACATGACGGGGGCGTCGCCTGTGTCCTTTCAAGCTGAAAGCTCGATTTATCTTCGGTTCCACGGACACCCCAGGGACAGAGCGGCTTTGAACACCACCCACTCTCCTAGGGGTCATCACCTGCTGCCTCGCCAAGGCCAAGGGAGGTCAGTTCTCAAGGGGAATTTTCAAAAAGGAGACAGGCTCGGTCTGTCCATAAAAGGATTTCTTTGAGGTCGGTGGAAAAAAAAAGCAATGCATTTCGTGTTCCCAGTTAGAGCCTCTGGAACGAGGCTGCCTGAGAATAGGCCTGTGAACGGTTCTTGTTGGAGGGCAGCCAGCAGAGATGGCCCAGACGGTTTTCACAGGACCTCTCACCACCAGCCCTCACCCAGAGCAGCTGAAACTGGAGTCCGGGCGGCCACCTCCTGGCCCCACCTCCCCTCACCCCCACCCCAGGGGTAGGGGGCTGTGGAGCAGCACCCAGCCACCAAACAGCTGCCTTCTGACAGGATCAAGTCATTCAGGGTCAAGTGCAGGAAACCAGATTTCCACATACAAGCCAGATGAAACGCTGACATTTGCGGATGCCCATAGAGAGCCTTCACTCTTGCGCCCTCCTTCCCTTGCTGTGAGAAAGTCATGAAATCCATCCTCCAGTGCCTTTCCCACCATAGAACCCTTAAGCTCAATGCACCTGTGGATGGGGCTTCCCTGGTAGCTCAGATCATAAAGAATCTGTCTGCAATGCCAGAGACCCGAGTTTGATCCCTGGATCAGGAAGATCCCCTGGAGAAAGGCATGGCAACCCACTCCAGTATTCTTGCCTGGAGAATTCCATGGACACAGGAACCTGGTGGGCTACAGTGCATTGGGTCACAAAGAGTCAGACAAGTGAGACTTCAGTCGCTAAGAGACATAGGCAGTGGCCGGCCCTGCACAGTTCTCAGGATGGTGTACCTCCATTTACCTCCTTCCCTTCCCTCTAGAGACTCGGGGTGCATTCAGGAGAACAGCCCTGTGTGCTGGGGTTGCTCAGCGTGGGAGATCAGGGCCGAGGGGCAGGCATGGGCAGCCCTGGATGCGGCTGAGGAAGGGGCAGGAGAGAGGTGGCCGGTCCCACCTGCCTCCCCTGCGTGGAGGAGCCAGCATCCACCCTACGGCTCCCTGGAACCTGAGGGCCTCCCCTTCCCTCTCCTGCCTCCCCTACCCCACTAAGAAAACTGAGCATTTTTTAAAAATTAAGATTTGAGAGAATTTGAGAGTTCAGAAGCCAAAGAAAGAGTAAGAAAATGTGAAATCAGAAAGAGCTTTGCACCAGACTCTCAGGGCGAAACTGCCCATCTTGCGCCCCAAAAGTTAAACTTTTACTTCCCTCCTGGGGTCCTCCAGGAAATAATTTTCTTTACTGCAATGTCTGAAATTTGTCATCATCTCCACTTTTATTAAAAAAAAAAAAAAAAAGAATCCTTCTAGAAGACCTACATGCACGGCGGGGTTTTGTGGCTCATGCTTGGCCTCTGTTTCCACAGGCCAACAGCACTATTTTGCTTCTGTCCAGACCCAGGGTAAGTATCTCCTTCCCTGTGAAGCCTTCCAGATGCCCTCAGATATGCACTTTTTTTTTTTTTCCAGATTCTGTAGGGACGACTACTCTACACTTTAAGCTACTAAGTACAACTACATACATGTAGTACTTAGTCTTAATGAAGTTAAATTAAGTTCTTTGGCTACTACCAGGGAAGCAATGATGTAAGGCTCTTCTCTCGGTGCTGCTGCATGGAAACTTCACCAACACCTTAACTCAGTGCCCCTGCGGCCAAGCCCAGGCCTTGGTGGGGCGACTGTGGGTACTGAACCTAGCGATTCTGTGGGCTGGAGCTCATGCTTTGGCTCCATAGAAGCGATGCTCTAAGAAGCCCCTTATGGAGGCTTCCCAGGTGGCTCAGTGGTAAAGAATCTACCTGCCAATACAGGAGATGCAGATTTGACCCCTGGGTCGGGAAGATGCCCTGGAGAAGGAAATGGCTACCCACTGCAGTATTCTTGCCTGGGAAATATGAACAGAGGAGGCTGGTGGGTTCCAGTCTATGGGGTCGCAACGAGTCGGACACGACTTCCTAACTGAGCATGGCCACACCCATCTCTTAGCTGTTGAGGCAGTCACCCAAAGGTGAATCAGCTCATGGTGATACAGAGTGTGGATTTGGGTGCGTGGCTTCCAGGGACAAACCAATACAAGAAAATCCAGGAGGACAAGAACTCTGGCAACATCCACTAACATAACCTTCTGTGGCACCAAGTCTTTATTAGATTTGGTGTGTGTTCTTTTGGAATCTGCACATGTTCTTATTGTTGTTTGTTTAAGCCTGAAGCGGTCTTGTCTCTCAGCTCCCTCGTCCCAGAGGCTGATGGACGCCAGTTACTGTTTAGCTGCTGGTAGGATGCTATTTGAGCGAACCACATCTGAGGACCCTGGTGCTGGTAAAGCATCTTTTCAGTGGAATAATGCAAGACAGCACATTTGGGGAGGTGAAAGGCATGCAGTGGTAGTTCAGAAGGAAGACAAAGGGGAAACAGACCGCTGACTCTGGTGGGAACCAGGGTGGTATGTGGCATCCCTCACATGAAGACAAAGATCCCAGCAAATTACCACAATGCCAAACAGAGGGGCCGTGACAGACATAATGGAACCACACAGCCCTGCCTTTGTGCAACAATTAAGAGGAAAATCATAGTGTATGCACTGGTTGTTTTCAGACAAGAGAATTAAAAGACTTGGTTGGTTTTCCTTCAAAATGCATTTCAAGAATTCCGCAGGTAAAGAGATGAAGGATGCATACGTCCACAGAGCTGCCGGCACAGTCTCAAGCTGCGGAGCTCTTTCCTTTGGGGGCTTCATGATTTCCCATCGCAGCCTCACTAGTTAATTCCTCCAGCTTCCAAAAGGCCACCTGGAAGTCTCCAAGTTGCTCATCCACCTCTTCTCTTTTAAATTCCAATTTTCTTCTCTGAAAACCTATCTTCAGCCCAAGGAGCCTCTCCATGCAGCTCTCTGGAGCTTGTCAACCTTGCTCTGCACTATTGCTAAAAGGATGGATCGTGGCCCTCCCTCTCTGCTGATTCCCTTTGTCGCATGTCCTTATATGACGTTAACGAAAGAAGTGAGTACTTTATGAGCCTGGTGTTGTGCAAATTCTCTCATCTGTTGCTTGTTGCTATTTTAATGGGAAAATAGGAAAAGAAGGGTGAGGTATACCTGGATTTTTCTCTGCTGCAAAGCTCTGAGATATTTTATAAAAACACATTGCGGATGCTGAGGCTATTGAATAAATTGTAAGAATCTTCTGAGCTTGTTCTAAGTCCCCTTCCCCTCTTCTTCTCCTGGAGACACCTCAGTTTTGAACTTTGGAGCAGGCTGAAGAAAGATCAGGAAGCATCAAAAGTTACTCAGTCAGACAAAACCCAGAAGATGCTTAGGCTCTGCAGTAGGAAAGAGTGTTCTTTCAAACTTAGAAGTAAAAAGCGTGAACGCGTTTTATGGAAAAAAAAGAAGCAAACATCTTTTATTATAATCACTTATAATGAGAAATCACCTTTGGAAAAATCTGAGTCATGGCTTTGACAAAGAAACTCAGAATGTCTACTTTGGGCCTACAACATTCCCCTGGCACTCCACAGGAAGGGCAAGAGGCAGGAAGATCCACGCTGATGCAGGGCTCTTCTCAAATGCTGGAAGTGGAAAACTGCATAAGATTTCTCAAAACGAAGTCTTGTGTTGTAAAACTCTGCGGTGGTCTTCCTCAAAACAATCCCCCAAATGCCCAAGATGACTTTGGGACATAGTAAAACCTAAAAGAAAGGAAACCAAATAAAATCTGCAGAATCATTACATGGTAGGAAGCCAGTCTAAGGCTGGGAATTTAAGAGCAGTGACCTCCTTTGGCCATCCCTGATTCCATCCTCGGCCCTTGAGAACCTGAGGCTTATTCTGTCACGTTCCATTTCTGAGGTGCCTGGTGAGACTCATTCATTCATTTATGTATTCAGTTTAGTCAGAAAATGTCTCCTTTAGTGCCACTCTTTGAGTGTACTATGCTATGTAGCACTGAATTAACAAAGGATAATAATCATAGCTAAGATTTATTGAGTTGCTACTCATCATTGTGATGTTTTACAGGTATTTCTCACTTATTCCTTACAAAGTAGACAGTATTATTGTTGTTTTTATTGCTATTATTGTTTTCAACTCATGGATGAAGAAATTGAGACTCAGATTGGCTGACTTGCTCAAGGACACAAATCAATTAAGGGATTTGTCTGGGATACAAATCCATGTGATCTGACCCCAGAGCCCATGCTTTAATCACCATGTAACATTAAACAGGGGCATATAACTGCCCTCAGGAACTTATACTCTAGTGGAGGAGACGAAGCATGTAGATACACTACAAGACATTGTGCTCATAGGCAAACAGGAGTTTAGAGGTTCACGCAACTGGGCTACGAGGGTAAAATCACCAGTGGACAAGGTTACAGTAGTTAACTTGAGAGCAAGGCGGGATTTGAACAGTGCCTTGACAATAGATACAATTTTATAACTGTATCACTTTCCTGGGACTTCCCTGGAGGCTCAGTGGTAAAGAATCTGCCTGCCAATGCAGGAGACACAAGTTCGATCCTGCCTCCTGACTTCAACTCTCCTACCAACTAGGACAGAATGATGTGTACTAAGCCTGTCTTCCTACCATAGGCTCCAAGGATTAGAGGAATGCCTGCCAAGTCAATAAATAACGAAGTTCATGTGTTGTACCAGGCATGTAGGTTATAGAACACCCTTGTTACACGGTCTTCACCTGGATAGGTAAAGGAAATGAAAACAGACCAGGTCAAACTCTGAAGCCAGTGTTTTGGGCTTAAGAAGTGTTCAAAGCAGAAAAAGACCCGGATGAAAATAAAAGAGAGATAAAGACTCAGATGACACTTCCACACGATTGCACTATCATTGGACACAAAGCGTGATCCATTGTGGTCTCGGTGGCTCAGCGGTAAAGAATCTGCTTGCAATGTAGGACACGTGTTCAAGAGACATGGGTTCAATCCCTGGGTTGAGAAGATTTTCTGGAGAAGGAAACGGCAACCCACTTCGGTATTCTTGCCTGGGAAATCCCATGGACAGTGAAGCCTGGTGAGCTACAGTTCATGGGGTCACGAAAGAGTCGGACACGACTTAGTGACTAAACAACAGTGATGAAATAAGCGCTAGAGAAACTGAATGAGTGGCACATGTTCTAACTGGAATAGTTGTTCTGAAGACAGAGGTGCCACTCACAACTTGGGTGAACCATTTCCCCAAATTTGGGTTTTAGTAAGAGGTTGAAAATGATCAGAATTTAAACAGGTGGAAAGAAGCATAATTTTAAGGAAGAGATGAACATGTACTCCAGTATTTCTCAAGATGATGTCAATAAATACAGCATTAAAAGAGAGATAGAAGGAGTCTGTGTTCAAGGGATTAAACATGAAAGCAAATTAATATTTTCCCCATAGGCTCTCTTAGAAATAACTAAATGATAATGTGTCCAGTAGGGAAGAAATAGTGTGCAACGCTTCTGGACCTTGGGAAGTAATGTTACATTAAATGCTTTGTTTCTGTTATATATGAGATATGGTAAATCATTATAATAACTAAAATGTATATTACATGTAACATAAAGTCCACAGGGGAAGGTCGGGCTTCAGGGCTGGTTGATTTAGTGTCTCAGTGTTATCCTGTGAGACTCAGGTTCCTCTCATACCCCTACCCTGGTATCCACAGCACTGAGTCCAGCTTTCCTGAGACTATGAATTGGCCACCAGCAATACCTGTGACCAATACTTCCCTGTTCATAGTCAGTGGGACGGAGAGGAACTTGAATCTATTGCCCAGAGATTCTTATCTCAAGTAAGCCTCATCTGTCTCACTGGTCCAAACAAGCTTAGATTTGTGCATCCCCAAACTGATCACTGGCAAGGCGATGGATAACCGGAATTGCCTAGGCAATGTGCAATATTCACACTTTGGAAACACTTATTAATCTATACTTTTTTTTTTGATCTTCCATCTCTCCTTTCAAAGTGCATTTACCAAGCACCAACTGTGGTTCCAGATTACTAGTCCCTTCCCTTAGGAAGCTCACCATCTGCAAGAGAGAAAGATAACACTGCATTGCCTCTAGTGTGCAGACATTACTGTGGGATTCAGACAAGGGGTCTAACGAGGAATACCTGCATCTGCCTGGAAGAGAGGAGCCAGTGGGAGAGTTTGAGTGGAAGTCGTCTTTTTGGCAGTCTTAGGGAAAACACACAAGTCAGTGAAAGATAAAAAGGATATGTTGAGATAGAATACTATGAAGAAGGAATGAAAAGAAAAGAATACAGTGTTGAAGACATCAAAAAGAAAATGTTTCAAGAAAGAAGTGCAGTGTCTAATACAGCAGAAAGGTTAATACGTAGGAGGCAGTGATAACTTATGAAATACCCAGCACAATGCATTTTAAACATCTAAACAGATGAGGAGCTTAAGGCTCAAGGAACTTCCTCCAGAGCAGGGTTAACTAGTAGGGACTGTTAGCAACTACATGCTTAGGTCCCCTCAAAATTCACCAGTCAAAACCCTAAAAGTTCACATGTTGAATTGCCTTGGATGTGATAGTATTTGGAGATGGGGCCTTTGGGAAGTTAATTTGTGAAACTGGAGCTCTTGTGACGAGATTAATATCCTTGTAAGAAGAGACATGAGAGAATGTTCTTCTCCTCTCTGCTCTCTAGCTATGAAGGCTCAGCGGGAAGATGGCCACCTGCAACCCAGTAGAAGAGCCTTCCCCAGAACTGGACCCTGTTGTCATCCTGATCTCAGCCTTTCCATCCTCCAGAACTGTGAGATATTAATTCTTGCTGTCTAATCCACCCAGTCTATGATACCTTGTGAGAGCAGCCCAATCTGACTAAGACAGGGACCAAACCAGGTTTTGAACCTGGGGAAGATTAGCTTCAAAACAACCCACTCTTTTAACAGATTACTCTGTCTTCCAGCAAAACAAGTGAATAGATCTTGAAAATCAGAAATGCAAGGTCAGTAAAGAAGCAGGTGAAAGGGAAGAGAGTGGTGAGGTGGAGAGGTTACTTTATTCTCTCATGTCTCATCTTCTGAGGGTATTAATCTCATCATAAGATCTCTACCTTCTTGCATTAATCACTTTCCAAAGTGCCTCAGATGTTAAAGAATCCACCTGCAATGCAGGAGACCTGGGGTTTGATCCTGGGTCAGGAAGATTCCCTGGAGAAGGGAATAGCAACTCATTCCAGTATTCCTGCTTGGAGAATCCCATGGACACAGGAACCTGGTGGGCTACAGTCCATGGGGTTGCAAACAGTCAGACACGAATGAGCATCTAATACACACAAAGGCCTCATCTCTGAATATTATCACATCCCAAGGTGATTATAACATATGACTTTTTAAGACTTCAACAAGTGAACTTTAGGAGGTCACAAACGTGCAGTTCTTAACAGTCCCTTACTAGTTTCCCTATTCTAGAGGAAGTTCTTTGAGCCTTAGACCCCTCGTGGGCTGAGGAACTAGCTGCATAAAGAGAGTGGTATACGCCACAATAGCATTAGCTCGGTTACTCGTCCATCCTTCACCACTGCCTTTATTTGGCTTAATTTAATATTTATTTCTATTTCTTTAGTTACTGGCTGCACTAGGTCTTTGTTGTGGTGTGCAGACTCTTAGTTGTGGCATGTGGGTTCTAGTTCCCTGACCAGGGATCAAATCCAGGCCCTCTGCATTGGGAGCACGGAGTCTTAGCCTCTAGACCACCAGGGAAGTCCCTTCACTCCTGTCTTTCAAATTTTGTTCACAGCTGTTTCTGAGGGTCTTTCCCCCTCCCATCCCCCTCCCTTCTGATGTAAATTTCCCACTTTTCCTGCAACTCCTCAGCTAATCTAGGCTTGCATGTTGGTGCCTATTTCTTCTTTAACTGCATCCTCTTCAGACAGTCCATTGTGCTCCGGCTCTACGTAACCTCACATTCACACACCTACACATCATGCCTTTTGCTCCTTATTGCTTTATTTTGTGGACTTCTGGAGACAGAGTCAACAGTCTAGCAGGAGACATTTAGTCACTGAGCTCAGAATTTGTGGCTTCTAGCCCAGTGGGTTGTAACTCTAGCTGCACATTTGAATCAATGAGGAGACTTTTAAAAAATTCACATTCCTGGTTCCCACCCCAGACCTCCTGAATGGGAATCTCTGGAGATGGATTCCAGATATTTCTAAACCCTTGCAGCCAGCCTGGCACTTGTCCAGGGTCAGCTATTGGGAGCCATAGCTTTAATTTCTGAGTCACTCTTCAATTATTTAGTCTCTGCTGTTTTCTGGGTTTGAGAGCAAAGTATAATCACTCTTGACCATGGATATTTTGCTACTGTGTCTTTCTTGCACCTCCCATAACTTGGGGACATTGTGGGAAATTATCCTAGGCTGACCTGACATTTACTGCAATTTAAAATCATATCATAATTATATCCTATCTGTCTCCTACACTTCCCTTGTCTGCTACCCAAATCTCTTTCCACTTAACTGTTCATATTTTGTCTTAATCCAGAGAGGAGTCATTTAAAACTTACAGTCATGTAAAGCCAAATTTATCTGTCTTTGTTTTTATTCATTTAATCTTTATGATCCTTCTAAGGGCTTCCCTGGTGGCTCAGATAGTAAAGAATCTTCCTGCAATGCAGGAGATCCGAGTTCAGCTCCTGGGTCAGGAAGATCCCCTGGAGAAGGGAATGGTTGCCCGTGCCAGTATTCTTGCCTGGAGAGTTCCATGGACAGAGGAGCCTGGTGGGCTATTGTCCATGGGGTCACAAAGAGTCAGACATGACTGAGCAACAAACACACATACATCCTTCTTCTATTTCAGATTCACATTCTTGACTCAACTGGTGGTCATGGCCCATTGTTTATCTCTAAATTTATATTTTTTCCTCATCTGAGCTATATACTGCTTCTATCATCTTTCCCAGAATTACTGACTTGGGGGGCCTCCAGGGTGTGGGTGTAAGAGTGAATGTTGGGATGGTAGAAATCTAGTGGTGAGAAAGGAAATCAGAATCATCACATGATCCCGGGGAATATAGAACTTTTAATTACTTTCTAGTAAGAGTTCTTAAAGTTAAGTTAAAGGGTTAGTCGCTCAGTCATGTCCAACTCTTTGTGATCCCATGTATTGTAGCCCACCAGGCTCCTCTGTCCATGGGATTCTCCAGGCAGGAATTCTGGAGTGGGTTGCCATTCCCTTCTCCAGGGTATCTTCCTGACCCAGGGACTGAACCCAGGTCTCCTGCACTGCAGGCAGGTTCTTTACCAGGGAAGCCCCAGTGAGAGTTCTTAGTTCATGCAAATGATGAATTGTGAGTAAGGGCTTGGGTCTGTCAGCGCAGGCCTCTGGGCAGGGGAGATGGAGCCTAGGGTAGTTTCCTAGGGGTTAACTGGAGCCTTGGGAGCCTCACTGTGATCGATGCTTCTGGAAAATGGAATCTGGACTGAATTCTGCAACTTGTGGATGTTTAGGATGGATCAGTGAAACAACAGGGAGTGCTGAGAAAGGGACAAGGGCACCGGCATTGTGAGAGAGGACTGTCCTCTGATAGAAGACAGGGATCCAGGTAAAAGTTTAGATGCCATTGGCACTTCTAGAAAACCCAAACTTCAGTTCCCAGTGAGTGTGGTATTGGAGGAGGTTAGCATTTGTGTAGCTCTTATGTTTTGAGGGGTGTAATGATAGGAAGGGGCCAGAGGGAAGATAGCGAACATCCTTCTTAGGAGCCTGACGGGTGGGGGCTAAGGACCTAGGAGGCCTCAAGGACTCCAAGGGTCTTCAGTTCTTCAAGTTATCTCTGATCAGTTCTTAGTGTTTATGAAAGCATTGGTTAATTAGACTTTGTTCAGTTTCTCTACCACTAATTCCCAATCAAGTATTTCTCTTTCAATAGTTGTTATCTTTGCCTTTTTGAAGTTACAGAAGAATCTAACATGAGCCCTTTTGAGTATGAGAATCATAGGACGTTTGCCTTTTCCATATTTGTATATTTTGTATTATCCCTTTTTGGAAACTGGTGATCACTCCACCTGCAACAAATGTTTTAGCTTCATTTTCACTTCTGGAATTATTTTTTCACTCCTCTTGATTTAATGTAATACTAATTTCAATGAGCAAGATATGTAATGTCATCCAACCAAAAGAATATTCATAAAAAGTGATGGTATTTGCCTGATAATGCCAAAAGATTATCATGTGCTAGATCAGAATTTATGCATAAATAAAACATCCTTTAAAATATATTCACAAATTCCCATCTCCAAACTCATGGGACCAGACTCTAGAAATGATTCTTGGTTTTAGCACATCCAGTGGTCCAAAGACCAAATAAAATGTGGCTAAGAAATGGAACAACTAAACATTTTAAACAAAAATATTTCCCTTCTAAGAAAATGCTTTCTTTAATTCATTCAAATAGAACAGGGAATTCCTGTACTCAATAACCACAATGTTCCTAATTTGTTAAAGATGTTTCTTCTTATGATGGGAAATCACCAGATCCAAGAAAGTAAAAACTAACCTATGGTTTATTACAAAAATGAGAACCACCCAGTGAGAAATTCTTCAGTGTTGATATAGAATGATGCCCATTTGTCTCTGGGACTACAGTTATTTGATGTTCAGGGACATATTAACAGCAATGACCATATCACTCCTTATGTATGATGGTGATTCTCCTTTTTCCTGTAGCCTTCTTCAACACTCTTCTCTACGTTTCCATGAAATAAGCATCTGTGTATTTAACATAACATCTATGTATTTAGCATATGCTCCCCTAGCTTGCTGGTAATTGAGAGCAACAAAAGGTGTTTACAGATAACTTTTCTAGAAAGAAGCTAAAACTCAGTTCCCTTAGGTTATTAAGCACATACTCCATGCCCAGCACTAACACAGATACTGAGGAAACTATAATGGATGAGACAGAACTCCTGTCCTCAAGTAGTTCACCAGATGGAAGTGCAAATTCTTACACAATGGTGTGTGAGAAACACTAAAATAGTTTTAAGGTCCTGGTTTTATGACTAATAATGGAAAAGACTGTTTGTCCCATGTAGCAAGGTCATGAAGAGTATTTGGATAAGTTTCACAAAGGAGAGGATGTCTCCTAGCACCTCAGGAGTGAAAGGAAGGTCCTCCAGTAACAGGGGCCACCAGGGACCCAATCTCAAAGAACCAAAAAATTAAGAAAGGAAAAAGCAGGAGACATACTACAGGTTGTGCATTTTTATTTTGTCAAGAGTAAATATTAAACAAATGATCAGGCAACTGGCTAGTATCTTTTGCTTTCCTTATCTATTGCTACATATCAAACTACCCCAAAACCTAATGGCTCATCAAAATAGCAATCTATTACTTCTCACAATTTTGTAGGTTGTCTGAGAACACATGCCTCACATGGTTTCAGCTGGGATGGCTGAAAAGGCAGCCTAACTCACATGTCAGCCTGGCAATTAGCTGGGGCAGTCAAAGCTGGCATTGCGTCTATTCCACATGGACCTCGCCATCTGGCTACTTGGGCTTCGTCACTAGATGGTAGCTAATTCCTGAGAGGGAGCAGTCTATGAAATAAGAGTAAAAGCTACAGGTCTCTGAAATCCAAGTCTCAGAAGTTAAACAGCATCACTTCTGCTGTGTTACATTACTGAATATGGGTCATAACACCAGACCAATTCAAGATGTGGGGGTGGGGGGGATAGATTCCATCTCTTGGTGGAAGAATGAAAAAGTCACACTGAAAAAGTTATGTGGAATGGGCAATGTGGCCACGTTTAGGAACACTATTTACTATCTTTCATTTTATAAAAACATAGGACATTTCGACATTGACAGAAGGACATAATCTCAGACTGAAGGATGACCGTTTAAATCAAATAAATCTAGTTTAATAAAAAGCCTACCATATTGTTTATAATTTTCTTTATTCACGAAATATCAGAGGTAACTTTATCAGAAACAACACTGGTTCAAAGACTAGCCAAGGTTTGGAGAACACCTTTCTACACCAGTACCTTTCATATCTACTTAATAACTCACTAGAAATACATTTTCACAATCTAGTGTATTTCACACGCACATACATCAGACAAGAATTTTACAAGGGTGATACTTCAAATAATTTCTCTTCTACTTTTTATATTTCATTTAAAAATTATATTGTTAATATCCTGCTAAATTAATTTCAGCATCATGTCCATGGTTTGGAAACAACTCTTCCCTCCACATTCTTACTCATTTGAATACCTTGAATAATAGCAATAAGACTGTCTTTCAAGACAGTCCTTATTAGAAAGAACAGATCTTTTGGTTAGAAAATCATTCCTTTAATTTAGGGGAAACTTGCTTCCTTAAGGTTTTCACACATTCTCCTTTGGCTCAAATTTAATCCTTCTTCCACCCAGGAGACCTTCCAGTATTTGTAGACAGCTGTCATAGGTCTCAAGGCAACTTGTCCTTGAGTCAGTTGATTACTTCTTTCATCTTATCTTTGGAGAAGAGCATCCTCAGTTTCACAGGGAAGCGGATAAGAGAGTGAGCCCTACAGTCAGCCTGCCTAGATTCAAATCTTGGCTTCATACTTTTTAATTTTTCACCGTGCCGGATCTTCATTGCTACTCATGAGCTTCTCTCCAGTTGCAGCGAGTTGGGGCTACTCTCTCACTGCAATGCTCGGACTGCTCATTGCGGGGGCTCTTCTTGCGGATCACAGACTCTAGAGCGCACGGGCTTCAGTAGTTGTGGCACATGTTCTTAGTTGCCTTCTGGTATGTGGGATCTTCCTGGACCAGGGATTGAACTGGTGTCCCCTGCATTACGAGGCAGACTCTTAACCACTGGACCATCAGGCAAGTCCCTTGGATTCATATTTTATTAGTTGTCTGGCTTTGTGTAAGTCACTTAATTTTCTAGAGACTTCATCTCCTCACGACTTACTTAGTGACTAGGAAGGTTAAATTAAAATATGTAAGTAAAATGCTTAGCATGGTATTTGGCATGTATCAAATGTCCAGAAGTTATTAGATGTTACTTTTTATAGTTACCACTCCTTAGTTTGTCTATATTCCATTCAAGATGAAACATTTAAAATAGAACATCATATACTGTGCATTTACATTATATATCACATGTCTATATAAAATATATTTGAAATATATAGTGGATACATAGCATTCAATGCTTCCAGTATCATCTCTTAAGTGCAGTATGAAAAAAGAACATCCTTTTCCTGAATAAGCATACTGTGCTTCTGTTAAGAGTGGATTAAAGTGGCATAACTTTTATAGTAGCCACATTTTTTTTTTTCACTCAAATTGCACTACTTGGTGTCTATAATCCATTGATTGCTTTTCACACATGTTTCCACTAAGACAAGTCTCCACTCTCCTTTTTGGTCACTCATCTTTTGGAGCCCCATTCAATTTTATCTTTTTAGAGTAAGACTACTGCTAAAATCTGTTAAATAATATTTTATTCTAATCCTACTGTCCACTGAGTTACAAAATTTTAATATCCTTGTCATGAGTGGAGTCTATGAGGCTGTCCTTTATATTTCCATCGAAACATGGAGAAATATGTTAAGAGGAATAGAATCCTTTCAGCGCTCCCACAACATGGCACCAGAAACACCATTTGAGGCACCAAATAGTCAGTCAGGATTATTTATATCCAATATTTTGACCAGTTGCTGTCATCTAAATGGCTTAGTGACCAAACCCCAAATCTCTTTTTCTCCCATTTATAGACTCGAATGAAAGATCTTGTTCTATGGAGCTTTTAGAGCTCAGTTATACTAAAAAGCCTCTTGATGAAAGTGAAAGAGGAGACTGAAAAAGTTGGCTTAAAGCTCAACATTCAGAAAACAAAGATCATGGCATCCGGTCCCATCACTTCATGGGAAATAGATGGGGAAACAGTGGAAACAGTGTTAGACTTTATTTTTTTTTGGCTCCAAAATCACTGCAGATGGTGACTGCAGCCATGAAATTAAAAGATGCTTACTCCTTGGAAGAAAAGTTATGACCAACCTAGATAGTATATTCAAAAGCAGAGACATTACTTTGCCTACAAATGTCCATCTAGTCAAGGCTATGGTTTTTCCAGTAGTCATGTATGGATGTGAGAGTTGGACTGTGAAGAAGGCTGAGCACCGAAGAATTGATGCTTTTGAACTGTGGTGTTGGAGGAGACTCTTGAGAGTCTCTTGGACTGCAAGGAGATCCAGCCAGTCCATCCTGAAGGAGATCAGTCCTGGGTGTTCATTGGAAGGACTGATGCTGAAGCTGAAACTCCAATACTTTGGCCACCTCATGCTAAGAATTGACTTATTGGAAAAGACACTGATGCTGGGAGGGATTGGGGACAGGAGAAGAAGGGGACGACAGAGGATGAGATGGCTGGATGGCACCACTGACTCGATGGATATGAGTTTGGGTGAACTCCGGGAGTTGGTGATGGACAGGGAGGCCTGGCGTGCTGCGATTCATGGGGTCGCAGAGAGTTGGACATGACTGAGCGACTGAACTGAACTGAACTGAATAACCCCATCAACAAAAGAAATAGAAGCATCTGTGTTATGGTTAGATAATGTGATTCTGTCATCTCCTGGCTTTAAGACTTTGGGCAAAGTCCAATAGAGTTTCCTTTTTTCAGTGACTATTCATTGATCACCTAACATGAATCCAAATGCTAGCTTAACACTTTCACTTGTATGTTTAAGAGACATCTCAATATTCATATTTCTGTATTAGGTTAATTCAAGAAGGGGAAGAAAGAGGTGGAAGAGAATAACAAGAAACCCAAAACATCGGCAGCTTAACACAGAAGAATGTTTTGGCTGGTTCAAGTAACTGTTTAATACACATGTTTCTGGATTGTTGGGGAGCTTTCTTCCAAGTGGTGATTCAAGGAACCAAGACCATTACTGCTTGTGGCTCATTGTTTCCTAGGACGTCAATGTCCTCTGCATCCCTCTGCGGAAATGAACGCAGAGCATGGAGAAGGTATATCTACTCCTGAAAGGCCATGGCCAATGAGAGATAGTCCTTTCTACTTACACCGTGTTGGGGAGACTGGTCATATGGCACAGGGGATTGTGAAAGGGGCGTTCTGGTTGGACCACTGCTTTCCTAATACAATTTCCTATAGAAGGAGGGCAGATTTTGTGGACAGCAAGCTATCTCTGCCACAGTGTAAGATCAGACTTTTCATTGTGCCACACAGACCCATTCTTTCTTTCTTGTTTCCATCTCAGTAAATGGTACCTCTGTTTCACCCCGGTGCTCTGGCCAAGCCTCTTGGAAGAATTCTGACCTTCTCACTCTGCAGATCAAATCTATCATGAAATCCTGCTGACCACACTGTTGTGACATCTAGAATTTGAGCATCTTTGACTCTTTCTGCTGTCAAACTCCCACTCTGAACCAGTATTGACACATCACTATTAACTAAGCTCCGTGCTTTAGCTGTATTTCATTAGTTTTCCCCTAGGGTCATTTTTTTTGTTCGAGAATCCCACCCAACATACCATATTACCTTTATTCACTTTGCTTCTCTAAGTTTCCCTGGACTGTGACAGCTTCTCAGACTTGCCTTGTTTCTGATGACCTTGACAGTCTAAGGAGTATGATTATGGATTTTGTAGAATATCCCTCAGCTGGGATTTGTCAGGTGTTCAGGTGGTTAGACTGGGGTTATTGATTTGGGAGAAAGGCCAGAGAGGCAAGATGTCACTCTCAACAAATCATATGAGGGACTCGTGCCATCAACATAACCCGGGTGATGTTAACCTTGATAACCTGGCTAAGATGGTGTCTACCAAGTTTCTCTTTTCTGTAAACTTTAGAAGCAAGTTACTAAGTAAAGCCCAGATTTAAAGAACAGGGCGTTACACTCCATCTCCTTGAGAGAAGAATATCTATACAAATTATTTGGAGTTAGTCTGTGTAAATTTGTCTCCCCCCTCAGTTAATTTATTTATTCAATCATGTATTTAGACTACGTGGTGGTGGATATTTCTTATATATTTTGCCTTATATTCCCATGCTACTTTATTTATTTTGATCCATAAGTCACAGGATCTCTGGTCTTTGAATTCTCTTTCAGTAAACTCGTATGTCCCTGTGACACACCCGTGTCATTTTGTTTAAGCACTTCCTCACTTTCTGGTACAACAAGATGATGGAAATTATTTTGCATATGCCCTAACCACGCCTTGCATGTGCTTAGATGCTCATTGTGTCTAACTCTTTCAGATCCCATGGACTGTAGCCTGCCAGGCTCCTCTGTCCATGGAATTTTCCAGGCAAGAGTACTGGAATGGATTGCCATTTCCTTCTCCAGGGGATCTTCCCAACCCAGGGATTGAACCTGGGTCTCCTGCATTGCAGGCAGATTCTTTACCATCTGAGCCACCAGGGAAGCCTTAGGATCTATCATTTCTCTAAAGATCACTGATTCATTTTATTGGAAAAAAAGTATTAGAAACCAAGATCTGGGTGGTGGTTTTACTCGCTGATATTGGGATATAACTGCTTGTCATCTTTCTTAGCAGACAGATTTGGGAAATAAATACATGTATATACTAACCATGTAAACACACATTTCTATAATTATTTCTGTATGAATCACTCAGTATCTATATTAAGCTAACCATGAGTTCATAACCATGTCTCCCACTTTAATTCAGTACCTCATGGTTCATTCTAGCCTTGAATGTGATATTTTTAAAGCTTAAACTATTACAATTTTGTTAGACTGACCGATGAAGGAAAAACTGGAGGCTAGTTAGAGGCTTCCCTAGTCAAAGTGAGAGACTTTGGAGTATTAATATTATTTTGAACAATTTCTGGAGATACCATGAAGGGAGCTGATGCAAACGCAGAATGGCTTACTGACTACATCTAATATGGCAGTGGCGGACAAATGCCCACTGAATGCACTGATGTTAAACAAGGAACTATGATAGATTCAACATTATACATCCCACCTTCTCTCGCATTTAATTATTGAACAAATATCTGTTGACAGCCTGCTGAGGCGTAGGCATAGAACTGTGCTCTGGCTATGCAGTGGTGAGCAAAACAGACATGCTCTTTGCCCTTAGGGTACTAAACCATAAGTGAGGACAGAGAGAGACAATAAACAAATACATGTATAAGTATATGGTTGCAAACCACGCTGTGGGCTATGAAGGGAGAGAATATGAGTGAGATTAAAGGAAGAACCTAATTTGGACTCGCAATCTGGTTTCATGTTCTTTGTTTTCCCTGAGAACAGGAGGAGAGGCTTCAATTTTAACAAAAAAAAGGTTTAGATTTAGGCATTTCTAAGGATAAAGGATGCTAAATGTTGAAGTGCTTCACTAAAGAGGAGTAGCATCCTTCTACTCTGCCCTTTTGAGAAAGGCTAACTGGAAGAGATGTGCCTTCATTAATCCTATTACTACAAGTCATTTCCAGTTCTGCATTTCCAGGATTGGGGAGAGGCCTAGATGGCACACTGGTGCCTGGGTTCTTCATGTGGTTTGTCTCAAGAAAAGTAAAAAACAAGCTCTTTATCCCCAGTGTTTACAGGAATCTCAAACCGGTTTACATAAAAGGAGCAATTTATTTACATGGAGCAACACAGGAATAGAAATGGCAGTCCTATTTGCTGACAGGAAAACTTTGCCTAATGTCACTTATTACAAACAAAATGCCTTTTGTAAACTCCCCAACACACTTATTAAATATACATCTCTGTGTTTTGAGAAAGGCTGGGAAGTGGTTTGGCAATTACAGCCCAGAGTTAACAGAGCTTACCCCCGCTTCCTCAGTTCCAGTTTGCAGATTCCCACTGTTTTGCCGGGACCCCTGTGGACCATCCTGACCACATCTTTGCCTTCCTGATACTTATCTTTCCAACCTAGCAATTATCAACCAAATCTTTACTACCACCATCGTGGCCAGAACCTCTTGACCTTAAGGGCTTGCCAGGACTCAGCATTAAACAACCCCTGGTTCCTCTTACCCCACTGCTGACAGCTCTTGTCCCCCACGTTGGACCGTACAAACCACATTCTGAAGAATGTTCTCTCCCAGGCTTCATGCAGCATGTACTTCTTGGTAATTTATTTAATGTATCCTGTCCTATTTAGTGTAGTGCCCTTTCCTTTTCCTCCTTGCCTTATATCAAACTCATAATTTTGTACCCACTTTGCCTTTCCAAAGCACCTTTCTCTACACTTTTGTTTTAAAACACTCTATTTACTTAGGGGA
The DNA here is from genome assembly GCF_023091745.1 of Budorcas taxicolor. NCBI lineage: Eukaryota > Metazoa > Chordata > Mammalia > Artiodactyla > Bovidae > Budorcas > Budorcas taxicolor. The sequence goes on along the minus strand of NC_068918.1, from coordinate 17,441,763 downwards.
AAAAAAAGTACAGAAGGCCCAGGAAAAGAAAGTCCCCAATAGGCCCATGGCTTCCCAGGTGGCTCAGTGGTAAAGAATCCACCAGCAATGCAGGAGACACAGGAGCCTTGGGTTTGACCCCTGGGTTGCGAAGATCCCCTGAAGGAGGGCATGACAACCCACTCCAGTATTCTTGCCTGGAAAATCCCATGGACAGAGGAGCCTGAGGGGCTACAATCTATAGGGCCATGAAGAGTTGGACACGACTGAGCATGGACTGGCTACAGTCCCATACATATCCACAAATCACTTGATTTATTGAACAAACAATGCCTGTTATGGATTGAATTGTGTCCCCTCAAAATATGTTAAAGTCCTAACTTCTGGTATCTCAGAGTGTGACCTGATTTTGGAAGGGGGAGTTATATAGATGTAATTGATTAGGATCGAGTCTTATAGTGGCTCAGATGGTAAAGAATCTGCCTGCAATGCAGGAGACCTGGGTTCAATCTTGGATTGGGATGATTTCCTGGAGAAGGGAATGGCAACCCACTCCAGTATTCTTGCCTGGAGAATCCCATGGACAGAGAAGCCTGTTGGGCTACAGTCCATGGGTTCACAAAGAGTCAGACACGGCTGAGTGACTAACACTGTCAAGTCTTAAAGTAGTAGGGTGGGCCCTTAATCCGGTATTACTGGTGTCCTTATAAGAAGAGGGACATGGAGGCAGAGACTGAAGCGCCGCTGTTGCACGCTGAAATGTCAAGGATTGCAAACCACCACAGGCTAGAAAGAGGCAGGGAAGCCTCTCTACAATAGATTTGAGAGGGAACCTGGTCCTGCTGAAAACTTGATTTTGGACTGGTAGCCTACAGAACTGAAAAACATCAAATTTCTGTTCTTATAAGACACACAGTTATGGTGTTTTGTGACAGCAGCCTTAGAAACCATGCACAATACCACTACAATGAAGTATGAGTAGCAAACTCAACAAATGATGCTGGGCAAACTGAATATTCATATTTAAATGTATATATATATATATATCTTAGTATAACTTTTATGAGGATAAAAATTTTACTAAAAGAAGGATAAACATGTGTTGACATTTTATGAATTCAATGCCAATGAATATATGAAAATTGCTTAACATCACTTATTTTTAGAAAAATGCAAACTAAGCTAGAATGAGATTCTACTATGTATCCTCGAGATTGGCTAAAATTAAAACTAAACCTGAGAATACCATGCATGGATGGATAAGGAAGAGAGGGTTTTCAAACTTTCATACACTGCTCTTATTATTGTAATTGGTACATCCACCTTGGATGATGACTAAGTTGTCTACTATGTGAGTGTGTGTGTGTGTGTCAGTTGCTCAGTTGTGTCCAACTCTTTGCAGCCCCATGGACTGTAGCCTGCCAGGTTCCTCTGTCCATGAAATTCTTCAGGAACAGCTACTGGAGTGGGTTGCCATTCACTTCTCCAAGGGATCTTTCCAAGCCAAGGATCAAATCTGGGTCTCCCACACTGCAGGCAGACACTTTACCATCTCAGCCACAAGGGAAGTTGTCCACTCAGTTCAATTCAGTTCAGTCACTCAGTTGTGTCTGACTCTTTGCGACCCCATGAATTGCAGCATGCCAGGCCTCCCTGTCCATCACCAACTCCCAGAGTCTAACCAAACTCATGTCCACCGAGTCCGTGATGCCATCCAGCCATTTTATCCTCTGTCATCCCCTTCTCCTCCTGCCCTCAATCCCTCCCAACATCAGGGTCTTTTCCAATGAGTCAACCCTTCTCATGAGGTGGCCAAAGTATTGGAGTTTCAGCTTCAGCATCAGTCCTTCCAATGAACACCCAGGACTGATCTCCTTTAGGATGGACTGGTTTGATCTCCTTGCACTCCAAGGGACTCTCAAGAGTCTTCTCCAACACCACAGTTCAAAAGCATCAATTCTTCAGTGCTCAGCTTTCTTCACAGTCCAACTCTCACATCCATACATGACCACTGGAAAAACCATAGCCTTGACTAGATGGACCTTAGTCGGCAAAGTAATGTCTCTGCTTTTGAATATACTACCTAGGTTGGTCATAACTTTCCTTCCAAGGAGTGTCTTTTAATTTCATGGCTACAATCACCATCTGCAGTGATTTTAGAGTCCCCAAAATAAAGTCTGACACTGTTTCCACTGTTTCCCCATCTATTTCCCATGAAATGATGGGACCAGATGCCATGATCTTCGTTTTCTGAATGCTGAGCTTTAAGCCAACTTTTTCACTCTCCACTTTCACTTTCATCAAAAGGCTTTTTTGTTCCTCTTCACTTTCTGCCATAAGGGTGGTGTCATCTGCATATCTGACGTTATTGATATTTCTCCCAGCAATCTTGATTCCAGCTTGTGCTTCTTCCAGCCCAGCGTTTCTCATGATGTACTCTGCATAGAAGTTAAATAAGCAGGGTGACAATATACAGCCTTGACGTACTCCTTTTCCTATTTGGAACCAGTCTGTTGTTCCATGTCCAGTTTTAACTGTTGCTTCCTGACCTGCATACAGGTTTCTCAAGAGCCAGGTCAGGTGGTCTGGTATTCCCATCTCTTTCAGAATTTTCCACAGTTTGTTGTGATCCACACAGTCAAAGGCTTTGGCATAGTCAATAAAACAGCAATAGATGTTTTTCTGGAACTCTCTTGCTTTTTCCATGATCCAGCAGATGTTGACAATTTGATCTCTGGTTCCTCTGTCTTTTCTAAAACTAGCTTGAACATCTGAAAGTTCACTGTTCACATATTGCTGAAACCTGGCTTGGAGAATTTTGAGCATTACTTTACTAGCATGTGAGATGAGTGCAATTGTGTGGTAGTTTGAGCATTCTTTGACATTGCCTTTCTTTGGGATTGGAATGGAAACTGACCTCTTCCAGTCCTGTGGCCACTGCTGAGTTTTCCAAATTTGCTGGTATATTGAGTGCAGCACTTTCACAGCAGCATCCTTCAGGATTTGAAATAGCTCCACTGGAATTCCATCACCTCCACTAGCTTTGTTCATAGTGATGCTTTCTAAGGTCCATTTGACTTCACATTCCAGGATGTCTGGCTCTAGGTGAGTGATCACACCATCGTGATTATCTGGGTCGTGAAAATCTTTTTTGTACAGTTCTTCTGTGTATTCTTGCCACCTCTTCTTAGTATCTTCTGCTTCTGTTAGGACCATACCATTTCTGTCCTTTATTGAGCCCATAAGCAGAGCAAATACATATACATTGACCCACAGATTCCTTTCCCAACTGAGATGCAAAATATATGAAATAAAAAGCATATGTAAGATATTCATAGCAACATCACTTCTAATAAATACTGAGAAAACAAAAATAAAAACCAACCCTAAAGGACTTCCCTAGCTGTCTAGTGGTTAAAACTCTACACTCCCAATACAAAGGACATGAGGTCAATTCCTGGCTGGAAAACCAAGATCCTGCATGTCACACAGCATGGCCTAAAAAATAAAAATAAATGAATACATATTTCAGAAGAACAACCCCAACTGTCCATCAACAGTAGAATGGAAACATTCATGATACATGGTAGTAAATGTAAATGAAATTCTGCTACCTGAAGCAACAAGGATGATAGTCAAAAACATAATTATTAGGAAAAAAAAATGACTAGAGAAAAAAGGCAGTTACAGAAGAATATATATTGGCTGAACTACTATATATTGAATATATGGCTGAACTACTGGCTCGAGGTCACCATTCATTCTTTGCCCTGTAAGCCTTTACACAGAGCATCTCGCAACAGAACAGCAGAATGTGTTCCCAAGAGATAGAGTGCTGGCAAACAGAAGTCACAATCCTTTGTAACCTAGTCATGGAAGTGACTTCCCATCACTTTTGCCATGTCCATTTATTAGAAACTAGTCATTTGTGTCAGCTCACATATAAGGGAGTGGGGGGGTGGGGGAGTGGGGGGGTGGGGGGTGGGGGGAGTGGGGGGGGGTGGGGGATGGGGGGGGTGGCTGCTGCTGTTGCTAAGTCGCTTCAGTCGTAACTGACTCTGTGCGACCCCATAGACGGCAGCCCACCAGGCTCCACCATCCATGGGATTCTCCAGGCAAGAGTACTGGAGTGGGGTGCCATTGCCTTTGGGTGGGAATTATACAAGGCATGAGTACTAGGAGACGCAATCATTGGAAGCCATTTTAAGAGTCTGCCTGCCACAGCCTGCTAGGAGCTGTGGGAAACAGCAACAAAATATATACAAATATGTACATCGCTATACTTGCCTGTGCATTTCCAAGTACACAGGACAAGGTCAGAACTCTGTGTTAAATGGAAGAGTCTCTTCCTGTTTCACTTGGGTTGCGTAGATGGTGTGATTGTGACTTTTCACTGGCCACTGGTCTTCTCCCAAAAGAAATTAAATTAAATTTTATAGAGAAAAAAGTCTCCACAAAGAGAAAGGGCAGAATACTTTGTTATAATAAATCCTGAAGAGACTCTGCCCCAGGAACAAATGTTCTTAGTTATCCCGCCACCAACTTGAAAAGCAACTGGCATTAGGGCTAAGGAAGAACAGTGTTGTCTGGCCTGCTGCAGGAAGCCTCATTTTATTGGAATGCAAGAATTACAGCAAAATAAGGAAGAAGAGAAAGAAAATGGGAAAATGGCCTCAACAACTGCTTTTAATGGAAATGGCATGATGGCCCCTCATCCTCCGCTTCATGGTTTTAAGTCAGTGATCCCCAGAGAACATATCTGAAGCTGCAAATGAAAAGATTTCATTTGAGAAAGTCTGTGTGCAAGTTTTCTCTTCTTTGATGCCCCAGTGAGAGGGAATGTTTCCATTGTGTGTGGGTTTTTGATATGTTGCTTTGAAAAGAATACTAAATCCTTCCATGAAAAGGTTGAACATTGCACTCTTTGCTGAGTAAAGAGAGTTGTTGTTTTTGAGTAAGGCTGAAATCCTACTCAAAGTTGCCCTTGTTCGTGATCTGCTATCTTCTCAAGAGGCACATCAATGTACCCTTTCTTTTATTTATTTATTGTTTTCTTTTCATGGAGCATACAGCCTTTCTGTTCCTTTTCTTTTTAAATTGAAGTATGCATGTCACTTCAGCTGTGTCCGATTCTTTGCAATGCTATGGACTGTAGCCTCCCAAGTTCCTCAGTCAGTGGGATCCTCCAGGCAAGAATGCAGGAGTGGGTTGCCGTGCCCTCCTCCAGGGGTCTTCCTGACCCAGGGATCTAACCGTTGTCTCCTATGTCTCCTGCATTGGCAGGCAGGTTCTTTACTACTAGTGTTACCTGGGAAGCCCCAAGTTGAAGTATAGTTGATTTACAATGTTCTGTTAGTCTCAGGTATACAGCAAAGTGATATATGCCTCCTTTTTCAGAGTCTTTTCCATTATAGGTTATTACAAGATTTTGAATACATTTTCCTGTGCTCTACAAGCTGCTGCTGCTGCTGCTAAGTCGCTCCAGTCGTGTCGGACTCTGTGCGACCGCATAGACGGCAGCCCACCAGGCTCCCCCGTCCCTGGGATTCTCCAGGCAGGAACACTGGAGTGGGTTGCCATTTCCTTCTGCAAATTTTACATATAGTAGTGTGTACTTGTTAATCTCATTCTTCTAATTTCTCTCACCCTCTTTCTATCATCAATGACGATAGAAACCTCAAACTGAAAAAAGGGAAAATTATGAAAATGCTGCTAACATTTTTTTAAGAGTGAGAAAAACTGTGAGGCTGTGACATGTCCTCTCATAAGACTAGAGGTATGATACACTGCAGCTGCAGATGTTAGAGGCTCAAGGCTGCGAAGACCATTCCTTGTCAAATTCTCACACTCCAAGGGGGGCAAAAAATCCAGTGGAAAGTATGGAACTATGTTAACACAGAGAAATCCAGTTAACTGGACCTTTAAAGTAAGTGGATTTTTTGGTGCTCAGCACAGCTAGGAAAATAATAAGAAAGCAAATGAGAGCTGGGGTTTGTTTAAACAGCACACTGCATTACAAACCTCAGGAAAAAGATACTGTGGTTTTGTGTATCCCAAAGTTAGCTGAAAATCAGAATTATCCTGCAAGCTGTTTCCAACTTAGATTTCTAAAGCCTCAACCAAATCTACTGAATCAGAATCTCTAGGGGTTGAGTATGAGCATCTTTATTTTGAAAAAAGAAAAGAAAGCCATTCAGATGAAAGGAGCTTGGACCAATTTTTTTTTATGTTTTTTGTTTGTTTCTTTGTTTTGCCAGAAGAACAAATGCAGCATCATATAGTTATATTTACCCATACAAAGCAAACAGACCCTTCTAGATTATGGTGATAATCTACGTTCTGAAAACTTTTCACCTGAGAGCTCCAGTAATTGAGGTGAAGTTGAAAATTTTAATTGTGCAAATAATTGCTTAAATCCTCCATTAATTTTATGTGGGCAACCTCTGGAGGAAATAGGGACCCCTCATTACTAACCTTTTGCTGGTAATTTCTTTTACAAATATTTCTATGCCCCTTAAATATATTCTGTTATGTTAAAAGCTCCCTGTTTTCTACTTTTTGTAGAGTATATGTTATTATTTGAACTGTCTATTGTAAGGAACAATTAAACCTTACCTAATTATACTTTCAATATCTCTGTCATTGGGGGCATCTCTGCTGGCTCAGTGGTAAAGAATCTGCCTGCAATGCAGGGAATTCAGGTTAGGTCCCTGGGTCAGGAAGATCCCCTGGAGGAGAAAATGGCAACCCACTCCAGTATTCTTGCCTGGGAAATCCCATGGACAGAGGAGCCTATGGGCTAGAGTCCAGGGGGTCACAAGAGTAGGACACATCTTAGCAACTAAACCACCACCACCACCTTTGTCATCTCTCAACCTCCCATTTTCCAAATGAAGCCAATATCTCTCTCAGTTGTTTTGGGGTGACAGGCAGCTGAAATCAGAGGAGATAACTTCCCCAGAAACACTGACTTTTCAGCCTTCAGACTTCAATCTCCAGTTCTCACAATAATAATACTTTGCTGTCCTCAGGCTTGTGTCTGCAGAGCTGGGCTGGATGACACTTACTCCCAAATTTTCACTCTCTCAGGGGCTGGAGAGCTACAGGGAGAACCGCCCAGAAGGTCCTCCTTAACACTCATCAGAAGGATCATCCTTCCATCTAACCTAGACAACAACTGGACCCATCAAATGATGCTTTTCTTAAGAAACATACACAAATTGTTTAAAGATAAAACATCAGTGTTGTACCCGTTGATAAAGAAGCTTCCTCACTCTGAAGAAGGGAAAATCATACCAGCAGAATGTATCCTTCAATCATTCTGAATAACATTGTGTTCTGAATCACTGTTAATTCAGAGTGATTTCACACATCAGCCATCGTTGTAAAAGATGCATCCACACAAGCACACATGACAAATTCTAAATCAGCTTCTCTTGAATTCAGTAGTTGCACCAAACTCAAACATTACTGGTTAATTTGGTGCAGTTGTTCACCTATGAGAAACAAAGAGAGTGTAGGTAATGAGCTCCATGCTACCACTGCATTTAGGGTCTGTGTACTTGGTGTGACGGGACAAGACCAAAACTTTGAGAGTTTCTGAGATGCATTTGAGCTCCTCACTTGCCACCTTCTTGCTGTGTGACCAGGTGAAGTAACTTTATTTTGCTAAACTTAATTTTTCTTGTTTGTGAAATGGGGATAATACACCCAACTGATTTTCAGTATTGTGAAGATATGGTTAGAAAAGGAATGTGGAAAAGCCATATAAATTTTGGGGCTTAAAAAAGTGTATGAACTTGTAACCGGCCACCTGTTTGGTCTCCAAACCATGCTATTCTATACTTAGTGCTGATTAACACCTTGTTTCATGAGGTCCACATACTGTTCGTGATACCTTTAAATTTTCCATGGATTGAGAGAGAGAGTGGGGACCCAGAGGAATGGAAGTAAAAATCATCCACCATTTCTCTACATATTTCTTATTTTATACTATGTCCTCATTATGAATCTAACCTTGATTGATTATATCCATTCAACAAATACTAAACTTACACTGTATGCCAAGTGCTGCCCTGATGTATGGGAAGGGTCGATTTATATACATGTAGTTGGTGGGAGTGTAATTTGGTACAACCATTATGGAGAACTGTATGGAGATTCCTTAAAAATCTAAAAATAGAGCTACTGTATGATCCAGCAGTCCCACTCCTGGATACACGTCTGCAGAAAACTCCAATTCAAAATGATGCATGCAACCTGGTGTTCATAGCAGCACTATATACCATAGCCAAGACATGGAAGCAAACTAAATGCCCACTGACAGATGAACGGCTAAAGATAGGAACATATATAAATGGAATATCACTCAGCCATAATAAAGAATGAAATAATGCCATTTATAGCAATATGGATATACCTAGAGATTATTATACTAAGTGAAATAAGTCAGATAGAGAAAGACAAATACCATAAGATATTGCTTATATGTAGAATCTTAAAAAAAAATGATACCAGTGAACTTACTTACAAAACAGAAGCAGAGTCACAGATGTAGAAAACAAACTTACAGCTGTCAGGGAGGAGAAGAGGAAAGGGTTAAACTGGAAGTTTGGGATTGACATATACACACTACCATATATAAAATAGATAACAAATAAGAACCTACTGTATAACACAGAGAACTCTACTCAATAATCTATAATTACTATATGAGAAAAGAGTACTCTAAGAAAGAGTAGCTATATACACACACACATATATATATATCTGATTTTCTTTACTGTATAGAAGAAACTTCCCAGGTGTCTCAGATGGTGAAGTGTCTGCCTGCAGTGTGGGAGACCTGGCTTCAACCCCTGGGTCGGGAAGATCCCCTGGAGAAGGAAATGGCAATCCACTCCAGTACTCTTGCCTGGAAAATTCCATAGACCGAGGAGTCTGGCAGGCTACAGCCCATGGTGTCACAAAGAGTCAGACACGACTGGATGACTTCACTTTCACTTTCATAGCAGAAACTAACAAAACATTGTAAATCAACTCTACTATAATAAAAATTTAAGATATATATATATATATATATATATATATATATATATATATAAAAGATGTGGTAAATGGTGATAAATGCAATAAAAAAGATAGCGTCTAGTGTTATTTCACACAAGGCAATTAGAACTGGACATGGAACAACAGACTGGTTCCAAATAGGAAAAGGAGTATGTCAAGGCTGTATATTGTCACCCTGCTTATTTAACTTCTATGCAGAGTACATCATGAGAAACGCTGGGCTGGAAGAACCATAAGATGGAATCAAGATTGCCGGGAGAAATATCAATAACCTCAGATATGAAGATGACACCACCCTTGTGGCAGAAAGTGAAGAGGAACTAAAGAGCCTCTTGACAAAGGTGAAAGAGGAGAGTGAAAAAGTTGGCTGAAAGCTCAACATTCAGAAAACGAAGATCATGGCATCCGGTCCCATCACTTCATGGCAGATAGAAGGGGAAACAGTGGAAACAATGTCAGACTATTTTTGAGGGGCTCCAAAATCACTGCAAATGGTGAATGCAGCCATGAAATTAAAAGACGCTTACTCCTTGGAAGGAAAGTTATAACCACCTAGATAGCATATTCAAAAGCAGAGATATTACTTTGCCAACAAAGGTCCATCTAGTCAAGGCTATGTTTTTTCCAGTGATCATGTATGGATGTGAGAGTCGGACTATAAAGAAAGCTGAGCACTGAAGAGCTGTGGTGTTGGAGAAGACTCTTGAGAGTCCCTTGTATGGCAAGTAGATCCAACCAGTCCATCCTAAAGGAGACCAATGCTGGATGTTTATTGGAAGGACTGATGCTGAAGCTGAAACTCCAATACTTTGGCCACCTCATGCTTAGAGTTAATTCATTGGAAAAGACCCTGATGTTGGGAGTGATTGGGAGCAGGAGGAGAAGGGGACAATAGAGGATGAGATGGCTGGATGGCATCACTGACTCGATGCACATGAGTTTGGGTGAACTCTGGGAGTTGGTGATGAACAGGGAGGACTGGCGTGCTGCGATTCATGGGGTCGCAAAGAGTCGGACACCACTGAGCGACTGAACTGAATTGAGCTGAGGCAAGAAATGATAGTGACTTACAGAGAGGTGTCAGTGGAGGGTGTAAGCCTCTGGATGTCTTTTGAAGAATTGAAAGGATTTGCTGACAGTTGTTATGCATGCGAGAGAGAGGAGTCAGGGATCTTCAGGCTGAGAACAGAAAGTTTCAGTCCACTAGTTATACTGAGGTGGGAAGTCTGTGAGTGGCTCTATGAGGGGAGGGAAACCAAGAGTTCCCGTCTGGACATGTGTGAGTTGCATATCTCTACCTGTGTCAGGTTGGGTAGGCAGGTGGGTATGTAAGTATAGAGTTCAGAAGAGGGATCTGGGTTGGATACAGGAACGTGGGGTCTTCAGCATTTGGACACCTTTAACGCCACCCTTAATGGCTGTCTGAGGAGGCCTTACAAATAGCTGTGAAAAGAAGAGAAGCAAAAAGCAAAGGAGAAAAGGGAAGATATAAGCATCTGAATGCAGAGTTCCAAAGAATAGCAAGAAGAGATAAGAAAGACTTCCTCAGTGATCAATGCAAAGAAATAGAGGAAAACAACAGAATGGGAAAGACTAGAGATCTCTTCAAGAAAATTAGAGACACCAAGGGAACATTTCATGCAAAGATGGGCTCGATAAAGGACAGAAATGGTATGGACCTAACAGAAGCAGAAGATACTAAGAAGAGGTGACAAGAATACACGGAAGAACTGTACAAAAAAGATCTTCACAACCAAGATAATCACGATGGTGTGATCACTAATCTAGAGCCAGACATCCTGGAATGTGAAGTCAAATGGACCTTAGAAAGCATCACTATGAACAAAGCTAGTGGAGGTGATTGAATTCCAGAGGAGCTGTTTCAAATCCTGAAAGATGATGCTGTGTAAGTGCTGCCCTCAATATGCCAGCAAATTTGGAAAACTCAGCAGTGGCCACAGGACTGGAAAAGGTCAGTTTTCATTCCAATCCCAAAGAAAGGCAATGCCAAAGAATGCTCAAACTACTGCACAATTGCACTCATCTCACACGCTAGTAAAGTAATGCTCAAAATTTCTCCAAGCCAGGCTTCAGCAATACGTGAACCATGAACTTCCAGATGTTCAAGCTGGTTTTAGAAAAGGCAGAGGAACCAGAGATCAAATTGCCAGCATCCGCTGGATCATGGAAAAAGCAAGAGAGTGCCAGAAAAACATCTATTTCTGCTCAATTGACTATGCCAAAGCCTTTGACTGTGTGGATCACAATAAACTGTGGAAAATTCTGAAAGAGATGGGAATACCAGACCACCTGACCTGCCTCTAGAGAAACCTGTATGCAGGTCAGGAAGCAACAGTTAGAAGTGGACATGGAACAACAGACTGGTTCCAAATAGGAAAAGGAGTACGTCAAGGCTGTATATTCTCACCCTGCTTATTTATCTTCTATGCAGAGTACATCATGAGAAATGCTGGGCTGGAAGAAGCACAAGCTGGAATCAAGATTGCTGGGAGAAATATCAATAATGTCAGATGTGCAGATGACACCACCCTTATGGCAGAAAGTGAAGAGAAACTAAAAAACCTCTTGATGAAAGTGAAAGAGGAGAGTGAAAAAGTTGGCTTAAAGCTCAACATTCAGAAAATGAAGATCATGGCATTTGGTCCCATCACTTCATGGGAAATAGATGGGGAAACACTGGAAACAGTGTCAGACTTTATTTTTTTGGCTCCAAAATCACTGCAGATGGTGATTGCAGCCATGAAATTAAAAGATGCCTACTCCTTGGAAGAAAAGTTATGACCAACCTAGAGAGCATATTGAAAAGCAGAGACATTACTTTGCCAACAAAGGTCCACCTAGTCAAGGCTATGGTTTTTCCTGTGGTCATGTATGGATGTGAGAATTGGACAGTGAAGAAAGCTGAGCACCGAAGAATTGATGCTTTTGAACTGTGGTGTTGGAGAAGACTCTTGAGAGTCCCTTAGAGTGCAAGGAAATCCAACCAGTCCATTCTGAAGGAGATCAGCCCTGGGATTTCTTTGGAAGGAATGATACTAAAGCTGAAACTCCAGTACTTTGGCCACCTCATGAGAATAGTTGACTCATTGGAAAAGACTCTAATTCTGGGAGGGATTGGGGGCAGGAGGAGAAGGGGACGACAGAAGATGAGACGGCTGGATGGCATCACCAACTCGATGGACGTGAGTCTGAGTGAACTCCGGGAGTTGGTGATGGACAGGGAGGCCTGGCGTGCTGCTATTCATGGGGTCTCAAAGAGTCGGACACGACTGAGCGACTGAACTGAACTGAACTGAACTGAACTTAAAGCCATAGGAGTTAAAGACCTAAGAGGAGTGAGTCTAGAGAGAGGAGAGAAGATGTCCCATTTTCCATTTCTAGTTCTAAAATTCTAAGTTTTTAATCAAGAACCTCCAGGGCACCTTTACCATCTTCTTGGGACCCTTCATCCGGTATAAGACTTCACCACATTGGCACAACCCAAGTTCCCTTCCTTGTTAGAATAAGCCCCAAATGACTGTCTCAGTATTACTGTACACTGCACCTTTGCTTGTCTTATTTTTTCCACTATAACTGGCCATCCATGTATCTGCCCAGCTCAAATCCTGTGTCCATGAATGAGGGAGTCCTTCTAATCGTTCCACGATCAAATCTCTTACTCCTTCTTAGCAACAATTGTGTTCATTTGGACTGCAGTGTAGATCATATGGCACTCTTGCTAGTCATCTTCTGAACTGCTTTTTATCCCAAGGAAGCTGGAAAAATAAAAGACACAAATATTACCCCCTGACTCCTTCTCAGCTAGAGTGTCTACTTATGATCTACATCCCTCAAGTAAATACCCAGGCTCCCATGAGATATGGAAGGCAGAAGTCTTCATGACAAGGCAATTGCTGCACTCAGGGAGGTATTTTATCCTGCTGAGGTAGCTGTGGAGCATCCCTAAGGGTCATGCAGGTGCTGAGTGGAAGATAGCAAGGGCCACCCCAGTCAGATTTTCACTAAACAGTTTTGTGGTAGAGTTGGACAACGCTCTTGACAGTGTGGCATCTAACTTTGTTTCCTTGGCCTTTCTAGAAATCCCATATGCAACCCTATATTCTTTAAGAAGCTCTTTCTTCTTGAAGTAGGTTGAGTGGATTCTGTTTTCTGCAATTAAACATCTTAATCAATAAAACACCTTTCTGTTATTACCAGCTCACTTTGCTGGGTAACGTGTTTACTGTATTTTTTTCTCTGCTAGATTGTTTAGGCAGGAGATAACTATGTCACATTCCTCTTGTGTAGAGTACAGCACCCAGTGTGGCTGTGAGGTGGCCAGGATGCCACAGCAAACTCACAAAAGGGCTATAAGGTCTTTTAACATGGTGACACGTCTATTTTGGTCACTGAGTAACCTACTGCTACTAAGCTGTTTGGATATTTCTACTTAATAAATGGAACTGTTTGTTTTTTTTTTTCCACATCATAAAACTTATTGAGACACTAAGGGGACTATGAACTAAAACAGCTTCATAATCTCTGCACTAGGTACTGAATAAAAATAAATGTTGTATCTCAGCTGTGCTTGAGAAGACTTGAGGAGGCCAGCCCTCAGTTGAGGAACAAAGGGAAATTTGGCCCATGTGGGAACCAGTCAAATCAGGGAGGATGGAAAAATAGGACTTACATGGATAGCATCTCAAATAGAGTTCTTTAACTTTGGTCACAACTCATGAGAAATGCTGGAATGCCTACAGGAGTTAGAGAATCCACTGCTTATCTCTGCATCACTGAAGTTATTATGGAAGCTCTCCTGAAGTCCTCTGGTCAGCTTGCTCTTTACCTTCAGCGCTGCTGCACTGTATCATTCTATTGGCTTAAATGAATCCTACAGGCCCAGAAAGCTATTACAAACTTAGACAACATATTATAAAGCAGAGCCATCACTTTGCCAACAAAGGGCCATGTAGTCAAAGCTATGGTTTTTCCAGTAGTCACGTACAGATGTGAGAGTTGGCCCATAAAGAAGGCTGAGTGCTGAAGAACTGTTACTTTTAGACTGTGGTGCCGGAGAAAACTCTTGAGAATCCCTTGGATAGTGAGGTGATCAAACCAGTCAATCCTAAAAGAAATCAGTCCTGAATATTCGCTGCAAAGACTGATGCTGATGCTGAAGCTTCAATACTTTGGCCACCTGATGTGAAGAACTGACTCATTGGAAAAGACCCTGATGCTAGGAAAGATTGAAGGCAGAGGAGAAGGGGATGACAGAGGATGCGATGGTTGGATGGCATCACTGACTCAATGGACATGAGTTTGAGCAAACTCTGGAAGACAGTGAAGGACAGAGAAGCCTGGTGTGCTGCAAGTCCATGGGGATGCAGAGTTGGACACAACTTAACAACTGAACAATAGTAACAACCAGCCCAAAAGTTCAGTTCAGTTCAGTCGCTCAGTTGTGTCCGACTCTTTGAGACCCCATGAACCGCAGCACGCCAGGCCTCCCTGTTCATCACCATCTCCCGGAGTTCACTCAGACTCACGTCCATCGAGTCCATGATGCCATCCAGCCATCTCATCCTCTGTCGTCCCCTTCTCCTCCTGCCCCCAATCCCTCCCAGCATCAGAGTTTTTTCCAATGAGTCAACTCTTCTCATGAGGTGGCCAAAGTACTGGAGTTTCAGCTTTAGCCTCATTCCTTCCAAAGAAATCCCAGGGAGGAGGTCAAATATAGGCAGACAGCCTAGCTGAGACAATGATGGAGAAGACAGACTGTATTTTAACTGCTGGCATGTCAGCTCACATCTTTTGCCAAATGATATTTATACAGCTGAGAGGGGTATGTTAGTTTCATGTTCCTTCTGCACAGGAGTTGGAGCCATTCTCAAGAGAAGACTCTTAAATGGAATGCATATGTTTTACAATATCCAAAATGAGCTTCTCATCCTCAGATCCTTAAGCCCCTAAATACCACAACTTTGGCTAAGCTGGCAGGCTCCTTTCTGGCCAGTGCTCTGATTAGACTCTAAACTTTAGATGATTATACTCCAGAATCAGAACTGAACCACGTTAGGGTTTTGTAGTGTGTGAATTCAATTCATTATGGTTACTGGGGTTTAGGATTCATTGGAAGGATCTAGAATTACTGTGAGGAGACATTTTATCAGACAGTTTTCAACTCTGGCAGATTTTCCTGAGAGCTCAGAAACTGTGGTCCAAAGCTGGGATCTCAGCCACTGAGAGCAGCAATTAGGCGGCTGAAGGCAACCCGCCAAGTCCACTAGGATTTGCCTAATGGAATCATGAGTCAGCATTCTCTGGGAAGCAGTAGCCAGGCCCATGGGCCAAGGAACATATAGACTGAGAGGGCAAGACATTGACAAGCAACTTCCATTTTATGGAAAGAAAAGAAAGTTACAAGGAAGTTGGTCTACTCTTCAGGGGCCCCCAAAGACAAAAATGTAGCAACTCTCAAAGTGATTATTACAGAGCGTGACGTGATCTGGCTCTCTGTCTCTCTGTCTGACTGTCTCTTGTTCTTGCCCTTCATCTTTGCATTTTTTCAGTATTTAACATTAATATCCATTTAAAACTGAAGAGTCCATACACCGTAACCCGCCACGCCTGCCCTGTCCATGGAATTTTCCCATGGAGTTTTCCAGGGAAGAAGACTGGAGTGGGTTGCCCTTTCCTCCTCCAGAGGATCTTCCCAACCCAGGGATGGAACGCAAGTTTCTTCTCCTGCATTGGCAGGCAGATTCTTTACCACTGTGCCACCTGGGAAGCTCCAAACTGAGAGTAGTGCCTGGGAATAGAGCTATAGAGCAGAGAGGACAATAGGGGACACTGGAAACAGATTTTTAGTTAGTTGGAAAGAATATGTGTGATCTTAGGGTCACTCCATCTTCAACTTACACAGAGCATTATAGAGTCATGATGGCCAAGAATACTGTAGAAGATAGTAAAGAAAATGTGGGAGCATTCTTTTCCCCCTTGAGAACCAAATTAGGGAGCCTGGAGGCCTGAAATTCACAGAATCACAAAGAGTGAGATGCAACTGAGTGAGCATGCGGACACTTAGAGAAATATTTTGCTTCTATGTTTGCTTGTCATATATGCCCATGAACAGCATGAAGAGGCAAAAGGTTAGGACTCTGAAAGATGAACTCCCCAGGTCAGTAGGTGCCCAATATGCTACAGGAGATTAGTGGAGAAATAACTCCAGAAAGAATGAAAAGATGGAGCCAAAGCAAAAACAACACTCAGTTGTGGATGTGGCTGGCAATGGAAGTAAAGTCTGATGCTGTAAAGAGCAATATTGCACAGGAACCTGGAATGCTAAGTCCATGGGTCAAGGCAGATTGGAAGTAGTGAAATAGGAGATGTCAAGAGTGTATGTCGACATTTTAGGGATCAGCGAACTAAAATGGACTGGCATGGGTGAATTTAACTCAGATGACTATTATATCTACCACTGTGGGCAGGAATCCCTTAGAAGAAATGGAGTAGCCATCATGGTCAACAAAAGAGTCCAAAATGCAGTACTTGGATGCAATCTCATAAATGACAGAATGATCTCTGTTCATTTCCAAGGCAAACCATATCCAAGTCTACACCCCGACCAGTAATGCTGAAGAAGCTGAAGTTGAATGGTTCTATGAGGACCTACCAGACCTTCTAGAACTAACACCCCTCAAAAGATGTCATTTTCATTATAGGGGACTAGAATGCAAAAGCAGGAAGTCAAGAGATACCCGGAGTAACAGGCAAATTTGGCCTTGGAGTACAAAATGAAACAGGTCAAAGGCTAACAGTTTTGCCAAGAGAATGCACTGGTCATAGCAATAGCCCTCTTCCAACACAAGAGAAGACTCTACACATGGACATCACCAGATGGTCAACACCAAAATCAGATTGATTATATTTTTTGCAGCTAAATATTGTGAAGTTCTATACCGTCAGCAAAAACAAGACTGGGAGCTGACTGTAGCTCAGATCATGGACTCCCTATTGCCAAGTTCAGACTTAAACTGAAGAAAGTAGGGGAAACCACCAGACCATTCAGGTAAGACCTAAACCAAATCCCTTATGATTATACAGTGAAAGTGACAAATAGATTCAAGGCATCAGATCTGATAAGCAGAGTGCCTAAGGACAGAGGTTTGTGACATTGTACAAGAGACAGGGATCAGGACCATCCCCCAGAAAAAAAATGCAAAAAGGCAAAATGGTTTTCTCAGGAGGCCTTACAAATAGCTAAGAAAAGAAGAGAAACTAAAGGCAAAGGAAAAAGGGAAAGATATACCCATTTGAATGCAGAGTTCCAAAGAGATAAGAAAGCCTTCCTCAGTGATCAATGCAAAGAAATAGAGGAAAACAACAGAATGGGAAAGACTAGAGATCTCTTCAAAAACATTAGAGATACCAAGGGAACATTTCATGCAAAGATGGACTCAATAAAGGACAGAAATGGTATGGGCCTAACAGAAGCAGAAGATATTAAGAAGAGATGGCAACAATACACAGAAGAACTGTACAAAAAAGTTCTTCATGACCCAGAGGACCACGATGGTGTGATCACTCACTTAGAGCCAGGCATTCTGGAATGTGAAGTCAAGTGGGCCTTAGGAAGCACCACTACGAACAAGCTAGTGGAGGTGACGAAATTCCAGTTGAGGTATTTCAAATCCTAAAAGAGGATGCTGTGAAAGTGTTGCACTCAATATGCCAGCAAATTTGGAAAACTCAGCGGGCCACAGGACTGGAAAAGGTCAGTTTTCATTCTAATCCCAAAGAAAGGCAATGCCAAAGAATGCTCAAACTACCACACAAGTACACTCATCTCACACGATAGTAAAGTAATGCTCAAAATTCTCCAAGCCAGGCTTCAACAGTACGTGTGCATCGTGAACTTCCAGATGATCAGCTGGATTTAGAAAAGGCAGAGGAACCAGAGGTCAAATTGCCGACATCTGTTGGATCATCGAAAATGCAAGAGAGTTCCAGAAAAACATCTACTTATGCTTTATTGACTATGCCAAAGCTTTGACTGTGTGGATCACAACAAACTGTGGAAAATTCTGGAAGAGATGAGAATACCAGACCACCTGACCTGCCTCCTGAGAAATCTGTATGCAGGTCAAGAAGCAACAGTTAGAACTGGACATGGAACAACAGACTGGTTCCATATAGGAAAAGGAGTACATCAAGGCTGTATATTGTCACCCTGATTATTTAACTTATATGCACAGTACATCATGTGAAATGCTGGGCTGGGTGAAGCACAAACTGGAATCAAGATTGCCAGGAGAAATATCAATAACCTCAGATATGCAGATGATACCATACTTATGGAAGAAAGCAAAGAAGAACTAATGAGCCTCTTGATGAAAGTGAAAGAGGGGAGTGAAAAAATTGGCTTAAAACTCAACATTCAGAAAACTAAGATCATGGCATCTGGTCCCATCGCTTCATGGCAATTAGATGGGGAAACAATGGAAATTGTGAGAGACTTTCTTTTCTTGGGCTCCAAAATCACTGCAGATGGTGGCTGCAGCCATGAAATTAAAAGGCACTTACTCCTTGGAAGAAAAGCTGTGACCAACCTAGACAGCATATTAAAAAGCAGAGATGTTACTTTAACAACAAGGGTCCGTCTAGTCAAAGCTATGGTTTTTCCAGAAGTCTCATATGGATGTGAGAGTTGGATTATAAAGAAAGCTGAGCACAGAAAAATTGCTTTTGAAATATGGTGTTGGAGAAGAATCTTGAGAATCTCTTGGACTGCAAGGAGATCAAACGAGTCAATCCTAAGGGAAATCAGTCCTGAATATTCATTGGAAGGGCTGATGCTGGAACTGAAACTCCAGTACTTAGGCTCCCTGATGTGAAGAAGTGACTCACTGGAAAAGACCCAGGTTCTGGGAAAGATTGAAGGCAGGAGGGAAAGGGGATGACAGAGGATGAGATGGTTGGATGGCATCACCAACTCGATGGACATGAGTTTCAGCAAGCCGGGAGTTGGCGATGGACAGGGAAGTTTGGTGTGCTGCAGTCCATGGGGTCACAAAGAGTCAGACACAGCTGAGCGACTGAAGTGAACTGAACTGAACTGATGCTTGTCTGTGAGAGAGAAAAAACTCTGGCGCCTCCTGATAATCTATTTATCAGCTCTTTCTCAGCTAAGAACCTAAATAGTGTAGAATCTCAAAGAAAAACTGAACCAAAACGTGTAAATATTTAGTTGGCAGTCTTTTTGCCAAAACAGATACAATATTTGTATTGGTGATATTTGCTGCTTCACCCATGAGAAAGTTTCTCTTTGCCTTGAAACACTGAAAGCAGCCTGACCTAAAATCAGATTCTCACAGTGAGTGAAGTAAGTTAGACAGAGAAAGACAAATATAATATTGCTTATATGTGGAATCTAAAAGAAGGTTACAAATGAACTTAATTGTAAAACTGAAATAGAGTTACAGATGTAGAAAATAAACTTATGGTTACAAAGGGGCTAAAAGGGGAAGGGATAAATTGGAAGACTGGTATAAACATGCTGCTGCTGCTAAGTCGCTTCAGTCGTGTCCAACTCTGTGCAACCCCATAGATGGCAGCCCACCAGGCTCCCCCGTCCCTGGGATTCTCCAGGCAAGAACACTGGAGTGGGTTGCCATTTCCTTCTCCAGTGCATGAAAGGGAAAAGTGAAAGGGAAGTCGCTCAGTTGTGTCCGACCCTCAGCGACCCCATGGACTGCAGCCTTCCAGGCTCCTTGGTCCATGGGATTTTCCAGGCAAGAGTATCGGAGTGGGATGCCTACTATATATAAAATGGAAACTAATAAAGACTTACTGTATAGCACAGGGAACTCTACTCAATACTATGTAATGGCCTATATGGGAGAAGGATCTAAAAAAGAGTGGATATGTGTGTATATATATATATATATATATATATATATACATTTGTGTAACAGATTCACCTTGCTATACACCTGAAACTAACACAACACTGTAAATCAATTATACTGCAATAAAAAAAATTTTTTTAATCAATAATTGACATATCCCCCGCCCAAGACCTTTGAAAGGTCAGTGATGTCACTAACGTAAATGATTTTGCACTTATTTTGATGTGAGGTCTTCTGGTCAGGCCTTCATTTTCTCTCCTCTAGGGTCACGCATTTGTTAAAGCAGGTTGTCTGCAGGTGGAGAGCATTCTAGGGGAGGCTCCACTAGACAGGTGGCACAGCTGCTCTGCCGCTAGACAGGTGGCACAGCTGCTCTGCCGCTAGACAGGTGGCACAGCTGCCCTGTCGTTCATCAGGGTGGGCCTGTGGGCAGCTGATTCAGCTCTCTGGCAGCATCAGTTAGTTCAGTTCAGACTAGTTCAGTCGCTCAGTCATGTCCGACTCTGCAACACCATGGAGTGCAGCACGCCAGGCTTCCCTGTCCATCACCAACTCCCAGAGTTTACTCAGACTCAGTCCATTGAGTCAGTGATGCCATCCAACCATCTCATCTTTTGCCGCCCCCTTATCCTCCTTACCTCAATCTTTCTCAGCATCAGGGTCTTTTCCAGTGAGTAGGCTCTTCACATCAGGTGGTCAAAGTAGTGGAGCTTCAGCATCAGTCCTTCCAATGAATATTCAGGACTGATTTCCTTTAGGATGGACTGGTTGGATCTCCTTGCGGTCCAAGGGACTCTCAAGAGTCTTCTCCAACACCACAATAGGCAGCATTAATAGGACACAGCAGAAAGAAAATGTTTTCTGAGATCTTTTCCAACTTGAGCAACTTCTGATTTTAAGAATTTAAGAATGCTCTCTGTTAGCCTTTGGGCCTCTTTCCATCTATCCTCCCACCTTTGGCATTGTTTCCTCAATGCAGAGCCACACATTAGGTTCTGTATATTCTCACTTATAAGCCAAGCCAACATGCCCTGAGGATGCACATTGTTGTGAGGTGACCACAGTTAACCTTTAAGATCTACTCTGTAGCCACTATAAGAGTAGATCTTAAAAGTTCTTATCTCAAGAAAAAAATGTGTAACAATGTAAGGTGATGATGTAATGCAGTAACTAAATTTATTGTGGTATCATTTTGCTATTTATATATACATTGATCTTCCTTCCACTTTAGCTCAGGGAGTCCTTTCACCCCATTCCCACCCAGCCTAGTCTCTTTGCCTCTGCAGGAACATCTCCCTTGCAGATTTTGTCTTAGGTTCATATCATTTTGTGGCTACATTCACTAATGTTCAATTTTTTTTTGCTTTATTTATTTTTTAAAATACAGATTTAAAAATAGACATTTCACTTCAAGGAAACCCTAAAAAGAAAAAAAAAAATCCCAGGGTCATTTGCATTTGGAATACCCGATTCTGATTGCTGACACTGTTGTGCTGAAATAGTCTCCTCCTTAACTAATGGTAATGCATATATATCAATCCTAATATCCCAGTTTGTCCTCCTCTGTGTCCCCACATCTTTTTTTACCTCTGTATCTCTATTACTGCTCTGGAAATAGGTTCATCTGTACCATTTTTCTAGATTCAACATGTATGCATTAAGATGCCATGTTTGATTTTCTTTCAACTTCAATCTGTGTGACAGACTCTAGGTCCATCCACATCTCTACAAATGACCCAGTTTCATTCCATTTTATGTGCACTACATCTTTTTATCCATTCGTCTGTTATTGGACATTTAGGTGGTTTCCATGTCCTGGCTAGGCTTTCTAGGAGAGCAAGAACCAGGAGCCATCTAAGGAAAGCCGCCTAAGATTACAAATTGTAATCAGGAAATATCTCTTTCCACTCCCTGTTTACTACCATGCACAGACCATAATCAACCTCCAAAATCTCCTGCTGAACACCATGTTCTGAATGTCAGACAAAAGAAAAATCATTCTTCTTCTATTCCTTAAAATAATTGAGGCAGGGAAAGGAGCAGAAGGTTTGGAGTTAAAGGGTGCTAGTTCAGTTTTGGACCTAGTAAAAAGCCACTTTTCCCATTAGTCATGTATGGATGTGAAGGTTGGACCATAAAGAAGGTTGAGCATCAAAGAATAGATACTTCTGAATTGTGGTGTTGGAGATGACTCTTGAGAGTCCCTTGGACAGCAAGGAGATCAAACCAGTCAATCCTAAAGGGAATCAACCCTGAGTATCATTGGAAGGACAGTTCCATCTGTAACTTTCCCCCTTGATCTCTGACATATAAGATAAGCTCTCTTTCTTAACACACACACACACACACACACACAATCTTTCTTCAATCTTTCCCAGCATCAGGGTCTTTTCCAATGAGTCAGTTCTTCATGCCACGTAGCAAAAGTATTTGAGTTTTAGCTTCAGCATCAGTCCTTCCAATGATACTCAGGGTTGATTTCCTTTAGGATTGAATGGTTTGGGCTCCTTGCAGTCTAAGGGACTCTCAAGAGTCATCTCCAACACCACAATTCAGAATTATCTATTCTTTGATGCTCAACCTTCTTTATGGTCCAACCTTCACATCCATACATGACTAATGGGAAAACCATAGCTTTGACTATACAGAACTTTGTTGGCAAAGTGATAAACTTTGTTTTTTAATATGCTTCTAGATTTGTCATAGCCTTCCTTCCAAGAAGCAAGTGTCTTCTAATTTCATAGCTGCAGTCACCATCTGCAGTGATTTTGGAGTCCAAGAAGAGAAAATCTGTCACTGCTTCTACTTTCTCCCCATCTATTTGCCATGGAATGATGGGACCAATGCCAAGATCTTTGTTTTTTGAATGCTGAGTTTTAAGCCAGCTTTTCACTCTCCTCTTTTACCTCAACAAGAGGCTCTTTAGTTCCTCTTTGCTTTCTGCCATTAGAGTAGAATCATCTCCATATCTGAGGTTGTTATCTCTCCCAGCAATTGATTCTAGCTTGTAACTCATCCAGCCTGGGATTTTGCATGATGTACACTGCATATAAGTTAAATAAACAGAATGACAGTATATAGCCTTGATGTACTCCTTTCCAAACATAGAACCAGTCCATTGTTTCATGCAATGTTCAAACTGTTGCTTCTTGACCCGCATACAAGTTTCTCAGGAGACAGGTAAGATGGTCTGGTATTCCCATTTCTTTAAGAATTTTTCAGTTTTTTGTGGTCCACACAGTCTTTGTATGATCAATGAAACAGAAGTAGATGTTTTTCAGGAATTCCCTTGCTTTCTCTATGTATGATCCAACAAATGTTGGTAATTTGATCTCTGGTTCCTCTGCCTTTTCTAAACCCAGCTTGTACATCTGGAAGCCCCTCCTGACCAACATGGAAATGCTGGTGGACTCCTCAAGCATCTTACAGACCTTTTCCCACAACTCCCTATAAAGAGCAAAAGCAAACAAGCCCCCTAACACTCTCGTATGGCAAAGGCCCTGCAGCCTTGCACCAGTGTTTCTGCTCTGATATCCTCCTCATGTGCATTTCAATACTGTGGTCTGGAGAGTGAATTCCAAGCCCATCTCTTATCTTTATCCAGTGATACAGTGTCATCATTCCTGCTTTTACAAGAATTCTGAGACAGTGTGTGGGTGAACTTGGCTTGGAACAGGAGAGGGGGATTCCAAGCAGAAGGGCCTCCATCCTGAGTGTCACTACGGACCATGATGTGCACGGCAGGGGCCATCAGACCTGCTGCTTCTGGCCTCAACAATCCCCTTCTCACTCAAGTGAGATCTGAGGAGACGCCAGGGGCCAAGGAAGCAGGGAAAAGTTCTCTCACCCTTATTCCACCCAGCTCGTGTGAGTTACAAGAGAATGGATGGATCATTCAGACAAAGTACTAGGAAAAAAGTGTTTGCTGAGTAAATTACAGATGGAATCAAGATTATAGGAAGGAAGAAAGTGCTTTTGAAGCATCTTTTCAAAAAGCAAGTTAAAATGCTAATATTAGCTAAAAGTTTTTGAATACTTATCCTTTGCTGGAAACATACACGCTAAATGCTTTGCTTATAGTATCTCACCAAATGCTCAGTACTGGTTTGGGAGAAGACATGCCCAGTCTGAAAGGTGAAGGACTTGTCCAGGAACATAAAGTTCTACATGGCAAATTGGGATTCAAATGTGGGTCTTTCTGTGCTCAATATAATTTATGGCTTCCTGATTGTGATGGTAATGTTGTAGGTCTCCTTGAACAAGCATTGTTACTACTTGGTAAATGACTCATATCATGATACATTCTTGAAAGTGATAAAACAACTGTTTTCATTTTTAAATGAATGTAATCTGGCATTTTCACCACTTCAGACTATTCTATTAATTATTTAGAATTTGTATGACTCTACCACAAAATTCACATGTGCTAGCCAAAACCCAGAAAGAAAAATAAATGAATTCCATACAAGCAGTCCAAAATTAGTATTATCTTGGTTTTCTTTAAATGGTATCCCATTGGTTCCAAGAGCCAAATAGGATTCAACTGCCCAAATACACACAATGAAGCTCAAAACATTTCAGCAGGAAGCAAAGTAGAGAAGGTTCCTCCTCCCTTAGCTTAAAGTCTAAAATTCAACATGGTCACACAACCATATGAAGAACATAACCACACGCCCCATGGTATAAGAGAAAGTGCACGAGATCAACAGCAAGCCCACAAGGGATCACTAAATTTAACATCTCCTCTGAGGTTTTGATTGCCAAAAAGAGAGAGAAATTTATCACTCAGATCAGAGAGGAGCTAAGTAGAAATGAAAGCGAGGAATGAACTTTTCCCAGTAGAGAGATTTTCTGGATAAAGCCTGGGAATGACTTAGATGAAAGAGTGGAGTCTGTTTGGTTGAACAAGATGGAATGAATGCTGAGGAGATAGCTTTGGGCCAAGTGACGGGAGCATGAAGGAAGGGAAGAGATTCATTACAGACCCCAGGGATGAGATAAAGAGCCCTATAAAAGGACCCGAGCAGCCTGGCCTACATAGAGAAAACAAAGATTTCAAAGGGTAAGGTGCCTAGAGCAGTGGTGGAGGTACTGTTTCTTTGCATCACTGGGATCACCAGGGTCCAAGGTGGAGGAACGTGGGCCAGTGAGAAGGAAGTGGCCGTGGCCAAGTTTGGAAGCTGATTATTCAGAAAATAAGTCCCTTTATTCACACAATACCACTTCTTTAGATGGGAATGACAGAATTCAAGGCTACAGGAAGGCTGCCTGCTCATTTCTTTCAGGCTTTCAGGCAGCATAGAGTAGGAAAAACCTAGGGGGCTGGCAGGGCAGTGGGGTTAGGGAGGAAGGAAGGCTGGATTATAAAAGAATGAGAGTTAGTGGGGAAAACTTGTGTAAAATACGCAGTCCTTGTCCCTCAGTGTCCATGGGGGTTGGTTCCAGGACACTTGAAGTGGAAAGTGAAAGTGTTAGCTGCTCAGTCGTGTCTGACTCTTTGCGACCCCAGGGACTGTACAGCCCACCAGACTCCGCAGTCCGTGGAATTCTCTAGGCAAGAATACTGGAATGGGTAACCATGCCCTTCTCCAGGGGATCTTCCCAATCCAGAAATCAGACTCAGGTCCCTTGCATTGTCGGTGGATTCTTTACCAACTCAGCCACCAAGGAAGCCCTCAGGACTTAGGGGAGATCAAAATTCCTGCATGTTCAAATCCCATAGTCGGCCCCCTGCATCCCTGAATTCGATCAAATGCCCATCACATATTACGTTTGTAATCCCTGGTTGGCTGAATGCTCAGATGCGGTCCTGAAGATACAGAGCACCAGCTGTCTATTTTGATGAAAATTCACTTACAGGTAGAGTCACACAGTTTAAACTCATGTTGTTTAAGGATCGATCATACTCCCTACTAGATTCTAGTCTCCTCACTGATGCTGTTGTTCAGTCACTCAGTCGTGTCTGACTCTGAGACCCCATGAACTGAAGCACACCAGGCTTCCCTTTCCTTCACTATCTCCTGGAGTTTGCTCAAACTCATGCCCTTTGAGTCAATGATGTCATCCAACCATCTCAGCATCTGTCGATCCCTTCTCCGGCCCTCAGTCTTTCCCAGCATCAAGATCTTTTCCTGTAACTCAGTTCTTCACATCAGGTGGCCTTGGAGCTTCACTTTCAGCATCAGTCTTTCCAATGAATATTAAGGTTGATTTAGGATTGACTGGTTTCATCTTGCAGTCCAAGGAACTCTCAAGAGTCTTCTCCAAACATCACAGTTAGAAAGCATAAGTTCTTCGGTGCTCAACCTTCTTTATGTTTCAACTCTCACATCCACACACAGTTACTGGAAAAACCACAGCTTTGACTATGGAAAACCATACTTTGCCACTTTGTTGCAAAGTGATGTCTCTGCTTTTTAATATGCTGTCTAGGTTTGTCATAGCTTTTCTTCCAAGGAGCAAGCATCTTTTAATTCCATGGCGGCAGTCACTGTCCACAGTGATTTTGGAGCCCAAGAAAATAAGGTCTGTCACTGAAACAGTCTTCTCATTGTAAAATTCTATGTTCATCTTGACACAACTTCATCCCCAAAGCATCATTATTCACAAACTCTATTTCTTTATTCTGTGTCTTCACAAAAGCTCATGGAGTCAGTCTGCACCACATTTGCACTTGTTTCTGTATTTCATGGTAGAGAGTTTTAATGCCATTTGCAGTGACTAGAAGGTGAGGTTGTGTGGCCGGACACACCTCATTTTAAATTCCAACTCTCCTACTAGTTGAGTTAGGATGTGATGTTGGGAAATCACTTAATGTCTCCAAGTCTCAATGTCCTCACGTATAATAATGATAATATCTACTCACATGGTTGTTTTAAGATTAACTAAATGCATGTGAAACAATTAATAGAATGCTGGCAAATAGTGACTGTTCGAAAAGCACACACACACACATACACACAAAGAATATTAAACATTACAGTTACTTTTCTGTATGCTTTCTCTCCAGATAAATTTCAAGTGTCTCCATTTGAAGATAAGTTCAAAATTTGTGCAACATCAGATACCACAGAAAAATATCAAGCCCTGTCTTCCACAAACAGTGAGGGGAGAAGAAATTGAAAATATTGTGCCTGGGATTATGATTGCAGACCTCAACAATACCCAGGCAGAAAGAGGATAATTCTGTTCACCTTTCATACAACACCAAACACCCAGCTACATTTTTGATTGAATGGATTGCTGGCTTCTGAAAGGAGACATTCATAAAATGCTTTGGATTAATATGTTTACAGGTATTGGATCTCTGGTGAAACTCACAGAGGTGTGGTGTTTGATATTTAGTTATTCATCATTGATGATCTTTCCTTCTTACACTTCACTATGAAAGTATTAGTCACTCAGTGACCTCCAACTCTTTGCAACACATGGATTGTAGCCTGCCAGGCTCCTCTGTTCATGGAAATTCTCCAGGCAAGAATATTGGAATGGGTAGCTGTTCCCTTCTCCAGGAGATCTTCCCCACCCAGGGATTGAACCCAGTCTCTCTCATTACAGACAGATTCTTACCATCCAAGCCACCAGTTCAGACACAATTTTTTTTTTAATTTGGATATCTGTGCAGCAGGTGGGATCTAGTTCCCCAACCAGGGATTCAACCTAAATCCCTGAGTTGCAAGGCAGTTTCTTAACCACTGAACCACCAAGGAAGTCTCACTTTAGCCATAGTCTATTTTATCATCTAGATGCATGACCTGCTAATATATTCAAGGATTTTCATCTCAATACATTTAATTTTTAATGACACTGTCCTTTTTGAATATACATCATTGGAATCTCACTCCTGGCTCCTAATGAATTCCTCTCTGTGTCCTGTTTAGGACTCTATTAAATCTTTGTGAGCCTCAATACAATGGTTTGCTTCACTATCCCTCCACCATCGAATACATTAAAACCAAAACAAAACGCTGTCATACACAGAAGAGTTCATAAAATCCAGACTGTGAAAGGCTGTCAGCAATCTGTCCAAGGCACGTCCTGGACTTTTGTTTTACAGACTTTCCCAGAATATTGACTCAGTGTTAATAGAGAAACTGTACATAAAACTCAGAAAAGAAGGGGTCAGTTTGTCTATGGGAGACCAGGCCCTAGAGGGCTGCCCACACCTCTGTGAAATACTGAGTTTGCTAAATCTGCTTTTGTCAGCTAATAACACAGATAGAAATCATAAGACTCTAAAGTATGCATTTTCAGACCTTCGGGGTTACTTATAAATAGGCCTATAAAGGTATTCTTTTGCTTTTTTCTATGAACTGCAAATGCAAAGGCACCAGAAAGCAGTTATTTGCAAACACATAACATTTTTTTCAAGCCATGCATTTTTTAAAAACTAGAATGATAGAATTTGACGGTCTATGTAAGAGTAGCTATCCTCATTTGCCCTGCCTTTCTTTTTTTTAAAAAAAGGATTCTTTTATATTGCGTGTTATCAGTTGCATTTTTGAAATAAAATGATATGTCTCTAGACCTAAAAGGTTCTTAATAAAGGTAATTGATGCTTTGAGAATTTTAAACATTCTGCTTCAAGTCCCACAGCCAGTGAGAGGTAGACCGAGGATTCAGATCCTGTTCTCCCATTTCTAAACATGTATTTATACCCTGCCAACAACCCAAATCCAAATAGCAGAATTAGAGTTTCCCCCATGCACTGGCCTCTTAGACACCCAAGCCTGGAAAAACTCCCCTTTGTCCTTCTTTTAAGTGTTTCCTACCTTTACTCTGATCACCTCATGTTCTAAGGTAATCAGATGGAATTTGAGCAGTTTCAGCACATATCATTAATACAGCTAAAAACATGGTTTCTTACACAACTGCAGTATGAAAACACAGCTATCATAAAGGCAAAAATGCTAAAATCTGCCTTGTTGTGATCTCCGTAAGTGCCTCTCTCCAAGAAAGGCCCAAGTCAGAGACAAGAGGTAAGCAGGTTGTATAAGGGAAAACCTTGCAGTTTGATGGGATAGAGGGTACCACGGGAGAGGACACCTGCCGGCACAGAAAGCTCATCTAATAGGTGACCCTGATCTAAAGGATGAGTAAGAATTGGGCTGGGCTGGGGGAAGCACCCATGTCACAATACCCAGATCTTATTTTTATTCCACCACTGATGTTCAAGCTGGTTTTAGAAAAGGCAGAGGAGCCAGAGATCAAATTGCTAACATCTGCTGGATCATTGAAAAAGCAAGAGAGTTCCAGAAAAACATCTACTTCTGCTTTATTGACTATGCCAAAATCTTTGACTGTGTGGATCACAATAAACTGTGGAAAATTCTGAAAGAGATGGGAATACCAGACCACCTGACCTGCCCCTTGAGAAACCTGTATGCAGGTCAGGAAGGAACAGTCAGAACTGGACATGGAACAACAGACTGGTTCCAAATAGGAAAAGGAGTACGTCAAGGCTGTATATTGTCACCCTGCTTATTTAACTTCTATGCAGAGTACATCATGAGAAACGCTGGGCTGGACGAAGCACAAGCTGGAATCAAGAGTTACCAGGAGAAATATCAATAACCTCAGATATGCAGATGACACCACCCTTATGGCAGAAAGTGAAGAAGAACTAAAGAACCTCTTGATGAAAGTAAAAGAAGAGAGTGAAAAAGTTGGCTTAAAGCTCAACATTCAGAAAACGAAGATCATGGCATCCGGTCCCATCACTTCATGGGAAACAGATGGAGAAACAGTGGAAACAGTGGCTGAGTTTATTTTTGGGGTGCTCCAATATCACTGTAGATGGTGACTGCAGCCATGAAATTAAAAGACGCTTACTCCTTGCAAGAAAAGTTATAACCAACCTAGACAGCATACTGAAAAACAGAGACATTACTTTGTCAACAAAGGTTCGTCTAGTCAAGGCTATGGTTTTTCCAGTGGTCATGAATGGGTGTGAGAATTAGACTATAAAGAAAGCTGAGCACCAAAGAATTGATGCTTTTGAACCATGGTGTTGGAGAAGACTCTTGAGAGTCCCTTGGACTGCAAGGAGATCCAACCAGTTCATCCTAAAGGAGATCAGTCCTGAGTATTCATTGCAAGGACTGATGTTGAAGCTGAAACTCCAATACGCTGGCCCCTGATGCGAAGAGCTGACTCATTTGAAAAGATCCTGATGTTGGGAAAGATTGTGGGCAGGAGAAGAAGGGGACGACAGAGGATGAGATGGTTGGATGGCATCACTGACTCAATGGACATAGGTTTGGGTGGACTCCAGGAGTTGGTAATGGATGGGGAGGCCTGGTCTGCTGTGGTTCATGGGGTCACAAAGAGTCAGACATGACTGAGCGACTGAACTGACTGAGCTACCTATAAGCCCTTGGCAAGTTACACAGTCTCTTGAGCATCAGTGTCCTTATCTGCAAATGGAACTATCAATAGTAACTACTCAAAAATCATTGCAAGGTTCAAATGAACATAGGTGTGTAGTATTCTTAGGAAAGCATGAGGCACATAGTAGATACTCTGTAAATATTAGCTATGATGTTGTTGATGAATGTTCAAAGAATGAGAGGTAAAAATTACATGGCATATTCCTGAACATTCCAGGAAAAGCAAACAGTTCAAACTGGTGGGAGCACAGAGGATAAATGTAATCAAAATCAGCTGTGCCCACTTCTCTCCACTGTGGAGTATGCCAGAAATTGCACAGTATATCAACTACATAATATAACTGTTCCTGTGTGCTAAGTTGCTTCGGTCACGTCCAACTCTTTGTGACCCTATGGCTCCTCTGTCCAAAGGATTCTCCAGGCAAGAATACTAGAGTGGGTTGCCATGCTCTCCTCCAGGGGATCTTCTGGATCCAGAGATTGAGCCCATGCCTCTTGTGTCTCCTGCATTGGTAGGTGGGTTCTTTACACTAGTGTCACCTGGGAAGCCCCACAATACATCAGAATACCCATTAAATCCTGTTTGTTCTTCAAGGGGTTGATGGTGGGTTTATGGCAGCATCCATTAGAGGGTGTGTATGAATTAGGGTAGCCAGGCTTACTGCAGATAAAAAGATATAAGAGCTAAAAGAAAGGTACAGTGGATCCCAGGGAGTGACAGGAATGGGCAACCAGGGCTGGATTTGAGATAACTGGCCCATACCTTGGATTAGTCCTATAGTAAGTCTATGAGCCCCAGAGTTCCAGGAGCACTGGCCCACAAAACTGCCTGCAGGGCACCACTTAGATGATCTGTAGTTCAAGGACTCAGAAAGCTAACTGCTGAAATGATAGAAATAAACTAATTTGCAAAACAGTAACAGACTCACAGACTTAGAGAATGAGTTTATAGTTGGTGGGGTAGAGGGGGAGGGGAAGGAATAGTTTGGGAGTTTGGAATCGACATCTACACCCTGCTATATGGAAAATGGATAACCAACAAGGACCTACTGTATAGTACAGGGAACTCTGCTGGATGTTATGAGGCAGCTTGGATGGGAGGAAAATTTGCAGAATGTATACATGTGTGTATGACTGAGTCTCTTTGCTGTTCACCTGAAATTATCTCAACAATGTTAATCGGCTACACTCCAGTGCAAAATGAAAAGTTAAAAAAAAAGAATTCTGTTTTGGTTGTGTGCAGTCTGAGAGGCCCAGCTGACAAACAACTTTATCTATTGAGGGGGGCAACTATCACAACATTGTTAATCAGTTATGCTGTGTACTCAGTCGTGTCTGACTCTTGCGACCCCCTGGACTATAGCCAGGTTCCTCTGTCCATGGAATTTTCCAGGCAAGAATACTGGAGTGGGTTGCCATTTCCTTCTCCAATACAAAATTAAAAGGTTTTAAAAATAGAGCTAATACATAGTATGAGAAGCCTGAAAAAGAAAGAAAAAACTAACTGCAGCTTTTGGCCTGGGGTTGACCCTCCTGGATGGACTGCCTACCAGGTGAATGAAACTTTTAGTCCTGCCTGTGGCTCAGGTCAGCGGGCCATCCCATGAGTGGGACCTTTGGTACAGAGGAGCTTCAAGTCCAGGAATGCCAATGAAGGGGTTGATATGGAACTGATGGCCAGTGTGTTAGTTTATTAACAAGAGCTGGTTTTGCTTCTCACAGTGTGTGTGTGCTCACTCAGCTGTATCCGACTCTGTGACTCTGTGACTCTGGACTGCAGCCCGCCAGGCTCCTCTGTCCATGGAGTTTCCCAGGCAAGAATATTAGAGAGGCTTGCCATTCTCTTCACTAGGGTATCTTCACGACCAAGGGATCAAACCCACATCTTCTGCTTGGCAGGTGGATTCTTTCCAATGAACCACCTGGGAAGCCTTGCTTCTAACAAAGAAATAAGTAATCTATAAATGAAGGTCAAATGACTTTTTCCAGGTGTCAGGGCAAACCTTAAGGCACAATTTGGCCTAGAAGACAAACATTTTATCTTCAAAGATCTCAGCGGCATACAGATTGTCCTTTGGCAAGAGAGAATGACCAATCCAAATTGCTCAGAGCTGCATCTTCTCCTTTAAAATCAGCAAGATTCCTAAGTTCTGAAAAGCTCTCTGCTGTAGACTGACTGTTGTGTCTCCCTGGTATTCATATGCCGATACCTAATCCTCACTCTGATGGTATTCGGAGGCTGGTCCTTTGGGAGGCGATTAGCTTTGAGGGTGAAACCCTCATGAATGGGATTAGTGTCCTTATAAAAGAGACCTCAGAGTGCTCTCTTACCCTCTTTCTGCCATGTGAGGATAGTGAGAAGAGGGCCATCTGTGACACAGAAAGCAGGCTCTCATCAGACACCAAATCTGTGGTTTTCTTGATCTTGGACCTCTCAGCCTCTAGAACTGTGAGAAATAAACATTTGTTGTTCAAGCCACCCAGACTAGCAAGTTTTGTTACAGCAGCCCAAACTGATGAAAACACTCTGTGTGTTTTCAGAACAGAATGTGACTGGAGTACTCTTGCATCCTTTCTGAAAGGCCTGGACCACTCAGAAATCTGTGGCTGGCCGGCAGCGCACTTCCACTGAGACCCTCCCATTCCAGGCAGACGGGGATTCAAAAACAGCCTTCTCTCTTCTGCTTTCCTTCCATAGCTCTTATAGGGTTGTCTGGGAATGCTAGTGGTAAAGAACCCTCCTGCCAAGACAAGAGGCATAGAGATGTGGGTTCGATCCCTGGGTCGGGAAGACTGCCTGAAGGAAGGCATGGCAACTCACTCCAGTATTCTTACTTAGAGAATCCCATGGACAGAGGAGCCTGGAGGGCTACAGTCATAGGGTCGCAAAGAACTGGACACGACTGAAGTGACTTAGCATGCACGGAAACGTCCCAAGTGTATAGGCTCGATTCCTGATTGGGGAACTAAAATCCCACATCCCATATGGTGCAGCAAGAAAAAAAAAAAGTGGAAACTAAAGAGATGGTCTGGATTCCCAATCTTGCTTTATCTTAAACAACAAACTCCCCACCTCTGCCTGTCCCTGTAGAAGAATTGTATGCTTACTGGCCTGCAGGTATTCTATTGAGCCGTTTTCATTTAACCGGCAGGATGTATTCACAGAGTGATCCAGTGCATCATTTAAAAGCCTTTATTAATCATCCCATGGTGCCATAAAATGACAGGCGTTTGGTTCCCCAAAGCAAATACTGCAGACCAAGGACCTTAATGTAGAGGTGGAGTTAAATGATAATAGCCAAGTGGCAAGTCCTTGGTGCATTTAGAGGATCACAAGAAGATAAAAAGAGCTTCCGGTGCCTCTCTAATTGCTTTTAAATTTTTATTTATGGTCATATTAAGCGGTTCTCAGAAGGTTCGAGTCGTTTAAATTATGATGATTCTTTCCGAAGGCTTTTACCTGTAAGGAAATTGGGAATTAGTCCCTTTTCTGAGGAGACACGGGTGGATTTCTGGATTTCTCTTCACAGACAGTTGTTCTTTCAAACTTGCTGAATGGAGAAGTTATTAGTGGTTCAAAACTTTCACAACTTCCTGATGAACTTAATAAACTCAAATCGCCAGGCCCCCGTCCTAGGATTTCTGATCAGTAGGTCCGAGGCACACCTGGAAACCCATGTTTTGAACATGTTCCCATATGATGCTGATGCTGAGGCCTTTGGAGCCATACTTTGAGAGCCACTGGTATAGACCATGCGTGTTTGTGTGTGCTAAGTCACTTCAAGTGTGTCTGACTCTGCGACCCTATGGACAGTAGCCCTCCAGTTTCCTCTGTCCATGGGGATTTTCCAGGAAAGAATACTAGAGTGGGTTGCCATTTCCTCCTCCAGGGGATCTTCTGGACCCAGGGATCGAACCTGTGTCTCCTGTGGCTCCTGCATTGCAGGTGGATTCTTTACCGCTGAGCCAAAGGGGAAACCTGCGGTGTAGAATATACTACACTTTGAGCTAAATGCACCAGGCTGTCATCCTTGGCTAGGATTTCAGAGGATGCGGTCCTCCAACAAGTACCCTAGGTCCTCTGTTTTCTTCATCCCAGTAATAAGGGAGCACTCCTGTCCCCACACTATGATCTTCTAATTGCCTACAGATTAGATACTACTTATGCTAGAAAAAAAAAAAGATACCGAGTGTCTGTTCCCATCATTACTGTGGAGAAACATTTAATACATACGTAGAGCTGAGCCAAGTAATTGCATGATGATGTGAATCCAGCAACATTTTCCCTCAGGAAAATTAGAAAATAATTACATTTCATTTTCAAGCAAGTCCAGTGATTTTTTTTTTTTGGTCCAATAAATTCACACTTCAGTATATTCCATTTTTGAATAAGTAAGCAATAACCATATATAAAGGGGCTTCCCTGGTGGCTCAGTGGTAAACAATTCACCTGCCAAAGCAGGAGATGCAAGACTCTGTTTTGACCCTTGGATCAGGAAGATCCCTTTTAGTAGGAAACAGCAACCTGTTCCAGTGTTCTTGCCTGGAAATTTCCATGGACAGAGGAGCCTGGTGGGCTACAGTCCATGGGATCGCAAAGAGCTGGGCACGACTGAGTGAGCACACAGGCACAAGCATGTGCAACGCCATCAGTTGTCGCAATGAATGTTTCCTTTATGCCTAAACTCTGACAAACTTTGGCATCACGTGATTTCACTCCAACTTATTTTTGTTTATCAATAGATTATGATCCTCCCTGAAAGAATTTTTATTGAGCTGGAGCATTTCTAATATACACCTAAGGGTGTTCTCTCTGGGTAATTTCTTTTATATTTGCTCATTCTCAGTCTTAGGTAATTCACTTAATTTTCTACGTTGTCTGTACTGCAAGTCATTAATTTTTTAACCTTTTATTTTGAAATCATTTCAAACATACAAGAAAGTTGCAAGAATGATACAAAGAACATCCATGTAACCCACATGCAGATTGGCCAGTTGTTCACATTTTATCTTTCTCTCTCTCTTGCTCTCTGTCTGTATACACTTATGTCATATATAAGTAAAATATGTACACATATATCTAATAGCATAGTAATTACTCTATATAATATACATACTTGAACCATTCAAGAGCAAGTAGACATACTATCCCATTACTCCTCAAGATATGAATATCTATTTTTCGAAAATAAGGAAATTCTCTCACATAGGCACAGAGCATCAAAAAATCAACATTAATAGATTACCACCATCACATTCACACACTCAGTTCTAATTATACTGACTATTATAATAATATCCTTTATAAATTGAGGATCAAATCTAGGAATACTAGTTGTATTTAGTTTCCATCTCTCTTTAGTTACTTTAACTCAGAAAAATTCTTCAGTCTTTCTTGGCATTTTATGTGCTTGTATTTTATGTATTTTTTAAGATTACAGAACTATTTCCTGCAGCGGTCTTGAGCCTGAAGATTTTGGTGTTTCCTCATGGTTAGATTCAGGGTATGCTTCATGACAGGATATCACAGCAGTAATGCTGTATTCTTCCTGGAGTGTCATATGAGGAAGCACATGATGTCAATTTGCCCCAGTATGGGTGCTGCAGAATTTTACCACTTGGTTATGATGATACCTGCCAGTATTTTGGGGCTGTTTATTAATAAGTGAGTAACAAGTATGTTAGTAAGATATATGTTAACACTCTAAATATCCTGATGCTCATCAAATTGTCACCAACTAGTTTGGCATACATCAATGATTTTTTGCCCTGAATTGATTATTATCATTGTACTTGCCAAATGGTAATTTCCTAATTCCATCATTAGGAATATTTTTATTTGACGAGGCCTTAAAATAGCTGTGAAAAAAGGGAAGTGAAAAGCAAAGGAGAAAAGGAAAGATATACCCATTTGAATGCAGAGTTCCAAAGAATAGCAAGGAGAGATAAGAAAGCCTTCCTCAGCAATCAATGCAAATAAATAGAGGAAAAGAATACAATAGGAAAGTTTAGAGATTTCTTTAAGAAAATTAGAGATACCAAGGGAACATTTCATGCAAAGATGGGCACAATAAAGGACAGAAATGGTATGGACCTAACAGAAGCAGAAGATACTAAGAAGAGGTGGCAAGAATACACAGAACTGTTCAAAAAAGATCTTCATGACCCAGATAATTACGATGCTGTGATCACTCACGTAGAGCAAGACATCCAGGAATATGAAGTCAAGTGGGCCTTAGGAAGCATCACTACGAACAAAGCTAGTGGAGGTGATGGAATTCCAGTTGAGCTATTTCAAATCCTGAAAGATGATGCTGTGAAAGTCCTGCACTCAATATGCCAGCAAATTTGGAAAACTCAGCAGTGGCCACAGGACAGGAAAATGTCAGTTTTCATTCCAATCCCAAAGAAAGGCAATGTTAAAGAATGCTCAAACTACTGCACAATTGCACTCATCTCACACGCTAGTAAAGTAATGCTTAAAATACTCCAAGCCAGGCTTCAGCAATACGTGAACCATGAAATTCCAGATGTTCAAGCTTGTTTTAGAAAAGGCAGAGGAACCAGAGATCAAATTGCCAACATATTCTGGATCATGGAAAAAGCAAGAGAGTTCCAGAAAAACATCTATTTCTGCTTTACTGACTATGCCAAAGCCTTTGTGGATCACAATAAACTGTGGAAAATTCTGAAAGAGATGGGAATATCAGATAACCTGAACTGCCTCTTGAGAAACCTGTATGCAGGTCAGGAAGCAACAGTCAGAACTGGACAAGGAACAACAGACTAGTTCCAAATAGGAAAAGGAGTACATCAAGGCTGTATATTCTCACCCTGCTTATTTAACTTCTATGCAGAGTACATCATGAGAAACGCTGGACTGGAAGAAGCACAAGCTGGAATCAAGATTGCTGGGAGAAATATCAATAACCTCAGATATGCAGATGACACCACCCTTATGGCAGAAAGTGAAGAAGAACTAAAGAACCTCTTGATGAAAGTGAAAGAGGAGAGTGAAAAAGTTGGCTTAAAGCTCAACATTCAGAAAACTAAGATCATGGCATTTGGTCCCATCACTTCATGGGAAATAGATGGGGAAACAGTGGGAACAGTGGCTGAGTTTATTTTTGGGGTGCTCCAAAATCACTGCAGATGGTGATTGCGGCCATGAAATTAAAAGACACTTACTCCTTGCAAGGAAAGTTATGACCAACCTAGACAGCATATTCAAAAGCAGAGACATTACTTTGCCAACAAAGGTCCGTCTAGTCAAGGCTATGGTTTTTCCAGTGGTCATGTATGGATGTGAGAGTTGGACTCTAAAGAAAGCTGAGCACAGAAGAATTGATGCTTTTGAACTGTAGTGTTGGAGAAGACTCTTGAGAGTTCTTTGGACTGCAAGGAGATCAACCTGTCCATCCTAAAGGAGATCAGTCCTGAGTATTCATTGGAAGGACTGATGTTGAAACTGAAACTCCAATACTTTGGCCACCAGATGCGAAGAGTTGACTCATTTGAAAAGACTCTGATGCTGGGAAAGATTGAGGGCAGGAGAAGGGGATGACAGAGGATGAGATGGCTGGATGGTGTCACCGACTCGATGGACATGCATTTGGGTGGACTCCGGGAGTTGGTGATGGACAGGGAGGCCTGGCACGCTGTGGTTCACAGGGTCACAAAGAGTTGGACAAAACTGAGCGACTGAACTGAACAGAACTGAGAGCTTTTCTTCTGGCCTTTTTATCTACCTGCCATTTATCTATCTACAGAGATTTTAATAGGCAGATATATGGTTTTATATCTTATTCAACGATTTATAATCTATTATTTTTATTACTTATTTTGAGACTTAAATTATTGCAGATTTGGCAAGTGGGAGTCATTCAAACTGGCTTTCATATTATCATTTTAGCACTTTTTACTATCTAGCACTTATATCTAGTAAGATATTCTAGACTCACTTCGATTTTTTTTCCCAAGGCCCTGGAATTAGCCATTTCTCTAAAGAGCCCTGGTTCTCCTTAGTGAACCAAGATATGGATTCTAGGTGTGCTCATGTGTATATTCTACGTGTGCTCATGTAGTGTGTGAGTGTGTTTGTGTGTTTGTGTGTGTGTTATGGATTGAATGTCTGTGTGCCCTCAAACTCTTAAGTTAAACCCTAAATCCCATTGTAGCAGTATTTGGAGATGGAGCCTAAAAGGTAATAATTAAGGTTATATGAAGTTGTAAGGGTGGGGCCCTTATCCAATAGGGTTGGTGTCATTGTAAGAAGATCTCTCTCTTTCTCAATGTGCATGCAGTAAGGAAAGTCCATGTGAGTATATATGGGAAAGGCAGCTGTCTGCAAGCCAAGCAGGGAGCTCTCACCCTAATCTGACCATAATGGCTCCCTGATCTTGGACTTCCAGCCTCCAGAACTGGGAGAGAAGGTTTCTGTTGTTCAAGCCATTCAGTTTGTGGTAATTTGTTATGGTAACCCAAGCAGATGAATACAACTGATGTCTGTGTCTACGTCTTTATCTATATCTATTTATATCCATACCTAATCTGTATCTTCCAGTCCAGTGTTTCTCATGAGGTACTCTGCATATAAGTTAAATAAGAAACACAAGCTGGAATCAAGATTGCCAGGAGAAATATCAACCACCTCAGATATGCAGATGACACCACCCTTATGGCAGAAAGTGAAGAGGAGCTAAAAAGCCTCTTGATGAAAGTGAAAGAGGAGAGTGAAAAAGTTGGCTTAAAGCTCAACATTGAGAAAATGAAGATCATGGCATCCGGTCCCATCACTCCATGGAAAATAGATGGGGAAACAGTGGAAACAGTGTCAGACTTTATTGTTTTGGGCTCCAAAATCACTGCAGATGGTGACTGCAGCCATGAAATTCAAAGACGCTTACTCCTTGGAAGAAAAGTTATGACCAACCTAGATAGTATATTCAAAAGCAGAGACATTACTTTGCCGACTAAGGTCCATCTAGTCAAAGCTATGGTTTTTCCTGTGGTCATGTATGGATGTGAGAGTTGGACTGTGAAGAAGGCTGAGTGCCGAAGAATTGATGCTTTTGAACTGTGGTGTTGGAGAAGACTCTTGAGAGTCCCTTGGACTGCAGGGAGATCCAACCAGTCCATTCTAAAGGAGATAAACCCTGGGATTTCTTTGGAAGGAATGATGCTAAAGCTGAAATTCCAGTACTTTGGCCACCTCATGCGAAGAGTTGACTCATTGGAGAAGACTTTGATGCTGGGAGGGATTGGGGGCAGGAGGAGAAGGGGACGACCCAGGATGAGATGGCTGGATGGCATCACAGACTCGATGGACGTGAGTCTGAGTGAACTCCGGGAGTTGGTGATGGACAGGGAGGCCTGGTGTGCTGCGATTCATGGGGTCGCAAAGAGTCAGACACGACTGAGCGACTGAACTGAACTGAACTGAACTGAATCTGTATCTACTTCTATCAAAGGAAACAACTCACGTGTTTCCATCAATACTGCAGATTCCAATCCAGAATGTGTTCTGGCCTTCTCTTTTTTCATATTTGTAACTTTAATCTCTGATGGTGAAACCCGGCTTTCATTATCCTCCATATATTTAATTACTTGTTCACCCCACTGTGTGTAACCAATCCCCCAACCACATGGGCTAAGTCCTAAGTGCTGGCTCTTCTAACCACAACCAGGAGGGTTACCTCCTTGTCCCTGAACTAACCAATAATGTTAGCTGAATCCTCAGCCCCAGAAGGGAACTTCACTAAAGGTTTAAAAGTTTAAACAGAATTTGGCTAGCTACACATCTTAAAAATTATTTTATAATCATCACAATTTTAGTATAATATATAAATTTCAGTAGTCATGCTTTTTGTCTAATATGAGATAATTCATCGTTATATTTTTCATTGTGAGGAAGATCAGTTTTGAGGATATGGCAGTGATGATGAGATATATATTGAAAATATTTTTAATCTCATAAAATATGTTCATTTAATAATTTTTGTCTGACATTGAACACCAACTTAAAAATTTAGTGAAAACTAAAATTAGTTTGAATATATTAAGATAAGGAGTACCCATGGTCAGAAGAAATGGTAAGTGGTGAAAGAAATAGTGGTGAAAGGTCAAATGATGAAAAAGTGACAATGCTTTCTTTCAAGCAGTTACCAAAACTTTCTTCCCATGCACAGAAAAATTATGCCTTCTTGTTAACAGTGGAGCAGTTGTGAAATCTGATAAAACTCTTATTCTGAACAAGTGTCATATTAGGTCAACAAGGCTGTAAAAAACCCATTTTACACAGCACAGTGATATAATTAGTTTATTCTATGTATCTGGGAGTATATGGTAATAAAATCATGTGAATTTAAACCCCATGTGCTAGGACAAACCGGATTTGTTCTAATGGTCAGTTTATTCATCTCCAAGATTTTCTATGTCATACATGTAATTAAACATGTAAGTGCCTTGTACATACTGTCATATTTAGGTTTGGTCCCAAGACCTAAAATGCTTAACATAAATATACACTTTGCATTCAACTTGACATTCTAACCACACTTCAGTTTCTTTTTAAATATTTTCCCCATATTGATCAAGTCACTTAATCAACCTCCATAAATACTTTTTAAAAATCCTTCCTCATCTCAGAAATCCAAGATATCTTTTGAAGCATGTAATCTGAAGATGTGTGTGTGTAATGTCTCCATTTACTTAATTAAAATCCATGGGTTTTATGGAAAACAAGAATTAGAAAATCAAACTAAAACTATGATGAGCCCTTTAGTTTACAGTCTAATTGAGAAAATAAGAAATAGATAGAAAGGAAAAAGTGAACTGTGTAATGGAGTATCAGGCTGGTGAACTGAAGTCTTATCACTATTGAGAGAAGTGTGACTTGGGGTAGTTTGGATTTCTAGCGACTGGGATATGAGGAAGACTGAAGCTTGAAAAGAGAGACGGGCTAAGGCAAAAGCAAAGAACTATCAGAGCAGAGGCTTTTATTAGGGAGTCTGAGGAAATAAGATTAAAAATTTATGAAACTGAAAACCATTTCACAGATCCAACTCTTTGAGACAGGTACTCT
The DNA here is from genome assembly GCF_023091745.1 of Budorcas taxicolor. NCBI lineage: Eukaryota > Metazoa > Chordata > Mammalia > Artiodactyla > Bovidae > Budorcas > Budorcas taxicolor. The sequence continues at coordinate 17,400,337 of NC_068918.1, read as the reverse complement.
ATCAGTCTGACTTTATAAATGTGGAATCTGAGCCTGGTTAAGATTAATTTGCACAAGGTTAGTAATGAGCAGAATATATGTTCAATCCAGGTCTGATTTTCTCCAAAGCCTTTGTTCTATTCACCCAACTCAGCTGCCTCTGAGGGTAGACACTGAAAATTTTCTGTATTCCTTAACAGTCAGAGAGCAAGGGGGCCAGGGTTGGGGTCACCAGTCAGGGGCAAGGGGGCCAGGGTTGGGGTCTGGGGGACCATGGAAAGAGTAGAAAACCTTGCAAAGATGCCTGACTTTTACTTTCTAATCTTAATTGTCACCCACATGTTAGCAAACACTGGACTTGACAGAAAGGATGACACCAGAGCTGTGTGGGGAAGAGAGAAAGCCATCTGCAAACGCAGGACTGTTTGGCCAGAAGAACACCAATTGAGAAATTAATGATACCCACACATATTTAATTGAATGTAAGGAATTTAATCCTGAGGCATCTTGAGTTGGAGCTCACTCTCCTGTTTCCTGTTGGATTTAGCAGTGTCTTTTTGTATTATTGAGATGTGCCTTGGGAAGGGGGGTCCTTAGAGCAAAAGGGGCACCTCGTTCCTCACATCCAGGAGTTGCCATTAGCAAGACAGAGGCAAGACCCACAGTTCCAAAAGCCTTTCTCACATCTTCCTAAGGAGGCTTTCCCCTTTTCCCCTCTTTCCTTTCTATTTTTTCCTTTTTTTGACATTTGCTTTAGATATGCTTACACACTCTTCAGCCCTGTTGGACTTTTTAATCACATGAATTTATTTTTTAAAAAAATCACTGCAGGGTCCAGAAATTCTAATTTAATTGGTCTGAAATGGGGTATTTTTAAGCTCTCCAATTGGTCACAATGTACAGTGTAATGTGATTCTCAGCCCAGGGTTTGCACGAGTCCACAGGAGCCACTTTGACTATTTCAAACAGCCTAAGGTCAGTCATAAACTTCCTTGGGGTTAACACTGAGACTCTCTGCTCTTAAAAAATAAAAAAAAAGTTAGTTGCTCATTCGTGTTTGACTCTGAGAGCCCATGGGCTGTAGACTATCAGGCTCCTCTGTCCAAGGGATTCTCCAAGCAAGAATACTGGAGTGGGTTACCATTTTCTTCTCCAGCAGATCTTCTCTACATGGGGATTGAACCTGCGTCTCCTGCATTTTAGGCAGAGTCTTTATTGTCTGAGCCGTCAGGGGCTGGAGCTAAATCAATGCCTTGTGGTAACAGCTTATCATTTGCTAATGAAAAACTCCAATAAGCAGAGTTTCTAAACAAAATAAAAATGAGAAATTAATTAATTATTAATTTATAAATACCATTTTAAATAGATAAAATCTTTTCAAGAACCTAGTTGATCGTGGGAGAAGATAAAAGACACTTTCAGGTGAAAAAGTTGGAAAGCCATCTGATAAGGTTATCTTTTAAGCTGGCATTAAAACTAGCCTTCAAACAGAGCAACAAATTAATGGAAGGCATACCAGAAAGGCGGTGGGTGCTAGGGGAGGCCAGAGTAGGGGTTTTACATTTGTTCTGGATAATGTGTGCTCAGAGATGCAAAGGGTGACCTGTGTGATTTTGTCCCTGAATTCACTTGCCTTCTCTTGCTTTAGGCAGTAACACAGCATCTCCCCATCACCCCATCTTGAGTCTATCAATCCCATTAGGACCAGACCCTTCAAGACCTGTCTGAGAAAAATCACAGAGGGAAGTACTAGAGATTATTTCTATTGTTTGCCAAGTTGGTCTCTTGCTATCATCCGGAAATGTTTAACATAAGTGAATCTTTAATTAACTTCAAAAAGTGCCTGTGCTTGGTCTCAGGTATGTAAACATGGCAGGACAAAAGTCACTAATGTTTGGCAAGGGGAGTTAGCAAAACATCAATTAGAAAGAGTTGGTATGCCCGATGAACACCCACCTTGACGGTGGAAAAGAAATTAGTGCAAATAGTGAGCATCCTTCTTATTCACCAAGCATTTGTTCATGATTATACACCAAGGAGGTGAAACCAAGCAGTTTTGGTTGTGTGTGTGGTTTTTTTTTTTTTTTTTTTGCTATATTTTATCTATTCATACATTCAAAGGATATTTACAGGGACTATGCTATGTGCCAAACACCGCTCTAGGCACTAGAAATAGAGAATTGAGCAAAATAACTAAAAACTTCTTATCCCCCTGAAGCTTAGGTTCTAAAAGAACTGTAGCGCTTGGAAGTTACTGCTAAGCAGGAAAAGTGCATGACAAAGCAATTGTTACTTGAAACTGTATTAAAACATTTGTAGTTCAGACTTTCTAAAAAATTTCTCATTTGAATATAGAACACTGAGGTAGTCCTTTCAACTCTTAAGAGTATTTTTAATTCACAGTTTCCCATTCTCTGAACTAATTAAGTCAAAACCTAACTAAAAGAGGAAAACATACATTTATGTGTTATATTCTCCATCCTCAAGAGTGTACAATTCAGCATTTGCTAGGAGCTTGGGTGATTCCAGTAGAGCATATTTCATAAGAGAAGATAAGCAAGACAATGCCTGGTGTTTATGGCTTTAGGGGAAAAAGTTATGGACATAGAGAAAGAAAAGCAATCTTAGGAAACCTGAAAACAAGTTTGGAGACCAGTAGAGCACTTTGGAGAGCATTGACATTCAAATCAGATACTTCCATGTAATAAATATTTGCTGAATATTTCGTTGGGTAGCTAGATTCCATAGATAAGTTTAAATTGTGTCTCTTAAGACGTTAGCACTTTGTGTGTACAATTGTACTGTATAGGATACATTTCAGCTCTCATTTCCAGTTGGTAATCCCTTGAAAAAACTGGTATAATGTGTCCATGACTGAGTGTAAAATTATCTTGGGTAGAGCTTCTGTGAGAGTATTGAAGCAAATGCTAATTGTGCCACCTTCTTGGCTTGGGTGTTTTTCAAGGAACAGTTAGAAAGCCTTTAAGGCAGAGAAAGTGGTTGAGAGTCACAAAGTATTCTAGCAGCTGAAACCCTACTCTCGAGATAAGAGATACCTTGCCTAAAATACAGTGAAAAGCAGCCTTGAGACAAAGAATTAACGTGAAGAGGTGCAACGAACACGTCTTCTGAAAGCCCCACACCATTGCCACATTGTTCTGAGTATTTATAAAAAGCTTTCCAGCAGTACAGACTTTGGAAGGAAAACTGTTCACTTATAATGGGGTTTCTGTGAAGAATTATTAAGGAATGAACAGTGCTTTTTCTTAAGCCTCCTCCATTTAAAATTTTATGTTAAAATGAAAGGAAGTAGATACTTTAGGAACTGATGATTAAATAATAAAAAATTTTAGTCATATAATAAGTCATATTATAATGTCATAATAATAATACATATAATAATAAGTCATAATAACATATGTCATATAATAATAAAGGCATACAAATTGGTTAAAAAAAAGAGAGAAAAATAGTTTTTTTCAAGTGTTTACCCACAGAAATGTCAGACAAATGTAGCAATAAATTTTACCTGGATACTTTAAAATTACCTCATCTCACTGTTCACAAGTCAGTTCAACAAATATATAAGCTAAGTGTCCTGAAGAATAATAAATACATAAGCTATGATCCCTTACATGGACAAAAAAGAGTGATGTTCATCGTGGTAAAGCATGGAAGAAATGATTGCCAGAGAAAATACAGGACATTATTGTATGGGACATACTAAAAGCTTTTTTCTGTTTAGCTGAGATTCAACTATAACTGGACATTCTGTATTTTTGTTTGCTAAATCTGGCAACCCTAAAAGGGTACATCCAAATTCAAAAGAAAATCAGTAAAACCTTAAATTTTTTAAACATTTGAAGAAAATACTCAAGTAGACTCTCCCCGAGGTGCTATGGACTTGTGTCCCCTGTCCCCACATCCACACACTGAAGCTCTAACTCCTGATGTGACTGTATTTGAACGTAAGACTTTTGGGAAATAATTAAGGTTAAATGAGGTCTTAAGGGTGGGGTGCTAATCTGATTGAATTGGTGGCCTTATCATAGAAGAAAAAGAGGGAAATCTCTTTCTTCAAGCACACTACTGAGGAAGAGCCACTTGAATACTGAATAAGAGAGGACCGCCCACAAGCCAGAAAGAAATCACTCACTGTAACCCAGCCACGCTGGCACCCTGATCTCAAACTTCTAGCCTCCAGACTGTAAGAAAACAAATTTCTGTTGTTTAAGCCACCCAGTCTATGGTATTTTGTTATGACAGCCGACCTCACTAACACACAAGACCTATTGCACTTCCTCTCTGAAATAGTCATCACACTTGTAACTACAAAAACGTCAGGATTTTCTCTCCTGGCAGATCAAAATCTCCATGACGACAGGACTTCCTGGCGGTCCAGTGGTCAAGACCTCACCTTCCAGGGCAGGGGGTGTGGGTTCAGTTCCTGGTTGGGGAGCTAAGATCGCATATGCCTCTGTGGCCAAAAAAACAAAGCATGAAACAGAAGCAATATTGTTAACAAATTCAATAAGGACTTTAAAAATGGTACACATTAAAAAAAAGAAATCTTAAAAAAACCCACAAATCTTCCTCATGGCAGAAAGGGCAATTCAGTTCAGTTTAGTCGCTCAGTCGTGTCCGACTCTTTGCGACCCCATGAATCGCAGCACGCCAGGCCTCCCTGTCCATCACCACCTCCCGGAGCTCACTCAGACTCACGTCCATCGAGCCTGTGATGCCATCCAGCCATCTCATCCTCTGTCGTCCCCTTCTCCTCCTGCCCCCAATCCCTCCCAGCATCAGAGTCTTTTCCAATGAGTCAACTCTTCCCATGAGGTGGCCAAAGTAGGGGCCTAATTTCTCTTCTGCTGTTTATTTCACTGATTGCACAGTGCTTTTGACTTGGAATAAGAGCTGAGTGGATGTCTGTGGATGAATACTGAATGAATTAAGAGGCTAGAAAAGTAGAGCAAAAGCTGTTTGCTATGGTGTTTTTCACTATAGTGTTACTCTAACAACAATAAAACGTTGAGGATAATCTAAATGTTCAAAAACTGACGAATGTTTCAGTAAATTAATCAAATTAATAATAGTGCAATCACATGACAATATATCATGTATTCAGTGAATTCCCTCGTGGTCTAGTGGTTTGGGCTCTATGCTTCTACTGTGGGGGTCATGGGTTTGATTCCTGGCTGGGGAACTATGATCCTGAATGCTGCATGATACAGCAAAACTAAATAACTAAATGAAAGGGTCTCACAGCTATTGGTTCTAATGGCATGGTAAAAGTCACATGCAATTATGTTAAATAAAAGTAGGATATTTATGCATATGCACTGCTGCTGTCGTGCTGTGCTCAGTCATGTCCGACTCTTTGTGACCCCATGGACTATAACCCACCAGGCTCCTCTGTCCATGGAATCTTCCAGGCAAGAATCCTGGAGCAGGTTGCCATTTCCTACTCCAGGGGATCTTCCAGACCCAGGGATCGAACCTGGCTCTCTTGTGTCCCCAGGATTAACAAGTGGATTCTTCACCATTGTGCCACCCAGGAAACCCCACATATACGCATACATACACACAAAGAAGGGAATGTTTGGAAGTGAGTGCAGTTGCTAATAGTGGCTGCCTTCAGGTAACAGGTTTTGATGATTTTTCCATTTGTTTTTCTTTATTTTTCAAATTTGCTACAAGAATCATAGATGCTTTTTAATCAGAAAGAAAAGCAGCGGTCTCTTGACACAAGTTGTATGGATTAGAAAGATAATCTTTGCATAATGTTTATAGCAAGGAAAACAAAGCTTAAGTTGGTCAAAGTCATTATTAGTGCCGTGCTTAGAAAAAAAAAAAATTCAGACTCCACTGGGAAAACAGTGTTCATTGAGAAACATCAGTGGGGACCTATTAGTATAGGGAGGGCCATACTGCCCACCTGACAAGTACTCCTTGCCAAGCGATTTGAAGCTTGTGTTTAGGTGATGTTCTTTCCTGTAGCATTACATTTTTGTACAGAAAATTGCAGTAACAGAACTTCAAGTGTGCTGATTCTTTTAACTCTTTTATTTTTTATTTATTTTTTTTCTTTCTGGTCATACCACACAGCATGCCAACCTGGGATCAAATCCATGCCCTCAGAGTAATTCCCTTGTCTGAAGTCCCTAGTTTCCCAAAGTTTCTTTTTGTCAGTATCCCACATAATATTAGAGCTGACTTTGTCCTCGGCTTTACCTGCGTGGCTTTATCACTACCCTTTCACTCTTCCACTAAGCAAACCTCTTCCGTTTTATCTGTCTTTCAAAGGAATAATGTATTGATTTTATGACTGGAGGAGGACTTGTGCAAAGATTAGATCCCAACCCTACAGCTTAGAGAGTTTTCAATTTTGCTTTCAGAATGTTAATACCTTTGAGAGACTTGGAGAGAATCAAAAGATATAAGAACTACTGATGAACTTTTATCATATCAAAAATATTATTTAGAATATACTGCTTGACAAGAGTCCTGGAGTTGTATTTGCACTTCCTGGAATGAAGGGTTCATAAATATGAAAACAGAATATACATTCTGCAATGAAAATAACTTGCACCTTAGTCTTGTATGTAGTTTGTCTTATTTTTTGTTTTGGGAGTTGTTACTGTTTTCTAGGCACCTGACTATCTTTCTGTCCCCAAAAGATGTGCTACACACATACGTTATATTCTTACGTTATTTTATTGATTTATTGTTACTAGTGAGAGTTCAAAGCAATAAATATTCACTGAATACCTACTAACTGAAAGGTATTGGCCTAGATATCGGAAATATAAGGATAAATGGAGATGAACCTCTCTATCTCATCTGGAAGTATCTTTAGCCTAGTGAGGGACACAGTCATGTAAACAGATCATGCCACAACATTAAGGACTAAGTAAATAACGCCATGTAGCAGGGACCTGGAGCAGAAAGGAAAGGCCTTATCATGGATGTCACTGTTTTGTCTTGTCAAGATTCCCTCTCTCAGCCTGGTAGAGCTATTGTTGTTGTTCAGTCGCTCATGTCATGCTTGATTCTTTGCAGCTGCATGGACTGCAGCACACCAGGCCTCCCTGTCCTGCACCATCTCCCGGAGCGTGCTCAAACTCATGTCCATTGAGTCGGTGGTGCCACCCAGCCATCTCATCCACTGTCGTCCCCTTCTCCTCCTGCCCTCAATCCCTCCCAGCATCAGGGTCTTTTCCAATGAGTCAACTCTTCACATCAGGTGGCCAAAGTATTGGAGTTTCAGCTTTAGCATCAGTCCTTCCAATGAACACCCAGAACTGATCTCCTTTAGAATGGACTGTTTGGATGTTCCTGCAGTCCAAGGGACTCTCAAGAGTCTTCTCCAACACCACAGTTCAAAAGCATCAATTCTTTGGCACTCAGATTTCGTTATGGTCCACTCTCACATCCATACATGACCACTGGAAAAACCATAGCCTTGACTAGACGGACCTTTGTCGACAAAGTAATATCTCTACATCCTGAAATTTCCAAGATAATACATCAAAATCAGCATCACATCCCAGAGGGAAAGGCAGAGATTGGTATTACCCTCAAAGACTTAAGAGTCTGAATGGATCCTGGTTTCCATCAGCTTCATTAAATTCACCAGTCACGACATGAATGTGTACACAGTGACTCAGCCAGTTGATCCTGGTCAACTAAACATCACCCCACTGACTAACCAGGTCTTGGAAAATATGTTCCTGGATGGAGAGAATTCATGTGAGAAACAACTGTTTATGAGTGGCATAAGGAATAGTGTGTCATAGACGCTGTTGGTGCCCCGCCAGGATCCCCTTTTCTAGGCCAGTGCGCTCACCCTGCAGCTACTGTGAGTTTGTCTGCTAAAGGCTGCTCTCTTAACCTGGAAGATTGTCTTTCACCGAATGGGAATTATCGCTCCTGAAAAGCAATATTACCCCACCCCCTCCCAGCCCCCGACCCGGAGCAGCTTGTAGTCAACAACTGATTGACGTGGTGTACCCAAGTACAGTCTGGCCGGAGTACATCGTCCAGATGGGATCAGACTGAAAGAGTTCCCCTGAGACTACATTCTTGTTTAGCTCTTTCCCTTCTCTATCCTGCTTCCCTCTCTTTCTTCTGAGAAGACTCCCTCAAACAATCATATGCACCAAAATTTCTGCCTCAGGCTCTTCTGCTAGGGAACATAACCTAAGATAGAACCTTGTCTAGTTCTGGTGTCCAGCAACTTTTCAGAGGAGACAGTGGCTGATGTACGACTTAAAGTATTAAAAAGTAAAATAGAAATCAGAAACGGACTTTAGTTAACATCTTGATTTTGACATTCCTGTGCTTAAGCTACTTCCACTAAGAAAGACACTTTTCAATGATGATAAAACTCCGATTGGCATTCGTTATGGTAATCTGGAATTTATTTTTCAGTGAACTGAAGTAAAACTCATTTTGTAGAGTCATCTCTCAACATGAAGAGGAAAATGGTCCTTTCTTTTTGTCTTTTTTCCTGTCTCCTTCTTTCTTTCTGAGCTCACCCTCTGGGTCGTATCTGAGTCTCACTCAGTTTTGTCTGGAAAGATGAGAGCAGGATATCCTTCTGAGCAGAGAAGTGAGGAAACTGCTGTCTTTCTGAGGGGACGGTAATAGGGGTAGATTTTCCAAGTATAGGCAACAGGTAGATGTGCTGTCTATAGAAAATTTAAAACAGTGGCAAAAATCAACTAAAAGTGTGCTTTTTATTATTATCACATGAAGACAATCCTAAAAAATGGTAGTCTTAATGTTCACTCCACTCCCAACTCCTGTTTGTCACTGGAGAGAATTCCAATATCTCTTTTGGGAAATCCCTGGGTAACCAGCCCTTCTACTAAGTTTCGGGTCCCAGAAGATTCCAGCAGCACTTTAGGAGTGGTTGGAAGCATGGATTTAGAACGACTTGTCCTAAAAGAATCTAAAAGAACAAAAATCAAACACTTTCTACAAGTCAGGAGTTTGCCTTCTGTGGGGTCTGAGAAAAGAGATGATCCTAACCTGTGCTGGCAAAGATTTAAAGTCCCTGATTCTGGCAGGGAAAGTCAAAAGATCAACTGTTGATTCCTAGAGATTTGGAGGTAGTAAGTAACTTGCTTTTATTTTGTCAGTAAAAATTTTTGAAAAAGATAATTACGGGACTTTCCCAGAGGCCCGGGGTTAAGATTCCTTGCTTCCACAGCACAGGGGTGTGGGTTCGATCCCTGACTGGGGAATTAAGGTCCCACATGCTGCACAGTGCATGCCACAAGGTGTAACAAAATAAAGTTCATTGGCAGAGGGATGGATAAAGAAAATGTGACACACTTATACAATGAAATCGTGCTCAACCACTAAAAAGAATGGAATAATACCATTTGCAGCAACACGGATGGACCTAGAGATCGGCATATTGAGTGAAGTAAGACAGAGAGGGAGAAATGGTGTGTGGCATCCCTTATATGTGGAATCTAAAACGCAATGATGCAAATGAACTTACAAAACAGAGAGATACTCACAGACTTAGAGAACGAACTTAATCGTTGCCTGTACATACTGCCATATTTAAAACGGATAACCAGCAAGAACCTCATAGAACTCTGCTCAGCGTTATGTGGCAGCCTGGATGGGAGGGCAATCTGGGGGAGAATGGATACATGTATATGTAGGGCTGAGCTCTTTTGCCGTTCACAAAACTATCACAACATTGTTAATCGGTTATACCTCAATGCAAAACAAAAAGTTAAAAAAAAAAGATTCTAAACAACTACAGACTATTCCTATTTAGCAAGCTTAGAAGTCTATGAGTTTTAAAACTTTGCAACTTATTTGCAAAGCTTTAAAAATCTGTGGAATAAACAGTCTCTCATCTGCATTAGTCATCAGAATGGGATAGAAAATGAAGAATGAACAAATGCATTACTTTGTAAACCTTGAATTTTATTATGATCTAATTTGGCACAGAACTGCTGTTGATCAAGAGACTTTAAAATAATATGGATTATATTTTATGCTTTGGGTAAATTTTTCATACATGAACCTTCTTCAGGAGCCTAGGAGTAAGAACAAAGGGAAATTAAAAAGTTGCTTGGCAGAACTTAGTATTTTATATTGACATATAGCTGATTTACATGATTGCTTCAGATTGTAGCATAAGTGGTTCGGTTCAGTATTTTTACAGATTCAGTTCAGTTCAGTCGCTCAGTCATGTCCAACTCTTTGCAACCCCATGAATCGCAGCACGCCAGGCCTCCCTGTCCATCACCATCTCCTGGAGTTCATTCAGACTCACGTCCATTGAGTCAGTGATGCCATCCAGCCATCTCATCCTCGGTCATCCCCTTCTCCTCCTGCCCCCAACCCCTCCCAGCATCAGAGTCTTTTCCAATGAGTCAACTCTTCGCATGAGGTGGCCAAAGTACTGGAGCTTCAGCTTTAGCATCATTCCTTCCAAAGAAATCCCAGGGCTGATCTCCTTCAGAATGGACTGGTTGGATCTCCTTGCAGTCCAAGGGACTCTCAAGAGTCTTCTCCAACACCACAGTTCAAACGCATCAATTCTTCGGCACTCAGCCTTCTTCACAGTCCAACTCTCACATCCATACATGACCACAGGAAAAACCATAGCCTTGACTAGACGGACCTTTGTCGGCAAAGTAATGTCTCTGCTTTTGAATATACTATCTAGGTTGGTCATAACTTTTCTTCCAAGGAGTAAGTGTCTTTTAATTTCATGGCTGCAGTCACCATCTGCAGTGATTTGGAGCCCCCAAAAATAAAGTCTGACACTGTTTCCACTGTTTCCCCATCTATTTCCCATTAAGTGGTGGGACCGGACGCTATTAATGCAAGATAATGGCTGTAATTCCTTGTGCTGCACAGCATATCCTTGTTCCTTATCTACTTTATACATAGTACTTTGTGTCTCTTATTTCCATATCCCTAGCTTTCCCTTCCTCCCTTCTCTCTCCGCTCTAGCAAATACGTTTATTTTCTATATCTTTGAGTCTGTTTCTGTTTTGCATATATATTCCTATGTATTGTTTTTTAGGTTCCACATGTAAGTGATGTCATACAGTATTTGTCTTTCTCTGACTTTTCTCACTAAACGTATTCTCTAGCTCCATCCACATTGCTGCAATGCAGAATTTCATTCTTTTTTTTATAACTGGGTAATATTCCACTGCTATTGCTATTATCTTCTTCTTTATCTCTTCATCTGTTGACTGACACTTAGATTGCTTCCATATCATGGCTATTATAAATAGTGCTTCTATGAACATTGGAGGTGTGTGAAACTTTTCAAATTAATGTTTTCATTTTTTCTGGATCTATGGAATCTCCATAAGCTTCCATAGTGTTTTAGTGGCTGCACCAATTTACATTCCCACCAACAGTGTAGGAGGGTCCCCTTCTCTCCACACCCCTATCATCATTTGCTATTTGTAGACCTTTTTTGGCACTGCTTGAGTAGGTTTTTATTATGGAGCATAATGCCCTGGAAATCCATCAAGCTGTTGGTGTGTGAATAGTTTGTTTGCTTGTCTGTTTTTAATGAATGAGTAGTATTCTGTTGTGAGGCTATCTTATCCCCTTCTAGTTGCTATAACAACAGGCCATAGATGAGAGTTTTATAAACAACAAAAATTTGTTTCTCATAGGAACTCTCAGTCACTAGGCCCTCACTTTTGCCCAGGCCTTAACGAAGGTGAGCTCAGTGAGCTTCTTGTTGCTGCAGAGAACAGCATTGTTGTTCCCTACCCTCCATCACCCTTTAGGTTATGGATGAAACAGAACCCAGAAGCAGATCAAAATGTGAGGGTCTAGTACAGAGACAAAGGCAATTCATCACCCCAGGCTACAAGAGAAGAGACAAATTTTAGGCAGGGATCTAAAACTAGAGATCTGAGAAATAGATAGAGAGGTAATCTAGAGGGCAATGAAGAGGATGGATTAATAAAGTGAGACTGAGATACTAGTAGGTCAGGGAACAGATCGGGACTAGTCTTAGAAGGGTCAAGTTCCTTTCCAGAGACTTTCTGGAGACAGATATTGTGGCATAGAAATAGTTGGGGCAAAAGTTGCTTTCTTCAGAGTACCCGCATGCTAATTTCTTCTCACAGAATCTCCCAGAAAGAGTTTCCCTTTCCTAGTACAAGACTTGGAAAAACTTTCCTCAAATGATGCTCAAAACTGGGTTTCGTTTCCGTATACTTTCTGCCAAAATTTATCTAAACTCTTCAAACTTCATCTTAACGCCTATCCACCCCTATCACTGGGGCATAAGAAGACACCAACCATTATGACTTACATGTGTCTATTTTCACTACCAACATATTTAAAACAGATATAATTTTTCAAAGAGCAGGTTTTCAGTCCAAATATGATTTTGGAAAAGGGAGTATGGACACAGAGGTGTGAAAGAGACATACTAGGCCAAGATGAAAACTAATAGTATTATTTTAGTGTGCTCGTTACCAAGTCATAATAAGAAAAATAACAATAGTTTTGAGGATCAACAGAGTTGTTTTTTTTTTTTTCCAAATGGTGCTAGGGTATGGTATAAGGAGTTAGACTGGGAGTTGTATGAAACCATGTAGAAATTCTTGCTCTGTCATTTAGTAGTTCCATTACCTAGCGAAAATGACACATAGGTCTCAGCTTCAACAAAATGAAAGCAATCATAATAGCTATCTTGTAAAGTCATTATTGGGATGAGATGAGATACAGTACAAGTAAGTTGCTGAGTATGATGTCTTCAACAACTTGGCACATGCTACAGGTCACCTTTCTTTTTTCCATCTAACCTGTGATACCATCACTTCTGTTGAGCCTTCTCCACCCATTTTGCTGTCCTTCATCCATGCTGCTGGCCAGGTGCCCTCTTCACTTCTTCTGGACCCCCTACTCTTTTGTAACAAAAGTTACTACAATCACCATGTGTTTTGTAACTGGGCATTGCTTCTATTAATTAAAATAACATATTTATACAGAATGCTTAGTAAAAATATGGATCACGTTCATCACTAGCTTTTCTTTCTTAATTTTATTTATTTATTGCCACACACTACAGCACATGGGATCTTAGTTCCCCAACCGCGGGATCGAATTCATGCCCCCTGCATTGGCAGCATGGAGTCTTAACCACTGGACTGCCACTAGCTTTTCAACTCTTGCAGTTTCCCTATTGCCCACTAGGTTTGCCACTGAACAGTTGATTCAAATTTACTTTATTGGACTCAGCGTTCATGTTTATTTTACAGTGTTTATCTTTATTCCCAATTATTCTAACCCACAGAAAGAAAACAAGGCCCTTAATAAAATGGAGCATGAAGTTTCAATTTTCACATGAGTCACACTTGTGAATAGTACTTCTTTTGTCTTGGGCTCAGCACATGCTGCAAATCAGAAAAGGATGGGAAGAGCTGTGAGCATGTAAGCAGCTGGAGCAAGCACAGTGTTAAGCTGATAGCATGGAAGAATCTGAAGCTCTTTTTTTTTTAGGTCTCTTAGAGAATAAAACTAGGAAGAATCATTTTACACCCATGGGAAGGATTTACTGGTTTATAAATATGATAAACCTTTGTTAATGCTGGTGCTTTGAACCTGCTGAGCGCCTTTCAGCAGTGGATTCCAAAGCACTTCACTGACAGTAAACCCCAGGACCCTCGGGATGGAGGCATTATTTCCATTTCATTGTCAGGGAAATAGATGCACGGAGTGCCTTGCTGGAGAGCACAGGAGAAGTCCCAATCAGGCTTACATCTCAAGGACTCAAACCAAAGCTAACCGCTAGTCTACCCTTCTCCCCACACATGCATTTCATAAAAGGAAAACAATGATTTTGAATGGATACGAGTGAAGCATAAAGATAGGTCCCTTTCCACCTGTTTTAACAAGTTTTTGAAGTTTTGCCTGCGTTTACGTTGGCAGGATTTTCAGATGATTAGCTCTGAGTGTCTTTTGTTTAAAGCATCTCGTGTAGGGGATGAGCAAGATCGGATGATCAAGGATCTTTTCACTGCTTAGTCACTGGTTCATGTTCTGTCTAGTTGGGTGGTGATCCACAGGGAGAGAGGTAAATATAGTGACCATCTCAACCTTGTGTTTGGGTGGGGAGAGTGGTTTCAAAATGAAAAAATTACAGAATTATTGTTAATGCCTAGGGACACTGGCAGAAAAGTATAGGAGGGAATAATTTTAGAAACAGAAAATCATGTTCCTTTCAGAAAAATAAACAAAAAATGTAGGGCAAGAACACTGGAAAAAGGGGCAAGAGAGAAAGGCAGAGATAGAGAAATGAAAAGTGAAATCAGCAAGGCTGATGCCACCAATACTAATTTGTAAACGGATTTCAGCAGAGTTTTTTAATCTCTCTGGACCAGAAGGGTTAAAGGGAAAACCAGGTGACACTGAGCTGCTGGGAAAGCAACTTTATCACACCAATGTTCTAGAGAACAAGATAAAATATATTTCTAGTTTCTAAGTGGGAATTTGCATCTATTTAATTGTCTAGTATAAGAGTGAAGTGAAGATATTGGGCTCTGAAATCACTGCAGATGGTGACTGCAGCCAAGAAATTAAAAGATGCTTGCTCCTTGGAAGAAAAGCTACGACCAACCTAAACAGTGTATTAAAAGAAGAGACATCACTTTGCCAACAAAGGTCCATATAGTCATGTGAGAGTTGGACCATAAAGAAGACTGAACACCAAAGAACTGATGCTTTCAAATTGTGGTGTTGGAGAGGACTCTTGAGAGTCCTTTTGACAGTAAAGAGATTACACTAGTCGGTCCTAAAGGAAATCAGTCTTATTCATTGGAAGGACAGATGCTAAAGCTGAAATTCCAGTCCTTTGGCCACTTGATGTGAAGAGCTAACTCACTGGGAAAGACCTTGATACTGGGAAAGATTGAAGGCAGGAGGAGAAGGGGACAACAGAGGATGAGATGGTTGGATGGCATCACTGACTCAATGGACATGAGTTTGAGCAAACTCTGGGAGACAGTGAAGGACATGGAAGCCTAGTGTGCTACAGTCCATGGGGGTCACAAAAAGTTGGACATCACTGAGCAACTGAATAACAACAAAGAGTGAAATAAGTCAGAAAGAAAAAAACAAATATCGTATATTAATGCATATATATGGAATTTAGAAAAATGGTACTGATGAACCTATCTGCAGGGCAGGAATACAGATGTAAATGTGGAGGACACACTTGTGGGCACAGCTGGGGAAGGAGAGGGTGAGACAAATTCACAGAGTGGCATTGACTATATACATTGCTGCTGCTGCTGCTAAGTCACTTCAGTCGTGTCCGACTCTGTGTGACCCCATAGATGGCAGCCCACCAGGATCCCCCATCCCTGGGATTCTCCAGGCAAGAACACTGGAGTGGGTTGCCATTTCCTTCTCCAATGCATGAAAGTGAAAAGTGAAAGGGAAGTTGCTCAGTCGTGTCTGACTCTTCGCGACCCCATGGACTGCAGCCTACCAGGCTCCTCCATCCATGGGATTTTCCAGGCAAGAGTACTGGAATGGGGTGCCATCGCCTTCTCCGACTATATACACTACTATGTGTAAAATAGCTGGTAGGAAGCTGCCGTATAGCACAGGGAACTCAGCTCGGTGCTCTATGATGACTTAGATGGCTGGGATTTGGAGGGTGGGGGTGAGGGGTGAGGCTCAAGATGGAGGAGATATATATATTCATAGATCTGATTCACATTGTACAGCAAAACCAACATAACATTGTAAAGCAATTATGCTTCAATTAAAAATAAAAATAATAAAAAATTGTCTAGTATAGGTGCAATAGATCAAAAAAGTAACTGTAAATCATCATTCACATAAAAGCAACATTTAAACTATCAAGACCCTAAACATGGAGTAATAAATAAACACCATTACTCACGCCATGCACACTGCATTAATAAAAGCTCCTCTAATACTCAAATGCACAAAAACCTTTTGAGACAACTCCTAGCCTGGATCCAATCTTCATCATCTAAGGGAAGCGTCAGCTTCACATGCTGACAGGTCACCCCCTATTTCTTCTTTCCTCCATTTCAGTTTGCAAAATCTGGGAACAGGAAGTGATATTTACTCCTTGATATTGAGAACAATGACAGACAGTGAGGATATACTCCATTCTAAATATTGACCACAGCAAAGGAGACATTCCCGTAGGAACTCTTACGAAGTTGGTGCTTTCATTTTTGAATGTCTAGATGATTTTCTTGTAATTTTTTGAAAATTAAGAATGAATTGGCATTTGGGTTAAAGGAGAAATGAGCCCCATAGAACTAGAAGAGTCCATGTGACCCTTGTCCAGATAAATGCAGGGTTTTGAGTCTGGCGGAAGTGGGTGAGTCAGTGAGCCAGTGAAAGTCGCTCAGTCATGTCTGACTCTTTGTGACCTCGTGGACTGTAGCCCTTCAGGCTCCTCTGTCGATGGGATTCCCCAGGCAAGAATACTAGAGTGGGTTGCCATGCCCTCCTCCAGGGGGTCTTCCCAACTGAGGGAGCCAACAGAGGCCTTCCGCATTGCAGGCAGATTCTTTACCATCTGAGCCACCAAGAAAGACCAGGAGAAGGTGGAAGTGGGTAAGGGGAAGTGATCTGATAATGCTTTCACTCAAGGGACCTTGTGCATAAAATGAGTAAAACATGATTTCTCAGTCACAATTCTATAGGCTATCCCGTTGTGATGTAAAACATTTGTGCTGGCATTACCATACAACCTACATGTTTAGGGTTAAAGTTTCCTTTTCATTCAGAAAAAAAGGAAAATAGCAATGTCTTAAACAGAGCTTCTGTAGCAGTTTGGCTGCTCTCTTTCCCATGACCTTCTTTTTGGAAAAAGTCATATAGAGTCATGGTTACTATCCTTATTTAATAGTACTTTAAATGACCCAGCATAGAAACAGATGAAACATTATCTTATTGGTGCAATTCTTTTATATAATTAATTTGTAATATTGAGTTACCACATAATCAATCATTGAGCACAACTAGTATTTTGATTTAGAAAATAATTTGAAATCAGCCTCACCATTTCATTTTTCACTGTATTTTGCTTAAGTTGCACAGTATTGAGAAAAATTTTAATCCAACCATTTAAGTCATTACAAACGATGCAATTCCTACACAGCTCTCCTTGCAATATTAACATACTCTTCAAAAAAGTGAGTAGCATTTCATTTAAAAAACTGAGTTAGCATTAATATATAACAACTGTTCATTCTGTCTCATAAATTCAAAAGTCAGAAAAAAAGCACCCAACATCTTTACAGTAAGAATCCCAATTTTTACTGAACAAAATAACTTGTCATGAATTTTTGCACAATTGTGCAGTTATCATCCTAGGAACAGAGCTTGTTCTGAGCAATTCCCAGGCCTGACCTGGAATTCAGTCGAGCCGGACGTTCACATAACCCTGTCATGTACTTTTACATGAGTACACTTGAGCAGGCCTGAATTTTTAAAGGAATATTTAAGCACCACTACATTGCTAGTAGATGGCACATTTAGGAGAAGGAAATATATTTTCAGAGAAGGCAGAAGAAATCATTATCTTGAATCTACACAAAAATGAGTTAATCTGAGGACATCAGTGATGTCAAAAGTGTTAAATGTAGGATATAGCATATTGAACACACAAGCCATTTCCATTGATTTTTCAGATGGTAAATATATATATAAGTCTAGAATAAAATTCAAATCAAACATTTGCAGCTCCTCAAAGCACACTGCAGAGCCCCTCTGGTAGCCAGCACAATGCCTGGCGCAGAATCAGCAGTCAATCCTCGTTGACTGGATAATGAATTCTAGTTTGAAAATTCACCGGTATAATGTAGCAAATGCTTCTCAAAACTCTCTTGGCCTCTCAAGGGGAGATGGAATAGAAAACTAAGTCATTCCAAAGTTATCTATCTTCAGTACTGAACCACCTCTTTAAGCCAAATCTATACCTGCTATCCACCCAAATACTCATTCTGTTGAAGTTAGAAAGTAAATTATTGGTGTGACAAGTTTATTTTTCATGGCTACTTTATGATGGAAGCTTTTAGAAGTGTAACTGTAGGTCTGCAAAAGAGGTATTGTCCTGCTATCACAGCTCAAAAATCAAAGCAAAATAATACTTATTAAGGTCTCTTAAGGAGCCAGATGAGGAATTAAGGTCCAAAACCTGGACCACAGGGCCCCCAAACCCATGCTTCCCTTCTGCATCTCTTTGTCTTTGGCATTCTCCACCTCTCACTCCACCTCCTACCTTCCCCGCGATGTGAAAACATTGCACATCATTGAAAATCTGTTTGGATCTGGGAGTTTAAAAAAGCCACCATATCTAGAACTTTCTCTTAATCACATATAAAAAAAATTGAAATAATAATTATATACACTAATATATACAGCATATAATAAAAATATAAATATATAATGTATTTTATCTATATATCATGTATATGGAATAAGTCCATTAAGACTTGGCATAAAGTCTATTTCTCATTTTGTCAGAGCGTTTCACAGTGAGAGGTCTTTCCTATTCAGAAATGAACATTATGTTTTTCCCTCTAAATTTTTGTTTAAAGAAAGTTGCTTGAATGTCTTCTTCCTTTAGAAAATGGAGAGCGTGCTAAGCAAACAAACATAGAGTATTAAAATTGCCTTCCTGATAATTTTAGTAAACCTCTGAAAAATCACCACTGTTGCATAAATAGGATGCAAACAAGAGTCAAGGATCAGAGTTTCTCAGTACACAAAGTCGGCTTTGTCCAGTGAATGTTTTCTTTGGGCTTTTTCTCCTCGACAGAGTGGCAACAAAAGTATAGCTTTCCCACTTTGTCCTGGAGATGAGGGTTTGAAGTCTATTGAGGGCAACTGTGTGCCTTATCTAAGCCTCTCATGGTGGGTCACTTAGGAGGGAAAGCCCCGCTTCATTGACCCCTGGACAGGAAAGAGGGGCCACCGTGGGGACAGGGAGCAGTTCTCTGCTTAAAGGGATCTGGCAGCTTTGCATAAAGGAAGATGTTTATCCCTGTTTATGGCATATCCCTTTTGCCTTTACAATTCCCATGGTTGATGTTACTTTTTATAGCACGTCTGACTGTCTGGGAACGACCCACGTTATTCCACCCTTAGAAAGCAAAAGGGAAAGATGAGAAACCTTAGTAATGCTGTCTGCAGAAGTGTTTCTGGCTTTCAGAGTGTACAAAGCAGATGAACTCTGTGTGTGCGTGTGTTCACTCAAGCACATCTATACAGTATGTAGAAATTTTTCAAATGGATAAATAAATTGTAAGAATCAAGAGTTTTTTATTTATAAACTGCCCAGTTTCTCTGATCTATTGAGTACATTGCTAAATGAATATTGATTATTAACAGTTGACTCAAAATTATATTTCAATGTCACTTTTTGTAATATAATTAATGAGTAGGACCCCATCACCTTTGAGTTTTAAAAATACCTGTAGAAAACACTAAAATTCCTGTGATCTACTTTTACTTTTATCATTGAGTTTGTGATTTTAGTAAGAAAAGAAAGAAACTTCCAAGCAGAGTTTAATTTTAAAAAGGATGCAGGGTATCTATTAGAAAGATTTTCTTAATCATGTGGATTAATCCTGACTTTCAACTCCAGATAAGAAATAGGATATCCCATAAGGAGGATTTGCAACATGCAGGGAGTATTTTGCCAACCAAGAAAGGCTCCCAGGGTCTAAGTTATTAAAGTTAAATTTATTGGTGATTATGTCTATTTCCTGTATAAAATGAAAATTCAAAACAAACACTAGAAAAAGTCAAGAGAAGTCAACTAAATGGCATGGTCTTTATAAATGTAAAAGAAGTGGCTATTTTCAAAGGACCTCTTAGCTTGGCGGATTGAATAAATGAATGTGAGAGCTTAAGGTTAACCCCTGACAAATGCTGACACAGTTGTAGACACACACACACACACACACACACACACACACACACACACACACGCTGTTCACAAGAAATAATAGACAAACTGCCGGGAGATACCCAGCTTTAATCCCATCAAGGGCTCTTGTGACATTGTAAACCGAATAACTAGAGTTTGAGTAGTTGAGGCTGTCCCTAGACCTTCTGGATGGGATTAATTCCGTGTAATTCTCTACAGCCCTTTCTAATTGGTTAAGATGTGTGAGATGCCATGCGTCTCGGAATACTTAGCCACCTGTATCTCACAGGCCATTTCAGTGAGAAAAAAAAATTCTCTTAAAAAGAGAAGCAATTGGCTCTACCTTACAGGAATATATTACTTAACCTTCTTCTGGACACTATGACAAAACAAAACAGTGAACATCAATGCTGCTATATCAGCAATCCCATCTCTGACCAAAAGGGCAATTAAAGTATAGTAAACTAGGGTGTGGCGTGGTTGGGCACCTCTCCCTCTCTGTACATGGAATTTTAAGTTTGGGTCAAAGTAAATGCCAAGCCTTGTGCAAGTATACACACTGGTTTCTTATAAAACTTTTCTTCACAGAGTTAAGCTGTCACAAAATAACCTACACCAGATGGAAAACTTAAGCCAAATCTATACCTGCTATCCACCCAAATACTCATTCTGTTGAAGTTAGAAAGTAAATTACTGGTGTGACAAGAAGATAAGACGATCAGCTAGTTTGTTGAATTTTTTTCACTTTTCAATTTGTTTGTCACAGTGTTGTATAAACACAACTTGAAGCCATAAGTCATTACAAGAGCAAAACTCAAACAAAACGATACTCCATATTACTCAATGCCCATCGTACCCACCTGATGCTCATTCCCAACCCAAATCCATCTGAGTGAGCACTGGACACTGATAATGTATCTCCAACCACACATTTGTTTGAAGCACTGGAGACCTCAGCGCAATCCTGGCAGCTTAGGGGACAGACTCATGGAGGCCTATGTCTCTGGGGAAGCTAAGTGGATTAATTATCTGGGCGCTTGATTTTTGTTTGTTTGTTTTTAATATGATGATTGGAAAAGGCATAGGAGAAAGGGTGATTTTCTTCATAAATAGGATTGAAGATTACCACCGCCCCCCCCAAAAAAGTGTGGGAGAGCGTAATAGCAGAGATGCAGGGCAATAAAGTCCGTTTATTTTTTACAGCTAACTATAAGAGAGCCACGTTACTCACCAAAATTAAGTCTTCTGGGCTGAATGTATTTAAGAGCAGCGCTGTTTTCAAGTATGTTCTTGTAGGCACGTCCATTCGAATTATCCAGTGTCCTTATTAAACATGATCCCCACCCCTGAAGCCTTTTCCACCTTCATCTTTCTTGTCTGATTGACTCCAAGTACAAACCTAGTGCGTTAAAAAGCAAAGACATCACTTTGCCAACAAAGGTCTGTATAGTCAAAGCTATGGTCTTTCCAGTAGTAATGTACGGATGTGAGAGCTGGACAATAAATAAGACAGAGCACGGAGGAACTGATGCTTTCGAACTGTGGTGCTGGAGAAGACTCCTGAGAGTCCCTTGGGAAAGCAAGTAGATCAAACCAGTTAATCCTAAAGGAAATCAACCCTGAATACTCTTTGGAAGGACTGAAGCTGAAGCTGAAGCTCTAATACTTTGGCCACCTGATGTGAACAGCTGACTCATTGGAAAAGACCCTGATGCTGGGAAAGATTGAAGACAGAGGGGAAAGAGGGAGACAGAGGATGAGATGGTTGGATGGCATCACTGATCCATTGGACTTGAACTTGGGCAAACTCAGGGAGATGGTGAGGGACAGAGAAACCTGGCACACTGCTGTCCATGGGGTCGCAAAGAGTTGGACACAGACAGGCAACCGAACAACAGCCAAATCCTTGGAGCCCTCCTTGTCTGTTACATGCTGGGTTTTCCCCGAAACTCAGAACTGCTTCAAGATGGGGACTGTACTTCACTGATATCTCCAGAATTCAGCAGAGCCTAGCAGACATTCATGTTGAATGAATGAACATTGATCTAAAAAACGTGGAATTTCGTCTGCTTTCACAACAAATTGAAATAGTGAATAACATGTGTTTACCTGTCTGGTGGGTCTCAGAACAGCCTATTGCTCCATAGCCAGAGCCCCTGAGCCAGTATTCATGCCGTAATTGTAGACTTGGGGGTGGGGAGCGGGGAACTGTTGTGTATCAGACACAACATGCTAGGAATGATGATAGGTATCTCATTTAACCCTCACGATACCACTAGACCACTTGGAGGAAAAAATTGCTGCTCAAAGGCAATGGCACCCCACTCCAGTACTCCTGCCTGGAAAATCCCATGGATGGAGGAGCCTGGAAGTCTGCAGTCCATGGGGTCGCTGAGGGTCAGACACGACTGAGTGATTTCGCTTTCACTTTTCACTTTCATGCATTGGAGAAGGGAATGGCATCCCACTTCAGTGTTCTTGCCTGGAGAATCCCAGGGACGGGGGAGCCTGGTGGGCTGCCATCTATGGGGTCGCACAGAGTCAGACACGACTGAAGCGACTTAGCAGCAGCAGCAGCAGAGAGCCACTGTAGAAGCTCAGAAAGGTAACCTGACTGACCTGATTTATCAGACTTAAGAAGTAGCTGCAGAAAGATATCCTATACCTAAGGGGTCTTTTGTCCCCTGCAGCAACTGGGGGTCAAATGGATTTTATCCATGTCTGAAATGCCTGATTTATCCTGGACCTGCCCCAGAAATTAAGAAAAATCCCCAGACAGGGAAATTGGCTCAGTAGCACATCTTCTAGGTTTTCCATAGGTCAGGCAGGCTATTCAGAAGTAGCCCTTTCCAAAGCACTACTCTTAGAGCAGATGGGATGAGACCCCGCCTTCCCCTGGTCCTCATTAGTCCCACCAGCTGGCTGCTGGGCTCAAGCCAAGATGCCAGTGGTTCACAGAGTCACTCCAGGGTTCCTATATTCCAACAGACAGCTCCTCAAGTCTGAGCAGAACCTAGATCCCTCACATTGGCTGGAGTTCAGGGTCTAGGGTCTTTAACTCTGTAAAGGGACAAAGAGACCATTACCTCAGTCCCAGATCATTTTCTAGGCTTCCCAGCTGGCTCAGACAGTAAAGAATCTGCCTGCAATGAAGGAGACCCAGGTTCAATCCCTGGGTTGGGATGATTTCCTGGAGAAAGGAATGGCTACCCATTCCGGTATTCTTGCCTTACTTAATTTCTCAAATGCAGACACATTTTCTGGTCTTTCAGATGTACAAGCTTCCAAGAACCCTTCTTTTCCAAGAATGAAAAAGCTAGCTTAAAACTCAACATTCAAAAAACTGAGATCATGGTATCCAGTCCCATTACAAATAGATGGGGGAAAGTGGATTTTACTTTCTTGGGCTCCAAAATCTCTGCAGATGGTGACTGCAGCCATGAAAGTAAAAGGCACTTGCTCCTTGGAAGAAAAGCTATGACAAACCTAGACAGCATATTCAAAAGCAGAGACATTACTTTGCTAGCAAAGGTTCATAGAGTGAAAGCTATGATTTTCTAGTAGTCATGGATGGATGTGTGAGTTGGACCATAAAGAAGGCTGAACACCAAAGAACTGATGCTTTCAAATTGTGCTGGAGAAGACTCTTGAGAGTCCCTTGGACTGCAAGGAGATCAAACTGGTCTAAAGGAAATCAACCCTAAATATTCATTGGAAGGACTGACGCTGAAGCTGAAGCTCCAATACTTCGGCCACCTGATGTGAAGAGATGACTCATTGGAAAAGACCCTGATGCTGGGAAAGATTGAAGGTGGGAGGAGAAGGGAGCAACAGAAGCTGAGATGCTTGGATGGCATCACCAACTCAAAAGATACGAGTTTGACAAACTCTGGGAGACACTGGAGGACAGGAGAGCCCAGTGTGTGCTGCAGTCCATGGGGTCACAAAAAGTCAGACACAACTTAGAGGCTGAAGGACAAGTACAGAACAAAATTAAATCTCTTCAGAATAGGTTTCCTTCTCTAGTTTAAAACTCCCTCTTTGATACATTTGATGCAATTGAACAATTCATTTATTCTTGACATTTGCTATTTCAGAGGTTCCGATACATATATACATGGTTAAGATCTCCCAGGGGCCAAAAAATGAATACCCCCACCCCACCCCACCCCCACCAAAGCAGCCCAGGAGAGTGCTTTCAAACAGGTATATCATCTCCTTAAAAAGAGGTCTTCCAGGTATGATCACGTTTAAAGAAATGTCATTACAAAGAAAGATGGAAAGAATAGAGGAAGTTCTGATATTCTTTTTAAAGTTACATTTCCTTTATTATTTCACTAAAATAAAAATATTTTTAAGGGAACTATCTGTGATTCAGTGGTTAGGACTTGGTGCTTTCACTACTGGGGACCCAATGAATTAATGTTGGTTTCCCTTAGTTGGGGAATTAAGATCCCACAAGCTGTGTGGTGAGGCCATATAAATAATATATGTATTTTAAAAGGCTGATACTAGTTATAAGAAGAGTCATTCTCAACCTTAAGTAATATTGGCAATAGTTCTTGAACTATGTCCAAATTTTTATTTAAAAATTATGATTAAAAAAATTTTTTTTAGCCCTTAGGAAATGAGTACAGCTATGGTTCAACTTTCTCATTTTTAGGAACACACTGTATACCAAGACATGAGACTCATTCAACTTACTAATTTTTCCACGCACATGTTTTTTTGAACTTTTCCAACTATATTTACATAGGTTTGGGAAAGCACAGGCAATTTCAGGGCAGGGAGAGAAATACCAAGTTTCATAGTATTTCAACAGGGGATTTCATCTGCCAAAGAAAACTCTGACATTTGTGAGTTGTTTACTGATGGGTTGTTGGCTCTGAAGCAGGCAACAAAGATGGGATCCTCCTTTACACCTCAAAGGAGAAACCTATTTTAGATTTAATGAGGAACAGATTTATAGGAAGACCTTCTTTATCCCTAACAATTCAACACCCTTTTAAAATTTCACAGTCTCCTTCCAAAACCACCTTCAGTGCCATAGAAGAATTCTAAACCACAGCATTTTCCTAATCCAGGATTACTCACCAAAATCAGGGCCTATGAAGATATTTTGGGTAAATTTTGTTTGCCTCCATCCTAAAAGAAGGCTATACTGAGTGTTTTGTTTGGAGGAGCAGCAAATCATGCTCAGAGATTGAGTTGTCTTTGCCTGTATTTTATTTAACACCGGTTCACTGTGAAAATGAAAGTGTTAAGTCGCTCAGTCAAGTCTGCCTCTTTTCAACCCCCTGGACTGTAGCCTGCCAGGCTCCTTTGTCCATGGGATTCTCTAGACAGGAATACTGGAGTGGGTTGCCATTTCCTTCTCCAGGGGATCTTCCCCACCCAGGGACAGAACCAAGGTCTCCTGTATTGCAGGAGGATTCTTTACTGTCTGAGCCACCAGGGAAGCCCCAGATTCGCTCTGGGGATTATTAGAATTTCACAAGACAGTAGGATAATGTCTCCTAATAAGCCAATAAAGAAATAACATACGCCAAACCAATGATAGATTAATTACACCTGTGGTCCCCAGTCTTTTTTGGCACCAGGGACTGGTTTCGTGGAAGACAGTTTTTCTACAGATCAGCATGGGGGCTCGTTTCAGGATGATTCAAGCACATTGCATTTATTGTGCACTTTATTTTTATTATTATTACATCAGCTCCACCTCAATCATCAGGTATTAGATACCGGAGGTTGGGCACCCCTGAAATTATGCTATTGTTTCATGCAAGGGGAGATGGAGGAATAAAGTCCAAATTTAGCTTGAGGTGTACCCTCAGATGAGTTGGGGAAAATGAAAGTCCCTTTTGGCTAGAGCATGTGGCTAGGCAACTGGGATATTTGTCGGCTAGATGAACTTCTTGGGGCCACTGCGTGGTTTTTCCCACTACTGGTCAAAGAGAAGTCTTTACCAAGGCAGAGGCCAGTGCCCCAAGGTCTTACTAGAGCTATTTAGATCCGCAAAGTGTGGCCTTGCCCCGACCGAACATCCTCAGACCGTGCTCACACACTCCGGGCATTTCTAAACCAGTCCCCTAGCCAGAGCTGCTGCTTTATGTCCTTATTGATAAGCCCCCAGTAGCACCCTCAGGCGCTGGGCTTCCAAGTTCTTATCAGCAACCACAGACATGGATGATGACATCCGGACACACAATTTCACTTTTCTGTCAAAAGAATAACTTCATTCTGAAAACACATTTACTCTTACAAACAGTCTCACTTTTGTCACAAACAAGCAGATTTGAAACCATATCAAACCACTGCACAACACTGAACTGCAAAGGACCAGCCACCAAGGGACAAAGCTCAAAAAGGCCGTGTGATGGTTTTCTGTTCAAGCAGACAGCATGGGCTTTCCCTTACCTGTCTGCTTACTCCCCTAAAGGAGGTGTATGTATCTATCATCAGTGAATTGGGTAAGGTCCCTCCTTGGCTTCTCTGGAGGCTCAGACAGTAAAGAATCTGCCTGCATTGCAGGAGACACAGGTTTGGTCTCTGGATCGGGAAGATCCCCTAGAAAAGGGAATGGCTACCACTCCAGTATTCTTGCCTGGAGAATCCCATGGACAGAGGCGCCTGGAGGGCTACAGCCCATAGCATCTCAGAGAGTCGGACACTTACTGAAACAACTTAGCACTCACGCACCGAGGTTGCAAAGAGAGACAGAAAGTGGCAGTCGCTTAGTTGTGTCCGATCCTTCGCAACCCTATGGACTGTAGCCCTCCAGGCTCCTCTGTCCATGGGATTCTCCAGGCAGGAATACTGGGGTGGATTGCAGTGCCCTCCTCCAGGGAATCTTTCCAGCCCAGGGACTGAACCTGCGTCTCTTATGTCTCCTGCTTTGGCAGGTGGCTTCTTTACCACTGGCGCTACCTGGGAAGCCCTGCAATCATCACAGGATGAACCAAATCCCCTTTTCCTGGAATGCTTTTCCCTCACTTCAGTCATGTTCCTGCCCTCTCAGTTATCAGAGCAGCCTTGCCCTGACCACCCTACAAAGACTAACCCACCACCGCCATCTCTGTATCTGATATCTTAACCTGACGCTCTTCTTCCTTATAAAGCATCACTTGCCACTTATATTTTTTGGTACCTTTTCTCCAATTAGAATGTTATTTCCTTGGGGGCAGGATTTCTTGTTCAATGTGATATCCCCCAAGGCCTAGAACAATGACAGAACATTATTCAATTATAAATTTAAGAGAATTTTTGCTTTATCCTAATTATGCATTATAATTTTCATGATAAATTATGGATTAATAGAAGACACTTTTGAGATATTTGTCTTGTGAAATCAATTAATGAATGGTAAGAGACCTTGGCCTAGATTTTCAGGAAAGATTTAGAGCATTTACTGAACTGTTTTGGTGTGTGGCCCTCATTTTGTGGGTGGCTCAGAGGTTAGGCATTATATCACAGGATCTGGGGGACTTTCTTCAGGCTGCAGAAAAGTCTAGGCTTTGTAAGGAATGGGTGAGAGGATAAAATGCCCACTCACTGTGGCCTGATTAGAGGTTTAAAGTTCTTAGTCTGCTTTTAAGGCACTCCAGAAAATGATTCCATTCTTACTTTCCAGCGTTCTCTCTCTTGGAGTAAACATAACGATTCTCGGCCAAGGGGAGCCACTTTATACTACACGTCTTCACCTCTGCCCCTCAAAATGATATTTCATTTGCCCGCGAAATGTTCTTTCTACTTTCCCATCCTTCCAGGCACCGCTTGTCATTTCACCACCCTTCAAGACCTCCTCTAGGAATCATCCTTCCATGAAGCTCTTCTTTACCACTGCCCACCACACCCCGCCCCCGCGCCCCGCCCCGTCATCACCATTATCCATCATTCCATCCAGGCTGGAAGGGACCACTTCTCTTCCTTCTCACTGCTTAAGACCTCCATCTCCTTCATGGCAGTAACACTCTTTACTGTGTAATCGAAGGTTTTGGCTATTATTGTTTGTTTATTTATTTTTGTAGAAGCCTCAGCTTCCCCGTTAGACCAAACAGCAATTTCCCTTGTTTTTACTAATCTGCCTCCACCCAGTTCACATGTGAAGAGTATTCCTCATTCACAGTGATTTTCACCCGCAGGGCGCACATCCTAAGGTGGGGAGGGGTGGAAGTGGAGGCGGCAAGTGTCCGAGGTTACGGGTGGGGAGAACGCGTATGGACTGAACGAGTACCCCACCTCTTGCTACCCCACCACCCTCCACTCTGTGATTTCTAGCATCCCGAATAAGATTTTTCGTATTAGAAAAAGATTTTTCGTATTAGACTAGAAACGGTTTGTGTATTATTCACCACTGTATTCCCTACAGTATCTAGCACAGAGCCTTGAACTTACTGGGTGCAGAACAAACGTCTGATGAATGAGCAAATGAATGCATCCATGGGAAACCTTTCTGTGTCCTTGCGCCTAGCACCTCCTTGATTCCAAACTTGAAACACACATCCTTAAGGCAAGCTCTAAGCCACCTTCATCTTTAATCCTTATCCCCTTCCATAGCCACCCACACTATCTGACCAGGCATTTATCTCAGGGCACAAAATGCCATTTGCCTGCTGATCAAAGGCTGTGGGAATGGGCGGCATGAGCAGAATGGCAGCTGCACTCAGATCCTGCCCACACCCTTCCTGTTTGCAGCAGCCCACCCCAGGAGCTATTATGTTTTCAGTAGGCTGAGCAGGGCCCCTCCCCACCCCCACCTCCTTCCCTGGTCCTTGCAGACACTCTGCGGGGTCTACAGTGGCAGCCCCTCACCCTCAGGGCCCTCTTTCAGCGTCTCATTGTCCCCAGGCAGGCACAGATAGCCAGCCAGACCTCTTTTCCCCTTTCCTGGGACACTGATAAGGCCATGAAAATAGTTCTCTATTTTCCTGCACAAAAGCTGACTTAGAAGAATAGGGTGGAGCATAAGTGATAACCAGCCAGAATTTGTTGCTTTTTGAAAAGAAACGTGGTGGGGAGGGGATGGGGGAGACTGGAAGACTTTGAGCTTTTGCTCTGGGTTGTATAAGTCAGGCACTTTCCAACAGCAGTGCCCCCTTGCCAGCCTTGGAGCCTCGTTTCACTCCTGTAACGGGAAACGCTGCCCTCAGGTCAGAGGGCCACAGTGTCTCCTCCTGAGGTTGGCTGGCCACCTGGGAGCCTCTCGGGTGACCCACTTAACCAGACTGCAGCTTATTGGATGGAATTCAGGGAGGGTTGGGGGGAGATTGGAATGCCTTCCTTGCATTGAACCCATTCCGAATGGGGTTCTTATCCTTGCTGCTAAGTCGCTTCAGTCATGTCCGACTCTGTGTGACCCCATAGACGGCAGCCCACCATGCTCCCCCGTCTTTGGGATTCTCCAGGCAAGAACACTGGAGTGGGTTGCCATTTCCTTCTCCAGTGCATGAAAGTGAAAAGTGAAAGTGAAGTTGCTCAGTTGTGTCCAACTCTTAGCGACCCCATGAACTGCAGCCTACCAGGCTCCACCATCCATGGGATTTTCCAGGCAAGAGTACTGGAGTGGGTTGCCATATCCTTGAGAACCCCTCAAATGGTCAATGTGCCCTCAAGACACATGTGCCTTATGGAGAGCTTCACCAACTCCATGTGATCTTGGTTTATCACAAGTGTCCCTGATCAGGTGGTGGTGGTTTAGTCATTAAGTTATGTCCAACTCTTCTGACCCCCATGGACTATAGCCCACCAGGCTCCTCTGTCCACGGGATTTCTCAAGCAAGAATACTGGAGTGCGTTGCTATTAGGGGCCCTTTAAATAAACAAAACTGTCTAGAGTTTCCAAGTTAGTTTGGAAAAGGAATCCTTCAAAGAGGTAGTTGGTGTTTGTTGACTGCTGAGGTGAAGAAATGGGGTGAGAAAAAAATAGAGGATCACCATTTCGACCCAGAGCTTTAAACAATGAGATAGAAGAGAGAAATACATAGGACTTTCTTAAAAAGTGATTTCTTCTGGGAGTACACTGCCCTGATGCTTGTGGTACTGCTCCCATTTTGCCACCACTTACTCTGCAACCTGTTGCAATTAACAGAACCTGCAGGCTTCATCTTTTGGGTGTATGTGTCAGAAAAATAAAGGGAATTAATGTTTTGGGGTGAAGTCCCAATACTAGTACTGATTTTAAAGCCACTAAAATGGTTCTAATGTACAGTGAGGGTACAGAACCAGTGAGAAAGATCATCTCTAATCTCTAAGGTATCTGCCGGTTCTAAAATGTTATGGTTTTGTAGCTTAGGGTCTGAGTTTCTTTATTTTTTTTCTGTTTAGATATAGCTGACATATAACTTTATATTAGTTTCAGGCATACAATGCAATGACTCAATATTTTTATGTATTATGAAATGACCACCATAATTAGTCTAGTAAACCTCCCAACACCATCAAGTTTCTCCATTAATCCTTCTCTCACTTACCTAAAGATTTGATTCACGGCTCCTCACTGCCACCCGTGTCTTTCTGAAATGCTGGAAAAAGAAATTTACACAGGGAGCCCAGTCAGGCAATCTGTGATGATCTAGAGGAATGGGATGGTAGGAGAGGAGAGATGATCAAGAGAGAGGTGATACGTGTATCGTTATGGCTGGTTTCCTTGGAAGAAAAGTTATGACCAACCTAGATAGTATATTCAAAAGCAGAGACATTACTTTGCCGAATAAGGTCCGTCTAGTCAAGGCTATGGTTTTTCCTGTGGTCATGTATGGATGTGAGAGTTGGACTGTGAAAAAGGCTGAGCGCCGAAGAATTGATGATTTTGAACTGTGGTGCTGGAGAAGACTCTTGAGAGTCCCTTGGACTGCAAGGAGATCCAACCAGTCCACTCTGAAGGAGATCAACCCTGGGATTTCTTTGGAAGGAATGATGCTAAAGCTGAAACTCCAGTACTTTGGCCATCTCATGCGAAGAGTTGATTCATTGGAAGAGACTGTGATGCTGGGAGGGATTGGGGGCAGGAGGAGAGGGGGATGACAGAGGATGGGATGGCTGGATGGCATCACGGACTCGATGGACGTGAGTCTGAGTGAACTCTGGGAGATGGCGATGGACAGGGAAGCTTGGCGTGCTGCAATTCATGGGGTCACAAAGAGTCGGACACGACTGAGCGACTGAACTGAACTGAACTGATGGTAGAAACCATCATAACATCGCAAAGCAATTTTCCTCCAATTAAAACATAAAAAAAAAAATTCAGCAAATGGCCACAACTACTTCTCCTCCCACTCTGGAACATCAGAGCAGGTGGTTGAGCATTTGCTGAGTCACCCAGAACCAAATTTCACAAGGCATGCAAGTTTAGATGCTCTGGGAGAATAAAAGCAGGATTATATACATGAACTGAACATATCCAAGAAAAAGAGAGAACTTCAATGAAATAGTAGCAGTGAGAAGAAGCGGACACAGCAGTAGAACAACACTACTAGGCAATTTAGACTCTAGTCCATTTTTT
Source organism: Budorcas taxicolor (assembly GCF_023091745.1). Taxonomy (NCBI): domain Eukaryota; kingdom Metazoa; phylum Chordata; class Mammalia; order Artiodactyla; family Bovidae; genus Budorcas; species Budorcas taxicolor. The sequence goes on along the minus strand of NC_068918.1, from coordinate 17,368,916 downwards.
GTCATGAACAAGGCTGCACTGAGCAAATACAGCCCTGCTAACCACCAACTGGGATCTTCCTCAACTTCCCTTGAGAAAACACTTGATTATCTTTACAAATCTCACTGCTTTAGCTTTTTGCTTCCTAAATCACAATCTAAATCATTCTTATAATACCTCTGTCCCCATTGTGCCTCCTTTCATCCAGCCCCCAGGACCGACTTTCTAGAATCCATACTTCAGATTTGCCTAGGGAGGACCCACCATCCCAAAATAGTCTTGGGATTGGCTCTTTGCGACAACTGTTTAAGGCATTGCCAACAATTCTCAAGTGGTTTTAAAATCAAGTATGTGTGCGTGCATGCTAAGTCACTTCAGTCATGGCCAACTCCTTGCAACCCTATGGACTATAGCCAGCCAGGCTCCTCTGTCCATGGGATTCTCCAGGCAAGAATATTAGAGTGGGTTGCCATGCCCTCCTCCATGGGATCTTCGCCATCCAGGGATCAAACCCACATCTCCTGCGACTCTTGCATTGCAGGAAGATTCTTTATGGCTAAGCCACCAGGGAAGTCCAAAATCAAGTACTTAGTAGCATAAATAGAAAAAGAACATGCGGCATAAAATTAAGTAAAATGCCAAATATCTCATATAAATGGAATAGGTAGACAATAAAAGCAAATAAATACTATTGTGTTAACTTAGATCTATAGAGCAAAATCCCAGGAATCTGAAAAGATTCTATTGACCACATAGGCCAACTTCCAAAGGATGCTCTCTTCAGCATCCTCACCATATAGTCATACAGGATCTGACTATCCAATCCAGCGATGGAGTTCTCTCTCTCACAAGGCATCTCATTCCAGTTTTGATCTATTTTAGTTAAAATCCAATTGAAGCCAAATACCCAATTAGAAGCACCATGAGTAATGGTGAAACCCTGAAGGAAACATCAGCCATGGAAGAAGAAAAGAAGCACAAATTGGGGAGAAAGTTTACAGAATGGGCCACAGAGGTCTGAGATATTTAAATTTTCCCTTAGAATTAATGTTAAAGCTATACATTCACATGGTCTTTCCATGTTCCCACTTAAAGAATAAATATTCTTCTTCAGCAGCTTGTGCTGTTAGATTAAAAAATTGAGGCAAACCTTATTTTAAAGTACTTTTTTTTTTTTTTTGAATAAGAAGTTTGTTCTTTGCAGCTCCAACTATTTGGCAAGTACTTTTGCACTCTAGTAATTTAAATGGTATGGATAAACAGAGAGTATTATGATTATCTATCCCTATTCCTCCCAAATTCTGGACTTTTAGGAAAATGAATTAGAAATATGTGCAGCAATTATACCAAAACAATTGGAGTCATGGAACATAGTTTTAAATCTGATGCTTCAAACCAAAGTTTTCACCCAAGATACTTTAGGTAATGTAAATAAAGAAAGATAAGAACTCAGTGAGGGATGAAATAAAGCAATTTGCCCTCTGGAATAAACTCCACTTCTCAATGCACTGATTTTACACCTGCAACATGAAAATATTGCTCTAGAACTTGTTGCAGTAACCAAAAGAAAGATATTCCATGCACATGCTGAATTTTCAGTATAAATCAATAGATTTATTTTCAAGTTAGTTGGTTCAGTTCAGTTCAGTCGGTCAGTTGTGTCCGACTCTTTGCGACCCCATGAATCGCAGCACACCAGGCCTCCCTGTCCATCACCATCTCCCAGAGTTCACTCAGACTCACGTCCATCGAGTCCGTGATGCCATCCAGCCATCTCATCCTCGGTCATCCCCTTCTCCTCCTGCCCCCAATCCCTCCCAGAATCAGAATCTTTTCCAATGAGTCAACACTTCTCATGAGGTGGCCAAAGTACTGGAGTTTCAGCTTGAGCATCATTCCTTCCAAAGAAATCCCAGGGCTGATCTCCTTCAGAATAGACTGGTTGGATCTCCTTGCAGTCCAAGGGACTCTCAAGAGTCTTCTCCAACACCACAGTTCAAACGCATCAATTCTTCGGCGCTCAGCCTTCTTCACAGTCCAACTCTCACAGCCATACATGACCACAGGAAAAACCATAGCCTTGACTAGACGGACCTTTGTTGGCAAAGTAATGTCTCTGCTTTTGAATATAATATCTAGGTTGGTCATAACTTTTCTTCCAAGGAGTAAGTGTCTTTTAATTTCATGGCTGCAATCACCATCTGCAGTGATTTTGGAGCCCCCAAAAATAAAGTCTGACACTGTTTCCATTGTGTCCCCATCTATTTCCCATGAAGTGATGGGACCAGATGCCATGATCTTCGTTTTCTGAATGTTGAGCTTTAGGCCAACTTTTTCGCTCTCCTCTTTCACTTTCATCAAGAGGCTTTTCAGCTCCTCTTCACTTTCTGCCATAAGGGTGGTGTCATCTGCACATCTGACATTATTGATATTTCTCCCGGCAATCTTGATTCCAGCTTGTGTTTCTTCCAGTCCAGCGTTTCTCATGATGTACTCTGTGTATAAGTTAAATAAGCAGGGTGACAATATACAGCCTTGACGTACTCCTTTTCCTATTTGGAACCAGTCTGTTGTTCCATGTCCAGTTCTAACTGTTGCTTCCTGACCTGCATACAGATTTCTCAAGAGGCAGGTTAGGTGGTCTGGTATTCCCATCTCTTTTAGAATTTTCCACAGTTTATTGTGATCCACACAGTCAAAGGCTTTGGCATAGTCAATGAAGCAGAAATAGATGTTTTTCTGGCACTCTCTTGCTTTTTCCATGATCCAGAGGATGTTGGCAATTTGATCTCTGGTTCCTCTGCCTTTTCTAAAACCAGCTTGAACATCAGGGATTTCACCGTTCACATATTGCTGAAGCCTGGCTTGGAGAATTTTGAGCATTACTTTACTAGCATGTGAGATGAGTGCAACTGTGTGGTAGTTTGAGCATTTTTTGGCATTTCCTTTCTTTGGAATAGGAATGAAAACTGACTTTTCCAGTCCTGTGGCCACTGCTGAGTTTTCCAAATTTGTTGGCATATTGAGTGCAGCACTTTCACAGCATCATCTTTCAGAATTTGAAACTGCTCCACTGGAATTCCGTCACCTCCACTAGCTTTGTTTGTAGTGATGCTTTCTAAGGCCCACTTGACTTCACTTTCCAAGATATCTGGCTCTAGGTTAGTGATCACATCCTCATGATTATCTGGCTCGTAAAGATCTTTTTTGTACAGTTCTTCCGTGTATTCTTGCCACTCTGAAATGTTATAGTTTTCAGAATGGGGAAAGAAAATAACAGTAATAATAGGAAACATTTACTGAGCATTCAATGATAGGCCTGGGAATATACTAAGAATTTTATATACATTATCTAATTCAAAGAAATAGTCTTGATTTGATTTATCTGAAACCACTTCACAGGTAGTACAAAAGTAATCTCCAGAGGCATTATATTTCTGTGGCGCTTAAAACTTCTCTGTTCTTCCCTAGCTATAATCTCTTAAAGATACTTCATAGATACAGTACAGGGATAAAGCTAAGAAGATGTTAGGTGGAATTGCCTAAAAACAACCAAGTAAGGAACAGCAGAGCTAAAAATAGAAGCTAAATCCTGCCCTGTCTCCTATCTTTATTTACAAAATGAGAAAACCTTGCAGGTTGCTTTCAAATTTCTTTTTGGTTTCAGAATCCCCACCCTGTAAGTCTTTGTCCAAGGCCCAGGACGTTTAGAAAATAGTGCTGTTTACTATCTTACAGTCAAATCTACGCTCGTCTGCTGTCCACCTCCTCTCTACCTTCACAGATGTCAGGATGGGTCCTAACTCTGCACGTTAATCCAACAACTAGCATGGTTGTTCATGCTCTGGGAGTTTGAAAGAAAAATAACTAGTTACCTAGAATTCTCAATATCCTTTGGAAAGACAAAAGTGAAAGTGAATTCGTTTCCGACTCTGCGACCGCATGGACTGTAGCCTATCAGGCTCCTCTGTCCATGGGATTCTCCAGGCAAGAATACTGGAGTGGGGTGCCATTTCCTTCTCCAGGGGATCTTTCCAACCCAGGGAGTGAACCCCGGGTCTCCCGCATTGCGGGCAGACGCTTTACCCTCTGAGCCGCCAGGGAAGCCCTTGGAAAGATGAAGGAATGAGATAATTCCAACTGGGAGAAACAAGGAAGTTGTCAACAACTCCAGTAACCATGGGGCTGGTGACCAGCAGGATAAATAAAAGCCATTTTTACAGGGCTGACTCTGTGGGCATGTTCTATGAGTCTGGGGAACTGAGAGCCGTGAAGCATATCCGAATGGAATGGCTTCATTTGCTTATTTCCTCTACATTATTCTTCATATCTAATGCTCAGCCCCCAAATGAAAGTCAGTGTGTTTCTGTGTGTGTGTGTTTTAATGCTTTAATGAACAGATAAATAAGAAACTATTAAATCAATGGGCGTCCTTGGTGGCTCAGACGGTAAAGAGTCTGCCTGCAATGCAGGAGACCTGGGTTTGATCCCTGGGTCAGGAAGATCCCCTGGAGAAGAAAATGGCAACCCACTCCAGTATTCTTGCCTAGAAAATCCCATGGATGGAGGATCCTGGTGGGCTATACCCCATGGGGTCGCAAAGAGTTGGACACACATTAAATCAATAGTACAATAAATGTATTTATTCACCTGCCAAATGAATATTTATTGAATATAACTCTGGACCTAGTGGCTACCCATGTAGCATTTATAATTTAATGAGGAGAATTTATAACTTAATACATTAAATAACTAATCACAATTAATTTGTTTTTCTTCCATCCACCCTGAGGTCACGTCTCTCACATCTGCCTTCAAGTCATCCAGTTAATTACTTCTCCTTGAGCCAAAAACTCCTTCCTGCTATACCATGGACCACCTGGCTGCCATTTACTGAGGGCACCTCTAGAATTCTGCTTCTTCCTCAAGGGCCCATGGGGAAGACAGCAGAAGACGAGGCAGGTCTCTCCCTCATCTGCTGGCTCCATCACCTCACCACACAGACTTAAATGGGCATGTACATGTCACTTGATAGTTGTGCAAAATTAAGAGAAATCACAAAATATGAAGGGAGACATATTAAACTTTGTGCTAAATGAGACATCAGAGATCGAGAAGGGATTATGCACAAAGCGAAACCCTCTGTAAGGGAATACAGTAAATTTGTTCTGAACTATGTCCTCTGGACTCAGCTGGTCCTCCCTTTCATCCCGAAAGCACTTTTTAAAATCCCAGCTACCTTTTGGGAAATGCCAGCTTAGATCGGTAAAATGCTTTTATTAATACTACACCCTGAAAACAGCAATAGTCATACAAGAAAACAGTGCATATAAAAATGCCTTGCCTTATTCACAGAGGCTTAGGATAGAGGGCGGTGCAGACTGTAGGGCAGCTTTAGCCACCACCACCCCTGCAGCTGCCCTTGGAGCTGCCACCACGTGGATCATTCCCCCTGGGGATGGGTGAGGGGGGAAGCCTCTCAAGACTGCTTCCACAGAGGAATATTACAGATGTCGGGCATCTCTAGACAGTGGTCTTGCTTTTAACATGCCAGCCCCCAAACAGGGAGTGGGCAGAAGTGTTCCCTATTGCTCTCTCAGAATACTCTCTGGGCCCTTTCTGATGAAAAAGTAAGTGAATGTTGCCAGTGGCCAAGAGAGGTCACCAGGGACGGGGCCAACATCAGAAGCCCAAGGACAGGAAGGTTCTACCTGTAAGCAAGAATGCAGTCTTGTCAACAAGACTTTCATGAGCACCTACTAAGTGCAGGCCTGTGCTGAGGTCATGGATCACCGATGTGAGCGAGCAACAAGCAATGATAAAAGCATGGAGCCTCTGGGAGAAATTGTGGGAATGCAGATGCAGGAGCCACGGGGGCATCTGTGCCCGAGAAACCAGCTCCTGAAGCAGCAAGGATGGAGCAGGGGCGTCCCATCAGTTAGTTAGAGAGGCTACAAATTCCATCTTGTGCAAGAAGAGAACCATTGAGCAAGCAACTCCTGAGATCAGTGCCACCGCGGGACAGGAGCTGTCACTGGGCAGTGCTTATTTCCTGCTGCTACCTTGGGAGGTTTTCCAGGTGGTGGCAGTGGTAAAGAACCCACCTGCCAATGCAGGAGACAGAAGCGACGAGGGTTCTATCCCTGGGTCGGGAAGATCCCCTGGAGGAGGTCATGGCAACCCATTCCAGTATTCTTGCTTGGAGTATCCCATGGACAAAGGAGCCTGGCGGGCTAAAGTCCATCGGGTCACAAAGAGTTGGACACGACTGAAGAGACAGCACACACACACACATACATACAGGGAGGCAGAAATGAGAGGCAGTTTGCTCCTGACTCCCAATGGGACAGAGCTTCCCTGGTGGCTCAGCAGTAAAGAATCCGCCTGCAATGCAGGAGCTGCAGGAGACGTGGGTTCGATCCCTAGGTCGGAAAGATCCTCTGGAGAAGGGCATGCAGCCCACTCCAGTATTCTTGCCTGGAGAATCCTGTGGACAGAGGAGCCTGGCAGACTGCGGTCCGTGAGGTCACACAGAGTCCGACAAGACTGAAGCGACTCAGCACACACACACCCCCCACAGGGACCGGATGGGCGCTCCACAGAGACTCCAAATCCTGGGGGTTAGTATGTTATTAGGTTTCCTTCTTGGCCTCTCTGCTCACCTCAGACCTCAGGAACCCCTGAAGGCTTGGTCACAGACTTGAAGTGCCACAGGTCCCTGGTCCCGCTGCTCAGGGGGCACCCTGCCCTTGACCACATTCTCCCCAGGGTCCGGTGGGCTGCTTTCTCCTGTTCTACCTTTGTTTTCCTAGTCTGTTCTCCCTCCTGGGGCTTGTTTGTGTAAGAAAACCTCTCTCCCTGTTTCCTGTGTCTCTGTCATTTCCTCCCATTGCCATTCTACACCGTGGCACTGAGGGCCATTGTTTTCCTTTCTAACCATATTCTAGTCTCTGGGAACCAGCCAGTAGGTACAGGACAATGTGGAGGAAGGCAGGTCTGCCGGGGCTATTTCGGAACCACTCTTAAGCACCAGAATATCACAGTAAACCAAACCGGTGTGGGGGGTGGAGTGGTGTTTGCTTGTCAGCTAGGGAAGGAAGAAACTCAATATCAGGAGACAGCTCCTGACCAATTAATCCTCGGCCACTATCTAAACGGAGGCGTGTTCCCAGGAGCAAGACTGGAGATGTCTGACAGGGCTGATAACCATCTTTGCGAGAGGAAGCTGTGACTATCCCACTTGTTTTCTGGGATTTTGTCATGTTCTTACTGCTTTTTAAATTAACTAAAAAAAAAGAAAAAGAAAAAAAAATCAACTGAGCTGTATTAAGAGGGGAGCTAAACAGAAATCTGAAACCCAGCACGGGACCTAGGGATGCCAAGCGAAACCCGCTTAGGAGTGGATTTCCTTGTGGCTCTATTCAGTGCTCTATCTAGCCTGTTAACTTTTTTGATCAGCCCCACGATTCACCCAACCCGTACTGGAGTGTAAGGTAAGCTGCTTCATGCTTTCCTGGCAGAGTTTGAATTACACAGGCTCTCACAGGAGATCCTGGGTCGTTTTCCTGAGCACAGGAAGAGGAGTTGGAAAAGCAGCTGGCCTCTGGGAAGAGAAATGTAATGCCTTTTTATTTACCATGGAAATGCCCATGCTGGGCTGCTGTGTTGATTTCCAAATATAAATGGGAGGAAACTGTGGTCCCCGTGCCACTAAGCAACACACTGGCTTAGGTTCGTAACCTTGGGCATTTCTTTAAGTGCAATTCCAATAAAGTGAACTGAGCAAAGTTTGATGTAGGAACCTCAGCTTGGTTAATATATCAAGCAGCACGTTTATTTTGACTGTCACCTAGCAGAAGTACATGGGTCTATTTTGGTAGCATTTGTTCCATAGAACACTCATGGCTTTTGCCAGTTCCTTTCATTATACTTTTCCCACCAGTTATGACACTAAGGGTCACTCATCAAAGAGATTTTGTTTATTTCATGTTTTACAGGGCAACGTGGCTGCCAGGAACATGCAAACTTCCAGGTTTCTGTTAGAAGAGTAGAAAGTTGTAAAGTACAAATATAATAGAAACATATCAAATTCCCGTATTTCAAATAAAGATGTGTTTTTCATTAAAGGATTAAGGCATGCCCTGTGCCACCCCCATGCTGCAAAGCTGCTAATCTTGGGACACATTTTAAATACCGAGCCAGTCTCCATTTATAATTCGAGAAAACAACAGTCCCTACTACTTAGGACCAGGGGCAAATTTAAGTTGTAAAACTTTTTCAGGGACCCCATTCCCCCAAAATCAGATTGGGTGCATGCTAAGTCACTTCAGTCGTGTCCGATTCTTTGTGACCCCATGGACTGTAGCCCTCCGGGCTCCTCTGTCCGTGGGGTTCTCCAGGCAAGAATACTGGAGAGGGTTGCCATGCCCTCCTCCAGGGGATCTTCTCTGACCCAAGGATCGAACACATGTCTCCTGTAGCTCCTATATTGCAGGTGGATTGTTTACTACTGAACCACAGGGGAAGCCCAAGATCAGATTAGCAGAAGTCATTTAAGAGGAGATATTCTGTTAAAAATAGAGGGACATTAAAAAAAAAAAGATGGAGAGAGATTTCTTTTTTAGGAGGGTCTTTTTCAAAGATTCTTATATTGCTGGGGTTAAATCATTGCTCTATACTTGGGTTTTAAAAAACTCTAGGACATATTGAAATATTTAAGGGTTAAATGAAATGAGTTTTGAGCTGTGCTTTAAGATAAAAAGAGAGGTGAGTTGGAGAGGTTTATATGAAACAAGACTGATGAAGAGTTGTTGATATCTGGAGGTGATGGGTAAACCAAGTTTCCTTATAATAATCTGTCTATTTTTGCATGTTTCATCTGTAATAATAATGTACAAAGTGAAAAAGAATAACAGAGGCAAAAAATAAATTTATTTTTCAATAAAGAAAATTAACGTATTATTTCTTTAGTTTCTAATTAGGTAACAGTTCACTAGCATGCCACTCTGAGGTTGTCTTCTCAAAGAAGTCCAGCATGTTAGAACTGTTGGAAATTCAGAAATCTGAGCAGGTACATCATTTCTCAGGTGTCCAGTGAAAGAAATGCAAATCACACATTAACTGCGTGCAAATGACTTGACATTATTAACTCAGTTATAATAACTCTGCTGCTGCTGCTAGGTCACTTCAGTCGTGTCCGACGCTGTGCGACCCCAGAGACAGCAGCCCACCAGGCTCCCCTGTCCCTGGGATTCTCCAGGCAAGAACACTGGAGTGGGTTGCCATTTCCTTCTCCAATGCATGAAAGTGGAAAGTGAAAGTGAAGTCGCTCAGTCATGTCCGACTCTTTGCGACGCTATGGACGGTAGCCCACCAGGCTCCTCAGTCCATGGAATTTTCCAGGCAAGAATACTGCAGTGGGGTGCCATTGCCTTCTCTGTATAATAACTCAGAGTAACAATTATTCAGTCTACACAATTTCCAATCCAGACCTCCATTTGCCCCATCTTAAGCCAGAGGTAGCCTCTTCCTCCAAAAGTCTTCCTTAGGCATCTCTCCATAACATTTGAGGAGTCAATTATTTTCATCACTTGATGTATTTCTAGATAGAATGAGATTTACAAGGAAAGTCTGAGAAATAGTAGTACTGGTGAATAAATCTGAGAAATGGGTTTTTCCATGTCTGGTTCTACAACAAGCAAATACACAGTAGCTTAACTAAAAGTGTTCCAGAATTGCTTCACTGGGATGAGGTCCTTATATGAAAAGATAAAACTTTCCTTTGCCTATAAATGAGAAAGGACCCTTTCACTTCCACTGATAATAATGCTTGATACATGCAAATCTGTATTTTCTAGGATTACATCTCAGGCTCATGTCAGTGTTCCTTCTCTGTGCTTCTGAGAACAGAGTCTTGTGTATCAAGATCTTTTCCATCACAGTTTTGGCAAACAGATTTGGCAATCACAACATCTGCTTCCTGGAATATTCTATTTTTCTCAGTTTACCTATTTTACTCAAATTACATCTGTATATAAATCTGCAACAAAACGGTCTTCCCAGGTGGCTCAGTGGTAAAGAATCTGCCTGCCAGTGCTGGAGATTCAGTCGAGTGGGTTCCATCCCTGGGTCAGGAAGATCCCCTGGAGGAGGAAATGGCAACCCACTCCTGTATTCTTGCCTAGAGAATCCCATGGACAGAGGAGCCTGGTGGGCTACCCAGTCTATGGGGTCGCAGAGAGTCAGACACAACTGAGCTGACGGAGCTTGCACACATGCATGCCCACATGCAACAGAAGCATTAAATAACGATTCACTGAGATAATACTTTCATTGTCAAAGCGTCCTGTGATGAGATCCTCAGAGCTGCCAGCAAATAGACTGTCTACAAAAGGAAGTTAGGATCTGGGCCCAGAGATTCATTTCTTTATGTGGCCCAGATGAGGAACAGATAACTGAGCCTAATATTTTCCTAACTAAGCATTTATGGTATTTTGAGTCTGTGCTTCCAAAGGAGGGTCAGTAGCCAGCTTTTGGCACTGCCTGGGGAAACACCTCACTTTGGCGAGCACAGTAGTTATATTTCAGGCCATCAGAAAGACGGGCTCTCCGCTAAACCGAGCCGAAATAGAAAAGAATCCTTACCTCTGTGTGGGTTAAATAAAGATCACCAGTTACAACAGTCGGCCTCAAAGGGTTGAATGGGCCTCTCCCAGACACTCATTCTACTTATCTGGGGTCTTAATCCCAGTCTGCACCTTTTGATCAGGCAGCCCCCAGACCACGGATGACTTATCAAAGGGGTTGGAATTTGCACTGTGCCCATTGCACGTCATCTTGCTGGCCACTTGTAGGCTGGATTGTGGGACTAACACTTCAACACTCGCCAGTGGAGCCCTGGGGAGAGGGGTGGCTCATGGTGTCCATCACAGGCGAGGTGCCACGAGTCAAGTGGGAGGTCAAGCAGAACACGCCAGAAGGCCTCCGGCAGCCTCTGAGCCTCTTCCCAGCTCTCCGCGATAACAGAAACATCCTTCCTCGCTACGGCTGGCAACAGGGCTTGCTTTTTTTTCTTTAGAATGTAGGAACAAAACCCCTTCCCTTTTACACATCCTCTCCTTTTCAGGGTGGTCCTGCTGTCTCACCAGCTTCCCATTTCACCCCAGGAGGCGGCTCCCACCTGTGCCACCAGCCGGCTGAAACTTTCTGATCTTCCTGTCTACAGATTTCTGTTATCAGCCTCCAGGCCTGCTGTCTCCCAGCATCTGCTTTTAAGGATAGCAATAGCCCCCAGGCCTTCAACTCCTCTCCAAGGGGAGCTGGACTATTACTAAGATTAATTACTACTCTCCTCCCCGTTGGATTTCCCCATCGCATGTGCCCCAAACCCCAATTCAGAGCCAGCCTTAGCTAAAAATTATAAAACAAGGAGGTTCATTAACCCTTGGTGGCCCCTCTCCACACCCTCAAACCAACTCCTGGACTAGCAGAAGCCACTCACTGTTATCCCCCACCTTGTCCTGATGTCTTTGCGTAGTTTCTTCTCCAACATTTTCTTTTTCACCTTCCAGAGTATAAAAATTTAGTTTCCTTGCATTGCATTTTCTCCTGTCCCATTCCAGTGAATTACCCTCTGAGAAAAAGTTTTGAGCAAGTTAATTAGTATTAACACAAAGATGTTGATAGATAAAGAAAGCTGAATACGTGATACCTTCTGAAAGTAGTTTAATATGACTTAAAAGAAATGTGTTTAATGCCAGAATTTTCAAGTACCAAGGAAAGCAACTGGCCCAAGAAATATTTATTTAGGGGGAAAGGGTCCTTTCCTAGCATCTCTTTTTATACAACACAGCCAGCCTTTCCTCTATAAGGTCGATCGTGGTTAATTTCCTATCAAATTTTCCCAAGCTGGAACTCATACTTCCAGATAGTTTTTGAACATAAATGTAGTCTGACAACTGCAATAAATACCAGTTAATTTCCTCATCACTTCACGTTTTATTTTTCACTAATGACAGCTTCATTCAATCCTGTGGAACTAGCATAGCAACCTACCTGTTTATGTTAGCTACTAAAAAACTCAGGAAGACATTAAGATCATTTAAAATCCAAATTTTGGCTAATTCTAGACTACTTAGTGACATATCATGAGGAACTGAAAAATAAATGGAAAAGATGGGGAAGGTGAAAGAACTGAGAGTCTATTCTTCCTACTGAGGACAGGAACTGCCTTCACATTCAAATTTTGAATATAAAGTTAGTAATATAGCTTCTAAATAATTCACACATTGGATTTTTTTTTTTTTTTTGTCTCTTGAGAATAGTCATTATAAAATTATAAGTCTCACAGTGAGGAGGAAGTCTTCTCAAATAACAAACCTAAAATTTCCCTGCTTCTTGACGATTCCAGAGGATCTTAAAATATCCATGAGTGCTTGATCCGGGTAAATGTCCTATTTAGGTAAAATAGTTACCTAAATACAGTTTAGGAAAAGATAATATTTCTTGATTCTTTAAGCACCTCAAGAAGGGAAATCTTCCCTAGAGAAGGAAATAGCAACCCACTCCAGTATTCTTGCCTGGAGAACCCCATGGACGGAGGAGCCTGGTGGGCTATAGTCCACGGGGTCACAAAGAGTCGGACACGACTGAGCGACTTCACTCACTCACTCACTCAAAGTTGTCACTTATTCTTATACTAATGACACTCTCTCCTCACAGAGTCAGTCTCTCACAACTTAACAGATTTCTCTTTAAGCCAGCTTGTGCTTTTCATACAGAAAATGAAACTTTTCTGCTCCTGGGCTGGGAAAGGAGATGCCAATATCTTCCTTATTTCACTTTTAGTCACTGTTGTGAATCTGGGGGCACATTAGCTTACTTGGTTGGAAATAACAATTTTAAAAGGCGGCTCATACTTATTGCCTGTGAATCAGGGCTGAGGCTTCAAAGGCTCCGGGAGCTTCTGAATGTGCCCAAGGTCACCCAGACATTGGTGGCAGAGTTCAGACTCAAGCCCAGGAGGCTCTCCTATCCACTGATCTGAAGGTCGGCAGCACAGACGGGCCTGAGGGAGCCAGTCAGCTTTGTATCATCCACTTCACCTGAACCACAGCCACGTGTCCTTCTAGGCTGTGCTGTTATCACCAGTGGAACCAAGTGAAAGAGACAGTGGCCCACGCAGCCCCTGACAGAATCAGCTTGCCAGAGGGGACACACTCCAAGAGGCAATGTGGCTGACTCTGTTTCTCTGTCCTTTTAGAACCCCAACCTCCCCCTCTGTGCTTCAGTTGAAAAACTCACATGTAATTCAGAGTTTGCATGCACGCATGCTCAATCATGTCTGACTCTTTGTGACCCCATGGGCTGTAGCCCGCCAGGCTCCCCGTTCATGGAATTTTCCAGGCAAGAACACTGGAGTGGGTTGCCATTTTCTACTCCAGGGGGTCTCCCCGGCCCAGGGATTGAACCCATTTTTACTGCGTCTCCTGCATTGGCAGGCAGGTTCTTTATCACTGAGCCACCTGGGAAGCCCAAATTCAGAGTTTATCTTCCCCATATATCTAAATGGGCTTCCCCGGTGGCTCAGTGGAGAAGGAATCTGCCTGCAGCGCAAGAGACACAGGAGCTACAGGTTCAATCCCTGGGTCGGGAATATCCCATAGGCTCCCCCTTCAGACTTTCGTCTTCTTTGGTAAACCCATCACACCTCTTTGGGGCTTCTCTGATGGCTCAGATGGTAAAGAATCTGCCTGCAATGTGGGAGACCTGGGTTCTATCCTTGGGTCAGGAAAATCTGCTGGAGAAGGGATGGCAACCCACTCCAGTATTCTTGCTCGAAGAATTCCATGAACAGAGGAGCCTGGCAGGCTACAGTCCATGGGGTTGCAAAGAGCTGAACACAACTGAGCAATTAAGACTAACACAGACTGGAAGGGAAAATGAAACGTCCAGGCCCGAGAAAGGGCAGAAACCAGGGTAGCGAGAAGGTTCTACTCTGGAGCTGGTGGACTCCCTTGGACACTGCCGCCACTGCAGTGGCCTTCAGGCCTTGGTGTCTGTCTACCACAAGGTCCCAGTTCCCAGGAGACAGACACTGGCTGGCCTAGCCTCAGTCATCTGTGCCAGGCTGAGGTCAAGGCAGGGGCACAACAAAGCTACATGGAATGGAGAAAGGGTGTCTCCCCAAGGAGCAGAAGAACAGGGGAAAGAAGTCATAACTGACTCCACAACGCCCAATAGCCTTCTCTTTGTATCTAATTGACTCCTTGATTCACCATTAACATTTCATCTAATTTTATTGTTGACAAAATGATTTTCACATTTGTTATCTAAACCCATTTAAAAACTTCTCAATTAAGTCTTATGTTCCTCTTTTAGAAATGAGGAAACTGGGTCTCTAAGAAAAGATGTCACTTAATACAGAACTGAAATCCCAACCTTCTAAGTACAAACTCCAAGCTCTTTCCACTACATGCCACTATTTCCTCTAAAATAAATTTTAAAAAATAAAGTGACATTTTGGAATTAAGTCTGAATCAATTTGGACTCAGTGTAGGCGATATTTTTCCAAAACATAAAAGTTTTATAATAATAGCAACAAAAAATAGCTACTGGATACTAACTACTTCTAGATCCATCATATGCCAGATTTTATTCAATTAAAATAAATTCAATAAATTTACTTAAGTGCATGGGGTATATTCCAGATGCCAGGGAATCAAATATACATGAAAAGTGAAAGTGAAGTCACTCAGTCGTGTCCGACTCTTTGCGACACCGTGGACTGTAGCCCACCAAGCTCGTCTGTCCATGGGATTCTCCAGGCAAGAGTACTGGAGTGGATTGCCATTTCCTTCTCCAGGGGATCTTCCCGACCCAGGGATCGAACCCAGGTCTCCCGCATTGCGGGCAGATGCTTTAACCTCTGAGCCACCAGGTTGTGCTCAAATAGTTCAAATTAGGTCATCTAAATAAATAGAGGCAACAATCTAAATAAATAATACAATAGAGATGTTTTAGGAACATCGTATTTTAATTGTCTATCTGCTTATATTCCTTAAACACGAAGCTTCCCAGGTGGCTTGGTGTAAGGGACCCTGTCTTTTTTGCAGTCCCAGCACTAATCACAGAGTCTAGGAGAGAGTAGGTTCTTGATAAATAGTTAGAGAATAAATAAATTAATGAATTCATGAAAAAAAGATAAGCATAATGGAAACACAGTTGAAAGAGAATTTTTGACTTCTGTGTTAAGAAAAGCTACATTTTCTATAAATAAGAAATGCGGAAGAGGGCACAGAGAAAAGGGAACCGTCTTACACTGTTGGTGGGAATGTAAATTGGGATAGTCATTATGGAAAACAGTGTAAAGATTCCTCAAAAAAACTAAAAATAGAGCTACCATATGATCCAGCAATTCCACTCTTAGGCATATACCGAGACAAAACTATAATTAGAAAAGGTACATGTACTCCTATGTCCATAGGAGCACGATAAACAATAGTTGAGACTTGGAAGCAACCTGAATATATACATATGTAGGTATGTATGTATACATATACATATTTATGAATATTACTCAGCCATTAAAAAGAATAAAATAATGCCATTTGCAGCAATATGGATGAACCTAGAGATTACAAAACTAAATGAAGTCAGAAAAAGAAAGACAAATACCATATGATATCACTTACAGGTGGCACCTAAAATACAACAAAACCAAACATATCTAAGAAACAGAACAAACTCACAGACATAGAAAACAGTCCTGTGACTGCTAAGGAGGAGCAGGGAAGGGGGAAGGAAATACTGGGAGTTTGGGATTACAAGATGCAAACTATTTTACATATAAGATAAATAACAAAATCATACTATATAGCACCAGGAACTATATTCAATATCATGTGATAAATCATAACAGAAAAGAATAGGAAAAAGAATATATATGTATAAGTGAGTCACTTTGTTGTACAGCAAAAGTTAACACAACATTGTCAATCAACTATACTTTATAAAATTTAAAAATAAAGTGGGACTCCCTGGCAGTCCAGAGGTTAAGACTCTGCCCTTCCACTGTAGGGAATGCGGGTTCGAACACTGGTTGGGAAATTAAGATCTCACATGCCACACAGTGTGGCAAAAAAAATAAATAAATAAAGCAAAATTTTAAAAATAAGTAAACTTAAAAAAAAAAAAGAAAAGCTACATTTGAAAAATGGTAAGATGAGTCTAAAGAATGCATGAAAACAACTTCTCTGCAGACTGGAGTTTACTGTGTAAGTGAGCATTCCTTGTCATGTTCCTGACTGGAAAGGCGTCTGCATCATCAGAGGAATGTCCTTTACCCTAGAGAGAGTACTTTTGCATTGTTATGCTGAAACAAACAGATATTTCTGTTCCAACATATACTCCAAAAAGTGGGCTTAGTTTAGTTTCTTAGAGACCTGTTTCTAATCTCCTCACAACTGCTGCCTTTAAATCTAATCCTACTCTAAACACTTTTACAGTCTTAATTTACTCGAATTGTCCATTTGCATCACGTAAATTGGGGCTTCCCTGGTGGCTCAGATGATAAAGAATCTGCCTTGAAAGCAGGCAACCCAGAAAGACCCCTGGGAGAAGGGACTAGCAACCCACTCCAGTATTCTTACCTTGACAGAGGAGCCTAGCGAGCTACAGTCCATGGGGTGGCAAAGAGTTGGATACAACTGAGCAACTAACATACACCGTTCATGTAAATTGCCCATCTGTTGTTGCATTATTGTTTTTCTTGTGTAATGTACACTTATTCGTTTATTTAGTCAATGACCTACTAAGCACAGAATCATCTACTAGGTTCATCCTGTGATTCTGGGACCTACATCCCTAACCTCCATCATTTCTCTCTAAGCTCACTCCCTGGAACTAACACACTGTTCATCAGACATTCAGCAAAATGCTTACTATCTGACAAACTCTGAAGTTAGAATTAGGATGGAGTCTAGCACAGACCCCAAATGATACATCCATTCCGGTGCAGCTCAAATGTTAAAAGAATAAAACCCAGAGACCCTACAGGATGAAGCAGAGTCACCTGAAATACTCTGGCACCTTTTGTCAGGTCAACAATTGGAAAAAGGGATTCTTGCAATACTGGACCTGGAAATCTTAGCAGTCCTGCTTACGGGGCCCAAAAAGGTGCCACTCAAAATTAAGCTGCTCTCTTGGACCCACTTGGAAGAAAAGCATTTTTCTTGGCCAATGTAAATGTTTTTTTTCCATTCAGAGCTCATGTTTGATCCTAGACCAAAATCTGTACCCCAATTGTAAACAAAGCTATTAAAATACCCAGAATGGCCACGGTGGGGTAGTCTTCAGAAACAGTTCCAAAGGAATATGAACAAGCAAAGCCCTGTGGCCACTTCACAGAACCTTTGAAGTATCAACATCAACTCGAAACATATGGCATCTCAGCATATGAAAAGGAGCCTTTCACTTCCCGGAGAGACGCCAGTCTTCCACTGGTCAGACTCGAAGGTTCTGCCACAAGAGAGACCGTGGAGAAGACGCAGCGGCCTATGTGAAATGTTAATACACTGGTGGTCTGACTGCTTTTTCATTGCTTCGTGTATTAATGACACAACTTGTTCCTCCAGTTTGCATGAGCTGGTATTTTAGGTTGCCTACAGAAACTTGGAGACTACTTTATTCTCATTATTCAAATGTGGACCTTCTCATGTGGGAGACTGTTTGAGGCCAAGTGAGATCCACTCATCAAATAATTATTAATAAAAATTCACTTAGTTCCTTAAGTGAATAAAACTTGCAGCCACAAGATGGTAAGCCCCAGATTATCCATAAAGACGGGAGAAAGCAGTTCTGCTAATTGGATCTTGTTCTTACAGAGTTGTGTAGATTCCATAGACCACCAACTTCAAAAAATGAGAAGACAATACACTCACCTAGTATTAAAACCATACAGAGCAAATCCATTCCTGATTCAGAAGCGCCTCAGAATGTAATATGCCTTAGGGTCACCATTAAACGTGTCATTTTTAAGAGCTGTGGAAGAATAAACTCACTCCCACAGGCCTACTCTGGGATGGGCAGTTCTAAACAAACTCTTCACATTAACTTAGTTACTTCTGATTTATTTCTTTCCCACAAAATCGAGCTCAGTGTATTAAAAAAAAGAAATTCTACTGCTTTGAATATGGGAATCTAGATGTGGGAACTCTGATTCTCTGCATTTTCTCTGACCTCTTTTCTGTGCATATTTCTTCATGGTTGAGGTTACGCGGCTTAGAAAACATAGTCTTCTTTTCTCATTTAACAGTCCCTCTGTCACGAGCATCTTTACATGTTACTGAAACCCTTTATTAACACATTATGATTGCAATGTCATATTACCTCAATTAAATCAGTTGTAATGTACCACTTTTCAGTTTGAGATGTGTATTGAAATTGTCTATAATTTAGCTATCATGAATATTTGGTAACTTTAATGTGTTAATCTTTGTCTAATGATTTGCTTAAAATAATTCCCTAAAAGTGAAGTTATGAACGAAGTGTTTGGTTCTTGAGTGTTAATTAAACTTACAGTAGTAAGCATTTCACAGTATATGCATATATCAAATCATTATGTTGTACACTTTAAATAATGTGATATATCAATTATATCTCAATTTAATTGGGGAAAAAACAAAGTGGTTCTTGATGCATATATCTATATCTGCCTATCTATATATCTTGATATATGGAATCTCCCCTAATTATTCTCCACACATATTATATATGTAATGTATATAATATCTATAAATATATGAACTATAAATAAATTATATAGAAATAAATGCATATTAAATACACATAAAACTTCCCCATAGGTTTACTAAATTATTTTCCATTAGCAACATTTCTAAGTATCTTATCCATTTTATCATCATCAACAGCACTGAAAATTCATTTTAACTGACTTTTATTTTATTTATGCTTCCGACATTCCCCTCAGACGTCTCTCTTGGTAGGTTATCTTATCCAGTCTGCAAGTTCTTCTGAATGCAAACAATTCTTTACAAAAAAATATTACAAATACATAGCCTATTTTGAAGTTACTTTGTCTTCCTGCAATAAAGATGGCTACTCATAATTCTATATGACTGGGAAAGGAGGTTGTGGCATAGATGGAATGCAAAAGCTCTCAACTACTCTCTGATAAGTTTAACATGACAAGTAGAAGCTCACAGTTCACTATTTTCTACAGGAAGGCTGTATTTCTGTCCTCATGATGCTTAGAACATTTATCTGAAAAATCCACATTTTTTTTCCACATTCCTTTTTGAGTTATATTAAAATATTATAAGACAGAAAGAGGACATGAAAAGCCCAAGAGAAAAATTAATGTACCTATATTTTGTCTTTATATTTGACTGGGGGGTCTCTGAGAAGAGCCGACTCATTAGATAAGACCCTGATGCTGGGAAAGATTGAGGGTGGGAGTAGAAGGGGATGACAGAGGACAAGAGGGTTGGCTGGCATCACTGATTCAATGGACATGAGTTTGACCAAGGTCCTGGAGATGGTGAAGGACAGGAAAGCCTGATGTGCTACAGTCCACGGGGCCACAAAGAGTTGGACATGACTGAGTGACTGAATACAACTCAAGAAAGGAAAAAATGAAGAGACCATGGCTCTGTATCTGCTTTGCAGCCTTCTCAGTCTCCAGGTTCCCCAAATAGGGCAGGGCTGGCTCAAAAAGCAACAGAAAGAAAGCTCTGGGGATGAATGACAGTGATAATTGTACATCTCATACACATGAAAATGGTTAAAATGGTAAATTTTGCTTTATCTTTGCCCCACCTCCCCACCCCCATAGGAAAAGAGTAGAAGCTTTACTGATTTTTTTCTTGGCCTTCCTGAGCCTGCTGCTGCTGTCTATGAATCTGCCACAGCTCGCTAGCTGCTGTCAGGGACTTCAAATCAATCAAGGAAGCTAACTGACTCAGAAACACTGCCCCAGCCCTTCTTCCAAATTAGCAGCAATGAAAGTATAGCCATAAACATAATGTATGTGAAGAAAGACTACTGAAATAGTAGGAGCTGCTACTTCACTCCTGCTAGGTGACTGGAGTACAAGGTTTAGAATCACTGTCAGAGGCCCTGACTATAGACGATGTCACGGTGTGTCTTGCTTTCCATAGTGGGCAAAATTCTTTAAATGGTATATGATTCACTTGGAAATTAAGCACATACTGCTTAATGGTGCCAAGTATTGTTATTTGTCTCTTTTTAAAATGTTATTCGTGCACTCAAATACATGTCTCATCTTGCCAACTAGACTGTAAATTGATTCAGGACTATGTAATGAGCTTGTTGTGCATGTTTAAAGAGATGTAATATAACAAGGACCTAGTATAGTATTTAGCACATGGGACAGGTTTCCCTGGGCTTCCCTGGCAGCTCATTGGTAAAGAATCTGTCTGCTACAGAGGAGCTGCAGGAGACACGGGTTTGATTCCTAGGTTGGGAAGATCCTCTGGAGGAGGGCATGGCTACCCACTCAAGTATTTTTGTCTGGAGAATCCCATGGATAGAGGAGCCTGGTGGGCTACAGTCCATAGGGTCACAAAGAATCGGACATGACTAAGTGACTTAGCACGCAAGCACAGGCTTCCCTGGTGGCTTGGTGGTAAACAATCCCTTTCCAATACAGGAGATGCAGGTTTGATCCCTGGGTCAGGAAGATCTCCTGGAGAAGGGAATGGCAAACCACTCCAGTATTGTTGCCTGAGAAATCCGGTGGACAGAGGAGCCTAGGGGGCTACAGTCCATGTGGGTGCAAGTGGGACATGATTGGTGACTAACAACAACAACGTGAGTTCAGTAAGTAGAAGTTTTAATTTTTTTTCCAAAGTTTATAACATATACCTCAGGCCAGAATATGTGCAAGTTATCAATTAACCATTGCATGTAAGAAACACCACACTGTGGGATATTGTTTGATGACTCCCTTAAGCAATCTTTACACAGGACTTAAAAAGAATACCCTGAGTTCATATCAAATGACATTACCAATAGAGCAAAAATATATCAAAGTTAAAAATATATCAAAGTGATGATGAATATAGGCTTTGGAATTAGGCAGATCCTCGTTTAAATGTCTACTCCAACTCACTAGATAGGTAGCCTTGGCCAAATTCCATCACTCAGTCAACTCCGTCTGAGAACAATGATACCTGTTCCTGCCTTGTGATAAGAATTAAAAGAACCAATGTATGTCAAGAACTGACGATTAGATGGTATTCAGTTCAGTTCAATTCAGTCGCTCAGTCGTGTCCGAGTCTTTGCGACCCCATGAACTGCAGCACGCCAGGCCAGATGGTATTAGTTACTCTAATTAAAGAGTCCAGATATTTTGTGTTCTAGGATTGAATATAGAAAAATGATTCATGTGTCCTTAAAGGGAGGTAACTTGGTCTGACAGTCTCCTTGTCCACCAACCCAACCTTCACACTTTGAGAATTAAGTAGAGTAGATCACATATATATGAACATGTTTAATGCATATATTTTTTCTGGCAAAAAAATTGAAAATCTGAAAAATGTATTTGGTTGTTGAAAAACATGCCTTTGCGGTTTAGACTAAGATTGGATTAATAGACATCAGGTAAATACAAATCAAAACCACAATAAGATACCACTTTATACCTACTAGAAAGAGTATAGTCAAAAATACAGACAGTGATAAATGTTGGTGAGGATGTAGAGGAAATTTTGGGACCTACATTCAACACTGGTGGGAATGTAATTGGAGCAGCCACTTTGGAAAATAGACTGATAAGTCCTCAGAATTGTACATTATTGTTAAGAGTTTGCATTAAAGTTGTCGTGCGTGCCTGCTCCCTATGGACTGTAGCCCGCCAGGCTCCTCTGTCCATGGGATTCTTCAGGCAAGAATAACAGAGTGGGTTGCCATGCTCTCCTCAAGGGGACATCCTGACTCAGGGATTGAACCCCCATCTCTTGCGTCTCCTGCATTGGCAGGGGGTTTCTTTACCACTAGTGCCACCTTGGAAGCACCTAAAGTTATCTTCTGACCCAGCAATTCCACTTTTAGGAATATACCCAAAAGAGATAAAAACATATGTCCACACAAAATTTTATATGCAGGTGTTCATAGCAGCAGTATTACTAATAGCCAAAGAACGAAAGTGAAAGTGAAAGTCGCTCAGTTGTGTCCAACTCTTTGTGACGCTATGGACTTAGTCCATGGGATTCTCCAGGCCAGAATACTGCAGTGGGTTGCCTTTCCTTCTCCAGTGGATCTTCCCAACCCAGGGATCGAACCCAGGTCTCCCACATTGCAGGCGGATTCTTTACCAGCTGAGCCACAAGGGAAGCCCAAAAGAATGAAAATAACCCAAATATCCATCAACTGATAAATGGCTAAACAAAACACGATATATCCATACAATAATTATTCCACAGTGAAAACGAATGAAGTGCTGATAAATGCTACGGCATGGGTGAATCTTGAAATTATTATGCCAAGTGAAAGAAAACAGTCACAAAAGGCCAAGATTATATGATTTAATTTATAAGACATGTTCAGAATGAGAAAATTCTTAGAGACAGAAAGTAAATTAATGATTGCTGAGGACTAGGAAAAATGCGGGGAAACAGGGAGAGATTGCTAGTGGGTATGGGAGAGATTGCAAAAAGATTCATTCACTTTTTGGAGTGATGAAAATATTTCAAAATTGATTGTGGTGATGGTTGTCAAACTGAATATACTTAAACCATTGACTTGGGTACTTTAAATGGATGAATTTCATGGTTTGCAAATTATTTCTAAATAAAGTTAATTTTAAAAAATTTTCATTATTTTCTATGTTAATTAGAAAGCGTATATTAGCTCACAGAAAGTGGGGGGAAAAAAGGCAAACCAGGGAATTCCCTGGCAGTCCAGTGGTTAGGACCCTGCTTTCCACTGCAGGAGGCATTGGTTCGATTCCTGGTTCGGGAACTAATCTAGATGTCTTGAACACTATAGCTTCACAGAATAGTGTGAAATCAGGGAGTGTGATACCTCTTTGATATTCTTTCTCAATATTGCTTTGGCTATTCAGGGTCTTTTGTGGTTCCACACAAATTTTAGGTTAATTTGTTCTAGTTCTGTGAAAAAAATGCTGTTGGTATTTGACAGGGATTGCACTGAATCTGTAGATTTTTTTTTTAGTAGAATGGACATTTTAACAACATTAATTCTTCCAATCCCTGAGCATGGTGTATCTTTCTATTTATTTGTATCCTGTTGAATTTTTTAACCCAATGTCTTATAGTTCTTAGAGTATAGGTTGTCATCACCTTGGTTAAGTTTATTCCGAGGTGTTTACTCTTTTTGATGCAACTCTATCCATCTTAGAACATGCAATTTTTGGATTCTTCCTAATAGGAGGAATTAACACTATTTGGTTCTATGTCAGTTGTTCCTGGTTCCTTTCATTCTTATCCAGTGGTGGAGCAGGTAACAGCATTCTTATTTGGAGATGACGGAGTGCTGTAATTTGGTTATTTGTTTGTCTTTCTCTATTCCTTTCTTCTTGCTCTATTACCTTATGATTGATGATTTTCTTTAGTATTTTTGTTTGCAGTCCTTTCTCTGATTTTTCGTGTATCTAATATCAGTTCTTGGCTTATGGTTATCAGAAACAGATTTTAATTGCTATTGAAATATCTTTAAGGTTTACTTTATTTAATCACAGTGACCTTGTTTAATATTTTTCTCTGTTAAATTTATCTTTAATATAATTTCAGAAATGTTACATGCCCCTTAACTTTAGGATCTGATTCCTGTCTTTATAAAACATATCTATGACTATAAAATATTTAGCAGCAGTTGAAACCACATCTAAAATCATTTAATGTTGAAGGTAGATTTAAAATTAAGAGTTTCTATTAATCATACCTCAATAAAATGTTTTAAAAATAATTTTTAAAGCAGAGGCTATTAGCAATAAACAAAGAAAACTCCAAACTTAAAACTTTTACCATAATGCAATATTTATTTTAATAACCCCCAAATTAATTTTATTTCAAGTTGCTTCAAATTTTCGCCATCATTCTGGTGTTCACCTTGCTATATTTAGAAAACAAATCAGAGAAAATATACCATTTAAGAACAGGATCACACAATTATTAATGAGAACTATTTGTCTCATTCTATAACTTCCTAAAAAATAAAGAATTTTATTTCAAAAAATTATCTAAGAATTTTGTGAATTGAACACATTGTTTATACATTAATTGTGTTTTATTTTCTTACCTTATTTAGAAAGTTGAGTTGGTACGGGGAAAATTCACATTTATATGTGAGGAATTCTCCTAACACTCACTTCTAATTAAGGACCATGGATCACAGTGAATAAGCTAACATGGATTTACATGTTAGCTTTAGAAAATAGCTTGACTTTCAAAGAAGTGACCTTCTTCAGATGAAGTATAAAGTCTTTAAAAGTTAGTAAAAAGATAGAAATTTCACATTTTTTTCACCACAATGGTAGTTCTACATATTTAAAAATATTTTTGTAGTCAGAGTACTACAGAAATCTGGAAGTAATTCTGATTTTAAAAGGCAACATTTTCAGCATCTTGAAGTTTCCTTTTAAGTGAAAATTAAAAGCCATGGCTAATGTTTCATTTTAGTTGGATCTGTTACCCTGAATGTGAATAAAGTAATGATACTGGGAAGTAACAAAGTACATACTAGACATAACTTAATTTCAGACTACTGAATATGCATTGTATGTAATGGAAATGCTTTTTATGTATATAACATATTTAAAAATTACTATAATGCTATCCACACATTTTTCAAAAGCAGGAAACAAACTTTTCAAAACTCTAACTCAGACCTTTAATACGTGTTACGAGAAATCAAACTGAAGTTCTTAAATTATTTAAATAGACTGATTTATAATTGTTCAGTAGAAATTAGTGAGTTTAGATAAATGTATTTTAAATGTGTAAAATAATCTCACGTGAGTGTGTATAAATTTCTAGCAATTAATTTAGGGCCAAGCAATGTCATTGGAATGAATTCCTTGAACAGATGTAAAGGTCTTGATGACAGGTATTTTCCAGGTCGAGGGTTCCACAATCACATCTCTGAAAGATTTTCTACATGAAGTGTTTGAAGAAGTGGTGGACGTGTCACTGATCTCTGAGGTCCATTCTGGGTCTCCTTTAAGGTGGAGGTGGGGCAAATAGGAGAGAAAAAAATGGTAATGCTGATAAGGGAATCTGAACCAAATGTTGTCGTATGCTAGAAATGATTAGATGCCCTTGTCAAGGAGCTGTTACTGAGGTCCAGGGTGAAAGAGGGAAATAAGAGGTCAAGTGTGGGCACATGAGCCAAAGAAAAAAAAAGTTGGTGCTGTATAGTGGAGGGAAAATGAATCCGTAATCTACTCCCACATCTTCTCTCCTTTTCCTTTTTAAATGTTCTCTGGTCCTGGGATGGGAAGGATGGAGGTGGGTCTTGTTGCTATGTATTAACACATATCAGGTTTAGCTACACAATATGTTTGTAATTAAAAGCTTGAGCAAGAATATTTTGTTCCTTCCCTTTGACGTTCCCAGAGCATGGGCTTGGGGCACAGCTACTGAACTGACCTTCATTATGCAAAGCCTATTTTCATTATTTAATTTATTTTTTTGCAAAGCCTATCTTTAAATGTCAATGTCTTATCACCATAGTTGCTGTTTGGCAGGAGTCAGGTCTTGAACATTCATTCAGTACTTACGCCTTGAGGACCAGCTAGGGGCCAGGTCTTCTTCTAGACAATGATCAAATCCACCCAAAGCTCTGCTACCATGAGGTTCACATAATATGCATTTTAAGTGATGGTAACTTTTATTTTATTTGGTGATTTTTTTTTATGATAAGCCATAAAACTTCAGTGACAGCATTTAAGGTTCAACAAAGTAAAGCAGAGTACTAGAGAGTAATAAATACCTTCAAAGAAGAAGTCTGGAGTGTGGAATATTGTAATTTTTAATCATGTGGTCAGGGATAGTCTCCCTGAGAAGATGGTGTTGGGGCCCAGACCTAAAAGATGAGGGAACAAGCCACACAGAGCATTCCAGGCAGAGGAAACTGCAAACACTGAAGTCCTGAGACAGGAGGGTGCTTGGTCACGCTCTGGGAATACAAGTCCTGTGTAGCAGGAACTGGATCAGGGCAAGAATAGCTGTGGTAAAAGGTGAAATCAGAGGAATAATAAGGCAGCCAGACTGTGTAGGGCCTTGCAGACCATTGTAGGGACTTTGGCTTTGGCTTTGCATGAAAGGGGGACCCATAGGAGGGTTTGGAGTAGATATGATATATGATATGAATTATACATAAAAGGTAAAAAAGTACTTCTAGCTGCTGTGTTGAGAATGGATGGACCTAAGGAGGGCAAGATGGACAAAGAAATCACTTAAAAATCTACTACATTATTCCACATAAAAGCTGACTGTGGCTATCACTAGCGTGTAAGCAGCAAAGGTTATGAGTGGTGGACAGATTCTGAATAGATTTGGAAGATAAAACCAACAAGATTTGTTCATTCTGGATGTGGGGTTTGAGAGAGAGGTTTCATGGGTGACCCCAAGGTTTTTGGCCTGAAAAACTGGATCTGAGGTGATGTCATTAATTATTCTAATTGTAAATGAGGTTCCTCATGCTAAATCAACACGTTTCTAACTGAATTTGTTGTTGTTTACTTGCTCAGTCGTGTCTGACTTTTTATGACCCCATGGACTGTAGCCCCTCAAGGCTCCTCTGTCCTTGGAATTTTCCAGACAAGAATACTGGAGAGTGTTGTCATTTCCTTCTCCAGGGCATCTTCCCAACCTAGGGACTGAACCCACATCTTACTCATTGGCAGGCAGATTTTTTACCATTGAGCCATCAAGGAAGTCCTTCTATCTGAATAGGCCCATATATATTCAATATAGAAAAGTTCAAATAGTAATGACTGTAAGAGTTCTGTACTCCAATAAAAGAATGCTATTCAACAAAGCAAGGGAAAAATGAAAGAAAGGCAAGAGTGGAGGGGATTGGAAAACTCAGCAGTGGCCACAGGACTGGAAAAGGTCAGTTTTCATTCCAATCCCAAAGAAAGGCAATGCCAAAGAATGCTCAAACTACTGCACAGTTGCACTCATCTCACATGCTAGTAAAGTAATGCTCAAAATTCTCTAAGCCAGGTGTCAGCAATACGTGAACCATGAACTCCCTGATGTTCAAGCTGGTTTTAGAAAAGGCAGAGGAACCAGAGATCAAATTGCCAACATCCGCTGGTTCATGGAAAAAGCAAGAGAGTTCCAGAAAAACATCTATTTCTGTTTTATTGATTATGCCAAAGCCTTTGACTGTGTGAGTCACAATAAACTGTAGACAATTCTGAAAGAGACAGGAATACCAGACCACCTGACCTGCCTTTTGAGAAATCTGTATGTAGGTCAGGAAGCAACAGTTAGAACTGGACATGGAACAACAGACTGGTTTCAAATAGGAAAAGGAGTATGTCAAGGCTGTATATTGTCACCCTGCTTATTTAACTTCTATGCAGAGTACATCATGAGAAACACTGAGCTGGAGGAAGCACAAGCTGGAATCAAGATTACCAGGAGAAATATCAATAACCTCAGATATGCAGATGACATCACCCTTATGGCAGAAAGTGAAGAGGAACTAAAAGGTCTCTTGATGAAGGTGAAAGAGGAGAGTGAAAAAGTTGGCTTAAAGCTCAATATTCAGAAAACGAAGATCATGGCATTTGGTCCCATCACGTCATAGGAAATAGATGGGGAAACAGTGGAAACAGTGGCAGACTTTATATTTTTGGGCTCCAAAATCACTGCAGATGGTGATTGCAGCCATGAAATTAAAAGATGCTTACTCCTTGGAGGAAAGGTTATGACCAACCTAGACAGTATATTCAAAAGCAGAGACATTACTTTGCCGACAAAGGTCCGTCTAGTCAAGGCTATGGTTTTTCCTGTGATCATGTATGGCTGTGAGAGTTGGACTGTGAAGAAGGCTGAGCACCGAAGAATTGATGCTTTTGAATTGTGGTGTTGGAGAAGGCTCTTGAGAGTCCCTTGGATTGCAAGGAGATCCAACCAGTCCATTCTGAAGGAGATCAACCCTCGGATTTCTTTGGAAGGAATGATGCTAAAGCTGAAACTTCAGTACTTTGGCCACCTCATGCAAAGAGTTGACTCATTGGAAAAGGCTCTGGTGCTGGGAGGGATTGGGGGCAGGAGGAGAAGGGGACGACCGAGGATGAGATGGCTGGATGGCATCACGGACTCGATGGACGTGAGTCTGCATGAACTCCGGGAGATGGTGATGGACAGGGAGGCCTGGTGTGCTGCGATTCATGGGGTCGCAAGGAGTCGGACACGACTGGGCGAC
Source organism: Budorcas taxicolor (assembly GCF_023091745.1). Classification (NCBI taxonomy): domain Eukaryota; kingdom Metazoa; phylum Chordata; class Mammalia; order Artiodactyla; family Bovidae; genus Budorcas; species Budorcas taxicolor. The sequence goes on along the minus strand of NC_068918.1, from coordinate 17,340,494 downwards.
TGAACTGAACTGAACTGTACCAAGTGGCTTGTGTATATTGTCTCATTTAATCCCAACAGTCACACAGGCTTGGTATTCAGTTCAGTTCAGTTAGGCAGTCGTGTCCAACTCTCTTTGCGACCCCATGGACTGCACCACAACAGGCTTCCCTGTCCATCACCAACTCCTGGAGCTTACTCAAACTCATGTCCAACAAGTCAGTGATGCCATCCAACCATCTCATCCTCTGTCATCCCCTTCTCCTCTCACCTTCAATCTTTCCCAGCATCTGGGTCTTTTCAAATGAATCAGTTCTTCACATCAAGTGGCCAGAGTATTGGAGTTTCAGCTTCAACATCAGTCCTTCTAATGAATATTCAGGACTGATTTCCCTTAGGATTGACTGGTTTGATCTCCTTGCAGACCAAGGGACTCTCAATCTTCTCCAACACCACAGTTCAAAAGCATCAGTTCTTCAGCACTCAGCTTTCTCTATAGTCCAACTCTCACATCCATACATGACTACTGGAAAAACCATTGTTTTGACTAGATGGACCTTTGTAGGCAAAGGAATGTCTCTGCCTTTTAATACGCTGTCTAGGTTGGTCATAACTCTTTTCCCAAGGAGTAAGCATATTTTAATTTCATGGCTGCAGTCACCATCTGCAGTGATTTTGGAGCCCAAGAAAATAAAGTCTCTCACTGTTTCCACTGTTTCTTATCTATTTCCTATGACGTGATGGGACCAGATGCCATGATCTTCGTTTTCTGAATGTTGAGTTTTAAGTCAACTTTTTCACTCTCCTCTTTCACTTTCATCAAGAGGCTCTTTAGTTCTTCACTTTCTGCCATAAGGGTGGTGTCATCTGCATATCTGAGGTTATTGATATTTCTCCCGGCAATCTTGATTCCAGCTTGTGCTTCATCCAGCCTGCCATTTAGCATAATGTACTCTGCATATAAGTTAAATAAGCAGGGTGACAATATACAGCCTTGACATACTCCTTTCCCTATTTGGAAGCAGTCTGTTGTTCCATATCCAGTTCTAACTATTGCTTCTTGCCCTGCATACAGATTTCTCAAGAGGCAGGTCAGGTGGTCTGGTATTCCCCATCTTTAAGAATTTTCTACAGTTTGTTGTGATCCACACAGTCAAAGGCTTTGGCATAGTCAATAAAGTAGAAGTAGATGTTTTTCTGGAACTCTAGCTAGATATTACTCTCTCCATTTTACAAGTAAGGAAACTGGGCCTTAGGTTGATTGAACAACTTACCAAGGTCGCATAGCTGCGGTTGTCCCTAAGAGTTCTCCCCTTGGAAGTGGTTGCAATTCTCTAAGCTTTCAAATCAGGCACCGCATTTTTCTTACTATTTCTAGCTCTCCTTCCTTCTCCCAAAGAATATCAGGGACTTTTTCCTGCATATCAGTGGAAGAATATTTCAGTAGGTACTACAGTGCTTTTCCAAAATGCATCTTCCAGCTAACATACTTCAGTGTCCCGGAGGTATCTTAAATTTCACTGGCAGAGCCCATGCCCACCCAGAGCACCAGCCTTTATGCAACATTCAACCCTCCTTACACACCTCTTTACTGTTTTTTTCTGACTCTTCATCCTGGGAATCCAACCTTAGAACCTACAAGTTTTCTAACTCCCTTGCCATATTATCAGTAGATGCTCACACCTACATGACTCCATGCCCCCTGAGCAGTGATTACACAAGAGGTTCTCATGATGGGATGCTTGATCTTAGATGGCGAGCCTTCCCTAAACAGGTTTACCAAATCTAGTGCAGCATGAAGAATGAAGACATTGATATCGGCTAACACTTGGTTCAGGTCTGAGTTTCTGACACTTTTTGGCTCTGTGATTTTGGGCAAGACACCCAGCTTTTTGAACTTCATTTTTTTTTTTTTTGTATCACTAAAAGGCAGAAAACTATAACTATGTTGTGAGAATTAAAAGTGCCTGTGAACCATGGTAAGTTGCATATGCATCTTGTATAGAAAGCAACCACTAAGAACAGTATACAAAGCTGTATATTTTCAGAGTCTATACGTCAATCAAGATGCCACAAATACATGAATGAATGAATGGAAATTGGTTCTTAGGAATATCTAATTTTTTAAAACTTTGCTTTCAACCAAAAAAATTATTGCATATAAAATTTTGAAAATCATCGCCATTATACATGACAATGATCAAAAGATTTTTTTTGTAAAGTATTGAATTAGGAGATAAACATTTTTAATTATGAAAAAACCCCGCAAAATCTGTGTAAAGGAAAGACACAACCCCCCAAACAAACAAACAACAGCAAAGATAAAAATGCAATCTAACAAAAGCAGAAAGTGTGGTCATTTCATCCTCAAGACCCTGTCCTGATCCCATCCTTTCATTCAGATTACTTTTGTTTTTTAATTTACTGCCTCTAACTTGATGCAAAGCAGCTGTTTCCCCACAAAAGAATCTTATCTTTTGCAGCATGGAGACTAAAATAGGGTTTAAAATGCAACCAGATACAGCCCCAATCCATGAAGCTTCAGGTTGGAAGAGGCTACAAGCAGTACCAGGAGCTCATAAAGTTGGTCTGAAGGTGGGATTATCTTGTTCTCTCAAGACAGAAGCCATTAGAACAAGGTGGAAGGCTGCAGCTCTCAGACAGCTCCGCAGCCAGCAAACTCCAGACCTCTTTCCTTGTCCTTGACAGAGAAGAACTCTTCAAAGAGAGAGACATGTGGGCCCCGGGGCCGAGGTCATCTCCGCTCCTCCTCATGCAGTGACCTCTGGCCCAAGTGGATAGAGAAAGAGACACTGCCTAGTGGGAGATCAAAGCCCTCGCCTTCCTCACTGGCTCTCTTGAATCCCCTCGGAGGGGGCTGAATGGGAGGTTAAGGAGGGAGCGGGCGGAGAAAAAGGAAGGGCTTTTTAGCACAATGTAAATCACCCAGGGGTCCACGGAAACACTTCGCTGAGACATCACTGGCCAGGTGGCTAAAGGCTAACCAGTCAGCTGCCTCGGCCATCACTGGTTTTAGAGTCCCCAACAGCTGAGAACGGGGGCTGCTACGGGTAATGAAACGAGCAGAAATGAAGTCCGGAGAGCGGCTCTGACAGACAGGACTTCTCTCCAGGGTCTCTTATTTCAGCAGCGGCCTCTGATTCACTCATCACAGGAGTCAAAGCAGAGCTCAGAAGGAGATTGGGCACCTCTGAGCCAACTCACCTTGTCTTGGATGGTTTTGTTTTCTCCTGCCTTGGCGTCACGCCTCCAGTGTGGGGATATTGGTCATGCAGTCTCTTTGGTCTATTGGGGGGTAACCAACCATCATGCTTTAGCCAAAATGCTCCTTCCTCTGGTTTTAGCACCAAAAGCTCCATTGCCAGGAAATCTCATGAGGGGAAAACCAGGACAGTGGGCCAGCCTAACAGTGGAACTGCAGGTTGGCACAGGTGACTGTGTTGTTTGTGGAAAGGTAACTACAGTGGGCAGGATGGTGTCCTCCCCCAAAGACATATCCACACCCCTACCCCCCAAATCTATGAATGAGACCTTTTGGGAAAAAGAGGTCTTTGCAGATGTAAAGAAAGATCTTGAGGGTATCTGGATTTACAGTGGGCCCTCAGAGCAATGTCAGCCGTCTTTATAAGAAACAAGACAAGAGAACACGAACAGCTGGAGAGGGTGATGGGAACGCAGAGGCAGAGATCGCGGTGATGCTAACTCTCACCAGAAGCTGCAAGACAAAAGGAACACAATCTACCCAGGAGCCTTTGGAGGGAATACAGCCCTGCCAACAACTTGGCCTTCAGACTTCCGCTCTCCACAAAGATGAGAATAAATTGCTGTTGTAGTCATTTTGTTAGTTAAGCTGCCCAGTTTGTAGTCATTTGTTATGGCAACCAAGGAAACTAATACAGAGAACCTGGTGCTTGGTGTCTCCCCTGAGGTTATGATAAACTAAGATTTTTCTGTGAAGACATGGAATGGCTGCAGATAGAATAAAGCCAATGCGATCATTAGAGGGAGAAAAAGCTTTAAGATGAATCCTTAGGAATCATCAATGAGTTTAGCAGATTGGCTTTTTTTTTTTTTTCATGAAACTAGTTACATGCAAATTTGCCTTAGGGGAAAAATACTGACCTCTCTCAGTTATGTATGGGGCTTCCAAGGTGGCGCTAGCAGTAAAGAACCTGCCCCCCAGTGCAGAAGAAGTAAGAGACACAGGTTTGATCCCGGGGTCAGGAAGATCCCCTGGAGGAGGGCATGGCAACCCACTCCAGTATTCTTGCCTGGAGAATCCCAAGGACAGATTACAGTTCACTGGGTCGCAAGGAGTGAGACATTACTGAAGCGACTTACCTTGCACGCACACATGCATACATGTCTTCCTTTCTGTCTGTCTGTCTGCTTAGAGCAACAACACATCCACAAGGTCTCTTATTTTTGTCTAGTGTAGATATAGGCTCACTTTTCATTTTTGAATTTTTATTCATGAATTAAACTTCCCAAGATAATTTCCCCCAAATAGAAATATCTTATTGTGTCTGTTACTAGCAGATTCCAGTCTTCTAATAATGTGGCACGTTTGAAAGGGGCATTGACTATGATATTGGGGTTCTTAGTTGGCTCCAGTATTAAATAAGTGATGATCTTATGCAAGTCACTTTGCCACTCTGGTCCTCATTTTTATCACAAATAAAACTGGGAGGTTCAACTAAATGATTTCAAAAAGTCTTTTTTTTTACTGTAGCATTTAAGAGATATGGGTCAAAATTCAGATTTTAAGTGTTAAAAAATACCATATTTCCACACTAAAAAAGTCGTGTCTCTATAAAAATCACATATGAACTTCTCTGGTTTTGAACTTTTGTTTCAAGATGGCATGTCCTGCTTTTGCTTCCTTTTGTATTGTATATAAATAAATTTCTTTATGCATTTTTTCAACAGACTGTGGAGGGTCAGAACATTGCATTCAGGAAAACATTATGTTGAAGACATTACAGTTTATTATTACTGAAGTTCTTTAAAGGCTAAAAATGAGAAGGCAGAAAGTAAATGAATGAAATGAGTATGAAAGCCACAATAAGAAGAGATGCTACAACTAACATCTTAGCTCACTTGAAATGAATCACTACAGAGCCTATTTCCAAACAATGTGACAAGAAGGAAAAATACCTATCAATATCCCCAGAGAAAAAGACGCTTACTCCTTGGAGGAAAAGTTATGACCAACCTAGACAGCATATTGAAAAGCAGAAACATTACTTTGCCAACAAAGGTCCGTCTAGTCAAGGCTATGGTTTTTCCAGTGGTCGTGTATGGATGTGAGAGTTGGACTGTGAAGAAAGCTGAGCGCCGAAGAATTGATGCTTTTGAACTGTGGTGTTGGAAAAGACTCTTGAGAGTCCTTGGACGGCAAGATCCAACCAGTGCATCCTAGAGGAGATCAGTCCTACGTGTTCTTTGGAAGGAATGATGCTAAAGCTGAAACTCCAGTATTTTGGCCACCTCATGTGAAGAGTTGACTCATTGGAAGAGACTCTGATACTGGGAGGGATTGGGGGCAGGAGGAAAAGGGGACGACAGAGGATGAGATGGCTGGATGTCATCACCGACTTGATGGACCTGAGTCTGAGTGAACTCCGGGAGATGGTGATGGACAGGGAGGCCTGGTGTGCTGCGATTCATGGGGTTGCAGAGTAGGACACGACTGAGCGACTGAACTGAACTGATGCTAAAGGAGATCTCTGTGTTCTAACTCTCCACAGACCATGCCAAATGGGATTATTATTGATCTCCGTGAATATCTGCTACCACCCACCAAGAACAGCTACAATAGTTACAACTTGTCCATTTATCCAGCTTTCCTTTTCTTCACGATGCCCATCTAGCCCCTTAAGGGTGGAACATGTGCCCCCTCCTCCGTGTGCCCATGCACCCTCAGATCCTTTGTTACTATTTCCTATGTAGCTATCTTTTTTCTCTCCCATAGACTGAAGGGTCCTTGGCATCAATGGTACCTTCTGTCTTTATAATCACTGTATGCCCAATATTTTGTAACCTTGGCTGAACCTATCACACTGCTTTACTCACTACCTGCCATACCAATCAAACGAAAACAAACCACACCAAAAGTTTTATTTTCTCTGTCAGACTCTCCTGTTTCCGTATTGGTGGATGTGACCACTACCTAAACCGGAAGCATGGTAATGATGATGAAAAAAAGGAAAAATGAACCAATCACAATGGAACAGCAGAGCCCAACAGTTCCTCTGTTAGGAACCTTCTCAACACCACAGAAGAACTGCTCTGATTTGATGCCAACTGTGTGTTGTGGAGTCTGAGAAAGTTTACACTAAGCAAGCAAATGGAGGACCAAGAAAGAATCCTCTCCTCAGGTAACTGGCTGTCCACAATTACAGTCATCACTGAAGAGAGGAAATAAAACTGAAAATTACCACAGAAGTTGCCAAAAACCCAGCCAGAATAAAACAAAGTCAGATGGCATGGAAGCCTTACATGCCTGAATGAAAAATGACTAAATGAAACCAAATTTTGTCCCACAAGAAAAATGGGTAAAACTTTTACCCAATTAGAGAAATGCCATCATGATCAAATATGAGCCACATAATTATTACATGGAACAGTAAACATTTCAATTATATAATTAGATGCAAATGTAAGGTTTTTGTTTTCTTCTTTTGTGCGCTTGTATTTTTCTGCTTTCATGGTCAGCAGCCTAATGTAGTGATTTAATTACCTCAGAGTCAGTCAGTTAAGCTGGCTGTCTGAACACTGCCTTTTCACAATGCCCTGAACTGACCTAAAGTGAAACTCAAACTCACCCTTTGTGTCCAGGGCTTTCCTGACAACAAAAGAGGTATTGGTTCTCCTTTCCCCAGATACCAGCCCTGGGCTCACTTCCCAGTCCTTTCTCCTGCTCCCCAGGTCTCTTTCCTCTCCTGTGCCTTGCCCTCACTCCACTCTCCAGTCCATTCCCCACCCCCAGTCCCCTGAAATGGAAAGTAATGCCCAATCTGCCATCTTGTTTCTCTGGGTTATCACAGAAACAAGAGCATCGGGATTCTCCTATGTTTCTAGGCACATAAAATCCCTCAGTCTCTCTCTAACAGCTCTGACCTTGGCTGCTATATCCATGCAAGGGAGTAGATCTTGTGATCTTGTTTTGGAGTCATGTGTAAGAAAAGGAATCAGAAATACTCCCTAGTGAAAAGAGCTGGGCAATCACCCGACCTGTTAGAAGAACCTGGATTAGATCAAGAAGACTTCAGATTCTGATCCTTGGGCTCTGGTTCTACTTAACTAAGGAGAAATACCTTCTACAGAAAAGGCTTCAGTGGATAGAGGTGGATTTTCTAGTGTGTCTTCACCAGTTTTTTCTTTTGCAAACCATACTGCCTAGGACACACACCGAGGTTAGAGCCCAGGTGAGAGATGTCTGATACTCTGAAGGTAAGAACAATGATCAGGACCCCTGGCTCCATGTTTCACACAGGACATACTACCACGCCCTCACCTCATGCTCATTTACTATGTTGGTACTTTCAAAATCTCTATCAGCAGCTCTGGGCACACGTTTCAAGTAATTTTCCTTCTCAAAAAGTAGCCTTATGTCATAATACTGAAAAGCCAATGAGAATGAGTACCGTGGGGCATTGATATAGGGGAGAAAAGGACAGCATCAAGACATTTTCTTAAATTTTTAAATATATACTACAGGTTATGGGTTATTCCTCTGAAAGGTATTTTTTTCAGTTCAATACATTTTCTGTTTCTGTGGCCTAGAGTCTAAGAAAATATCTAACATAATGGGACTTCTGACATCTTCACAGTTAAGATCCTTCTACATTAAAATATGAATACACTACCTAATAATTCAAGGGTGTCCTTTGAGAACCCTAAAGCATGACCCCACAGTGGAAACTTTTCCACAAATAATACCCTGGAAACGGATTCTACAGTAGTTAGGCCTTGAGAAAGTTTTACATCACGTTACCGCTGACAGAATTTGGGAGTCTACTTCTACCACTGGTCCTTCTACAAGTTCTGCAAATTCCTTCTACAACTCACTTCACAGAGAAAGCAGTCAACAGGTGAGCCTGCTTATTATTCCACAGTCTGCGATTCCCAGGAACCACTAATGTGGGGGTCTGCATACATAGAGTGGAGAAGGCAATGGCACCCCACTCCAGTACTCTTGTCTGGAAAATCCCATGGACGGAGGAGCCTGGTGGACTGCAGTCCCTGGGGTTGTGAAGAGTCGGACACGACTGAGCGACTTCACTTTCACTTTTCACTTTCATGCACTGGAGAAGGAAATGGCAACCCACTCCAGTGTTCTTGCCTGGAGAATCCCAGGGAAAGGGGAGCCTGGTGGGCTGCCGTCTATGGGGTCGCACAGAGTCGGACACGACTGAAGCGACTTAGCAGCAGCAGCATACGTAGAGAGTAAAGACATTAACGATTATTCTTCAGAGAGATTTGTAGGACTGGCTTGTGTTGTTTGATTTGCAGCAGAGGCTCACTTTCTTCCGTTTTGAAAAGGATACTAGTGTATGTGTCGCTCTGACAGGGAGGCGATGAGAAGTAAGCATCATACTTAAGCACTTGGCCAGTATGACCTGGCCTTCTTTAACGTAGAGACAGGAAGGGTTGTAGTAACAGACAGACGTGGTATTCGTATTACAGAGGATGCGGATCAATACACTCAGTCTCTCTTAAGATCTGATAAAAAGAGGTAAGGGATTTAAGCTAGAGCAGAGCATAGTTGGGTGAAGTGAAGCAAAAGTCTATATTTCTACAAATAGAAGTAGAATCTATTTCTCTCTGCATTTTGATAGGCTCTTATACCATTATTGTGGATGTTACCAAATAATAGCAGGATGAATTCTTAGGGGCTCTTCCGATATAATTTTTTTTTTCAGAAAAATGGTTTGAATGTTAAAAAAAATAATAATAGTTTCAAACAAATATGGCTTTCCCACTTGCTTTAGAACTGTTATTGCACTCCTAGCAAGCATTTATTTTGTACTTAATCGACTATAAGCTGATGTTACACTGGAGGAGGAGTAAACACATACATATTTATATATGGTAAATATATATATATATATATACACATATTATGTGATTAAAAGTACTGAGCTTACCGTTTTTAGTCATTATCCAGAAAAATACTGTTTTTCATATAGTTGCCATAAATATCAAAACATTACTGCTGTTACTAAAATTTTAATGTTCTCTAATAATTAGAAATGCTATAAGTAAATAGTCAAGAGTAGTGGAAACAGCTATTTGAAAACACTGTAAAGAAAAACAAACACAACTTTGAAGAGATAGAAAGAGAGAAGCAGTCAGTTCAGTCAGTTAGTTCAGTTCAGGCGCTCAGTCGTGTCCGACTCTTTGCGACCCCATGGACTATACAGTCCACAGAATTCTCCAGGCCAGAATATTGGAGTCGGTAGCCTTTTCCTTCTCCAGGGGATCTTCCCAACCCAGGGATCAAACCTAGGTCTCCCGCATTGCAGGTGGATTCTTTACCAGACAAGCCACCACGGAAGCCCATGGACATCTCTAATATCTCCGGTCTTCAAATAATTCTCTTTAAAATGAAGGCATTGGAATGGATTAATTGTTCTTAACTGTTTAGAAGGACCCTTACAGAGTGAGGATAATTAGAGCCAGGGCCAGACTTTCCAGACCCCTTGTTGCAAGGCACCTTTTGGGTACGATCAGTTCAGTTCAGTTCAGTTCAGTCGCTCAGTCATGTCTGACTCTTTGCGACCCCATGAATCACAGCACACCAGGCCTCCCTGTCCATCACCATCTCCCAGAGTTCACTCAGACTCACATCCATCGAGTCAGTGATGCCATCCAGCCATCTCATCCTCGGTCGTCCCCTTCTCCTCCCGCCCCCAATCCCTCCCAGCATCAGAGTCTTTTCCAATGAGTCAACTCTTCGCGTGAGGTGGCCAAAGTACTGGAGCTTCAGCTTTAGCATCATTCCTTCCAAAGAAATCCGAGGGTTGATCTCCTTCAGAATGGACTGGTTGGATCTCCTTGCAGTCCAAGGGACTCTCAAGAGTCTTCTCCAACACCACAGTTCAAAAGCATCAATTCTTCGGCACTCAGCCTTCTTCACAGTCCAACTCTCACAGCCATACATGATCACAGGAAAAACCATAGCCTTGACTAGATGGACCTTAGTCGGCAAAGTAATGTCTCTGCTTTTGAATATGCTATCTAGGTTGGTCATAACTTTTCTTCCAAGGAGTAAGCACCTTTTAATTTCATGGCTGCAGTCACCATCTGCAGTGATTTTGGAGCCCCCCAAAATAAAGTCTGACCCTGTTTCCACCGTTTCCCCATCTATTTCCCATGAAGTGATGGGACCAGATGTCATGATCTTCGTTTTCTGAATGTTGAGCTTTAAGCCAACTTTTTAGCTCCCCTCTTTCACTTTCATCAAGAGGCTTTTTAGCTCCTCTTCACTTTCTGCCATAAGGGTGGTGTCATCTGCACATCTGAGGTTATTGATATTTCTCCCGGCAATCTTGATTCCAGCTTGTGTTTCTTCCAGTCCAGGGTTTCTCATGATGTACTCTGCATAGAAGTTAAATAAGCAGGGTGACAATATACAGCCTTGACGTACTCCTTTTCCTATTTGGAATCAGTCTGTTGTTCCATGTCCAGTTCTAACTGTTGCTTCCTGACCTGCATACAGATTTTTCAAGAGGCAGGTCAGGTGGTCTGGTATTCCCATCTCTTTCAGAATTTTCCACAGTTTATTGTGATCCACACAGTCAAAGGCTTTGGCATAGTCAATGAAGCAGCAATAGATGTTTTTCTGGCACTCTCTTGCTTTTTCCATGATCCAGCGGATGTTGGCAATTTGATCTCTGGTTCCTCTGCCTTTTCTAAAACCAGCTGGAACATCAGGGAGTTCACGGTTCACATACTGCTGAAATAAAATAAAGATACCTATTGGGTAGGATAGGTATCTTAATTTTATTGTTTTTATACTATATATTTTTGCCTGCAATAAAACATGGATTCATAAGCATTGTTATTTTAATCCCATGAATCTTCCTTAGCAATTGAAATGTGATTGTCTCTCTTATCACACCTGGGGACCAAATTGTAATAGAAATTGAATCCAAAGATGGAAACGAAAATGTGAAACAATCTGAAACTACGTCACATAATTAAAGACTTCGAAGAAGTAAAGAGGTATCATCTGGGGAAAAGATGCGAAGAATTGTAATATGTCATAGGATTTTGTCTATGTCTCTTTCAACTCTGAGACTGCACTATTAATTTTTTCACACATTTCTAGAAGGTAAAACAAAATAGTAGGATGATATATTGCTCTGAGACATTTAAATATAAGGGTGAATTTCCAACAATTTGGGGCTGTCTTAGCTGGAATAGGCTTCTTTGTAAGGCTGAAAGTACCTTGTCTCCAGATGGTTTAAGAGACTAGAAGACAAGCAGTATGTACACATGGTGCCATCGCCTTTCATGTCAAAATTATGGTGATATTTACATTCCCTTTCAATGCTAATACATTAAAATTGTAAGATTTTTGTGGGTATAACCAAGAAGAGTCCCTATCACAATGACACCAAGATTAACTTTATTCATGGTATGTTTAAAATGTCTTCCTCTTGGGTATGTCTGGCTTCATTGTACACTGTGTAGACGACACATCCTTTCCCCCTTCTTAGCAAAAGTGAGCATTCAAGTTTCCACTTAAACTCTAAAGAAAAAAAAAAGGTCAAAGCTTATTTTCTCGTAAATTTCCTTGTGACTAGAACAAGAAGGCAAAAAGGGAAACTAACAGAATTAGCACACCCTCTGAGCTGGCTGTCAAGAACTGGAAGGATGCATCCAGGAAACACATATTACTGAAAAGTGTTGGGCACTGGGGGGAGGAACTGAAGTGGCTGCCAGGAAAAACAACAACAACAAGAAGAATTTCATCTTTGTATTTCAAACATCTCTGGCCCCAGGAGGAGAAGGCAATGACACCTCACTCCAGTACTCTTGCCTGGGAAACCCCATGGTTGGAGGAGCCTGGTAGGCTGCAGTTCATGGGGTTGCTAAGACTCAGACACTACTGATCGACTTCACTCTCATTTTTCCTTTCATGCATTGGAGAAGGAAATGGTGACCCACTCCAGTGTTCTTGCCTGGAAAATCCCAGGGACGGGGAAGCCTGGTGGGCTGCCGCCTATGGGGTCGCACAGAGTCGGACACGACTGAAGCGACTTAGCAGCAGCAGCAGCAGCAGCAGCAGGGCCCCATAATACCAGTTTGATTTTGGGAGGAGCACACCAGGGGGGAGGTAGCCCATTGGGTCCAAACACAGAGAGAGTTTCGAAAGCAGACAACTGTGCTGCTGAGAGCGAGGCGAAGCATCCTCCCAGCGCCAGCGCCGTGGGCTGAGATGCTGCTGATGCGTGGCGGGATTGCGAGGCCGTCCTGAGCTCCGCCGCCAGCGGTGCACGGGGATCTGGATCCCGCGATTTCCCGGACGGTAGGTGGAGAAGACAGCAGCAACCGGACTCTGCAAGTCACCGCGAACCGAGGACATTTTGAGAGGCCGATTGCAAAGGAGACGCCAGAGGGGCTGATGAGACCTAAACCCAAGGCCAGGTTGGAGAGGGGACAGGAAAGCAGCCTTTTCTTGGGGACAAGCGCCGAGCGGCCATGGGAGGCAGGGCTCAGGTGCCAAGCCATTTCCAGCAGCCAACGCCTCCGTGTTCACCCCATGGCAGTACGGGAAGAAAAGTCTTGGGTTTTTCTCCTCAAAACGCCTGCTGAATAAAATACAGTCGGTCCAACAGCTTTCCATTTCATCCCCAAACGTAGCGTCCTGTCCAGACACGTATTGGAAAAAGGCTTTCTGCCCAAGCCCCCCAGTGCAGGTAATATGTCTTTAAAGGCAGCCTGGGAAGGAGCGGACATCCCCCACCCCCAGCCCAACTCAGGCACCGCCATCCATCCTGGTCTAACACTTCATAAATTACCAAAAAGGAAAACTCTCCTCATCTCATTTAAAGGAGTGAGGTGTATATGGCTTTAACAGATCCAGGACACTTATCTCAAGCTGGGAGTGTAATTTCACAGTAATAATTTGTTTCAAGTGTTGCTGATTGCTTCCTATTTCTCCCCTGCTAATGACTTTTGCACCTTTCCACTGTTCCTTTTATATGAGCTGCTATGGCAATTCATCCACAGGAGGCTGTGTAGACAGCACAGGGCCTTTCAGCAGGCTGCTGGGAACTATACTGGACACTCCGAAGATCTGAAAGTCTCTTTCATATTGATTCTTCTCTTTCTTGTTCACTTATTTGGTTCACCTGTACCCCACAGTATGCGGGATCCTAGTTTCCCCGACCAGGGATCAAACCAGCGCCGCCTGCACTGGAAGCATGGTGTCTTAGCCACTGGACCGCTAGGGAAGTCCCGATTCTTCCTTTTGGGGAAAAGATTTTACCTTCTGTCAGTACTTGGCTCCCTCACAATTACTACTGCTCCTGTAGTGTATGGCTATTTAGTGGGCAACTGAGCAAAGCTAATTTGTTGTTCATAAATTTCCTGTTGACCAAAATCAGCTTGAGGAAGGTGGTGTGGAGGGGCTTGGTTTGGACGTATCAAAGAACACATCTCAGGTAGGCTACAAGTCCAATGTGGAATATCTTGGAAAGTGTGTTAGGAGTTGGAGGGTCATTTGAGAACCTTTCAATCTTTACATTTTTAAAGCAAGCCATGCTTGTAAATTTTGGCAAAGTATTTTCTTCTCCTATTGGCAGAGATTTCAAATCTGAATGATGAAGTAGCTTTGTTGTGTTTGGAAGAAAAATAGCATGCTCCTCATATCACTGGGGAACATAATGCATGAAAATGCCAGGGAGAAAGAGGCGCACGCAACACATGAGCATCACCGCACTCCCCCACCTCTGGGCTGCCTTCTCTCCCGGTTTCAACACATCTGTTCTTTCCATTTATTCACCTTTTTCCAGTCACTGCTTTTCTCTGTTCCTTGCCCTTCTCACCGCACTTTAATTCTGGCAGAGGCAGGGCAGTCTTGGGATCAGAAAAGAGAACAGAACGACTGAAAACCCCAGCCACTCAGGTTCAGGCATTGGATTCCACTGACCAGGTTCACCATTTCAGCCCAAAGGTGAGTGTGAGTGAGGAAAGGAATGGAGATCCAAGATACCGCACGTGCGTCAGCAGCGCTGACAGCCCAGGCTCTGAATCACAAGGCGCTTTAATCCCTCCATGGCAGACCCACCTAAGGAAAGGGATACCTGAAACCAGGCCAGGAAATATTTGTGCAGAAGGCAGGGAACATGATCCACACTGCTTTTCTCAGTCACTCAGATTCTAATTAAAAACAAGGGCAATCCTAACTCCAAAAACAGTGCTCACAACCCCCATGTCCCAAAATGTAACATGAGAAGCCTTTGCCAAGCCTGTCATCTCAAGATTCCTCTCTATACTTTTTGGGTGACTTTCAGGAAAAAGTCTTCTCCTCGGGGTCCAGTGGTTTCCTGCTGCCATAGCCATCTTGTTAGAAAAGTCACATCTGCAGCCTGGGTCTCTGAAGTTGATCACCTCAGTTTGTTTCGTATTCATCAGATAATCAACCTCATCTTGAATAATTATTCATATTCATTCTTTCAGCAAATGTGTAAAGTGCCTACGATGTGCCACACATCCTTCTAGGTGCTTTAGGTACATCGTTTCCTCCCCTCATAGAGCTTATATTCTAGTGGTGAGTGGGAAGGACAAGAGACACAGTGAACAGGCAAGGAAGTGACCTCATATGCTAGCAGGCGGTCAGTCGTGTTCAGTAGCTCAGTCATGTCCGACTCTTTCCGACCCTATGGACTACAGCACACCAGGCTTCCCTGTCTGTCTCTATGCGACCCCATGGACTGCAGCATGCCAGGCTTCCCTGTCCGTCTCTTTGCGACCCCATGGACTGCAGCATGCCAGGCTTCCCTGTCCTTCACTATCTCCCACAGTTTGCTCAAACTCCTGTCCACTGAGGCAGTGATACCACCGTCTCATCCTCTGCTGGCCCCTTCTCTTCCTGCCTTCAATCTTTCCCAGCATCTGGGTCTTTTTCAATGAGCTGGCAATCAATGCTATCAAACAAACTGAACAGAGAAAGTGGCCGGGAGGTGGCAATACAAATAGCCTTGTCTTAGTAGATCTTATTGAAAAGGAGACATTTGAGCCAAGTCTTAAAGAAAGTGAGGGAGTTGTCCAAGCAAATATTAGAAGAAAGGATTAAGGAGCAAATACCCTCTAACAAGAGCCGGCCTAATGTGATCCAGGAGCAACGAGGAAGTCCCCGGGGCAGGCTCTGAGTTAGAGGGGGAGGGTGGTAGACAGTGAGGTCAGGAAGCGAACAAGGGCTTTACAAGCCTTTGTATGGACTTGGGGTTTTATTCAGAGCAGAGTAAAGAGTCATCTGAAAAATTTCTGAGAAAAGGAGTTGAATGACAGGGCTTCCACTTTAAAAGAACTTCTCTGGCTGCCCCATTGAGAGTAGATGTGTGTGTGTGTGTGTGTGTGTGTGTGTGTGTGTGTGTGTGTGGAGTTAGGAGGCCACTTAATCCAAGCAAGAGATGTTGGCGGCTCCACCAGAGTGGTAGGAGTAGAGGTGTTACAAAGGAATCAGATTCTGGAAAAATTCTGAAAGCAGAGCTGGCAGGATTTCTGGTGGACTGGTTGTGAGATGAGGGTGAAAGAAGAGTCAAGGACGACAGAATTTTTGGACATAAGCAATCGTAAAGGTATGGCAAACATAAACAGCATAGTAAAAAGCAGAGACATCACTTTGCCAACAAAGGACCATATAGTCAAAGCTATGGCTTTTCCAGTAGTCACATATGGATGTGAGAGTTAAACCATAAAGAAGGCTGAGCGCCAAATAATTGATGCTTTCGAACTGTGGTGCTAAAGACTCTTGAGAGTTCCGTGGACTGCAAGGAGATCAAACAAGTCAACCCTAAAGGAAATCAATCCTGAATATTCACCAGAAGGACTGGCACTGAAGCTGAAGCTCTAATACTTTGGCCACTTGATGTGAAGAGCCAACTCATTGGAAAAGACCTTGATGCTGGGCAAGATTGAAGGTAGGAGGAGAAGGGTGTGACATAGGATGAGACGGTTGGATGGCATCACCGACCCAATGGACATGAGTTGAGCAACTCATGGTGACGGTGAAAGACAGAGAAATCTGGCATGGTGCAGTCCATGGGATTACAAAAAGTCAGACACGACTTAGTGACTTAACAACAACAACAACAACTGGGAAGGTGGAATTACCATCACCAGAGATGGAGAAGACAGCAGACAGCAGAAGTCAGATGGTGGAGCTCAGAAGTTTAGTTTAAAATACATTGAGTTTAATAGATTTCTATCATTTAATAATGATTACAAAATAGTATTATATGCTATCTTATTATTTGACAGATTGTGAACATTGAGATTTTCACTTTGTGCATGTCTAGAAAAGCTCAAAAGTCACAGTTAGGAAGAATACAGCTGAAAGGCAGCCTAGGATCTGCAGACAGTGATTCTATACATTAATCTTATCAGTAAGTTGAGAAAGTACACCCTCTTTTTTGGAGGAAATCACTGGATGCTAGACAAACTCCTTACTTGAGGAAACTGACCAGCTTGTTCTGATGAATGAGATTTCTTCATTCCCTCGGTCGCCCTGCCAGCCTCACACAGGATGTCCTGTGCACAGAGCTCCGTGGAGATAATGATGAAGTGCCATGGCTCACAGTCATGGCTCTTTGGGAAAGCCTGCAGAAGCAGCCAGATCCAGAACACAGATCAGAGAAAGAGGGGCTTTACCCCAAAACTGACAGTGTCCATACCAAAATAGTGTATACTTATGCTTGAAGTGGTAGGAGCAAAAAGTCATGGTTGAATGAAACACAGTTTCTTACAGGAAGAGTCTGAAAGCTCAAGCCAAAAAAAAAAAAAAAAAGAAAAACCCTATCGTGTTGGTAGTTTTTGTGGGGCTACAAGCAGGATGGAGCAAGAAAATATCTAGCTGTCTACCTGTTTAGCATAAGAGGCCAATCTTAACCAGATTGGAAATGAGGTCTGGGCCAATATTGCCAGAGGAATGAACCCATTGAAAATTCTGATGGTTATTCCTAGAGCAAAGGACCCATAGAGTAAAGTTTTTTCCTCTCTGTTCTTTTCTTTGGAACCTTGACTCTAATAAAATAGATACTCGATTCTTATCAAATTAAGAAGAAACAAATAACTGTTCAACTGTACGAATTAAACAGAATTTCAGAGCTGCAGTAAATAAAACAAGTGAATGAGTGGCTTTAAGAAGAGACCTAACAATCATGTGGCTCAGAGCAAAGAAATGTATCCCTCTCTTAGCTAACAACCCACGGTCAGTATTTCAGCCAGCAGGCAGCTTGGATCCCTGTGACCATTCAGGAACCCAGGCTGATGGCAGCTCTGCCATCTTCCAGGTGTGCAAGGTCACAATGCCTGGAGGAAAGAGGAAAGAGTAGAAGTTCAAAGCCAGAGAATTCTTCTTAAGCAAGTGAGGGAGAAGTTGTTCACTTCATTTCTGCTCATGTTCCATTAAGAGCCAAACTACATGACCAACCTTTGCCACAAGGGGCGCTGGGGAATGCAGCCTGACTGGGCAGTCACTTGCCAATACAGCTCTATTACTATGGAAGACTGGTTCAGAATTGGGAAAGGAGTATGTCAAGGCTGTATATTGTCACCCTGCTTGTTTAACTTACATGAAGAATACCTCATGCAAAATCGTGGGCTGAATGAAGCACAAGATTCATCCAGGAGAAATATCAATATGCAGGGAGAAATATCAAAAAACTCAGATATGCAGATGACACCACCCTTATGGCAGAAAGTGAAGAAGATCTAAAAAGCCTCTTGATGAAAGTGAAAGAGGAGAGTGAGAAAGCTGGCTTAAAACTCAACATTCAAAAAACAAAGATCATGGCATCCAGTCCCATTACTTCATGGCAAATAGATGGGGAAACAGTGAAAACAGTGACAGACTTTCTTTTCTTGGGCTCCAAAATCACTGTAGATGGTGACTGTAGCCATGAAATTAAAAAACACTTGCTCCTCGGAAGAAAAGTTATGACCAACCTAGACAGCTAGACAGCCTATTAAAAAGCAGAGACATTACTTCGCTGACAAAGAAAGCTGAGCACTGAACTGATGCTTTTGAATTGTGATGTTGGAGAAGACTCTTGAGAGTCCCTTGGACTTCAAGGAGATCAAATCAGTCAATCCTAAAGGAAATCAATCCTGAACATTCATTGGAAGGACTGATGCTGAAGCTGAAACTCTAATACTTTGGCCACCTGATGCAAAGGGCTGACTCACTAGAAAAGACCCTGATGCTGGGAAAGATTAAAGGTAGGAGGAAAAGAGGGCAACAGAGTCTGAGTTGGTGGGATGGCATCACCGACTCAACAGACATGAGTTTGAGTAAGCTTCAGGAGTTGGTGATGGACAGGGAAGCCTGGCGTGCCACAGTTCATGGGGTCACAAAGAGTCAGACATGACTGAGCGACTGAACTGGACTGAACTATAGAAGAGACCATGGAAACGCACTCCAATATTCTTGCCTTGAGAATTCCATGGACAGAGGAGTCTGGTGGGCTATGCTCCCATAGGGTCACAAAGAGTTGAACACAAAGGCAATGGCAACCCACTCCAGTACTCTTGCCTGGAAAATCCCATGGATAGAGGAGCCTGGTAGGCTGCAGTCCATGGGGTCGCGAACAGTCAGATAGGACTGAGCGTCCTCACTTTCACTTTTCACTTTCATGCATTGGAGAAGGAAATGGCAACCCACTCCAGTGTTCTTGCCTGGAGAATCCCAAGGACAGGGGAGCCTGGTGGGCTGCTGTCTATGGGGTCGCACAGAGTCAGACATGACTGAAGCGACTCAGCAGCAGCAGCAGCAGCAGCAGAGCAACTTAGCACGCACTATGGAAGAAGAAATAAAAGCAGTTTGGAAAGAACTAGATGTTTTCATCCCAACTGCATTCATTACTGTAAGGTGGACTAGGAAATACGCACTGAGCTAACAAGGAAGGGAAGATGTCTGTCTGAAGAAAACTTTACTCTGTAAAGCTGGCCTTATGACATGACTACCAATTCAACTCTTCCTAAACCAGTAGAATTACACAGAAGGCAGATATTCCCTGAAATTCTTTAAGGAGAGATTTCAGATTATCAGGAAGTTTAAGAACTTGATCTTAAGTCATCCAAGTCATATACCTACCTAAGACCCTAGTATCCCAGGATACCAGCTTATTTGGACACTTGAGCTATATTGATGTATATAGCTTGGGTAGCCAAAATAAGGTGGTTAGATGTATCTGCAGAACCTACATACACGCACGTGCACATGTGCACAGAATAACCACACCAACAGAAACACATATAACCACTGACATCTGGCTGAAAAACTTTGTCTTGTTGTACTACTTAAATGCACAAAAGGTCACTCGCCCTTATGCTATGGTCTAGTGAAGGCTTTGATTTAATCAGCGGTCTGAGATGAACCTACTTAAGGGTAGCAAAACAGTTGTACCCTTCACCAGAGAAAAGATTAATTTATAATAATTGCTAATCTTTATTGAGTGCCTACCATTTTATATCTATCATCTCATCCTAACCCTCAGAAATGTCCTGTAAAATCTTTATGCAGATATGGAAACTGATGTTCAGAGAAGTCAGGTAACTTCCTTAGGATCTCAGAAGTAGCAGATGATTGAGTCAGAATTTGAACAGACTTTCTGACTGTAGAATCTATGTTCTTTCCTCTACACTACGCTGTCTCCCACTATGCCAGGAATAATTTGTGTTTGAGTCACACTGAGAGACCAAAGTATACCTGAAAAATTGGGATTATCTTGTGGAGCAGAGGTTAGATTATTCTACCTCTAGCAGACCCAGAAAAAGTAGAAGATGACATTGGAAAGCAGATTTATGTGAAGTAACAAGAAGACTTTCCTGGTGGCCCAGTGGTTAAGAACCCGCCTGCTGATGCAGAAGACATGGGTTCTGTCCCTGGTCTGGGAAGATTCCACATGCCTTGGAGCGGCTTAGCCCATGTATTGCAACTGCTGAAGCCTGTGTGCCTAGAGCCTGTGCTCTGCAACAAGAGAAGCCACCACAGTGAGAAGCCTGTGCTCCACAGCCGGAGAGTAGCCCCTGCCTGCCGCAACTACAGAAAGCCTGCATGCAGCAACGAAGACCCAGTGCAGTCAATAATAAAATAATAATAAAGAGGTTTCAAGCACCTTCCAGCTATCCCAGCTGTCTGACAGGAGTGTCAGCTTCTGCATGTCATGCTGAGTTTCACACTGCTGGATGTATTCATGCAAAAGCTTGGCAAACAGCCTTCTGAGTTTCTTGCAATAGAAACCTAGTTCAGTGGCTCCAAAGACCCCTGCCAATTCTATTGTTTCTCTGCTCTGACTTCAAATGGCTAAGATGGCATTTTATCTTCTTTGAGAATTTTTCCTTAGGGCAATTGCAGTTTTGGTTATACAGACCTCGATAACTGATTATCTGCTTTCTGCACCCACTTTAAGTCCTGTCAACGATTGTAGAATATAAGTGAGAAATGGTCGAGCATATAGGTTGAGAGTTCATTCTTAGCATCAGATCTTTGGCCCAGTGATTCCAAAACTTACCAGCTGTGTCATTTAAGTCTGCAAGCTTTAGTCTCTTCAGCTGTAAATGGAAGCAATCAAACCTCTTTTACAGTGTTGTTGTGTTACATATGCTAAGTCACTTCAGTCGTGTCTGACTCTTTGCGACCCTATGGACTGTAGCCCACCAGGCTCCTCTATCCATGGGATTCTCCAGGCAAGAATATTGGCCTAGGTTGCCATGCCCGCCTCCAATTGTGTTACATACCATATTATTAATATTTATAAAATTCCTAGCATACCATCTGGGACATGATAAGGGCTCAAAACATGATTTTTTTAAATAAAAAATAATAGAACTCAGAGGCCAATGACAAAATCTTAATCATATCTCTACTCCCAGAATGCTTACCTTCTCTTGGTAGACAATTTACATTACTATAAATGTAAGCTGACTACACACACAACATACAACCACCCCCCACAAAGGGCTTGATTAGTTGGTTGTTTATAACCCAAAGTTTACTTGGGTGACTTTACTGCCTTCTCCTCATGAAAAGAAGTGTGGCTGTGAGGATGGGAAAGGAGGAGGGCAGCCACCAAAGATCTTTCTCATCATTTAATCATTTATCATGTCTCTCAAGAAAAAGATATGCAAAATCACCTGGCCAAGAGTAAACAGAACCTAAGCTGACATCCATGTATACCTGGAATAAGCCACAACCTATGGGCTTCCCAGGTGGCTCAGACAGTAAAGAATCTGCCTGAAATGCAGGAGACCTGTGTTCGATCCCTGGGTGGGGAAGATCCTCTGGAGAAGGAAACGGCAACCCACTCCAGCCTGGGGAATCCCATGGACAGAGCAGCCTGGTGGGCTACAGTCCATGGGCCCACAAAGAGTCAGGCATGACTGGGCAACTTTCTTTTCTTTCTTTCTTTTGAAATTCTGGGCAACCTGCTCTAGCTTTTCAGAGACAAACTGATATACTAAGTCAAGCAGAAGTTTTTAATGCTGAGGATGACTACCGGAACAGAGTTTAGGAACATGCTTAAGTTTAGGAACATGCTTTTATGTGTAGACATGTTTAAAAGTTGTTCCTATACTATATCTTTGTTTTCTTTTGTTTCGTCAGGCTGTAGAACTATATGTACAATTTGTACAATAAACATATTTGTTCTGTTGGTGTAGATACAATTGAATTACAAGAAACCACAAAAAAACCCAGAGTATTTCCTAGGTACCACGTCTGATGCGTGATACTTCTCTAACAATTGGTTTGCTGTCATTTATAAGTCACTAAGTTGTGTCTGACTCTTTTGTGACCCCCATGGTCTGTAGCTCACCAGGCTCCTCTGTCCATGAGATTTCCAAGGCAAGGATACTGGAGTGGGTTGCCATTTCCTTCTCCACAGGATCTTCCTGACCCAGGGATCAGACCTGCATCTCCTGCACTGGCAGGAGAATTAGTTACCACTGAGCCACCAGGGAAACCCTAACAATTGGTAGAGAATAATTTTTAACACCTACAAAGGATTTGCTGTGTGTCAGGAAATGGAAATGTTAGTCACTCAGTCGTGTCCAACTTTTTGCGACCCCATGGACTGTAGCCCGCAAGGCTCCTCCATCCATGGAATTCTTCAGGGAAGAATACTGGAGTTGGTTACATTTCCTTCTCCAGGGGATCTTCCCAACCCAGGTATTGAACCTGGGTCTCCTGCATTGCAAGCAGATTCTTTACCGTCTGAGCCACCGGGGAAGCCCCAGGAACTATTTCAGTACATTCCATGCATCGATTCTTCCACTCTTCAAATCATTTATGAGCAAGGTGCTTTTATAATCCCCATTTTGTAGATGAGGAAGAATGCACAGGGAAGTTAAATAATTTTCCCCGAATCACACAGCTACAGTCAGAGACAGAATCTGACCCCAGAAATCTGGCTCCAGAGCCTACATGCTGATCACTATTTCTGGTTATCTGACTCTGACTGAGTCCCAGGGGAATCTCAGCCAAAGTAGATCAGACTGCAAAGGAGCAGCTAGACAGAGGTCCCAGAGGACCACAGCTTCAGCCCTGGCTTTAGTCAGCATGCACTGACCTTGCCTCATAGCACCTCGTGGATGACTCTTGATAAATTGACTCTAGTGTTCATATCTTTCGTCTCTCCAGCTGCAAGTCACGCTTGCTCATCTGTCAGTTACATTACTAATATGTTCATAAATGTCAGCCTCCATTACTGTCCAGAGTTCTGGGCCTGCCTCTCTCCTTGGTTATAATGCACCGTAGCAATAGAGGCCCTCGGTCCAAGTCCTATTTCCACAACTGATCAACTTGTGTGACTTTGGCCAAGGGACTTACCTCCTAGAGCAGTCATACCTGTAGCCTGAAGGCAATAATTACTGATAGGATTACGGAGGTTTAAGGTAGTAAATGTAAAGCATGCTACCAATTCCCTTTCCCCCGATTCCTAACATTTGAACTCTATATAATTCCTGAACTGTATTTGTTTCTGTATCTGAACTGTATCTGTGTTTGGCACACACACACACACACACAAAAACCAGCAATTTAATTCTACCTTCAATATTATTTCTTGATATTAAAAGGTTAACATTCTTTGAGAATCATCCATTTTGAGTAAAGACATCCCATGATGCTGGAGTCTCTTCATGATGGATTAAAAGTCTGTTTTTAAAGCTCTGTTAAAATTTCCCTCTCAAATTGAGGGTGGGATGTATGGAGAGAGTAACGTGGAAACATGTATTATCATATGCAAAATAGATAGCCAATGGGAATTTGCTGTATGACTCAGGGAACTCAATCCAGGGCTCTGTAACAACCTAGAGGGGTGGGATGGGGAGGGAGGTGGGAGGGGACATGGGTAAACCTATGGCTGATTCATGCTGATGTTTGGTAAAAACCAACACAGTACTGTAAAGCAAGTATCCTTCAATTGAAAATAGATAAATAAAAAATTTGCCTCTCAAACTGATTTTTTTTTTAAAAAACTGTAGCAGAATACACATAACATGGGTTTCCCAGGTGGCTTAGTGGTAGAGAACCCACCTGCCAATTCAGGAGGCACAGGAGACTCAGGTTTGATCCCTGGGTGGGGACGATGCCCCAGAGGAGGAAATGGCAGCCCATTCCAGTATTCTTGCCTGGAAAATCCCCTGGACAGATGAGTCTGGCAGGCCACAGTCCATGGGGTCACAAAGAGTCAAACACAACTGAGTGACTGAGTACATACACGCACACACACAAAGTCACCATCTTAGTCGGTTTTAAAATTTTATGTATTTTAATTGAGGATGATTGCTTTACAATGTTGGGTTGGTTTCTGCCACACAGCAGCACGAATCAGCCATAGGTATGCATATGTCCCCTCCCTCTTGAACTCTCCTCCCAACCCTCTGGGCTGACACAGAGCCGTGGGCTGAGCTCCCTGCGTCGCGTCACACAGCGAGTCCCCACTGGCTGCCTGTTTTGCATATGGTGATGTACGTGTTTCAGCGCTACTCTCTCAGCCCATCCCTTTCCCTCCCCAGCTGCGTCCACAAGTTCTGTCTGCCTTTCTACTCCTGCCCGTCAGTGCCATCTTTCTAGACTCCATATACATGCATCCGTATACCGTATTTGTTTTTCTCTTTCTGACTTACTTCACTCTGTGTAACAGGCTCTAGGTTCATTCACCTCACTAGAAAAACTGACTCAGATTCCTTCTTTTTCATGGCTGAGTACTATTCATCTTAGCCATTTCTAAGTGTACAGTTCACTAGTGTTAAAATACATTCACATTGCTGCACAATCCATCTCCAGAACTTTTCACCTTGTAAAATGGAAACTCTGCATGCACAAAAAAACTTCTCGTTTTCCTCTCTTCCAGTCCCTCCCAGTCACCATTCTACTTTCTATCTCTGTGAACAGGCTGCTCTAAATACATCCCATGAGTAACCATACTGTGTTTGTCCTTTTTTTGACTGGCTTATTCCCCTTAGCATAATGTCCTTAACATGTTCATCCACGTTGTATCAGGGGTCAGAATTTCCTTCTTTTTTAAGAGCAAATAATATTCCATTGTGTGCACTTACCACATTTTGTTTGTTCATTTATTTGTCAATGAATACTTGCATTGCTTCCTCTTTTGACTCTTGTGAATACTGTTGCTATGAACATAAGCATAAAAATATTTCTTTGAGGACTGTTTTCAGTTCTTTGGGGTATATAACCAGAAACAGAATTACTGGTCATATGATCATTCTGTTTTTAATTTTTTGAGAAACTGCCATACTGTTTTCCATACCATTAATATTTTACATTCCCAGCAAGAGTTCACAAGGGTTCAGATTTCTCTACATTGTCACTAACATTTGTTTTTATTTTTTGGTTTTGTTGATAGTAGCCGTCCTAATGAGTATGATTAGGATGGGTAATGAATCATCTCAGTGTGGTTTTGATTTTCGTTTTCCTACTGATTAATGATGTTGAGCATCTTTTCATGTGTTTTTGGGCCATTTGTATGTCTTCTTCAAAGAAATGCCTTCTCAAGTCCTTTGTTCATTTTTAAATCAGATTGTTTGGGTTTCTTTTCTTGTTGAGTTGTAGAAGTTCTTTATATATATTTTGATATTTGCTTCTTATCAGATATATGTTTTACAAATACTTTCTCCCACTCTCTCGATTGCCTTTGTGCTCTGTTGATTGTGCCCTTTGATCCAGAGTCATTTTAATTTTAATGAAGTCTAGTTTACTTACATTTTTATTTTGTTGCCTGTACTTTTGGTATCATCCTCATGTATATAAACTACCATTTTATGCATAGGACTAATAAGGCAAGAATCACTATCTCTTTAGGGACTGTCTGGGAATCTAAAACCTTTGCCTCAGACATTCCCAAGGGAGCCTTGTGAGTAAATACACAGAGCAAACCCTGTTGCAGGAACACGACCAAGGCTACTAGGCATAAAACTGGAACCCCTTGTTTGTTTATTCACAGCCTGTGCGTGGAAGCCAGAGGGTCCTGAGATGCCAGGATCAGGCTTGAGAAGTGCCTGCAGTTCAGCCGTGCCTGCTGTCACAAGCGGAACAGGCAGCTCGTGTGGAGGGTCATGTGTCAATGAGTAATCACTAAGAAAAGCAACTCTCTGAAGGGCTGATCAACACTTCAGGGTCAGGACGCATCACATGGACATGGAGATGCCTTGGCGTGTGTGCACGCATTTTAAGTACCTATTCAGACCTGTCAAACATGATCAAGTGTCTTTAATTAAGTGCCTGGGCCAGTCTGTATGCACACATATGCAACTGTTCTTTTCTACCCACTGTAGCTTAATAAACACTTTCTATGAAATTTCATGTTAACTTATTTACCTAAGTAAGTAAATAAAATACACATTGAAAGAATTTTTCCTCTTTTGCCCACTCTTGAGATTCCATAAACATTTCTATATTTCATACACACAAAATTCTCACCAGCTATTTAGACAGCCAAAATAGGATCTAGAGGCGGGTGGACAGTCACTTAACTGTCAAATATCCCTAGTGAATTTTTTCTCTAGTGATTCTGAATGCTCGCCAGAGCACTTGAAACAGCGTAGTGTGTCTAGCACTACTTCTCTTAATTTTTAATCCTGGGTGTATTTCAAGGGGAATTTAATCCATCTGGTTCTGATTCACTTACTCTTAGCTCATCAAAGTGGTACTTTGTAATTGATGTTTGATGTCCAGAATGCCTTGTGGGTTTTCAGGTCATTAGAAAGAATCCCCCCTGCCTGCCTGTCTGCCCCTCCACAGCCCTGGCCGTACTCAAGAAGTTATATTTTATTTACCTGACTTAGTTTTAAATGAGCAGAAATGAGTACTTGACCAAATGTCAGAGCTTTCAGCCTTCCATAGTCATGATTTCGGAGTGTGACAAAGTGAGAGGCCTGGGGTGGCAGGTTCCTGGGGGCTGTGCGTGCACATCGGGCCCGACTGCTCAGGAGGCCAGACCACACACTCTGCACTGTCCCCTGGCTTGAGGTCTGTGTCCACAATGGATGTCTCCAGGCGCCGGGAGCAGAGTTCTGAAACCTCTTTCATCCAGCACTCGCACACGATGCCGCAGCCACCCCCACGCCCGTAGCACATGCAGATGTAAATGGGCCCCCAGACAAGGTTTCTCATCGCGCGTGCATGCAGTCTCTTTAGGATGACTTCAAAACAAGCTCTTGACTCAGTAAGCCCTGCTGTATCAGGAAAACAACATGCTCATGCCCTTGCAAATCCTACCAATAGGAAACTTAATACCATCTTCTCAAGGATTGGCCTCTCTCAAAATCCTCCAAAGAAGATCCCAGAATGCTCAGCTCTCTCTCATGATGGGGAGAAAATGCAGTCTACTGTGTCCAAAAAACAATGCAGAATTTTAGCACCAGAAGTGGCCTTGAAGATCATGTAATCTTGATCATCTCGTATAGCTGCAAAGGGTAAACTGTGCATTTATTTCTGCATTTGCTCTTTCTTTTAAATATTACTGATGTATGGTCATGGCCTTAGTCGGCTTCTCCATTCAACAGTCATTCAAGAGATCTTTGCTGAGCACCTTGCTTATGTCAGACACCTTGCTAGGCCCTGAGGTTTTCAGAGGGCAAGTAAGCTTATCCCTGCAAGAGGTATGCATCCATTCCCTTCTCTAACACTGCTCTGTCCTTATAAGCCAACTAGTGACGTCAACTGCGAATAAGCAAAGAGTTTCCGAGGTTGCCAGTTTGTCTCAGATAACTTTGGAGAACTCGCTTTCATTCGTAAGTCTCCTATCAATAAATCTTGCCGATGTGATGGCCCTCTTGTCTTGATTTGTGAACTATATAGCTCTATTAGTTTTCCTATCCGACCAAGACTCTCTGGATGGCACTTTGGATTTCCCAGGAAATAAATAAAACCTATATTGATCAATGTTTGTGGATTAACTCTATTCAGCTAACAAGTGAGCATCCTGCCAGCCAGCATAGAACCTTATGCTACCGAGAGCAGCAGAGAAACACCACAGAGAGGGAGAGGAGGCTGATGAAACACCTCTTAAAAAGAGGCTGACTAACGACAAAAAAAATTCTTTTTTCTTCCGTTTTTGTTTTAAAAAGGACTATATTTAAGCTTCTGAAAACTAAAGAGTCTGAACAGAAATAGTCTGCTTACTTACAAAAAAAAAAAATTTGCACATGGAGGCAAAGCAGACAAGAAAGAGGTAAAGGGCCAAGCGAGCATTGGTCACAAGCCCTTTCTGCTTTCTCTTGAAAACAGTTTCCTTCACTTAAAGTCATTTATCTTTTGCAGCATCGAAACCAAATGTAAGAACATTTGTATAAAGTCTGGCACTGCAAATATCACAGTGCAGCATCACCTCTCAACCTGCATGTTGAATATTTTACTGGTGAATATGGAATTCTTAGAAGTGAGAAGGTAGTAATCCAGGCAACTTCACCTTTGTGATATTTACTTTTATCAGTTTACAGAAATGGAAAGCTTCTTTTTGAACTGACTTTTGCTAGCTTTTCCATTTCCCTTGACAACTGCATTTTACTATCATACCATAAAGGAAAAGTTTTCAGGCGACTGATTCATGTGGCAGTGAGGTCATCTGAAGTTTTAGGACCTTAAATAGGAATCGTGTTGTGAAAAGAATGAGCCTGGCTTGTACCAGGCGAGCTAAGAGCTTATCTTACCAGGACATGGAGTCCCCAGTGGGTGGAGGAGATGGCCCGGCTGCCTTTCTTTCCTTCTCCATTAGAGTTAAGCAGATGTGGTTAGTCACTGTGTAAGGGAGCGGGTGGAAATGTAAGTATTCAAGCTTATGTGTGTTGCCAGGTCTCAGTCAGCCAGGCAGTCATTTCTCTGGAGCCTAAAGTAGGCACTAAATTTCGCCCTCACCCACCAAATGGGCACACTTGCCCCTTAATCTGTCTCCCTGGCACCATCCCGCCTGAACTTGGGGCCAGCCTTTCCCTGGAGCCCCTTCTTGTGAATTACAGCCTGCAGCCTGGGGGCTGAATAGAA
This sequence comes from Budorcas taxicolor, assembly GCF_023091745.1. NCBI lineage: Eukaryota > Metazoa > Chordata > Mammalia > Artiodactyla > Bovidae > Budorcas > Budorcas taxicolor. The sequence continues at coordinate 17,311,751 of NC_068918.1, read as the reverse complement.
AACAGCCTCCAGAAACTCAACTGGAAGGGCTGACCGGAATTCAGCCTAATGCGGAGAATGGCAGGAAAGCTTCTATTATTCTACTTCATTCTATCTGCTGGGAGGCAGCGCGGCGCCTGGAGTCTGACTGAGCTTAACTCATTTCCCTGGATTTCCGAGTCACAGCCACCATGCCTACTAAAGCCAAATATCTCACTCCCGGGGCTCACTCCACTTCCTGATATAGGATGCACTTGCCTGTCTCCTGGTGACCTAAAACACTAATAAAGGAGTCATAATATGACCTAGACAAGACCTGGAAGCCAACCAGAATGCAAATGATTGACGGGAGTGCTTCCAGTTATCTACTGTTTGTTCTCACTCTTTGGCGTGGTTCTTTTTATTGTGATTGTGGGAGTAGGAAGCTTAAAAATACATACAGGCATTACTCTCCACACTGGTGAAGGTTAATCCCAAGGTGTGGCAAAAGAAATTCTGTGTTACAGATTGGAAACCCACAGGCACCAGCTACAATTTTTGCTACCCCTTCCTTCCCCTGGCTTTCTGCAAGGATGCCCATGGCACTTTGGAAACAATTCTTAAATGTGACTTTTGTCCAATTCTGGGTACAGGGTTAAAGGAGCAGCTTCTTTTGTTGACTTATTTTCCTCACTGACTGTTCTGATGATCTCTGCTTGCTATTTCTCAAATGTTATTAAAGTGATTAGCATTTCTGCAGAAAGGTCATGAATTCACTGTTCTATTCTTTCTTTTTTTTATCTTTTTAATACCAATCTTAATCTTTTCTTCCAAAATAAGATAAATATTTGATATAATGCAGATCCATGGTTAAAAAAACCACTTGAGTTATGAATCAGGACTAGGGAGATTATTTTGGAGTCATCTCTTAGGTTTGCTGGTTAGCATGTTTCCTTGTCTTTAACCTCAAATTCCTCTTTTTTTTAGAGGAAGGCTTTTTATATATCCATTGTTCCTTTCCCTTCTTCTTAATATATTTAGATTCAAAAGCTCATCTTATATCCAGCTAGACAGAGGGGTAGGCTGCCCAAATGTTAGTTGCCTGTCTGTACTTGGCAAGTATCCACTGAAGTCAGCTTGCAAGGAGTTCTTGTAAAACCCACCCTGGAAGTTTCAGTCTGCCATCCTAGGAGACCAATGTCCTAAGGTGATCTATCATAGCAATGCCTGAGAACGGTCATCCTCCCTGTGGGAGTAAAATCAAATGGAGTCAGATTCCTCCACCCAGGGTACCAGAGTCAGACTGGACTGGCACATTATCCTCAATGACAACAGCCCCAGCAGGCAAAGGTATGCTATGAACTTCATTTTGATGTATTCCCTTTAATACTTGAAGTGATGTTGCTCAGTCGTGCCTGACTCTTTGAGACCCCATGGATAGTAGCCTGCACCAAGCTCCTCCATCCATGGGATTTTCAAGGCAAGAGTACTGGAGTGGGTTGCCATTTAATACTTACATTTCTGTATTAAAGAATCCCTCTACTTTTTAACATCTATTCTATTAGATTTAGATTTAACTAGTACTTCTGAGTTTCTACTATGTGCTGGGCATTGTGTTAAAGTCTTTCTTATATGATGATAATGAAGTGAAAGTGAAGTCGTTCAGTCGAGTCTGACTCTTTGCGACCCCATGGACTGTAGCCTACCAGGCTCCTCCCTCCATGGGATTCTCCAGGCAAGAGTACTGCAGTGGGGTGCCATTGCCTTCTCCAATGATGCTAATAATAATGCCTAATATTTATTATTATTATACTTATTGTTTAGTATGTATCTGCCAGGCATTGTTGAAATACTTCATGTGAATTAATTCATTTAATTCTTACATCAATCCTATGAGAAGTTTCATCTCATTTACCAAGAAAAATTTCATGGATTTACATGGTGATTCTTACTGTATAGATGATAATTCTAGGGTTCAGAGAATTTTGAGCACCTTGTTCAAGGCCAAGGATCAAGAACCACGATTCATACCTAGAACTTTATCTGTGTATACATCTTCCACCCTTCCTGGCTATATTGCATAAGTCATAGAAAACTAATTTTAGTTCTGTTGGATGTTGCTTCATCTAACTAATTCTTAGAGTTGGGTTGTTTCTAACATGTTATACAGATTTTTTAAAGTAAATTTCTGAATTATTTTTCTACTGGTCTGTTGTCAATTGATACTAACACATAGAGAGTTAACCTGATACAGTATCTGAACACAATATAACTGTGGAAGAGCAGATCCAACTATCAGATACCATGGTATAAACATACTTTAACACTCATCAACTACAAGGTTGCAAATTCCATGTTCTACACAAATAATTAATGCAAAACTATACTTGGTACATCTGGAACTTACTTTAATTCATTTGCTGTGTTTGGTTACTCACACTTTGGTTGTAAAAGTATTGTAACACATTAGTGATCTTCTATCGAACAGAAATTTTCTATAAAATAATCTGTAGAGAGGCCAAAATGAAGTCATTAAAATTATTTAAATATGCTCAAGTTCAAAGGGCTTTTCCTCTCCTTTATTTTAATATTTTGTGTTTTCCTTTGGCCATGCCCCAAGGCATGTGGGATCTTAGTCCCCCAACCAGGGATTGAACCCATGCCCCCTGCACTGAAAGCTTAAGTCTTAACCACTGGACTGCCAGGGAAGTCCCTTTCCTTTCCTTTAAATTCATGCCCATTTCTTTAATCCTTTTTTTAAAACGTTAATTTTCCACGCTTTTAATTACTTTTGAAAACCCTCCAAGTCTTCTGTTTCTTTCACGTTGTGAAGCCCAGAAATGGACACTTACCAAAACTGAGTAAGACATGGAGACGATTTAATAAAGAGTCCTACCTTCCCTTCTTACATTCTAAATTCCACATATAATTCTCAAAAAGCACTTTAACACATTGCCTCTTTAGCACAAAAGATAATCTCCAGATTTTATTAATGTCTCTCTCTTTTTTTTTTTTTTTGCATACCCAGATTAAAATTGACAAATGCACGGTCTGGTTTCCTTCTTAAATTAACCACTTTGCCTTTTCCCCTTAATCTCAGACCTAGGTGGGCTTGGTTTTTGCCTGTCCCTCACTTTGGAGGCATCTGAATCCTTTGTGTTCCCTCTTTTCCTATGTCTAAGATTTTAAACACAACGCCAGGATCATAACCTGTAGAATAAGCTGTCTCCCCAGGATACCACAGTGACTTGGTAATAATGCCCCTCTCTGGGTATGTCGTAGCTCAGTCCACAAGTGTAGCTGGTGCAAAATTTCATATAAAAATATCATCTGCAAATCACTGGGCCAGTTGTTTTCTAAATCAACAAGCTCCTAACATAAATATGTCATTTGCATGTGGGAAAACTGGGCTGGATAAGTTGATTTCTTCAGTGACATAACCAGCCCTGCCTCAACTCTGCTTTATCTAGAGGGAGGAAAGCAGAGATACATAAACAACACAGGGTTCCCATCGCTCCGGGTGGGAGGTGGGGGTGGAGTCAGACAGCCTGGGGTCCTTGGTTTTAATCAGGGCTTCTCTCCACTGCAGAATCAGGGACAATTGCCCCTGAATCCCACAGAGTTGTCTTCTTCCAAGCGGCTGATTCAGACACAGAGTCTAGTCTTGTTTATCTTTTCTTTTTTTTTAAAGCATGCATCCACAAAAAAGCCCTAAGGTTTCTTGTAAAAATGTCACTGAGATATTTCCTAGTGATTTCTCACTAGCTATTTTTCCCTGAAATAGATATTTTCACCAGCATTTCATCAGATATTAATGGAAATGCTGAGCTAAATTTTCAGCCATCCTGATATGATTTGATAATTAATAAACTGACTTCCACTTCCGGTTTTATAAATCTCTATTTCTGCTCTTGGTTATTTGAATTATAGTAATGAGGGACTATTAAACCATGATAAAGTACAACAATTTTTTTCAATTTTGGCATAAAGATTATTCCAAGGATAGAGTTCTTATGGATTACTGATCATTTATACATAATGAAATAAAAATATCCTTTTAGATTTTCAAAAATATTATTTAAACCAAGATGGGATTTATCATTTTCAGTTTTTATACTTGCTTGATTTTTGTTGCATTTGTTTCAGACTGTGGTTCACGACAGAGCAAAGTTTTTTACAAGTAGGGAGAGGGTTTGATTACATTCGATGTTCTCTAAAGCTTATTAATCTTGGGACTAAGAATTGTATATTTTCCCAGAAAAAGATATAAGGTGTTTGATCTAAGAGAAGCTTCAGGGATTATTAATATCAATATTGCTCAAAGGAGCTCTAGGGGTTCCTTAGACACTCCTGAAGAGCAGGCGGAAAGAAATCAGTTCAGGCTGGGCTGGGTGGAGACAACTAGTGGAGTCTCCAGACACTGAACCAGGGCAGCTCCACTTTTGATTTGGTTTACACACTGGACTTCTGTGTGAGGTTTCATTTGAAAAGGCTACATGTGCTATAGGAATATTAATAATATTACTAACAGTAAGAAAGTCTTGAAATCCAATGGACAAATGCCTAAATTTTATAAGTGAGGAAGCTGAAGTTGAGAGAGAATAAATGGTCTGTTCAAAACAATGCAGCTAGTAAAAAGTTAGCTGGATTAATGATTCTTGAAAATTAAAAGGCGCAGACGTAGAGAACAGACTTGTGGACACAGTGGCGGAAGGAGCAGGTGGGACAAATGGAGAGAGTAGCATGGAAACATGTACATTACCTCAGGTAAAATAGACACCCAGTGGGAAGACACTGCGTAACAGGAAGCTCAGCCTGGTGCTCCGTGACAGCCTACAGGGGTGGGACGGGAGTGGCGGGAGGGAAGTTCCAGACGGGGGTGATATATGTACACTTATGGCTGGTTCATGTTGTACAGCAGAAACCTACATAACATTCTAAAGCAACTAATCTCCAATTTAAAAGAAATTTTAAAAATTTAAAAGGCTATGTTCAATTTAATCAACATTTATCAAAGCCCTACTAAGTGTAAGGTACTAGGCTAGGCCTCCAAGGAATAAAGAAAATAGCATATAACCCTAGTATAGAAACCTAGCACAAGATTCTTTAGCATCTTGTCCTAAAGTTAGATCATCCCATCTAACTTCTTTGTTTTAGAGTTAGAAGCTTCCTCAAAGCCACACTGCGATTAAATGGCAGAATGAGGACATGAGTCTTACTTTTAAAATCTTCATTATAATGCACTTCCCACTGTACCATCATGCTGTCAAATTTGGTTCATGAACACTGAATGTATCAGGAAAATCCTCCACTTGAAAAACCCAACTGAATATTCGCATTTTAAAAGTTCTGAAAAGTCCTAGAGTAAAGAACTGTGCTTACCTATGGTTCCAAAACTTATGCCTTAGAATACTACTCATGCCTTATACATCTATGTCCCAAAGAACACACTTGAGAGATTCTGCACTATAACTTCTCCTCCTCTAGACTTTACTAGATATGATACTGAACTCTAGTAGGACCTTTTTTTAAAAAACCACATTTCCATGGTTTATATATAAATAGGGCTTGAGCAATGTACTCTCAGTGATGTGTTAGACCAGATGGATTATTTACAAATACATATTGTGTTTGAATGTCACAGAAAATATTATATACATATGTCCAAATAAGTGTAAATCAAATGCAATATACAAAATGCTAACAATGTATTGTTTCAGCCTTAATATCAGTTTATATCTGCTCCTATCTACCATGAGAGGCTCAGGGCTATCTATTTGCTTCCTAACTTTAATGTATGCATTTTAAGTCACCAGAAATATTGAATTAATTTTAGTAACATAAGAATTGGTGAGTAACTTCTTGCCCAGTATTCAGAGATAAAGTTACTGTCATGCAAAATGAAGACCCATTTGTTTTTTCATATAAAATACATGTATCTTGGTGCATTTTGCTTTGGTCAGAATGCAAAACATAGAAAAGGAATAAATAGTAAAATTTCTCCAAAAAATACTACTCAAGGTACACCAAACCAAGATAATACTGTAAGCCTTGGGAGAGAACCTGTTCTTGCAAGATTTGCAGACCAATTTTTCAAGATCAAAAGTGTTTCTATAAGCACACAAAATCTTGGACCTTTTCCCAGACTAAACCTCCAACACTTCTGAGGTTGGCCCATCACTAATATTTACAATATTTTGACATTTCATAGGATGGACTCCATAGGCCTTTGTGACAGGCAGGCTTCCGACTATGACAGAGTGCTGAAACTGTTTGTGGTGTGTGAAAGGCGGTCAGACAGCACTGGCATTTTGCAACAGGAAGGAAATGATTTGTAGGTACCACCAGCTTGTTGTATCTTGTCGGCTTTGTTAGATGAGAAGCATCACTGGGCACCCATCAGTATGGGGAGGGCCATGCTGCTCACCTGACAAGTGCTCCTTGCCAAGCGACTTGAGGCCTGTGTTTAGGTGATGTTCTTTCCTGTAGCATTACATTTTTGTACAGAAAACTTTTAGAAACAGGACCTCCAGTGTGCTAATTCTCTTAACTCCTTTATTTTAATTTGAAAAAAGTTTTTTTTTTTTTTTTTTGTCTTTTTGGCCGCACCATGCAGCATGCTGAGTTTTCCAACCAGGGATCAATCCCATGACCCTGCAGTGGAAGCCTGGAATCTCAACCACTGGGCCACCAGGGAAGTCCTTTTAACCCTTTCAAATAAGACTGATTATAGCAACTTACACTTCAGTTCAGTTGCTCAGTTGTGTCCGACTCTTTGTGACCCCATGAATCGCAGCACACCAGGCCTCCCTGTCCATCACCAGCTCTCACAGTTCACTCAGACTCACGTCCATCAAGTCAGTGATGCCATCCAGCCATCTCATCCTCTGCCATCCCCTTCTCCTCCTGCTCCCAATCCCTCCTAGCATCAGAGTCTTTTCCAATGAGTCAACTTAGTAGGGCTTTAATAAGGGTTTTCAACAAATCCATGCATTTACCAAGTTGGAACATGTAAGATAAAATAAATCCTGTACTCTCTGATAACATATACCTCTAAGGACCTACTTATCCACTGTGATTTATTTATTTTTTTCCATTTTGAAAAGTGAAAGTGTCAGTTGCTCAGTCGTGTCTGACTCTGTGACCCCCAAGGACTGTAGCCTATCAGGTTCCTCTATCCATGGGATTTCCAAGGCAAGAACACTGGAGTGGGTTGCCATTTCCTTCTGCAGGGAATCCCCCCAACCCAGGGATTAAATCCCAATCTATGGCAATGCAGGCAGATTCCTTACCACCTGAGCCACCAGGGAGGACATGGTCATTCCTAATAATGCTTCTAAAAAGTTGCATGATTATTGTACCTTCATTGCCAATAGCAGCAATAGAATAAAGCCATAGGTGCTCTCTTACCCACTAAATTAGCTTTCTCCTCTATAATCCTCGTTGTTACTTCGCTGCTTTTAAGAGGTCCATTTCCCTTAGATGACGAAGGTCCACACTTGCAATATTTATGCTCAAGGTTCTCCAATCGCAATAGTTTTCATGTGTGACCAGATAGGAGACACTCTGTTAGAAAAGACAGAAATGTATGAGATGTGAGTCCTGCTCTCAGAGAGTTTCAGTCTCATTATGGAATCAAGAAAAACACAAATACAGGCGGTAGCATTTATCAGTGACGTTTGAAGGTGCTGCTCTAGAAGCAGGGATTCAGATACTTATCTTGACAACAAAGAGGCTGACAATTGCATGTGTTCATCTGTTCTTTAGGGAATGGGGGATATAAATGAGACTATCTCATTCATTGGGCTTCCCTGGTGGCACAGATGGTGAAGAAGCCGCCTGCAGTGCAGGACACCTGGGTTCGATCCCTGGGTTGGGAAGATCCCCTGGAGAAGAAAATGGCAACCCACTCCAGAACTCTTGCGTGGAAAATCCCATGGACAGAGGAGCCTGGTGGGCTACAGTTCATGGGGTTGCAAGAGTCAGACACGACTTAGCAACTAAACAATAACAACTATCTCATTCATGATATGATTTAAAGCCAAAAATCAAGACTGTCGTTCTTCCAGAGCCATGGGTGTTTTCTCTTCCATCATCCCCAGGAGTGTCCAAGGCTTTACTCCTTTCTTTTCCTACCCTGGCTCAGCCTAAGTCTTTACGGGAGTTCGATCTTTCACTGTCAGAGCTCCACAGTGGGATTAGAAAGAGGCCAATCTAACAGGAGAGAAGTGAGCACACCCGTAGTGATAACGCCAACTTGGGGCTCTCTTCTTCTAACTGGCCACCATGTCTATCCACATACTTGATAATTTAGAGCTTGTGGTCTTGTGACATGGGCTCAGATTAATTTGCAAGGCAGTTCCCAGGCAACCTGGGGACTTACTCAGCAGTGAAACATTTAAGGTGGCAAGCAGATGGTGCCTGTCCAGGAGTCCAGCCCTATTAGAATATATCCTGTGAGGCAAGCCTGCCAGTTGAAGGGAATAATTATAAGAAGCTCTCTAACTGCCATGGCAATAGAAACTTAACCCAAGTGTTTTCAGGTAACTGCCAGCCCTGGGCCTGGCCCCCTTCCATAGGCCCCACAGCACACGGCCCTGTGTGAAGTGGGTGTTTTACAGCAAGTTACAGCAACGCAGCTGTTTGCACTAGAACTTAACCCAGGTATGCCAGACAGCTGTGCCAAAGCACGTCTTACTGTTTCATTAATTCAAAAGCAACTCACATTAAAAAAAGAAAACAAAATAAAAAAACTGTGTGACCCTGACTGCTGGCTTCAATTCTTTGTCAAGAACTGGTTATTTAATTCAATTTCATAAAATGTTTCTATGTATCCAATATGTGTTTTAGGCTTCCCTGGTAGCTCAGAGGGTAAAGAATCTGACTGCAATGCAGGAGACCAAGTTTCAGTTCTTGGGTTAGGAAGATCTCCTGGAGAAGGGAATGGCAAACCCACTCCAGTATTCTTACCTAGAAAATCCCATGGACAGAGAAGCCTGGCAGGCTACACAATACGGGGTCACAAAGAGTCGGACATGACTGAGCAACTAACCACACACACACACACACATACACATGTGTTTGACACCTGGAAATAAAAAAGTACAGGCCCTGACCCAAAGACGAAAACATCATCTCAACTGCTAAGCAATATCCTATCTAGTGGTAATAAACACACACACATTACAACTCAATGATACATGCAAAAATAGAAATAAACGTGAACTAAGCGGTGAAACAGAAGAAAGAATGGTTACTTCAGACTACTCCAGAGAGTCAAAAATGGCTTCCCAAAGGTGATGCTATTTGAACTGAAATTTGTAGTATAAATGAAAATTCTCTAGGCAGATGAGAAAGGGAAAAGTTCTAACAAACAGAGGGACTGTAATGAACCAGAGTATGAAAAGCAAAATACAATGGGAGAAAAATGAGTAGATTAGATTTATGGAGGGTAACTCTTGAACAGATGAGCCAGGGTGAGCAAGTTGTGTTGATAAAGCCTGGGGTGTCATGCTTGGAACTGTAACTCATACAGTGCCCATGGGGAGATTTAAAGGGTATTTCCCAGGGTGTGACATGAGTCTGGCAGCCCCTGCTGGAGGTCCATAGGAGAAGGAGACTCAAGCTGCTCAGAGGCTACTACAACAGTCCGGGCATTCTTCACCATGATGATACTGAAAGTGTTAGTTGCTCAGTCATGTCTGACTCTTAACAATCCCATGGACTATAGCCCACCAGGCTCCTCTGTCCATGGGATTCTCCAGGCAAGAATACTGAAGTGAGTAGCCATTCCCTTCTCCAGGGGATCTTCCTGACCCAAGGATCAGTCCTGGGGATCAAACCTGGGTCTCCTGCATTGCAGGTGAATTCTTTACCATCTGAACCACCAGGAATTTTCCTGGATGGGCCCAAAGAAACTGCAAGTTTCCCCTTTCCTTCTGCAGTTGGACTCTGGGACTTGTTGTACACAGATTTGTTGGTGTGTAAAAAAGAAACTGCCATGGTTAGAAAGAATGGAAGAATACTAAAATGATAGAATTATAGAACATTCAAATTGAAAACTATCCAAAGAGGTCCATTCCAACTACAGGTGAGTTGCCTAATGGCAAATTCTAGCCTGGCAGCCAGGTCCCTGGCCAATGAAAAGCTGGGCTGTCTCGTGGGGTATTGTTATGGGTTGAATTATGTACCACAAACAAGAGATATTGAAGAAGTCTGAAGCCCCCAGTACCTATGAATGTGACCTTTTTCAGCAATAGCATCTTTGCAGGTATAATCAAGATAAACTCACTAGTTCAGTTCAGTTCAGTTCAGTTGCTCAGTTGTGTCTGACTCTTTGCGACCCCATGAATCGCAGCACACCAGGCCTCCCTGTCCATCACCATTTCCCGGAGTTCACTCAGACTCACGTCCATCGAGTCCATGATGCCATCCAGCCATCTCATCCTGGGTCGTCCCCTTCTCCTCCTGCCCCCAATCCCTCCCAGCATCAGAGTCTTTTCCAATGAGTCAACTCTTCGCATGAGGTGGCCAAAGTACTGGAGCTTCAGCTTTAGCATCATTCCTTCCAAAGAAATCCCAGGGTTGATCTCCTTCAGAATGGACTGGTTGGATCTCCTTGCAGTCCAAGGGACTCTCAAGAGCCTTCTCCAACACCACAGTTCAAAAGCATCAATTCTTTGGCACTCAGCCTTCTTCACAGTCCAACCCTCACACCCATACATGACCACAGGAAAAACCATAGCCTTGACTAGACGGACCTTAGTCGGCAAAGTAATGTCTCTGCTTTTGAATATACTATCTAGGTTGGTCATAACTTTTCTTCCAAGGAGTGAGCATCTTTTAATTTCATGGCTGCAGTCACCATCTGCAGTGATTCTGGAGCCCAGAAAAATAAAGTCTGACACTGTTTCCACTGTTTCCCCGTCTATTTCCCATGAAGTGATGGGACTGAATGCCATGATCTTCATTTTCTGAATGTTGAGCTTTAAGCCAACTTTTTCGCTCTCCTCTTTCACTTTCATCAAGAGGCTTTTTAGCTCCTCTTCACTTTCTGCCTTAAGGGTGGTGTCATCTGCATATCTGAGGTTATTGATATTTCTCTCGGCAATCTTGATTCCAGCTTGTGTTTCTTCCAGTCCAGCGTTTCTCATGATGTACTCTGCATAGAAGTTAAATAAGCAGGGTGACAATATACAGCCTTGACGTACTCCTTTTCCTATTTGGAACCAGTCTGTTGTTCTAGAGTGGGCCCTAATCCAATAGGACCAGTAACCTTTTAAGAAGGAGAATGCCATGGGAAGATGAGACATGAGAGAATGTCACGGGAAGATGGAAACAGACAGGAGCTACTCAGCTGCAAGCCCAGGAAGGCCAAGGATTATGGCCACTACCAGAAGTCAGAAAGAAACAAAACTCCACCCAGAATCTCAGAGGGAGCAGAGCCCTGCCAATACCTTGATTTCAAACTTTAGGCCTTAACAACTAAGAGTAAACTGCTATTTTAAGATACCTATTACAGTAGCTTAAAACAGCCTTAGGTACCAAAGGGAAAGGGAAGTGGAATTAATTAGGAGTTTGGGCTTAACATGTACGCACTACTGTGTATAATATAAAATAGACAGCCAACAAGGACCTACTGTATAACAGAGGGAACTCTACTTAATATCTTGTAGTGACCTATAATGGAAAAGAATCTTAAATTTGCACACACACACACACACACACACACACACATATATATATATATATATGTATATGTTTACCTGAATCACTTCATTTACGCCTGAAACTAACACAACAATAAAAATTTTAAAAAACAGCCCTAGGAAAATAGGTATCCCTGAGAAACTAATTCAGATATTGCTAAGATTTGAATGTTGCGCTTGTGTGTATGTGTAAACTTAAATAACTTCAAAGATAATGTATAATGCAGAGCTACCTTAAAAAAAAAGATGACTATAAATTTTACACATTGTAAGTCAATTTGGTTTGACAGTAAATCTCATTATCACAATTTTCACAGGATGAAAAGATTTTAGAAAGTATAAGCTGAGTATACTTTATAAAGCATCTCCATCCATTATCTCATGTAATCCTCATCCCAGTTCTGGAAGGTGGTAATCATGGAAAAACCACTGCTTGTTCCAAAGTTACCCTATGATGGAATGAAAATCAAATGCCCTGCTGTTGCCTTCGTTCTGCCCCAGCGTCGACTCACGGCTTACGCCTCTCACGACTCACGGCTCTTACGACTCACGCCTCTTACGACTCTCATGGTTTACGCCTCTCACGACTCTTACGCCTCTCACGGCTTAGGCCTGCTGAGAATCACTCAGGATAAACTGAGGTTACAGACGAGGAAGATCTCTGCCCTGCAATTGCTTAAGGATGTATTCAAGAAGAGCGAACTTGAGGTAGTACTGCAAGTGCCAACGAGCAGGTCTACTTCCAGGAGAGAAAAGCTTTACAATGTAATATTATAACTAGTCTAATTCATTCCAACAGATATTTATATTCTGGGACTTGAGCAGAAAAAAGAGCCCGTGAAATGACATGTTGTTACATCTCCTCCCTAGCTGTCTCTCCCAAGCCTGAAAAAATAAGCTTTCTTTATATAAAAAGGGATATTTATAGCCTTGGAAACCAGAACCAACTCAGCTTCTCTAAGACAAGCAGGGGTCTCCTCTTGCTTCACCCATCATCCTGTAATTTACTATCTCCCTTCTTACTGTGGGATGTTTATGGTTGCTAAGAAAAATCATGCCTTAGGCAAGTGACACAATTCAGTTTTTCTTGTTGTTGATTTGGAGTTTTTATTTATTTACTTAATTTTTGAGGCACTAAAAAGCTCATGTAGGTAGTTGCAGGGAGACAAATAGCTGACTAACGATTAAACAGAAGAGGAGGAATTAGCTTCTTGAAATAGTGTGATGTATGGCCCCAAATGCCATTTATCAGAAACTGGCTAATGGTATTATGTTAATTACAGCTGTGCCATGCATGGAAGGAAGAGGGAGAGGGGAGAGGAGGAGGAGGAAGGAAGCCTCTCGATTTGCACAGATCAATCAATAAATGATAGTGGTTCCTTGTACAGAGCAACAAATGACAGTAGTTTCTACTAGCAATCTTATGGAACTTCATTAAAGAAGCGAGAGAGTAACATCCAGTCTCAATCAGGAGGAGTCCTTGGCACCACAGCAGTGAGGCATGACATTTCTAAGAGTTAACAAAGCTTAGGGTCATTCTCTATCTGTTTTATCTCTTATAAGTACTTAAAAGTCAAGGATAGTGGCTCAAAAGAGAACCTCAGCCTTTCATCTTTCTGACTGGGCTGAAGGCAAATTCATGACCAAACCTCCACCCAGGTCATAAATGTACGTCATGTTTGGTCTCAAGACAGACACCAGAAACACAGCAAATAAAGTCTGTCTCTCCATCTGCATTAAAGACCTTCTCCGTTAGAGCTGTGACTGAGTGTGTGGAAGAGTTCTCCAGACTAAGGATGTTTGCCCAGTTGATGAAGAGTTTGAGTTGTTGCTTTTTAAGTGCTGACTCATGGTCACATAGCCTTCACCTTTCATTCACTCATGCATGCCTGCTAAGTCACTTCAGTCATGTCCAGCTTTTTGTGACCCTATGGATTGTAGCCCACCAGGCCCCTCATCCACTCATACCCTTAAATAAAATTCAGGTCAATTATGTTACAGTGTAATCCAGAGGATATCCAAATTCTTGACTGGTATGTCATAAATCATCCATTATTTTAAATAAAGAAGTCACAAGTTACATGTTAGAAGGTTTTCTTTTTCTTTTCTTTTTTTCTTTTTTTTTTTTGAGGGTGTGTGTGTAAAGTCGCTTCAGTGGTGTCCAACTCTTTGCAACCCTATGGACTGTAGCTTGCCAGGCTCCTCTGTCCATGGGATTCTCCAGGCAAGAATACTGGGGTGGGTAGCCGTTCCCTTTTCCAGGGGATATTCCCGACCCAGGTATTGAACCTGCATCTCTTACGACGTCTTGCGCATTACCAAGCAGGTTCTTTACTACTAACCATTTTTTTTTTGGTAAAAGGACTTGGATTTTCCCTATGGCTTTTAAAGTAAAAATTGCTTAATCTTGCAAATGTTCAATATCTTCACATACTTGCAAATGTTTACAAAGATTTTATTCAGAAGTTCCAAAGAAGGTTGAGAAGCGTTTCATTTGGATAATTGAGACTCAACAGCTAAAGTCAACAGATTTAACGCAGACAGATTTTTGTGGTTTTCAGAATTAAAACACCAGGACCCCCACTCACATCTTTACATCTGTCCCCACATTTGCTGAGCGCTTAGCCAACCCCAAGGCTGTGAAGGGCCATCCCGGAATAGGAGCCCCCAGCCAACGCAGGGCACCACACACAGCTTTTGACTTTTTGCCCGTTAGTCAGTTGCTCTGCCCAGATTTCCAGAAGGACAAGCCTGCCCACTCCCCCACTGCCCCCAGAGCTGCGGATGACCTCCCAGAAGCACAGAGGAGCTCTCGGGGCAGCTGCTGTGAGGTCTGAGACTCCCCCCAGCACTGAAGCGGTTAACTTGGAGGAAGACCCAGAGAAAGAAAAACAGACAGGACTGCCTTGTGCTGGGAGGAGGGCTAGAAAACGAGGCTGTTGCTGTTGTTTTCATTGTGTGCGCTCTAATCAGGGAGAGTAAGAACAATGATGCATGTGATGCTGATTTTGGACTGCGTCCATGCAGCTTTTCCCAGGCTAGACAGCCTTGGGAACCACTGATAGAGTGGCACACCAGGAGCACAGCCTCAATCACCAAGCCCAGGGCAGGGCAGCCTTTTCTGTGGATAAAATATGTGAGGGATGACAAGAATCTTCCCAGCATGGGAAGTGGTGGTAACAAAAAAATACACAACGGGGTGGGGGCGGGGTGGGGGGGAAACTGTGAGGGTTTTGCAAATCCCAGCCCAGGCCATGGGGGACGTGTTATTTGAAAGATAGGAGAATTTCTCCTGCCCACCCAACCCATTTTACCTTTTTGTTTGTTTGTTTCCCCCTTTGCATTCAACAGGCCCTCCCTTTTCTTCCCCGCTCCCCTCCCCCAAACCCCCTCCACCACACTTTGAAGCAGAGATGAAAGCCCTGTGTTGTGGCTGCAGGCCCCAGTCAAGCAGGGGGACTGCTGAAGTGTGCTTTAGTTTAAGACGCTGTATTTTTCTCCCAAGGAAAAGGGGGGAAGAAATCAGCTTGAAACAATACATCGCGTTTTGCTGGAGAGCATCCTTTATGTATCTAAGGTTCAAACATGGTCCTAATTTTTCAAAGCTTTTGTCTCCAAGGATAAGAAAGAGCTTAAAATGTGGTGTCCTCTCTCAGAGTGAATGCCTATAACTAGGAGGGCTTGGGAGTGCAAGTGTTTAATAAAATAGAACAAGAAAGAGGCAAAAATCAGCCACATGAGCTCTTCGGTATTGACACAACAGCAGGTCACAACTTTCTCACCTTTTTTGGACACAGCTCACTTATTTTGAAATAACACATCCAAGCTACGAGGAACTAAATGATTCTGAAGGAATGACTTCCATACATTCACTTAGTTATTTGGCTACCAGGCTTAGCAAATAAAACTTCTGGACACACAGCTAAACCTGAATTTCAGGTAAAGAATGATAAATCTTCAGTGTAAGTATGTACCAGGCAATATATGGGATAAACATATGCTAAAAATGTACTTGCTATTTATCTGAAATTCAAATTTAACTAAATGCCGTATAATATATCTGGCCACTCTAGAAGTTAGGATAGTTTTTAAATCAACTTGTCTTTTGCAAAAATTTATGTGAAAACATTTGTAAAGCCTTGTTTTAACATGAATTTATTTGTGATTCGTCAAATTTGAACATAGGAGTATTCAACATATTGTTTTTGCAACAACACAGACTATTTGTAGTAAGGCCCTTTTGTGCCCCTGCCAATCCATCCCTTAAACATAACACACATAAATAGAACTACACACACACCTGACCCCCTAGCATGAATATCTCACAGGGATTTTAAAAGGATTCTATGTATATATTTTTTTTCCATCAAAGAAAGTGCTGCTTAATGTGTTGCCTCGAGCAATAGGTCAATATTTATAATCAACTCCTACCATGGAAAGTGCATATGGCTCCCACTTGGCCATTCTTAAAACTGCGGCTGCTTTGTCAAATAGCAATATCTCATGCAATCTAAATGAACCATAATTATTTTTGGTTAAAAAATTCTCCCCAATATATCTACTTAATGCCCTGAAACCTGGTTTTATTATTTTATGTTTACTTAAAATAAATGTGCTTATAGACACAAAATCAACATGAAGGAGCCATCTGGAAAGCTCAGCTGATTTGATTCTGGATGTTGTGTCTGCAAATCTCTCATGTACACTCTTGTTCGTGTGAACTTGGGTTCACTTGAACTTGGACAAAGTTGAAGACTTGGTATTTTTGCTCCTCACAGCTGCCAATCATGGGGACTGAAGAAGCGGCTAAAAGAAAAACTAAGAATGAAGGAGATTTCTGAGTGATCTTTGAACTCTCAGTGTGCATGAAATTTGGACCATGCTTAGATAAGTGGTGAAGGCTGCATTTAATCCCATAGTTGGAAGATTGTTGAGTATCATCTGAGGAGTCATGTCTCCTTTGGACTACTGCTCTCCTCCCTACCAATACTACTTTTTTGATTAGGCAAATTATTACTTTGTCATAAAAGTGGTTATTAATCAAAATTTCAGTGTAAGTTCTCTGATGCTTCCTCTTTCACTGGTACTAGGAAAGGAATTATTAGAAAATTTCCTGAACATCAGTATACTTTCCAGGAAAACTAACAGGATTTCAACTTGAGGATTGACTTAAACTTGGATGTTTTTACACAAAGCTAGATAGATAATATTACCTGATCTTAAATCTTACAATTTTCTAAATGTACTCAAGAAAACCTCCTTAACTGAATTCAAAAATTCACTTCGTAAAAAAAAAAAAAGGAGGATAGATATATTCACTTCCTCATCCCACTATTCAAATACTATCTATTCTTATCCCCATCTCCACCTCAATGCTTATACAAAATAATAGCATGTTTAGCTAATTAATCTATGTATATGTTTAGCTGGTGAAGTAGCATGATGACTGACTAGAGAATTCTGTCTACTTTCAGTTCTGATGCTAATAACTATATAATTTGGGCAAATCTAGTCTTCATTGCTAGTCAAAAGACTGAGAAATAACAAGACACTTAATGTCTTTGAAAAATAATGTAAAACCAGATGTTTAAAAACTCTTTCTGATACTACATCAATTTCCACCATTAGGTCTCTTTCCCCTCTAAGTATCCAAAGGCAATACTGCATCAATTAATTTCACTTAATTCAACTTTTTCTATGGTAATGGCTTATTTGGGGGAAACCTATGCCCAAGCAGAATGAGGAAGAAGTACATAGAGAGGAGTGAAATTTTCAGCTATTAGGTCCATAAGTCCTCTCCTTTGGGAAATTAGAATTTATGAATATTGCATCTTGGCCACTGAATTTTCAAATAAGGACAACACGTGGATATACATGAGTATCTATTCACTCAGATGGTGTGCCAATTTGTGGGTATCGCAAATTCAAGGATTCCAGCTGTGCCAGGGTACAGACAGACACCCAAGGAAAACACATAATTTCTTAAAGACAGCGAATGACACTCTCATTGCTTTCAGCAGTATCGTCAAATAGAAGAGGACTTGGATCACTTATAGGATTGATACGGCATATGGCAAATGCTGTTCTTTTAGGGGGGAAAAAATGCAAAATATGGAGACTGGGAACCAGGAACCAATCAAGGGAATATCTGAAAAATGAAACAAGCATCTAGCTCGCTGATCAGAACCAGGCCCCAAGGATTATTGTGGAGAAGTCATTGAAATCATCAATTGGGTCGAGGGAGAGTAAAAATGACAACCTGGATAAAGGGATAGAGAGAGAAACTGCACAACAAAAGTCTCACAAGGGAACTGTTAGAGCCCAGAAGTCTTTTCTTCAGAACTTCAAGCCTCTGGGGCCAGTTTTCTTCTCTCTGCAGCTCCCTGGCACATGAAATCAGCCAGGTTCCTGCTCATTCTTCCCAGATTCAGACTTCAATGATCCAAGGCAGAGTATTCTCCAAAGAGGGAATTCATTGCTTTCTCTGTTCTTAGAGATCTCTTCTTTTCCTTGACATATCATTCCAAGGGTCTTTTAATAAGGAGATCATTTAAAAGTGAAATCACGTACCGTTATCTTGTATGACTTCGCCGCTGCCAGCGCTTGATTGCGATTAAAGCTTTTTACTTACTTGTGTATTTTACTTAAATATATATTCTGGGAAAAGAAAACAAAACAGGGTTTTGCTATAGCTCACGCAGTGTCTTTTATGTTTGTTTTATTATTTTTCTCTTTATTTCAAGAATTAATCATGTCCTTCAAAAGATAGATACAAACTGTTATATATAAACAGTCTCTCTCTCCAATACAAAGTTTTCTATACTATTTTTCACACATCCTACTTTAATTGGGCCACATTTTTCAAGTTGGCTTCCTGTTACCAACCGTCTCTCAGTATACAGAAAATGTGCTCAATATTTCAGGTAAGATGGCTAGAAAAAGTTCATATGTGATGCCCACTTCGCTTCTGATTTCTATGTTCACCTTAGAACTCGGTTTCCTCTCTTTTAAAGGGAACAGAAGGGAATCCCTACCAGCTTGCCCAGCACCTCCTTAGCTGGTTAGAGGAGCCTCACATCTCCTCTCCTAATTAGGTACTGAATACTCTGGACTTGGAAGATTGACTCCGATTCAGATGAAAAATATCCTGTTTTCTCTAAGATGATAACTCACTTTTCCTTAGGTCCATATGTGGACACACTAGATGCTTTGCCCCAGCCTCCTTTTTCCATTCACTGGCAAGAACTGGAGATCCTTGGGGCACATGAGCCACCAGCACTGTCCTCTTCCCGCTCTATGAGACATAGGTGTCATGTCTAACTTGTTTCCTCCTCAAACTATAGTCCCAGAACAAGAATTTCTTCACTCATTTAACAATCATGTAACAAGAAGTATACTAGGGAGCAGATGTTATGTGCCAGGCAGATACAAAGGTAAGCAAAACAGATGTGGTTCCAGCCATCAAGAAGTCCAAAGAGACAGATGACCATTGGTTGACTGATCACTAAAATGCATGAATAATTTAAAACTTGTGAAGTATGGGCCTCCCCAATGGCTCAGCAGGTAAAGAATCCTCCGGCAATGCAGGTGAGGCAGAAGACATGGGTTCGATCCCTGAGTGGGAAAGATTCCCTGGAGGAGGAAATGGCAACTCACTTCAGTATTCTTGCCTGAAAAATCCCATGGACAGAGGAGACTGGCTGGTTACAATCCATGGGGTTGCAAAGAGTCAGACATGACTGAGTGAAGAGATACTGCAGAATATCATGAGGGTATAAGGATTTCTCAATAAATTTTTCACAAGTGCCCTCCTTCAATGTCAAAGCACTGATTTTTTTGGGGGGGTGGGGTTGGGGGAGGGATGGAGAGCATAACTTGAATGCTTAATGCATATCAATTGGTTCAAAAGAGGCTTCCCCAATGCTATGCCCTTCTTGAATTTGGTAAAGCTTATATATTCACTGTTTATAAACCTTTATTACAATCCAGTAACACAATGTTAGTTTTCTTCATTTCTACATGCAAGCAGAATTGACAGATTTTGTATGGTATCAATTTCTAACTAGTCTGAACTGGCCGACTCCTGCAAACAATCATATCCATATTATAACAACTTTGTATTTTCCCAGATTCTGAAATATACTTCACTAAAAGGTTATCTTCTGCTTTAAGAATTTGCCCTCTTTTTGTATCTGGATGAAAGTGTTAGTAATTAGTTGATCAGTCATGTCCAACTCTCTGAGATCCCTGGACTGTATTGTAGTCCATCAGGCTCCTCTGTCCATGGGATTCTCTAGGCAAGACTACCAGAGTGGGCTGCCGTTTCCTCCTCCAAGGGATCTTTCCAACCTAGGAATCAAACCTGGGTCTCCTGTGTCACAGGAAGATTCTTTACCATCTTCCTTTACAAGGAAGTCCTGTATCTGAATGGAATGACTGCAAATGTTCTCAGCGGCTGTTTTCCAACACTTATACAGAAAATAATATATGCTTATGAAATTTGTAAAATTGCAATAAAAAAACTTAATAATAAAAAAAATTTCATTCAATACAGAAGATAAAAGATCCAAAGTAACAAGCTTTGCAATGCCATATATGTTAGTAAACCAACCTCTTCTCTCTTTACCAAGTAGAATAGTTGGCAATAATAGATGTCAAAATATTTGATTCTTCAAGAGATTTGTAGAAGCTTCCAGTGACCTTAAAACCCTTAATCTCCATTTCATGCCTTTAAAACATGTGATTTCAGTTATACCATTTTCTCAACTGTATCATAAAGTTTTTTCAAAAGGTATTGATGATGGCAGTGCTTCCACCATTTATTTTTTCCAAATTCTAGCTCAAAACTTTAATAGCTAAAAAAAAAAAAAAAAAAAGAAAAGAAACCCACTGCTGCTACTGGTAATAACAATAATAAACTCTGCCACTTGCTGTCTGTGTAATCTGGGGCAAGTAAATTATTTTCTTCATCTGTAAAATGAGTGAATTAAAACCGATCAAGATTAAAGATAACATGTGAAAAATGTCTGGGACTTACAAAAACTCCATGAATTGCCATGGGACAGTGATGATTATTGTAAGATTCTGGTGGTTTAATTTATCCTCCAAATAACAGAAAACAAACACATAATCTCATATGTAAATCATATTATTGAAAATAAGAAATCAACAAAATAATTCCTTTTTATAAACTGGATTGAGCATTCAATCATGTTGTTAGCAAAGTTAACAAGTTCCTACATGAAGCTATGCTGTTCAGGTAGAATGAAACAGCTGGGCTCTGAGAATGAGACCAAAGGGGGAAAAGTTGACCTAAAATTGCAACCAGAAAGATCTCTGGTTGTGAGACATCAGAGTCAGAGGATAAAGCAAAACTGGCAGCTCCTTGGGTGGTTCAGTGAGTGGAAGTTCTGGGTTTGGTTAGCTGACAGCCCACCAGAAGAGTGTAGAAGAGTTAGGAAATCCATCAAGGTGCCAATGACCCACTGGAAATTGTCCATTGCATTTAAAAATGAAATCAAACTTAAAAGGACTAGTGTTGTATGCTGCAATGCTGTATGTGGCATCATTTGGTGCAATAGAATAATCTTTTCTCACAACTTACAGGAATTGCTATTACCAACTTGCACATGATTGAGTCAACCAGAGATGAGGGCAGAGTTACCATGACCGGTTTAATATATTATCCTTGTTCATTTTTCACATAGTATTTATCCCAAAGGACATCATGCTCCATAAGATAGTTCAGTTTGGGTTGCCAGTTGTTCTGAACTTCTTAAAGCTATTTTCAGAAACCATGATTCTACTCTTTGGCAATACAACCAACTCATACATTCTACATTTGGTAAACAGACACTAGTTCCTGTAAAATTGTTTATTACTTAAAATTATCTACAAAGACAGTCCACTGGAAATACTAAACTGGGACTCCAAGCCGACTGCTAATAATTTGGAAGCAAATGCTTCCTTATTTAACCACTTAGGGGAAACTACCAAATTTCCATTCTCTAAAAAAAAAAAAAACAACTTTAAAAGTACTTCTGTTGCAATTTGTATAACATATGCTATGCATACAGAGCTCTTTAAATAGGATTAGGTTAATCCACAGTCTTAACCTTAAAAAGTGTTTGACTCTGTGTAGCCTGGTCTCCAAACGTGTGAGACTGACACGTGGACTGGTCCTCCCCACCATGAAATACTTAGCAAGAAGCCATCAAGCACTTGAATCTCAACTGAATGCCTAGGATTTACAGTTTTCTGTGTTTTTTGTTCCTAAGAACTCCCTTGTTCAGAGGAATTTACAAGTTGGCAAGAAGATATCAAAATTCAAATAAAGTATATGTATATAGAAAGTATATGTGTGTGTGTATGTGTGTGTTTGTCTCAAAACTCAATGCTAAGAAACCAAACAGCCCAATTTAAAGAATGGGAAAGAGATTGGAACAGACACTTCACCAAAAAGTCATGAATAGCAAATAAACACATGAAATGATGCTAACCATTATTGGTCATCAGGGAAATGCAACTGAAAACCGTAGTAAGATACCACTACACACCCAGTAGAAGGACTAAAATTAGGAAAACTAGCAAGAGCCAGGATGGGTGAGAATGTGGAAGAACTGAAACTCTAATGCATGAGTGCTGGTGAGAATGTAAAATGGTACCACCACTTTGGAAAAGTAGCTCTTTCTTTTTTAAAATGGTTCTTTATTTATAAATGTGATGCAAGTTTACAACATTTATTGTACATTGCCAAATAAATATGGAGTGAAAATAAATTTTTTTAAAAACCCAAGAACCTTAATGCAAAGCATGCCAAATGTGCAGCTGTCAATATGCTAGCCATCTTGATAAGTCTATGAGAAGGAGTCTGAGATGCATGTTAAAAGATAGTTACACAGTAGTATGGACTTCTAGGGATCACTATTCACCTCCTAGTCTATGTATATAGTTTGTCTTTGGATATGTAAAAAGCATAATCTGAGTGGCCTTATGTGGCAAATCTTACTAAGGAAGTTGTTTTGCGGTGAGGAATAGGATGTGGCTGGGAGTGGGGTTAGGGGCAGGCTGAAAGCTGGAAAGGAGGGTCATTCTTGAGGGGTAAGAAATCAGTTTTGTCTGTTGACTGCTGTGTGTGGGGGTGGATGTTAGTTGCTCAGTCATGTCTGACTCGTTGCAATTCCTGGCCTATAGCTTGCCAGGCTCCTCTGTCCATGGGATTCTTCAGGCAAGAATACTGAAGTGGGTTGCCATGGAGGGCATGTGTGATTCAGTAGGCAGGTCCCAGTGGTGTGTGTCCCCAAAGCTGGTGATAAGAAATGGAAAAAAGTCATTCAATACAGACCAATATTGGGTTTTCAATGAGGAAAATAAGGCTAATTAAATGAAATTGCTATTATGGACAGTTTTCCATTAAGAAATATTGATCAGAAAAAACTGAGAGCCGTAAGAAAATAGCAAAAATTTAGTAGGGTAGGGGGAAGGACTGGTGCACATGGAGAGAGATATTGCCTCTAATTTCTTAAGGAGAACTCAGTTGTGGAGTAGGGCTAGGAGAAACTAAGATTGTTGGGCATCTGTCTGCTGTATGTTGATTTATTGTAATGGGAAAGCTAACAACTAGTAAGAAAGTTATAGTAGCTGCTGCTTATTGAGACTTCATTAAATCCAAGCTCCAACTTGTTCAAAAATCTTTATACATAATCCAGTTTAATCTTCACAACAACTAAATGAGGTAATTATTACTGTTTCTATTTTGTAGGCAAGAATATCAAAGACTAGAGACTTAGGGAAATTGCCCATTGACCACACAACATGGAAGAGGAAAAGTTAGGACTTTAACTTGGGTGTTACTTAATCTTTCATTTATCCAAAAGTGAGATCAAGAATATAAAATTCTATTCTCAGTTCAGTTCAGTCGCTCAGTCATGTCCGACTCTTTGCGACCCCATGAATCGCAGCACGCCAGGCCTCCCTGTCCATCACCATCTCCTGGAGTTCACTCAGACTGATGTCCATCGAGTTGGTGATGCCATCCAGCCATCTCATCCTCTGTCGTCCCCTTCTCCTCCTGCCCCCAATCCCTCCCAGCATCAGAGTCTTTTCCAATGAGTCAACTCTTCGCATGAGGTGGCCAAAGTACTGGAGTTTTAGCTTTAGCATCATTCCTTCCAAAGAAATCCCAGGGCTGATCTCCTTCAGAATGGACTGGTTGGATCTCCTTGCAGTCCAAGGGACTCTCAAGAGTCTTCTCCAACACCACAGTTCAAAAGCATCAATTCTACGGCGCTCAGCCTTCTTCACAGTCCAACTCTCACATCCATACATGACCACAGTCCAACTCTCACATCCACGACATGGCCACTGGAAAAATTCTAAAAAATAGTAAATAATATAATTATAGAAACTTCTACTTAGTAATTATTGTCACTAATTAACAGAGAGACTAAGAGTGTATGAGAGGAGGAGAACAGTAAAGAGCGAAGAACATCTTGTTAACAGTCACCATTTCATGACGCTTGTCCTGCCTTGAAGTTCTCCAGGGTCATTCTAAGACAGCAGGTTAAATCATCACCCATTTTAATCTGCCCTCCAAAAGGACCCGTCAAATATGAAAGCAGTTTGTTTTCTTTCTAAACAAATTACACTTCTAAAATGAAGTTTGATTTTCCTAGAAATCCTGGAAAATTTGCACAGATGAGATAGAATGATGAACATAAATGTTTAAGTTGCCCCCCCCCCCGAAAAAATGTTTACTTTCCAATGCTTCTTGGCACATGTTAGAATCATCTGAGATACCAGGGCCTCACCTCACATCAGTGAACTCAGTCTCTGTGGGGTAGGCCTGGGCATCACCATAGACTTTTACATATATATTAATATATACAATTTTATTTATTGATTGATTGTTGGCTGTGCTGGGTCTTCGTTGCTGCACGGACTTTGCTCTAGTTGCAGCAAGGAGGGGCTACTCTCTAGTTGAGGGGCTCGGGCTTCTCGTTGAGGCGGTTTCTCTTTTCGCAGAGCATGGGTTCTTGGGCACTGGGGCTTCAGTTGTTGCAGCATCTGGGCTCAGTGGTTGCAGTTTCCAGGCTCTAGAGTGCAGGCTCAGTAGTTGTGGTACACAGGCTTAGTTTCTCCACGGCATGTGGGATCTTCCCAGATCAGGGATTGAACCTGTGTCTTCTGCACTGGCAAGTGGATTCTTTACCTCTGAGCTATCAGGGAAACCCTCGCCATAGTCTTTAACCAGCAACTCCATCAGGTATTTCTAACATAAAGTTTGAGCACAGAGTTTGGAAACTTCTGGGTCATAGCTAATTCATTTAACTAGTAGCCCGCACATCACGTGACATTAAAAGCTATACAGTAGCCTCATATATGGAAACTGGAACTGCATCATATTCTATGCCTCCTTGTCTCATTCAAGAGGAAGCAAACATCTCCAGTTCTTGCAAACAACCTACTCAAAGATCAGAAGAGGCCTTGGATCCCAGTTCAAATTCCCTGTCTTGGGTACAGATCAAAGGGGCCCCAGGATATAGTGAGACAGGGTAGGCTCTGCCAAGAGCAGGCCAAGTGGCAATGTCTCTGCTGTTTGGTTTTTATACTATTGTCTTTTGTAAAACTTCAGTACAGAAACATACATATGTAAATATCTTCATCAACATAATATGTATAATTTTTCAAGTTTTCAGAGATAAACGTCAAAGGACTGAAAGGTCCTTCCACTTACTGTTTACCATGAAAGCAATAAAAATATACATCAGGAAATACCTGATGTCATTCATTGTAGAATGATCTGATGCCTTGCCTTCTCCATCTCTTGCACCCCAAGCACTCATGTTGCATGTACTTCACAGGCAATGTCTGATGCAACCTGATTAGATGACAATCAGAAAACTCTGAATCAAATCCAGGCTCACTCCCTAGAAACTCTGTGACCAGGTCACTGATGATCATGACCTGTAGAATAGGGGAGAGATACTACCTCTGGATACCAAGTCAAAGAGGAGATAACACATATGAAAGCGTTTTATATGGAAGCCCTGTATATAAACTGTTTTGATTATTTGTTTCATTTGCATTACATGAATTTTAGCACCCTGCCTCTAGGCAGGAATGAAGCTAACCTCAGACTAATTGGAACCAACACTTGACAGCTTCCAATTCGCCTGCTTCCATGTGCTGTGGAGGCCTCAGCCTTGCTTCCTGGGCCCCCAGGCCAGTGGAATAGCTAGTGATCTTATCTTCTACTTGGTACACTGGATTGATTGAACATTGGCAATTATTAGGAAGCATCATGTCCTTGATGACAGGGGGGCTCTATAACAAGGATCACCACCATCACCACCATCACACCTGTACCTTACCTCCCACCTCCAGCAGGTGGCCAGTGACTGATGGGGAGATGCAAAGCCTGGCTCCTTGGCCTCAAGTAGGGCAACTCTGCAGTGAGATTTAAAGGTTCCACAATCAGATCAAGGATCACACCCTTGCCTGGCTCCTTCCCCTTCCTTATCTTGCTTCCCTCCCTCCCTTACAAGGGTTTCCTGAGAAATGCTGATCAATAAATCACATACCTTGTTGACAAAGGTCACGTACAACTTAATCCTTATCTGAGGACATGTCTTCAGGCAACCTCACTAAGACAATTGTATTAAAGTTACCTACTTTATGTTTTATCTACTGAATATTTTAAAATAGAATTTTAGCCTCATTATTCAGCCATTTGACGAACACTTCTCCCTGTTATCTAGCACTGATTGGAAAAGAATGTAAATAATTTAGTAATATCCCAAACAACACACATATGACAGGGTGAATCCATACGTATTCAGCATTCCCATGTCAATGTCATCTAAGTAGCCAGAGAGAGGGAGCTAACATTAGACCTCCCAAAGAAGCAGAAGAGAGTTATGATCATCTCCTGAGCTTAGAACAATGGCTATTCCTAGAAGTTTGATGAAAGTTCAGTTCAGTTCAGTTCAGTCGCTCAGTCGTGTCCAACTCTTTGCGACCCCATGAATTGCAGCACACCAGGCCTCCCTGTCCATCACCAACTCCCGGAGTTCACTCAGACTCACGTCCATCGAGTCAGTGATGACATCCAGCCATCTCAGCCTCGGTCGTCCCCTTCTCCTCCTGCCCCCAATCCCTCCCAGAATCAGAGTCTTTTCCAATGAGTCAACTCTTCGCATGAGGAGGCCTAAGTACTGGAGCTTCAGTTTTGGCATCATTCCTTCCAAAGAAAGTTAGGGAGCCTAAAAATCTGATGGAAGTTAGGGATCCTCTCCCCTCAATAGGCACAAACCACAAATATATAATATTTTGCATGAATTTTCAGAAATTCATTTCAGAAATGTTGTTAGCTTCTGAAGTAAATTCTAGATCCCAAGTAAAGAATGTGGGGCTATAGCAATATGACCACATCATTTGAAGGATTAAAAATTGCTTATATTTAGTACTGCGAAGTTAGTGCTAATAATAAGTTTAATTCCTATTTCATCTTCCATATTTAGCATATGGGGAAAAATCTACTAACACTTTACCCAAATGGAGACTCTCAGTCCCTTCTCCCAGGAACTGTGGGCCCACCTTTCCTGAGAAGCTGCCTGCAGACTGTCCTGAAGCTGCCAGCTTGACACCAGGAGGCCCAGATCTCTGGTTCACAGCCATGTCAGCCCACCTCAGCCCCGAACGAGGCTGACTCAGAAGCAACAAGGCCCAGATTTAACACCATTTGGAATTAGTACCATCCTTTCCCTCGGCCCACCCCCATCATGCCTCATTATCACTCCAAACATAACACCCTCCAGAGGTCTCTTCTCTTTCAACTCTCATCTCCATGCTGTTTTCCACTTCCTCTCCTCTCCTCTATCTTCTCTCTGATCTTCCAGATCTTTCACGCTTCCCTCTGGATCCTCCAGCCAAGACAAACAAAACTCCACGTACCCTCTACCTCTTTATTGACTGTCCATTTCCTCCATTTCTTTGCCTTAATTAAAACTGGGCTTTTCCACTATGGAAGATGGTATGGAGATTTCTTAAAAAGCTAGGAATAAAACCACTAGCACTCCCACTCCTAGGCATTTACCCTGAGGAAACCAAAATTGAAAAACATATATGTACCCCAGTGTTCATTGCAGCACTGTTTACAACAGCTAGAACATGGAAGCAACCTAGACGTCCATCAACAGATGAGTGGATAAAGAAGCTGTGGTACATGAACACAGTGGAATATTACTCAGCCATAAAAAGGAACACATCTGAGTCAGTTCTAATGAGGTGGATGAACCTAGAGCCTATTATACAGAGTGAAGTAAGTCAGAAAGAGAAAGATAAATATCATATACTAACACATGTATATGGAATCTAGAAAGAGGGTACCAAGGAGTTTATTTGCGGGACAGCAATGGAGAAACAGACATAGAGAACAGACTTATGAATGTGGGGAGGCGGGAGGAGAGGGTGAGATGTACGGAAAGAGTAACATGGAAATTTACATTACCTTATGTAAAGTAGATAGCCGACGGGAATTTGCTGTATGTCTCAGGGAACACAAACAGGGGCTCTGGATCAACCTAGAGGGGTGGGATGGGAAGGGAGATGGGAAGGAGGTTCAAGAGGGAGGGGATGTATGTATACCTATGGCTGATTCGTGTTGAAGTTTGACAGAAAACAACAAAATTCTGTAAAGCAATTATCCCTCAATTTAAAAAATAAATTTTTAAAAATAGAAAAAACAAAAACAAACAAACAAACAAAAAACTGGGCTTTTCGTCCAGACACAGCTGGAGCAGATGCTTCTATTCAGTCTTTCATGCTCCACAGACCAGGAAAAATGATCAGTAAGAGAACTGAAATATTTTGTTTGCCTGGAGCAGTGCCACTCTCATCTGCTGGTATATTTCTCCTCCTAACAGATCCCTAACTGTACTGTTCAAAAGTAGGCTGTGTTTTCCTAATTTATTTTGGGAAATTTAATTGGTTCCAAAGAATAGCAAGAAGAGATAAGAAAGCCTTCTTCAGTGATCAATGCAAAGAAATAGAGGAAAACAACAGAATGGGAAAGACTAGAGATCTCTTCAAGAAAATCAGAGATACCAAGGGAACATTTCATGCAAAGATGGGCTCAATAAAGGACAGAAATGGTATGGACATAACAGAAGCAGAAGATATTAAGAAGAGGTGGCAAGAATACACAGAATAACTATACAAAAAAGATCTTCATGCCCCGGATAATCATGATGGTGTGATCACTCATCTAGAGCCAGACATCCTGGAATGTGAAGTCAAGTGGGCCTTAGAAAGTATCACTACGAACAAAGCTAGTGGAGGTGATGGAATTCCAGTGGAGCAGTTTCAAATCCTGAAAGATGATGCTGTGGAAGTGTTGCACTCAATATGCCAGCAAATTTGGAAAACTCAGCAGTGGCCACAGGACTGGAAAAGGTCAATTTTCATTCCAATTCCAAAGAAAGGCAATGCCAAAGAATGCTCAAACTACCACAAGGTTGCACTCATCTCACACGCTAGTAAAGTAATGCTCAAAATTCTCCAAGCCAGACTTCAGCAATACGTGAACCGTGAACTTCCTGATGTTCCAGCTGGTTTTAGAAAAGGCAGAGGAACCAGAGATCAAATTGCCAGCATCTGCTGGATCATGGAAAAAGCAAGAGAGTGCCAGAAAAACATCTATTTCTGCTCAATTGACTATGCCAAAGCCTTTGACTGTGTGGATCACAATAAACTGTGGAAAATTCTGAGAGAGATAGGAATACCAGACCACCTGACCTGCCTCTTGAGAAATCTGTATCTAGGTCAGGAAGCAACAGTTAGAACTGGACATGGAACAACAGACTGGTTCCAAATAGGAAAGGAGTACATCAAGGCTGTATATTGTCACCCTGCTTATTTAACTTATACACAGAGTACATCATGAGAAACGCTGGACTGGAAGAAACACAAGCTGGAATCAAGATTGCTGGGAGAAATATCAATAACCTCAGATATGCAGATGACACCACCCTTATGGCAGAAAGTGAAGAGGAGCTAAAAAGCCTCTTGATGAAAGTGAAAGAGGAGAGTGAAAAAGTTGGCTTAAATCTCAACATTCAGAAAACGAAGATCATGGCATCTGGTCCCATCACTTCATGGGAAATAGATGGGGAAACAGTGGGAACAGGGTAAGACTATTTTTGGGGGCTCCAAAATCACTGCAGATGGTGACTGCAGCCATGAAATTAAGAGACGCTTACTTCTTGGAAGAAAAGTTATGATCAACCTAGACAGCATATTCAAAAGCAGAGACATTACTTTGCCGACTAAGGTCCGTCTAGTCAAGGCTATGGTTTTCCCTGCGGTGATGTATGGATGTGAGAGTTGGACTGTGGAGAAGGCTGAACGCCGAAGAATTGATGCGTTTGAACTGTGGTGTTGGAGAAGACTCTTGGGAGTCCCTTGGACTGCAAGGAGATCCAACCAGTCCATTCTGAAGGAGATCAGCCCTGGGATTTCTTTGGAAGGAATGATACTAAAGCTGAAACTCCAGTACTTTGGCCACCTCATGAGAAGAGTTGACTCATTGGAAAAGACTCTGATTCTGGGAGAGATTGGGGGCAGGAGGACAAGGGGACGACAGAGGATGAGATGGCTGGACGGCATCACTGACTCGATGGACGTGAGTCTGAGTGAACTCTGGGTGTTGGTGATGGACACGGAGGCCTGGTGTGCTGCGATTCATGGGGTTGCAAAGAGTCAGACATGACTGAGCGACTGAACTGACTAACTGAACTGACCAGCTTATCAGGGGCTTCCTTGGTGGCTCAGATGGTAAAGAATCAGCCTGCAATGCAGGAGACCCTGGTTCACCCCTGGGTTAGGAAGATTCACTGGAGAAGGGAATGGCAACCCACTCAGTATTCTTGCCCAGAGAATGCCATGGACAGAGGAGCCTGGAGAACCACAGTCCATAGGGATACAAAGAGTCAGACACGACTGAGTGACTAACACTTCCACTTTCTTTCACCAACTTATCAAGAAGACTTTATTTCAAACATTTCAGTCACTAATATGCAAAATAGGAGCCTGGTGGGCCACAGTCCATGGGGTCGTACAGAGTCAGACATGACCGAGCGACTAACACAACATGCAAGCCAGGTAACTTTAATATAAATGTATTAAAGTCAGGGTTCCCAGAAGCAGATCCTAAACAGGGACTCAGTTATATGTGATTTATTGTGAAGATGGTCTCGGGAAACTCTTGAAAGGGAGGGAGTGGAGTAGGGAAGAGGGTGAACAAGATCCTTGCCTGATTGTAGCCAGACAAGCTCTACACTGGAAACTTCCTGGCAGATTTCTCCCATCCTGAGGTAGAGGGGGCCAGGCACCATTCAGGGTCCTGAATATACAGAACTAAACTGAAGAGACAAAATCCCTTCTTCCATGGGACCGCCATTCTCTTGGTGGGGGGAGGTGGGGGCAAGATAAATATATAATGTGTCAGGGGGTAGCCCTTGTTACAAACAAACAGGCAGGCGAAGCTCGAGATGAGAAGGTTCAGGAGTTTTGTTTTGGATGGAGTGGTCAGGGAAGACCTCTCTGGGAGATGATACATGAGTAGAGACCTGAATGAAGTGAGGAACTGAATATACTGGTTTCTGGAAAGAACGTATTTCTGTGGGACAGCAGAGGCAGAGATCCTGATCCAGAAGCACATTTGATGCATTTAAGGAAAGGCAGGGAGACCTGTGTGGCGGGAATGGAGACATAGCTAAAGAGCTGGCAAGGAATCTGCTGGTACTACCACCTACAGGCCAAGGTAAGAGATTGGGCGTTGATTATGAAAGTGGTCTTACAGATCCCACCTCCCTAGGCACCGTGATGGGTCCATGGCTGGACTCGTGATCCTAAGTGGACCAATCACAGCCTCCCCCACATTACTGGCCACAGTATTAGACGTAACAGTAGGCACCCAACTGGGCTATGCCAGAGTTCTCTCCCCCAAATCTTCACATTAGAGCTAAGAGAAGAGAGAGAGTTCTTCCATAGCAAAGCTGAAAAATATGAGACTAGAAGCCAAAGGTGAAGAGATGCAAAATGAGTGGTAAAGAAGGACAGTGCCATTGGCGGGGACATCCTTGATTCTGATCACCCAGGAGCAACTCCATCTACTCATACCCTCAGTGTGGCCCCATGTAATAAATTCTCCTTAACCTGAACTAATTGGACTTGGATTTCTATTACTTGAAAGTTATCATTCTCCTGACTCCTAGCACTCCTTCAAACTTAATCCTTTTCCTCACTGGGGAAAAAACAGCCATCTGCTTATACTTCCCTGCTAGCTCAGATGGTAAAGAATCTGCCTGCAATGCAGGAGACCTGGGTTAGATCCCAGCATTGGGAAGATCCCAGCATTGGGAAGATCCCCTGGAGAAGGGAATGGCTACTCACTCCAGTATCCTTGCCTGGAGAATTCCATGGACAGACCATGGGATAGCAAAGAGTCGAACACGACTGACAACTGACACTTTCACTTTCTTATGCCATCAGCTTATGGCATGCACCGACTCTTCTTGTTCCTGTCATCCAGCGATTTCCCAGGCACTCCTTTTCATTCAAGTATTGCAGAGTATTCCAGCATCATCCTGAATGTGTCCTTGTAAGGATTCCTGACCCCAGACTCACACTTCCTTGGCTTCCTCGGCTTCCTCGGTTCGCCCTACTTCCATCTCTATCTTAATTTACTTATCTGCATGGCCAAACTCTGAACTATGCTACTTGTGAGAAGTGTTCCATGTGAAAAATCTTAAATACACTCCATCATCTCAAAATCAATCCACATGCTTCCAAACAGAATAAAAATCTGAAACAGAGGACCATCTGCTTTAGAATTAGAACAACTCAGACAGGAGCAGAGACTGGAGATTACTGAGGACATTGTTTTCCATCTAATCATTTTCTGTGATTTTTCTTAAGACTTGGTAGACTTTTTGTCACTTGTAATAGAAAGAGTCACTGCTAATGACTAATTCAAGGTCTTTTGCCTGTGCTGGGCCAGTTGCCTATTATTTCCCTCAGCAAATATCACATGTATGTTTTATTACATATCGATATGTATTTACCTATTCTCCTCAAGCTTTCTCGCCTTTCAAGCATGCTCATATTTATAGTTGTTGACCAACCACATCATCTACCACTTGAGAAAATTAAGGCGGACACACTCGTACATACATATACATGCATTTTAAAATTATTCTTCCTTCCTTTTTCTCATCTTCCCTCTGGTCTCAGAGAATGTGCTCTCTCTCCCACATGCCAAAACTCCACCTAGTCTTGACTCAATTCTCAACCCTGTCCCTATCATTTTCCCCTGAAAAATCCCATCTCAAGCCTCTTCACTTCCTCCTTTCTCAAAGCAAGCTCCTTTTCCTCAGTTTAAAAATGTGCTCTCTTTCTTGGGCCATGTCCTCCTCCATCTCTTTCTGTCTCCACAATTACAAACTTGGTCTACTAACCTTCCCAGGTAAGCTCACTCACTTCTCACTTGTGACTACCCAGCTATAAGTTGGTATCTGACAAATTTTTATCCAGCCCAAATCTGCCCCAAAAGCTTCAAAATCCTAAGTTCAATACCTCTTTACTTTTCAAAGTTTCAATTGATATGTCTGTGATTGCGTTCACTATCTCTCTGCCATCCTAAACCTCCTCTTCTTCCTATTATCACTGCCATCCACCTACTCACACAACCTAGCCAATCATTCTCCAGTCCTGGTAATTGACTTTCTAAATGTCCCTTGAATCTCTGTCTGCCTTTCCACCTCACCATCTGGACTACTGCATTTAAATGAGGTATCCACGTGGACCTAGAGACTCTCATACACAGTGAAGTAGGTCAGAAAGAGAAATATATCTCATAATATCACTGATATGTGGAATCTAGAAAAATGGTACCTAAGAACTGATTTACAAAGCAGAAATAGGCACAGAAGTAGAGGTCAACATAAGGTTACCAAGAGGAGAAGTGGGGAGGTGGGATGAACTGGGAGACTGGGATTAACGTAAATACACTACCATGTATAAAACAGATAGCTGATAAGAATGTGCTGTATAGCAGGGAACTCGACTCAATGCTCTGTGGTGACTTCAGTGGGAAGGACATCCGAAAGAGAGGGGATATAGGGATACATATCGCATACATGTACTTTTCTGTACAGCAGAAACCAACACAGTATTGTAAACCACCTATACTTCAACAAAAATTAACTTAAAAAAAAAAACAGAACAAAACCCATCCACGTATCCGTTCTCCACTACTGCAACAAATTCCTGTCCAAAATGCAAACATGACCATGCCACCCTCTACCAAAAAATTGTCAATATTTTACAGATCTAACAAACTGAACAAATGTTTCTAGGAATATGGACTTTCATCATTTAGTAGAGACACTGCTGCTGCTGCTGCGTCGCTTCAGTCGTGTCCGACTCTGTGCGACACCATAGATGGCAGCCCACCAGGCTCCCCCGTTCCTGGGATTCTCCAGGCTAGTCATTCTCAAACCAAATGAATTTTTTTCTCTTTTTGGGCAGTTTGAATTATCCATGGCACTTTTATTCCTCATTACAATGCCATCAAAAACTGATTATGTTAAGCTTTGGTCCATCAAGTTTCAATTATTTGTCCCTCTCTCTGTAGAGTTTAATGAATGACATAAATTTAGAAATGAAGAAATGGGTTAATACAGTAATGGAGAACCTATGAGTATAAGGTATGGGATTTAAATCAACATGACATATTTGGAGTGTAAGCAGCATTTGGTATCCAGTATGCCTGATCTTAGCCAAACACAGTTTCCCTAGAAAACCTTGAAAAGTTTCCATAAGATGGATTGAAAAAGCTTTGCAGACTTCAAAGCACTGTTTAAAATATTTTGATGAGTTACATGTAAATGAACATGCAGATTAAATTTCCATCTAAGGCCACATGCTCTTAAAACATTGAGAAGTGCTTTGCCAAACATGCTCTGGGTCGTTCTGAACTCAAAGCAGTTTGCAATATTCAACAAACCTAAATGTGGCAGGGCTCACCCATCTCTTCATTAGTCTCTTTACTACTTCAAAGCATAGTCACTAACTAGTAAGTGTCAATAAGAAAGGAAAATGTACACAGAGGGTTGAACTAAATGGAAACTAAATCCTAAAGGAAATCAACCCTGAATATTCATTGGAAGGGCTAATGTTGAAGCTGAAGCTCCAATATTCTGGCCACCTGATGTGAAGAGCCAATTCATTAGAAAAGACCCTGATGTTGGGAAACATTGAGGGCAGGAGGAAAAGGGGAAACAGGATGAGATGGTTGGATGTCATCACCGACTCAGTGGACATTAGATTGAGCAAACTCTGGGAGACAGTGAAGGACAGGGAGGCCTGCTGTCTTGCAGTTCATGGGGTCACAAAGAGTCAGACACGACTGTGTGACTGGACAACAACAACAAAGGAGAGGATGATGATATCTTCAAGCCACGAAAGAGCAACATGGATGGACCCAGAGAGTATCATACTAAGTGAAATACTGTCAGACACAGAAAGGCAGATATCACATAATATCACTTATATGTGGAATCTAAAAAGATGATACACATGAACTTATTTACAGAGCAGAAACAGACCCACAGACTTCGAAACAAATTTATGGTTACCAAAGAAGAAAGATAAATGGGGAAGGGATAAATTAAGAGTCTGGGATTGACATACAAACACTACTATATATAAAATAGATAATCGACAAGGACCTACTGCATGACACAGGAAACACTACTCAGTATTCTATAGTGACTAATACGGGAAAAGAAACTGAAAAAGAAAGGACAAGTGTATACGTATAGCTGAATTATTTTGCTGCACACCTGAAACTAATGCAATGTTGAAAACCAACTACACCTCAATGTAAAATAAACATTAAATTGAAAAAGGTAAAAGAAGGTTATTTTCTTTCTCCAGATTTTATTTGTCCAATTACTGCTTTAATCAACAAACCTATTTTTGAGCATCTACTACGTGCCAAGCACCATAAAGAAATCAAAGAGTTATATGGATTGCCCTTGACTTTCCTGGAGATAGAAAAAAGATTTCATCTGTTAACCCAAAGGACAGTGTCCAGATGCACATAAGCCATGGGAAAAATGGAGTAGAAGGTGTAGAAAATGTTCCCATACATACATTCTCCAGCCTGAAAGTGAAAGTGTTAGTCACTCAGTTGTGTCCAAATCTTTGCAGCCCCATGGTGTGTCCACAGAATTCTCCAGGCAAGAATACTGGAGTGGGTTGCCATTCCCTTCTCTGGAGGATCTTCCTGACTAGGGGATCAAACTCAGTTCTCCTTCTTTACAGGCAGATTCTTTACCATCTGAGCTACCCAGGGAAGCCCATTTTCCAGCCTACAGGGCCAGAAAGGGGCACACTGTGGTTTCTGTTTTCCTGAGATAGTTGAAAGGCTGGGAACCACATGCTGAACCTTGTGCCCTGCTCAGCACCTGCAGGTCCTGCATATCTTGGATCTTAGTATTTCAGCCTCCTGCTGGAGTAGTCAGCTTGTCACTGGAGTTCTGGAAAGTCCAGGTTGCTAAACATTTTTGACTGCCCCAAAAGGAGAATCACCTAACTCAGAAATCCATTTTGTCAGCATACAGTCTGGTGACAAAACCACGGAATGCCTAATTTGGAGTTTTCTGGCTTAAAAAATGTTACCAGCTCCCCAGTCTTGACCATGCTGCTCAAAATTCCCTGTCATCCAAGTTTTCAGTCCCAAAGTTTTGAGAGTTTGCCTGATTCAAATGTAGCTGCTGGTAAGTAACATTTTTAAAAATTTCACAATTATTTCACTGTCTCTTGATGAGAAATAAGATGTGATCATCTTACTGTCCCACAGTAGACCCACAAAAGAGATGAGGATAGTTGAGTGACTATTCTTAAAATGTTCAAAAGAGAAAGGGAAAATATTACAGGGTACAGACCTGTTTGATTATAGGCATTCTAAGAGTAGGGACCTCACATTATTTTTTTTTTTCATGCTTCCTCATAACGCCTAATTCAAAAAAACACCATCCATTAACTAACAACAATAACAAAAAAAACCCAACACTAAAATCAAGGCTAAATGAGGGAAGGACAGAGTCGTGGAGGAGATTGAGGGGAAAAGGGTCCCTGAGAAATGACTCTCTGGTGACAAACTACAGCCTTTTCATCTCTTCCTGTTTTGTACTTTGTCAGTCACTTTTGGCAAAGTAAGAAATGAGAACATTCCTCACCTAAGAAATGATACACATTTAACTGCACATCTTTAACATCCCCTGGACAGGTTGAAAACAAACACAAGAGGATGAATGCAAGGAAAGGAACCATGCTGTAGAAGTAAGAGAGGGTTCTGGTGTGGGTTGTTGCTATCAGCTTTTTCTTTAGCAACTGTCACACGGCAATTAAGTTACATTAGATATTGTGGGAATGAATTGCTAAGCTGGCAGTGGCCTCATGTTGGAGGCTCTTCCTTGGATCAAGAGTTGCAAAATTGAACAAGAAAAATGCCCCCCAAATCCTTTCCAGAATGTGGAGGCTTTATTATTTCTATTTCGAGTGGTGCTGTGCCCTGGCCACAAATTCCAAGGTCATGCAGTGAATTCTCAATTTTGACCTGCTTCTGAGCTTCACAGAACAAAGACTCAGCAAATCAGATTTTCCCAGTACATAAATTACATCCAGGGAGTAAATCAGGCACCTCTGGAAGCAGCGATGACTTTTTTAGGCCACCAGGACAACTATAACTGAATTACTGCTTCTGTGAAATAAGTGGACTCTTGTCTTGATCTGAAAGAGCTAATTCAGTTTCTTAAAGGGCCAGATACAGTATTTTTGGAAGACATGGGAAGTCTGTGGGTTGAACAGCATGGGTCAGAGTACTAGATGTTGGATTCCACCAGTTTACGATGGATCAAAGCCAGGTAGTCTGGTGGTCAGAGAAAGTGACAAAGACCTGTAGTAGAGGGTGAATGATGTCATTGATGGATATATTCCTGAAAGACTAGTCCTGTCTATCTTCTCATGCCCCCTGCTTATCTGTTAAACACAGTGATCCTAGATTGGACAAGAAGAGGTTAGACAAGCAAGCCTTAGTGGTCCCAGACCTCCAGCCATCGTGCAGCAAGGCTACTACCCGTGGTAAAAGCTGCAGGAGGAGACTGCTGATCCATGGGCCCAGTGCTGGGGGCTGTCTCTTCCTACCTGAGCTCCACCTGGATCACAGAAATGCTGTGCAAATTTGCTGGTTGAATGAAGATTGTTAAATACCATATATGTGCTCAGCTAGATATTAAACAAATTAAGAAAGAATGATTCATGTAAGTATACATTTAATTATTAAAGTTTTTAGAGAAAATTTTTAATTTCACTAATACTTTCAAATTAATGAACATCTTCAAACATCATCATAATAAAAAAGAATATAAGAAGCAATAGAATGCACTAAATGATACAATTAAATTTTTGGATAAGATTTACACATTGCAAGTGCTTAAAGTATTCCAGGAATTATTTTAAGCACTGCAGATTTTAAAAATTGTATTTGTTCCTCATATGGAAATACCTATTCTCAGAATAAGAAAATTTGAAAGTATCTAGAGAATATTTAACCTGATCCCTTTGTTTTTACCAGCTGGCTTCATATTACACTATATATTTGTAAATATTTTTACTTGAAAATATGAAAAAGAAAAAAGACACATTTCACCACCCAGAAGCAGCTTGGGGCCTTTTATTTCTTTTTCCTATATTTATCTAGATATCGCTACATTGAAAGAGAAAGAGAGAGGAAACACCTTTTTATTTTTTTAATACTGTTCTACTTTTTGATTTAGAAAATGTATTTTCAATTTATAGCAAATCATTGACATTATTCAGGATAAGCAAACATAGAGACTCATCATTGTTTTTAGAGGTTGCATAGTACTTCATTACTTTATGCACTGTAAACTAATCCATTCTTCCTTTATTGATGGACAATTAAATACTTCTCATTTTTTTTTTACTACAACCTGAACTAAAATGAAGAATCTTACATATATCCATCTATACCTATATCTATACCTATACTTATATCTATGGACTTCCCTAGTGGCTCAGACGGTAAAGCATCTGCCTGCAGTGCAGGAGACCTGGTTTCGATCCCGGGGTCGGGAAGATCCCCTGGAGAAGGAAATGGCAATCCACTCCAGTACTATTGCCTGGAAAATCCCATGTACAGAGGAGCCTGGTAGGCTACAGTCCATGGGGTCACAAAGAGTTGGACACAACTGAGCGACTTCACTTTCTATACCTATGTGTGTGCTAAGTCTCTTCAGTTGTGTCCAGCTCTTTGCAACCCCACAGACTGTAGCCTGCCAGGCTCCTTTGTCCATGGAATTCTCCAAGGAAGAATACTGGGAGTGGGTTGCATGCCTTTCTCCAGGGGACCTTCCCAACCGAGGTATGGAACCTGTATCTCCCGCATTGACAGGTGGGTTCCTTACCACTAGCACTACCCAGGAAGCCCATATAGAAGCCTATATAGCCTATACAGATAAACAGGTAGTTGTTCTAGGCTCTGAATGAGATGCTGAAAGGGGAGATGCTAGATCAAAGATCTCCCATTTTGTCCCACACAGGCCCATGGAGGTCAGCTTGTATAAACTGGAAGGTTCAGCACCTCCATCTCCCAGAAATGGAGAAAGAAAACTGAACAGAGGAAACACCAAAGGAAAAGTCAGATATCAAGGACTCCTCTTTCACTCTGAGAGTTAGGAACCTGCTTGGAGTGACATGTGTTGCTTTCAGAGCCTCACTACACGAGGGACTTTGAATGGAGTGAAGGGACTAATTAGTGTCTCCTAAAGCTCAACATTCAGAAAATGAAGATCATGGCATCCAGTCCCATCACTTCATGGGAAATAGATGGGGAAACAGTGGAAACAGTGTCAGACTTTATTTTTTTGGGCTCCAAAATCACTGCAGATGGTGATTGCAGCCATGAAATTAAAAGACATTTACTCCTTGGAAGGAAAGTTATGGCCAACCTAGATAGTATATTCAAAAGCAGAGACATTACTTTGCCAACAAAGGTCCGTCTAGTCAAGGCTATGGTTTTTCCAGTGGTCATGTATGGATGTGAGACCTGGACTGTGAAGAAAGCTGAGTGCCGAAGAATTAATGCTTTTGAACTGTGGTGTTGGAGAAGACTCTTGAGAGTCCCTTGGACTGCAAGGAGAGCCAATCAGTCCATTCTAAAGGAGATCAGTCCTCGGTGTTCTTTGGAAGGACTGATGCTAAAGCTGAAACTCCAATACTTTGGCCACCTCATGCGAAGAGTTGACTCATTGGAAAAGACTGTGATGCTGGGAGAGATTGAGGGCAGGAGGAGAAGGGGACAACAGAGGATGAGATGGCTGGATGGTATCACCGACTCGATGGACGTGAGTTTGAGTGAACTCCAGGAGATGGTGGTGATGGACAGGGAGGCCTGGCGTACTGCAATTCATGGGGTCGCAAAGAGTCAGACACGACTGAGTGACTGAACTGACTGAACTGAATCCCATGAAGGACCAGCCATGGTGGAAGCAGGGAGCCTCAGCCAACTGCTTGACGGTAGCCCCCGAGGATGGTGTGAGGATGGACTACAGTTCAGAGAGGGAACAGGAAGTAAAAGAGAACACGACAAGAACTCAAAGCAGAAGCGACCCAGCTGTACGGCCACAGGCAAAGACACACTCTGAGGGGCTTCAAGTCATCAGCTATTCTGCGGTCATTCTCCTTCATCCCCAGACCTTCACCAAAAGCTGCTACACACCAGAGCGTGGTAGTACCAGTACCTTGGGGAACAAAGAAAGAGAAAGACTGTCCCAAGTTCAAGAGTGTCAAGGACAGTGGAAACTGGGCTTATGTGGGGACATGGAAGCAATGGCAGAGGGGCAGGCTGGTGCCTGGCCTGACTCCGAGCAGAAGAGCCCAAACTTTAATCCAAATGTACTGGGGGCAGGTGGCCTGGCAGGGGCAGGCAGAGTGCAGATTCTTCTGTTTCACTGTAAAAGGGTCCATCCATGCAGCAGACACATGGGCCACAAATAAACAGCTCTGTAATAATCTTAACTCTTTTTCACTTCAGCAGATGTTCCAGAAACACATTCATTTCAGAATCCAACAGTTGTTTCGAGAGGATTTTTAGCCACTCATTCCTGGCCACACATGTCCTAAACCCTAGTTACCAAATCTCTGTGCTAGATGCAACAATTTGCTTCCAGTCCTTCCAGCTTCTGCCAGGCCCTCGCCCATGCAGCTGGCCTCCCGCTGGCCCTGAGGCACGGCTCTCCCGCTGCTGTTGCTGACGGTGAGGTCTGCCAGATGCTCCTAGCAGCAGCACAGATCCATGGGTAGGGATGGGGAGAGCCAAGGATTTTTTTTTTTTTTAATTTGGGGCTGCACCTCCATGGCCTGTTGAATCTTCATTCCCTGACCAGGGATTG
The DNA here is from genome assembly GCF_023091745.1 of Budorcas taxicolor. Taxonomy (NCBI): domain Eukaryota; kingdom Metazoa; phylum Chordata; class Mammalia; order Artiodactyla; family Bovidae; genus Budorcas; species Budorcas taxicolor. Next base: position 17,270,542 of record NC_068918.1, on the reverse strand, counting down.
AACCTGTGTCCCCACACTGGAAGGCAAAATCTTAATGACTGGACCACTGAGGAAAGTACTGGCAAGGACTTATTCTTTTCCCTCCACCAGTTCTCTCTTTCTTTCCCCTTCCTCTCTTCTGTTGGTCTCTTGGCAAAAGAAACCTGGCGAGACCAGATGTCAGCCATAGTTTCAAATTTGCTGTACTCCTACTGTTCCCGCTAGAGACATTGTCCCTCTGAGGACTAGGACATCTCCACCCACAGAGCCTACAGCTGAGATTGCATGATTCGTTTTGGAGGATGATACCCCATCCTCAGACGGTATTATCTCCGAGCTGGCTTCTCATCGTATATTTATTTACTTATTATTTTACTTTAAATACTGTATTGGTTTTGCCATACATTGACATGAATCTGCCATGGGTGTACATGAGTTCCCAATCCTGAACCCGCCCCCCTCCCCCGCCACCTCTCTCCCCATATCATCTCTCTGGGTCATCCCAGTGCACCAGCCCCAAGCATCCAGTATCATGCATTGACCCTGGTCTGGTGATTCATTTCACATATGATATTATACATGTTTCAATGCCATTCTCCCAAATCATCTTACCCTCTCCCTCTCCCACAGAGTCCAAAAGTCTGTTCTATACATCTGTGTCTCTTTTGCTGTCTCACATACAGCGTTATCATTACCATCTTTCTAAATTCCATATATATGTGTTAGTATACTGTATTGGTGTTTTTCTTTCTGGCTTACTTCACTCTGTATAATTGGCTCCAGTTTCATCCACCTCATTAGAATGCATTCAAATGTATTCTTTTTAATGGCTGAGTAATACTCCATTGTGTATATGTACCACGGCTTTCTTATCCATTCGTCTGCTGATGGACATCTAGGTTGCTTCCATGTCCTGGCTATTATAAACAGTGCTGCGATGAACATTGGGGTACATCTGTCTCTTTCAGTTCTGGTTTCCTCGGTGTGTATGCCCAGCAGTGGGATTGCTGGGTCATATGGCAGTTCTATTTCCAGTTTTTTAAGGAATCTCCACACTGTTCTCCATAGTGGCTGTACTAGTTTGCATTCCCACCAACAGTGTTAAGAGGGTTCCCCTTTTTCCTCACCCTTTCCAGAATTTATTGCTTGTAGACTTTTGGATTGCAGCCATTCTGACTGGTGTGAAATTGTATATCATTGTGGTCTTGATTTGCATTTCTCTGATAATGAGTGACGTTGAGCATCTTTTCATGTGTTTGTTAGTCATCTGTATGTCTTCTTTGGAGAAATGTCTATTTAGTTCTTTGGCCCATTGTTTTGATTGGGTCTTTTATTTTTCTGGAATTGAGCTGCAAGAGTTGCTTGTATATTTTTGAGATTAGTTGTTTGTCAGTTGCTTCATTTGCTGTTATTTTCTCCCATTCTGAAGGCTGTCTTTTCACCTTGCTTAGATTTCCTTTGTTGTGCAGAAGCTTTTAATTTTAACTAGACCACATTAGTTTATTTTTGCTTTTATTTCCAGTATTCTGGGAGGTGGATCATAGAGGATCCTGCTGTGATTTATGTTGGAGAGTGTTTTGCCTATGTTCTCCTCTAGGAGTTTTATAGTTTTTGGTCTTACGTTTAGATCTTTAATCCATTTTTAAAGACCTATACATAGAAAACTATAAAACACTGGTGAAAGAAATCAAAGAGGACACTAATAGATGGAGAAATATACCATGTTCATGGATCGGAAGAATCAATATAGTGGAAATGAGTATACTACCCTAAGCAATCTACAGATTCAATGCACTCCCTATCAAGCTACCAGCGGTATTTTTCACAGAGCTAGAACAAATAATTTCACAATTTGTATGGAAATACAAAAAACCTCGAATAGCCAAAGCAATCTTGAGAAAGAAGAATGGAACTGGAGAAATCAACCTGCCTGACTTCAGACTCTACTACAAAGCCACAGTCATCAAGACAGTATGGTACTAGCACAAAGACAGAAATATAGATCAATGGAACAAAATGGAAAGCCCAGAGATAAATCCACATACCTATGGACACCTTATCTTTGACAAAGGAGGCAAGAATACACAATGGATTAAAGACAATCTCTTTAACAAGTGGTGCTGGGAAAACTGGTCAACCACTTGTAAAAGAATGAAGCTAAAACACTTTCTAACACCATACACAAAAATAAACTCAAAATGGATTAAAGATTATCGTGTATTTAAAAGGCCATGACACCACTCTCAGGTCAGCAACTTCCACGTATGATGGGACCAATGCATCCATGATCGTGAACTCAGTGCATATCCTCTGCTGTAAATTAGGGCCATTGGTGCAAGGCAATGTTAAATCAGACACTCTGTAAGTACTCTGATAGTGGTGCTGGCAGAGTTTCTGTTGGCAGGAAAGGCAAACTTATACCTCAGAATACATGAAGATTCCAGTAAAGAAGAATTGCTGCATTTTCCAGAGTGAAAGAGATCTGGAGTAATCAACTTGCTACTATTATCAAACCTATATTGGCACATCTTAATAGTTTAGCTTAGGTTTTACTCTTGGTATTGTAAATTATATGGTTTTGTGCAAGATATTTTTCTGCTCTAAAAATCCTCTGTTCTCTGCCTATCCATTCTAATTACCCCGTACTCACCAACCCCTGGCACCAGGCAAACAATGATCTTTTTATTGTCACCATAGTTTTGTCTTTTCCAGAATGTCATATCGTTGGGATCATATGGGATATTCTGGTTTTCAGACTGGTTTCTTTCACTCAGTCATAGCCATTTAAGATGTCTCCATGTCTTTTCATAACTTGATAGCTAAGCTACCCACTCCAGTATTCTGGCCTGGAGAATTCCATGAACATTTCTTTTTAGTGCTGAATAATAGTCCATTGACTGGATGTGTCATTATTTATCTTGGTTTCTTCCAAGTTTGGCAATTGTGAACAAAGTTTCTATATACATCTGATACAAATTTTTGTGTGGGCATAAGTTTTCAACTTCTTTTGGTAAATACCAAGGAACGTGGTTGCTGGAATGTGTGGTAAGAGATGCTGTCATTTGTTTGATAGCCAGAAAGGAAAGGGAGGGTGGATACTGGGGAAGGGGCAAGCACTTTCCTCATTGTTGAGTCTTCTGCAAGATCCTCAAGCAAAGCAGTGGCACCATTTTCTAATAAAGGAATATGCATCATTTCTGTAAGCCCAGCAAATTTCAGGGAATTAGAGATTTCAAAGTTCACAACTGCATTTACCCAGGTATCCTCAGCCCAAGTTTCAGGATTCCACTCCTCTCCTAGTTTGGCCCCAACACTAGCTCCAAAGAATCACCAGGATGGGAGTTCAACCTTCTCTGAAGCTCCAGTACTCTTATGATTAATTTCTGAACTTGGTTCTCCTCTTGTCTGCCCTCCACCTGGAAGAGATTAGGATTTCCCTGAAGGCTCCCAAAGAGTCGCTCTAATTTTTATGTTCTGCCTTGAATTGGTAATTAATCACCCTAAGGTTGTCATTATCCCTCTTCAATGAATCGGTGGTGCTAAGCAATAGTCATCCAATTCCAAAGTCCTTATAGTTACAATTTCTGTCATACTTTTCAATATCAGTCAATAGGTGGAACCAGACAGTATATCTTCTTCCACTAATATCCCAATCCAGTTTACACCAGAGAAAGTTTTCCCAGTTACACCAGGACAACATGGCAGGGACTATATATATTCTACCTGTATGTAGTAATGGGTCCTCATAGCTAATGAGCCAGCAAATAATTTTTCTCTTAGTGTCTATTTCTTATAACCATTCTTGGTACCAATCATCTTCAACTGAGTTCACTGAAAATCTAAAAGATGTCTAAAAATGGAATGTTGCATGCAGAATGTTCTCAGAAGAGACACCTATCAGGAAGTTAAAAAAAAAAAAAAAGGTAGGATCAGTCATAGGGAGATGGTGATCTATGCGAAGTGACGAGTAAACTTCACAGATTTCATGGTGAGCTTTAGAGCTTCACGGCCCTTCAGAGTTATTCCAAAATGAAGCAAAGGGGACAGGCCTATGAATTCCTACAGAAGGCAAGCATTGGTTTTAATTCATCCTTTGGGAGGAGATGAAACCTTGGGTGGGACAATTCTCTACTATGGAGAGCAGTTCCCAGAGAAGACAGCAGCTTTGAGCCTGGCTGTTATCCCCAGGAGTGAGGGCGGGGTACATCAGCCTTGAGAACACGACCTTGGAAGAGCCTTACAGTTTTGATTGTTGTTGTTGTTCAGTCACTCAGTCATGTCCAACTCTTTGTGACCCCATGGACTACAGCACATCATGCTTCCCTGTCCTTCACCATCTCCAGGATCTTGCTCAAACTCATGTCCATTGAATCGGTGATGCCATCCAACCATCTCGTCCTCTGTCATCCCCTTCTTCTCCTGCCTTTAATCTTTCCTAATATAAGAATCTTTTCTAATGAATTCACACTTTGCATCAAGTGACCAAAGTATTGGAGCTTCAGCTTCAGCATCATTCCTTCCAATGAAAATTCAGGATTGATTTCCTTTAGAATTGACTGGTTTGATCTCCTTGCAGTCCAAGACTGTTAAGAGTCTTCTCCAACATCACAGTTCAAAAGTATTAATTCTTCGGCACTCAGCCTTCTTTATGGTCCAACTCTCACATCATGGAAAAACCATAGCTTTGACTAGATGGACCTTTGTTGTCAAAGTAATGTCTCTTTGTAATGTCTCTTTTAATATGCTGTATAGATTTGTCATAGGAGAAGGCGATGGCACCCCACTCTAGTACTCTTGCCTGGAAAATCCCATGGACAGAGGAGCCTGGTAGGCTGCAGTCCATCGGGTCACGAAGAGTCGGACACGACTGAGCAACTTCACTTTCCCTTTTCACTTTCATGCATTGGAGAAGGAAATGGCACCCCACTCCAGTGTTCTTGCCTGGAGAATCCCAGGGACGGAGGAGCCTGGTGGGCTGCTGTCTATGGGGTCGCACAGAGTTGGACACGACTGAAGCGACTTAGCAGCAGCAGCAGCAGCAGATTTGTCATAACTTTTCTTCCAAAGTGCAAGCGTCTTTTAATTTCATGGCTACAATCACCATCTGCAGTGATTTTGGAGTCCAAGAAAATAAGCTCTGTTACTGTTTCCATTCTTTCCCCATATACTTGCCATGAAGTGATGGGACCAGATGCCATGATCTTCATTTTTGAATGTTGAGTTTTAAGCCAGATTTTTCACTCTCCTCTTTCACTTTCATCAAGAGGCTCTCTAGTTCTTCACTTTCTGCCATAAGGATGGTGTCATTTGCATATCTGAGGTTATTGATATTTCTCCTGACAACCTTGATTCCAGCTTGTGCTTCATCCTGTCCAGCACTTCACACGATGTACTCTGCATATAAGTTAAATAAGCAGGGTGACAATATACAGCCTTGACATACTCCTTTCCCGATTTGGAACCAGTCAGTTGTTCCATATCCGGTTCTAACTATTGCTTCTTGACCTGCATACAGGTTTCACAGAAGGCAGGTAAGGTGGTCTATATTCCCATCTCTTGAAGAATTTTCCACAGCTTGTTGTGATCCACCCAGTCAAAGGTTTTAGCATAGTCAACGAAGCAGAAGTAGATGTTCTTGTGGAACTCTCTTGCTTTTTCCATGATCCAGTGGATGTTGGCAATTTGATCTCTGGTTCCTCTGCCTTTTCTAAATCCAATTTGAACATCTGGAAGTTCTTGGTTCACGTGCTATTGAAGCCTAGCGTGGAGAATTTTTAGCATTACTTTGCTTGCATGTGAAATGAGCGCAGTTTTGCAGTAGTTTGAACATTCTTTGGCATTGCCTTTCTTTGAGATTGGAATGAAAAGTGACCTTTATCAGTCCTGTGGCCACAGATGAGTTTTCCAATTTGCTAGCATGTTGTGTGCAGCACTTGAACAGCATCATCTTCTAGAATTTGAAATAGCTCAGCTGGAATTCCATCACCTCCACTATCTTTCTTCATAGTGATTGATGCTGTTCAAGTGATGCTGTTCAAGCATCACTATGAAGAAAGGTAGTGGAGGTGATGAAATTCCAGCTGAGCTATTTCAAATCCTAGAAGAGCTTCCTAAGGCCCACTTGACTTCACACTCCAAGATGTCAAGAATAATAGTTTTGTTTTTCAGTCGCTAAGTCATGTCCAACTTTTTGTAACTCCATGGACTATAGCATGCCAGGCTTTCCTGTCCTTCACCATCTCCCAGAGTTTGCTCAAACCCATGTCCATTGAGTCAGTGATGCCATCCAATCATTTTATCCTCTGTTGTCCCCTTCTCCTGCCCTCAATCTTTCCCAGCATCAGGGTCTTTTCCAATGAGTCAGCTCTTCGCATCAGGTGGCCAAAGTATTGGAGCTTCAGCTTCAGCATCAGTCCACTATACATATTTTATCTACACTACCACTGTGTACAACTGAGAGTGCACTTTCTTTGTTTTCCCTGCCTCCACAGCAGTCTTTTTTCCATGAATTACAGAGAAGGACTTAAACAGAATTTAATTCCCTGCATGTGGTCAAAATGGTGTGAATGACAGAGACAGTAGCATCAATCAGGCAAGCTGGGAAAGTCACTATGAGCATCAAGCAAGTGGTGGAATCACAGTCTTCATTTGAAGGATCTGAGCTATGTACAGGAAGTCTCTAGAAGAGCTTCAGCATTTGGAGTCCAAAAATCTTACGAAGTTCATTGTCATAACATTAATAGACAGGCTTTAGCCCAGTTTCTCATTGTTGTTGTTCAGTCACCAAGCCATGTCCAACTCTTCTTGACCCCATGGACTGCAGCATGCCAGGCTTCCCTATCCCTCACCATCTCCCAGAGTTTGCTCAAAATCATGTCCATCGAGTGGATGACGCCATCCAACCATCTCATCCTCTGCAACCTCCTTTTCCTTTTGCCTTCAATTTTCCCAGCAGCAGGGGCTTTTTCAATGAGTCAGCTCTTCACATCAGGTGGTCAAAGTACTGGAGCTTGAGCTTCAGCATCAGTCCTTCCAATGAGTATTCAGGATTGATTTTCTTTAAGATTGATTGGTTAGCCCATTTTCTCAGATTTTGGCAAAAATGCTTCTGCTTGCTTTTAAAGGGAAACAGCTAAGGCCAAGCTACCCAAGCAACCCTTCTAAAGCAGATTTTACATCATTAGAGGGGCCTGACTGAGCCCTGTCTAGAACTCTCCACTGCCTAGCTTCTGTCAGCCTAATGTTGCCTGTGGCCTTTAGGGCACCAAGAGAGAGTGCTGTGTATCTAGCAGTCTCTAGTCTCAGAGTCCACCTTGTTTTCTCCTCATTTTCTCAGCATTGGGCAGAATCATGGTCACTCTCAAAGTCGGTGACATAAAGCCACAGTTCCGACTCTAGGAAAATGTGTTGCAAGATTATTTCGCAATTGTCTAGTGAGACGCGTTCGGGAGAAGATTCACATACATTGCCACAACTTCTACCAGACACTCCTTCAAAGCGCAGAAAAATGTAAATTTGTCCCAAAGTTTGCCAGAGATCAAGTTCAGCGGCCAGGGTCCACTTCCAAATCATTGTAGTTACTTCACATAGTTGGTACTAACAAACCTGAGAACCACTGATTTTGTTGCAAAGTTAATCTTGTTCTCTGACCACGGGCCACACTTCCAAACACAGGCAGCTTGATCCCAGCTGCAGACAGGGTTCTGGAGAAACAGCCTGGGCATGTGAGTGGACCACAAGGAAAGATCACAGCCCAGAGGTCACCCTCTTGATAGCAGGCCAACTATCTTAACCTCCGCAGGGAAATAAAATCACTGTGAGGGATCTATGAGTGCTGAATAGCTATTTATAAAATTAATGGCAAACTTCTTTAAGGGAGTAATTGTTGTCTGCATTTCACATGTCTGCCCATGGCTTGTCTGTTTCCGTATGGAACCAGAAATTAATGCTGAGCAGAGATTTCCCTCCACTTCTTCCACTGGCAGAAAGCATATCATGTCTCAGCACACCAGGGGATACCCGGTAACCTGCTGGGGAGCGTGAGCTGGAGCCGTTCCTATGACAGCATGTGCCACTTTGCCTTAATAAAAGTTACCAAACCGAAAACAGATGACAGCCACAGATGCTGAGAAACTGAAATGTATAAACAGTCTCCTTTCTTTGCTATAGTTTTTGTTTTTTTTTTAATTTGGTCGTTTTTTTTTTAACCAGTTTTGTGTGTGTGTGTGTGTGTGTGTGTGTGTGTGTGTGTGTGTTGTCCATGTGTTAATGAAGACTGTGGGAGGCCCTTGGCCCAGTGCTGTTCACCAGGTTGTAGCCTGAAGAAAAGGCTCCCTGGGACACTGACCAGACTTGATGAAATGACAGGGTGGTCTGCTCTAGAAGAATCCACTTCACACAGGGGGTCTCCTTTGATTATTTCTACTTTTGTCATCAGAAAAAAACATGGGAATCCAGTCTATTTTCCTGAATCTTTCTGCACTATACCAGTTCCCCTCGTTTTACACTCTCTTTCCCTGCTAGGTTACCCTATCAGTCAGCAATATTTATGAAAACTCTTTTGTAGGCTGAACAGTAGCATTGGATTCCATGAAATACAAAGAAATAAGCAAAATAATCCCTGCCTTTGAGGAGCATGTAGACTATTGTAGGAACAACCACGCACGAGTATGAACAACATGGCATTTTGTGAAAGCAACATCATTCCAGAGTGTAAAATGTCATTATAAATGGGAAAGCAATATGGCACAAGTGAAAAAGAGTGAAGTGACATGTAAACAGTCCTCCTAGAAGAGGTAAGTTCTGAAAAAAATCATTGATAACACCACCATGTACTATATTCCAAGCTGCAAATAACTCAACTCACCAAGTTTCTTTGAATCTACCTTCAAGTTTCCTTCGGTCTTTTTTCCAACCCTGGCTTTTTCTTCCTACCACCACCAGGCCATAAAGCACTTTGTTCCAATAACATTTTAACTGGCCTTCCTGTGTTCAGCCTCTCTTCCGTTTCATCTCTTTCATGTGCAAGTATCAGATTTTCTTTGTAAAATATAATGATTTCCATCAAATAACTGGCCTGTTCAAAAATGAATAATTGCTTCTCAGGAAAGAGGAGAGGGACTGTACCTATAGAATCTGGGTATGATCTATGTATAAATCAGCATGTAATAGCTAAACAGTATGTAACAGATTATTAAACTATTCTTATTAATATTTAGGTAAATGCTCAGTTAACTGTATGTATTCCTTTTCATAGCATTGGTTTCATCATTCACAGAGAATTGAGTCCTGAAATAAAAGAACCTCTTCAAAGCCATAAACCTAAATTATGTAGTCATAAGCAAAAATTTAGAATAATTAGCCTAATATGCAAAGTGTGGAAAGAAAGACCCATATACTGTTGAAATCTAGATGGACCATGCTTTGCCAAGATACTCACCACCTAGATGGCAAACTGATGAGGCAACAAGAAGGAAAGATCCCAGGTTGAAAAGGGCTAATGTTTAATATTATATTCCATAATTTCTCCAGCAAAGCAGGTGACAACCATCTTCCTTTCACCCTGGAAACTTTTACTCACTTGATTTTTTTCATCCTCCCAAGAACTCCCAGTATCAAATGAACTCATCAAATCAAGAAGAATGGATAAAGTAATGAGTTGAAAACTTTTTCTAAAATTATAATACATAGGAAGCTAAAATAATTAAAACAACATGGTTTGGGTTTCTAAATAGACAATCAGATAAAATAGACAATAATGAAATAAGCATATAATGTCAAAAACTAGATATTAATTACCTATAAGAAATTAGTATATATGACATTCTTAACCAATGATGAAAAGACAATGCTCAGATGAATAGGTAGCCACTTTCGGGAGGGAGGGGTGGTGGTGGAAATTCCTTGTTGTCTTACTTCACCTCTGATTTCAAAACAAAGTTCAGGGTAAAGATAAGATTTAAATATATTTTTAAAGAAGCAGTGAAAGTCCAAGAAGAAAACATGCCAAAAATATTTTATGAAACAGAAAGGAGGGGTAGCTGTTTGGGGAAACAGTTTGTTATTTCCTCAAAAACTTAAACATAGATACCACATGACTCAGCAATTCCACTCCTAGGGATACATCCAAGAGAATTAAAAATATATGTTCATACAAAAACATTCATGTATGTGAATATTCATTGTAGCGTCATTCATAATAGGCAAAAGATGGATATAATCCCAGTGTCCTTCAACTGGTGGATGTATAAACAAAATGTGGTATAGCCAAACAACGGAGTATTAGTCAATCATAAAAAGTCATGCAGTACCCATATGAGCTACACCGTGGATAAACCTGAAGAACAATATGCTAAGTGAAAGGAGGCCACACAGAGGCCACACACATGTTATATGATTCTATTTATATGAACTATGCAGAATAGGCCAATGTATAGAGACAGAAGGTAGATCAGAGGTTGTCAGGGGCCAGAGGGAGTGGGGATGAGGAATGACTGCCAGGGCGCAGAGGGTTTCTTTTTTGGATGATGAAAACAGTCTCTGGTTATATAGTGATGATACTCATTTTGGAATCATAATAGAAACAGCAAGCAAGATCTCACAAGGTGAGAGCAAATCTCTTTTCCATATCAGCTGAATCTCAAAGAACAACTTTGGATTCTGAGAAATAAGATAAGTATATTTTTTATTTTATAATTTGTTTTAATTAATATCATGATATTAACTTCCTCCTTTAATTATATGACTTATACATATGTTAAGCTATTTAAAGTTATTTTTATTGTAATAGTCATATATACTATATAGTGGTAGTATCTATGGGTTTCTGTTATTTTGGGGAACTAAAGTAACCCATAGGAAAATATGATTTATATTGAAAAATTCATTTTATAGTCGACTGTTCAGGAAGATGAAAGACATAAGGGAGAAATATCTGTAAATAAAACAAATCTACAGGGCTACTGTGAACTATTGATTTTTTAAAAAGTCTATTTAAATCTTGTATAAATCTATATAAAGTTCAAAGAGCTATATTATATTATATTATGTAGTACTATATTTATAACCCCTCAGCTGAAATCCATGTGGCTATGTGGATTTCAAACTTCAGAACTGGGGGATTTTACAAAGGTAACACAGCAGGTCTACCGCATGTTGCAAACCAAGTCAGCCAAGGCTGGCGCCAGCCCCTGTAATCAAACCCATTAATATTTGCAGAAAAAAGTACACAAATTCACACTAACTGAAGTAAATAAGAGTATAAATAGACTCACATAAGTTCAAGTCAGGTTTTCTTCCAAATTTGTTCAGGTTACCTTAAGTTTTGCCATCATATAAAGTAAAGGAACCTAATTTTCCTGGCCTGTTGCATTTCAGAACTGTGTCTGAGAGATTCTGGATCTGTGTCTGTGCATGCTCAGTCGTATCCGACTCTGCAAGCCATGGACTGTAGTCACCAGGATCTTCTGTCCATGGGATTCTCCAGGCAAGAATACTGGAGTGGGTTGCCATTACCTTCTCCAGGGGATCTTCCCACCCAGGGATCGAACCCACATCTCTTGCATCTTCTGCACTGGCAGGCAGATTCTTTACTAGCTGGGCTGTGGGCGAAGCCCTTATGGACCTAATATATTGCTATTTTAAAATAATTTGTCTTGAAACTCTCTATATAATTAATTTACTAAGCAATTCTATATTTTAGCATTTCTGAGTTTTGAAGGTGTTCTTTTTTTGATGCCTGGGAATTTTGTTTGTTTGTTCAATCTGGGGGTTCTTCAAGAAAAGATTACATTTCACTTTAAACAGTAAATGTGGTTGATGATCAAATCATACTATGTGCAAAGCTAGATGTTTATTTACAGTAACATTGCAAAGAAATGATCATTCCAGCAGTGATGTGTTTTGTAAGTAGAGGTTTTTACAGATCAGAATTTGTTAAAATAGCCCTATTAGTACCATAAAAATCAGCAAAAGACAAATCAAAGTTTTTTATCTGTAATACAAAGACATAACTATGAAACTATGAAGTTACAGGCATAATTTATCAACTCTCTCTTTGGTTTGTGGGGAGGAGCAGTCACAAACACACACACACACACACACACACACACACACACACACACACGCCCTCCAGTCTCAAATTCTCAAAATGTCACTACTGTAATTATTGTTCTGCTACCTCTCATGGGAGCTTCTAACTCCTCTGACTTATTTGCATTTTTAAATTCCCTTCCTTTCTCCAGGGTTGTGATAACATGCACCTCGTTTTATTTGTGTTAGTATTATATTAATAGCTTATTCAATCATTGTAGCTATGCCTTATAAATATTTCATACTCTGGCATTTTAAAAGCAATGTTATTTTCAAATAGAATGACTCAGGACTTGAATGCCAGCATGAGCTAAAAATATGAATCCAAAGAGTTTCTCATCTTTTAGAGTAAAAAGTACTAAAAACTTTAGGATCCTGACCTTCTTTAACTTTAAAAATCTCAGAAATAATTCCTTATATTGTATAAAACTAGTAATTTTAAAAAATTATTCCACTATATAACAAATTTCTAACAAAGTCTTCACTGCTTGAGAGATTGAATTTGATAATGTCACTGCTGAAAGCACAATTTTGAGTGAGAAGGGAATCTGATCAACCCCTCATTGCACAAATAAGAGGACTGAGATTAGTAAAGGTTGTCGCCTGCAATGCAAGGGTTGCAGGAGACCCAGGTTCAATTCCTGTGGGAAGGGAAGGGATCCCTGGGTTGGGAAGACCCCCTGGAGAAGATCATGGCAACCTACTCCAGTATTCTTGCCTGGAGATTCCTAAGGACAGAGGAGCCTGGCAGGCTACAGTTCATGTGGTCACAAAGGGTCAGACGTGACAGAAGTGACTTAGTATGTACACACTCATCAGGACTCAAGCTGAGATCTCTAGGACTAGTGCTCTTCATCCCACCAATTTGGTTGCTGTTGCCTTGGTCTGTTTATCTCATATCCCCATTAGAACCACAAGCAACCTGAGCAGAGGAATCAGGCATCATTCTCCCCTTTCAATTTCCTTTATACAATAGATTTTTAATTCATACATGTGGAGCTATCATCAATCTCATAAGTGCTTGAAATTGCCACTCATTTGGCTTTCACTGTGATTTCAACTTAACAGCATCCAAGACACTGCTCTAATTTTCCAGCCATTTGCATGTATTTTCAAAGAATTCCCAGCTGCAAGTCCTTATGCACAATGATATTAAAGTAAGAGCCCAATGCACAGCGACAAGTCACAATGCTTATGTCAAGTGAAGATTGTTTTACTCTCACAATACATCTTCCCAAAGATGAGAAGATCAGGTAATTAGACCATGCTGGGACACCTTCTTAATCGAAAGCATCAGACATGGGTTGAAATTTACATGAGAAGCTTTGCTGATGGAAAAAGTGGATGGAGGGTAAAAGAGACCCTTGCTTCTGCCCCGCGCAAACATCACAATGAACTTCAGTTCAGTTCAGTCACTCAGTTGTGTCTGACTCTTTGCAACCCCATGAATCACAGCACCCCGGGCCTCCCTGTCCATCACCAACTCCCAGAGTTCACCCACACTCACGTCCATCGAGTCGGTGATGCCATCCAGCCATCTCATCCTCTGTCATCCCCTTCTCCTCTTGCCCCCAATCCCTCCCAGCATCACAGTCTTTTCCAGTGAGTCAACTCTTCACATGAGGTGGCCAAAATATTGGAGTTTCAGCTTCAGCATCAGTCCCTCCAATGAACACCCAGGACTGATCTCCTTTAGGATGGACTGGTTTGATCTCCTTGCAGTCCAAGGGACTCAAGGGTCTTCTCCAACACCACAGTTCAAAAGCATCAATTCTTTGGCACTCAGCTTTCTTCACAGTCCAACTCTCCCAACCATACATGACCACTGGAAAAACTATAGCCTTGACTAGACGGACCTTTGTTAGTAAAGAAATGTCTCTGCTTTTCAATATGCTATCTAGACTGGTCATAACTTTCCTTCCAAGGAGTAAGCGTCTTAATTTCATGGCTGCAGTCACCATCTGCAGTGATTTTGGAGCCCAAAAGAATTAGACCATTCTGGGACACCTTCTTAATCCAAAGCATCAGATGTGGGTTGAAATTTACATGAGAAGCTTTGCTGTTGGAAAAAGTGGATGGAGGGTAAAAGAGACCCTTTGCCTCTGCCTGGCACAAACATCACAGTGAACTTAGGTGAGAATATGGCTTGTTGTTTCTAGAGTTGTTACCACGACAGTGTGTTCCATGGGAGAGGGGGCACTAAAATGATTCATGTAAACTTTTTAATTCTATGATCTGTAAAATGAGGACAATCCTTGTAACTGGTTTAAATGATTATGAGGTTACCATGAAGAGCTCACTGGGCCTTGAAACACCAGAAATCTAATATATCCTGCATCCTTTCACCATGTTCCATTCCCAATTTAAGATTACTATTGAATGCCGGAGTGTACTATGTTAAGAGGCATTTTCCCTTGCCTGTGGACAGAAGGGCAAATCTTAAACAGTGGCTATGTGTGAGGGTGAAGGTGGGGAGAGAACACTTTCTGGATTGAAACATCACTACTAAAAATATCTCACATTTTAAGTAAAAAAACTCTATTGTTACTTTTTTGTTGTTTTGGTTGTTTTAGTTGCTAAGTTATGTCTGACTCTTTGAGACTCTACAGACTGTAGCCTGCCAGGCTCCTCTGTCCATGAAATTCTCCACGCAAGAATACTGGAGCGAGTTGCCATTTCCTCCTCTGGGGGAGCTTCCCGACCCAGGGATCCAACCCGTGTCTCCTGTGTCTCCTTCATAGGCAGGTGGATTTACCTTTTAGAACTTTTAATTTTGATTTAATTCTAAATATACAGAAAAACTGTAGATTTAATTTTAAATATACAGAATTAGTAGGACAAGGAATCTTCATATACCCTTTACCCGGATTTATATATTTTTCCCATTCTTTGTCTCTCTCTCTCTCGACCATTTGAGAGGAAACTGAAAACATCATGTCCTTCTACCCCAAAACTCTTCAGTGTGCATTTCTTAAGAGCACTGACATGATTATCACTTATCAAAATCAGGAAATTTAGCATTGGTAACATATACTAATTGTAATTATTAATGTTTTTTTCTTCTTTTAACTTGAAGTTAGCTGATGTAAAATATTATATAAGCTGATGCTGCTAAGTTGCTTCACTCGTGTCCGACTCTGTGTGACCCCATAGACGGCAGCCCACCAGGCTCCCCCGTCCCTGGGATTCTCCAGGTAAGAACACTGGAGTGGGTTGCCATTTCCTTTTCCAATGCATGGAAGTGAAAAGGGAAAGTGAAGTCGCTCAGTCATGTCCGACTCTTAACAACCCCATGGACTGCAGCCTAGCAGGCTCTTCTGTCCATGGGATTTTCCAGGCAAGAGTACTGGAGTGGGGTGCCATTGCCTTCTCCGATTATATAAGCTACAGATGTTCAATACAGTAATTCACAATTTTTAGAAGTTGTACTCTATTTGAAGTTATTACAAAATATTGGCTATATTCCCCATGTTGTACACTATATCCCTGTAGCTTACTTTCCTGATGTTCAAGCTGGTTTTAGAAAAGGCAGAGGAACCAGAGATCAAATTGCCACCATCCGCTGGATCATGGAAAAAGCAAGAGAGTTCCAGAAAAACATCTATTTCTGCTTTATTGACTATGCCAAAGCCTTTGACTGTGGATCACCATAAACTGTAGAAAATTCTGAAAGAGATGGGAATACCAGACCACCTGACCTGCCTCTTGAGAAATCTGTATGCAGGTCAGGAAGCAACAGTTAGAACTGGACATGGAACAACAGACTGGTTCCAAATAGGGAAAGGAGTACGTCAAGGCTGTATATTGTCACCCTGCTTATTTAACTTCTATGCAGAGTATATCATGAGAAATGCTGGGCTGGAAGAAGCACAAGCTGGAATCAAGATTGCCGGGAGAAATATCAATAACCTCAGATATGCAGATGACACCACACTTATGGCAGAAAGTGAAGAGGAACTAAAAAGCCTCTTGATGAAAGTGAAAGAGGAGAGTGAAAATGTTGGCTTAAAGCTCAACATTCAGAAAACAAAGATCATGGCATCCTGTCCCATCACTTCATGGCAAATAGATGGGGAAACAGTGGAAACAGGGTCAGACTTTATTTTGCGGGGTCTCCAAAATCACTGCAGATGGTGATTGCAGCCATGCAATTAAAAGATGCTTACTCCTTGGAAGAAAAGTTATAACCAACCTAGATAGTATATTCAAAAGCAGAGACATTACTTTGCCGACTAAAGTCTGTCTAATCAAGGTTATGGTTTTTCCAGTGGTCACGTATGGATGTGAGAGTTGGACTGTGAAGAAGGCTGAGCGCCAAAGAATTAATGCTTTTGAACTGTGATGTTGGTTAAGACTCTTGAGAGTCCCTTGGACTGCAAGGAGGTCCAACCAGTCCATTCTAAAGGAGATCAGCCCTGGGATTTCTTTGGAAGGAATGATGCTGAAGCTGAAACTCCAGTACTTTGGCCACCTCATGTGAAGAGTTGACTCACTGGAAAAGACTCTGATGCTGGGAGGGTTTGAGGGCAGGAGGAGAAGGGGACAACCGAGGATGAGATGGCTGGATGGCATCACTGACTCGATGGACGTGAGTCTGAGTGAACTCTGGGAGTTGGTGATGGACAGGGAGGCCTAGCGTGCTTCAGTTCATGGGGTCACAAAGAGTCGGACACGACTGAGCAACTGAACTGAACTGAAGAGTTTGTATATCTTAATCCTCTACCTTCATCTTGTCCTTCCCTCTTCCCTCTCCGCACTAGTGATCACTAGTTTGTTCTCTGAATTTGTTTCTTTTCTGTTGTATTCACTAGTTTATTTTTATCCACATATAAGTGATATCTTACAGTATTTATCTTTCTTTGCCTGACTTATTTCACTTAGCATAATACCTTCCAAACGCATTTGTGTTGTTGCAAATGTCAAAATTTCGTTCATTTTTATGACTGAGTAGCAGTCCATCGTGTGTACACACAGATACACACACACATATACTACACATTCTTTATCCGTTCCTCTGTTGATGGACTCTTAGGCTGCATCCGTACCTTGGCTATTGTATTATAAATAATGCTGCTATGAATATCGGGGTGTATGTATCCTACAGCTAATATCTGCTATATGGTGTAGACCTCATACTAATGCCAAGAGTTGTACAATAGTATGTGGGTCATATATTGTTAACCATCTAGAGATCTGTTGCTATAATGACACACTTGACTTCCCTGCTCACATTTTTGAAAGTTGGCAACATTAAATAAAGATCAAAATTATGTAAGAAGTGTAGAAGACATGAAAAGAGTGATTTATGTTAGGGAGAGCTGAGTACCAACTAATAGAGAAATTTACATTTAGAAACTAAGCAATTCTCTTTCTCAAATTTCAGCATTCATTAACTCCAGCTTCTCCCACTACTGTGTTTTTGAGTTTTCAATTGTATGGGTGCTCCATTATCAAATATTTTAACTCATCAAAATATTACTTATAATATGCCTAGAATTAGGCATAAACAATATTTTTATTTATATCCTACTTTATTTCAAAAAGAATTTATGAATGCTTTAAAATTACATAACATATAACAGGGAAAGATAAATATCAGAATTACTGAATTAAAAAATGAGTGTGACAAAGTTAAGAGCCCATTGCAAATTCCCTTCCCAGCCTAGCATTTAGTACACAGCAGGTACTCAATAACTATTGATTGATAATAAAAGAAAACTCTATTAAATGTTTTTCTATGTACCACATCTGGTATCTAATGGCAATAAAAGCCCAATTTCTTTTAATCCTCACATTCACCATGGAGGTGAATTCTCTTCTTATCCCCATTATACAGATGCTTACACTGAGCTTCAAAGAAGCTAACTTATCCATCAGTGGTAAAGTTAAGCTACAAGCCCAGCTATTCTAATTCCTGGAATTTTAACCACTGCAGCCTCCAAAATTAATTCTCTAGAATCGCTGCTCAGGAAAACTTGGTAGAAAACAAAGAAGACCACCTCAGCATCACCTCAGCTCTGTCAAATGAATGAAAGAACCAATGAATTTGGTAGGCCACATATTTTCGTCTCCTTGGCCTTGAATAAGTCATGTTCCCTCTGTCTGTTAAATGAAGGTGGGGCAAACGTTTTTCACAGTTTCCTTCAACACGATAATGACTAGTTAGACTATTCCATTTTACAAACAAGGACCTCAAGATCAGAGAGTTAAGGGGAATACAGACTTACATTTACAATAGGAAAATTAATTATTTGATAAAATTCATTAACTCATTAATAGATGATATCTCCAAAGTCTTTGAGTAACATCCCTCAAGTTACTTGGAGCTCTTCAGTTTTGCTTCTTAATGACTACTTTCACCCGTAAGTGAGAGCCCATTATGAACTACCCTGATTATGATCAGAGTCAATAAAGAACTGAACTGAACTGTACTTTGATTATTCAGTATACAAATAGTGTTTAGCTTCAGCCTTGGTAGTTTAGTCACTAAGTCGTGTCCGACTCTTGTGACCCCATGGACTGTAGCTCGCCAGGCTCCTCTGTCCATGGAATTCTCCAGGCAAGAACACTGGAGTGGGTTGCCACTTCCTTCTGCAGGGGATCTTCCCAACCCAGGGGTCAATCCCTGGTCTCCTGCACTGCAGGCAGATTCTTCACTGACTGAGCTAACAGGGAAGCCCAGTTCCAGTCTTACAATCAGTTAAAGTGTAGTTAACCTATTTATCTGGTAAATAGATGGGAAGGTGAAAAAAGGTAAGAAAAAATATTTATTGAGCCCATCTTGTGTGCCAGGCACTTTGTGAAAGTTGTCCTGTTTAATGCCCAGGAAGGTTAGATGAGACAGCAGAACAGGAATCTCAAGCCAATATCATTCTTTCAAATCTGTTTTTGGACCATAAAGAAGGCTGTGTCCCTCAAAATAGAAACTTTCGAATTGTGGTGCTGGAGAAGACTGTTGAGTCTCTTGGACAGCAAGGAGACCAAACCAGTCAATCCTAAAGGAAACCAACCCTGAATATTCATTGGAAGGACTGATGCTAAAGCTGAAATGTCAATACTTTGGCCACCTGATGCAAAGAGCTGACTCACTGGAAAAGACCCTGTTGCTGCGAAAGATTGAGGGCAGGAGGAAAAGGTGGTGACAGAGGATGAGATGGTTGGATGGCATCACCAACTCAATGGAGATGAGTTTGAACAAACTCCAGGAGATAATGAAGGAAAGGGAAGCCTGCTGTGCTGCAGTCCATGGGATCACAAAGAGTAGGACATGACTTAGTGACTCAACAACTCTGTTCTTATTTAGAAAACAGAAATATTAGTTTTAATTTCAGAATAAAGTTGTGAGGATTAAACGGGAAAAAAAGAAATGTCTTTGAAAAAGAGCTTTGTAAACCATAAAGTACTATGCCCACATAGAACAAAGTGCATGGTCTCCTAAAGATCATTCTACTTGTAACTTTTAAGATGTCCAGACTCAAGATTATCATATTGAAGATATCTAGTTCCTTCTGTGGGCTCCCAAATAGAGTTCTGAAAAAACACATTGGGGGCATCTTTCAATTCCAATCCCTTCTCCCTTCTACATACATCTCCACCCACAAACAACTGTCCTAAACCAAACCTGTCTTCTCTCTACCTTCCCCAGGACCGCCCAGTGCTATAGAGAAAGAGGAGCCACATGGATCGCTAGACGTCTATGGTTATAGTTGAGTGTAGAGCAGGAGACATCCAGGAAGTACTTTTCAAGACATCTGACTGCATTAAAATCATCACCCTTCTATTTCCCTATAAACTGAATTTCCTACACAAACTGCAAGCAAGCTGCCATAAAATTTTAGATTCCATCTGGCAAGCCCAGCATTATGCATGGATTTCTCTACCCTAAGTGAAGGGTATTGTCAGATTTGAACCTTCCCCAGAGAAACTGGGACACCAAGCACAATTGGAGACAGGAGCTGTGCATGCCAACCTGTGGTGTTCATTCTAAATGGATGACACATGAACTTCAAAGAGCATTTTACAATGCACAGCATAAAAGAATTCAAGTCAGGGGTGGCTGGAACTGAAAGACAAAACAAACATTTCCATTTGCTAGGTAGGGAGTGAACCAATTGCAGTGAGCCCCCCTTGTTAAAATCAGGGCCTGGAGTAAAAAGTGTAGTGAACATGCCGAGCTCATTATTGTGCTTCCTAGTAAAGTGGACAAAAAGCATATTTCTGAAATGATGTTTATTACCATATCGTGTATTCTCTTAAGAAGCTGAACAGCTGCTGTCTAACCACTGTCTTAATGGAAAGCAAATTTAAGATTTTGGAAGCTTTTGGTGGTATTGGGTGTTGGGAGGCTGGCAGGGAGAAGGGGTTTCCTTCCTTTCTATCTCCCTTTCTTTTTTTTTCTTTTTATTTCTTTCTATAATTTTGCAAAGACTTTACTACTAGATGATTGATTGGGTTATGTAACTAAGTCAGTGTAAAAGCCTCAAGTGTGCCAAGAACAAAGAAAAAGTTAGAATTTAGGCAAAGATGAGAAATTTTACTTTGCCCAAATAACTAAATCACTGATTGCTCCAACGATCGTCCTTGAGAGGAATGGTGTTATCATTCTAACAGAAAGGAAGGGAAACTGAACACCAAGTTTGCAGACTCACTTTGTAAACTCACTGAAGCATAGGATCATCACTAAGTCAAACTTTACAGTTTCTTTTCTTACCCAGTTCAAAAACATAAAGATGCTTTGGCAGAAGCGTCTGTCAAATTCTCAAGACTATCCAAAAGCAACCTGCTCAGAGATTCAGCAAGCCACACCCAGAATAGACACACACAAAGTCCAATAATGTCACAACACACAACACAAAAGTGGTCGAGAGCCCAGTGCGGTAGCCAAGCGATGCTGGGCTGCTTTGGAAAAATAGCACAAAATCTCTGAAAGGATAACTGGTACCCACGTGGAGAGTGAAGAGGCCCCTATGTCCTTCTGTGATATGGTACCACAGGGTCAAAACAGGGAAAAGCAGCAGCTTTGACAAAAATGGTAAGGAACAGAATTTCAGTGGTATCTCAATAAAGCTGGAAACAATTCTCTTTCATTTTAAAGAAATACTAACAGACACAGACACAAAATTTTAATTAAGAAAAACATCTGAGCACAGAATTTCAATCTCCAGTTGCAGGTTGAAGGTGCAGTTTTTAAGCCTTGAATCTATAAACCTGTAAGTAAGATGAAAAAGCAAAGAAACAGAGCAAGGAATACATGAACATAGAATGAGCAAAAGAAGGCTCTCAAGGAAAATCAACGCTTTAACCCAGAATAATTCTTCATTATTACTACAGAGGGTTGTGGTGGCTACCATCAAAGTGAGAATGTGTTTGAGACTGATTGGGTGTTATTATATACTTTGGGGGATTAAGCCTCCCCACACCATGGAAAACGCTCAGATTCATCCTATTTCCTGATTTCTGATGATTGGTCCTCATCATCCAACTATAAAGACCTGGATCATCCCAGTTGCATTTTGTAGTTACAAGGGGCTGAGCACATCTGCAGCACAGCAGTGAGCACTGAAGACCTCAAAGGAAAGTCATCCACATGAGATCCGTGATGTGTGTTTCCAATGTCAAATGCAATTAGTTTTTAAACGGGCACTTGGGTTTTAGGAGCATCCACCCAAGGCTTTCACTGGTGACTGCCTGAGTGATGATTTCAGTTCTGCTCATCAAGGGCAGCTGGCCCTTCTATCCACTCACTCCTGGAACAACCTGACACCCATTGCAGTCTGCTGAGCCCAGATGGATAACACTATCAGATCTATGCTTGTTCATTACCATCTCCCCAAACGCGATGTCATGGGAGGCAGAGACGATGCTTGTGAGAAAAATTCTCCATCACCTTACACCATTATTAATTTTAAAGTTCCCCTTTAAAATGTATAGATTTGATGTAGAATAGACATCAGAGCATAAGGTTTAGATTTCTCTGTTGCTGTTTTGCTGTTAGTCACTAAGTTGTGTCCAACTCTTTGTGACCCCATAGACTGTAGTCCACCAGGCTCCTCTGTACTTGGGATTTCCCAAGCAAGAACACTAGAGTGGGTTGCCATTTGCCACTCCAGGGGTTAGACTCCTCTGTCTCCTACATAAATGTTCATCTCCTGTAACTGTATGTGGCATTTCATTGGGGTTTTCATGAAGTAGAAGTTTCATTTATAAGTAATGCAGAATTGTCCATTTTATACAAGTATTATTTCATCATCTTGAAATTCAGAAACGGTTTCATTTCTTTCATTTTTCTGCTCCCAAAGGGGTATCATTTCACTCACATGTGAGTGTTTTTAGATCATTGATATACAGTTAAGTGGTTTTGAGACACTGATCAGTGAAATAGGTAGTAAGAAAAAATATGCTACTTAATCTATCTGATTTTGAAGGTTAGAATTCAGGATTAAGATTCAAAACCATAGGAGCTTAGTGATGATCCCACTACATTTATCTGGAAGTTGGTGCTGCCATGGGCTTCCCCGGTGGCTCAGATGGTAAAGAATCTGCAATGCAGGAGACACAGGAGATGCAGGTTCAGTCTCTGGAGAGGGGATGGCACCCCACTCCAGTATTCTTGCCTGGAGAATTCCATGGACAGAGGAGCCTGGTGGGCTACAGTCTGTGGGGTCGCAAAGAGTCGGATACGACTGAGTGACTAACTCACACACACGCGTGCGCGCACACACACACACGCAGTGCTGCTATATGGTGAGTGGGTAGATCGGCTACATATTTTTAAGAGTGCTCTGTAGAAAATGCCAAGTATAGGAATATAAATAAGAATGAATAAATTCTGACGCAAGTCTGTGCTACAAGGGATCTTGAGAAAGTTTCTGTTTCTCAGAAACAGAGGTGTATAAGGTTCACCCTGCAATTTTATTTATTGGTTCTCAAGCTCCCACCTTCAAACGTATTGGGTAAGACTACACTTTCAGGAGGGGCTTCCAAGACCCTGCTGCCTGAAGCTGAAGGAGGAAATACAGGTGCAGACAGTGAGCAAGTCTATCCAAAATCCCTGGGCTGGAATTAAGCACCTTAGGTGTGTGACTGTCATGCTAAATAACTTTAAAACGGTAAAATAATAATAATAATTTACAAAAGGAAAAGCATGGGATTTAGAGTTTATTTATGAAAAGAAAGAGGAACTAATCTGGATTAAATAGCCCTCTTCAGGTATTATATAGAGAAGAGGGTAATCAGCTGGTATTCCATTCTACTGCTTTTAGAATGAGAAAGAATTTAATTCAGCTTAAACATGTTGAGCGCCATGTAAACGCTTCATGTTAGCCTGTGACTGCTCAAGTTTATGTCAGATATTTACGTTGTACAATACAAAAAGAAAGGATGTCTGTTATGCGACAGTGAAATTGGTTGTGAGGGAAAAAAATGATTATGGAGTATGGTGACTTTAAGGATAAATATCTACCTGTCTATAGAATGAATTTATTTGGAAAGAGGGGAATCTATCATATACCTCTCATCTAATATACTGTCTTTTTAAATTTAAAAAAATTTGTTTGGACCTCTTTGAATAAATTATAATTATAGCAACCTAAAAGTTTAGATTTGCATAACATGTATGGTGGTCTGTGATCACTTCCATCCCTTCATCAAAGAAAGTAAAGCAGATTCTAGGATGAAAGAGCTGTCTTGCTCCAGATAATAGTGAAAGCAGCACTGGACTTGGTGGCAGAAGGCCTGGATTAGCATTTGAGCTCTGCCACTTACCAGCCAGGTGACTGCAGGCAAATTGTGTGTGTGTGTGTGTGTGTGTGTGTGTGTGTGTGTGTGTGTTTGTGTGTGTTTGTGTGGAGAGAGAGAAAGAGAGAGGAGAAGCTATATATAATTATATAACTCTCTAAGTCTCATTTCCTTCACACATAAAATGCAAATATTGAAAATAATCAGTCAAGCAATTATTCTGAAGGTTTAATAGTTCCTGGAATGTAAGCTTCCAGCACCTAAACTGATGCCTGGCATATATTCATTATTGAATAAATGATAAATTAGTATATGTGTATATATATATATATATATATATATATATCCATAATCACTAGCAAAAAAGAATGGAAACTGACATAACCTCCTTGGTCCCATTGCCCTTCTGCGAACATGACATTTTTATCTGGGAACTTCTAAGAATGTCTAACAGGCAAACTTCCTACTATGGTTGTAGTCATGATGATTCTTGTTATCCCCATCACAGCAGCATTTGTTGAGGTTTACTAAGCACCAGGCACTGCACTAAATGTTTCACATGCTTATCTCTTATGATCCTCACAATAGCACTGGAGGCAAGAAGATTATTGCCCCCATTTTATAGCTGGGGAGACCAAAGCTAAAAGAGGCTAAGTAACTTTTGAGAAAGCTCACAGCTAGTTAGTGGTGGAGCTCAGGATGAGAATGCAGACATCAGAGTCCAGAGCCCAGGCTCATGGGAAAGAGCAAGTTTGGAGCAAAGAAGCCTGTATTTGAGGATCTGTATGGCCCCATCTGAATGTGAATATATCGACACAACTTCTTGCAGCCTAAATAATCAGAAAAATAAATCCCACATCACAGGGTTATTGTGAGTACCAAGTAAATGACTGTAGTTTACTTTCCTATGAACACTGTGAAACTAGGACCATGTTCTACTAATATTTAAATCCTAGGTACTTAGACCTTTGAAAAGCTCTTCTGTACTTGTTAGATAAACAGAATTTGAGTAATTTAATAGGAAATTCTTCTGTATAACCAGAATTCTGTTGGATAAATTAATATTCACAAGTTGTTTTGTAACTATAAAACACTGCAAATTCCAGTAATCCTCTTTATCAACAACACAACCATAGATTGACCAAGAGCCTCCAGCTTATAGAATGTAAGTGATTCCCAAACTCTCTCAATGAACCAATACTCTGCCACAATACAAAGGTGACTTTGATCACCACTGGCCATGAAGTCATGATCTAGGCCTTATAATAGAAGATGAGTAGCTGGTCACCCTAATTACCAACAGATGATTCCAGAAATGAACCTTTTTTTCAAGGAAGTAGTTGAAAAATCATTAGAAAAACATTCAAAATGTGGTCAACAGCAGGGGCCCAGCGTGAGGCTCAAAGCAAACAGTGGAATCTTTAGAAGCCTACTTTGCGTTCCCAGGGTCAGGGGAGCAGACACACGGCAGACTGCAGCATTGAGCCGCTGCGGGAGCCAGAGGCTCTCCTTCAGCCATCTTGAATTCAGCAGGAAAAAAAGGATTGTAATTAAAAAAAAAGAAAAGGGAATGTGATATTGCTCATAATATAAATATTGCGATAATAAGCCATATCAGATATGGCATCTCAGCTACTCAAAATAACCATGGGCAAAACATAATTTGTCAAATGTTTCCAATTCTGAGATGAGAAAATGAAACTGTGGCTAATGGTAGCCTGGAACAGGGTCCAGAAAAAATACAGGTTACCTACCTTGATGGTGCAGTAAGTACATCCCTGGGCTTTCACCTCTTGGTGCACACCGCAGATGGTCTGAAGGCTTAGTAAGTTCTAGAAAAGACCCAGCCCTGATCACTCTTCCTATGTGAATGAATATGCCAAACAAGATGGAGGCTGCAAAAACATCACAAGGAGGTCAAATCTTAGCTTATAAGGTGTGATCTGACATATGGTTTCACTTGTAAATCCATCAGTATCAGTCAATTCTTTCACTTAAAAATATTACGATAGAACTCTGAACACAAAATAGGGTAGACCAAGTAGGGACAAAAAGCTTTATCTGGGTCAAAAATTTCTTTTGATTCAAACCTGAAATATTACTTAAGAAAATAAAAAGAGGACACTGCATCTACTTCTAAATTCTTTCTTTCATGGAAACAATTACATTCTGTGTCAGAGAGTGTGTGTGCCTGTGGTGGTCAAGAGACTATGTGCATGGTAAGTCACCTCAGTCACATCTGACTCTGTGCAACCCTATGGACCGCAGCCTGCCAGGCTCCTCAGTCCATTGGATTCTCCAGGCGAGAATACTGGAGTGGGTTGCTGTGCCCTCCTCCAGGGGATCTTCCCAACCTAGGGATCAAACTCAGGTCTCTTACGTCTCCTGCACTGGCAGGTGTGTTCTTTACAACTGGAGCTACCTGGGAATCAGTAAAGAGAGTATCTGCCTAGGAACTGGGTCACTGAATTTCTGTTACAGCTCTAAATCAGTCTCTTTCAGTTTCTTCATCCAAGATCTCCATCACACCATTCTGAACTGGGCATATATCATGTTCCATGGACTCCCTAACAGGTTAACAGGTTACTTCATTTAACCTCTTCATTATTATTCCCATATTCCTTTGACTGTGTGGATCACAACAAACTGTGGAAAATTCTTAAAGAGATGAATACCAGATCACCTTACCTGCCTTCTGAGAAATCTATATGCAAGTCAAGAAGCAACAGTTAAAACCGGACATGGAACAACAGACTGGTTCCAAATTGGGAAAGGAGTACATCAAGGCTGTATATTGTCACCCTGCTTATTTAACTTATATGCTGAGTACATCATGCAAATGCCAGGCTGGATGAAGCACAAGCTGGAATCAAGATTGCCAGGAGAAATATCAATAACCTGATACCACCCTTATGGCAGAAAGTGAAAGAGCCTCTTGAAAGTGAAAGAGGAGAGTGAAAAAACTGGCTTAAAACTCAACATTCAAAAAACGAAGATCACAGCATCCAGTCCCATCATTTCTAATAGATAAGGAAACAATTTTCTTGGACTACAAAATCACTGCAGATGGTGACTGCAGCCATGAAATTAAAAGACGCTTGCTCCTTGGAAGAAAAGTTATGACCAACCTAGACAGCATATTAAAAAGCAGAGACATTACTTTGCCAACAAAGGTCCGTCTAGTCAAAGCCATGGTTTTCCCAGTAGTCATGTATGCATGTGAGAGTTGGACCATAAAGAAGGCTGAGCACCAAAGAATTGATGCTTTTGAACTGTGATGTTGGTGAAGACTCTTGAGAGTCCCTTGGACTGCAAGGAGATCCAACCAGTCCATCCTAAAGGAGATCAGTCCTGAATATCATTGGAAGGACTGATGCTGAAGCTGAAGCTCCAATATCTTGGCCATCTGATGCGAAGATCTGACTCGTTGAAAAAGACCCTGATGCTGGGAAAAACTGAAGGCAGGAGGAGAAGGGGATGACAGAGGATGAGATGGTTAGATGGCCTCACCAACTCGAAGAAGATGAGTTTGAGCAATCTCTGGTAGCTGGTGATGGACAGGGAAGCCTGGAGTGCTGCAGTCCATGTGGTCGCGAAAAGTCAGACACAACTGAGCAACTGAACTGAACTGAACCAAGACGAAAAAATAAAGGATTCATAAGAAGCCAGCTGCTAGGTGGAGATAAGAGCATAGGATGTGGGGTGAGAAGACAGCCTCACCCTATACACCTCTTTGTTCCCTGGTCTTACTTTTATGTAAAGTGCATCCTGGCACACGCCATAAACACCGACTCTGCTTCTTTCTCTCCCTATATGTGCGACTCTCCAGTGCCAAGGCTAGAATTCAAATTCAGACCTGTTGACTTAAAAGTCAATGAATAATCTTTCTTTCTTTCTGCAGAGGATGTGAGCAGGACTTCCCTGGGCAGAAGATGACTCAGAACATGCGAAAAAAGAGACAGCTCGGAGGCGGGGAACCAGCAAGACCAGGTCCTCCCCAGGGCTCACTTCCGATGAATCACAGAGTAACAGGGTGCAAGACCGACTGATAAAGAACATCGTTTTCCATATCCCCTTTCTGGTGATTATAAAAAAGTATGCCCTGATGCTGGACATAAAGCAAGGCTTTGTAGAGGCTTAGGTTAAGGATATTTCTTACTGTAAAATATTAAAAACATAATTTATATAGGTTATTTCACAGAGATTATATCTCCCCAGATAATGAAACATTCCATCTCTGGAAATAGCAAAATAAAAGTAATATCTGCTAGTAATCGGGGACAAAATATCAGTTACAGTAAACTGTGTGAGTGTGCTCAGTTGTTTCCGACCCTCTGCGACCCCCTGGACTGTGGGCCGCCAGGCTCCTCTGTTTGCGGAATTTTCCCAGGCAAGAATATGGGAGTGGGTTGCCACTTCTTTCTCCATGGGATCTTCCCAACTCAGGGATAGAACCTGCATCCCTTGCATCTCCTGCATTGGCAGGCTCATTCTTTTACCACCTTTATACTACCCTTAACAAGCCACTGTTAACAATATGGTGCATTTACATCCAATATTCTCTGATGCATATATAGTGTAAATTTAGAGAGAGCATATGTATATGTATATACATATATATATGTGAAAATATGAAACTGGGATCATACTGTTTATACATCTTTGTATTCTGCTCTTCTAAATTAACTTAAATTGTTAATGAAATTTTCCAGACTTCAGTCCTCCATTGTTGGGTATGTTGGCTGTGTCCAATTTTTTTAACCATCATAAACAATGCTACAAGAGCATCCTGGTACATAATTTGGCAAAGCCTTTCAGAAAGATATTCTAGGTAAGCTTAGAGCATGTTAGGAGTGTTTACTGTGTGCCAAACATTGTGCTTTGGTTTGCGAGCATTACCTCAGACCTTGCCAAAATCTGATGAGATAATCTGTGATTAATATTTCCTTTGTACAGATAAGAAAACTGAGTAAGTATCTTGCCCAAGTTAAAAAAAAAATGACCAGAGCCAAGATTAAATATATCCAGTCTGCCTCCAAAGCCTAGACTTTTCATTAGAATGATGCCATGTGTTCTAACATTCTCCCTGCTTGGAGAGGGAGAGGGTGGGATGATTTGGGAGAATGGCATTGTAACATGTATACTATCATGTAAGAATGGAATCGCCAGTCTATGTCCGACGCAGGATACAGCATGCTTGGGGCTGGTGCATGGTGATGACCCAGAGAGATATTATGGGGAGGGAGGTGGGAGGGGGGTTCATGTTTGGGAACGCATGTACATCTGTGGTGGATTCATGTCAATGTATGGCAAAACCAATACAGTATTGTAAAGTAAAATAAAGTAAAAATAAAAATAAATAAAAAATAAATAGCAAAAAAAAAATAATAATAATAACATTCTCCCTGCTTAAAACGGGATTTCCTGCCACATCAGATACATGTACAAAACCTCTCTGATTAGACAGTCCACTCCGGACAGCCTGAAAAGACTCAGGAATCTGAATCTTTGGTCTTCTGGGCTCAGGGTGTCATTCGCATGTAACCACATATTCTATGAGGTGGTAGCACCAAACAGCCCCTGAGACCACTCTGGCATAAAGGACATTTACTTCACACACTGCTATATTTAAAACAGATAACCAGCAAGGTCCTACTGTTTACCACACGGAACTCTGCTCAGTGTTTCGTGGCTGCCTAGATGGGGGGCGGGGGTTGGGGGAGAATGCATGCGTGTATATGTATGGCTGGGTCGCTTTGCTGTCCACCTGAAACTATCACAACATTATTATCGGCTATACCCCACAAAAGGCTTCCCTGGTGGCTCAGATGGTAAAGAATCTGCCTGAAGTGCAGGAGACTTGGGTTCCATCCCTGAGTTGGGAAGATCCCCTGGAGGAGGGTATGGCAACCTACTCCAGTATTCTTGCCTGGAGAATCCCCAGGGACAGAAGAGCCTGGCGGGCTACAGTCCATGGGGTCACAAAGAGTCAGACATGACTGAGTGACACAGCACATACCCCATAAAAGATAAAAAGTTAAAAAATAAAGACATTTACTTCAAGAATCCTGACAGCACAACCTAACAAAGCTACACTGCAGATGTTTCTACAAGCTCTTCCCCCAAAGCTGACTTTTCATCTTGTTGCTGAAGGACATGTATCTTTCTTTTCTAAACTTATATTCTTGTTTCTACAAAAATAATTTGTCATCATCAAGTGTATAACAAAGTTCATCTGTGAAGATTACGAGGAAACATAAGAGCTTTATAATCATTAACAGTATTTGGGAGAATATTAGAATCAATATTACAAAACAAGTTTTCAATAGCACCCCCACTATATTATGAAAATTAGACTTCTACTCCTTGCTCACATACGAAGAAAGATACAAACAAAACGTGGTAGACGGAATCCCCAAAAGCGACCTGGCTTTCTCCAGGATGGAGGATAGGATGTGTAACGGCGACTGAATGACACAAAAGGGGTTTTAATCCATGGGGGCTCAAAGGCGGGAACCAGCATGCAGCCACCGAGGGGAGACTTGGTGCAAGGGCAGTGCTGGGAGGCCATGGGACCCAGCTGAAGCAGGGAGAACTTGAGATGGGTGTTAGTGAAGACTTCCTGGTGGTGAGAACTGCTGGATTAGACCATAGCCTCCCCAGGGAAGGGCGAGGAACTCCTTCCTGCAGGACACTAGGAACCAGACAGGGCACGCCAGTGAGGGCCCGGCTGAAGGCGGAAACCCTGCCCTAACGGGGGATCAACTGGAGAACCTGCAAGGTCTTTTCTATCTGGAGTTACTTTCATTGCAGTAATATAACCCTTCAGGGACGCAGGAGAGGCGGTAGGGGCAGAGTGTTTACATGTTTGAGTGAACTGAATTCTGATGGAAGGTGCTGGACCGACATCCTAAGAGACAAAAGCTCCCTGTTGATCCACACAACATTGACAAGAGATATGTCTCCCCACCGGGCTTCACCAAATGTGTCCCCAGTCCTGGCGTTAAAAGAGAAGGAAAGCTGTGTCCTTTTGCCCCTTGACTCCCGGCTTCTCCTCATTGCTTTCCTACACAAAAGGGCTGTCAGTTTTAAACACTGGCCCTTACGCTCCCTCCCCTGCTCACCCTACCCCACCCCACCCCACCCCACCCCAACAACTGCAGTGCTACGTTTTGAAGGGACCACAGAGAAGCTTTTAAAGCATCCATCTGGGAAGTATTAAAATAAGCAAACTGCTTTCAAAGGCTGGTGTGTGGCAGCAAGTCTTGGCCTCTGTTATTCTCTCCCCTACATGGACAGATGTAAGGAATGGATGAGTATTAATAAATGGATCGGAGTGTCATTCCTCCCTACCCTCTGCTTCTATGTCTTGAACAGGAGCTTTCAGAGCAGCATCCTGCTCCCTTTCCATTCTTCTTTATCTTCCATTTCCTTCCACACCTCTCCTTCCAAAGAATACTTTTTGTCCTTTCTTAAATTTGTTTGGAACGTGCCAGAATGGGGGGGATCTCAGTCATAGGAATTTGGAGTTTAGATCTTCACCCACCAGACACTCTGCCAGTTAATTCAGATCTCTTGTGTCTCTCATGCATTTCTCCTGAGTTGCTGGTTTTCTGTTTTCTTTACTTGAATTTTTGCAGAAGTAACCTCAAAGTGTTGGGCAGGTTCTTCATGAAAACTAAACAGAAACATTCATCTGAGATCCAGGTCTTTGACCTTCTCTACAAACAGATCTTCTCTTCTGTGTAAGTGTGAGGGTTTAGCTTTCTATCTCTCTCTTCTGCTCAAGCAAGACCTCCCTGGTATGTCCACATTGTCACCCATCTTCCTCTTATAGAAAGCCTTGCTCTCGCTATGTCCCATTTTATCTGCTTTTCTAGAAGATGTGTGAGCAGGATGAATGCTGCCTGTACACTGTTGGGCTGAGCAGACTTGACCAACCTTGCCTCCCATCCTTGTGGATTCAAATCTCAGAGAGGTGAAACTTTAGGTTAAAACAGTAGTGCAGCAGGTGGGACAGAGCCTCACCTGGGTCCTAGCACTGAATTCAGGGATACGAGGCATAAAGAGAAAGGCTCCTTTTGACTGCCCCTCATTTTGTGCAGTGATTGTTAACAAAATTCCCTGCATGTTCTGACAATGAACATATCCAGTTACTTATTTCCTATAGGAAGCTTCTCTTACACCTCAATGGACTTGGGTGAAAACAAGGCCTGACATGTGGCCCCCGAAGGATTCAGAGGGCGTCCTGGCTGCTGCTTGCCTTCGGAGGTTGGAACTTGTTTTCCCCCTCTGTGTTTAAATAATCAAACAAACATCTACTCCATGACAGAGAGTTGAATTGGTCAGGAAGTAGTTGTTACCTTTGATTTCCTGCCCCTTCATTGCAGACAAAAGCCGGCTATATAGTTACCCGCATGACGTGTGGTGTGCATTGCAGACCACAATGTAGGTAAGTAATGAATCCTGCGAGAATCTGAGTGACCCGACCCAAGACCCCACTCACAAGTGGGCGGACAACCTGGAGCCTGTAAACATGCTGATTCCAAGTTACTGAAAAGGAATTTGTAAAACATTAAAATCACCTAAAAGTAGAACACAATGACTCTCCAATGAAGAGTGATTATTTGCATGGCAAAGAAGAAGAAAGTAATTCGACACATACAGCCCCTAAGGGTAAAGCAGCATCAAGTACAAGAAATACGCCTCGGCGAATAATCACCTCCTGAATCCACTTACTGCCCAAGAGTCTCCTGCTTCAGGACTTGTGTATCTCCACAGCTTACCCAGCTAGCAAGAGAAAGTTTCCTTGGAAAAGGACCTGACGTAAACTTTGTACTATAGACGAGCTGTGATAACCTCTCCACGACCCCAGGAAGAAATGTATCACTCTGTCTGCAGACACTTGGCACACTGACTCCCTTGTACAGCACTTCCAACACTGCGGCTGAATTGTCGACTTAGCGCCTGGTTAGTCCTTCAGTCCCTAAACAGAAGTGCCTTTTGCCAGGAGTGCCTCTCCTGAACTCCAGGATCACATCCTTCCTGGGATATAGCAGCGCTAGTGCAGCCTGTGTGCTGTCTGTCGGTCAATGAAATCTACCCCATGTTGTGGGGTAGATTCTACCCTGGCCCTGCATGTCTAGATCTAGTACCAGCCATGGAATGCCTGGAGTCATATCCTGGGTCTTCTACACAGGGACCAAGTTCCTGGCCAAAACGATCTGATGCCTTTCATTATAATCAATCATTATCACATGGTCTTTATTTTCATTTTAACTCCCTCATAAAGTAGACCTCCCATTCAGCTGGCTCTCCTACATAAAGGAGCTCTTATTATGAGTATACAAAGTAAGTCATAGGCTTATAAAGAGATTGCCTATTGCCCCAGAGTCCCTTTGCACATCAATATAATCCCCTTCCTATATAACTCGGAATGGCAAGACCCATTCTGGACATGAAGGAGTTAGGTTCTCTCAAAGCTTTCTTGATTTGAACTAAGGGAATCCACAGAAGCTTATCCACAAGCCTCCCAAGACACCACCTGCCTCATGTCTTAACTGAAATTTCTTCCTAGAGAAAACTATGCATAACCAGAAGCTCATGGTTAAAATACTGGCTACTTGTCCTTTCCTGTTAGTGTTCAACTTAACCATCCTCTCACTCCCACGTGCAGCTTTTCTACACTATTTCACAGAAATAGCTTTTTAAAATGTTGTATTTCACAGAAATAGCTTTCAAACTATTTTCTAGGACATCTGAAACATGCA
This sequence comes from Budorcas taxicolor, assembly GCF_023091745.1. Lineage (NCBI taxonomy): Eukaryota > Metazoa > Chordata > Mammalia > Artiodactyla > Bovidae > Budorcas > Budorcas taxicolor. The sequence continues at coordinate 17,236,967 of NC_068918.1, read as the reverse complement.
TATACACGCATAAACATGCACAGAGCCTTCCTTGAAAGGCCACTGAGTGCCTTAAAACAGTCGTTTTGTTTTGCTCATAGTTTTGTGGGGAGAGCTTGGCTGTGTGGCTCTTCTCTGATCCTGATGGTATCCTCGTGGGGTGTTAAGCTGATAGTTAAAACTCCTCTTCTTTAATGATTCTTCATTCTAGAATCTAGTAACTCCATGCTCCTTGGACTCTCGCCACATGATCTCACCAGGGTCTCTCCACGTGGCTTGGACTTTTTATGAATGATGATCTTGAGATGTGCTTTTACATAGATGCTTAGAATTATAAGATCATTTTAAAAGACCCCAAAATGAAAGTGTCAAGGCTTCTTTCTGACTGAGTCTCAGAAATCCCTGAATATCCCTTCTTCAACCTTCTATTAATTGAGTAAGTCACAAAGGTCAGTCCAGTTTCAAGCGGTTGGGAGAAACAGATTCCACCTCTTGACCGGAGAATGACATATAGGAAGGAAAGGGATCGATGGTGGCCATCTTGGATATAAACTAGTACAGAGAGAATGCCACACTTCCTCCACGAGTATCACATTTTCCCACAGAGGTGTAAAGAGCAATGTCATTTGTGCCTCACTTTCTTACAAAGTTTTATTTTGAAAGGGTTGCTTTTTTTATCTTGTGGAGGTCCACTTATTCATAGATTTCAGATATAAATCCACAAGAGACTGGAGTTAGCTATCTATCTATTGATGACAAATACTATGCTTGCCTTCAAAACTCCTCTCTGCTAAGAGTATGTGTAGAGAACCAAGTTGTCTATTGAACTTGTTCTTCCCTCAAGGAAAGTTCTCTTCCCAGGTGCTTCTAAGTTCTCCCAAACTTCTGGAAGATCCATTTTGCCAGGTCACCAAACGCGCCTAGACGTTGCAGGCTCCAAATGGTGATGGTAGTCTGGGCTCAAGCTGAGACCCTGCTACACAAGTTAGCCAGCACACATTCTGGCACATCTGCAGCTGCCCAGCAAGCAGTAGTTCTCATTCCTTTCCTTCTCTGACTATGTACTAAGACATAGGTTAAATACTGGATTATGATTCCCACTTGCTTGTGCTCATGCTAAGTCACTTCAGTCGTGTCCCAGCCCTTGGTGACTCTATGGACTGTAGCCCTGCCAGTCTCCTCTGTCCACAGGATTCTCCAGGCAAGAATACTTGAATGAGTTTCTGTGCCCTCCTCCAGGGGATCTTCCCAACCCAGGGATCGAACCCACATCTCCTGCGTCTCCTGCATTGGCTGGCAGGTTCTTCACTACTAAGGCTACCTGGGAAGCCCATGACTAAGAGACCTGCCCAAGTTATGTATCCGGTAGGTATTACACTTGCAACTTGAACCCAAGTCTTCCAAAGCTTAGTCTAGAGTTCTTTCAGCTACACCAAGGTTTAGCAAAGTGCATTTATTCCTTGAATTCCAAGGTAGAAAATAAAGAACAGATTCCTCAATGGAAAGGAATATAGTATTAAGAAAAATGATGCAAGTTAAGTAAATGAAAAATTACTAAACTAATAAAAAATTTCAAAGTTGCCTGAAAAAAAAAAAAAAGAAAAATGGGATGTCAGGGTTGGTGGAGATGGGCATTAAAACAGAAGTAGCAGGACTTTCCTGGTGGGCCTGTGATTAAGAATCTGCCTTGCAATGCGAGGGACATCAGTTCAATCCCTGGTCCAGGAAGATCCCACCTGCCACGGAGCAGCTAAGCCCATGCACTACAACTACAACTCTGAGCCTATGCTCTAGAGCCCGTGAGCCGCAACTAGTGAGACTATGCATTGCGACTACTGAAGCTCGCCACCTAGAGCCTGCAGTCCACATCAAGAGAAGCCACCGCAATGAGAAACCCACACACCGCAAGGAAGAGTAGCCCCCACTCTCCACAACAAGAGAAAAGGCCGCACAAAGCAATGAAGACCCAGCCCAGTCAAAAATTTAAAAAAAAAAAAAAAATAGAAGTAGCATACTATAAAAATCACATCACCTACTCATCAGTTTCGTCTAGCACTAACTTTATGACATTCCCCAGAAATAGTATTCCAGAGGATTTTATTCCTGCAAGTATATACCAAGGGTGCTTTTGATGTTTCCAGTGGAAAATATCAGTGATTCTCGTAGATAATTTTTAGCCTTGTGCAGCCCACTCCAACTCCCTTTTAATCTCTCACATCCTGCTTACAGTGAATGGAATGCCAAAGGCCATCTAGCCCTGTTCTGCAGATCTCCCGGCAGGACGTCACTGCTGTGTATCAGTTACTAGGTGTGGGTTTCCTTTTGCACCAGCTTGTCTGCCTTCCCAGGGATGAAATGAAGCTTTCCCCGAGGAGAGAACCCAATATCATTGCCTGTGGCCTGGTCAGTGTTGCTGCAAGGCCAGTGGCAGCCTTTGCTTCCAGCAACAACAGGCTGCATATCCATAACAAAGGTGGCAGGAGGCTGTGATCTGGCCATCTTCAACTCTGTCCTTTAGCCAAGATGGTTTCCAAACCTTGCCCAGAGCTGTCAGCCTGGGGTCTTTGGTGGCCCTACCACCTGGTGTATACTGATGGGTATACTCAAGAAGAGTCTAGGTTCACCTCTCCTTGACCCCCCAACTCCCTCTGACTATGCTGATAGAGGTTACTTCCTTTCCTCAAATGGACAAGGGAATGGCAACCCACTCCAGTATTCTTCCCTGGAGAATCCCACAGACAGAGGAGCCTGGTGGTCCACGGGCCACAAAGAGTTAGACACGATTGAGTGACTAAGCACACACACCCTTACTCAAACATCCAGAGGACATCTGCAAGACAGTGAGTGACCTTAGGCCACAAATGTATATATCACTTTGAAATGCAAATGCATAAAAATTTGCCAAAATCACAGCATTTTTATGCTATCCTGAAGCAAGAAATAAATAAGTGTTTCATATTCTGTGATGACTTTATTTAAGTTATAAATTGTATTATTTAAGTACACTATGCTTACTAAAATATACATGTTGAAATTCTGGAAAGAAGTATGAGAACTTTCTCCTTGAATTAACTTAACAGTTCCTTCCTAGGGAAATATGCCTGGTAGGGTCTGGTGTAATAATAAAAGTAGCTCCAACTCTGCAGGCAAAGTATTTAGTTTTACTTTCACCAAAACAGGGAGGGGTGAAAGGAGAACACACACACAATGTTCACCTATGTAAAATAGACTGGATCATCAGTTGCATCCAATCTAGTTTACTAACTTTTTAAAATATACAAGTGATATGGAATCATTATAAAAATTAATGAAAACAATCAAATAAAAAATAAAAATCACTGAAAGTCAAGAACTACATATAAGTGACATCTCACATATACGTGACAACCATGTCACACACACACACACATATATATATACGTATGTATAGACATAACAGCTGTAAATACCTTGGGATTTATATCCCTCTAGACCTTTCTCAGTGAAGAACAACTAAAAAGCCTCTTGATGAAAGTGAAAGAGGAGAGTGAAAAAGTTGGCTTAAAGCTCAACATTCAGAAAACGAAGATCATGGCATCTGGTCCCATAACTGCATGGGAAATAGATGGGGAAACAGTGGAAACAGTGTCAGACTTTATTTTTGGGGGGCTCCAAAATCACTGCAGATGGTGACTGCAGCCATGAAATTAAAAGACCCTTACTCCTTGGAAGGAAAGTTATGACCAACCTAGATAGCATATTGAAAAGCAGAGACATTACTTTGCCAACAAAGGTCCATCTAGTCAAGGCTATGGCTTTTCCAGTAGTCATGTATGGATGTGAGAGTTGGACTGTGAAGAAAGCTGAGCGCCGAAGAATTGATGCTTTTGAACTGTGGTGTTGGAGAAGACTCTTGAGAGTCCCTTGGACTGCAAGGAGGTCCAACCAATCCATTCTAAAGGAGATTAGTCCTGGGTGTTCTTTGGAAGGACTGATGCTAAAGCTGAAACTCCAATACTTTGGCCACCTCATGCAAAGAGTTGACTCATTGGAAAAGACTCTGAGGCTGGGAGGGATTGGGGGAAAGAGGAGCAGGAGAAGACAGAGGATGAGACAGCTGGATGGCATTACCAACTCGATGGACGTGAGTTTGAGTGAACTTCAGGAGTTGGTGATGGACAGGGAGGCCTGGGGTGCTGTGGTTCATGGGGTCACAAAGAGTCGGACACGACTGAGCAACTGAACTGAACTGAGACCTTTCTCTGTGTGTGTGTTAGGACTTTTAACAAAATTGAGAACTTTGCAGTTTGTAATTTTCTATTTTTAATTAATAGAGCATGAACATCACTCCATATCAATAAACATACATCTGCATTTCAAAATATCAGACCACATTAAATTGAAAATGTGCCTTTAAGTAAAGGCACTTACTAGTCAAGCCAACCTTTGCTAATAATGCAATTGCCTCATATTCTGTGCCTCCTGACATAATGTCATAGGAGGTACATACATCATCTATGAAGTATTCTTGCCTGAAATGTCTAACCTGAATTTAATTACAAAGAAACAGATTAATCCAGAATTTGGGGCGTTCTGTAAGAAGGCTGAGCTGGACTGTTCAGAGGGTTTGATATCATGAAAAGACAGGGGAACAGTGTTCTAGACTGAGGGGAACTGAAGACAGACAGCAGTCAAGGCCATGAGTGAAACTTCATCAGAATTGGGGTCAGAAAAAAAGAACAACAAGAAATTTTTTAGGATAATTTAGATGTTTGTGAATAATGTAATTGAATTAATGATGATATTATTAGGTGTGGTAATGGTGTTGTGAAAGAGAATACTCTTATTCTTGGAAGAGGCATGATGAATGAAGTAGTAGGAGATACAACATCATGATATTGGTAGCCTGCTTTCAGTAGGATTAGCAAAAGTAAAGACTGTGCATATACATATATAAGTAGATAGGGAGAGAGAAAGAGAAGGTATTGCAAGTTGTTAACAGATAATCAGTGTACCATTCTTTCAACTGTTCTGTGCACTTGAACGGAGAAGGCAATGGCACCCCACTCCAGTACTCTTGCCTGGAAAATCCCATGGATGGAGGAGCCTGCTAGGCTGCAGTCCATGTGCATTTGAAATATTTCAAAGTAATATACATATTTACCTTTATATATAAATATATAATAAACATATCTCTATCCCAATCCCATCATATTTAATGACCAAATGTGATTCTATTATGTAGATTCACAATATTCTAACAAATTCTTGATTGTCAATACTTCATTTATTTTAATTTTTAATTAAAGAGAAGTTTCAAAGAATCCTTGTAGTAAATTGTTTGCACATATTTTTAACTATTTAGGATAAATTCCTAGAAGCAATTGTTCAACCAAGTCCAAGGACATTTTTTAAGTTTTTGGCACTGCAACCTACAACACAATTATTTGATTCAGTCCTGAATATTTTCGGTGGCCCTCAATTCCCAGGACCTAATAATTCTCCTAAAAATGGTTAAATTTGTCAAATGATAAGACTTCTAATGCTGATATCCTATTTTCTGGGTTGTTTGGTAAAATCAGAGCTCTCAGTTCTTGACAACACCTAGTAACTTTATGTGCATAACCATGGACATTTCAATCTCTACCAAAACCTGCTTTGTTGTAACCTCAAGTCTCCTTGTAGAACTTAGGAATTGTCAGTCACATTTCCTGTACTGCCCATCTGTTCTAAAAAAATGTCTGTCTTAATTATTGGCCGCAACATATCTTTGGACACTATCCCAACAAAGGTGGCACTGCCCTGACCCTACCGAAGATTAGACCGAGCAGTGTGCCAGAGTCATTGGCACCGTGTGAGACACCTCTGAAGACAGAGTCTGAATCTTGTCACAGCCTCAACCACTGCTTCCAAGGATATGTCTTCCAACACTCACTATGTGATCCACACATCATGCAAACAACACTTACTCGGCAGCCCGAATAGAACCTTAGCCAGTCTCAGCGCTGTTCTAACAGGTTTGGTCTCTTGAACAAGCCGTGCTTACCGTTATAATTCATTCAGATGCAGCTAATTCATTCGAGTGTGCACTCTCTCTCTCTCTCTCTCACAAACACATGCACACACACATTTTCCCCACACTTGAGCATGTGGGAAGTATTTTCCAAGACCTCACTTTGGCTAAGTGACCAAAAAGGAAAGTTTGAAAAAAATTGACGCAATCCTTTTAAGTAGTATATTTCTGCCACTAGAAGTGAAATTGTTGACCCAAGAATCCAGGCAAATTCTGTTTTAGCTGGATCCCTTTCAAATAACAATAGTCAAGAAGGCTTCAAATAACTAGAATCAAAGTTGCCATTTATGGAAGCACTGAGATAAACCCATGCATGCTTCAGGCTTCTCACAAGCTGTAGGATCAATATTTTTTTGTTACTGGTTCTAATGTGGTGCCCAAGCCCAGGTCACGTCGACTAATAACGGAGTTTATCCAAAGAAAACAGATAACATGTTCTATTGAAACACTTAGTGCCTTTCCAAAGCAACTATTTTTCCTAAGAACTCATGGTAGATCCAAGTTCCAGTGCCTCTTTGCAGTGGTTTTGGCTGCACGTTTTGCATTGAAAGTACATTGGCCCTGGTCCTTTCATTGACTCATATGGTACAACACATAACTTCCTAGCTGCTAAGGACCCATGGTGGAACGTTCCTTAGGGTTAGGCAATGTATAAGGAGCACACAGGGTATTCATATCCCAGAAAGGGACACATGAGGCCTGGATCACCTGCACAAACTATGTAACCTCAGGTAAATCTCATAACTTCTCAAAACCATAGATTCCACATTTATATTCTGGCCACCGTTTACTCAAACCCACAAAGTTACTGTGTGGAGAGGGTGGAAAACTCTGAACTACAATAGTTCAACATTTATTTTGTTTATTATTCATTATGATTATACAGTGGAAGTGAGAAATACATTTAAGGGACTAGATCTCATAGACAGAGTGCCTAATGAACTATGGCCTGAGGTTCATGACATTGTATGGGAGACAGGGATCAAGACCATCCCCAAGAAAAAGAAATGCAAAAAAGCAAAATGGCTGTCTGAGGAGGCCTTACAAATAGCTGTGAAAAGAAGAGAAGCGAAAAGCAAGGGAGAAAAGGAAAGATATAAGCATCTGAATGCAAAGTTCCAAAGAATAGCAAGGAGAGATAAGAAACCCTTCCTCAAAGATCAATGCAATGAAATAGAGGAAAACAATAGAATGGGAAAGACTAGGGATCTCTTCAAGAAAATTAGAGATACCAAGGGAACATTTCATGCAAAGATGGGCTCAATAAAGGACAGAAATGGTATGCACCTAACAGAAGCAGAAGATATTAAGAAGAAGTGGCAAGAGTACACAGAAGAACTGTACAAAAAAAGATCTTCATGACCCAGATAATCACAATGGTGTGGTCACTCACCTAGAGCCAGACATCTTGGAACATGAAGTCAAGTGGGCCTTAGAAAGCATCACTACGAACAAAGCTAGTGGAGGTGATGGAATTCCAGTTGAGCTATCTCAAATCCTAAGAGATGATGCTGTGAAAGTGCTGCACTCAATATGCCAACAAATTTGGAAAACTCAAAAGTGGCCACAGGACTGGAAAAGGTCAGTTTTCATTCCAGTCCCAAAGAAAGGCAATGCCAAAGAATGCTCAAACTACTGCACAATTGCACTCATCTCACACGCTAGCAAAGTAATGCTCAAAATTCTCCAAGCCAGGCTTCAGCAATACGTGAACCATGAACTTCCAGATGTTCAAGCTGGTTTTAGAAAAGGCAGAGGAACCAGAGATCAAATTGCCAACATCCAATGGATCATTGAAAAAGCAAGAGAGTGCCAGAAAAACATCTATTTCTGCTTTATTGACTATGCCAAAGCCTTTGACTGTGTGAGTCACAATAAACTGTAGACAATTCTGAAAGAGATGGGAATACCAGAACACCTGACCTGCCTTTTGAGAAACCTGTATGTAGGTCAAGAAGCAACAGTTAGAACTGGACATGGAACAACAGACTGGTTTCAAATAGGAAAAGGAGTACATCAAGGCTGTATATTGTCACCCTGCTTATTTAACTTATATGCAGAGTACATCATGAGAAACACTGGGCTGGAGGAAGCACAAGCTGGAATCAAGATTACCAGGAGAAATAACAATAATCTCAGATATGCAGATGATACCACACTTATGGCAGAAAGTGAAGAAGAACTGAAGAGCCTCTTGATGAAAGTGAAAGAGGAGAGTGAAAATGTTGGCTTAAAGCTCAACATTCAGGAAACTAAGATCATGGCATCCGGTCCTATCACTTCATGGCAAATGGGGAAAGAGTGGAAACAGTGGCTGAATTTAATTTTGGGGGCTCCAAAATCACTGCGGATGGTGACTGCAGCCATGAAATTAAAAGACACTCCTTGGAAGGAAAGTTATGACCAACCTAAATAGCATCTTAAAAAGCAGAGAGATTGCTTTGTCAACAAAGGTCCGTCTAATCAAGCTTATGGTTTTTCCAGTGGTCACGTATGGATGTGAAAGTTGGACTATAAGGAAAGCTGAGCACAAAGAATTGATGTTCTTGAACTGTGGTGTTGGAGAAGACTCTTGAGAGTCCCTTGGACTCCAAGGAGATCCAACCAGTCCCTCCTAAAGGAGATCAGTCCTGAGTGTTCATTGGAAGGACTGATGCTAAAGCTGAGGCCACCTGATGAGAAGAGCTGACTCATTTGAAAAGATCCTGATGTTGGGAAAGATTGAGGGCAGGAGGAGAAGGGGATGACAGAGGATGAGATGGTTGGATGGTATCACCGACTCAATGGACATGAGTTTGGGTAAACTCTGGGAGTTGGTGACGGACAGGGAGGCCTGGCATGCTGTGGTTCATGGGGCTGTAAAGAGTTGCACACAACTGAGCGACTGAAATGAACTGAACTGAACTAATGAAGTACCTTAATTTAAGTGAGAGTATTTAGTATAAACATTGAAACGATTTTCTGGTCTATTTTTAAGAAAAGATCAACTGACATAAGACCTAAAAGAAGCGCCTTATGTGAAGTTACTTTTAAACCATAAGTTATAAAGGAAAACTTTATTGACAAAGAAAGTCGTTTTGAAAATTTTATCAATAAAAGATTTTTAATAAAGTATGTGCTATTACCTACATAATACAAAAAAAAAAGTGCATATCAGGTAACTTTGAAGGAAATCCAAGGCACATTTATTTTACTTCTTTTTTAATATAAATTTATTTATTTTAATTGTAAGCTAATTACTTTACAATATTGTATTGGTTTTGCTATACATCAACATGAATCCGCCACAGGTGCACACAAGTTCCCCATCCTTACCCTCTCCCACCTCCCTCCCTATACCATCCCTCTGGGTCGTCCCAGTGCACCAGCCCCAAGCATCCAGTATCATGCATTGACCCTGGTCTGGTGATTCATTTCACATATGATATTATACATGTTTCAATGCCATTCTCCCAAATCATCCCATGCTCACCTTCTCCCATAAAGTCCAAAAGACTGTTCTATACATCTGTGTCTCTTTTGCTGTCTCGCATACAGGGTTATCATTACCATCTTTCTAAATTCCATATATATGAGTTAGTATACCATATTGGTGTTTTTCTTTCTGGCTTACTTCACTCTGTATAATTGGCTCCAGTTTCATCCACCTCATTAGAACTGATTCAAATGTATTATTTTTAATGGCTGAGTAATACTCCATCGTGTATGTACCACAGCTTTCTTATCCATTCATCTGCTGATGGACATCTAGGTTGCTTCCATGTCCTGGCTATTATAAACAGTGCTGCGATGAACATTGGGGTACATGTGTCTCTTTCAATTCTGGTTTCCTCGGTGTGTATGCCCAGCACTGGGATTGCTGGGTCATATGGCAGTTCTATTTCCAGTTTTTTAAGGAATCCCCACACTGTTCTCCATAGTGGCTGTACTAGTTTGCATTCCCACCAACATTGTAAGAGGGTTCCCTTTTCTCCACACCCTCTCCAGCATTTATTGCTTGTAGACTTTTGGATCGCAGCCATTCTGACTGGTGTGAAATGGTACCTCATTGTGGTTTTGATTTGCATTTCTCTAACAATGAATGATGCTGAGCTTCTTTTCATGTGTTTGTTAGCCATCTGTGTGTCTTAGGTTGGGCCAGTGGGAGACCTTATTCCATCCTCTTCCACCAGAGTTGATGTATTATCTGGCTGTGACCATGGGTCTAGAGTTCAGTGGCAGCAGGACCTGACCCCAGCTATTCCACTTAGAAATTGTATAACTTTTGGCACTTACTTTAATGCTCTGAATCTCTTTACCTGCATAATAGGGATAAAAAATCCTTTCTTTGTGCATCCTGTGACTGATATTTTTTTTAACCCATTAATTTTTTTTTTTTTTTACTTTATTTTACTTTACAATACTGTATTGGTTATGCCATACCTTGACATGAATCCACCACGGGTGTATACAAGCTCCCAATCCTGAATCCCCCTGTGACTGATTTTTATTCAGAACTGATATCCAGGCCCCCATTTGGAATAACTCTCAAGTATTACTCCAGCTACAGAACTCCCAGTAGGAGGAGCCGAGGCCTTTATTGCAAAGGCACTGTAATTCAGCTTCTTCTCTGCCTAAGCCTGCTTTCCTCACCTCTCAAAGGCATTGTTGCCAAGAGCACTTCCCAACACATTTACTGTTTATAAATCTCAGAACTTGTATTAGGAGAACCCAAACTATGACACATCTCTTCCATAAACATGGAGGAAACATCTGTGTCATAGGGATTTGTGATGCTAAGTATACCTTCCAGAATACATCAAAACCAGAATAAACAAGAAAACCTTGGTGATCTGGTTTCTGGCTTCTTCAGTAACTTCTGCTATAGGATCTTAACACACAACAACTTAACGAGATAAGAGAGCATCTGCTATCAATCAGAAGTCCCCACTCCCAGAAGCAACTTCAGTGTTACTTATTTCTCTAGATTTGCTTCCCCTTCCCATATCGTTTATTCTTGCTTTATCTTCCAAATATACAGACCATGTCTGTGGTGGGATCTTGGTATAGCCTCAAAATCGACTCACTGTCCATCTTCTACAATTACACCCCTGGTTCTGGTAACACTTGTTCTGGTTTTATTTCTCCCTCAAAGCTCTGTATGCTGCATTTAATCCAATCTCATCACTGTCTGTATCCTCAACCAAAGATCAAAACCTAACACAGAGGATGGGAAGACTTCAAGGCTGATTTCAACTGGCTCAGGGAACAAGGGCCTCAGAACACTGAGAATGCCAAAAAACACCCAAGTGGCATCTAAACCCCTGTTTAGAAATAGAGCCTTTAGGACTATATTTAGCACAGGGCATTATCTCCTCCCATTTTACTGTTAGTTTTCGTCTGTTCTCTCTGGAATCTGGTTCTATCAGCTATCCAAGAAAATGATGGAACTGTCTCAAAGGTATTGCTGATATCCACCTTCCCCAGTGTTTCCACATTCCTCAAGTTCCAAGTGCTTCAGTCAATTAGGTGACAACAGACAGTGACCATCCAGACACCTTCTGCCCCAGCTGCTGAGCCAGCCATGCTTTTCCAGATGAAAAGTGTAAAGTAGAAGTAGTACCCCCTTGACAGCACTCACCTTGGCAGAAAAAGGCCTTTTAGAAGCCCAGGTGTTGCCAACTGAACTCTCAAATTGTGGGGTCCAATAACAGTCCAGACAAACCACTAGTGGATTCAATGTGTTTTTAAAAGGGTTTAGAACATACAAACTTTTAAATAAACTCCTCTGTGGTACGATCTTCATTTTCGAAGTGCCTTTGTAAACACTGGCTTATTTTCCCTTCTGTTCTGGCCACACCAGAAGGGAGGAGTCCTGTGAACTCACTTCAGGACTGAGTCAGATCCATCCCTGAAACAAAGTTTTGAACAATGTAGTGGTGGTTATAAATGTCTTATTGTGTATTTTCGTTCACAACTTTAAAAAAGAAATTCCAATGTTTCTAGCCTGTTTTTCTTTTTTTTTTAATTTAAATTAGTATCTCTCAACAAAATTTCTAGGAGGTTAAGATTTTTCATGGTCTCCAGTAAGTAGCAAAAAAACAGAAACGAAACACCCAACAGTCTTTAGGTGAATGCAATATTAATTTTTCATGAGATATTAATATTTCATGCAATATTAATATTCCACGAGAAACACTGGGCTGGATGAAGCACAAGATTGCCAGGAGAAATATCAATAACCTCAGATATGCAGATGACACCACCCTTATGGGAGAAAGTGAAGAAGAACTAAAGAGCCTCTTGATGAAAGTGAAAGAGGAGAGTGAAAAAGTTGGCTTAAAGCTCAACATTCAGAAAACGAAGATCATGGCATCTGGTCCCATCACTTCATATCAAATAGATGGGGAAACAGTGGAAACAGTGGCCGACTTTACTTTCTTGGGCTCCAAAATCACTGCGGATGGTGACTGCAGCCATGAAATTAAAAGACATTTACTCCTTGGAGGAAAGTTATGACCAACCTAGATAGCATATTGAAAAGCAGAGACATTACTTTGCCAACAAAGGTCCGTCTAGTCAAGGCTATGGCTTTTCCAGTGGTCATGTATGGATGTAAGAGTTGAACTATAAAGAAAGCTGAGCGCCAAAGAATTGATGCTTTTGAACTGTGATGTTGGAGAAGACTCTTGAGAGTCCCTTGGACTGCAAGGAGATCCAACCAGTTCATCCTAAAGAAAATCAGTCCTGAATATTCATTGGAAGGACTGATGCTGAAGCTGAAACTCCAATATTTTGGCCACCTGATGCAAAGAACTGATATGAAAAGGCCCTGATGCTGAGAAAGATTGAAGGTGGGAAGAGAAGGGGACAACAGAGGATGCAATGGGTAGATGGCATCACCAACTTAAAGGACATGAATTTGAGTTGGTGATGGACATGGAGGCCTGGCGTGCTACAGTCCATGGGATCACAAAGAGTCAGACACAACTGAGTGACTGAACTGAATTGAATATTAATTTTTATGATGTGTACAGGTCATGGAAATCTTCAGTCCATTCTGAAGGAGATCAGCCCTGGGATTTCTTTGGAAGGAATGATGCTGAAGCTGAAACTCCAGTACTTTGGCCACCTCATGTGTAGAGTTGACTCATTGGAAAAGAATCTGATGCTGGGAGGGATTGGGGGCAGGAGGAGAAGGGGATGACAGAGGATGAGATGGCTGGATGGCATCACTGACTCGATGGACGTGAGTCTGAGTGAACTCCGGGAGTTGGTGATGGACAGGGAGGCCTGGCGTGTTGCAATTCATGGGGTCGCAAAGAGTCGTACATGACTGAGCGACTGAGCTGAACTGAACTGAACTGAACAGATCATGGAAATCTTCAGTTAAAGGAAATACATTCTGCATCTTCATATGGATTATTTTCCTAATTTGCCAGTAATATTAAGTCATTAAGCAAAAACAGTTGCTTGAATGTAGCTTGACTAGGACTAAGGAGGCATTACTACCTGTGTTTAAAATCACCTCATGACTAAGAAGCAAAACTGGCACAAGATTCATTGAGCTGAAAGAGGTTTAGCAAGATGAATTTTTATCAGGGTGATCCCTGATAAAACTGTAAACTACATCTGGCCTGTAAACTATATCTGGCTCTCCTAAATGTAGATGGAACTTAACTGAAAAATGAACATTTCTGAATGTCACAAAAACATTTTGCTTCCATTTTGGTCAGAAATAAGTCTAAAACATTTTCCTGCTTCTTTTCCAAATCCTCTGTATGTAATTTATAAAGTATTAAAAATTAAATAGTGTATCGTCCTGACTCTGATAAATGTGAATTGATTGCATTTACAAGATTTACATTTCCTATTCCTGCTAATATCTTTTGATGTTACATCAATATTTTTCAACAATAAAATTGCATTATTGAATGGGATTTTGTGCCCTTAAGAAGAAATGAGAGGGAAAAAAGTTTGGAATTATCCTCCCAACCACTCCTATAATTGCATGTTTATAATTATAGGAAAATATTCTTAGAAACCAACTTGGGTAAATCTTGAGGAGTTCTATAAACCTTTCACAACTTTTTGAAATGGAAACAATAATTAATTTACAGTAAATGTTTGTTTCTTCATGCTTGTGTTTAAAGTATTTCTCTGAGGGTAGAGCTATAGAAAAAAAGAAATTGGTTAAGAAAGTTTAAAATAGCTCATAGAGGTAATTTAAAAACCTTTAAAAAAGATTACTTGTAGGTAGATTTCAGTGTTGTTTAATTCTTCATTTAGGTTGTAAGTTACAGTAGTTGTGCCTAAGAGATGCAATGAGTTATATCACAAAAAACAATAGAACAGGAGTCAGTAACATGCGGGCAAGACAAGGGACCCTACCATGAGCAAGTTGTGAAAGCCAGCTGAGTCCTCGGGGTCGTGATTCCCCATCATTACCCAGGTCTCCTGCTCCAACACTCTGCAGTTCCCTATCCACTTGACAGACTTGGCGTGCGTGTGCGCATGCTCAGTACACCCGAGACCCAGAGGACTTAGCTGGCTTTCACAACGTGTTCATGGCACTTGTCATGCCCCCGTTTCCTGACTCCTGTTCTACTGCTTTTTCTGATATAACTCATTGCATCTCTTGGGCACCAAGAGTTTATTAAATGCCAATTTTCTTTGAAAAGATAATTTGTTACATTGCCCTTGTTTAATATACGGCCAATACGCTAGTGGTAATGAACCCGCCTGCCAAAGCAGGAGATGTCAGAGACTCAGGTTCAGTCCCTCAGATGGAAAGACTCCCTCCAGTGGGAAATGGCAACCCACTCCAGTATTCTTGCCTGGAGAATCCCATGGACAGAGGGGCCTGACAGGCTACAGTCCATGGGGTCCCAAAGAGTCGGACACGACTGACCACTCATGCATAATGCCAAATATTACCTTCTATATAACACTTCACTTTTCACCTCATCTCCTTAGAACCCTATTCAGATAGACAGGTCAAGCATCACCAAGCCCATTTTTGGATGAGTAAACTGAGCCACACAACAACTAAGTGACTCATGACAGCTAGCAACAGAATTAGTTCAAGAATTCAGGTCTCCAGAGTCCAATAAAATAACCTCTCTGTTTGAGCACTCTTTGCACAAATTAAAGAGTGTACCTGGCCATATTACTGCTCCTTTGTTTCTTTCCCACCAGGATATCGTGCATCAGCGTTTTAGGGGAGTTGCAGACATATTTGTACAGAATTTGAGATCAGGGCTGTGGCTTGGTCCCAACCTCTCCTCCAACATCCTAGGTGACCTTGGGCTAGTGATCCACCCCTGGAATAAAGATCTACACCCATGAGGATACTCTTGGCATTAGGTTATGTTACTGCCTGGGTATGTTGTGGGAGCAAATGTTCATGGAGTCCTTGAATAAAAGCAATAAACTTTATAAATAGACTTCTACCAAAGTTTCTTTCAATAGAAAAATTGAGCTTTCCAATCGTTGCTTTCTCAAAGCCATTTTTGTCTCACATCTCTTGGTTTCCAAGGACACAATAAGGTCATGAAGACTGTTATCATGGTTAGTTCCATGCTACATTCCCCAAAAGGCAGAGCTGGTGCCAGATTCCTGGAGATGTGGGGAGGGGAAGAACAGGAGACTCACAAATCCTTATGGAGGCACTAAAATATTTTATGTGCTTTTCATATGTTGAAAAGTTCAAAACAAATCACACTTTTTCTGTACCAAAAGATTTCAACAGAGAAATTCTCTAAACTCTACATTCAAGCTAAGATTTATTCCCCATAACTTGGCTCATATTTTCAAGCCTATTTTGAGCATATTCTTTTTTGTGCCCCCTTCTTCAGCCCCAAGTGGGGAAACTGATCAAACACATTCTGTACATACCTCTGAGCCCACAGACTCAGCCTCCCAGCTGTAGCATTAACCTCACAAATTCAGAGACCATCTCCCATTTTCAAAAGTACAGTGGCTTTCTTGACTTGAGAAACATCCCCAGACACAACCACTATTCTCAGCTTGCCTGACTTTTGCATCTCTGTCTCATTATCACTGACACCATGTTCCTGTCCAATCAGGCCATTAGATAAAAAACGGATTTCTCTTTAATATTAATAGAAAGAACTTTCCTTCAATAGTCTTGATCTCTCTCCCCACATCACAATTTCATCTTCATATTCAATCCTGCATTACAACAGTTGCCTTATTTCCCTGTCAAGGTCCTGATGGTGACAAGGTGTCAGGGCATCATCATGTTTTAAGTGGAAAAAAAAATTGGCTTTATGTAGTCTGTATGTGAAGTGTTTGGCAGATGAAAATTCAGAAAAGCTGCCAATGGGGCAAATGTCTAATCTTGGAGAAAGCCCTTTGTCAGCCTTCTATGCAGCTGACATAGAGGAAGGGAAACCACAAAAACAACAGGGTAATAATATTAAAGACTGGCTTCCATACACCAAAAGGAAAGGAGACTCAGAGCTGACTTCCACATCCCGTGTTATAATTCATCACAGCAGGATGAAATATGCAGATGACGTTTCCTCTACGAAACTGGGAAATTTCAGTTTCAAATTTGAGCACAAATTTCAAAATCAGATGAGCACAAATGTAGCAGAATGTCAAAATGGCAAAACGTCTGGCTATTCTTTGCACTTTCATGGTTATCATCCACTTAAGGTTCTCATAACACTTTGTAATAATGAGTCTCCACATATTATAGCTAAGAAAAGTGAGATCCAGGCCAGCAAAGTCATTCCTTCAAACACACAGAAAAGCAAAGCCACAAATTGAGTTGCACCTCCTTTTCTCACACCTGCTATAAAAGTAACCCTTGATAGAATGCTTTTCTCAAAAAGAAACTGTCTTTCAGTCAAAAGCATTTAAAACCATTCTATCAGTCAAACAAATTTACTATAGGATCTTTGTAACAAGGACTCTGAATATATGTTTTAAACCAAATTTTAATTCATTTGTAATAATTTGAAAATTATTGATAGGTCTTTCCAAACTCATCTTCTAGTTTCAATGATTCAATAAATTTTCATGGCCTAATCATGTCTAATTATTCTGAGAAAAAGATTTTTTTATGTCTTAATATTGAGACATAAAAATCATAAAACATAGCCCTAAATCCCTAAAACAAGGAAACAACTTCAATATTTCAGAGAAAATGTATATCAACTTAAACAAGGTTTTGTGGGCGTTTCATTTGGTTCGTTCTATGTTTAAATTTTTACTTTGAGAAATTGTGGGAGAACTACTCGCATCCACCCTAAGTTCCTCTCTGTTCCTTGTTTAATTAAATGTGTCACCTGAATGTTTTGAACCAACTTACCAAAAGTCAGCACCAAAGAATTGATGCTTTTGAACTGTGGTGTTGGAGAAGACTCTTGAGAGTCCCTTGGACTGCAAGGAGATCCAACCAGCCCCTCCCAAAGGAAATCAGTCCTGAACATTCATTGGAAGGACTGACGCTGAAGCTAAAACTCCAATCCTTGTGGCCAATTGATGCGAAGAACTGACTCATTTGAAAAGACCTTGATGCTGGGAAAGATTGAAGGTGGGAGGAGAAGGGGACGACAGAGGATGCAATGGGTGGATGGCATCACCAACTCAAAGGACATAAGTTTGAGTAAACTCTGGGAGTTAGTACTGGACAGGGGGGCCTGGCATGCTGCCGTCCATGGGGTCACAAAGGGTCAGACACGACTGAACTGAACTGAACTGAACTGAACCAAAAAATCATTCCCATAATAATTGTACTGAGGTCAGAGCTTCCACGATCCAAGCCTAACTTGGAGAGAGATTTCTCCAGAGTGGCTAGATGCAGCAGAGCTGGAAGAGAATTTGGGTGACAGTCAAGCAGGGAGCCGAGAGTGTGGCCAAGAAACTGTGCCAAGCCTGGTCTGAAGAAGCAGAGCAAGGTTACAGAAGAGGAGAAGGTGAAGCGAGGTCAAAAGTTAAGAGGAAGAGAAGGACATGAAAGTCTAAAAGATCAGTAGGTAGACCCTCTAGATGGAACAGGGAAAGTCAGTGAAGAAGAGAGAATAAGGGTGGAAATGATGAAAAGTGGCTTAAGTTCCCATTTCAGTAGGGCCAGGAGGCTGAATGTGGCACAAAAGAGCCAGTCACATAGGGCCAAATAGGTCCAAACAAATAATGCTGAAAGAAAGGAAGCCAGGTGAAGGTCAATGAATGTTCACATGAAAGTTTTTAAAAAACACTGCTGATTCTCCATGCAGAATAAAGATAAGATAAAGACATTTTTAAAAATAGGAAGAAGAACTCCAAAAGAACTCACCACTAGCAGACATGCATCAAAGGAATTCCAAAGGCTGTTCTTCAGACAAAAGGAAAACGGTCCCAGATGGAAAAATAAAGATATAAGAAGGAATAAAGAGCATCCAAAAAATGGTATGTTGGTTAACCTAAATGATTATGAAATAATATAACAGTGGTAGAGTTAAGCTCAAAACTCACAAAACATAGGATGCAGGGAACAGGATAAAATTAAAGGCATTCCAAGAAGGTGAGTGAAGGGATATCCCAGGATGATAAGCTATACTGGAAGGAGAGGGCAATTAGCTAACACTGGAACAATGTGATTCAAGATCTTTTCTTCACGAGCTGAGAATGTCTGAGTGATTCCACCAAAATTATTATCTGTACTTGGCTTCTTTTGACAACATGCTGAGTAAGTTACTGCTGTCCACCCCATGCCTTGCAGCCTACATCAGCTGAAGACACTCAGTTCATTCCAGGGAAGTGTTCTGCTTTGATCTGCTCTCAAGCTGCTGCTGCTGCTAAGTGGCTTCAGTCCTGTCCAACTCTGTGCAACCCCAGAGACAGCAGCCCACCAGGCTCCCTCGTCCCTGGGATTCTCCAGGCAAGAACACTGGAGTGGGTTGCCATTTCCTTCTCCAATGCATGAAAAGTGAAAAGTGAAAGTGAAGTCGCTCAGTCATGTCTGACTTTTCGCGATCCCATGGACTGCAGCCTACCAGGCTTCTCCATTCATGGGATTTTCCAGGTAGGAGTACTGGAGTGGGGTGCCATTGCCTTTCTGTAAGAGCTGGAGATAAAGTTAGAAACTGAGCAGCAGTGATTAGCTGAGAAGCAAAAAAATAAAAATAAAAAGCAACTCCCTTTCCTATGATTTTCCTGCTAGACATCTAGAACCCAGCCCCCAACACAGTCCTGGTTGCTGGCCCAACTCCAGTAGGCCAGCCCAGTGTTTTCCAGTAGTCAGGAAAGACCTTGCCCAAAGACTTCTCCAGGTGAAAGGTCTTGTCAACTTTCAGATAAACTGTAGCCAGATTGTGACCATGCAGTCCTGGTCACTCATCTCTTCCCAGAAACCTGTCTCACAGTGGCCAGATTAGGGTAGGGATGCATATATCACTGGTAAATCTATAAAGACGCATAGGAGAATGATCAAAACAAGGCAGGATGATGGTTAACTCTGGGAAGCAGAAAAAAGATATGATTGAGAAGGGGATCACAAAGGCTTTTAAGGTATTGGTTGTATTTTTATTTTTTTAATCTAGCTGATGAATGGTCAAGTGTTCATTTTAGGATAAATCTTTACATTGTTCCTGTGAATTCTATAAACAATCAAAACTAAAAGAAGTATGTCACTTAGCTGCTGTATACTTCCATTTTTCTCTCACCAACTCAAACTAACAGCATTTAATGTTTCCCTAGAAGCACTTTCCCTTTGACTGTCATAGTCTAAACCAGCATCATCTCTTGCCTGGAGTATTAAATAGCTTCCTCATTTGTCTCTCTGTTTCTATGCCTGTCCCTCTACACTGTATTTTTTCCACGAAAGCCAGAGTGACCCTTTTAAACCATAAGCTGGATCTTGTCATAGCTTGTTCAAAACCTCCAAGGCTCTCACCCAACTCAGACAAAGCTTACTATAATAGCCAAGGCCTACAATGGTCTGGTTCTGTTACCTCTCTGCTTTCACCTGCTGGTTCACCTCTTCTATCTCTAGCTACATGGGGCTCTTTGTTGCTCCTTGAATTTACCCAGCAAACTCTTACCCCAAAGGCTTGCTTTTTCATCTCAAGATAGTCATATAGCTCACTTTTCACTTTATTCTGATTTCAAATCAATGATTTCTAATCAGAAAGTCCTTCCCTAAATAAACATTCTGTTTAAATATTATTCCCCTGACCTGCTTTATTTTTCTTTTTAGAACTTATTAACACCAGACACATATATTTATTTGCTTATTTCTTTACCTGTATTACCTTTTTCCCATAACTAGAATGCAAGTTCCATAAGGCTGGGAACTTTGTCAGTTTTGTGAACTGTTGAACAGTACCTGGCAACATAGTAGGAGTTCTTGTAATATCTGTTAAACAAATGAAGGATAATCCTTTTTTATACACCTTCAATCTTACCCAAATTTTCCCCAAAGTCCTAAGTTTACTGGACTTTCATGTTGTATACTCAGGTTCTCATAAATGATAACTGGAGTGGGAGTTTGATGTATGATGCAGGGAACCCAAAGCAGGTGCTCTGTGACGACCTGGAGGCATGAGGTGGGGAGGGAGGGGTCACATGTATGCCCATGACTGATTCATGTTGATGTATGGCAGAGGCCATCACAATATTGTAATTATCCTCCAATTAAAATTAATTAATTAATTTTTAAAAATGATAACTGGAAGAATGATAGTATGTCAAATAAGTCACTTGGGGAAAAAATGGTAGTTCACAAAAGCAAGGGAATATAAAGATATTGGTGAACTCTGAAAAACTGAAAACTCAAATATTAGCATGAAAATGAATAAAATAGAAAACTGAAAAATCTGAATTATGTGTTTAAGACAAAAAAAAGAGTATAAAATATAATTAAAGAAAATAAAAACATCTATAAGCCATGCATGAAATGTGTGACTGACTTTAGTTTAAGTCCACATTGCTAGGAAAAGAGGCTGTTTGGCTTACAGAATAGAAAAAGGCACAACTTCAGCTATGCCAGGCCCATAACTACACTTAAGTGACTATGAAAATAAGCAGTGAAAAGATATTTGAGATTTAAATCACTCTAGATTTTAATGTATTTAATTGAAATCATAGACTACTAAAAAAAAATAAAGTTAATCTTAAGAGAAAGATTCATAGACATTTTGGGAACACAAATACACACAAAAACCACAACATACCAAAATGTATAAGAAGCGATGAAAGCATTGCTCAGAATAAAATTTATAAGAGAAACAAAAAAAGAGAAAATTGAACCCAGGGAGAGAAAAATGAAAGAAATATTAGCATGAAAATGAATACAATAGAGAATTGAAAAATAGAGGAAATCAACAGAACCGAAAGTTATTTGAAAAGATCAACAAGATCAACAAACCTTGAGGTAAAGTGACTGAGAAAAAGACTCAAATTACTGAATCAGGAATAAAAATGAGGGCATTATTTAGTCTTACAGAAAAAAAAAACTATAAGGAAATACCATGAACAATTACATGCTAAAGATTAATAACTAGATGAAATGGACAAAGTCCTAAGAAGACACACTCTAACTAAACTGAATCAAGAAGAAATACAAAATGTAAACAGGCCTATAATAAATGAAGAAATCAAATTAATAGCTAAAAACTTTCCACAAAGAAAAGCCCAGAAACAAATGGCTTCACTGGTGAATTCTACCAAATTTTGAAGAAGAGAATTAACATGAATCCTTCACAAAGTCTTCCAAAAAATACAAGGAAGGGAACACTTTTTAATTATTCTAAAATTAAACAAAGGTATCACAAGAAAGAAAACTATAAACCAATATCTCATTCACAAATACACAGACTGGAAATTCTGACCAGGGCAATCAGACAAGAAAAAGAAATGTGATGCCTTGAGATTGAAAAGGAAGAAATAAAATTATGTGTATTTGTAGATTACATGCTCCTGTATATAGAAAATCCTAAGAAATCCACACACAACCAAAATTTATTAAAGCCAATAAATGAGTTCAGCAAGGTTTCAAGGTATAAAATCAATACACAAAAAGCAACTGTATTTCTATACACTTTCAATAAGCAATCTGAAAATAAAATTAAGAAAACAGTTTTATTTATAAAGGTGTCAAAGAATAAAATACTTAAGGAATGATCTTAACAAAAAAAAAGTATGAGAGGTACACATTGAAAGAATATAAAATATCACTGAAAAAAATTAAAGAATACCTAAATAAATAAAAAGATATTGTACATTCATGAATTGGAAGACTTGATACCATTAAGATAGCAATATTTCCGAAATTAATTCAATACTATCCTTATCAAAATCTCAGCTAACTTTTTAAAAATTTTATTTATTTTCATTGGAGGATAATTACTTTACAATATCGTGACATGAATTGGCCATAGGTGTACATGTTGCCCTCCGTCTTGAACACCCCCTCCCATCTCCCTTCCCACTCTGTCCCTCCAGGTTGTCACAGAACACCCCAGCTAGCTTTTTTGCAGAAGCCAACAAGCTGATCCTCAAATCTGTATGGAAATACTCATGATAGCTAAAACATTTTGAAAACGTGTAACCAAGTTGGAGGACTCATACTTTCCAATTTCAAAGCTACAGTACTTACCACAAAGCTATAGCAATGAAGACTGCATGTTACTGGTATAAGGATAAACAGATCAAAGAAATAGAATAAAGAACCAAGAAATAAATCTAAATAATCATGAATAGTTGATTTTGACAAGAGTGCCAATCATTCATGGGGGAGAAGGGGCGGAGGGGGAAAATAAGCTTTTCAACAAATGGTGCTGAAACAGTTGGATGTACACATTGAAAAGAATGGAGTTGGATTCCATTTCATACTGTATGCAAAAATTAACTTCAAATGAATCAAAGATCCAAATGTAAAAGATAAACTATCAAACGCCTAGAAGAAAATATTAGACTAAATCTTCATGATCTTGAAGTAACAGTTTCCTAGATGTGACACCAAAAATACGAGAAACTAAAGAAAAAAATAGGTAAATTGGAATTCATCAAAATTAAAATATTTTTTCGTCAAAGGACACTATCAAGAAATAAAAAGATAAACCACAAGATGGGAGGAAATATTTACAAACTCTATATCCGTAGAGGACCTGGTTTCCAGAATACATAAAGAACTCTTAAAAGAGTTAGACAATAAAAGACAATCTATTTAATAAATGAACAAAGAATTTTAATAGACAGTTCTTCAAAGAATATATGCAAATGACCAATAAGTTCATGAAAACATGCTCAATATCTTTAGTCATTATAGAGATACAAATCAAAATCACAAGATACCACTTTATAATCACTCAGTTCAGTTCAGTTACTCAGTCGTGTCCGACTCTTTGCAACCCCATGAATTGCAGCACGCCAGGCCTCCCTGTCCATCACAAATTCCCAGAGTTTACTCAAACTCACATCCATCGAGTCCGTGATGCCATCCAGCCATCTCATCCTCTGTCGTCCCCTTCTCCTCCTGCCCCCAATCCCTCTCAGCATCACAGTCTTTTCCAATGAGTCAACTCTTCACATGAGGTGGCCAAAATATTGGAGTTTCAGCTTCAGCATCAGCCACTCCAATGAACACTCAGGACTGATCTCCTTTAGGATGGACTGGTTGGATCTCCTTGCAGTCCACGGGACTCTCAAGGGTCTTCTCCAACACCACAGTTCAAAAGCATAAATTCTTCAGTGCTCAGCTTTCTTTATAGTCCAACTCTGACATCCATACATGACCACTGGAAAAACCACAGCCTTGACTAGACAGACCTTAGTTGGCAAAGTAATATCTCTGTTTTTAAATATGCTCTCTAGGTTGGTCATAACTTTCCTTCCAAGGAGTAAATGTCTTTTAATTTCATGGCTGCAGTCACCATCTGCAGTGATTTTGGAGACCCCCAAAATAAAATCTGACACTGTTTCCACTGTATCCCCATCTATTTCCCATGAAGTGATGGGACTGGATGCCATGATCTTCATTTTCTGAATGTTGAGCTTTAAGCCAACTTTTTCACTCTCCTCTTTCACTTTCATCAAGAGGCTTTTTAGCTCCTCTTCACTTTCTGCCATAAGGGTGGTGTCATCTGCATATCTGAAGTTGTTGATATTTCTCCCGGCAATCTTGATTCCAGCTTGTGCTTCTTCCAGCCCAGCGTTTCTCATGATGTACTCTGCATAGAAGTTAAATAAGCAGAGTGACAATATACAGCCTTGACGCACTCCTTTTCCTATTTGGAACCAGTCTGTTGTTCCATGTCCAGTTCTAACTGTTGCTTCCTGACCTGTATATAGGTTTCTCAAGAGGCAAGTCAGGTGGTCTGGTATTCCTATCTCTTTCAGATTTTTCCACAGTTTATTGTGGTCCACACAGTCAAAGGCTTTGGCATAGTTAATAAAGCAGAAATAGATGTTTTTCATAATCACTAGATGGTTATAATAAGACACACAATAACAAGTGTTGCTGAGGATGTGGAAAAATTGGAACATTCATACTTTGCTGCTAGGAGTATAAATGGTACAGACACTCTAGAAAATAATTCAGCAGTTCCTCAAAAAGTTAAACATAGAGTTACCATCAGTTCAGTTCAGTCACTCAGTCGTGTCCATCTCTTTGCGATGCCATGAATTGCAGCACGCCAGGCCTCCCTGTCCATCACCAACTCCCGGAGTTCACTCAAACTCACGTCCATCGAGTCTGTGATGCCATCCAGCCATCTCATCCTCTGTCGTCCCCTTCTCCTCCTGCCCCCAATCCCTCCCAGCATCACAGTCTTCTCCAATGAGTCAACTCTTCGCATGAGGTGGCCAAAGTACTGGAGTTTCAGCTCTAGCATCATTACTTCCAAAGAAATCCCAGGGCTGATCTCCTTCAGAATGGACTGGTTGGATCTCCTTGCAGTCCAAGGGACTCTCAAGAGTCTTCTCCAACACCACAGTTCAAACGCATCAATTCTTCAGCGCTCTGCCTTCTTCACAGTCCAACTCTCACATCCATACATGACCACAGGAAAAACCATAGCGTTGACTAGATGGACCTTAGTCGGCAAAGTAATGTCTCTGCTTTTGAATATACTATCTAGGTTTGTCACAACTTTTCTTCCAAGGAGTAAGCATCTTTTAATTTCATGGCTGCAGTCACCATCTGCAGTGATTTTAGAGCCCCCCAAAAATAAAGTCCGACACTGTTTCCACTGTTTCCCCATCTATTTCCCATGAAGTGATGGGACTGGATGACCCTGCAATTCCACCCCTAGTCATATATACCCAAGAGAACTGAAAATATATGTTCACACAAAAACCTGTATGTAAACATTCAGAACAGAATTATTTATAATAACCAAAAAGTGGAAACAACACAGATGTCCATCAACTGATGAAAGGTTAAACAAAATGTGCTACAATGGATTATTATTCAATCATAAAAAGGAATGGAGTACTGATATATTTCTACAACATAAATGAAACTTGAAAGAAGTCAGTCACAAAAGGTCACAGATTGTATAATTCCATTTATATGAAATGTCCAGAACAGGCAAATCCAAAGTGACAAAAAGTCAATTAGTGGCTGCTTAGTGGAGGGGAGGAGATCAGAAGTAACTGCTAGAAGGGTAGGGGGTTTCTTTTGGGGATAATGAAAAAATCCTGGAATTAGCAATGGTGGTTGGATAACCTTCTGAATATATTAAAAGACAATCAATTGCATTGGGTAAACACAATTCAAAAAACAAATTTCATGATATGTGATATGTGAATTAAACCTGAAGTTTAAAAAAAATCTGAATCTAGAGTGTAGCAAGATGTATCAAGTGAACTGTACATTCTGGAGTATATCAGCTGTATTACATGCACATAATGAGGGTAAGGTGGAAGAAGACAGAAGTTTATCACTTTAAAAATGAACAAAATGAATAATTTTCCCCCCTCAGGCAGAAAAATTCTTAGGCATCCATGACAAAAAGTTAGTGACTATTTCCAGAACTGACATAGACTTTTTGAAAAATGAAATGACTGGTGCTTAGATATGCCACTGGTGGTTTTAAGACTAAAAATGCAAGGTGATTTGATACCTAGATCACACTTTTTTATTAAGCAAGCAAAAGTCAGGGTACAGTTATGTTTAATTTTAAATCTGTACCCCTCCCTAGTCAGGCCCTTTAGCCAAAGAGGTGCTGTGACATTTTCCATTGCCCTAGTTAGCATGGTCTTCAGAGCTGAGAGAAAAAAATCATGTCACCAACAAAAAAAAAAGAGAGAGAGAGAGAGAAAGTTAAAAAAAGACTTTGTATTTAAAAAGTCTCTACTTTTATTAAAAATAATTTTTTTAATAGTTTTGTGCTTTTACTACAGAGAAAATAGATACCATTTCAGGATAGCAGTTACCTCCAGAGAGGAAGAGAAGGAAAAACAATGAGACCAGAGAAGTAGATGGTGGAGGCCTTTAATTTTAACATTATGTTTTTATAAAGATATAGAGAAAGCTGCAGCATCTCTATTTATTTAATTTTAGTGACTGATATACATGCATCTGTTATTTTAATTTCTGAACTTTTCAGTTCTTGAAATGTTTCAAAATTTAAAAAGTATTTTTAAATGATTTGATATTAAAACATGACATATGTGTCACTGTAATATTTTCTCAACCTGAACACATTTTATACTTAATTTTATTTTTTAAAAATTTTCCAGTTGTAATTAATAATAGCTAAGTTCTGCTATCAGCTGGTAGAAAGTCTTTAGAAATACATTTGGTCAGTCATGAAATATTTATTCAGGACCCACATGGCACCAGGTGCCAAGTGCTATGAAAGTTGCTCACAAGGCAAAGTTAACAAGACACAATCTCTGTTCTCAAAAAGCTCTTATCCTAGTGGATAATTCAGATAGATGAATGCATCATTTCAATACAATTTAGAAAGCGCTACGAGAGATATATGCGTGGGAGGCATGGATTCAGAGAAGGAAGTGGAAAAGCAAAATCCATCATCCACACTCCCAATTCTCCCCAGTAAGTTAAGCACCAGATACATCAACCCTGGGTGGGGAAGAGGGTGTAGGGAGACAACATTCTACCTAACATAATGACCCAGGTGGCGCAAGCTGCAGAGAATCTGCCTGCCAATGCAGGAGACGCATGAGGTGTGGGTTCAGTCCCTCAGTTGGGAAGATTCCTCTGGAGAAGAAAATGGCGACCCACTCGAATATTTCTTGCCTGGAAAATTTTCCAGTGGAGCCTGGAGGGCTATAGTCCATGGGGTCACAAAGAGTCAGACACAATTGAGCACACATACGCTACACTACCAACAAAAACACAGCATAACGACACAACCCACTGAAAGTGGGCTACAACTATAATTTTCTCCCCTGTAATTTTATAAAGCTTTAATTTTATATGTTTACTTTAATCAAATGCTATTTAGCCAGCTGTAAAATTTCTGCATACTTATACTAAGGAAACGTTTGCAGCTAACATGTATTTTTCACTACATAGAAAGCATTGTGCATGGATTATTTCATTAAATCATCATAACGTACCTGGGAGACAGTGTGCCCATTTTACAGATGAAAGACTGAGCCTCAGAGAAACTAGAGAACGTGTCCAAGTTTGCAGTTCCATTTATACAGAGCCCTGAGTCATCTGTCCATGCTACATCAATATTACTTACATAAGGGAGAAATCAAAGATCTATGGAACCCACTATTAGCACAGAGAATATTTTCATCATGATGCTTGGAATTCCATCAAAATTTTAAAATTAAAAAAAAAAAGCCCTTGAAATCTTTTGCCTTCTTATATCTTCGAAATAGAGTGCTTATATATTTAATCTTCAGCTCTATAAGTGTGCAAAGGGAAACCAACCCAAAAGCATTCATTTTTTGTGATCATTAACTGGATTTGGTTCTGGTCAATTAAAATAGTCTGCCCAGGGGAATTCCCTGGTGGACCATTGGTTAAGACTTGGGCTTTCACTGCTGTGGACTCAGGTTCCATCCCTGGTCAGGGAACTAAGATCACACAAGCCATGCAGTGCAGCCAATCACACACACACGCACACACACACACATACACACACACACATATCAGAGGTGAGTTGTGATTCAGTCATGTGCAACTTTTTGAGACCCCATGAACTGCAGCACTCCGAGTTTTCCTGTCCTTCACTATCTCCCTGTTTGCTCAAACTCATGTCCACTGAGTCAGTGATGCCATCCGACTATCTTATCCTCTGCTACCCACTTCTCCTCTTGCCCTCAATCGGGGGGAGGGATGGGATGAACTGGGAAGTTGGGATTGACATATATCCACTATTGATACTATGTATAGAGTACTAATAAGAACCTACTGTATAGCCCAGGGAATCGCTGTATAGCCCAGGGCATCCCAGCATTCTCTGGTGAACACTAAATATGAAGGAAATCCAAAAAAAGAAGGGATACATGTATATGTATAGCTTACTCACTGGGAAAGTCCCTTATGCTGGGAAATGTTGAGGGCAGAAGGAGAAGAGGGCATCAGGGGAAGAGACGGCCGGATGGCATCACTGATATAATAGACATGAACTTGGGCAAACCTTGGGAGATGGGGAGGGACAGGGAGGCCTGGCGTGCTGCAGTCCATGGGGTCACAAAGAGTCAGACACGACTAGGCGACGGAACAACAACATAGCTGATTCACCTTGCTGGACTGCAGAAACTAACACAACCTTGTAAAGCAACTGTCCTTCAATAAGAAGTAACTTTTTAAACATTGGTCTGCGCAGGCTTCTCACCAGGCTGGTGGTTGAGGTTAAGAAAGAGTCCTCACTGAGACCTATAGACTGCTTTCTAAAGAAAACTCACAAGGACATCATTCCTCAGTGGTGTCTGGACTAGGGGGACACAGTGCCATTGACAACCAGCAGGGTGCTAGAAACGAACAAAAAGAAAAGCCATGTATAGTTTAATAGAGATTTTTCTACTGAAGACTCCTATCAGAACCTCTATGTTCCCAAGGCTGGGAGGATTTGCAGCAGACTCACCAAACAAGAACACAAGCACACCAAACAGAAGAAAAACACACCAGAAGCCACCCAGGAGGCTGGGGAGATAACCACCTCCAAGTTGGAATGCACATGACGATGGTCCCAACTGCTCTCGAACTTTGGGGGATGCCAGACTCCTGGGACCACAGGGACTGAAGCCTTGGGGCTGACAAGAGACGCAGAAGTGTAGACGTTCAGATGAAGCCTGAAAGAAAGGACCAAGCTGCTATAACTTTTTATTATTGTAATGGGTTTTAGTTCAAGTCCGGGCCAAATGGGCTTCTGTGTTTCTTGGTGACCTTCTATGCTTCTTGGCCACCTTTGGGCTACACACCCACGAGATCCCTTCCTGTCTCGACAAGTGTGGGAACAAATGGGGTTGATTCTCCTCCAGAGAGATCTTGGTGATAAAACTACAGGTGGTGCCTCTCACACAAAGGCACTTCCTTGTACTCCAGTGAGCTTCGCTTCTACCCTTTGCTTCCCACCTCTGCACGCCTCCCCCAGACACTCAGTTACATATAACATTGCTTTGTGGGCTCTCGCGACTTCTTCCATTCTCTAATAAAGAATGCTCTGACTGAGGTCGTGGGTCACAATGACAGTGACTGTCCTCCTCAAAGAGGCCAGGCCAAGGATGAGGGGGCATCCAACTTCCTGACAATTCGTTTCATTGGAAACGATGCATGAAGCAGGAATTCTAAGGGGGTGTCCTGAATTTGAAAACTTCCCTCCCTTCCCTTTTTTAAGAACACAGATCAAACAAAGGCTAAATTTTGCTAGAGTTTCAGAAAGCAACACTTCAATGGTGAATTACCTAAGCAAAGTGACATGTTTATTCATAGGGACAACTATGGAACTACAGAAAGGAAATCCAAAACAAACAAACAAACACAAAAGGGATATATGTATACGTATAGCTTACTCATTGGAAAAGTCCCAGATGCTGGGAAAGATTGAGGGCAGGAGAGGAGGGCATCAGAGGTTGAAATGACTGGATGGCATAAAAGCACTCTGTGTGAAAATGCATATAGCATTGGGAGTTAAGAATGGAACTAAATATTTAGTTTACATTCACTATTTAAAATGCTGAAACCTACCAGGGATAACTAAGATCAGAGTCTAATCATAGTTTGTTTGTCCGATAAGGATGCAATTCAGAAAATGATACTGTGTATGTTGAACAATCTCAGAGAAAACAGGGCTCCCAGGTTTGGAGTTTCTTAGAGAGAGAGCTCTTCTATAATGGCTTAGAAGTCCATGTGGTTGTGATATTTCCAGAATGAAGGACTAAATCAATCCTGATGAAACTTTGAAAGATGCCACCAGGTCTAAATGTTTCAAAGCCAACACTTGAACTGCTAAATCATTCCCTCTGTTTTAAAGGAGTGATTATTTGATTGACAATGGGGGTGGAGAGAAATCCTTCAACAGTAATGCATATGGGCACATCATCTCCCTGATTACATATGAAAGGGGATGGGATGTGGGGGAAACCTCTTGATTCGTTCAGACACACAAATCATCCAGAGGAGGGGCGTACCCCGTTTTCTCTTGAACTCTAGTAGGAAATTTCCCATGCCATAATTGTATTTGTTATACTGCAGTGATCAAAGTCCATAAATTCCTCCATCTATCCTCATTCAGAGAAACCATATGGCATTACTAGGAGAGTCACATGCAAGGCTGGTTTGTTGTATACATGATTAAATATCCATGTGGGAACGGAACACTGGGGAGAGCAAAAACATTTAAAAGAAGAGGCTAAAAGCATGAACTCTAAGAGATACGTGGATATCTATTCTACTCCTGTAGGATCTAAAGTGTTAGGGGTATACAGAAAACATAACAGCAGTATGATCATGAAGGGGAAGGAGGAGGGATTTCTGCAAACAAGTGGTTTCTCTCAGCAGCTGTGCACCTAAGGCATGTGTGGCTTAGTTGCTCAGTCGTGTCTGACTCTTTGCCACTCCATAGACTGTAGATCGCCAGGCTCTTCTATCCATGGGATTCTCCACGCAAGAATACTGGAGTGGGTTGCCATTTCCTCCTCCAGGGGATCTTCCTGACCCAGGGATCGAACCTGCGTCTTCAGTGTCTCCAGCATTGGCAGGTGGGTTCTTTACTACTGAGCCACTGCAAAAGCCCCACATGGGTTTTCATCAAAAACTCTAGAAGGCAAATACGGTCATTCAGAAGTCTATGGATTATCAGACAGTCCTATGATCTTGTGCTCTGTTTGGTAGCAAGGAAAATGATAACTATCTAGTGAAAAACAAGGAGATAGATTTCTTTTTTTCTATCAGATTAGTGAAGATAAAAAAAGTTTGATAATGCCCAGAATCTGTGTGGATACAAAGAAATAGATACTTTTGGAGTAAGTAATTTTTTGAAAATGCTTTTCAACCATATTCATGAAATTTTAAAATTTGCATAAACAATGGCCCCCACATGGTTAGGCACAAGATATAAGAATATATATACACCTATGAGCAGTCACTGTAGCATTTTTTATTCTAGCAAAACATGGGGTAAACCTGAATATCTAATAGTACTGAAATCACTCAGTCATGTCCAACTCTTTGCGACCCCATGGACTATAGCCCACCAGGCTCCTCCATCCATGGGATCCTCCAGGCAAGATTACTGGAGTGGGTTGCCATTTCCTTCTCCAGGGGATCTTCCCGACCCAGGGATCGAACCCAGGTCTCCCGCATTGTAGGCAGATGCTTTACCGTCTGAGCCACCAGGGAAGTCCTATCTAATAGTAGAGGAATGACTAAATGTATTAGAATAATCCATTCAATAGGAGTATATGCAGCAAGTAAGAAAAAGGTAAATCTACCTAATTCTGTGTCCAAACATTTTTTGAAGTCATAAAATAAGTGTCTTCTTGTGAAAGTGAGGAAGGAATGAAGGAAGAAGTAAGAGAGGGAAGGTGGGAGGGAGAAAGGAAAGAAAAAATTTAAAGCATAAAGCACATCTGATAAATGTTTGTTTATAACAAACAATAGAAATAATGTAGAAAATTTCTGAAAATTTTCTTGAATTGTTTTTAGCAAGATGCCCAAGAAGTGGTATTTGAAGAGAAAAAGATTTTTGCTTTACATTTTATACCCTTCTATTCCATTTTTTTCTTTTAAATAAGTATGTAAACATATAATTTTTAAAAAACTAACATAAAAAATCATCTATAGCCTAAATTTTTCTTTCTCCTATGAAATCTTTATTGAAGCACAACTTACATACAATAACATTCACTGTTTCTAGATGAAGAATTCAATGATTTATGACAAGTGTATACAGTCATAGAACCACCATCATAACTGATATAGAATAACTCCATCACCTCTAAATTTTGCTCTTAACCCTTTGCTACCAATTCCATAACTGGATCCCTCTCTCAAGGATTATTGTCCTGAGCTGTCTTTGACTGTTGTCCAAAAACTATTGCTTCATATGTTTTCTCTGGTTTTCTAGTTTTTTAAGATGGACTGTATATCCAGCCCTTTACTCTATAACGACCTATACAAAGATTTATAATTTGTAAATGAGAGGAATACAGATAACATCAAAACTATCTGAGTAAAATTTACTTTATATGAGACCTCAAAATCTTAGATAGCCTTCTGGTTATATTTCTAACAACCAGTTATCATGCATTGTAGTTCCACAGGATCATATTGAATATATATAAAACTCGAAAGTGAAAGTCACTCGGTCATGTCCAACTCCTTGCGACTGCATAGACAGTCCGTCCATGGAATTCTCCAGGCCAGAATACTGGAGAGGATTGTATTTTCCTTCTCCAGGGGAATCTTCCCAGCCCAGGGATCAAACCCAGGTCTCCCGCATTGCAAGAAGATTCTTTAGCAGCTGAGCCACAAGAGAAGCCCAAGAATACTGGAGCGGGTAGCCTATCTGTTCTCCAGCAGACCTGCCCAACCCAGAAATCGAACCGGGGTCTCCTCTGGGAGAGACTATTACATGCTTTCTCCACTATCTCACTGTCATCCCGGGTGAAGCCAATATCGACAGGCAATTGCTGCAACTCTGTTTTCACAACACTTTACAGTGTTGTTCATTTTCTGAGTACCTGTCAGATCCATCTCCTGAGCTTCTCTGCTTCTTTCTCCCTCCTGTTCAGATTTAACCAACAGGAGGCCTTGGCAGGATATCCAAGAGTAGAAGAAGACAGTGATCCCATCCTCACACATTCTTTTCTAAACAAGATTTTGCCAATAGTTGCATCCATCTGGTTATGGCCAGAGTTCTTAGGAACAGTACCTCTCCCATGGCAGTACCACCAGCCAAACGTCACTTCTCCTTGATTTTTCAGGCCTAGGGATGGAGAAGGCAATGGCACCCCACTCCAGTACTCTTGCCTGGAAAATCTCATGGACGGAGGAGCCTGGAAGGCTGCGGTCCATGGGGTCGCTGAGAGTCGGACACGACTGAGCGACTTCACTTTCACGCATTGGAGAAGGAAATGGCAACCCACTCCAGTGTTCTTGCCTGGAGAATCCCAGGGACGGGGGAGCCTGGTGGGCTGCCGTCTATGGGGTCACACAGAGTCGGACAGGACTGAAGTGACTTAGCAGCAGCAGCAGCAGCAGCAGGGATGAAAATGGCTTGGTTTTCTGTCTCTTTTCGCGTGTGTGTTAGTTGCTCAGTCGTGTCTGACTCTTTGTGACTCCATGGACAATAGCCCGCCAGTCTTCTCTGTCCATGGAATTCTCCAGGCAAGAACGCTGGAGTGGGTAGCCATCCCCTTCTCCAAGGGATCTTCCTGACCCAGCAATTGAAGCTGGTGGCTCAGACGGTAAAGAGTCTGCCTACAACGCAGGAGACCTGGGTTCGATCCCTGGGTTGGGAAGATCCCCTGGAGAAGGAAATGGCAACCCACTCCAGTGTTCTTGCCTGGAGAATCCCATGGACGGAGGAGCCTGGTAGGCTACAGTCCATGGGGTCGCAAAGAGTCGGATACGACTGAACGACTTCACTTTCACTTTCTGCTCATTGCTAAATACATCACCATCCTTTGTTGTGGTTTTTTGTTTGTTTATTTGTTTTACCAGCTCAGACCTCTCTAAACACTCTTTTTATTAAACTCTCGCTGGTTAATCCTTAGTGGTTTATTCCCTGCTGCAGCTTCCACAACCCCAGGCCATACTATTTATGCTTCACCTTTGCCATCATAGTTTCATTGAGTTAGAAAAGGCTGTGGTCCATGTGATCAGAGTGGTTAGTTTTCTGTGATTGTGGTTTTCAGTCTGTCTGCCCTCTGATGGAGAAGGAT
Organism: Budorcas taxicolor; assembly: GCF_023091745.1. Classification (NCBI taxonomy): domain Eukaryota; kingdom Metazoa; phylum Chordata; class Mammalia; order Artiodactyla; family Bovidae; genus Budorcas; species Budorcas taxicolor. The sequence goes on along the minus strand of NC_068918.1, from coordinate 17,202,628 downwards.
AAGAGGCTTATGGAAGCTTCCTGATGAGAGAGACTGACTGAGGGGGAAATTGGGTCTTGTTCTGATGGGCGGGGCCATGCTCACTAAATCTTTAATCCAATTTTCTGTTGAAGGTCGGGGCTTGTGTTCCCTAAAGCCAAACTATGGTGGAGGTAATGAAGATATGGGGACCTTTTTCAAAAGGTCCCATGCCGGTACTGCTATACTCAGTGCCCTCAACCTGCAACAGGCTACCGCCGATCCACGCCTCCACCAGACTCTTGGACACACACAGGCAAGTCTGGGTCAGTCTCTTGTGGGGTCGCTGCTCCTTTCTCCTGGGTCCTGGTGCACACAAGGTTCTGTTTGTGCCCTCCAAGAGTCTGTTTCCCCAGTCCTGTGTAAGTTCTGGAGGCTCTATGGTGGGGTTCATGGTGACCTCCTGGGCTTATGCCACACCCAGGTCTGCTGCACCCAGAGCCCCTGGCCCTGTGGCAGTCCACTGCCAACTGGTACCTCCACAGGAGACGCTCAAACACAGTTCCGTCTCAGTCTCTGTGGGGTCTCTGGGTCCTGGTGCACACAAGGTTTGTTTGAGCCCTCTGAGCATCTCTGGTAGAAATGGGGTTTGATTGTAAATGTGAATTCTCCCCTCCAACTATCTTGCTGGGGCTTCTCCTTTGCCCCTGGATGTAGGGTATCTCCTCATAGCTGCTCCAGCACGATGCAGCTGCTGCTCCAGGCAAAGGCTAATAGCGTTTTGCGAAGAGAGCGCACTGGTCATAGTAAACACCCTCTTCCAAGAGAAGACTCTATACATGGACATTACCAGATGGTCAATACCGAAGTCAGATTGATTATATTCTTTGCAGCCAAAGATGGAGAAGCTCAATACAGTCAGTAAAAACAAGACCAGGAGCTGACTGTGGCTCAGATCATGAGCTTATTGCCAAATTCAGATTAAAATTGAAGAAAGTAGGGAAAGCCACTAGACCATTCAGGTATGACCTAAATCAAATCCCTTACAATTATGCAGTGGAAGTGAGAAATAGATTCAAGGGATTAAATCTGATAGACAGAGTGCCTGAAGAACTATGGATGAAGGTTCATGACATTGTACAGGAGACACGGATCAAGACCATTCCCGAGAGAAAGGAATGCAAAAAAGCAAAATGGCTGTCTGAGGAAGCCTTACAGATAGCTATGAAAAGAAGAGAAGTGAAAAGCAAGGGAGAAAAGGAAAGATGTATCCATTTGAATGCAGAGTTTCAATGAATAGCAAGGAGAGAGAAGAAAGTTTTCCTCAGTGATCAGTGCAAAGAAATAGAGGAAAACAATAGAATGGGAAAGACTAGAGATCTCTTCAAGAAAATTAGAGATACCAAGGGAACATTTCATGCAAAAATGGGCACAATAAAGGCCAGAAATGGTTTGGATTTAACAGAAGCAGAAGATATTAAGAAGAGGTGGCAAGAATACACAGAAGAACTGTATAAAAAAGATCTTCATGACCCAGATAATCACAATGGTATGATCACTCACCTAGAGCCAGACATCCTGGAATGGTAAGTCAAGTGGGCCTTAGGAAGCATCACTCCAAACAAAGCTAGTGGAAGTGATGGAATTCCAGTTGAGCTATTTCAAATCCTAAAAGATAATGCTGTGAAAGTGCTGCACTCAATATGCCAGCAAATTTGGAAAACTCAGCAGTGGCCACAGGACTGGAAAAGGTGTTTTCATTCCAGTCCTAAAGAAAGACAATGCCAAATAATGTTCAAACCACTGCACAATTGCACTCATATCACATGCTAGCAAAGTAGTGCTCAAAATTCTCCAAGCCAGGCTTCAACAGTACGTGAACCGAGAAATTCCAGATGTTCAAATTTGATTTAGAAAAGGCAGAGGAACCAGAGATCAAATTGCCAGTGTCTGCTGGATCATCAAAAAAGCAAGAGAGTTCCAGAAAAACATCTATTTCTGCTTTATTGACTATGCCAAAGCCTTTGACTGTGTGGATCACAACAAACTGTGTTAGAGACGGGAATACCAGACCACCTGACCTGCCTCTTGAGAAATCTGTAAGCAGGTCAGGAAGCAACAGTTGGAACTGATCGTGGAACAATGGACTGGTTCCAAATAGGGAAAGGAATACATCAAGGCTGTATATTGTCACCCTGCTTATTTAACTTCTATGCAGAGTACATCATGAGAAATGCTGGGCTGGATTAATCACACGCTGGAATCAAGATTGCCAGGAGAAATATCAATAACCTCAGATATGCAGATGACACCACCCTTATGGCAGAAAGCAAAGAAGAACTAAAGAGCCTCTTGATGAAAGTGAAAGAGAAGACTGAAAAAGTTGGCTTAAAACTCAACATTCAGAAAACTAAGATCATGGCCTCTGGTCCCATTGCTTCATGGCAAATAGATGGGGAAACAATGGAAACAGTGAAAGACTTTATTTTTTTGGACTCCAAAATCATTGCAGATGGTGACTGCAGCCATGAAATGAAAAGATGCTTGCTCCTTGGAAGAAAAGTTATGACAAATATAGAGAGGATATTAAAAAACAGAGACATTCCTTTTTTGACAAAGGTCCATCTAGTCAAAGCTATGGTTTTTTCTAGTAGTCATCTATGGATGTGAGATTTGGACTATAAAGAAAGCTGAGTGCAGAAGAATTGATGCTTTTGTACTGTGGTGCTGGAGAAGACTCTTGAGAGTCCCTTGGACTCCAAAGACATCAAACCAGTCCATTCTAAAGGAGATCAGTCCTAAATATTTATTGAAAGGACTGATGTTGTAGCTGAAACTCCAATACTTTGGCCATCTGATGTGAAGAACTGACTCATTTGAAAAGACCCTGATGCTGGGAAAGATTGAAGACAGGAGAAGGAGACAACAGAGGATGAGATGGTTGGATGGCATCACCGGCTCAATGAACATGAGTTTGAGGAAACTCCGGGAGTTGGCGATGGACAGGGAGGCCTGGTGTGCTCCCGTCCATAGGGTCACAAAGAGTCAAACACAACTGAGCGACTGAACTGAACTGACCTGAAATTTGCCATCATAAACTCACTATCTCCGTCTTTGCCCACAGCTTCCTGTCCTTTCGGTTCTCTGTTTCCGTGACTCAGTCTGTCTGTTCTTTCTCCATTCCTGCTCTCAATCCCTCTCTTTCCTGCTTTTCCCCATCTTTCAGCCTCTTTCTGGATTTACTCTCTTCCCAATTCAGCCTAGACTCAATAGTCCTTCATTTCACTCACCTTTATGTTCCCCCTTGTATAACAGTTCTCTTCATTTCCAAGAGTGCTGACTCCTCAGCTTAATGTTCAAGTTTCTTAAATACCGTGGGTCTTTCTTCATCTATAAATCAAGAGTTGGATAACATGATCTCTAAGTAGGATAATCTGAGTAGGGCTTCCCTGGTGGTTCAGATGGTAAAGAATCCACCTGCAAATGCAGGAGTCCCAGGTTTGAACCCTGGGTCGAGAAAGATCCCCTGGAGAAGGCAATGGCTACCCACTCCAATATTCTTGCCTGGAGAATGCCACGGACAGAGGAGCCTGCGGGCTACAGTCCATGGGGTCACAAAGACATGATTGAGCAAATAACAAATAGGATAACCTCTGCCCCCATCCAGGTTGCTTTTGAGGATGAAAAGGGGAAGTTATTCATTACTGCATCAGGACACAACTGAGCATGTGACCATCTGTCACTATAGCTTCTTCCTGCTCCAAACTATATGATTATGTTACATACATTAAAGCCAGAATATAGACCTCCATTTCTTCTGAAGTCACGAGCTTGACGTTTAGAATACGGTCTGTTTAGTGAATACAACAAAACATTTGGAAAAAATAAAGGTAAGGAAGAGAAATCAAAGGCCGAGAGGTAAGGGTTGTGAAGCGTGAAGACAGCGCAAGAAGAAAAGACCCACAAAAACATGTCTCCTTTCAGATCTCAGGCTTACCAGACAGTTAGCCTCAAGGAAAAGCCCTGCCTTTTCGAATAAGCCAGTGGAAGTGAGCGCACAGAATAACCTACACATTTGGGTAAAAATCGGATGCCTTCTTGCCTACTTGTCTCTTCTCTTCCATTTTCGGCTTTCTGTTTCAAACCACACAGAAGCTGATGCTCTGCCCTGTGGGCTGCCTCCCGTCCCACAGCACAAAGGCTCTTCCGAATGAATAGCCATGGTCGCCATGGCAGCTGGGGGTCATAAACTCCTGAGCTGTGGGTCTTGGCACAGCTCCATGCATTATCTGCATCCTGGTGCAGATTAGTCTCTTTATCTAATTAGTAGCCTTACAAATAGCCACCTGGCCCAGAGCTTAACCATTAAAGATGCAATGTTGCTGAATAGCTGCAGACGAGGAATGAGGATAAGAGAAAACTGAAAGCTGATCTTAGCGAGGTCCTTCTCTCCTGGCTACAGACACCTGCAAGCGCTGGCCCACCCACATAGTAGAAGTTCAAACACAGGCAGAGAACAAATCGCTCTGTGTTCTCTCCACTGCTCACCTTGAGCATCTCTTGATCCACCAGCCTCCCAGAAACCGCCTATAGGACATGCTTGACCATTCCTGCTCAGAGGCCCAGCCGTTCCCTGCCTCAGAGGGTTCTACTTGAGGCACCCAGGCTGGTCACTGTTTCTAGAACTTGACCAATTGCCCTGGCCTGATGTATCCAAACCCTGGTCTGGATACTTCAGAACTATCTCCCGATGCACCTGAAAGACTGTATCCTTTCTCATTTGTTTTAAGTGCTGAAACGTCCTTGTGCTAATGAAACTTACTCCAGACGCATATTATCTAGGTGTTTGTCAGGTTCATCTTTCTCCCACCCAGTAAAAGCAAAATTATTTTTTGTTACTTACTATATAGAAGTAAATATCTATAAAAGAATAAATATAGAAGCAAACTTATTTGCTTCTATATTTACTATTAGAAGCAAATATCTTCCTACATTCATTCTATAAATAATAATAAATCTAAACTACTATAAAAAAATTGAAACCAATGCATTCTGAACGTGTCTAATGCAGTCAATCTAACAGTTGCATCCTGGGCTGAATTTTAGAAGTGCTATCAAGTGCTTGGGATGGACAGGGGTAGAGAGCTGACACTGGAGTCCAGCTGCTAGTTTATAGCTGATGCTGTGGTGCCACATTTGAGTATTTCCATCAATTACAAAGGAAAAGAGAATTCTAATCAGTATACCCACCATGAGCTTCTGGAATTAAAACAGACTTAAAGCCCACCCAATAGTCTCTTTTATTCTGGGGTATATTTATTCCAGATGTGCAGAGCAAGAACATGCCTCACTGTACTTTTATTGTCATGTAATGATTTCAGACTTTCTTGCTTTTTATTATTGTGCTATGTGTTTATGAGAATATATATCCAATAGAAACCTATTAAACTAGGAAATGAGTATTATGCGAGCAATGATCAGTCAAATATGAACACTATAGCAGAAAACTTACAGTAGAAAATCTTTACCAAGTCTTTTTATCTATTCTTTTGTTGATGTAAGCTATTGTTTCTTTTGTTTTACTATCAGATAAGTCATTCCAGTTTGAAATGATATCAAGCAACAGGGTTTCTTATACTTCCTGAGACATGCTATTTCAGAGCCTAGCAGATCTGACTGATATCTTGACATTCAGGTATAGTCTCCTTTCTTGCAGTTTCCATTGTTGCTATTTATTAATTTATATTTCTAAATAAAATACCTTCAGGGTCTCTGAAAAGAAGTCAGTGTTTTGAATCTGTGCGAGCAAAAATGAAACTAGGCACACACCCACGCCATGCCCACTATGACCACCCCCTAGGCCATTCCAGGAACAACCAATTTAAGTAGCTATGCCCCGAACCAAAGCCAAAAGGCCATTATTTAGGTTTCTTCGAGAAAGGGAGAAACTACACACTTAAAAATAAAGCTATCCTTGTAAAAGCTTTTCATGTCTCCAATCTTCTTAAGTAAGGATTGCCAAGCAATCACCACTATACTCAACACAGATTGAAATATTCTTATGTGCATTTATCTCTTTGGCCACTTCTAATTATTAGCTTATTAAAGAACAGCATTCAGTACTTACGGAGGTGATGTCTTCCTGGTACATTAATGCCTATTCAAGGTCTGATTTCTCTCCAGACTTTAAACTCCATGGGGGCAGAAACAGTTCATTCCTTAATCACCATTCCATCCCTGTGAAAAGATGTTTATAACAAGAGGAAAATGTGCCATGGTCTCTTTATTATTTAGGAACTATGAAGAAGAGTGAGCTAAAATTCTTTGGCTTTTGAGAATTACAAAGTATCATTCATATTCTCAGTAACTTAATAATATAAACCAATTTATCATCAATTAATGAGCAAAAGCAATGTCTGGGTTTCAAACACTGGAAAAGATATGTTTGCAGACCTATGACTTCAAAAATTAAAAAAAAAAACAAAACCAAACAACCATTGTGTTGAAAGGATTCCCCATTTAAAATCTGTTGAGTTACCCGCTCAGTTATGTGGCAGCCTGGATGAGAGGGGAGTTTGTGGGGAGAATGGATACAGCAAAAGGCTGAGTCCCTTTGCTGTCCACCTGAAACCATCACAACATTGTTAATTTGTTATATTCCAATTTAAAATACAAAGATTTAAAAAAATAAAATCTGTTGAGTTATTCAAAGAAAGCGGTGTAAGCCTAAACTACATCTTTCAGAAACACCTGAGATAATCTGTAATTTCTCACATACATGGTTTCTGGGATCTAACTTTTGACTTAAACTTCCCAACTTGACAAATTTATAATTATAATTAATGAATACCAAATCTTTTTTTTTTTTTTCCTCCAGACCATCTTGTCCTCCTCTACAAGTCCCACAGAGGAAATAGTAGAGAGGGCAGGAATGCAAAAGAGTCCTGTGGTTTGGAACTGGCCCAAGCCAAACTGAATTTTTCCTAATATACATTAAACTGTCAGTAAAGAGCACCACGACTCAGAACTTGAACCAAGGGAAAACCCCACAGCCCTCTGAAGGCACTAGTTCTGTGAGTTGTTTTAGAGCGGGCACACAACCAGGGATTATTCACGTATTTAAAATGTATCCTTCAAGTTCCAACAGAACCTCCTCAGGAGAACACTGAAATGAGTTCCCTTTACCTAATCCAGGTTAAGTGGGCATTCCTCTGAGTAGCACACCTTTGAGAGCATTTATCGCTTCTCGGCCTTTTGGCTAAGATCAAGTGGTGGCTCAGACGGAAAGCGTCTGTCTACAATGTGGAAGACCTGGGTTCGATCCCTGGGTCGGGAAGTTCTCTGGAGAAGGAAATGGCAACCCACTCCAGTACTCTTGCCTAAAAAACCCCATGGACAGAGGAGCCTGGTGTCCATGGGGTCGCAAAGAGTTGGACACGACTGAGCGACTTCACTTTTTTTTTTTCACTCACTGGGTCTGTGGCTTCCCAGGTGGCGCTAGTGGTAAAGAATCCGCCTGCCCAATGAAGGAAGACGCAAGAGATGCAGGTTTGATCCCTAGGTCGGGAAGATCCTCTAGAAGAGGAAATGGCAGTCCACTCCAGTATTCTTGCCTGGGAAGTCCCACAGACAGGTGAGCCTGGCGGACTACAGTTCATGGGGTTGCAAGGAGCTGGACACGACTGAAGTAATTTACCACACACGCAGGCATGCTGAGTCTGTAGATTCTCATATCTACTCTGAGACTTGCAGGATAGGATCCCAGCTTCACTTTAAAAGAAGGTCTCAGGAAATTGATATCTGAAATCTGGAATTGCAGCAACCCACTCCACTGTTCTTGCCTGGAGAATCCCAGGGACGGGGGAGCCTGGTAGGCTGCCGTCTATGGGGTAACACAGAGTCGGACACGACTGAAGCGACTTAGCAGCAGCAGCAGCAGCAGCAGCAGCAGAACCTGAAGGTAAGCAAAGGATCCCAAGTTTTCCTGAAACATCCCCTCTCAGAGACAGCCTAGCTAGTTGTGGAGGTCCCTGGCAGAGGTGTACAGAGATGAGAGAAAGGAGAATAGAGACAAAAAGAGCTTCCAGCTCAGGACTGGCCCATCTCCCCTCATTCTGGGGTGATTAATTGGGAAAACAAAGGGCAAGTGAGAACCATCTCCACTCATGTGTTTATTAAACTCTTAAAGAGTCATTCTCTGTTGACTATATTGGTTTATTTATCTATATCTGATGAATACAAACTTAAGATGGCATCATTGGCACAGGTAATAAAGGACAGACAGAAGCACAGAGTTAACTTTAATCATCAGAATTCTTGTTTTGCTTAAGTAGCTGTGTGAATATGAGCAACTTAACTTCCCTAGGAACCATTTCTCCATCTTCTGAATAAGACAGATGAGGCCAAAAGTTTCTGAGATTACTTCCTGCTTTGCCCTGGTAATAAATTTTTATGAATGTTGCATGTAATCCAAGTAGAAAACATATGCAGTAAGTAATAGTTGGTAACAGCACTAGGGGGAATCATGTGGAAGGTGTGTCAGTGAGATTTGCTGCTCTTTTCCAGTCATCCCAGGGAAATCTATGGGAAAAAAAGAATGTTCTAATGCGTAAGAATGTCTGCTGAACTGAAGTGTACAAGCTTCACAGACATGAGTTGTAGCCAAGGGGATAAAACTTAAGGACGGAGTAGAAGTGTTAAGGAATTTTCTTCTAGAAAACAGCAAGGGTAGGGGAAATAGACATTAGTAAACTCATAAGAATCAGAGAGCTAAAGTGCTTTGAAATAGGATGTGAAGGCCCGACATATTTGAGAAGATTCGTTATAATCAAAATGAAGGAAGGGGAAGGTGACTTGAGTCCATCATGATGGATTTATAGAGAAGGCTTATAATGGTGGCCATGAATCCAATGAGGATGAGGAAGGTGGTAATAATAGCTACCATTTATTGAATACTTAACTAAGTATTAGAACTTCTTGCTAGGAAACTTATAAAGACCTTGTCTAATTTCTAGAACTCTAAAAGATATTGTGATCTTCAACATGTAGATAAATAAATGAAGGCTCAGGAAAAGTGACTTCTCCAAGGGTAAACTCAGGTCTGTCCATGCTTTTTTCAATACATCATTACTTTTTGCCCATGAATAGGAAAGCCCTTCATCCAGGGCTTTGGGCAATTAAGAATTATTAAGAAAAAAGTTAACCATTGGTGGATCAATTGAGGAAACTGTTTCTCCTTGAGCAAAGGGACTGTGTCTTCCTCACCCACTTGTTCCCTCCACTTTGCCCAGGCCCTGGCCCAGAGATGCCCTTTCAATGACAGGCTTGCTGCCTGGCTGCTGGGACTGGGGTCTCCTTCTAACCGTCAACTCCATCCAGAATATTTCTTTAAGATGAAATGAAAATGGCATGTCCACTTCCATATACATCAATTTGCAATCTCGACCTCTCTTTGGTCAACTGAAGGAAACGTTAAGTTACTTCAAGATACGTTCCATTGTTTCTTATAAAGACCTTGATCTATAGAAGATTGTCACTTAATGTTTCTCCTTTAAGGATAGCCTTAAAATCTGAAATAGTTTTGTAAAATACAATGAATTTGTTTCTATTCAGAAAATGTTACAGGTTTTACCTTAGTTTGTTTTATCCAAAGTAGTTTTTTAAAAATATATGTATACACAAAGTAGTTGGAATTGGAAGAAGGAAAAAAATCACTCTAAGGACTTTGTGTACCCTCATATCTGCTTTGTTCTCCCTGCTGAAGCAGCGGCTGGTGATGCTTTTGCCGTTTTTACTTTCTTTCAGCATGTGGGATCTTAGTTCTCTGGCCAGGGATCAAACCTGCATTGGAAACACAGAATCTTAACCACTGGACTGCCCGGGAAGTCCTGATACTTTTGTCATCCTATTCATCCTTAAAATTCTATCCAACTCTCCCTACCACAACCACACTATCACCCCCTGCCATACTCTATCCGTTCAATATTCCTTTTCACCAATGGACGCTTTTGCTCCTGTCTCTGATACCAGGCTTTGAAAGAAGAAAAAAATTATTTATTTCTTTAACTCTGTATTCTCATTTAAAATCTCTCCCCACTTCCTCTTGTCCTCACCCACTCACCACATCCCCAGCTCACCTCTGACCCCTACACCTCCCCAGCCATTTCATCACTAACTTGGCCTGAGTCAGAGGAATGATTCATGGAATCGTAAAACTTAGGGTGGAAGAGACCTTAAAGGTCAGCTAATTCAACCACCCAAGTAAGTGGAAAAACCAGCTCTTATTTTCATTCTTTCTCTCCCGACTTCCCAAACTCAATTACAAACATCAGAACAATGTCTCTAGCTGTTATGGAGCTTCTGCTTTGGATATCCTTTTAACAAAGGATTCCCCTCTCCCTGAGAAAGCTTAGGTAGAGGCTTGTCAATGGTACACAATGGATTACAGATGTGGAAACCTACAATCCTCTGAATATAGAGTTGGTTGCTCTCTCAAAAAAGTGTTTAAAGATGAGTATGTTTATTTCACTTACTTCATTTATTCCATGGAACAACTGAATATTGGCCCCAGAAAATATAAATAGATTACTTGATGAAAGGAGATATACAAATGGCCCATAAAAATATTAAAATATGATCAACCTAATTCATAGTAAAATAAATAAATGTCAATTAAAATTACAATGAGATTTTATTTCTCTATCATATGCAAAGATATAAAACAGGCACACTCATATATTGCTAATGGGTATGTACAAAACCTGCACAGACAGGGATTTGCAATATCTAACAAAACTATATGTGTATCTATCTTATGACCCTGCAATACCACTTCTAGGAATTTACCCTGAAAATACATCTCCAAAAATATAAAAATATATTTGTAAAATATTATTCAGATTATTCATTGAAGTAATTTTTATAATGTTTAAATATTGGAAACAGCCTAAATGCCCATTTAGAGGAAAGCAGTTGAATAAACAATGGTGCATCCACACAATGAAGTAGTAGGCAGCTATAAGATAGAATGAATAAGATCCTTATGGAAACAATATGGAGTGCCCTCCAAGATACACTGTTAAGAGAAAAAAGAAAAGCATGTTTATAGTAAATTATTTTTGCGTAAGAAAGAGAAATTTAGAAAATATACATTCAGTTCAGTTCAGTTCAGTTGCTCAGTCGTGTCCGACTCATTGCGACCCCATGAATCGCAGCACACCAGGCCTCCCCGTCCATCACCACCTCCCAGAGTTCACTCAAAACCATGTCCATCGAGTCGGTGATGCCATCCAGCCATCTCATCCTCTGTCGTCCCCTTCTCCTCCTGCCCCCAATCCCTCCCAGCATCAGAGTCTTTTCCAATGAGTCAACTCTTTGCATGAGGTGGCCAAAGTACTGGAGCTTCAGCTTTAGCATCAGTCCTTCCAAAGAACACCCAGGACTGATCTCCTTTAAGATGGTTGGATCTCCTTGTAGTCCACAGGACTCTCAAGAGTCTTCTCCAACATAACAGTTCAAACGTATCAATTCTTCGGCACTCAGCTTTCTTCACAGTCCAACTCTCACATCCATACATGACCACTGGAAAAACCATAGCCTTGACTTGACGGACCTTTGTTGGCAAAGTAATATCTCTGTTTTTTAATATGCTATCTAGGTTGGTCATAACTTTTCTTCCAAGGAGTAAGCGTCTTTTAATTTCATGGCTGCACCATCTGCAGTGATTTTGGAGCCCAAGAAAGTAAAGTCAGCCACTGTTTCCACTGTTTCCCCATTCATTTCCCATGAAGTGATGGGACCAGATGCCATGATCTTCGTTTTCTGAATGTTGAGCTTTAAGCCAACTTTTTCACTCTCCTCTTTCACTTTCATCAAGAGGTTTTTTAGTTCCTCTTCACTTGCTGCCATATGGTGGTGTCATCTGCCTATCTGAGGTTATTGATATTTCTCCCAGCAATCTTGATTCTAGCTTGTGCTTCTTCCAGCCCAGCCTTTCTCATGATGTACTCTGCATACAAGTTAAACAAGCAGGGTGACAATATACAGCCTTGACATACTCCTTTTCCTATTTGGAACCAGTCTGTTGTACCATGTCCAGTTCTATATCTGGCCTATATGGAAAAAGAAGCTAAAAAGAGTGGATATATGTATATGTATTACAGATTCACTTTGCTGTGCACCTGAAACTAACACAACATTGTAAATCAACTATACCTCAATAAACTCTTTAGAAAAAGTAAAGATGTATCTATATATAGGCTCTTCACAGCTAAGTCACTATGTATACTCAGACATATAAGGAAATAAATAGATCAAATGAAAAAACAAATGACAGAGAGAGCGCCTATATTATTTTTATTTTCTCCACCAATGCTTATGAACTACAGTTTTAAAATAGTAAGCATAAACAGGTAAATATATATGAATACAGAAAAGAAAAAAAAAGGACATATACATATATCTTCTCATCTGTATGTAAACACAGGATAAACTAGAAACCAATGATAGTGGTGAAAATAATAAAAGGAATGGTAGGAAATTACACCACTTTTTATATAATCCTGACTTTTGGAATCATGTGAATGCTTCACACATTCAAGAAAACAAGGATGAAGGAAAAACTGAAGTGGAATACAAACAGAAACAAACAAATGAACCAAACTGGTGGACAGGGGAGAACAGTAACTTAAGAAACATTTAAGTAGAATAGCTGGACTAATACCTTCAGGCCAAAGACAAACAATGTTAACAATTATTGAAGTCCAATTAGCAGGGGCTTCTTGCTATCACTGAAATATAGGTATGGAACTATTTCCTTTATACATATATATATATTTAATATTTAACATTTATTTATCTACTTATTTAGCTGCGTTGGGTCTTAGTTGCAGCATGTGGGATCCAGTTCCCTGATCAGGGATCAGACCTTGGCCCCCTGCATTGGGAGCACCTAGTCTTGGGAGCCTGGGGGGCTGCAGTCCATGGGGCCGCTAAGAGTTGGACTCGACTGAGCAACTTCGCTTTCACTTTTCACTTTCATGCACTGGAGAAGGAAACGGCAACCCACTCCAGTGTTCTTGCCTGCAGAATCCCAGGGACGGGGAAGCCTGGTGGGCTGCTGTCTCTGGGGTCGCACAGAGTCGGATACGACGGAAGCGACTCAGCAGCAAGCAGCAGTCTTAGCCACTGGACCACCAGGGGAGTCCCTGAAACTGTTTTCTGTATATTCTAAGATCTTGCAAAAAAGTAAATCTATGGTGGCCAGTGGAAGCCTGATTTCTCACTGATAATGAAAAGTTACACATGTGGAAAGAAGGAAGGTCTTAATGATCCCTGTGGCTTTTTCCAGCTCTGTCTACTGAGAGGGCCAAAAGGCAATACCTGCTCTCTACTTGCAAAACAAAACTAGTCTGCGGCAGGGCAAGTACAACTTGAAACTGGAAAATCTTTTTGTGGCAGAAAATAAGGAAGTGCTCAAAGAATGGTGGGAGCATACCAGAAGGACAAAGAAGTTAGCTTGAAGAACTTCCCAGGAGTCAAACTCTGAAAATCTGAGCATCAGATAATGATAACAGTAACTTATTATAACCCATTGAATAAACTAAAAATCCATGAGTCTATACTGTTATTTACACATACATACATATAAAGAGAAAGATCTTCTCTACAGCAGAAAATCAACTAATAAATTTAGAAGAAATAGTGGACTTGCAAGGTCACTATCAGTAACCATCATTGAAATAATTAATTCAGGCCAGAATCATTAATGGGTGCTAAACTAGTGTGCATGAATTTAATGAGTAGCAAGAGTATTTGAAAGAATGTGAAAGTGTCAGTCGTTCAGTCAGGTCCAACTCTTTGAGACCCCATGGACTGTAGCTCACCATGCTGTTCTGTCCATGGAATTCTCCAGGCAAGAATAGTGGAGTGGGTAGCCATTCCCTTCTCCAGAGGATCTTCCCAACCCAGGGATCCAACCCAGGTCTCCTGCATTGCAGGCAGATTCTTTACTATCTGAGCCACCAGAGAAGACCCATAAGAGTGTTTACATAGTCTTAAGTTTCTCCTGTAAGTTTCTTCATTAACTACAATGAAAAAAGTGCAACTTTTTGGTAAAGAAATCTGGCAGACACCTCTTAACCAAATGATCAGACATTATCATTAATGGGGCATATCCATATCACATGTTTCCTGGTATGATACCCTGGAAAGGAAACAGTATCACTACTGTGGAATTGCTGAAAGTGCATACCCCAAATCTAATCATGAGAAAACATCAGCAAACTCAAATTGAGGAACATTCTTAAATGTAACTGGACACACATTTCAAAAATGTCAGTGTCATAAAATAAAAAGCAGTATTGAAGGACTATTCCAGGAAAAAGGAGACTAAACTGCATGCAATGTGAGATTCAGCAGGGTTTTCTGTTTGTTCCGCTGCTACTGTGTTTTTGCTAGTTTATTTTCTATAAAGGTAATTACTTGGACAATTTGAAAAATCTGTCAGTATCTTAAATAAGAGTTATATATCAATGTTAACTTCCTGATTTGGATAATTACACTTAGTTCTGTAAAAGAATGTCCCTGGGATTTCCCTGGTGGTCAGGTGGCTAAGACTCTGTGCTCCCACCACAGGAGGTGCAGGTTCAATCCCTTGTCAGGGAACTAATATCCTATAAGCTGCAATTAAGCCTCAACACAGCCAAATAAATAAATATTTTAAAAAACTATCCTTGATTTTAGGATACACAAGTAATTAGAGGTAAGTGACCTCATGTCTGTAAGTTTCAGTTTTTATCTTTTTGAGAGTCTAAGTAAAGGATATAAGAGAATCCTTTGAAATCATCTTGCAACTTTTCTGTAAATTTGAAATTACATGAAAATAAAAATATATAAGAAGAAAACAATTACCTTCTTGAGGTTGACCCCCTCGTTACTTACAGAGCACTTACATGCTCTCAGCTCTACTTCATTTTGTGTTGCATTCTATGGGATCCGCCCAGACATCCCAGTAACAAAATTGGGCAGGTGGGCAGCCTTTTGATTTTCCTAACTCTCAGATGTAAAAAGCAGACATAGCCCCATTTTTATTTTAACATGTACCAAATCCATCCTTCATACACAGTAGTAGTTGTTACGGGTACATATGCTTCTCTCATTATGTCATCTGCCAAAGGTGGCTGCAAGAATATGATGTGAGACATTTGAGCCAATTCCAGTCCTTTTCTATAAATCCATTCTAAAGTAGGAACCCTTAGACACCTATATAGTCGGTCTAAAGACAACTAAGGGAGACAAAAATAGGAACATTTGTACTTTTTTAGAAGTATGGATACACTTGAAGAAGAGCTTGTCCACACTGTATTTAAGGCACTGTGAAAATGTGTATGACTCATTCATTCATTCAGAAGGCCTTCATGGAAAAACTAATACTCACCAAGTTTTACGGGTAAGTTCTACAGGTTTTAAAGCTAAAGGAAATGTTCCTCTTCTGGAACAGTATTTTCTGGAAAGAACAACATGGTAAGTGCTAAAACTGAATTATATACTAAGTATTATGGAAATACAAAGGAGAGCATGATTAACCTCACAACAGTTGATATTCAATCACAGAAGCAAGAGTCAAAAAACCCATAAAAGACACCTAAGCTACCTACCTTTTCCATATCAATGTCCTAAATCTTGTCCGTGGTATTCCTGACCCCTGAACATGGAAAGGGATGAGCCATCATGCCCACACGTTGAAACTGACATGGAAAGGGATGAGGTATCACACATACACCTTGAAACTGACTCAGAGGCAGAGGAAGGGAGAAGATGAGGCACTGAACTAGGGAGCTGACCAGAGCAGACCATCTCCTAGCCTTCTAGCTCCACCCATGCAGAGGGCCTCCATCTCATAGCTTTAAGATATATGCTTGCCACAAAATAATATTTCACTTGATAAAAAGATTTTAAAAATTGATCTAAACATGAATTTTAGCACATGATTTCTCACACTGATATGAATGTGTGTTTGTGTGTACACTGCCAGATGGAATGTGTGTGCACGCTTCCAGCTCTCAATATCTGGCATCTAGGTACACAAAAAAATTTGAAGAGGCTGTGCTA
This sequence comes from Budorcas taxicolor, assembly GCF_023091745.1. Classification (NCBI taxonomy): domain Eukaryota; kingdom Metazoa; phylum Chordata; class Mammalia; order Artiodactyla; family Bovidae; genus Budorcas; species Budorcas taxicolor. The sequence continues at coordinate 17,186,560 of NC_068918.1, read as the reverse complement.
TTAATAACAATAGTCAGTTTATGTTAAAGGATAAATATTGATGCAATGTTTATAAGAATTAAATGCTGATACCACAACTTAAACATCCAGCAAATGGTTAGATAAATGCTACACTGAGCCATATTTTGAAGGGATATTTCTAAGAAGCTTGACTCATATGTGTTCGTCAAAAAGATTGTTCCAAGTATGTTGTGAAATATACATACAATGTTATTATCATTACAATGCTAATGAAGTATGAGTTTTGATTTACAAATTCAGATATGCAGTAAGCGTCATTAAAAAAAAAAAAAAAGAACTTATTTTCTGTTTTAGCCTTATGTTTATGTGGTCATAGAAAATTAATTCCTGATATTGCAGTTGTGCTCCAGAAAGGCTTATTTAGGGTCAACATGCGGGTGAAGAGACATCTTGTCCTTGATTTTGTCCTCTATCAAGTACTGGTATCCTGGGGACTTCCCTATGGCTCAGATGGTAAAGAATCTGCCTACAATGCAGGAGACCTGGATTCAGTCCCTGGGTCAGGAAGATCTCCTGGAGAGGGAAATGGCAACCCACTGCAGTATTCTTGTGTGGAGAATCCCAGGGACAGAGGAGCCTGGAGGGCTACAGTCCATGGGGTCACAGAGAGTCAGACATGCCTGAGCGATAACGCACACACACTGGTATCCAGGGATCCACTCTTACCCTGTCCAGTCACCCATGTTAGGATCACGCCAGTTACTTCTGCCTCCTCCCCTTCCCGAGTCTGGCTTTCCCAGCTACTTCCATGCCTTTCCCAAGGATCATTCCATTCATACTACACTGTAGGAAATTCTGAGAGAATGTCTAAAGTCCAGTGGGTCTAGACACATTCCACTGGCGTTTCCTGGGGCCTTGACATCAGCCCTGCCTGAGGGCCTACCAGGACAGCAGGCACGGCCTCTCCACCTTCAGATCTGCTAAACCTGCTTGAGTCCTGTCTCTCCACCACCAAGTTCATCTGCCTTGAGAAGTCAGGGCAGAGGACCTTCTTTCCCAGGAACCCCTAAGAAAAGATGCTGCAATACGGTTGTGCGAGATGAACACCACACAAAAGTACTTGCTTGAGTATGAGTAGGGATGAAATCTACAAAGTCAATGGCATGGGGCCAAGTTTGCTGGAAGAAGGAGGGGCTTGTGTCTTTATATGAAAGTGTTGTCAGCCACCTAAGCCACTGCCCCTGGGAAGGATCTGCTCAACAAGGTACCTTCTTATAATTCATTCACCAAAATGTGGTCTTTTTCTAATTTTCAGAATGAAGCTGTATAAGCTGCTAGAGATCCTTTCTTCCTCTCTAAGTCGCTCTCTTCTTCCAAGAATTGATGGCTTTTTTATCTAGTCTTAAAAGCTCTAAGGCTTCTTTGGACTTATCACATATTCTCTCAAATCTCTTTTTATTCCGTTTCTTTTTCTATTCCCACAAGGGCTCAAAATGTTGAGATTCAAAAGTTGTTGACTTCCTTTTTAAAATGCATTCAGTTGGGTCATCTTTTCCCTGAAGCAGTGAATACAAAATGTTCTAGTTTATGGAATAGGTGAAAGGCCAAGACCACCAGGAAATACAGTGGGGGAAAAAAATCCTCAGTTAATATCTTAAAATGTCATCTTCCCATTGCATGGGTATACACCAGTTCTGGCAGGCTGCACTTGTCTAAACTGTGAGCAGTAATTCTCCTCAGGAGTGAAATTTGGGGATGAGAGCTCTTTTTTTTTTTTTGCTATATAAATTTCTGCACTTGAATTGTTTTTATAAGAAGGTTGTATGAATTTTGCAGATTTTTTCCAAAGGCCAACTTTTTTAAAACTGGGGAAAAAAATGTTCCAGTGTGCTTTTAGTAACAGTATGCAGAATGATAGCCTGTTTCTTCTCCCTTTCCATAAGTTCTTTGTGCTACACCTACTTCTCTATAGTCGAGTTAAACTATTTTAAAGTTCTGGATCATTGCATAAATGGTGACATTAGTGTAAGTTACAGAAATGGCGGTGTTAACTGATAGAAACAATTCAGATTAAAATGTACATAACTGACATAATTTAATATAATATACCTTCCAGGTGGGGCCACAAAGGGTCCCATGACTGGAATTCTGATTTTGCACTTCCTTTTGCAGATGAGAAAGGGCCAACACTTAACAGATAACAAGAGTAATTCCCAAAAGGTGGCCCATAGGTACAGAGTTGGCAGAGTCGGGACAAAGCTCCTGGCTCACTTTGGGCTACTTCTTTTCTTTAGTGAATATAGAGAGACTGGTGAGCAGAAGTGAATTTAAGTGAATAAAGTTTAAGCTTCAAGTACCTAATTTGCATGGGCCCTTTCTAAGGCCCCGAGAGGGCCAAAGCATTGAGTTGACATGAGTACATGACTTTGTAGAATGTTCAAAGTAATATGTATATCTTTTCTAACAGCAAGAGGTTCAGGCCACTGTCTCTTTCCACGCCATCTTTCCCTCCTATTAGGTAACACTAGGTGGCCATGTGCCTTTGGAGGATATGATTAAGGGGTGGTTGATTCAGTTAGGGATACATACAGTTTCAGTACATTGTCATATGTAGATGGTTCACAGATACTTCTATGAAAGTCATCACCACCATACAGGTATAGATTCTAAGAATCCTCTTACAACCCATTGTGTCAACTCGCCTGGCATCCTGACATAGAGATACAGGACCAGAGGTGGATTCCTTCATAGCCCAGGTCTGATGGCATGTGATGGTGGAGTGATGAGGTTGAAATGTATGGAGCCAGAAGCTAATCTGTAGAAATTTTTTCAAATATTAAGTGTCTAATATTTTAACAGAGGATTTGGTTCTCATTAAAATCTAATCAAAAAGAGATGTTTTCTCTTATCAGGAATACATTTTAAGAAGCATTTAAATACACTTATTTTATTTTCCTGGGCTCAAATTCACTGTGGATGGTGACTGCAGCATGAACTCAAAAGATGCTTGCTCCTTGGAAGAAAAGCTATGACAAACCTAGAACAGATAGGAAAAAGCAGAGACATCACTTTGCTGACAAAGGTCCCCATAGTCAAAGCTATGGTTTTTCCAGTAGTCATGAACAGATGTGAAAGTTGGGCCATAAAGAAAGCTGAGCACCAAAGAATTGATGCTTTTGAACTGTGGTGCTGGAAAAGACTCTTCAGAGTTCCTTGGACTGCAAGGAGATAAAACCAGTCAAACCTAAAGGGAAGCACACCTGAATATTCATTGAAAGGACTGGGGCTAAAACTGAAGCTCCAATCCTTTGGCCACCTGATGTGAAAAGCTGACTCATTGGAAAAGACCCTGATGCTGGGAAAGATCGAGGGCAGGAGGAGAAGGGGGCAACAAAGCATAAGATGGTTGGATGGCATCACTGAGTCAATGGACATAAGTCTGAGCAAACTCTGGGAGATACTAAAGAACAGGAAAGCTTGGCATTCTGAAGTTCGTGGGATCACAGAGAGTAAGACATGACTTAGAGACTGAACAACATGCAATTATAAAAGGTCCATATTTCTCACAGCTTATGCTAACAGTGTGAGATAGAGCTTAGCAGATTTCTAGATTTAAGCAAATCCTTAACTATGTTAAAAATAGAGAGCAGGTTTGTCACAGTTCAACAGTATGACAAAACGTTTTCCCAATTTGATGACGGTCATAAAAATTTATGACATTAGTAACAATGATGGCGCTAAACTTTTAACTAAGCAATAATTTTTTTAAATATTCAATCAAGACTAAAATATCTTTCTTATCTCCCTACAGAACATAAAATTGATACTTAGTAAAGAAGCAAAGAGCATAGAGTCAAAACAGTATTTTTTTAAAAAGTAGTATACAGGAGTGGCATACAGTTAATTTAAAAATTGCTCTTTCTATAGCGAAGGAAGCAGTTACAACAGTTCCACATCAAGATGATGGCTATGGGAGGTTTCCAGCCCATCCTGACTTAAAACAAGGTCCTTAAAACAAGGACCAATTATCTCCTGCCCCTGGGGTCCCTAGGTCAGGCATTGAGAGATTTTTACTCCCTGACAGGCAGGGTCATCATCCCTACTTGGCCTTGAAGCAATTTCAGAAGATGCACCATCACCCCTCTGCTTCCCATAAGAATATGGGAGTAAAACTTCTGAGGGGGGAATGAAACAGGAGGGAAGGGGGCAGGGCAAAACCTCTGAAAGAATGAGATAAACTGAGGACACAACATGAACGCATTAGAACTAAATAAGTCTAAGATGGCGAGGAGGTGATTTCCACTAGACCCTGAACCTCAGTATAACACATCAGAGAGCTACATGACACACCCACAGGCACCATGACAGTGCCAAGGCCTGCCATCAAAGACGAACAAATGGGCAGTGACCCAGTTCCTGGAACTCTCCACTCATTCCCCAGAATAGTTGGAATAATCCTTCCACTCATTAGCCTATGAAATTACTTCACATTTCAAGGCCACTTTTGCCTCCTGAGAGGGCCTGTGGAGTGTGTTTCTCTCTACATACATCCACTTATTACTTACAAAAAAAAAAAAAGTTGCTATTTGTAGATTTTTTTTTTCTTTCTTTTTTGGTATTTGTGGCTTCATAGGCTTTAATAATGGAGAAGGCAATGGCACCCCACTCCAGTACTCTTGCCTGGAAAATCCCATGGGCGGAGGAGCCTGGTAGGCGGCAGTCCATGGAGTCGCAAAGAGTTGGACACGACTAAGCGACTTAATTTTCACTTTTCACTTTGATGCATTGGTGTAGGAAATGGCAACCCACTCCAGTGTTCTTGCCTGGAGAATCCCAGGGACGGCAGAGCCTGGTTGGCTGCCGTCTCTGGGGTTGCACAGAGTCGGACACGACTGAAGTGACTTAGCAGCAGCAGCAGCAGGCTTTAATAAATTTGGAATTTGCATGTGTTCTTAGAGATACTGGGGGCTTCCCTGGGCTCAGAGGTTAAAGCATCTGCTTGCAATGGAGGAGACCTGGGTTCAATCCCTGGGTCAGGAAGATCCCCTGGAGAAGGAAATGGCAACCCACTCCAGTATTCTTGCCTGGAGAATCCCATGGACAGAGCAGCCTGGTGGGCTATAGTCCACAGGGTCGCAAAGAGTCGGACACGACTGAGTGACTTCACTTTCACTTTAGAGATATTGAGTTGTTTATGCTTTGGAAAGCCATTAAACCCAGCTTCACCCTGACAGGGAACATAATTTTAGATTTACTTTTGATGCTTGCCTCTAGAATTTGTTAATTCCTGCCTTTTTCTGACTTCCCATCTCACTTCCCCCTGCTTCTTCAATCCCTCTTTCCTCATTCTTGAAGGTAGCAGGCACAGAAGTCTTCCCTAGATACCTAGTCAACATTAATGGTTCTTTTCCACAGTTTTCACAGCAGCCAATATTTGCCTCTTTCATCATACTTATCAGAATCTGCCCCAGAATAATTCCTATGTCACATACATATTGAGGACCAATTATATACTGGGTTCTATGCTGGAGCTTAGTACCTCCCTTGGCCTAGGTCTTGCCCAGGGCCCTGAATCTTAGAAGGCCCTCCAGCCACAACCCTCCACATGGGCTGGAGTCTGTGGGCCCAGCTGGGCATGTTCACCCACAGCCCCAGTTCACTTTCCTAAATCACATACCTGGGACTCCAGAATTCTTCACTTAAATCTACACTGAATCTGCTTTTGCATGGGCCTCTTGCCCATGCAAAAGCATATTCTCTGGTTCTTCTTCCAAAGAGCTGATTTGCCTTTGGTACGCTCACTCCCAGAGCCAAGAAGTTGTTATTGCAATGCGGGAGAAGGTACAGAGCTTGAATATAAAGGGGGAGCTCCTCTGTTATAATGGGAAAAGACAGGAAGAAGCTAAGAGCTTCATTTCTATCAAACCTCAGACCCTACAAATGTCAGTTATGGGCCTGCTAAGACTGCAGTTGGATGTCTATGTCTTATTTTTATCCAAGAGGTTTCTAGACTTTTCTGCCTCTGTAATCTTTTAGTGTCTTTATAATTTTTTTCATGGCATAACTAGGACAAAAGAAATGTCTAATGGTTCTATTCACTCGAGTAGGAATTTCTTTGGAAAAGATAGTGTTTCATTCATTATGGCAAATTTTATTTTCCAAAAATGACCACAATCCAGTTCCACATGCTTTTTTAGAAACTTAGCACTCTCAGTGAGATACGAAGTCTAATATCCTTCTCCTTGAATTTGAAGGGACTGATGACACTCTTGTAATCAATGAAATGCAGCAGCAATGATACTGCATGACTTTTAAGGCTAATCATGAAAGGCGATATAGTGTCTACCTTGTTACCTTAAACTCTTGCTCTGAGCTGTCGTGCAAGCAATCCAACTGCCTTGATGCTTCCATGCTGTAAGGAAGTCCAACCTATCCCACTCAAAGAGACCACACTGACAGGCCCTAAAGCCCCTTGAAGGAAAAGAGAGACCTTAGCTCCTCCAGCTTTCTTGTTCTTCCAACTCCAACCACTATCTGAGCACAACCATATGAGACACCCAATGCTGAAATGACCCATCCAAGCCCCTTCCTGAATCCCTGCCTGAAGAACCTGTGGTCATAATAAAATGACTTCTGTTATTTTAAGCCATAAGTTTTGGAGTGATTTCTTAAATGACAGTGGTGACTGGAAAACTCTTTTTTTAAAATCACCTTGACAGCATGCTGCTAAGTCGCTTCAGTCGTGTCCGACTCTGTGCGACCCCGAAGGTGGCAGCCCACCAGGCTCCTCCGTCCCTGGGATTCTCCAGGCAAGAAGACAGCATAGTAGTTTGAATATTTTGGAAAGTTAATAAATGTTCATCAAATTGCATGGAAAAATGGAAAATCTCAAAGTACTAGTGATTAATCCAAACATCAATAATGATTGATAAGGACAATGTTACACATATATATGCTGAAAATAGAGAACTTAGGTTATATGTATTCTGATTTCATAGCAAATATAAGACACTAGGATTTTATTTTTTAGACTTTTAATAAATCCCTTAAATGAGTTAATTTCCTTGCCTTTTGTTTTCATGTCCTTACAACAAAGGGTAGGAAAATAATTCTAGATACTCATTAGCAAGTTCACTATATCTTGAGGTCACTGTAGGGGTCATGTATACTGAATTATCAATTCCAGTTAATTGAGGATTTTAATTAGTCAATTCAGATTAAGCAAGGTACCACCATAATTGGTGGGTTCCACAGGCAGCCATCTGTTCCCTTTGTATTAATATTATGTCCTATAGAGTCCATCAAGGAGAAGAATTTGTCAAGTAGAAATCTTAACATGAGCAAAAGGTGAATGCTTAGGAAATGAAAGGGAAGAGCTGGAAAGAAAATAAACTGAAGACAAGACATGAAAGAAAACAAAAGAAAAAGCCTAGGAAGAAAGGAAACAGTCCAATTATTTGCTATGTGAAGAGAATTAAACTGAATTTAACCTTAGACATCTGTTTCTGCCTGATATTGTTTCCCCCACTAGAGTGGAGGGAGGTAATTAACATGCCATGTAGCTGCTTGCCTTGTATGCGTTTCTCAGCATAATTCAGACTCATGACTCTGCCCTCTCAAAGAAATAGTTGATTATAGAAACAGAACAAAACCTCTTTGATCCCTCTTGTGATACAACTAGGTCATAAGAAGCAGAATTCCAAATGTATTCTGTTTTGGATGATTCCTCATGAAAAGTCTGACTTGGGGAGGTTTTGAAATGAACAGTGATGGAAACCAAGGCAGAATATAAAGCAAAAGACTTGTTGACATGAAAAAAACACCAACTCTGCAAAGGTTACCTAAATGGGCTTATTGTTGACCTGCCTTTTCTTTTTCTAGCCTCCTTCATAATAGAATTTTTAACCCCTAACAGACAATGCCTAAAAGGTGCAGTGATAAATATCAGGAGCATGTAATGGTAGATGAATTGTGCCATGCAAATCCCATAACATCTCGGGTACTTGCCGGGGGAAAAGGACAACATTTAGGAGTTTCTCATAAACTTCAGCCTGTTTTTCTAGTGGTTTTGTTACCTAAAATACACAAAAGTATCTTTGTCTTCTAGTCAGAGGAAAATTAGTGTGCCTCTCTAAAAGCAAAAAGTTAAACTATTTTGCAGAGAAACTAGTATTTTTTAACCTTTCCCTGTAAAATAATATAATTAAGATAAGGCTATATATATCAATTAAGGTGGTTTTTCTCCCTTACAAAGAACAGACAACCTCTAATAGACTAGTTTAAAAACCAAAAGGGACTCACATAACAGTAAAGGTCAGAGTTAGGGCTGGCTTCAGGTGTAGCTCTGTCAGGAACATGATTCTTGTTTTTCTACAGTTTTCTTGGTTTTGCCCTTCTCCATAATGTCAAGTTCAGCCTTCCCTCATGACTCCAAAACAAGTCTCCCAGAAAGGTTGTTTCACCTGCTCTCACTCACATCTCTCAATCAGCTTGAGACTGAGTTTCTGGTGCACCAGTAACAGTGACCTGGAGACTGCTGCATATGCATAAAGAAGCCTATAGCAAGCAACAGTCAGGGGACGTTCTGATTGGTCTACACCAATTCAGGTCCAACCCCTGTACTGCAGGCAATTCAATCCCATCCAACTAAGGGCTACTACACAATGAGGAGGGGTGGCTCTTCCAAGGAAAACCTGAGTACTGCGAGGAAGGAGAGAAAGGGGGTAGATAATTGATGTTCATTCACTACAGGTAGCTCGTATGAACTGTCACAGCAGCTCTTACATTTTCTGGGCAAATGTTAACTATGGTAAAGTATAAGATGTTCACCAGAAAGAAAAATGACCCTTCTATTCTAAATTATGTTTTTTAAGTATGCAGAACCAATGAGTTTATCAGAAATCAATCAAAGAATCAAATTAGCAAGGATTTCAACTATGGAAAATGATTTATGTCAGTAGCTGTGATTCATTGAGCAAATATTAAGTATTTACATGTACCAGGTACTGTGCTAGGTTCTAGACACCAAGGATATCTTCATAATTTTTCTACACTAATTCCATACTGCAAAAAAAAATTACCTATCAAATAAACTACAAAAGCATTAACTTTCTTTCCCATATCAAAAATTAACCAGACACATCAGTTATAAGAAATCCTAAAAGGTAAAAAAAAAAAAGAAAGAAAATGATACAATTTTAGATTTAGAGAATAAAGTTATCGTTACCAGAAGGGAAGGGTGGGAAGTAGGGATAGATCGGGAGTTTATGACTGACACGTACAAACTGCCATATTTAAAACATAACCAACAAGGACCTAGTGTAAAAATTTGATTAAGTCCTAAAAGGTAAACAATGACCAGTGCTGAAACACTGAAGACAGTTGATATTTTCATCAGTCTATTCAGTATCATTGTGATACAACAGATAATATAATTTGTTACCCTAAAAAGCGTTATTAAAGTTTAAATAAATAACATATAGGATTTCTCTTAGGCTTTTAGAAATAGTTTCTCCCCACTCCCAAAAAAATATTCATGATGACCATTGTGAATCACTAGTGATACAGGGCCCAAGATTAGGGGCGATAATCAAAATAAAAGAAGCAAAAAGGGTATATACTAATAAATATGCATAAATCATATACATCCTATAGTGGTGGTGGTTTAGTTGCTAAGTTGTGTCTGACTCTTGTGACCCCAGGGACTGTAGCCCACCAGCTCCTCTATCCATGGGATTTCCCAGGCAAGAATATTGGAGTGGATTGCCATTTTCTTCCCCAGAGAATCTTCCCGATTCAGGGATCAAACCAGCATCTCGAACTCACAGCCCCTGCATTGCAAGCAGATTGTTTACCACTGAGCCACCAGGGAAGCCCATAAATCCTATACACTCTTGGTATCAACTTTTAAAGTTCAACCCTCCACTAAATCATTCTCCAGCAGGAAGTTATACTCTGACAAAGGGCTTCCAAACTTCTTATCTACCATTTGCTTCCCTGCAGGAGTCAGAATGAGCCACCTGCACTTCAACCTGGAGTTGTTTCTTCATGCTATAACATGTGACAACTCAACCCCAGACCTCAGGGTGCCATTGAGTACACAGTACACAGAATTAACCCTAAGAATTAATATCTTTAATATGTAAGTAACTCATGTGCTGTGCTTAGTCACTTCAGTTGTGTCCGACTCTTTGCAACCCCATGGACTGTTGCCCCCCAGGCTCCTCTGTTCATGGGGATTCTCCAGGGAAGAATACTGGAGTGAGTAGCCTATCCCTTCTCCAGGGGATCTTCCCAACCTAGGGATCCAACCAGGGTTTCCTGCATTGCAGGCAGATTCTTTACCAGCTGAGCTACCAGGGAAAACCTAAGTAACTCATACCACTCACAAATTTCTCTCTCAAAAAGTATAGCCTGAATTTTATATATTACTCAAAATCTTAGCAGAAGGGTACACAGAATCAGCCTAGCATGCAGCTGACTTTGTACTAGCAATGAATGCTCTCTGAGCACTCACATACCACTTTCCAAATTTCTGTCCCACCCCCACACAGCCAACCTCTGTTCAGATGATCATTTTTACTAAACACTTCACCTCCCACAAAGCAATAGTGTATAAGATTTACATAATTAATGTTTGTAAGGGACTGCTAGAGCCTGGTCTGAAAGATGCCTTTGAAGAGGAAAAGATTGTTGATGCTATGATGTCCTGGGTTTTTTATCTTTATCAAGACTGCTTCTATGAGGAAAAGCTACAGAAATGATAGATGGGACCATTTTTATTTAGCACAGTTACAGGTGGCAAAACAGTACTGTAGGACTCGGGCAAGAATATGTCCCTAGGCGACAGCAACTGTATAAACATGTATCCTGTCAATCACTAAGAATGCAGGTCCGATACTTTATAGACCAGGGATAATGTTAATTCCATCCTGCTTACAGTATTCTTTGTACTGGAAAAGCTCAAGGCGCTTTGCAAGCACCATAATTTAGCGAAGCATAAAATGAAAGCTACACATAGGAAAGTTGAGGCATTTTGAAAAATTAAGACATTATCTTTATTCAGCCATTAACCAAGAAGAGTTGAATTTTCAGTGCTACACATGGTTCCTACATACAGACTATTTTTGTTGTTATTTAAGGAAGGAAGGGAGAAGGAAATGGCAACCCACTCCAGTATTCTTGCCTGGAAAATTTCATGGACAGAGGAACCTGGTGAGCTACAGTCCATGGGGTCACAAAGAGTCGGCCATGACTGAGCACAGGGAAGGAAGGAAAAGGAGACTGATCTTCACTGAGTGTTTACAATGGACTACATTTTGCTAGGAGGTCTCACACTATTTATCTTGTTTGAGCTTTAAAACAGCCGAGTGAAGTACATTTTATAGTTGAGGAAACTAAGGCTTAAAGGAAACATTAATTTGACTGAGATAACATAGGCTACCAAGTGACAGAACCAAGAACTTAAGCCATTTATACACAATTCCAAAGCCACTGACCTTTCCACTACACATGCAGCAGTGGACTAATAAACATCATCAGTCTAATAGTTTCTTTCTTCTAGAACTTGGTCCTTACCTTTGCAAAGACCAGAAGAAACGTATCTTTTTTCAAATGAATTATTCTTGAAATACCCATGAAGCTGTCCCATACCTTGCCAGCCCTCATTTCTCTTTTCCTTCCCTGAACTACGTACCAGAATACACAGTTTAGTATTAGATTGTTAACAACATATCTCTGTTTCAAAATAGTACCTGATTTATACCGACTCACTGCCAATCAGACACACAAACTACCTCCAACACATCTACTGTCACTGGAGTCAATAATGGTCCTTACTATAGAAGGAAGTCCAACAGAAAATTGAGTTCATATTTCACACAGAAAACAGCTGACAAAAGAGGGATGCCTTAACATACTGTGGACTGGCAGGCAGACTTAAGAAGCTATCAACTCAAAAATAAGCCACTCTCCTGCAGACTAAAATTTTAAAAGATATTTTGCTATGTTATTGGAATTTTTTTTTTAAAAAAAAGCAAATCATTTAAATTCACAAATACCCTTTTCCTAAAATACACATTCCACCAAGAGGTATCTAATTTTCACAGCTAAGGGATAATTAAGATTCTTTTCCCAATACCTCTATGAGATTAATTGCAAATAAGAAATTGTCCATTTTTATTGGAGAATGAAGATGTAACTAGCTAGCTGTGAAGCATGAGGCAGCTTGAGGGAACTTCAAGGATCAAGGTAGAGTGCTGGCTTGGGCCAGTATGAAGGCATTCTGTACTAGTAAACTGGGAAGACAGGCTTAATAGAACAAACGGTAGATAGAAAGGGACATTAAAGAATGTTAAGACATTAGAGGAATTTGGGAGAGGAGTTTGACAAAATGATTCCAAAGTTCTTCCAGAAGTATAATACAAGGGACACCACCACTGAATGGATATATGCAAAGTGTTATATTACCTACACTGGAATATTATCTAGCTATAGAAAGAAATCAGGCTCTGATATGTGCTCCAACACGGATGAACCTTAAAAACATGCTAAGTGACATAAGCCAGACATAAGAGGACAAATATTTTTATTTCACTTATATAAAACCCCTGGAGAAGGGAATGGTAACCCACTCCAGCATTCTTGGCTGAAGAATTCCATGGATAGAGGAACATGGTGGGCTACAGTTATGGGGTCGCAAAGAGTTGGACACGAATGAGCAACTAACACTTTCACTTCACTTTCATATAAAATATCTAGAATGGCAAATTTATTAGAGAAAGAAAGTAGATTAGCAGATGATACCACTCTTACGGCAGAAAGTGAAGAAGAACTAAAGAGCCTCTTGATGAAAGTGAAAGAGGAGAGTGAAAAAGTTGGCTTAAAGCTCAACATTCAGAAAACTAAGATCATGGCATCTGGTCCCATCACTTCTTGGCAAATACATGGGGAAACAGTGGAAACAGTGGCTGACTTTATTTTTGGGGGCTCCAAAATCACTGCAGTTGGTGATTGCAGCCATGAAATTAAAAGACGCTTACTCTTTGGGAGGAAAGTTATGACCAACCTAGACAACATATTAAAAAGCGAGACATTACTTTGCCAACAAAGGTCCATCTAGTCAAGGCTATGGTTTTTCCAGTAGTCATGTATGGATGTGAGAGTTGGACTATAAAGAAAGCTGAGTGCCGAAGAATTGATGCTTTTGAACTGTGGTGTTGGAGAAGACTCTTGAGAGTCCCTTGGACTGCAAGGAGGTCCAACCAATCTATCCTAAAGGAGATCAGTTCTGGGTGTTCATTGAAGGGACTGATGTTGAAGCTGAAACTCCAATACTTTGGCCACCTGATGTGAAGAGCAGACTCATTTGAAAAGACCCTGATGCTGGGAAAGATTGAAGGCAGGAGGAGAAGGGGACGACAGAGGATGAGATGGCTGGATGGCATCACAGACTCGATGGACACAAGTTTGGGTAAACTCCAGGAGCTGGTGATGGACAGGGAGGCCTAGAGTGCTGTGATCCACGGGGTGGCAAAGAGTCAGACACAACTAAGCAACTGAACTGAACTGAGAGTCTGGGGAAAGGGGATAATAGGAAGTCATTGCTTAATGGACACAAAATTTCTGTTTGAGGTGATAAAAAGTTTTAGAAAAAGATAGTGGTGGTGATATCACAATACAGTGAATATAGTTAATGTCACTGAATCATACACTTCAAAATTGTTAAAATGAAAAAAAAATTGTTAACATGGAAGATTTTATGTTATATATGTTGTGACACAAGAAAAAATTTTTAAAAATAAACAGAAGAGACAAGTCAAGAAAAAAATTAAAGAACAAAGCAAGAGGAATGAAATTTAGTTCTTGCCTTGCTATTTATTAAAATGCATTATTTTAAGATTATGATCGTTAAAACAGTGAGACACTGGCACAGAAACAAAGAAATAAATAAATGGTATCAAATAGAAAGTCTATAAGCAGACCTGACTATACATATGTATTTGGTGTGTAATGAAGGAGGAATTTAAGTCAGTGAGAGGAAAGTAATGTACAAACATCAACTAATGAGTCACTTGAAGGAGGAGCTCCTCCTGTGGGCAGGAATTCTGCCTGTCTTGTACACCAACTGTTGCCCAAGCGAAATCATACCTGGTACATTGTAGGCATGTATCAATAGTTAATGTTTGTTGAATGAATTAAAATCATTTTTATATAATAAAATATACTAAAATAAATTTTCGATTGAATACACTTTTAACTGAAAAATTAAAATGAAATTTTAATTTCATTTTAAAGACATCAAATTTCATGAAAAAAAATCAAATAGTGATAAACTTGAAAAAGTAAAAACTTCTACACATACATATCAAAAGGTACATAAATAAGATTGAGGAGAAACTGAGAAATGTAAATAACTATTTAGGTACACTTGTAATATATGAGACAAACATTGTACCTTGATTTATAACTAGCACTTTTAACTCAATAATGAAAGGACAACTATCTCAAGAGAAAAATAAAGTGTATCAAGTCATAAAAACTACTAATAGCCAAAAAGACTATGAAAAAATCTTGTATCATTAATAACCAAAGAAACTAAAATTAAAATGATAGATACTATTTCACCTATCAGGTTGGCAATTATCATACTATCTAGTGTTGGTGATGATTCAAAGAAATAAATATTCTCACACATTGCTGGAAAGGATATAAATTGATACAACAGTTATATAAGGTAATTTGTCAGGAAATACCAAAAGTGTTTAAAATGTGAATACCAGTTGGTTACCTGATTCTATTTCTAATGATTTAAGCTAAAAATAATTTAAAACAAATACACATTTTTTACCTGCAAGGCTGTTTATTTCAGCCTTGTTCATAATAGAAAAAAAGGTTGTAAACATTTAAATGTCCAGAGATAATGAATGGTTAAGTGAAGTTATGGTACATCCATAACAAAGAATTCTATACTATCAGGAAAAAAATGTTATAGACTAATGGAATGAGGGAAATTCTCATTATATTTTTAAGTTCAAAAGCAGATTATTAAATATTATGAGGCAAAATGATTCCATGTTTTGTGAAAAGGAAAAAATACCCAAACTGAAAGAATAATTATCTAAATATCAATGGTGATTGTCTCTGATTGTCAGGTTAAATGGCAATTTAAATGTAATCATTACTAATAAAATCTACTAATTTTTCTGCATGAATATATACTGCTATTATAATATAAAAGCAATGAAAGATGTCCTTAATTTTAATAAAGAAATAAAATAACAAAGTTGGTCTCCTGTTCTCAGAACCCATGCTGAGTGAGTGAGTGAAGTCGCTCAGTCGTGTCCGACTCTTTGAGACCCCACGGACAGTAGCCTACCAGGCTCCGAGATCCATGGGATTTTCCAGGCAAGAATACTGGAGTGGGCTACCATTTCCTTCTCCACAGAACCCATGCTAATCTGCTTTAAAACCTGTCTCTTTCTCGGTGTCAAGCACATTACTAAGCACTTGGCACTCTTATTTTATTTGATCCTAACTCTTTTATTAGGTATCATTAACCCCATGAATGAGGTCCTGGGTTTAGAAAAAGGAGTGTGTTCAAGGCCATGCAACCAGTGGCAGAGGTTGGAATTCCCCCCTGTTGTCTGATGCCAAGGCTTATGTTCTTAACCACAAACTTTCCTGGGTCTGTTAGGAAGTAGTTAGGCTTTTGGAGAGTAGACTCAAAAAACTACCAGATATCATAGTTTCTGTAAACAAAACAAAAACAAAAACGTTTGGCATTCTAAACAACACACTTACAAACTGCCTTTGGGAAACAATTTTTTTGTTTGTTTTATTTTATTTTTCAAATTTTATTGGAGTATAGTTGCTTAGCAATATTGTGTCAGTTAATAAATTTTTCAAGTGTGCGTCACTTCTACTGATTTGTACAATCTGTGTCTATGTCGTGTAAATTCTTCTCAGAGGTGATGTCCAGTAATAGGTAAGAGCACTGGCCTAGAAGAGGATTTCCTGGGTTAGACCTGGCTTGACCTGTCCCTTAATATCCATAAAATCTTGGGCAGTTATTTAACATCACTGGGTCTGATTCCTGACCAATAAGATAAAAACAATGAAACATCTAGTTACAGGGTAAGTACTACGGATGTGATATACGACATGGTAAATATAACTAATACTGCTGTATCTTATACATGAAAGTTGTTAAGAGAATAATTTCTAACAACCTCCATCACAAGGAAAAATATCTTTTCCTATTTCTTTAATTTTGTATCTATATGAGATAATAGAAATTCACTTAACTTACTGTGGCAATAATTCCAAAATATATGTAAGTTGAATCATTATGCTATGTACCTTAAACTTTTACCGTGCTTTATGTCAATTATATCTCAATAAAACTGGAAGAAAAAATATAAATAGATAATCTAAACTCACAAGCATGCAGGCAAACATACATACATAAAATGATAGTCTTACTTCAAGGAGTTTTGATGAGGATTAAATAAACTAATCCACATAGGACTTTGATAGCTAAATATCTGAAATAAAGCAAGCATTTGATAAATGGCAGTTATTCACATCATTAAAGTATTCTCTAGCTAGTAAACCCTCCAAGGGCAAAAATCACATGTTAAATTACTTTTGAATTTCCTAATGAGTACACTAGATGTTTGTTCAGTGGACTGAAGCTGAATGTGAAGTATTATCTGAAGAGAAGTCTCTGCACTTCAAGTTCTCTGCTCTGATTCAATTTCAAACAGAATCCTACCTTGCTAACCTTTGTCCACTAATAGGAACTTTGTTTTATTCTCATCTGTAATGCAGTGACTAAAAGAAAATCACAATGTTAAGACTCTCTTGCATTTCTTAAACAAACATTATTGCTGGTTACTGATAACATATCCAATACTTAAATACAAGTTACTTTCATTTCAACAAGGCTTCTCAGGGAAGGATGGAATTTTACTAGTCTAAAAAATTATTAATCAAAACTCGAGTTGTAACATCCTTGAATATTTGTTTCTGACATCCTCTAGAAATGTAACTACAACCTATTTCTCTCCTTCAGCAAGAAAGTAGCAGGAAAGAATTTGGCTCAATCTTTCACTGAAAGTATTCAATATGTACAAATCTAAAATAGCTAGCAACTTTCATGTGATGTGTTGCTTTGAAGTCAATGAAGCTGAAACCTCACTTTAGAAAGTTCTCTTAATCCTTGAGAGTATAACAGTGTGCTATTTTAATTACGACATGACAAATTGTAAAACAAATGTACAAATATTGATGTGCAAGTCCTGGCATAATTCTGTGAATACTCGGCAAAACAGGTAGTGAATATATTCTTTCATCTAAATCAGGACATTAAATAAGCCCAAAGAACCTGATTAAAAGCAATGAGTTTCCCAAGGACCGAGTTAACAGTCCTATCTGACATTGCTCTTTGATGGCTAAATGACTTGCACTGAGAAACAAAGAGGAAGAATTCCATTTATGAGGACAAACTACCCTGGAGTTTTTCTTCTATTATAATGTTTTCAATTCAAATTAGTGACAACTAAACCAAGGAACAGACTTGACTGGATCAATCTAATGAATTATAGATATAAACATGTCACTTCTCTTAAAATCCTCCAGTGCCTCTCAAATGACTTCAGGACACCCATTTGGCATGCAAACTCCACCATGATTTGGCTATAGCCTAATTCATTTCCCCAAACAACTCTCTCCCTTCCACCCACTTTTCTCCATTTTTCTCTTGTCAGCAGAGAATCATCCATATTCCCCTAAGAATCTAAACACTTGCATTCTTCAGTCATGTTGGCGATTCTGATCCCTCTCCATGAGACTGTATTTGTGACTGTTAGTTATTCTGCACACGCCTCAAGGCTCTTTTCATTTTCTCCCTTAATCTCATGATTGCACCAAAGGGTAGATGAGGGCTTAGAAACCTCTGCTTCTCATAATGTTTAACAGCTATACAAAGACATCTCAATAAATACAATATGTAACTAAGAAGAGTGTGATTGTCACATAAATGGAAATTGAACACCAAAGTCCTTGGGCCACTTCCACCCTTCCAATGGGGTTGCTGCCCTTAATCTTATACAAAAAATCTGGCACTGCCATTGATTCGATCTCCCTTTAAAAATGAATCTTCTTTCACTTTGTGCCCATAGCATACAGTTTTCCTTTTACTGTGGCCTTGACTGGATCCCATCTTGGTAACCGTTGTTTGTGTTTAGACGCCTGTGTTATTTCCCTTGCGCTTTCCTCAGAACAGGACTGAAGGCTTATTCACCAGGTATCATCCACACTGCTTAACAGAGAGCATCACTAGAAGTGGGTGTTCAACATTTAGTGGCCTGGAAATGAGAACAAATTATGAGAACAATTATGAGAGGCACAGTCTGAAAAATCAGGCCATGATTAATGAGTTCGCCTTATTAGTTTCAAGTACACACACTAATAGTTCTGTCAGCGATCTCTGTCTATAATCTCTTTGGCTTTACTTTCAGATTATTCCCTCCCACACTTCTGTTTATTTAGTCCCCACTGTGATGTTCCTAATGTACTAGTTCTCAAACTACAGTTTTGAATGAAAATAAAGAGTTTCTTTGTTAATTAAAGTATGAAGAAGCTTTTCTCAATTCACATAGACACACACAAATAAATTTATGGTAAGTATGTTTCCATTTTAAATCTTGCTCTTAACTAGAAGCTATGCATGCAAATATAGTTATTTATCAATATTTCATGGGTTCATGTAAAGAGAACACGGTTCTTCAGCTGTTCAC
Source organism: Budorcas taxicolor (assembly GCF_023091745.1). Taxonomy (NCBI): domain Eukaryota; kingdom Metazoa; phylum Chordata; class Mammalia; order Artiodactyla; family Bovidae; genus Budorcas; species Budorcas taxicolor. The sequence goes on along the minus strand of NC_068918.1, from coordinate 17,167,799 downwards.
CTGAACACCAGAAAGAATCACTCTCCCAACCGTTTAACATGACAAAACTCTCTAACATAACTTTGCACCAAGAGGCTCAACTACTAGTCTACTTTTCTAAGGATCTACATTTTTAAAATTACATAATGAAGGGCTTCACTGGTGGCTCAGTAGTAAACAATCTGCCTTCTAATGCAGGAAACACGAGTTTGATCCTTGGCCCAGACTTCCCTGGTGGCTCAGAAGGTAAAGAATCCACCTGCAATGCAGGAGACCTGAGTTCGATCCCTGGGTTGGGAAGATGCCCTGGAGGAGGGCATGGCCACCCACTCCAGTATCCTTGCCTGGAGAATCGCCATGGACAGAGGAGCCTGGTGGACTGCAGTTCCTGGGGTCACAAAGAGTCAGACACGACTGAGCAGCTAAGCACACATGCCGGGAAGACCCCACATGCCACAGAGCAACTAAACCTGTGTGCCACAACTATTGAGACTGTGCTCGAGAGCCTGGGAACCACAGCCACCGAGGCCCTCCCATCCCAGAGCCTCTGCTCTGCAACAGGAGAAGCCACTGGAGTGAGAAGCCCACGCCCTGCGACTGGAGAGCGACTCCTGCTCACAACTAAAGAAAAGCTTGTACAGCAATGGCGATCCACCCCAGCCAAAAATAGATAAATTATAAATTCCATAAGGAAACACTTGAAATGTAGACAATAAAAATTCAATATCTAAAATATCAACTGGAATACAATGAATGTCATTTTTTAAAGTGCAGAAAATTCACACAAAAATACATAGTTTGTAAATTTCATGTTACAAATAGTGGTTTAATTACAATATGCAACATTTTCCTGTGATGTGAGCTACTGGTCATTGCTGGATTATTACCATAGACATTTATACATTAACAATGAAATCATGTCAATTAAAAAAAACTTTATTTTGTGCCTTTTGTATCTACATATATAGAGAGATAATATTTACTGGAGTATAATTGGCCTACAATGTGTTCATTTCTGCTGTACAATGAAATGAATGTTATAAGCATACACATATCCCCTCCCTCTTGAACCTCCCTCCTACCCTACCCCTCATCCCACCCCTCTAGATGACTGCAAAGCACCAAGCTGAGCTCCCTGTTCTATACCACAATCTCACCAGCTATCTGTTTTTACAAATAGAAGACCAAGTTATGGATGGAAAACAGAAAATCAATATAAACAAAGTATGTAGGAGTATATGTATCTGCCTATTTAAATACAAATGGGTAGATAGAAGAATCTGTGTATAATATAGAGATATTTAGAAGAATCTCTGTATAACATAGAGATACTTCTATCCATTTACATGTAGATAGATAGATAGATACATATACTCCCCCATACATTCTTTATGTTGGTTTTCTGTTTTCTACCCATAACTTGGTTTACTATTTTCAGACTCTATCTATGTTCCTACTGAGACTGTTATTCTAGCGAAATCCTGGTAGCCGGCCTTGACAAGTGTTGCAGTGCTGTGAGTTTAGATTCATGATTCAATAAAGCCCTAGGATTCTCAGATTAAAAGTGCTATGGAAATGTACATTCCGTGCACTTTTCTTACATTTTCTTACCTTTTCTTTCTTCAAGGCAGAGTACACAGCCCTTCTTCATGCTGCAGTTGAGCAAGGTTGCTCTCTACTAAGCACCATGGCCTTTGCTTCCAAACAGATTGCATTGCCCTGATGAATACTGCAGTTGCTCACAGAACTGTTATTTTGCTTTATTCATTTCCTGGGAATAGAATGAGCTATTACTTAAAACCAAAATCTACCTCTAAAAAATTTTAGTCATATGTTACCAATATATTATAGCATTATTAAATTATTTTAAAGGCTAAAGTCAGAAACGGAGAAGGCGATGGCACCCCACTCCAGTACTCTTGCCTGGAAAATCCCATGGATGGAGGAGCCTGGTAGGCTGCAGTCCATGGGGTCGCTAGGAGTCAGACACAATTGAGCGACTTCGCTTTCACTTTTCATTTTCATGCACTGGAGAAGGAAATGGCAACCCACTCCAGTATTCTTGCCTGGAGGATCCCAGGGTCAGGGGAGCCTGGTGGGCTGCCATCTAAGGGGTCACACAGAGTCAGACACGACTGACATGACCTAGCAAAGTCAGAAAAACAAGAAAAAAACTTTGGTGCTGTCGGCTCAACCAATAGATGCCAAAACTGGCTATTTTCTATGTTTCTTGTAAAGTACTACTTCAATAGCCTTACAAAGCATGAAGGTCCAAAAATAGCCTATATTTTTCCATAATAAATCTAAAATTAGCAACTTCTTATTTCAATCTATGAGGTGTTTTCCCCCATAAATTCTCTATCAATTTAAAAATAAACAGATAAGGGCCTAAATGTGCACACATCTAA